>NC_089499.1:34645424-36063136 GCF_036850765.1 Saccopteryx bilineata
TGTTGGAAAGTTTTAAAGGAGGTTAATAATGTCTATAATTTTAGGACCTGTGTACTGGCTGTCTCTAATACTTACATTCCTCACATAGGTGGGATATAAAACTGAGACTCATGGACATAGATAAAAGTGAAGTGCTTACCAGGGGGAGGGGAGTTAAAAGGGACAGATAAATGGTGATGAGAAGTGATTTGACTTTGGATGGTGGGCATACAATGCGATCAACAGTTCAACTGGGATAAAAATGTTTGCCTGAAACCTCTGTACTTTTATTAATCAATGTTACTGCTTTAAATTTAATTTCTAAAATAATAATAATAATAATCCTTACATTCCTCTAAGATGGATTCTCGTTATAAAGATGAGGGAAGTGAGACTTGGAGGACTTGCTCAAGGTCACTGAGCTGGAAAGAACCAAAGAAAGATTTGAACTTCTGTTGGCCGAGTTTGAAACTGAATCCATTTTAACATACTTTATCTCTGAATAATCCAGTGATGGCAACATAGCAGGTTGACATACATTTATAGAGAGTATTTCCAACACTTCAGTAGTCATGTACCACTTTCATAATTCCTACCATAAGAATTTACCACCTGTGCCTGACCAGGAGGTGGCGCAGTGGATAGAGTGTTGGACTGGGATGTGGAAGGACCCAGGTTTGAGACCCCGAGGTCACCAGCTTGAGCGCGGGCTCATCTGGCTTGAGCAAAGCTCACCAGCTTGGACCCAAGGTCGCTGGCTTGAGCAAGGGGTTACTCGGTCTGCTGAAGGCCCAAGGTCAAGGCATATATGAGAAAGCAATCAATGAACAACTAAGGTGTCGCAACGAAAAACTGATGATTGATGCTTCTCATCTCTCTCCGTTCCTGTCTGTCTGTCCCTATCTGTCCCTCTCTCTGACTCTCTGTCCCTGTAAATAAATAAATAAAATTAAATTAAAAAAAAAAAAAAGAATTTACCACCTGTATGTATTCCTTACTATTTTTTCTGTATTTATATTTAAACCCCTACTTACATTTAGTTAGAAAGAAAATTTCATATCACTACTATACATGGAACACCACTGTCATTTGCCATAAATACAAGAGAAGCATAAATATAATTAATCAAAGCAAACTAATGTTAAATTCTGACTAGATACTGTTAGCTGTGAAATCTCTAAGCCTGAAACCTACTCCATTTTGTTAAGTAGGAGATTAGCTTTTAAGAGATTAGCATCCTGGTAGCCAGCTGAGAAATTCTCCTAGGCAAGGGTCAAAGGGAATGAAAAAAATTGACAACTTTCTCAGTTCCAAGTAATTCATTTTAGTGTAGTGTTTAGTGTAGTGTCTGCATGCCCCTTAAAGTCTTCTCCCAATTCATCTAGCACCACTGGCTCCCACCAGTGTTGAGTTCCACACATTTGGAGAAAATGATCCCAGACACACCATCTGTCTCTCTACCTCTGTGCACTCAGATATGCTCTTCCCTCTAACCTAGAATTCCTTCCTTTAATTACACCTTGCCCACCTGGAGATTCCCTGCATGTCCTTCAAGACTCAGATACACTGAGCTCACGAAAAAACTTTCTCTAGTTCTTCTAGGAAGAGTGAAGCGTAGCCCCTCCTTTCTAAGATATTCTGTTTACTTCTAATAAGGCCCCTTACTGTATGTGGTATGTAGTAAGCCATTTGGTTACCTGTTCACATCATGCAACCCATATATACATGACGGCAGGTGGTATTTTGTTCTTTGTCTCCTCGCGCCCACCTTGGTGCCTGGCACAGGCTGAGATGGGAGAGACCTGCACCAGAGGCAGATTGCCTGTGGAGCACCTCCTTTCTTGTCTCTACCCATTTCTTGACTAGACCTGGAGGATTCCCACACATCCCAGTCATGGTCATTGTTATTCTCATCTTGTCCGCAGATGCTTTTTCATTTAAAGTTTCTCTTAATGTTATTCCTGCTTGCACTTGGTGTCATACAGACAGGAAGGTTTGACCCGAGAGTTGGTTGGTTTGGTAGTTTTTGTTGTCTTTCCTATTGTAATGCGCCTATCAATGGGCGGACAGGCTGCTTATCACAGTGAGAACACACTTCTCATCCTTTGCATCTCTAGACTCTATTATAGCAGGCCTTTCACAAAGCCGAGTCCCTAGCTAGGTAGAAGATGAAGGTCATTAATTAGATGAAGGTGCTGACGGTTGAGAAAATTGGATGCTGAACATGTTTGAATAGTATTTTTCAAATAGTGTTTTAGTGCTGGTGGTGATGCCTCTCAGCCTAAATGGGTTCTCGGAGCTTGGGCATGTGTACAGAACACATTCATAAAGGAATGCAATTGTGGCCATTTTCTTGTGGTCAGATGGAAACAGCCGGAGTCTGGATCAGATGTTAATGTCAGAGCTTGTGGGGAATGAACGAGACTTGTAGGCAATATTCTCTTGCGGACTAGAATCCCAACAGCTTTCTCTGTGGCTCAGGTGATCAAGTGGGACATTGAGTAGGGAAGGGAGAATCTGCTCCACTTCTGGGCAGATAGTAGCCACTTCTGGGCAGATGGTAGCCTGCCTTCAGTCCAATGAGGTCTCCAGAGAACTGAGTGCTCTATGAACCCCTGAGGAATGCTGCTCTGAGGGGGTTGCATTACAGGCAGTGCCCAGGTCACAAACCAGATAGGTTCTATAGATTTGTTCTTAAGTTGGACTTGTATGTAACTTGGAACAGGTACATTTACCTATTAAATACAGCTTAGATAGATGTTTGTCTTTACATAGTATTTATTTTTACCTTTCTGTGCATATAAATACTTAAAACATTTTCAAACCTAAAGAACCTATCTCATTTGTAACCCAGGGACTGCCCGTATTGATATAGATATTACTCGTGAGTGCCAGCACCAAATGATAAGAGAAGACAGTTTGTGAATTCATATGGGACAGTCTACTATCTCTCTTTTTGTCAAACACCACCCATTTTCTGACAACTCTCAAATATTTATCCCCAGTGCACATTAGCCAGGTATATCCAATTGCCTATTAGACATCTCCATCTGAATGTCTTGTGGTTTTTGTAGACTGAATGTGTCCAAAGAGGACTCACGAACTCTCTCTCCAAACCTATTTCTCCTCAGCTTGTCCATCAGTCAACACAAAAACTCAAACCATAAACTTGGGAGGCATGTTAGCACCTCCCTTTCTCTCCCTCATCCCCCTTTTGCAAATTTTTTTAACAAGCCTAGTCGATTTTACTTGTATTATTATTATTATTATTATTTTTAATTTTAAAGAGAGAGGAAAAAACACTGATTTGTTGTTCCACTTACTTATGCATTCATTGGTTGGCTCTTGTATGCACCCTGACTGGGGATTGAATTCACAACCCTGGCATATCAGGACAATGCTCTAACCAATTGAGCTGCCCAGCCAGGGCTATCAATTCCACTTGTAAAATAGTTACTGAATCTTCCATCTTCACTTACCAACCCTGCTATACCATCCGCTCTAGGTTGAACCATTGTAACAGCATCCAATTTGTGTTCACTCTTGTTCTGCTACAATCCAAGTTCTTCAGAGCAGCCAGAAAATTCTTCTTTAAATGAAAATCTTGTTTCACCCCAATTCAGGGAACATGATTATTTTTATTTTCTAATATAGCCCCAGTGCCAAACATGAATAAGGCACAAAGTAGGTGATAAATTTATATAACTGAATGAATAAATATGGAGGTTGGGGAGTTCAGAGGCTGAGATGCTGTTATGCAGGTGAGGGCAAGAGATGTTGAAAAGAGGGTTACTGTCTTTAATAAGAAGAGCCTGGTGAGATCTAGGGGAAACTCTTTAGAGTAATTTATTTTATGGATGTGTCAGGGTTAAGGGATTTGCCCAAAGTCACATACCTCTTTTGTATCAGCACTAGGATTAGAATCTGGCTTGCCGGACTCCCAGTTCAATGCTCTTTCCAATGTGTACTGTGAGTCTTGGCAGATGTGTAGGAAAGGGCAATACAGCTACCAAAGCAAAGAGAAAAAGCCTCTACAGACTGAGTCCAGAGAGCAGGTTAGGTGACGCCTAAAGATCAACTTGTCAATAATCAATAAATCCCTGTGATGAAGGACGGAGACAAAGGAGAGCCTGCTATTTGGAGCTCTTGTCCCTCAACTTATACTGCCCTATAGCAGCCTCACCAAGCGGAATCTCGTCTTCCTGTGTCCCACAGATGACTGATCAGAACAAACAGGACAGCCAAGTTAACAGACAAGAATTTTGGATGATCTTTGCTGATGGTGACTTGCTCTCTTGAATAGAAAGACATCTTTATGAATAAAAAATACCATCTAAGAGCTGACTTGTCTTGTCTTGCCTATTTAACAGTGAATCTGGTCTGACCAGGCAGAGGCACAGTGGATGGAATGTCAGACTGAGAAGTGGAGGACCCAGGTTCGAAACCCTGAGGTCACCAGCTTGAGCGCGGCTCATTGGGTTTGAGCAAAGCTCACCAGCTTCAGCCCAAGGTCGCTGGCTGAGTAAGGAGATCTCCACTTGGTCTGCTGTAGCTTCCTGGTCAAGGCACATATGAGAAAGCAATCAATGAACAACTAAGGTGCCACAATGAAGAATTGATGCTTCTTATCTCTCTCCCTTCCTGTCTGTCACTATCTGTCCCTCTCTCTGTCTCTGTCGCAAAAAAACCAAAAAACAAAAACAGTAAATCTGCTTAAAATGAGGAAAGTGGTCTTTGGTTCCAGGATTCATGTACAATAGCCATATAGATATTTAATTGATTTTAGAGAGAGAAAGAGAGAAAGAAAAACATTGATTTGTTGTTCTACTTACTTATGCACTCATGGGTTGATTCTTGCCCTGACCAAGGATTGAACCTACAACCTTGGCATATTGGGACAACTTGCTAACCAAGTAAGCTACCATCTAGGGCAGGGGTCCCCTACAGCCTGTGGGCCACATGCGGCCCCCTGAGGCCATTTATCCAGCCCCCGCCACACTTCCGGAAAGGGCACCTCTTTCATTGGTGGTCAGTGAGAGGAGCATAGTTCCCATTGAAATACTGGTCAGTTTGTTGATTTAAATTTACTTGTTCTTTATTTTAAATATTGTATTCATTCCCATTTTTGCTTTTTTTTGTTGTTGTTGTTTTTTTCCATTTTTCTGAAGCTGGAAACAGGGAGAGACAGTCAGACAGACTCCCGCATGAGCCCGACCGGGATCCACCTGGCACGCCCACCAGGGGCGACGCTCTGCCCACCAGGGGGCGATGCTCTGCCCATCCTGGGCGTCGCCATATTGCGACCAGAGCCACTCTAGCGCCTGGGGCAGAGGCCAAGGAGCCATCCCCAGCGCCCAGGCCATCTTTGCTCCAATGGAGCCTTGGCTGCGGGAGGGGAAGAGAGAGACAGAGAGGAAAGCGCGGCGGAGGGGTAGAGAAGCAAATGGGCGCTTCTCCTGTGTGCCCTGGCCGGGAATCGAACCCGGGTCCTCCGCACGCTAGGCCGATGCTCCCATTTTGTTTTTTTACTTTAAAATAAGATATGTGCAGTGTGCATAGTGATTTGTTCATAGTTTTTTTTTTTAATTATTTTTATTTTTTTATTTTTTACAGAGACAGAGAGAGAGAGAGTCAGAGAGAAGGATAGACAGGGACAGACAGGAATGGAGAGATGAGAAGCACCAATCATTTTCGTTGCGTGTTGCAACACCTTAGTTGTTCATTGATTGCTTTCTCATATGTGCCTTGACCGTGAGGCTACAGCAGACCGAGTAACCCCTTGCTCGAGCCAGTGACCTTGGGCTCAAGCTGGTGAGCTTTTTGCTCAAACCAGATGAGCTCTCGCTCAAGCTGATGACCTCGGGGTTTTGAACCTGGGTCTTCCGCATCTTAGTCCAACGCTCTATCCACTGCGCTACCTCCCGGTCAGGCCATAGTTTTTTTTTAGTCCGGCCCTCCAATGGTCTGAGGGACAGTGAACTGGCCCCCTGTGTAAAAAGTTTGGGGACACCTGATCTAGGGTAAATATATATATAAATATATTTGGAATTAGCCCCTTAAACTGGTACAATATCTCCCAAAAAAATTAGTCACACAATTTTCACTATCTTTCTATATTCTTATTATCCAAATATGCAGCCATGTTACCTTTGATGTCCTTATATATATAAATATAGACATGAGTGTTGACCTGGACAGGACTGAATGCACAGAAAAGAATGTCTCCTGTCATCTTGTTTTGTAAAATTTCTTGATTTCTTTAATTATTAAGCCAGTTTTTTCCCTATATATTGTGTGTAGAGCATTTTTACAGGTCAAAGGATATAGAAATGACTTACATATAGCCTGACCTGTGATGGCTTAGGATAGCGCTTCTACTTGGAATGCTGAGATTGCTGGTTTGAAACCCTGAACTTGCCTGGCCAAGTAACATGTGAGAGGCAACGGCTACTTCCTGCTGTCCCCCTTCTCTCTCTCTCCCTCTCCTCTCTTAAAATTAATAAATAAAATCTTTTAAAAAATGAATTAGGTATAGTGTGGACGCTCTGTGCGCTTCTGCTCTTACTGAGCAGAAAGATCTGAACTCAACTGTCTATAGTACAAGGCAGAAACTGTACACTGCAGAGCGGGTATATCTGGCTCAAGACCTGCTCCGGTTAATCTACCTAAAATGAGGAGAGTCATTTTGGGAGGTTAGGGAGCATATACAGTAACTATACTGTCATTAAGAATTAGAGCTACATTTTGTTTTGGAGGCTGTTCTAAAGTTTCTCTTCAGTGGCTTAAGAAAAGCTTCTCGTTCCAACAGGATCACTGGATTTTAATTTCTTGCTTTGTTTCTTAATAGAATATTAACCTCAAAGTTGGGCTGTCAAACCTTTGAAGTTAATTTGAACCTTAGAAATTTAGTTCTTTATTTTGTCTCTTATACCTTTTCTAAATAACAATATAAAAATTAAAGACACTCCCTGCCCCCCGCCCCCCCCCCCCAAAAAAAAAAACTACATTGAGATTTAGAACATTATGTAAAGGTTTTGGATTGCTGATGCAGGCCTTCCTCTCAAGGTACAATGATAGAAATTCCGCTCTGAATTGGTTTAAGACATGTTAAGAGTTTTTATCTCATTAAAGTAAGTGAGTTACAGATAGATAGATGATAGATGGATAGATAGATAGATAGAGTCTCTAAATAGAAAATCATGTGAAATTTGTTCTTGGGAAGCTACTCTTCCCCCTATCTCCTCCCCCATCCAGAACCAGTTCCACAAATTTGTACATATTCAGTACTTCCTACCCAGTACAGAACATACCGGGACTCAAATAGGCCCACAAATAAACGCAAAATAGCTACTAGGATAGGTACAGTAAAGGAGAGTTATGAGGTACCTTCAAAGTATATAATGAGAGATAAGACCAAGGTGGGAAAGTCAAAGGCTGCCCACTGAACTTAATATTGAATTAAGATTTAAGGAAGAGCAGACATTAACTTAAGGAGGACAATGAGGAGACATTTGGAACAAAAGCTTTGGTCAGAAATTAGCAGGGAAACAGGGAGAAATGGAAGAAGGGTGTGTGTGTGTGTGTGTGTGTGTGTGTGTGTGTGTGTGAAGGGAATATTAGAGGGCTAATGAATGCTACCCTGAGACAGAGACAGAAGTGCTTAAAAGAATCCTGGATGTGGCCCTGGCCGGTTGGCTCAGCGGTAGAGCGTCGGCCTGGCGTGCGGGGGACCCGGGTTCGATTCCCGGCCAGGGCACATAGGAGAAGCGCCCATTTGCTTCTCCACCCCCACCCCCTCCTTCCTCTCTGTCTCTCTCTTCCCCTCCCGCAGCCGAGGCTCCATTGGAGCAATGATGGCCCGGGCGCTGGGGATGGCTCCTTGGCCTCTGCCCCAGGCGCTAGAGTGGCTCTGGTCACAGCAGAGCGACACCCCGGAGGGGCAGAGCATCGCCCCCTGGTGGGCAGAGCAGTGCCCCTGGTGGGCGTGCCGGGTGGATCCCGGTCGGGCGCATGCGGGAGTCTGTCTGTCTCTCCCCGTTTCCAGCTTCAGAAAAATACAAAAAAAAAAAAAAAAAAAAAAAAAAAAAGAATCCTGGATGTTAGGCTCAGTAAGAAAGATACTTAAGACATGATTGTTTGTGTGTTTCATAAGACCCATAGGGTTAATTTGTAGAAGAAACATGGAAGTGCACTTGGGATGTTCCAGAGGAAATAACTGTAACTGACAGGCAGAATGAAGGGAGAGGTTGTGACACAACAATATGGATGGATTTTCTAAAAAATGGGAGGAAAAGGAATAGGCCACCTTTTGCAGAGGCAAGGTATGCAATCCCTTCTGGAGGGATGCTGCTGTGATGGTTTCTGCATCATGAGAGAAAAGCTTGAACGAATTACCAGGCTCCTTCCAACCCCAAGATTCTAGTGCAACAGGCAATACAAACATGGGCAATTAAGACACCTTAGGGACAAAGAGAGGGCACAGGTGCATCAGTTAGAAATCATTTGTTGTCTGACCTGTGGTGGCGCAGTGGATAAAGCATCGACCTGGAAATGCTGAGGTCGCCGGTTCGAAACCCTGGGCTTGCCTGGTCAAGGCACATATGGGAGTTGATGCTTCCAGCTCCTCCCCCTTCTCTCTCTCTGTCTCCCCTCTCTCTCTCTCTCTCTCTCCTCTCTAAAATGAATAAATAAAAATTAAAAAAAAAAAAAGACATACTTTAAAAAAAAAAAAAAAAAAAGAAATCATTTGTTTTATCTGGTTAGTGGTCAACACTCCACAATTTGAGCATGTTTCTCTGGAATCTAAGGCCAAAAAGACAGATACAAATGTCTTTGGAGATTCAGGTAGCATTTCCATCAAGGAAAGGAAATAAAGCTACATCCAGGGAACCCCTCGGGTGAAACTAGCTCCTCTGACCCTGACTGGCCACCGTACTACTTGTACCCGTAAGGATCAACACCTATGTCTACTTATGCAGTCATTGGTGAATAGACACGGAGAAATTTCAAGTTATCGTGTGGTATTTTAATGGCATTTTTTCTTTTATATCAACCCGTATTTGCCTTCAACTCTTTCTCCTGCATTTTAATGTTGACAATTTGCTTCTTTTTATGGTCCCTTCTGAAAGTGTTCCAGCCTTCTTGTCCATATTATCACAGCTATGGAGTATTACCCATGCCTGGGAGACACCTGAACCCTGAGTTGACTTCTCAGCTATTTCTAATCCTGTTATCTGCTTCTAAACTTTCCTATTCTACTGTGCTCAGATGTCTTTGAAACCCAAGAGTCAGTAAATATATGACACCTAAACCTTTGTCTTTGAAATCAGCATAGTAACTCAAACATAAAATTCCTTTCTTTGATGAAACGTGTACCTTTTTATGCAGATTCTCACATTTGCTACCCTCTTCCACTTCTTAGACGGTCCCTCGGCAATATTTCATTTGCTAACTTTTGCTCAGAATGGAAGGTGACATATTTTCTCACCTGGTACAGACAGTTCCATGCCTTAACAGAAAAAGCTTTCCACGTATGCTGCGCTGCTCCTAACACTGTGAAAGGAGTAGAAAAAATGCTAAAATGATGGCTTTCCTGTTCATCCTAAAGGCAGCATACGAGTAAGGGTATTTTAAGAAACACAATTTGGATTATGCATTCAAAAATAAGGAATTTAAAATTTTTAGTAAATGCCTTATCTGTGCTAGGTGCTTGGCAACGTTCTTTACATTTGCCATTTAATCTTCCTAATAGCCCTACAGAATTGGTCGTATTATATCCACTTTGTGGATGAATGAACTGAGGTTTAAAGAGGTGAGAGAACTTGGTGCCTAGCTTGTAAGTGATGGCAGCAGTTTAGCTCCAGATTTGCCTTCCTGACTTCAAGACCTAATTCACTGCCTCATACCAAAACACCTTCCATTAACAGGGTCACTTTCTTCCCTTCTTTCCCTTCCTTCTTTCCTTCCTTCTTTCCTTGATATTAGATTTTCTTTTATTTATTGAGAATAAGAAGGTTGAAAGTTAAATCACCATAACTACTGTGCAGGAGAGACACCTTAAGTCCTTTTAGGTGCAGATCTACATTTTGGAGAGGTTTCAACGTCATTCAATTTGGGGGAACTTCTTTTAAGACAAAGGATCTAAAATTGTAAATATTAAGTTAGATACAAAGTGAATATTTACTTAGAGTGCAATAGGAAATCACAACAAATTACAAATTGGGGTGACAAATACAACAAACATCACAAAATCTAGAAACATAAGTACTTTTATTAATTAACTGATGTCCCCTAAGATGTTTCATTCCTAAGTTTTTTGTATTCCAGTCTTTAATCACCACTTCACATGACAATGGTTTTCTAATATCCTCCAAAGAGATAATCGAAAGATAATCCAGATACTCCTCTAGCATAGTTAATTTGTATATGTATATGTTTTTTAGAGTCAAGAAAAGTTTCATAGACTCGCTTCTGGCTTTGTTTTTTCCTTTACCATTCCATGTACTTCAGATGCTAGGCACCACTGGACACATTTATATAAGGTTTTCAGGCCCTGTGATTAGTACATAAAGTGGTAGGGGTATTCCTGGATGTCCTTTCTCTAGTAGGACAGCTGACAGTAACTTAACCATACACACATGAGTACAAGTCACATTTATACACCCCACTAAATCTAAACAAAATCTAAATGTATCCTCACCTCAACTTCTTTAAGACAGATCCAAAATTTGTCCATGGTTGCTCTAATGCTACCTGATAGGAGAATTGTAAAAGGAGGAAAAGTCAGCAAAATGAGTATTCTAAAATTGATGGTAGTTCAAATATCTTTCACCGATTTTACCAAACATAAGACCATGAGAACATTGCTGAAGTCTTTTTCAGGAACATAAAAGAGGCCTCTACAAATGAGGGCCCTAAAACTTAAAACTTCACTGGTTTCCAAAAAAAATCCAGCTCTGGAGGAAAGGTATAACAACAACAACAAAAATGGTGTTACATTATAATATGCAAGAGCCCATGCCATAGAATGGCTTTAAAAGTAATGGTGTATGAGGTCCCATACTGAGCAGCTTGAGCTCCTGACCTCACTGAAAGAAGTAGACGATGTTCCTTCTGTGAATTTCATTCTATAGGAAATAGCGCTATGGAGATGAAGATGTTCTGGTACTGCTAAAACTGAAAGGTGCCCAACCTCGTTCATATTTGCAAAAGACTTATTATTTACAATGGGATTACTTGCTAATACAACAGATCTCAAAACTCCTGTGTTGATCTAATTAATATTAAATGCATCACTTAGTGCCCTTTTAAGCAAGCCAGTAAGCACACATAGAGAAAGAACATGTTATTGCTCTTAAAGGCTACACAGTAGAAAAATTATAGCAGCACTAAAGAAAGTCTTTAAAAATTTATTAAGGTGTATTCAAGCTTTTGCAAACTCATCTGTTATTTGCCATTATAGTTACTGTAAGTTGTCTCTGGATAAAACCACCTTTGTCTTGGATTTCTTTGCTGAATTTTGCTCATTGGTAATGTATTCAAATACCTAGCTTTCTCAAGTATGTCCTCTTAGAGACTCTTGACTCCTCTTACTCTTTCTTTGTTCTATGAATAACTGTCCTAAAATATAAATAGTCCTTATTATTGTGTCCTGTACCATTAACCCTATTATAATATTTGCCACTAAACTTGATGATGGCCTGTAAGTACCTCTCAAAACAAATAAATCACATTATAGAAATATTTTGGTCTTATATAATGAGTGCATAGTTCATAATCAAATTGTTTAAAGTGATTATATAGTGTAAAACCCTGTCACTAGTGTTGACAAACTCTCCTTTTGCTCTGTCTTCAACATATAATTTCTGTACGATGTACTTAAATTTTTTTTTTGTAGCTTCTTAAATGTTAAGTAGCTTTCTGGGGGGGGGAGGGGATGAAACGATTTCTCTTAGGAATATACTGTTTCAAGAGAATGGTTTTTTTTTCTATTTATGAAGCCTTCCCCCACTTCTTTCATCTAACTATTGCTGCAAAAGCATGATACACCTGTTCAAAGAAGCATTGTTCCGAAGGTCCTGACCTGGAATAGGAAAACAAAGCCTGACTTCATAGCTGAGAACACAACTGTAACTCCATTGCCATTGCACTGCCCTCTAACTTTTGTTCTCCACTGTATCATGGCTATGCTGCTATGATGCACAGAGTTACTTAAAAGGAGAGAAACATGATCTCTTTATGGCCTTCATGCTCTTTCCTCTGGCCTTTTAAAATAACTGGTTTTAGGCCAACAGGTATTCACTCAAAGCAGTTCAAAGCCCTATATGATTTAAGAATGCTAGAGATTTAAAATGCTAATACAATGTGGGGTAAAAATATGTTTATAGTTTTGAGTGCATAAAACACATTTTATTCTTGTATTATTACTTATTAACTACTATATTATTTTCCATAGAAACAACTATAAACCTACTTTTGCCCCACCCTATATACACCCTCATTCTCTTCTTTAGAATTGAGGACTATTAGAAATATTTTTAGGCCCTGGCCAGTTGGCTCACCAGTAGAGCATCGGCCAGGTATGTGGGAGTCCTGGGTGCAATTCTAGGTCAGGGCACATAGAACAAGCAAACATCTGCTTCTCCACATATTCCCCCATCTCTCTCTCTCTCTCTCTCTCTCTCTCTCTCTGTCTCTCTTCACTTCTTACAGCCATGGCTGGAATGGTTTGAGCAGAGTTGGCCCCGGGTGCGGAGGATGACTCTATGGCCTTACCTCAGGTGCTAAAATGGCTCGGTTGCCAAGCAATGGAGCAGCGGCCCAGACAGGCAGGGCATCACCTGGTAGGGAGCTTGCCAGGTGGATCCTGGTCAGGGCACATGCAGGAGTCTGTCTCTGCCTCCCAGCCTCTCTCTTAATAATACTAAAAGAAATTTAGATCAAAATATTTTTACATCCGAGTTTTATGTTTCTTGTAAATCAGTGCTCAAACTTTAGCATGCATTGGAATCACCTGAAGGACTAAACTTTTGAGCATATTTTGGAGATAATTGCAGGTTTGTTTCCAGACCACTGCAATAATCTAAGTTGTAGTATTTTTTTTCATTGGAGGAGGGTCTTGCCTTCAATTACTGACATCTGTGAAGCATACTAAGTGTGGAGCACAATAAATTGAAGTATTCCTACTCCCAGGGTTGCTAATTTAATAGGTTTCAGGTGAGGCCCCAGACTTTGCAGTTCTAAAAAGCCCTCTGGTGGTAGGGACCACAGTCTGAGAACCAGTGATGTAGATCATTTGATGAAGCACATTTTCAAATTCAGAGCTGATAGGGTCACTGTTCCTTCTCAAGAATAGCACATCAGCCATGGAGAGTCATTGTTGAAGCCAGGAGTATGGATAGTGATGATAATTTCCAGCTTCACAGACTTTCTTTAAAATTTTTAAATTAAATTTATTGGGATAACATGGCTTAATAAAATTATGTAAGTTTAAAGGGTACAATTCTACAACACATCGTCTGGATACTGCATTGTGTTTTTACCACCCAAAGTCAAGTCTCCTTCCGTCACTATATACTTGACCTCTTTCCCCCCTTCTGTACCCCCTTTACCCACTTTTTCCCTCTGGTAACCACCACAATGTTGTGTATCTGTGCGCATTTGTTTGTCGTGTTTGTTCATTCGTTGCTTTCTGCTTTATATCCCACATGTCTTTGCTATAAGAATATAATTTAAAATATGTTCTTATCACTTTAATTTCTTCTTTTATAGCTGTTTACTGATTAAACAGATATGGTAACTGAGAATTTTAATTGTTGATTTAAATTATGGAATATAAAAAAGGTGTAAAGTTTGTTTTATCCTCAAAGCTATCTAAAGCCATTTTAAGATCTTAGCATTAAAAATAAAAATCTCTCTTTTTTTTCCTTGTCCATACTCTGGTTAATATATAAATATAATCATAAAGACTCACACACACACACACACACCCCCCCGCAGTCCCCATATTTACCACTTGGAATGATGAAATCAGTATTCCTAAATACTGTTTAGTGACTTCTAGATCCTTAGAACATATGTTTAATAGGTATTCTGTTGATTTTTCAATAACATGTTATTAAACATGTCTCAATTAACTACTGAATAAGCTCTTTAAAATGCCTGTGATTATTCACTCATAAGATTGCACTTCCATTTTAGCAATAATTTTGAACTCTGAGAAGATCAACCCAAGGGATTTTAGAATAGCTTTTGCTTGGAACATGATTTCCCCAGTGATGGTTTCCAAAGGTTAAATAAGAACAAGTGAATAGATATAGACAATGAGCGAGGATGTTTTAAAATCAAGTCATTTTTAACACATTCTTGAATGTCATCAAATGAGCAATGAGGCAGATAGTCCAGACTCAGGAATTAATGGCTACCAAGGTTACAGAGTGTTCCACTGAGTTAAAAGATGCAAGAATTTATTTAATAAAGCAAAATGATAAATTATAAAAGATAATGTAATAAACAAGGCAGCTTCTTATATATGTTTTTAATGGGTCATTGTGGAAGCATTAAAGGAATTAAAACCAATATGGATATTTGACTTCTGGCTTTGACATTGACTAGTGAGAAATTCTTAATGCAAGGAGCTTCACCACCTGTGTGAGTCTCAGCTTTGTCTGTTATAAAAAGCAACTAACAAGATCTAGTCTATTTATCTCACAGAGTTTTGAGGATTAAATTTTACTATGTACATGGAAGTGTTATCTTAACTAAAAAACCTTAGACAAATGTGTTTTGGGTGGCTATTCAGTTAAAATTGATTCTCATTTTTCTAAAAGTAATTTAATTTCTTGAATCAAATGTGCAATGTTGGCATCTTTACTTTTCCAAGGTTAAAATGAGTGATTTAATTACTAAAACCATGGAAGAATATATGTAGTTTTTAAAAAATGTCATAGATCTTTAACTGCTCTAAGAAAATAGAAACAAGTTAATGTGCAAACCTCAAAACAATAAATATTTTCATGTTTATTGAAAATTGACTATGTTGTACTTTAGAAAGGTGCCAACCTAATTTTATTTTAGCAATCTCATAGTAGAATCTAAACAAGAAAAAGTCTGACACCAGAGCACACAATTACATAAGAAAGTAAAATTTCTCAAATCTCACTAGTTTTTAAGAATAAATTGTCCTGGCCAGTTGGCTCAGTGGTAGAGCATTGGTCCAGCGTGTGAATGTCCCAGATTTTATTCCCAGTCAGGGCACACAGGGGAAGTGATCATCTGCTTCTCCATTCCTCCTCCTCCCCCTTCTCTCTATCTCTCTTCCCTTTCCACAGCCATGGCTTGACTGGTTTGAGCATCGGCCCAGGTACTAAGGATGGCTCCATGAAGCCTCCGCCTCAGGTGCTAAAAATAGCTCAGTTGTGAGGATGGCCCTAGATGGGCAGGGCATCGGCCCCAGACGGACAGGGCATCTGCCCCAGACTGGGGTTACTGGTTGGTTTCTGGTTGGGGTACATGCAGGAGTCTATCTCCCCTCTTCTCACTTGGAAAAAAGAAGAATAATAAGAAGGATAAATTGCAGTTACATAATTTAAAAATACTATTAACTGGTAATATAAAAAAACTTGTCAAAGGAGCTTCTGAAATCAGCAAATTTTTTACTTTATATGCTAATAAGGGAATCACTTAATAAAGATTCCCTTGTGTTCAGTCTTTTTCATTTAAATCTCTTTTTTTTTTAAGTGAGAGGAGGGGAGAGAGACAGATTCTCACATGTGCCCCAGGCAAGATCCACCCAGAGCCCCCTCCCTTTGGGGCTGATGTTCGAACCAATCGAGCCACTGGTTTTAAGAGGGGAAGAGAAAGAGAAGGGGGAAGAGGGAGGGTAAGAGAAGCAGATGGTCGCTTCTCATGTGTGCCCTCACCAAGGGTTGAACCTGGGATGTCTGCACACTGGGCCCACACTCTAACCCTCTAACCACTAAGCAAAACAGCCAGGGCCTTGACTTAAATCTTACTCTGTAACTTCCCATTGATTGACACTGCTTTTAGCATTTTAAGTATATTATTTAATGTTTTATCATTTGAATATTATATTACATTGAATTCTTTTCACTTCTATAGGGTCAGCCAAAGTGTCAACCAACATTTTAATCTATTTAAAGTAAACTATTTTTTTTCTCATTTAGGACTCTATCAATTTGAATGTTTTTAGCTTCAAGTAACAGAAAATATTATTTATTTATTATCTCACATTAATGTGGTAGGACAGGCTCCAGGGTTGGCTGATTTGTCAACTTAATTATATATTAAGAGACTTGGCTTCTTGTCATCACTACTTTGTCATCCTTAGTATTGACTCATCAATGAGGACAAGGAAAAAGGAAGGTAATAAGGTGGCTACAGCACTTCCAACCATTCAGAATTGTGAGGAAGTCTTTTTTATTTCAAGATTTTATTTATTGATTTTACAGAGAGAAGAGAGAGGTGGGTGGAGCAAGAAGTACCAACTCATAGTTGCTCCACTTTAGTTACCTACTGGTTGCTTGTCATATGTGTTTTGATTGAGCAAGCCCAGCGTTTAGAACCGGTGACCCCAGTGTTCCAGGTTTATGCTTTATTCACTGTACCACCATAGGTAAGGGGAGGAAGTCTTATTAAACCACAGATTGCTGCCCTGGCCAGAGAGCTCATTTGGTCAGTGAGTTGCCCAATATGCCAAGGTTGCAGGTTTGATCTCCTGTGATTGCACAGACAAGAATCAACCAATGAACGCATAAATAAGTAGAACTACAAGTCAATATTCCTCCCCCTGGTTTCCTCGCTCTCTAAAATAAAATAAAAAAATCACAGATGGCTGAGTGCAACTCTCAGATTTTAACTCAGTAGTTCTGGGTGGGATCTAAGAATTTGCATTTCTTTCTTTTCTTTCTTTTCTTTCTTTTCTTTCTTTCTTTCTTTCTTTCTTTCTTTCTTTCTTTCTTTCTTTCTTTCTCTCTCTCTCTCTCTCTCTTTCTTTCTTTCTTTCTTTTTTTTCCCCCGGTGATAAGAGGGAAGATAGTGAGGAAGACTCCTGCATGCACCCTGACTGGGATCCACCTGGCAACCCCATCTTGGGCTGATGCTTGAGTTCCAAGCTAGTTTTAGTGCCTGAGGCTGATGTGCTCCAACATAGCTATCCTTAGCACTTGAGGCCATGCTTGAACCAACAGAGCCACTGGCTGCAGGAGCAGGAAAAGGAGGTAATGGACGGGAGGAGAAGCAGATGGTCACTTCTTCTGTGTACCTTGACCAGCAATCAAACCCAGGACATCCATACTCTGGGCCAATGCTCTATCCACTGAGCCACCAGCCAGGGCCAGAATTTGCATTCCTAATATATTCCCAAGTAATGCTGAGGCTGCTGGTAGTGGGGGGTCACACTTTAAAAAACACTCACTTAAACTAATTGTCCTGGAGGGGAATAGCTATTTGAGTAATGAACATTGGTAATGTTCATTACCAGGTGCACTTTATATTTGGAATATAAGTTCCTTTTATTCTCCTCATAGGGCCTAATGGCCATTTCTAGTTTGTCAGCTTCCTGTTATACATTCTAGAGTGGGACTACTGTTCACTTAGATTTGCAATATTCCTAGTAGTTGATGTAGCAGTTTCTTAGAAAATAAGTTTTGCATTCAACTGTTTGAACTGGGGAATGGTTGGACCAGTTCAGTCTCCAAATTTGTACTTCAGCTTATTTGTTCCTGGCCTATAGAAAGCTTTTTGTTTTTTCTTCTTTCCAGATTCCCCATGTCCTAATCCTTCATATATGATATTTAGCACATTCAATTACTTTTAATATCTTCTGAAGTAGGCTACATAAAAAATGTCTTTTAAAAACCAAGAAAGCAAAAATAAAGTAGCCTGAAGGTATACTAAAAATATTAACCTAGTTTTCCATCTGATCTATATTTGTAGTGATGAAGTTTGTAACCTAAAGGTTTAACAATTTGTGTTGCACAAACTCTTGGATACCAGTTTGTAATTCCTCTTCTCTATCATCTATCTTGCAAACCATCTTTAGTGTGGATTCCCTAATTTTGATAGTACGCTCAGAGTACAGTTTGTCTGCATGATTGTGCAGAGCTAAACTTGAGGATCTCCATAAAGCCTCAGGCAATTTCTGAGCTGTGGCTCTCTCTCTCTCTCTCTCTAATTTATGACCATAATAACATTTTTTTGTGCTTTTTTTCTTTCTTATTTGTTCTCACAGTAGGAAACACAGTAGAGAGAGATGATTTCTGCAGGAGGCCTGGAAGGACATGGGACAACTCAGGCAAAGATGCAAGCTTTGCAAAAACTATTTGACTTCTAGAAAATGGTAGGGTAGAAAACTTCAGGGAAAAATGTATCACTTTGGAGGTCTGAAGAAATGCAGTCATTTCCAAAACTCTTTCAGACCCCAGTGTGCAGCAGAGTAAAGAAAGATAAAAAATATTTCCCAATGTGAAATTGAGAAAACATTTAAACGGAAGAGGCCTGGGCTATTCCTGTGAGAACAGCAGGGGGCTGTGAGACATGATGGGGGGTCTGTTCAATAGTTTCAACTATTTATGACCACCAGTCCATCAGCAAGACTTTCAAAGTTGGTAGAAGACACTGGCCAGCGGCAATTTAATGTATTCAGCTATTCTAAGGTCTGTTGCTTATCCTTATCCTCCCAGTTGTCTTGTCCAAGAATTAAGAGTGGATTCCTTGATCCCTCAGGTATTAACTGATGACTGTGCTGAAAATTATAGGGCTTTCGATTTTGTCAGGCATTGATACGCATGCCATTAAGATCCAAAGCATAAGCTTAGCTAAAATTTCCTACATGCATGGAAGCAGCCACATCAACATTATCTTTTCATTTCAAATGGTTACCGGGGCTGAAAACCTAGGTGTGAAATTTCATCTGCTCTGGGCAGTGTTCAATATTTAACACTTCTTGAAATGACTAGTGCTTTTTCCTGCTCAGATCAAGTTTCCTAGCTAACAACTTCTTTGTGGCTTGGAGATGTGAATTCATTTCAAACTTTTGAAAATTTCTTAATTTTTCTTTGCATTACAGGAAAGTAGAAGCTCATGTTTTAGTTGTGTCACAGAAAGCAAGTAGCAAAAGTGAAATTATGTTTATTCATTCAACAGCAAATATTTATTTATGATGGCCATTTTCCAGATTATTCCTTTATTGAACAGGTTTTTATTACATATTTACTATAGACCAAATGTTTTGGGGTCAGCGATGAATTATGCTAGTTTGGGAACTAGACAGAATTTCTTTTAAATGGAAACATTTTTAGGCCTGACCTGTGGTGGCGCAGTGGATAAAGCATCGACCTGGAAATGCTGAGGTCGCCAGTTCAAAACCCTGGGCTTGCCTGGTCAAGGCACATATGGGAGTTGATGCTTCCAGCTCCTCCCCCCTTCTCTCTCTCTGTCTCTCCCTCTCCTCTCTAAAAAAAAAAAAAAATGAATAAATGGAAACATTTTTATCTCCAAACAAATCTTGGAGTGTATGTAATATGGAATATTCTATGTCGATTTTCCATGGAAATAAAGAAGTCCCGAGTTAACTCTTGGGTATGAGACTCACACTCACTTTGTTCTTCCTTCTTCCCTTTTTTATCCTTCTCTGCACCCCCACCTAGCAGCATCTCCAACCCAGAATTAGTAGTACATACCAAATATCCCAACTATCACCACAGGCTCAGGACCAGTCAAGTGGGGAAACTGAGTCATACTTAGAATGAACTTCTTTAAAGATAAATATTAAAAGAGCATACTTTAAATTCTCTTCTTTCTTTTGTTCAGTTTCATCAAATATTTAATGTTTAGAATGTTAGCAAGTTTTGAAGCTACTAAATTTAGTGGGCTGATAAAATATTTGTAAAGTATTTGGGTATCATATATGTTAAAGTCAACCAAACACAGGTATCTCCTTTTTTTAGTCCATCTGATTTTATTTCTTGCTTCCAATTTTTATTCTTCCAAAACTGCTAAGACATAGAACCAAGCAGCTATAGCAATTCTGACAGGTGGTTGTTAAGACAGTCATTTCATGTAACACTCCTTGCAATATGACTGTATTTCCCCAAAACTGACCCTTAGCATGTCTTTTACTCTATACAAAAAATACTTCTGTTGTTCTGTTGAATTAGGTTTATAAAAGTAATGTGTTGGTCTTCACATGCTTTTAAAATATCCAGCTTTAAAAAAGGAAAACCTTTTTTCCAGCAGCTAGGTAAAATTCCTTAACTAGTAACCTTCAATAGTTAATGTTAAAACAGCCTTTAAAATAAAATACTGAGCAAAGATTTAAAATAACTTTCTCCAAGTTCATTTTTATATCTTAAAGGGCCACATATTCCTTAATCATCAAATTTTATTAAAAATGCTGGCTATTAAATTTGATATAAAAACAAAGATGCCTCATATCCTTTGTGTAACGGCATAGTATAAAATTAGAGTATCACATTCATTCTTCTTCAGTCTTCCCTATTTGTAATAAATGTAAGGTCTACTGGAAAGTTCTGTCTGTTTCTATCACAGCAAGTTTCAACATGTAAGCACATGTTTATTTGGCGCGTGTGTGCCTCTCTATTTTTATCACTTTATGTATACATATTGACGTAGCAAATTAACTAAAACAAAGTTGATTCACGCTAGTCTTATGTGTGAAGTGATAGTGTACCCATGACTACTGATAAAGTTCATTTATGCCACTGTAATTTTTATGAATTTCAACAAGGAAGAAATGCTACAGAAGCATGTCTATCGCATCCACCATATTCCCCGGACTTAGCACCCTCCGACTATCACTTGTTTTTGTCCTTACAAAATTTTTTGAAGGGCAAAAAATTCAAAAATGAAGAAGATATCAAATAAGCACTGGTTCAATTTTTTGCATCAAAAGATAAAAACATTTTTCAAAAATGGGATATACAAATTGCCCTCATGCTAGCAAGAAATCATGAATAATAATAATGGCAATTACATTATTTAATAAAATTTATTGACAGTAAGAAAAATTTGTATTTTGTTTTGTTCCAAAAACGGACAGAACTTTCCAGTAGACCTTATAGTTCTTCCAAGTAGTTACTTGAAAAACTGCCCTGCTTTTGCTCATGTGACCTTGTTTTTTTGCATCAAATATATTTACTTTTGAAAACTATTTAGAATAAAATGAGAGTAGAAAAGATTTTTGAAGCACTGAATTCTAAAGAATCAAGAGACAACTTGAGCAAAATACATTTCATTGCCATCAATCTCATTCCAGTTAGCTAACAATCCATGCTTTTGCTTGTTTTCCTATATAATAATTTTACCTTTTTATAGTGGTTTTAATTCACAACCTGTCTTCACTAGCAGGTCCTCACAGCAATCTTTAGAGGAAAAGAAGGGCAATTATGCCTCTATTATATAAAAATCTCACTATATATTTGTATACACATATATGTATGTATATGTATGAATATGTCTATACACGTTTGTATATTCATGTAATGGAGTGTAATGTACATATACTTTAGTCTCTCTGAGCTGAAAAGGTGGGAATTGCTACATAAAAGTCTCATAGAACGCCAGATAGTCAGAGGAGGTAATGATGAGAGAAAGATTACTGGTTTGTGGCCCAAGCATTCTCTACTGCTCCAGTTTGAATTTTTTTTTTTTTTTTAAACTAGAGAGACAGATAGGAACAGACAGGAAGGGAGAGAGATGAGAAGCATCAATTGTTGCAGCACCTTAGTTTTTCATTAATTGCTTTCTCATATGTGCCTTGAACAGGAAACTCCAGCTGAGCCTTTGACTCCTTGCTCCAGTCAGTGACCTTGGGCTCAAGCTCAAGCCAGCAACCTTGGGCTTCAAGCCAGTGACCATGGGGTCATGTCTATGATCCCACGCTCAAGCCAGTGACCCCTTGGTCAAGCTGGGGGTCCTCACCCAGCTCTCAAGCCAAGGACCTCAAGGTTTCGAACCTGGGTCCTCTGCGTCCCAGAACTGACACTCTACCCACTGTGCTACTGCCTGGTCAGGCTGGTTTGAATGTTGAATACTATCCTTTATACACATAGGAAGTCAAATTTGGTGCTTCTGATGTTGGCTAGTGTGGGTGAGGAGGTTTACAGGTATAACATAGACAGTTCTTAGAGGTGGATTGATAAAGCTCAGGGATCAGCTAAGGGGATGAACCAGCTATAATTTAGCTTCTTGCTGCTTCCAGGCCTAGGAATTTGTGAGATGACTGACAGTGGATTAAGAACGATGTACATTAACAGTTCTTCTGGACAAAGGTGATTTTATGCAGTTTCTCTTTTTGTCTTAGCAATAGGAGCAACTGCTCTCACAAGTTAGGCAATCAAAAAGTAAAATTCCAGTGAAAGCTATTTCAGTCATAGAGTAATAAATCTTAGGGGGAGTTAATTATGAATTCAGTGTTAATGCTGAGGTACTACAGTACACAAAAGATAATTCTGAAAAGTTACCTTAAAATCTTTGAACTGACTGAAGCAATCCAATAGCAAATTCTATACAGCAAAATTACTGTTTTGTAAGATCATGCTAATATCAGATGTCTATATCATGTACATTTCCTACTTTAGATGTTTTATGTCTTTAATGTGGTGTTGTACTGTCAAAGGTTTAACAAGTAGCCTGACCTGTGGTGGCGCAGTGGGATAAAGTGTCGACCTGGAATGCTGAAGTCGCCTGTTCGATACCCTGGGCTTGCCTGGTCAAGGCACGTATGGGAGTTGATGCTTCCTGCTCCTCCCCTTTCTCTCTTTCTCTCTCTCCTCTCTGAAAATTGAATAAAATCTTAAAAAAAAAAAAACAAAACAAAAGGTTTAACTAGTAACTAATAATCATTAAAAACAGATTACAACATTGAGCAAGGGATAGCACATTCACTGTACAAAATCAAAGGCTTGTAACACAAGGTATACAAAAATTTCACAAGCCAAGAGTAGGTCGTGGAGAGTAACTCAAGACTAGAAATCTGCTTCATTCCGATTTTTGGGGTTTCAGTTCTGAAATTTAAGTGACCTCGCTGAATAAAATCTCAATGTTTCCTAAAAGAAAAGTAAAGTTGTCCAGAATTTTTGATTCTAGACTAGTACCACTTACTTGGGACAAAACGTAGGAAAAGAGGCAACCTGGTCCATCTGTTTATTTGGACATTGAACATGTGGTCAGAGAGTACACTGGAATATGTTACAGGGCCTGAGATAAGGGCCAATTTAAAGAAAAAGTGGGTATAAATGTTGATGGAGAAAAATACCTCTAGTATATAAAGGAGGGCTTTGTCCTTTGAGGTCTAGTTCTTTGGAAGATGCGCTCATACTCAGCAGGTGTAGCCCTGCCCTCTAGTGGCTCTGGGTGGGTAGAGGACTTTGGTTCTCTTTCCGGTGTCTGGTTTACGAAGGCTTTTTAAAAATCAACGTCCATCAAAAATCACTTACTGGGATTAGGTGCTGAGCAAGTGAAAGTTTCAAGTGGCAAAGGAAATAGCCAGTGGCCGAGGGTAATGCCCTTTCTTCAGCTTCCATCTCTGGACGCTCGGTTTCTAGTTGTTCCAATGAAAAGAGCTGAATTCTCCTTTGAGCTCTCTGAGGCTGATCTCTGCCCTCCTATTACACACGGACAACGAAGCCGGCCTCTATTCGGGATAGAATTTTGGGAAGTCGCCCCACGATCACCTGCACCTGCAGTTAGAGCCAAGCAGCCGCAACCGGGGTCTGCAAGTGAGGGTGCGAGGTCCCAATAAGAACACCAATGCTTCCCTGCATTCGCCCCTTCCCTCGGCGATCCTCGCGTCGCCTGCCGAGATTGTGACGGCCACCCCGACAGTGGGGTCTTCTTCCCCGGTCGCCTCTGTTGGGGCGCTCAAAAACCTCGGGGACCGCGACCATGACCGCCTGCCCACCAGCCCCGACCCCGCTGTTGCCTTTTGAGAGTGCGTGGACGGCGCGGGGAAGCGGGCGGGTCTCCGACTCTCATGCCCAGTGGGTGCGTAGAAACAGGCGGGCACGGGGCCTGGGGGTCCGCGAGGAGCCGGCAGACTGCCCGCGCGCCCTCCTAACCAGACTGCTCGCACCCAACCAGAGACCACTCCGGGCGGGCAGCTCCGTCTTCACTTCACTTCCGTCGTCTCCGCCTGTGCCTGCGAGTGCGCGTGCGCGCGCGCCTCTTGCAGCGGAAGTAGTAGCGACAAAGCTCGGTCCTCGGCGGGCCCGGGAGTGCGGGGCGCGCCGGGGCGGCGGGCGGGCGGCAGGCGGCGGGGAGGGGCGGAGCGCAGGAGGCGGAGGCGGGAGCAGAGCAGCGCGGCCGCGCCGAGCGGGCCGGGCCGACCGTGACGGGCCCCTCACCTCCTCTTCCTTTCCACTCCCTCCCCGCCCGCCCGCTCTCCCGTCGCTCCTTCCTCACGCCGGGAGCAGGCTCCCGCGCTGCGCCGCCGATCGGCGAGCCGTTCCTCTGCCCGAGGCGCGCGGGGCGCCCCGGCGAGCCCCGCGGGTGAGTCTCCCGCTGTCCGAAGGAAGGGGGTCTGGGGCGTTGGGAATGCACCAGCACTACCCTTTTCCAGAAACTTCCAGGGCTTGAGGGAGGGGGCGTCCGGGACTACCCTGGTTGGGTGGGGTGTCTTTTGGGCGCCGCCCTGCCAGCTTGAGTTGGGGGCGTTGCGGGTGACCCAGGGGGTGGGCGCGGGGTCTGGGGACTCCCCGTCCTTTCTCGCGTCAGCGCCGCTTCTCCTGGTTTTTCTTGCAGATGCTGCTGCTAGGGGTGGTGGGAGCAGCCGTGGGACGCGTGGCCGGGAGCGGGGGTGACAGCCTGGGATTCCGGGGGCTTCTCTTCCTTGTCTTCCTCCTCTGTCTATTCCCAGTGTGGCCGTGGCTGACACTAAAGACTTTGTAGCCACCAACCAAGTGCGGTTTCAATGGAAAATGAAGGTAAAGGCCCCTGGCAGACGGGTTGCAAACGCGGAGTTGAGGGTGTGGTGGATTGCTTTTAAGTTGCCTTTCTTTCCCTGCTTCTTTATTTTCCTGATTTTGTTTTTTTCTTTTAATGGTGAAGTGTTCAAAGAATTCTTAGGCTTTCTGGGTTTTATTTTGGCAACATTGGGCATGTCGGAAATTAAGGTTCTCGGACGTGACTGAGCTTGATTCTGCTTTCCTGACAAACCTTTAGAGCTCGGGGAACGGAAGGGAAGTTTTCGTTTCAGATAGCATCTATGTTTGTTTAAATAGCTCTTTGAAAGTAATCACTAAAGAGGAAATGGAAATGGGGGGAAAGTAATAACTAAAGAGGAAGTGAAAATGGGGAAGTTACATACCGTATCAAGGCTCGCTGTGTATTTGCGAGCCTTGATACGGTATGTAACTGGATTCGCTCATAAGAAAGAAAACGTGTGTGTGTGTTTTTGAATTAAACTCAGCTTTGAGGGAAAAAACCCATTGGTTATTAGTTCAGGAAAAGAAAGACCCAATTCTGAATTAACGAAATAGGATAAGGTGATTTCCTCTCTATTTCAAAACATCATTTAGGAGATTGACAGTGGAACCTGTTCATTCACTGTACGATTTGAACACACTGGATTATCATTTACGTGTTGCTTGATTCCTTTGGTCTCATTTAAATATTTAATGTTTTTTTGTACACAGCACTGATTATTTTTTAACAGCATTGAAAACGCTGAATAAATGATATTTTACCTTCTTGAAACAACCACAGATATTCTTTGTACTGACTTGACTTGTTTGTGGTACACCCCCCCCCCCCCCCCCCCCCCGTCATGGCTGCAGGATGCTAGATACTTAGAGATTACAGTTTGTCCTCTTGTATCTTTTGGTTTTAAAAATCTCTACTGTATCTGGTAAAAGGGGCTGCAGTAGAGCTTGCTGGCTGCTTTTGAATTTGTTTTTCCGCTATTGAGAATGTAAACTTGATTGTCCTAAGTAGGACTAGTAATTTTAAAATAGATGTTTCTTATATGCAGTAATCTGTTTTGCTATCTGAGACCCCTGGGATATATGGGAAATATGATGAGAGGCATGATTATATTGTTCAGTTCTACTTTGGATGGATAATTGGTGGAAGACATTTTCTGAAATACTGAAGTGTGTAACTGCAGAGGAGTTTATACTGTCCAATTGGGTCTTTAGGAATAGCATTTGATAGCAGTTATATTTTTGGCTAGTGGTATGAAAAAATCACTTTTCTGAGGCCTTTTCCGCTTTGTCTTTTAGTTTATAGATTTAAGAAAGACAAGTCCTTTCTGCACAAGAGACAATAAATAGTTATTTATATGCCTGTTTCTTGGTAGTTACATTTTAACATCTAAAACTTGAGCTTCTGTTTTCAGAATGTTACAGATTTAAGAGAGTAGCCTAAAGTAGGTGGATTTTTAGATTTGGCTTTTTGTTTCTTGATCTCTTAGGAAAAGGCAGGTGACTAATAAAGCTTGAGGGAGGGAGTGGTTGTGAGATGGGAGCATAATGTATGTGTATGCTTGTGGCTGAACAGGGCCTTTCTGTAATTGCTGGCCAAATAAGAATGATTTGGTCTCATAATAAAAGATTATATAATTCTTAAAAACTTCTGGGGGGTTTCTGCCTCATAATCACCACAAGGCTGCTTTTGTCTTTTGTTTCCATAACATTTTTCTTTTTTCATATTTAAACATTTTAAAGAAAACTATGTAGCATAGAAAATTTCAAAAGCAGTTGACCATTTTGAAATATACATATATTATTTCATTTTTGTAGTTAGTATCCTCCTTTGAAATGGTTTAATAGCATCTTAGGGGTGTGAAGAAATGGATTCAAATTATGCCTTCACTATTAAAAGTTGTGTGACTTTACCTTTCTGAATCTCTGTTTTCTCATCTATAAATTGCGATCGATTATACTTAGCTTACATAGTTAAGAGAGGGTTAAATGAGAAAATTTGTATAAATTTGCTTGGGAGAGCGGACGGCTTGATAGAGTTAAAGAACATGCACTGTGGAGCCAGACAACCTCATTTGAATGCTAGATCCCCACTTAACATAATTTGCCCTTGTGCAAATTATTTTTATTTATTTTTTCCTTGTGCAAATTATTAAAGCTGTTTGTGCTTCAGTTTCTTCATCTGTAAAATAAGGATATTGATAGAACCTATCATAGTTCCCCATGTATAAGACGCACCCTTTTCTGGGAAAAAAAAAGGGGTCTAAAACTGGGTGCATCTTATACAGTGGTTGTAGATTTTTTTTTTTACTTGCATTTCCCACTTTTTCGCGCTTGTTTTTGCCCTCATTGTTGAAGACAGTGATTTGTCATCAGACACAAATGAGGAAAAGCTAATGGATGGGAGTTTTGACAGTGATGAGTTGTATGAATTTTATGATGAATAAAACTTGAATTCAATAACTTTATATAATATATTCTTTTTCAAATTTTAGGCCCCAAAATTAAGGTGAGTCTTATATGTGGGAGCTTACACATGGGGGAAATACGGTACCTTCTGAGGTTGTAAGCATTTATAACATTATTTGGCATATAGTAAGTGCTCAATAAATGTTAGCTATAACTAGCCTAGCCCTATATTTGCCTACTAACTACCACCAGGCCTTAATGTTGCTGTTATGGCAATTGCATCCTGAAAGGGAAACAGGAGTGACCAAAATATTCTCCTTGAAGTTGTCATTATTAGTTAAGGATTGGGTGGAGGTAAGTACAGAAGGTTCTATAGTGTAATGTATTATATCAAAGCCCATAGAGAAAGCTGGAGCTCTACCAAGAAGCCAGGGGTTAGTGTAGAAAGAGACAGGCTAGCATTTGAATCCTGACGAGTTACTTTTTCCTCTCCTAAAAATCTGATGAGTTACTATGTTTCTAAGCTTTCTCAGCTTCTAATGTTTTCCCACCTGTAAATGGAATAATGCCCTCTTGGAGGGTTGGTGTGAGGAATAAATAAAGCCTGGTTTTCGAAAAGCCCAAAATGACAGTTGACACACAGTGAACATGCATGAGTGAGTGATTGCTGCTGTTCCCCAGAAACAGAATCCTCCAGTAGGTTTGTAGATAAATCACATCTCTAGTTATGTACAGGGAAGAATTGATAGTGGCTCCCAGGAGTGTTAGAATGAGAGTTTTTAGGTAGTGTGCCATGTTTATAGTGATTGTTGGAGGAAATGACATTGATGTGGTTCCTTTTAGCAACTGTGGTCATTTTCTTTGGCACTTCAGTTTGGATTCTTTTGGGTTGCTCTCTGATGGCCCACTTAAACTTTCTCAGCAAAGGTTGATAAATTTTTAGCCTTAGCCTTTGGAGGCATCATGAGAACTTCTTGCAGTCACTAGAAGTTTTGAAGTGTTAATTTCTGGGAATTTCAGGGACTGGTCCTAGACATTCATTTGTGGATTAGGAGTTTATGCACATCCTTTGGAAATACTTTTTACATGGTTATCACAAATCAGGTTGTTTTTGTTTTTGTTTTTTTAGTGAGAGAAGGGGAGGCAGAGACAAGACTCCTATATGCATCCCAACAGGATCCACCCAGCAAGCCCCGCTAGGGGACTAGGGGACGATGGTCTTCCCACCTGGGGCCCTTCCTCTGTTGCAACCCGAGCCATTTTTTAGTGCCTGAGGCAGAGGCCATGGAACCATCCTCCTCAGTGGGGGCCAGCTTGCTCTAATTGAGCCATGGCTGCAGGAGGAGGAGGAGGAGGAGGAGGAGGAGGAGGAGGAGGACTAAGGGGAGAGGGGGAAGAAGGGAGAGGAGAAGGAGAGAGAGAAGCGAAAAGGGGAGGGTGGAGAAGCAGATGAGTGATTCTCCTGTGTGCTCGGACCAGGAATTGAACCTAGGACATCCATACGCCAGGCTGATGCTCTACTACTGAGCCAACCAGCGGGGGCTGGTTATCACAAATCTAAACAGACACACTTAGGAATCCGAGATAAAAGTAAAGGCTCTTTTCCTGATTAAGAAAATTAATCATATGTGTTTAAATGGATGGCGTATTAGAAAAGATATTTTTTAGATGGGTAATTTTGCAAATAGTTTATATTTCCCAGTAATGGATTTTTTCCTTTGGAATAAATTTGGCCTTTCTCATAGAAAAAACTATAAATAATACACATGAAACTATTTAATAATAACCATTAATGTTTCTTTGACTGATGGGTAAACATATACTAATCTTCAAGATTTCAGGACATGTTTAAGGTTATTGCAGAGCTAATAGGTCTAAAATAAAATCCCCCAATTTCTTTGGCTAGCATTTGGAAATAGTATGTTTATTTACACTTAACTTTTTTAAATAGTTGCTTATTCAAGTTCAAATTATTATTAAAAAAAATTTTATTCATTGATTTTAGACAGAGAGGAAGATAGGGAGAGAGAATCATTGATTTGCTGCTCCACTTATTTATGCATTGGTTGATTCTTGTATGTGCCCTGACCTGATATTGAACCTACCACTTTGGTATCAACCAACTGTGCTACCTGGCCAGGGCCTCAAGTTCAAATTATTAATCATCTAGGAATGTCTGAAGAAAGGTTGTGTTAGGGTAGTTGAAGAAACTATTTATATAAGGATAAAGGGAGAAGAAATTACCTTAATTGTATTCCTTTAAGTAGGAATAGGAAACCAGGTTATAAAAATATTTTCTGGGCCCTGGCCGGTTGGCTCAGTGGTAGAGCGTCGACCTGGCGTGTGGGAGTCCCGGGTTCGATTCCCGGCTAGGGCACACAGGAGAAGTGTCCATCTGCTTCTCCACCCCACCCCCTCTCCTTCCTCTCTGTCTCTCTCTTCCCCTCCCACAGCCAAAGCTCCATTGGAGCAGGGGATGGCCCGGGCGCTAGGGATGGCTCTTTGGCCTCTGCCCCAGGCGCTAGAGTGGCTCTGGTCGTGACAGAGCGATGCCCCGGATGGGCAGAGCGTCGCCCCCTGGTGGGCATGCCGGGTGGATCCCGGCATGATTTTTGGATTTTTTTTTTAAAAGAGTGAGACAAACAGGGACAGACAGACAGGGATGGAGAGAGATGAGAAGCATCAATTTTTCACTGTGGCATCTTAGTTGTTCATTGATTGCTTTCTCTATGTGCCTTGACTGGGTGGCTCCAGCTGAGCCAGTGACCCCTTGCTCAAGCCAGTGACTATGGATGGGGTCATGCCTATGAATCCATGCTCAAGTCGGTGACCCCACACTCAAGCTGGCGACCTCGAGGTTTTGAACCTTAGTCCTCAGCATCCCAGGCTGATGCTCTATACATTGCGCCACTGCCTAGTCAGGCAGTAAATAGTATTCTTTTTTTTTTTTTTTTGACAGAGACAGGGAGAGACAGAGAGAGGGGTAGACAGGGAGAGAGATGAGAAGCAAGCATCAATTCTTCGTTGCAGCACCTTAGTTGTTCATTGATTGCTTTCTCATATGTGCCTTGACTGGGGGGCTACAGCAGACTGAGTGACCCCTTGTTCAAGCCTGAGATCTTGGGCTCAAGCTAATGAGCCTTGCTCAAACCAGATGAGCCTGTGCTCAAGCCGGTGACCTAGGGGTTTCAAACCTAGGTCCTCCGAGTCCCAGTTTGATGTTCTGTGCACTGTGCCAACCTGGTCAGGCAGTAAATAGTATTCTTAATCAGTATTTTTAGAAGAGTCGAAACTAAAAGATTATGTATGTGAACATATATAAATGTAGTAATTGAACACAGATAAAGGATAATGCAGAGATTATTTGTAAGCAGTAGCCTTCTAATGGTTGAATCCTAAATACGGACTTGATTTGTCTTAATGTTTTTATCTTCCATTTAATGTTAGCTGGTTTCCACTCTATTAAATGAAGCAGTATCAATCAAAATGGTCTCCTATGGAACACACCCCATGGGGCTCAAGGCTGGTTGTTGTTTTTTTTTAATTGGGTAACCATAATCTGTTTAACAAGGTTAGATTTTGTTTTAAAGCTGGAAAGAACACCATAATTTGATGGTAAAGTTAGTTGGGATGAATTTTAAATCACACTGTTTTTACATGTAACATCTTAAATATCACTTAAGGATTGGTTCAGAGGGTCCACCCTTATATACTTTGTTAAAAGACAAATTATTTCTATAAAGATTTCAGGCATCAGTTGTGACAAAGTTTTATCTTTACCATTTTCATATGGACAAGTGTTGGTAAAAGTCAGTAAAGGAAAAATTGGTGGGGTGAACTTCGGTTAATGCTATCAGTTTCATACAGGAAATGATTTTGCTGGAAAATATATGCCAGGCTAAGTGGTGCATTTCCTTTTGAATTTATATGGCTGGTATTTATATGCATTTGTTCATATGTCTTCTATCTTCAAGGCTTTACGTGACTATTGACAAAGTCATACATCTAATAATTGCAAGGATATTACTCAGATTTTGTTGAGAAGATAGTATAAGCTAGGCTTATTTGATACATTTACAAAAAATGTGAATGAAATGTTACAAGACTTTTCTTAGGTTATAGAGAGAATAGGACCGTAATAGAGATGCATTTCCTTTGAAAGGAGTCAAAAGATGGCTGTAACTGGCCATCTACAGTAATTTAAGTTCAATTTCTGCTTTTTCCTTCTGCTTCAGGTATTAGAAAATGTGTCAGTTGGATTGTGTGAACTGGAGTTATTTAATTATAATTCCTTGCTTAAGTAAAGCCTTTTGAGCATTACATAAAAGTGCTGACCTAAACTTGTATCTCCCAAGAGGAAATACAGCAATTTAGTATGACATATTCTTTATTCTTTCAGAAAATTTTGAGACATGAATGCATCTTTGTACAAATTTCTTAAATTTACTTACTTAAAATGAATAACCTGGTAAAGGTGGAATAACAGTCATCCCTGAAACTAAATATATTTGCCACTCGGTACTTTTGTTTGATGGTCAGCCCTTTACAGGAAAACTCGGAAATAATGGAAGCAGAAATGTTTAGGGTATCACCTCTAATAGTTTCCTTGAACATTGCTTTTTTTTTAAACTGTGAAGTATAAATGTAAAACTTTTGATTAGGTTGTGAATTTCAAGTACTGAATTTAGTTATCTTAAAGTCAAAAAGGGTAAAGCATTTCCTAAGAACTATTATTAATTTAGTAACATTCTACTCTCGGCCTAAGGGAGAGATCAGCTTTAAAACAGACCCTGGGTTCCTCTCACCTTAAATCCATGTTTCATGTTCAGTACGGGGTCCTCGGGTTATGACAGTCTTGACACACGATGTTTTGAGTTTACGACACTCCCATTGAAGCTTAAAACAATAGAGACGTGAGTGTTTGGGTTTTTGCTGTTGGTGTACTTATGGACAACATGGGCGAACTAGTTTGGTTGCGCACAGTGGAAGGATATGCAATAACGGCCTTTGAGTGAGGGAATGTGTGCCCCCAGTATGCTTACCTACGCCATTTTGGACTGTTAAAAGCGTAATTGTTCTGTTTGTGTTAGGCTAGGGTATGTTTCAACCTGCACCAAAATTTGGGTTATGTTACTATTGTAGGAACGGAACTGTGTCATAACCTGAGGACCCCCCTGTATTAATAAATTAGAATTTGGTACTATATACTCATTTATATTATGAAAATTTGATATATGAACATGCTTTTGTAACTAGATTTTGTTTGACTGTTTTAGAGTTTCCTTAGTGGAATGTTTGCTTTATCTACCTTCATCTGGGTGTTTATACTTTGGGAGGGGCAGAAATACTAGTTCAAGCTTTCTTTAGGAATCTTACCTCACTTCTTTGTTGTGTCAGTTCTGCATTCCCTTGGCGCAGCAAAAGTGGTTCATGGCACAAGTGCCAGAAATAGCATACAAGCCACTTTTTAATGGCTTGCAAACTAATCTCTGCTGTGTCCTTTTCCTAATGCTTGTCAGCGCTGTTATTTACCGAGAATTGACATCTGGCTGTGAAAGTGTCTTGAGATCGTATGGGAAATTCCAGTTTCCTTCCCATTCCAGACTACCTTTTGAGGTCTGCCAGCCGCCTACCCTAGAGGTTGCTAGTTCAGTTAGGATATCTTGATGTATATGCTTAGTTTATTTTAGGGGCCATGCGAGATTCGTTCCTTCTGATTTCTTCTGTGAGTAGAAAAAAGAAGGGGAATTGGGCTTGCATTTATATTAGAATGAAGGGAATGCCTTGGCCAGGTTGCTCGGTTGCTTAGAGCATCCTCCTGAAGCACAGAGGCTGCCAGTTTGATCCCTGATTACTGCACATACAGGAACATATTGAGTTTCCCTCTGTCTTCTTTTCTCTCTCCCATCCCCTCTCGCTCTTCCATCCCCTTTCTCTCCCCCTCCCCTCTTTTCCCACTCCCCTCTTTCCCTTCCTCCTCCCCTCTCTCCTTCGTCCCCTCTCTCCTCCCTCCCCTCTCTCCTCCCTGCCTTCTCTCCTCCCTCCCCTCTTTCCCTCCCTCCTCCCCCTCTCCTCCCTCCCCTCTCTCTCTTCCCTCCCCTTTCTCTCCCCCTCTCCTCTCTCCTTCCCTTCTCCCTTCTCTCCTCCCTCCCCTTCTCTCTCCCCCTCCCTTCTTTCCCTCCTACTACTCCTCTCTCTCCCCTCCCCTCTCTCCCCCTTCCTTTCTTTTCCTCTTCCCTCCCCTTTCTCCCCCTTCCCCTCTTCCCCCTCCCCTCTTTATCCTCTTTATCTCTCCTCTCCCCTCTTTCTCTCCTCCCCATATCCTCCCTCCCCTCTTTCTCTCCCCCCTCCCCTCTTTCCCTCCCCCCTCCCCTCTTTCTCTTCCCCCTCCCCTCTCTCCCCTCCCCTCTCTCTCCCCCTCCTCTCTTTCTCTACCCCTCCCCCCTCTCTCTCTTCTCTCCCCCCTCTCTCCCTCCTTCCTTTGTCTCCCTACCTCCTCTCTAAAATCAATAAAATAAACATTTAATAAAGGTTTATTTTGGGGGAAAAAAAGAATGAAAGGAATGGAGAGTAGGGACTAATTATAGAGATATTACTCCTAGGAAAAACTAGCAGAACTTGAGCAATAACCAGATATAGGGAATAAAGAGGAAGGTTGAGTCAGAAATGACTACAAACTAAGCCGGCATGAGGGGATGAGTGGAGGTGCCACTGACCTGTTGAAGGAGTTAGCTAATGTTGGGGCTGGCTAAGGGGAGGAGTATATTGAAGGTTAGACTGTCATGGCATGTGAGTCTTAATGCTCATCAGGGCAAAGACTCATTTGTCCCTAATTCAACTTAAACAGAGTCTGGTATGTGGCTGTTGTCCATTGAAAATGCTGGCTTCTTTACTTTAACTCAGTGCTACTCAACTAGGGGTGATTTTACGTACCCTCCAGGGGACATTTGGCAATGTCTAGAGTTGTTTTGTTTTGCACAACTGGATGCTACTGGCAACCAGTGGGTAGAAGCCAGGGATGTTGGTAAACATCCTATGGTATACAAGACAGCCCCTTCCCCCCAAACCTCTCCACCAAACTGGTCCCAAATGTTAGTGTGGTGGATATGAGAAACATTGTTCTAATCCAGTGGTTCTCAAACTTTTTGAAGTCAGGGCGCATTTAAAATTGTACAAATAATTGTAGGCGCACTATATACAAATTTCTGAGAAATATGTTATAATAAGTCAAATTTTAAAGAAAAAATATAAAGTCCAAAAAAATATAGTCTTTTATGGTAATTAAACAAAATAAATATGACAAAATTAAATTTATTCTGGCATTAAAAAACATTTTTATATTACACTTTTTGAGTTATGCTTTTTAGAATTTGTAAAAAAGGGGTTAAAAATTTTTAAAAATTACAAAAAGTTATCTTTTTATATATATAGATAATTCTTAGTAAGATTTAGTAAATTCGGCAGGTACTAGCTCGAATGTGTTGTTTTTTATTTTTGTGTTTATGAGAAACATGTGCCTGATGTGTCCTAGCGATTTCTTCAATGTTTGGGCATATATTTGAAAGGCAAACTCTCATTTGCTCATCAATATATTGAAGAATTCTTTTTTTACTCTTAATTGTGTTGAATGCAGAAAACCCCCACCATACATATCATCATCTTAACTTTACACCAAACAAAGGATAGAAGAAACTTGCCTCCAGTCTTTCTGGGGAACATGGAGGGTAGTGTAAACAATCCAGCACCACAGCTTAACAGCCTTTTGCAACCTAATCAGGCAAGTGAGGTGGGGGGTTGGGCAGACTATCAGTTTACAGCCAATTTCCCACACCTCTGACCCTCAAAAATCTGAACTCCAAAAACCCTGTTGGTTTTTTGGTCCCCAACAGGCACATTTTTCTGGAATACCGTAGGGCGCACCTGGAAATCTTCCAGGACACACCAGTGCGCCCTGGCGCATACTTTGAGAACCACTATTCTAATCAAAGCCAAGTATGTTAACTCCTCTCTTTGTTTTCCTCACATGTAAGGGGATGATGAAGACTCGACCTCAGGCTTGTTAGGATTAAATGGGCAGAATGAAAGAGCTGGCATGATAAAGCTGCTCAGGAAATGCCAATTCCTCATACCTTGGTTGATGAATGCATTTGGGAAAATTATTTTTGCTATTGGTCTCTTAACTTCTAATTTCAATGTTTTACATACTATTCTGAGACATCGGATATTCAGGAAACCTGTAATAGCTTTCATAATCTTAATGCTTGTCTCATGATTTTATCAAATTGTGATTTTGACTGTACTTTGGTTTGGATTTTGAATATTTCATGATTGTAGCCAGCAGTAGGGGAAAATGTTGAAATCCGGATTAAAATGTTTACCTACTAATCAATAAACTCAATTTTACTTGCTTTTAGAGCTTTTTGAAAGCAAGTTTACTGTTCTTTGAAATTAGGACCCAGAGTGTTCTGAGTTAATGCTTTTGAAAATGCCAGACTTCCTGTGTATGTAATGTCCTTTTCCTTTTTATTTATTTTCAGAATTTCAAGTAGACTACTCTCTGAAGTTAGCAGTCTTTGATTTATTAGAGTCTTTATTAGGTAGCTTTCTTTTGCATGCCTAGGACATTTTTACTCGTTTTTGTAAAGTGTGGACATTATCACTAGCCCTTTCACTATGTTAGGACAAGTCATGTATTTCCAATTCCAATACAAGAGACCATTCCCTTGGAAATACATTCTAGCCATAGAACATAGTTTTTGGCATTCCTTTTTTTTTTTTTTTTTTTTTTTCATTTTTCTGAAGCTGAAACGGGGAGGTAGTCAGACAGACTCCTGCATGCGCCCGACCGGGATCCACCCAGCATGCCCGCCAGGGGGCGATGCTCTGCTCCTCTGGGGCGTCGCTCTGTTGCATCCAGAGCCATTCTAGCACCTGAGGCAGAGGCCACAGAGCCATCTTCAGTGCCCGGGCCATCTTTGCTCCAATGGAGCCTTGGCTGCGGGAGGGGAAGAGAGAGACAGAGAGGAAGGAGAGGGGGAGGGGTGGAGAAGCAGATGGGCGCTTCTCCTGTGTGCCCTGGCCGGGAATTGAACCCAGGACTCCTGCACGCCAGGCTGACGCTCTACTGCTGAGCCAACCGGCCAGGGCCTGGCATTCTTATTTTTTAAGGAGTCCTTTTCTGCTATCTTTTTCCTTTTAGGAAAAAAAACACCAGTTCAGTCTCCCTATTCTTTAATTTCCTCATTTATAACATGTAATTTATAGATAAAGGTGCATAAGTTTAGTAAACAATTTATTGGACCTTGACTAATAATTCTTTTATTAATAACAAGTGAAATTTAGAAGTACCGTTCTTCCTGTTTTTCATATTAAACTAAGATTCTTTAAGTATAATATTAAAATAGTTGTTTAGAATATTTGTCTATACATCTGATAAAGGCTTAATATGCAAAATTTACAAGGAACTTATAAAACTCAACATCATTAAAACAAACCTATTAAGAAGTGGGCAAAGGACCTGAATAGACACTTTTCCAAAGAAGACCTGCAGATGATCAACGGACGTACGAAAAGATGTTCAACATCACTAATCATTAGAGAAATGCAAATTAAAATCACAACGAGATATCACCTCACATCTGTCAGAATGGCTGTCATCAAGTGTTGATGAGGATGTGGAGAAAAGGGAACCCTCATGCACTGTTTGTGGGAATGCAGATTGATTGGTACAGCTATTGTGGAAGGCAATATGGAGTTACCTCAAAAAATTAAAAATGGAATGCTTTATGGCACAGAAATTCCACTTCTGAAAATATATGTAAAGAAACCCTTAACACTAGGTGAAAATAATATATGCACCCCTATGTTCATTGCAGCATTGTTTATAATAGCCAAGATGTGGAAGCAGTCCAGTTGTCCATCAGCAGATGAGTAGATAATAAAAAGCCCTGGTACATTTACACAATGAAATACTACTCAGCCATAAAAAAGAAGGAAATCTCCATTGGAGTAAAGATGGCCCGGGCACTGAGGATGGCTTCATGGCCTTGCCTCAGGCGCTAGAGGTTACTGGTTTGAGCACAGGCTCATTCAGCTTGAGCACGGGGTCCCCGGCTTGAGTGTGGGATCATTGAGGTGACCTCATGGTCTTTGGCTTAAGCCCAAAGGTCGCTGGCTTGAAGCCCAAGGTTGCTGGCTTGAGTCCAAGGTCACTAACTTGAGCAAGAGGTCACTGGCTCAGCTGTAGTCCCCTCTCCCCCACTATCTAGGCACATAGGGGAAAGCAATGAATGAACAACTAAAGTGCCCCTCCAGGAGCTGATGCTTCTCATCTCTCTCCCTTCCTGCCTATCTGACCTTGTCTGTCTGTCTCTTCTCTCAAAAAAAAAAAAAAAAAGGGTAGATGCATGTTTAATGTATGGTAACGAAAAAATGGACAGATTCTTAAAATATTCGATCATATAAAACCCCCTCCCCTCATTTTTGTACCAAATTTCTGTCAGGACTTGGAATAATTTATACAAATTTATCAGTAAAAGGAATATTATACCCATTTTTTAACTTGATTAAAAAAAAAAACAAAAGCCAGATTCTTTCCAGGTTTAATTGTTTAACTATTGTTGAAGAGTTAATTATTTAACAGTAATTAAAGTGTTTAACTGTTGTTTAATTGTTTAACTTCATTTGAATTAGAGAAGAAATCATTGCTTTCAGAGGTTTTTTCTAAAATCTTTTAAACTTTTTAACTGAAATAATTTTAGATTTACATCAAGGTATAAAATTAATAAAGAGTTCCCAAAAACCCTTTCCTCAGTTTCCCCTAATGTAAACATCTTATAACTATAGTGTAATAATGATCAGAACCAAGAAATTCACATTTATAAACTTTTTTTCCTGGTCTAGGATCCAATTCAGCATTCCATGTTGCATTTAGTTATCATATCTTTTTAATCTTTTCCCATCTATTCAGTTCCTAGTCTTTTTATTATTATTATTTTTTAATCTTTTGGGATCTTGAAACTTGAAGAGTACTGCTCAGTTATTTTTTTAGAATGTCCCTTAATTGGATTTGCCTGATATTTTTTTACTCATGATTAGTATGTCCTATGACTGGTTATGTTAAACTGAAGTCACTGGTTAAGGTGATGTTTGCCATGTTTCTTCACTGTAAAGTTATTGTTTTTTCCTTTGTAACTAATCATAAATGTAATTTTTCTTTTGTAATATAGTAATTCATTTGTAATTAATACCTTCCCCTTCTAGCATGGCACTTTGAAATTGCAAACATCCTGTGTCTCCTCACAGGCCAGTTTTTGCATCTATTTAGTGGTTCTTGCTGGTAGCAACTACTGATGTGGCATTAGCTTAATGATGATTTTGTTTCCCTCATTCCTTAATTAATTGGAGAACCACTGTGAAGGAAGAACTGTCCCTTTTCCGTCATTCATTAATTGTCCAGTTATTTATTTACATGGTTTTGTAGATATTTATTTTACTGTATGGGTTAAAAATCTAATGCTTTGTTGCTCAAATTGTTCCAGCTTTGGTAGTGAGAGCACTTTCAAATTTTTTCTTGTGTACTTTCTACAATGTTCCCATCATTTTGTGAGTACTAATTTCCTTGCTGGTATCACAGATGTTCTAGGTACGTACATCTCATATTTTTCCTGTTTGCACTAGGCACAGAATCAACCATTTCTCCAAAGGAGGCTGGTTCATTTTATTGAAGAATGGTATCTAGAAACCAATACCTGCGTGTCAGGTGTGCTCAATAGTATTGTGGTATCATTGTTTCTAGGTCCTCTCAGTAGACAGAGCTAGCAAATAAATATATGCATAGTAATATATATATATATATACACACACACACACACACAGATTTAAAATTTCTTATCCATCTATATATATATAAAAATATATATGATATATATGTAAAGATTGTGTGTGAGTGTGTGTGTATCTATACACACTCACACACATGACTGTGAGTCCATAGTGATGCTGCCAGTTCTAATCCCATACTTCAGGGCTTATTCTAGTCCTTTTTCCCCCATATCCTTGTTCCTTTCCTTGTTCATGCCTTTTCCAAAGGTGAGAAATTTGGTCTCATTTACAAAATATTTACTTATTTGTTCAATCTTAGTGCACACAAGAAAGTATATATAGAGGTAATTTCAGAATTCCTAACCTATTCCCCTGTGAGAGAAACATTTTTAAACTAGAGCACAGTATTTGTTTTGAGCTTTAAAGTACATAGTCATAATCTGTTTTCCAAAGTTACCTAGGTAATTTCTTTTTCCCTATGGACTTCTGTATGGTTATGTTACTTATTTGTAATAAAGTTAGGTTCATTTATTATTTTGTTTTTGTATTTTTATGAAGTGAGAAGCGGTGGGGAGGCAGACAGACTTCTGCATGCGCCCAACTGTAATCCACCCAGCATGTCCACTAGGGAGCATTGCTCTGCTGCAATCGGAGCCATTTCAGTCCCTGAGGCGGAGGCCATGGAGCCATCCTCAGTGCCCAGACCAACTTGGCTCCAATGGAGCCTTGGCTGCGGGAGGGGAAGAGAGGGATGGAGAGAAAGAAGAGGGGGAAGGGTGGAGAAGCAGATGGGCGCTTCTATGTGCCCTGGCCGGGAATTGAACCTGGGACTTTCACACGCCAGGCTGACGCTCTACTGCTCAGCCAACTGGCCAGGGCCTAGGTTCATTTATTAACTGTCTGTGTTCTATTTTAGGTTCTTTCCATACTCTGTTGGATTTTTTTTTTTTTTTTTGTATTTTTCTAAAGCTGGAAATGGGGAGAGATAGTCAGAAGACTCCCGCATGCACCCGACCGGGATACACCTGGCACGTCCACCAGGGGCGAAGCTCTGCCACCAGGGGGCGATGCTCTGCCCCTCTGGGGCATCGCTCTGCTGCGACCAGAGCCACTCTAGCGCCTGGGGCAGAGGCCAAGGAGCCATCCCCAGCGCCCGGGGATCTTTGCTTCAATGGAGCCTTGGCTGCGGGAGGGGAAGAGAGAGACAGAGAGGAAGGAGGGGGGGGTGGAGAAGCAAATGGGCGCTTCTCCTATGTGCCCTGGCTGGGAATCGAACCCGGGTCCCCCGCATGCCAGGCCGATGCTCTACCGCTGAACCAACCGGCCAGGGCATACTCTGTTGGATTTTAATTCCTTAAAATCTTTTTGAATTAGCCCTGGCCGGTTGGCTCAGCGGTAGAGCGTCGGCCTAGCGTGCGGAGGATCCAGGTTCAATTCCCGGCCAGGGCACACAGGAGAAGCGCCCATTTGCTTCTCCACCCCTCCGCCGCGCTTTCCTCTCTGTCTCTCTCTTCCCCTCCCGCAGCCAAGGCTCCATTGGAGCAAAGATGGCCCGGGCGCTGGGGATGGCTCTGTGGCCTCTGCCCCGGGTGCTAGAGTGGCTCTGGTCGCAACATGGCGACGCCCAGGATGGGCAGAGCATCACCCCCTGGTGGGCAGAGCGTCACCCCTGGTGGGCGTGCTGGGTGGATCCCGGTCGGGCGCATGCGGGAGTCTGACTGTCTTTCCAGCTTCAGAAAAATGAAAAAAAAAAAAAAATCTTTTTGAATTAAATGGTGACCTTTTTTCTCTGTTTATCTGTAATGAAGATCTGTTTTTAAAGGATTTGACTTGCTTCAAGTTAGGTACAATTGGAATGCTTTGGCTGATAGCTCATTTGAAAGGAGCTGTGCCCTGGCATTCCCTTGGGCTTGCTCACCTGGTTCCTTAGTTACAGCTCTCCTTTCTACATCTACACATGGGACTTTATTCCACCTGTGGTCTCATAACTATAAGTGCTTGGAATCAGTCCCCCAACTAAATCTTTTTTGTTATGGTGCACTGTTTTAGACCTAAAGGCACCTATAGACTGAATACTAATTCCCTTATTGCTGGGGTAAATCATAAGTTAAATTATTTTGCAGATCTTATTTTGTAGGGCCAGTAGCCGCGGCCACCGTCAAAGCCACCTGGCCCATGCAGGTTTAGGTTCGCATTTAATTTGGACAGATCTTAAAGAAACAGTGGAGCCCAAAACTGCTGGGCTATTTTCCTTTATTCATAAGACCCCTACAGGCCAACAAGTAAAAAACACGGGGCACCGAAATCCACTCTTTCCGGTTTTTTCCTAGAATCAAAGGCCCTCATCAGTCTTATTCACCTCTGTTCCCCATTTCTTTCTCTGCATAAACTCTGCACAAACTGACTTCTCCTTGAGCATTCTGCCATTTTGGCTGCCGCCTCACCTCCATGTGGCCTCCCTGCCCTGCTACAACATGGACTCCTCCCTACAGCCAGGTCTTCTCTGCAAAATGGCCTCCTTGCTCCTCCTTTGAAAACTTTTTGGTGTGAAAGCTCTCCCCCCAACACACATTAGCATAACCAAGCCCCTTCCCAAGCATGAAAGGCAGTTAGCTGTATATGCGAGAGCATCACCACGTGAGAGCAGCAGCCAGCTTTAACAATAAGAGTGAGAAAAACCCAGAAAATACAGATTTTACAACTCATTAGCCCAGCTTATTCTTTACTTTTTTTTTTTGAGATAAAATGTACATACCATAAAATTTTCCATTTTAAAGTGTACAATTGAGTGGCTTTTACAATATTCACAAAGTTATGCCTGATCGGTGGTAGCGTAGATGATAAAATGTCAATCTGGAATGCTGAGGTCACTGGTTCGACACCCAAGGCACATGAGGAAGTTGATGCTTCTTGCTCCTTCCTCACTTTTCTCTCTCTCTTCCCTCCAGTCTAATTCCAGAACATTTCATCACCCCAAAAAGAAACCCCATGCTATTAACAATCACTTCCTGTTCTGTCCCTTCCCTAGCCCCTGGCAGCTACTAATCTGCTTTTTGTCTGTATGGATTTGTCTGTTCTGAATATTTTCATGTAAATGGAATCATACATAGTTGAGTTTTTGTGCCTGATTGACTTCTTTCATTTTAGCTTGTTTTCAACATTCAGCCACTTTATAGCATGATCATATTTTTTTTGTTTTTGTTTGGGTTTGTTTTGGTTAAATAATACAAGATTATATTGCTCTACCACATTTTGTTTATAATCATTTGATGGACCTTTTGGTTTTTGCTTTCTGACTATATGGATAATACTGGTGTGAACATTCACATACAGGTTTTTGTGTGAATGTACCGTTATGTTTTCAGTACTTTTAGGTACAGTAAATGCTCTGGAGTGGAAGTGCTCCATTTTTCATTTCCACCAGCAGTATTTGAGAGTTCCAATTAATTTCTCCAATACTTATTATTTTTTTATATTGCTCTCTTTGGCGTATGAGATGGTATCATGTTGTGGTTTTGATTTGTAGTTTCCTAATGACTAATGATATCAAGAATATTTTCATATGCTTATTGGCTGTTTGCATATGTTTGGATTTGAAATTTTTATTCAAATGCTTTACCCTTTTGTAATTTTACTTGCTTCTTTTATTGTTGAAGACTATATTCTGGATAGGAATGTATCCTATAACTGTACTTGCACAAGCATACAAAGAGGTTAGTGCAAGGGTGTTCATTGCACATGGTTGCTGATGTGCAAAAGCTATATATGAAAAGGTGCCCAAGTTCAGTAATGAAAAAATGTGAATTAAAATAACCATTTGACTCTTATGAAACTGGCAAAGATTTAAAAAATGTGATTGATGCTAAGTTTTGGCTAGATTGCAGGGAAGATAAAAGCTCCTGACAGTTGTTGAGAGTTTATTTGACACAATCCCTTTGGAGAGCAATTTTTATTTATTATTGAGAAGCAGGGAGGCAGAGAGACAGATTCCCACATGGGCCTTGACATCTACCCGGCAAGCCCACTGATGGGTGATCCTCCGCCCATTTGGACTGCTGCTCCATTGCTGGACAACCGAGCTATTTTAGTACCTGAGGTGAAGTGTGGTGCCATCTTCAGTGCCCAGGCCAACTTGCTCAAATAAGCCATGGCTGTGGCTGGGTGGGGAGAAGGGGGAGGGGTGGAGAAGAAGATGGTCTCCTTTCCTGTGTGCCCTGACTGGAATTGAGCCTGGGACTTCCACATGTGGTCCAATGCTATACTGCTGAGCCATCTGGCAGGGCCTGGAGTGCTGTGGACCAGCGCAGCTCCAAATAACAGTGCGGAATTAAGGAAACACACTTTGTCAGAACAAAACCGATGGGACCGGGAGGACTCCTCAAACTGCCTGGCAGTATCTGAGTGCCTCATAGGCCCAGTTCACTTTATTATATAGTCATATGCAAATCACGGACCCTGATACAAAGTTGCACATCAAAGGCTAAGACAGGAACTCTCCCAAGGCAAAAACAGGATACCTTAGTGAAATTTACACAGGATACATTAGTGAAATTTACAAACATCTGAAACAAACAAAGAGTCAGAGGAAGGGCATGTATAGTGCTTTCTGCACCCCAAGGAAGCAAGTGGAGTGGGTGCAAATACTCAGCATCAAAGCCAAATATGGAGGTGGAGGGGAGAGAACTTAGCCTTTTGCTAAGCCTTGAATCTATAATGGCTTCCTGCCATTAATGGTCCACAACACTGGAGAGCAATTTAACAATAGCTGTGAGAATAAAAAATACAGACATTCAAAAGTTCCACATCCAGGAATGTATCTTGTACCTATACTTGCACAAACATACAAAGGGATTTGTAGGAGACTGTTCACTACAGCAACATTATAATTGCAAAAAGAGAGGAGTAACCCAAGTGTCTATCATTGAGAGGGTTAAGTTGAAATACTACCATATAATGAATTGCTCAGTAAGCTATTAAATAAAGGAGGCGGATCTGAATATGTGCTGAAATAGAAAGAGATCCAAAATGTACTGAGTGAAGAAAGCAAGTTGTAGTTACGACATTTCCCCATGTATAAGACACACTTTTTAGAAAAATTTGGGGTCTAAAAATTGGGTGCGTCTTACAGTGGTTGTAGTTTTTTTACTTGCATTTCCCGCTTTTTCACGCAGATGAGGAGTTGTATGAATTTTATGATGAATAAAACGAGTTCAATAACGTTATGTAATATTTTTTTCTTCAAATTTTGGGCCCCTAAATTAAGGTGCATCTTATACATGGGGATATAGGTATGTGGTTACCTTTGTAATTTAAAACAAACAAGAAAAATACTTGTAACATACCTGCATAGGAAATGACTGGAAGTATACACAGAAAACAGCTGAAAGAGGTTACTTCTGGGCAGTAGGACTGAGGAGATGGGCATATTACATTAAGCCCTTTCTTGTTACTTGCTGTTTAAAAACAATGAACAGTCTTTAATTTTTTTAAAAATCATTAAAAATGACTTAGTGCATTTTTATTGGTTATTTGCATTGCTCTATTGAAAATAGATTAGAATTAGCTCTTGGATACAAATGTTTAATAGCATGTAAAATCTTGTTTCCTTCCCAAGCACTGTAAGTATGGGAGAAAAATATGATTTATGATTGTGATTATGAACATGATTTGTGATTGTGCTAGTTTTTAATTTGTCAAATGAGCAATGGTTAAGTGCTGATCTACATTGGAGCCTGATTGTGCCACTGTTCCTTGTGTCGATGTTCTGGAACTTACAGTTCCAGTGTAGAAGGTAACCTTTTCACAGTGTTTCCCTTAACAGAGGCCTAACTCATTGTTAGAAACCTTAGTACTGTAGACCAGCAGTTTTCAACTGGTGTGCCACAAGGGTTTTTAAAACATGCAATATCTGATTATTTAATCAAGGGCATTGACCTCTTTTTCCTTATATTGTCAAATAAAAAATGATAACAGCCAACACAATAGCTATCTAGTGTGAATAAATCAAAGTTATACCTTATTTTTTGTCAGATGGGCAAAAGGTGTATTTCTTGGTGTGCCACTGAATTTTGGTAGTTTATGTGTACCATGAGATGGGAAGGGTTGAAGATCGCTGTGGTAGACAATAAAGAGCCCATGGTGTCTCCCCACGCTTTGTTAAACCATACTTGAATCTTAAGAGTTTAGGGGGGACCAACTTTCTACTTTTTATAAAAATCACCAATATTGTCTGTTAGAAGGTTTTGGTAACTGGAGACTGTTATTTTGCCTGTTGACAGTAGTTCTGCTTTTACTCTTAGCAGAATGTTGTGTGTTGTGTTTCATTTGAAAGTTCTTAAAATATTAGAAGGTGCCTAATTATATCCTTTATTTATTTAGAAACTTTTATTGAAATCCAGTTAATGACCATGCACTGCTCTTCATAGGACATATATTCCTAATTTATTCTATCAGTCTTAAATTAGGACCTCATTTCCAGAAATGTTACCACTTTGCAGTAGGCCCTAACCGTGCTCTTAGAGTCATCAAGGTGTGGTGGATTGTATTAGTACTGTGGAGTCATTGCGCCTTATTCTGAAAGCTGTATTTCTCATAATGCAGTTTAAGATGATACTTACTTTTTCAAAAAAAAATTTTTTTGTGGCAGAGAGAGAGTCAGAGAGAGGGACAGATAGGAACAGACAGACAGGAAGGGAGAGAGATGAGAAACATCGATTCTTCGTTGCGGTTCCTTAGTTGTCCATTGATTGATTTTTCATATGTGCCTTGACGGGGGGGGGGGGCGGGGGGGCGGGGGGGGCTACAGCAGACCGAGTGACCCCTTGCTTGAGCCAGCGACCTTGGGCTCAAGCTGGTGAGCCTTGCTCAAACCAGATGAGCCTGCACTCAAGCTGGCGACCTCGGGGTCTTGAACCTGGGTTCTCCACATCCCAGTTCGATGCTCTATCCCCTGCGCCACCACCTGGTCAGTACTTACTTTTTCAGCAGTAGAGTTACCCTGGGAATAATTTTACAGTTTTTTAAATGGTGTAGATAGAAGGTCAGCTTACATATGTGTTTATCTGAATTGTTATTCTAGAGCAGCGGTTCTCAACCTGTGGGTCGCAACCCCGGCGGGGGTTGAAGGACCAAAACACAGGGGTCGCCTAAATTTCCGATGGCTTTAGGCGACCCCTGTGTTTTGTTCGTTCGACCCCCAGTGGGGTCGCGACCCACAGGTTGAGAACCGCTGTTCTAGAGTCTTATCATCTGGTACTTTAATAGTTGGTTTTTGAGTTTTGGTTTTACACTTATCTCTAATAAGTACCAGTATATACTATATACCTTTGTAAAATGCAAATGTGGTGCTGTGCTGCTTCTACTTACTGGTTCAGCCTAATAAGCTCATTTCAATTATGATGCAAGCTGGCTGCCCCTCTCCAACTTTGAGTTGATATCTTGGATAAGCATGCTATTTAGGTAGAGTTACTGATAAAATATAAAACAAGATGAGCCTAATGGGACACCTAGTGGTACTGAGTTATTAATAATGTTGGCTCTCCTAGCAAGAAATCTACTCAGTCTACCGGTGTGTCTTTTCATTTAATCAGGTGGTAATTTATAAAATGCTTTGTTGGCCTTAGAAGACTGTACAGCTTTTGTATCCTAACCTTGTGAGAAATTCTTAGACATATACTGGTTTTGTCCTTTTCACAACTTTCAAAAACATCTGCTGTATCCAAGATTTTTTGGGCCGTGTGTGGTAGGGGAAGAAAATGAGAAGAAGCTTCTTTACATCAAGGTTGCTTTTGGTTAAGAAGGTTTGTTCTTAGATTTAAACAAAACAGAACAGCTTTACTGAGCTATATAAATTCAGATGCCATATACTTCACCCATTTAGAGTGTACAGTTTAATGGTTTTGACATATTACATTATTTTTTAAAAGTTGTAATATATAAGGTCTACCGGAAAGTTCTGTCCATTTTTGGAATAAAACAAAATACAATTTTTTTCTTACCGTCAATAAACTTTATTAAATAATATAATTGCCATTATTATTAATGATTTCTTACCAGCGTGAGGGCAATTTGTATATCCCATTTTTGAAAAATGTTTTATCTTTTGATGCAAAAAATTGAACCAGTGCTTGTTTCATATCTTCTTCATTTTTGAACTTTTTGCCCTTCAAAAAATTTTGTAAGGACAAAAACAAGTGATAGTCGGAGGGTGCTAAGTCCGGGAAATATGGTGGATGTGACAGACATGCTTCTGTAGCATTTCTTTCTTGTTGAAATTCGTAAAAATTACAGTGGCGTAAATGAACTTTATCAGTAGCCATGGGTACACTATCGCTTCACACATAGGACTAGCGTGAATCAACTTTTAGTTAATTTGCTACGTCAGTATGTATACATTAAGTGATAAAAATAGGCACACATGCGCCAAGTAAACGTGCTTACGTGTCGAAACTTGTGATAGAAACGGACAGAACTTTCTGGTAGACTTTATATATATAACAAAATTTTCTATTTTAACCATTTTTAAATATAGAATGCATTAAGTACATTCACAGTGTTGTGCATCATCACCACTATTTCCAAAACTTTTTTATCACCCCACACTGAAACTTTGTACCTATTAAATACTTAACTCCCTCCCTGGTGGTAGGGTAATGGATAGTGGGTCGACCTGGGTCGCTGAGGTCTCAGGTTGGAAATCCTGAGGTCACTGGCTTAAGCACAGGCTTGCCAGCTTGAGTCCTCTACCCCCGCACCTATGAGAAGCAAGCAGTGAACAACTAAAGCAGGGGTAGTCAACCATTTTATACCTACCGCCCACTTTTGTATCTCTGTTAGTAGTAAAATTTTCTAACCGCCTACCAGTTCCACAGTAATGGTGATTTATAAAGTAGGGAAGTCACTTTACTTTATAAAATTTATAAAGCAGAGTTACAGCAAGTTAAAGCATATAATAATAAAGTACTTACCCAGTACTTTATGTCGGATTTTCACTAAGTTTGGCAGAATAAATCTTTATAAAACAACTTACTATAGTTAAATCTATCTTTTTATTTGTACTCTGGTTGCTCCGCTACTGCCCACTATGAAAGCCAGAACGCCCACTAGTGGGCGGTAGAGACCAAGTTGACTACCACTGAACTAAAATGATACAACTGTGCATTGATGCTTCTCATCTCTCCCTTCCTCTCTTTCTCTCTTTCTTGCATGTGCTCACACACTCTCTCTCTCTCTCTCTCTCTCTCTCTCTCTTTCTCCCCCCTTCTTCCCTTCTTCCAGACCCTGGAAACATCTAATATACTTACTTTCTCTATGAATTTGTGTATTCTAGGTACATCATATTAGTAGAATCATACAGTGTTTTTGTGACTGGTATACTTCACTTAACAAAATGTCCTCAAAGTTTATCCATATTGTAGCATATTTCAAAATTTCCTTCCATTTTGACTAAGGAAGGATTTCTTTTATTTTGCTGTTTACTATATGTCATACAGCTTTTTGTTTTCTGTATCACTGCCTTCTTTTTGTTTCGTTGATTTTTTTTGTTGTAAATGTATAAGTTCCTATCTCATTGCCTTTGCTATTTTCTTTGTGGTTATCATGAGTAGTGCATTTACTATCCTAAAGTTATAACATTCTAAATTTGGATTTATACCAATTTAACTTCAGTAGCATACATAAACTGTTCCTTGAGGTCTCTGCCCTCACTCCTTTCAGTTGATGATGTCCCAAAATTACATTTTTATGCATGTGTGTCCAGAAACATAATTCAAAATACACTTGTCTCTTAAATCATGTAGAAAACAAAATGTGAAGTTATAAACCAAAGTTATAGTACTAGCTTTTAGACTCAGTTTCTTTTAAAGATGTATTAGTGTTTTAAATCACATTGAAAACAAAAGTGGAATTACAAACCAAAGTTCTGGTAATACTAGTTTTATGATTGCCTATATATTTACCTTTATTGAGATATTTTCTTCATATGGCTTCAAGTTATTTTTTAGTGTTTTTTTGTTTTTGTTTTTTAATTTGTTTTTTTTAAAGACTTGATTCATTTTAGAGAGGGGAGAGAGAGAGAGAAGGGAGGAGCAGGAAGCATCAACTCCCATATGTGCCTTGACCAGGCAAGCCCAGGGTATTTTTTAGTGTTTTATTTCAACCTGCAGGGCTTTTTAAAAGCATTTCTTGCAGGCCAGGACTAGTGGCAGTGAACATTTTCGGCCTTTTTAATCTGGAAGTGTCTTAGTTTCTCTTTCACTTTTGAAGTATAGGTTTTCAGAATAGGCTATTTGGTTGAATTTCTTTTCTTTTAGCTCTTGAAATATATTGACCCATTGCCTTTTGGCTTTTATAGTTTGTGATGAAAAACTTGCCTGTTACCTTTATTGTTGATCCCTTTTATTCAGTGAGTCACTTCTCTCTACTTTATAAAGATTTTTTTTTATATTTTATTTATTGATTTTTAGAGAGAGAAGAGTGAGAGAGAAAGAGAGAGCGAGAACGAGAGAGAGAGAGAGAAGGGGAGAGGAACAGGAAACATCAACTCCCATATGTGCCTTGACCAGGCAAGCCCAAGGTTTTGAATAGGTGACCTCAGTGTTCCAGGTCGACGCTTTATCCCACTGCGCCACCACAGGTCAGGCTCTCTGACTACAAAGATTCTCTCTTTGTCTTTTGATTATTATGTGTTTTAGTGAATGACTCTGAGTTCATTCTGTTGGAGTTTGTTTGAGCTTCTTAGATATTTGTATTTGATTTTCATCAAATTTGGGAAGTTTTTGTTCATTGTATTTTTAGATACTCTTTGTCCTTTTTCTGGGAGGCCAATCATGTGCATGTTGGTCATGAACAGGTCCCTTGTGCTCTGTTCACTTTTCTTCAATAATTTCATTGATTTTTCTCAGATTCTAAATATCTATTGGCTTTTCTTCATGTTTGCTGCTGCTTTTTCTGCCTGCTTGAATCATCCTTTGAATCCCCTTAATTTTTTATTTCAGTTATAGTTTCAGCTCCAGAATATTTTTTGGTTTCTTTTTAGGTTTTTTATTTCCTTATTGATATATCCGTTTTGTTCATGTGAGTTTTCTTGACTGTCGGAACACACCTGCTCCACGAGGGTTGATTTAGATGAGGGGTCCCCAAACTTTTTCCTCAGGGGGCCAGTTCACTGTCTCTCAGACCATTGGAGGGCTGGACTATAAAACTATGAACAAATCCCTATGCACACTGCACATATCTTATTTTAAAGTAAAAATACAAAACGGGAACAAATACAATATTTAAAATAAAGAACAAGTAAATTTAAATCAACAAACTGACCAGTATTTCAATGGGAACTATGTTCTCACTGACCACCAATGAAAGAGGTGCCCCTTCCGGAAGTGTGGCTGAGGCTGGATAAATGGCCTCGGGGCCATATGCGGCCCGTGGACTATAGTTTGGGGACCCCTGATTTAGATGGTGAGATCCTCAAGGTGAAGAAAAGCACAAGGAGTCGAAGGCAGAGTGGTACATTTTCTAATGCTTTATTGCTGCTTCATCTCTGCTGTTTCTGCTGCTCCTGTTGCTGCTGCTGTTACTTCTGCTTCTGATGCCCCCACCTCCCACCCCATTCTCAGTATTTAAGTCTCAAGTCTCCTGAATTCTTATGTCTCCAATCTCCTGTTTCCTCTGCTTAGCAGTGCTGGTGCAGGTAGATACAGGGTTTAGGGACAATAGCAGGGAACCAGTACCATATCAACCATTACATCAATGTGATGATGTCAACTTGCTGGGTTAGCTAGCCCATGCCCTAAGAGGCAATCTTCTGGGCGCCTGACCTAGAAGTGCCAGGGAACCAAGGCTAAATTAGCCTGAATATGCAGGGCCCTGGGCAGGCTGCCCAGAACAGGGGAGCTAGTGCTGCTTGCAGGTTCTCATAAGAACCAGAGCTCACATCCTGGTCTTTACTGTTAGGGTTCCCACATTGACTGTCTCCACATCTTCCTTTAGTTCTTTGAGCATCTTTAAGGCGTTGTTTTAAAGTCTTTGTCTAGTAGATCTACCGTCATGTTGTGAGTTTTTTTTGTTTTGCTTTGTTTTTAAGAAACTTTATTTTCCATCAACCTAATTTCTATTCTGTTAAGAGTTGTGGAAGAACAGCTTAAGACCACTCAGTGGTTGTCCCCACCCATTCAGTGGCCTGAGTAGTTGGCCCCGCAGACAAGTCTTCAGTAGCAGGCTGAGCACTTCAGTTTTCAGCAGGAAACCGCTGCACAGGCACAGAGGGTACCTGCAAGCCTTCAGACCAGTCCGCGGCCTTACGTTGAGGAGCAGTAACTGAGGAGGAGGAGCAGTTCATTCACCCTGAAATTCCTCCTTGGTAATAGCCTTTTCAGCAGTGGCCTGTTCTTTTCAGTCTCTTCAGGATCTCTACAGAAGTAGAGATCCAGTATGACCTCCCATGGGTATTCATAAGAGATGGTGCCAGGCATGCGCAGTACAGTGGTCCCTCGTCCATTGCAGGGGTGAGGTTCCAGAACCCCCCGTGATAGGTGAAAATCTGTGAAGTGATGACCTTATATTTTATTATTTGTATGTATTTTAAGGCTTTATATACCCTCCTCACACTCTTATAAAACTTTCCCACACTGTTATAAACACATCCTATGCTCTTAAACACTTTCTACACTCTTATTAAACTTATGTAAACACAGTGCTCTGGTGGCCACCTCCCATCTTTCAGGCAATAGTGTGTCCTGTACGATCTCACGTGGGCAAACTAGCTCAAGTGGAAGCATCCGTAGTTGTGTTTTCCATAGATACAAACCTTTGTCTACTCATCTGCTGTACGCTATGTATTTTATTTCGATTTAATATTCTTTTAATGTGTTTTAATTAATATTTTATATTGTTTTCAGTTTTTAGGCTAGAAAATGCTTATTTTGCCACAAAAATAATTAAAATAATAAATATATCAAAATACCTATATACCACAAAATCCCGTGATATAGTGACAAATCCGTGATACAAAATTAGATATATACGATTTAAAAATCTGCACTACAGTGAGACCGTGAAAAGTGAACTGCAATATGGCAAGGGACAAGTACTTCTCAGGCCAGCACTGACCACATCAGATCCACCAAGTAAGCCCCCTTGTTGTTGCAAGGGATGGCAGTGTCCACACAGCCCAGAGGAGAGTCTGTTGCACAGAGCAGGGGTAGGCAGGTTAACGTACAGCACCTCTGTGAGAGTCTGGTGGTCAGCTCTGGGATCAGAAACCCCCTGAAGTGTCGGCTCCTGGAAGGCTGCCTGGATCTGGCTAGTGAAGGTTCCAGCAGTGCAGTGACCAGCAACTGCAGTGGTGCCAGTGACAGCACAGCTGGCTGGCTAGTGTTCCTGGAGGATACGTTTTCTATGGCAACAATGGCACGAGCAGCCAGCAGAAGCTTGCCCTAGGTTCTCTTCAGATTTATGCTGTAGACACCATCACTTGTCCTTTTGTAGATGTACTGTTCCATTTGGAAGTCACGATTGGTGCCACCTAAGTGGGTTCCTGCTGCAAGGAATTTGAGGACATCCTTCTCCGTCATTTTTGGGACATCAAGGACTCTGGACATTGTGGAAGTTTCCCTTTAACTTTCGTGAGGCTCGAGAACAACGCCGTATGAGACCCTCTCTAGGTAGCGTGGAAAGTCCATCAGGTCTTTTTAAGGGACATTTTCTTTGAGTGGGCCATATTTTCCCACTTTGTTGCATGCCTTGTGATTTTCTTTTTTACTATTGTTGAAAACTGGACATTTGAATCTAATAAAGTAGTAATTCTGGAAATCAGATTCTACCCCTTCCTTGGGACTTCCCATATATTTTTTTAAATCTATTGTTGTAGGCTATTTCTGTGCAGGGCATCATCAGCTTAAAGTCTTCAGAGATTGTTTCTGAGCTCCTGTAATTCTTTGGGCATGCACAGAGAATTTTTACTTTCTCTATACGTGTGGTTGTTTTTGAATGTTCTGGTCTTTAGTGTCTGACCCTCAAAAGGGGAAAAGAGTAAAATGAATAGGGGGTAAAAATGGTTGTTGGCCCTTTAAATTCCCTGGAAGCCCTTCTTCTGGTGCTGGAGGGGGAGGGTTTGCAACAGTGCGGGAGGTGCAACAACAATGGATGCCCTTGTTTTTTGTATGTACTTCCGTAAATACAAGCAGCAGTGAGGGGCCCACCTATTTGAAGGACAGGGTGCTTTTTGCCTGCCACCCCTGGTTCTCATAAACTGTGTGTAAGCTGTTCCGGGAACATGTACATAGCTGCCTGCCATGGGTGAGGGGTAGGGGAACACGTTTGCGGGCTTGTGTGTGTGTAAAGGTGGAAGGATAGTAGCTGCTCTTGTGCTAAGAAATAAAGTTGACTGAAATTAATTGCAATTTACCATCTAAGCCTTCTCTTGCAAGTTGCAAGCCTTTAATAGTCTTCAGAGATCCAAAATAGTTAAATTAGAGAGATTCTGCCAGTGCAGTTGCTGTCCAAGTTGGAAGACAGAGTCCTGGTGTTTCCTACTCCAGTTTAGACTTAGACATTGGTTCAGTACCTGGCTTTTACCATTTACTAATTTTGTTGGTTTCTTTTTACCCTGGGCAGATTACCTCTTCAGCCTTTAGTTTCCTTATCTATAAAACAGGGAAATAATAATGCCCTTTCAAAGATTGAATGAAGTAATACAAATAAAGCAGTCAGCCTCACCACTCGCATTTAACACATTAAAAGTGTAAACATCTTCCTCTTACTACTACTAGTTCTTTTCCTATTATACTGCTCACAAAAATTAGGGGATATTTCAAAATGACTATGAAGCTATAAATTATCCCCTAGTTTTTGTGAGCAGTATGTTTCTGTACATTTATAAACTACTAGTGTGCTGACTTTTTTTTTATGTCAAAGCTTTAGAATTATGAAGACATTGTATTTCGTGGAGAACCTTTAAGGCAGATAATTCATTTTTCAAAATGAAAGGGTCTTGTGAAAGTTTCATAGTTAGAAATTATTGTTCTTTATACTTTAGGGTTAAAACCATATAGTTAACAAGTAATAATTCATTCAAACTACTGATTCATGCCAATTTACTTTTGGCCACTTTGGTTCAGTAGTATTATTTTGTGGTGTCTTTAGTTATATCTTAAAACAGTTAGAGGTTGAAGCAAGGAATTAAAAATGTACATGAGTTAATGATGAAGTTATATAAATTGCTTGTTACACAAATAAGTGCCCAGGAATGAGGAGCTTGCCTGACTAAGAGACTTTTGATTGCCCTTTTACCTTTACCTTTCTTCTCCAGGGCATGTTTTTAGCATGGGAACTTGGATTTTAATAGAAAGAAGTCCAATTATTCATAAACAAGTATAGAACTATCCAGGTATTCTGCGGTTATTTGTAAGGTGGAAAAATAGAGCATTAGCGTTTAAGTGAAAACAGTTGGATCCCTGACCTCCTTTGGCCTCTTTAGTTACTTTGGATGTGAAGAGGTTCCCTACCCCCTCACTGTCGAGCAGGAAAGAAAAGGTTTAAATATGAATTTATTGGTATTAATTAATTCTTAATTATAGGAATGTACAGTTATTGTTTAGAGATGTAATGTTAGTTGATACAGTTAAGGGAGAAGTCTATTAACTTATTTTTTATCCCTTGAATAGTTTTTGAGAGCCAAGGGTGTGCCAGGCATGGGCAACACTGGTTTGTGTGACCCACAGTTCTTGTAGAGAGAAAACATGTTTGAGGAGCTGTGATAGAGGTACTAGGGGTGAGTGGTTAGTTCAGAATTGTAGGGGGAGATGTTACAAAAAGACTCAAGGCCTGAAAGCTTTGTAGAGTATGGAGTATGAGAGGCTGGACTTGCTGCCTCTTCTGTGGAGATGTGCTTGCTGCCAGCTTGAAGGCAGTGAGACTAAGAGGTAGTCTTCTTTTCCCACATAGGCGAATGACCGCGGTGCGGTTTTGGACTTTTTATTTAGTTAGCCACTTAAACGAATATATCTTACTAGTAATAGAGGATAAATCATCCTTTTACAGGAAGGGCAGTATTATTAGGACATGTAACGCATACATGCCAAATTAAGTAGAGCTAATAGAAGTCTTACGGTCTCCTATTAGGTAACATTACTTTTAGAGATACTCATGGGGTGTTAGTGTTTAAGGTGAAGTAGGAACAGTGATTTCCTTGGAGGGGGCAGGCTCAGAATGCTTTTGTTTAAGAAAGCTTAGATTTTTATTTATTTTTTATTTATTTGTTACCAGTTTCTGTTGGTGTAGTAGAGAAACAACTGGTACCAATGTAGGCAGAATTCAAGTTGTCTAACTATTGGAGTGGCAGACTGAATCTCTGATGTCTTAGCTTTCTGTGTAACTTGACCCCTCAGTTCTCTTTGTTTTTACTGTCCATATACGAAAGTGGGGTTTTCTTGCCTTGGGTGGGGGGTGAATTTTCTAAACATGGCTTTTTTTAGTGTATACTGATCAGAAATTCATTTCCCTGATTGTGTCCTTGTAGACAGCTTAGGTCATTGGCTAGCAGAAACAAAAGTATTGAGTAGTAGATTCTTCAAAATAAACCTAACCATTGAGTAAAAGGGCTTTTTTATTTTATTTTATTTTTTTAACAGCAGGTTATAAATGTGAGCCTGTTTGGATTGGCTTTTTTGTTTTATGTAAGACTTTTGTTTCAATTGGATGACAGATGGTTTACAATTGTATTCAACAGCTAGCAGTTGGGATTAAATGTCAGAGTCTATTTCTGAATCTTAAAGAGTACTGTGTGCTGAGAATTAAAATGAAACACTTCTGCTTTTACTTGGTCTGGACATTTTAAAAAAATCTGAAACTTGGGATCAGTTAAATGGAATTTGCAAGAGAATGTATGATTGACTTTTTAAAAAATTGCATAGTTGTGGTAAGAAGTACAAATTTGCCTTATAAAGTACTTCAAGAAGGACTTTATTCTTAAAGTAGAGTTTTCTTCCCCAAGTTGGAGATAATATGGCAAATATAGGTAAAGTTGAATAGGATCAGTGATTCATTCTTCTGTGTGTTATAATAGGATAACAGATGAAATATATTTGCAAAGAAAGAGGGAAGAACCAAGAATTCTGTAAGCGGGGTAGAGAAATTGCCCAAAGGGTGGCATAGGTCTGCCAACATTAATACCAGAGTTACATTGATTGCATGGCTCAGAAAAAAGGTCCAGTTACCAACATGTAAAACATTATTGAGCGTATGATGAACTAGATAGGTAGAGAGGAAGGTTGGTGGGATTGTAGTTGTCATAGTCTTTATTGTTTTTACCTTTTTTTTTTTTTTTATAAGAAAGTACTGCCTGACTGGGCAGTGGTACAGTGAATAGAGCATTGGACTGGGACTTAGAGGACCCAGGTTTGAAACCCTGAGGTCACTGTTTTGAGCGTGGGCCCATCCGGCTGGAGCATGGGTTGGTTCACCAGCTTGAGCGCGGGGTCACTGGCTTGAATGTGGGATCATAGATGTGACCCCATGGTTGCTGGCTTGAGCCCGGAGGTCACTGGCCTAAAGCCTAAGATTGCTGGCTTGAGCCCAAGGTTGCTGCTTGCTTGAGCATGGGATCACTGGCTTGGCTGTAGACCCCCAAGGAACATATGAGAAAGCAATCAATGAACAACTAAGGTGCCGCAACAAAGAAATGATGCTTCTCATCTCTCCCTTCTTGTCTGTCTGTCTCTATCTGTCCCTCTCTCTTTCTTGCAAAAAAGAAAAAAAGAAAAAAAGTACTTAGTATTCTGGTAAGTGTGAATTTATTAGGTAAGCATGGGAAATGAAAAGATCTACTTTGGGAGAGGAAGAAGGTTGTGATATGTGGGGCAAAAACTGAGATTGAGGGGATAGATTTAAAATACTAAGTTGGAAGGAATAGATTGAGGGGAGAAAATATCAAGACTTTTATAGAAACCGCTGTTTCATATTGTGCTTTCATTTTGAAGAACAGCTTTAACCTCTGCTTTTCTGCTCGGATCTAGGAATGCATAAAGGACAACCCCTCACCTTTAGGTTTTTAGATATTTGAGGATGTCATAGTGACTGTGATGTGTGAATTCTGCATTACAAGTTTTATCTGTAGGGAGTTGATCAAACCTACTGTTTGTTGCTTGCATAATGGTGACACCGATTTGGACATATTTGTATTAATCTATGCTTGAGTAAGGAACTAGATTCATTTGGTTAATTTGTAAATGTCACAGTCCAGTTCTTTAGATTAGAAGGGGTGGTAACATCACTTTTTTTTCGTTCTTTTTGTGAAGCAATTTTTTTTAACACTTTTTTTTAATGAATTTTTATTCATGTTAATGGGATGACATTAATAAATCAGGGTACATATATTCAAAGAAACATGTCTAGGTTATCTTGTCATTAAATTATGTTGCATACCCCTCGCCCATAGTCAGATTGTCCTCCGTCACCCTCTATCTAGTTCTCTGTGCTCCTCCCCCTCCCCCTAACTCTCTCCCTCCCTCCCTCCAATGTCCTCCCTCCCCCCACCCCTGGTAACCACCACACTCTTGTCCATGTCTCTTAGTCTCGTTTTTATGTTCCACCAATGTATGGAATCATGTAGTTCTTGTTTTTTTCTGATTTACTTATTTCACTCCGTATAATGTTATCAAGATCCCACCATTTTGCTGTAAATGATCTGATGTCATCATTTCTTATGGCTGGGTAGTATTCCATAGTATATATGTGCCACATCTTCTTTATCCAGTCTTCTATTGAAGGGCTTTTTGGTTGTTTCCATGTCTTGGCCACTGTGAACAGTGCTGCAATGAACATGGGGCTACATGTGTCTTTACATATCAATGTTTCTGAGGTTTTGGGGTATATACCCAGTAGAGGGATTGCTGGGTCATAAGGTAGTTCTATTTGCAGTTTTTTGAGGAACCACCATACTTTCCTCCATAATGGTTGTACTACTTTACAGTCCCACCAACAGTGGATGAGAGTTCCCTTTTCTCCGCAACCTCTCCAACATTTACTATTACCCGTCTTGTTGATAATAGCTAATCTAACAGGGGTGAGGTGGTATCTCATTGTAGTTTTGATTTGCATTTCTCTAATAACTAATGAAGCTGAGCATCTTTTCATATATCTGTTGGCCATTTGTATTTCTTCCTGGGAAAAGTGTCTGTTCATGTCCTTTTCCCATTTTTTTATTGGATTGTTTGTTTGTTTGTTGTTGAGTTTTATGAGTTCTTTGTAAATTTTGGGTATTAGGCCCTTATCTGAGCTGCTGTTTGAAAATATCATTTCCCATTTAGTTGGCTGTCTGTTTATTTTGTTATCAGTTTCTCTTGCTGAGCAAAAATGTGAAGCAATTTTTATTGTGATGAAATATATAACATTTTCCATTTCAACCATTTTTTTTCGTATTTTTCTGAAGTTGGAAATGGGGAGGCAGTCAGACAGACTCCCCATGTGCCCAACCAGGATCCACCCGGCACGCCCACCAGGGGGCAATGCTCTGCCCATCTGGGGCGTCGCTCTGTTGCAACCAGAGCCATTCTAGTGCCTGAGGCAGAGGTCACAGACCCATCCTCAGCACCCGGGCAAACTTTGCTCCAATGGAGCCTTGGCTGCAGGAGGGGGGAAGAGAGAGACAGAGAGGAAGGAGAGGGGGAGGGGTGGAGAAGCAGATGGTGCTTCTCCTGTGTGCCCTGGCTGGGAATTGAACCCGGGACTCCTGCACGCCAGGCCAACACTCTACCACTGAGCCAACCGGCCAGGGCCATTTCAACCATTTTTAAGTATACAATTTATCAGCATTAATTACATTCATAGTATTTTGTAACCATTGCAGCTATCTATTTCCAACACTTTTTCATTATCCCAAACCGAAAGCCTGTACTCATTAAGCAATAACTTCCCATTTCTCCCTTATTTCTGGGCCCTGGTTACCATTAGTCTACTTTCTTCCTCTTTGAATTTACCTATTCTAGGTATTTTATATAGGTCAAATCATACAATGTTTGTCCTTTTGTGTCTGGCTTATTTCACTTAGCATGTTTTTAAGGTTCATTCATGTTGCCTATGTATCAGAACTTTTCTTTTTATGGCTGAGTAATAATCCATTGTATGTATAGACTACATTTTGTTTATCCATTTATCTGGATGGACATTTGAGTTGTTTCCACCTTTTGACTCTTACAAATAATACTGCAGTGCACATAGGCATACAAATAGCTGAGCTCTGTTTTTAATTATATTGGGTATATACCTAGTAGAATTGCTAGGTCATATGATTATTCTGTTTAGCTTTTTGAGGAACCATCAAACTGTATTCTAGAGTGGCTGCATTATTTTACCTCCCCACCAACAGTACAAGAATTTAAATTTCTCTACATCTTTACCAGTGTATGTTTATTCTGAGCTTTAATACCATTTCTTTGTTTATGACTATTTATGTCTGGACACCTCTACATAGATGTTGAATAATAGTTAGTTCCTTGGCTTCTTTCAGGTTTCTGTGCCCAAATTCTTCCTTAACTGTTTGAGTAGTATGAACATTCATATATGTCCTCGTGCCTCCTGACCATCCAGAGTAAGGTCGTACATGTGTAAGGCAACATAAAAAAAGGGCAAATGGCCTGACCAGGTGGTGGCGCAGTGGATAGAGCATCAGACTGGGATGTGGAAGGACCCAGGTTCAAGACCCTGAGGTCGCCAGCTTGAACGCGGGCTCATCTGGTTTGAGCAAAAGCCCACCAGCTTGAACCCAAGGTCACTCACTGGCTCCATCAGGGGGTTACTTGGTCTGCTGAAGGCCCGCAGTCAAGGCACATATGAGAAAGCTATCAATGAACAACTAAGGTGTTGGAACGTGCAACGAAAAACTAATGATTGATGCTTCTCATCTCTCTTCGTTCCTGTCTGTCTGTCCCTGTCTATCCCTCTCTCTGAAAAAAAAAAAAAAAAAGGGGTTCTTCTTGTTTCCATAAATTGGTTATCAAACAAACATGATTTTAAGTTAATAAAACTGGAACTGGAACTACTTTCATTTTTTGAAAAAAACACTCCCAGGGTCAGAGAGCATGAAAAGAACTCACTAAAAGGGTTAATGGAGAGGTCTTCGCTGGCCCCCGCTATATAAAATGAAACAATTCCTTCCCTACTTAGCCTTCTTTTCTTGTTTTCTAGAACATTTATTATATAACATTTGATTTATATAGTCTTTTGTTTCCTGTAAGCTGGAGTTCTTACCTATTTTTTCACTTCTGTGACCTTAGTACCAAGAAGAGTGTCTGATATGTAATAAGCATTGATTATGTGTTGGAGAGAACTGAATAAGTATGTGAATAAATGCTGGCTTTTTACTACTTACTGCATTCTCTTCATCCCTCCCCTCCCCTTCCTTGAGAACTTTGCACATTCAGTTCCCTCTGTTTTTTCATTCCTTCCTTAGGCAGCTTCTTGATGTTCACATCTGTAAGCACTACTTCTTCATCAAAACTTTCCTGTCCAGATTGTAAGTTCTCATGTTCATGGACTTCTCCTTCATAGTACTATTCTTTGATAATGCCTGTCTTCCCGCCCTCCCTGACTCCAAGCTGGTTTTGCTTATTGTTTATTCCTAAGGTTCTAGCACAGTCAAATTCTTAATGCCATGTTTGTTGAAAAAGTAAATGAACAAATTAAAATACTCTTATGAGCCATATAACTGATGACCATTTGAGCTAGTAAATCTCTAACATTTGCTTATAAAGAAAATAGGATTAAAATTCAATAATTTTAACTTGATATAGAATCTAGTAAGCATAAGCATAGTTTGTATTGCTGCCTTTAACCAAGAATTGACTCTGCTGTAGCCTCCCTCTGTTGTGGGAGAGATTACTTCATTCATTGAAATCAGCCCTTACAGATGGCCATCCAGCTTTTGCCAGACGTACCCAGCACTCCTCATTCTAACTCCAGAGGTTGGTCTGTTGTAAGTTCAGCCTTTGGTTTTGTTGTTCTTCCCTCCGTATGGCAGCCCTTCATGCACTATTTAGAAAGTTATCATCATGCTCATTTGGTATCTTATCTTTTATTAAATGAAGCAGTCTCACTTCCTTCTCTTGAGAATTTTTCAGCTCTTTTTAAGCCCAGAAAGTGTTCCTGAGGGATTTTATGTAAAGTGTGTTCCAACACAGACCCTATATTTATGTACCAGCTATCAAAGGATTACTTGGAAAAGATTTTATGAAGAAGACTCTTGTTCTGCATATTGGGTACTAGAGATGGCAATTGGCAATATATTGATATTAATGATGAAAAAAGTATACTTTAATAGAAAAAATATTGCAAATCTAGCTTTACTAATCTTGATTAGTAATTTGGTCTGTATTGAGCTTGTACTATTGAAGTGCACATATAAATATTAAATAATTTTGGGAGAAAAATAGCTAGTTGAGTGCTTATCACTAGTGGTTCAAAATTCTCTATTAATGTATGTAGTTCTGACACATCTTTAGGTACTGTTTGTTCCCATTTTATATATGAAGACACTGAGGTATGGAAATCTTAGAAATTAAAGATTTTCTTTTCTTTCTTTTTTTAAAAAATTCTTTATTCAGTGAGAGGAGGGGAGGCAGAGAGACAGACTCCCACATGCGCCCCAACCTGGCAAGCCCCTCTGGGGCATTGATCTCTTGCTCAGCAACTGAGCTCTTCTTAGTGCCTGAGGCAGAGGCCATGGAGCCATCCTCAGCGACCGCAGCTAACTTGCTTCAGTTGAGCCATGCCTGTAGGAGGGGGAGAGAGAGAGAGAGAGAGAGAAAGAGAGAGAGAGAGAGAGAGAAGCAAGAGGGGGAAGGGTGAAGAAGCACATGGGCGCTTCTTCTATGTGCCCTGACTGGGGCACAAACCCAGGATATCCACACATCGGACTTAATGCTCTACCACTGAGCCAACCAGCCAGGGCCAGAAATTAAAGATTTTCAAAAGATTTTTTTTATCTCCTTGTTATTGCAGGCAGTGTCAACATAATTGACCCTTCTTAATTTTGTTTTATGATCTCACAAAATTAAGTAACTGTGTCAAACTTGTTAGGTCTCATTGCATTAAGAGTCAAGTCATTTTGGGAAAATTTTTCTCCAATATTTAATTTAGGGATGGTTCAGTGAATCCTTTCCTCTGTCCTACTTTGTTTTATAGGATTGAAACAAGGGTATTCAGTGACCTTAAAATATCCATATAACTTTTATGAACTTTCCAATATTTCACTAAGGTTTTGAATTTCTTAATTATGTAAAGATATTATGCTATAAAATAATTTCAAGACTTCATTTTGTGGCCCTGGCCAGTTTGCTTAGTGGTAGAGCATCAGCCCGGGGTATGGATGTCCCAGGTTCGATTCCTGGTCAGGGCACACAGGAGAAGCAGCTATATGCTTCTCTACCCCTCTCCCTTCTGTCTCTCTATCTCTCTCTTCTCCTCCCACAGCCATGGCTCAGTTGGGGCAAGTTGGCCTTGGGTGCTGAGGATGGCTCCATGGCTGCCTCAGGTACTAAAATGGCTCAGTTGCCAAGCAACGAAGCAATGGGCTCAGATGGGCAGCACATCTGCCCCATAGTGGGCTTGTCAGGTATATCCTGATCAGGGCACATGCGGCAGTCTGTCTCTCTGACTCCCTGCTTCTCACCTGAGGAAAAAAAAAAAAGATTTCATTCTTCTCTTTTCTGTAAGGTACTTAAACATTTAACAATTCCTTTTGAATAAATGAGATTAAAAACGTAGTATAGTATTTGATTGTTTCTGAACTTGGTCACATTGAGGTAATCCTTTTTTCCACTGCTATTTACCATTTTATGGATTAAGTGTAAAAAACTATTTATTCATACAGGCCTTTATAATGACATTTTAATGATGGAAAATTTAAGAATTTTTCTTCTTTGATCTTATTTGCTATCTTAAAGAAGTGTTGCCTCAAATAACCTTTTAGGAAAATATTTTATTCTAAAAATGTTGATTATCCAAGATTGAAAACATTTTACTTAAAAATGTGAAGACCTGTGACAATAAGATGATCACTTTAGTTTCACTATTATTTTAATCAGTGGATGTGTGACAACTTAAGTGTTTTCTTCTTTAAAAGTTTCAGTGGAACTTTTTGTCTCTCTCCTGCTTTTTCAAAATCCCTTTATTCTATAAAGAATCTCAGCGTAGGACCCAAGAGAGGCCTAGGTTGGGTATTTATTTCTAGAAATATGTTAAACAGTGTTTGCTAGGTATCTGCTTATGAAGCTGCATATGGAGGTAGCATGGTTGCCATCATCTCTGTGATGTACTCTGCTTGTTCATAGCCCCTTCACTAACCTGTGCATTCTCTGCTTGTTTGGTCTGTTTTGCTTTTTGTCTTTCCCTGTGTTTGGGACTTTAAATCTGACTTGCTGTCATGGTGCTTCAGTAGAGTAGCTAGGTGTCCTTTCTAGATACATATAGTAGTTAAGAAATGAGCTGACCAACAGGAGTAAATTAAATGGAGAAAGCTTAGCTGTTCCTTGTCCCTTGTGTTAAACATAATGAGTTTAGAGGATTATGACTACATGTAATCATTAGGATCTGCCAGACAGGACATCTGTTTTACTTTTTACTCATTATACTAGTGTAGGAATAGCATCTTTTAATTTAATGTGAAAATTATTTTGTGTTCTAGCTGGCACTGGTGGCTTAATTTTTGAAATGTGCTTTCTGGAAAAATCAGCACATGGTTAGTATAAAATTATCTTTATTAGTATTTGATACTCATTATTAGTCTGAAAATACTTGTTTTCTAACTGGAAAATAAGTTGCTGTGATTGTTTGAATTTTTATTTATTCTATACTGCATTAGAAATGTTTGGTATATCAGATTTTTTTCTTTGGTTTAATTTTCTAGGTTGCACGTTTTCAGAAAATTCCTAATGGTGAAAATGAGACAATGATTCCTGTATTGACATCAAAAAAAGCAAGTGAATTACCAGTCAGTGAAGTTGCAAGCATTCTCCAAGTAAGTGCTTGGTGGGGAGGAAAGAAGTAGATAGTAAAATCAGTTGCTAATGTATAGACTGTATACATAAGTGCTATCCAATAGAATTTCCATGATGATAGAAGCATTCTCTTCTGCACTATGCAGTATAGTAGTCACTAAACATGACTATGAATACTTGAAGTGTGGCTAGTTTAGGGGAGGAAATAAATTTAATTTTATGTAATTTTTATATATTGAAATTTAAATAGTTACATGTTGCTAGTGGATTACCTGATTGGACAGTGCCACTTTAGATTATTAGCTTTACCGGGACTGTTAGTGCTATGTAAGGATTAATTGGATTAGGAAAATAGTCAGTTAAATTATTAACATAAGTGAAACTAGCAGTTTATCTTTTTTAAATGTATTTTTTAAAGAAGAAGCTAAGTACAAGTTCAGAACTACAAATAAACTTTAATCTCTTTTTAATTTTGAAAGCACAATCTATTGAAACTTGAAGAATATAATGTTTTAATTTTTCCTTAAGAATTTACATATTTTAATGACGGCATAAAAATAATTAGTGGCCCTGGCCAGTTGGCTCAGCAGTAGAGCATCGGCCCAGTTTATGGAAGTCCTGGGTTTGATTCCCAGTCAGGGCACACAGCAGAGGCGCCCGTCTGCTTCTCGACCCTTCCCCCTCTCCTTCCTCTTTCTCTCTCTCTTCCCTTCCCACAGCCAAGGCTCCCCTGGAGCAAAGTTGGCCCAGGCGCTGATGATGGCTTCATGGTTCACATCAGGTGCTAGGATGGCTCCAGTTGCAATGGAGCAATGCCCCAGATGGGCAGGGCATTGCCCCCTTGTGGGTATGCCAGGTGGATCTTGGTCAGGCGCATGTGGGAGTCTGTCTGACTGCCTCCCACTTCTAACTTTGGAAAAAGTAATATCGTGTGTCCGTAAAGTTATGGTGCACTTTTGACCGGTCACAGGAAAGCAACAAAAGACGATAGGAATGTGAAATCTGCACCAAAAAGGAAAACCCTCCCAATTTCATACCTATTCATTGCAGTTCGATGTGGGCTCCATTTGTTGCCCTACACACATCCAAATGATAGTGAAGTTCTTGTCACACACGGGTGTAACAGAGTGAATAACGTCTGTGATTCTGTTTTAAGTGATTAATGTCATTGATACGTTCAATGTACACATGTTGCTTCGCATAACCCCAAAAGTAAAAGTCTTAGGGCGTCAGATCCGGGGATTGTGGTGGCCATGGCTTGACAGACCCCTGCCTATCCACCACCGGGGGAATGTTCTATCCAGAAACTCATGAACAATGGTGGCGTAGTGTGGAGGAGCGCCGTCCTGTTGAAAGATGACACCTTCTGGAAATTGTGGCACTGCATACAATTCCAACATGTCAAGATAGGACTTTGCCGTCACAGACTGCTCCATGAAAAAAAATGGGCCTATCACCTTATCATGCATCAGGCCACACCACACGTTCACTTTAGGGGTGTTAACGTTTGTACTCAACGTAGGCATGAGGATGTTCAGCAGCCCATATTCGGATGTTATGGTGATGAACATGTCCACAGATATGGAAGGTCGCCTCATCGCTAAACACAATCTTCTGCAAAAATCTTGTATCATTGTCGATCTCATGAAGCATATCTGTAGCAAACGCACATCGTGTGGGTCTATCCCCAGTTTGATAGCGTGCAACAGCTTGTACCCCGTGAAAGAGATGTTTCTTTAATACCTTATGAACTGTGTAGTCTTGCTTAGGTGTAATTGTCGAGCACATGCACACACAGATTTTTTAGGGCTCCTTAGGTAGCTATCCCGTATAGCCTCTACAGCAGGGGTCCCCAAACTACGGCCCGCGGGCCGCATGTGGCCCCCTGAGGCCATTTATCCGGCCCCCACCGCACTTCCGGAAGGGGCACCTCTTTCATTGGTGGTCAGTGAGAGGAGCATAGTTCCCATTGAAATACTGGTCAGTTTGTTGATTTAAATTTACTTGTTCTTTATTTAAAATATTGTATTTGTTCCCGTTCTGTTTTTTTTTACTTTAAAATAAGATATGTGCAGTGTGCATAGGGATTTGTTCATAGTTTTCTTTATAGTCTGGCCCTCCAGTGGTCTGAGGGACAGTGAACTGGCCCCCTGTGTAAAAAGTTTGGGGACCCCTGCTCTACAGACTCGTCACTGACTGATGGCCTACCAGAACAGGGTTTCTCCACCAAACTGCCGGTTTCCTTCAACTGCTTATCCTACCGAGTAATGTTACTCTTGTGTGGTGGCGCTTCATTATAAACGCGCCGATATTCATGTTGCACTTTGGTCACGGATTCGAATTTAGCGAGCCATAGAACACACTGAACTTTCCTCTGTACTGTCCACATCTCGACTGGCATGGCTGTGGGCTTCTCCACTGTATACATGGTGTTACATCATCATCTGGACATGCGCACATGCTGCCACATCATTCTACAGAAACTGGGAGGGTTTTCCTTTTATTTGGTGCAGATTTCACATTTCTATCGTCTTTTGTTGCTTTCCTGTGACCGGTCAAAAGTGCACCATGACTTTATGGACACGCTGTATAATAATAATTAACTATTTATTATTTGAGTTTTTTCCTTGATTGTTATATTTATACTCTTTTCAAACCATTTATTTTAAATATATGTCAGTATTGCAAGGCTCTGTTATAGGAGTATATTATAAAACTTTGGCCAGAGAAACTAATTATTTTAGGGGTGCAGGTAATTTCATTCTTTAATGATAGTTATAGTAAAGAATCAGGAGACAGTGGCTGAAGAATGTAGGTGGTATTCATAGAACATTAAATATCCCAAGGACCAGTTTGTCTTAACTTTATTATTTTTTTGTGGTGTGTGTGTGTGTGTGTGTGTGTGTGTGTGTGTGTGACAGAGACAGAGACAGAGAGAGGGACAGATAGGGACAGACAGACAGGACGGGAGACAGATGAGAAGCATCAGTTCTTTGTTGCAGCACCTTAGTTGTTCATTGATTGCTTTCTCATGTGCCTTGACCAGGGGGCTACAGCAGACTGAGTGACCCCTTGCTCAAGCCAGCGACCTTGGACTCAAACCAGCAACGCTGGGGTTATGTCTATGATCCCACACTCAAGCCAGTGACCCCGCGCTCAAGCTAGTGAGCCCATGCTCAAACTGGATGAGCCCACACTCAAGCCGGTGACCTTGGGGTTTTCAAACCTGGATCCTCTGCATCCCAGTCCAACACTCTATCCAGTATGCCACTGTCTGGTCAGGTTTAACCTTGTTATTTAGAGTAATTTAGGAATCACGAATTTTCTGCCTGGGATTGATATAGTCCAAGAGAAAAAGATAATACCAACCTCAGGGTTTTAATAGGCTTAAGCAATAAGAAAGTTTGTTATGGCACATTGAATGTTCTTTTGTAGAAACTAATTTTAGAGAACAATGAAAATAAAGAAAGCTAGTTAGAATATACTGATATTTTACTTTATGTGAGTGTGGCTGGTTTGTATTCTTGCATTTTCCCTGTGGAAAACCTTTTTTTTTCTGGTTTGTTTGTTAAACTCTACCTTGTTGCTTACATTAAAAAATGGTTTTGTTATTAAGGTATAATTTACATAAGATACAACATACTCATATTTAGTGTACAATTTGCATTTTGACAAATGTAACCACCACCACAATGAAGATACAGAACACTTTCATGATTCCCAGAGGCTCTCGTGTCCCTCGGTGATTATCCCTCCCAGTGTATGCCTCTGACCCTAGGCAACCACTGATACGCTTTCTGTCACCACAGATTAGTTCTGACTGTTGTAGAAGTTCCTATAAATGTGATCATACAGTAGGTACCCTTTTGGTTTTTCCTTCTTTTGTTCTCTGCAAACATTTTCAGTAACTTACATTTGTAAAATCCAATAGGCTGATCTTCAGAATGGTCTAAACAAAAGTGAAGTAAGTCATAGACGAGCTTTCCATGGCTGGAATGAGTTTGACATCAGTGAAGATGAGCCACTGTGGAAGAAGTACATTTCTCAGGTGAGATAGTTTTATTTCTTCCTATGTTGTGTAATTTGCATGTGTTTTTGTTAGTGTAGCTCTTTACTTTTATGAAGTTATTTATAGAAGGAAATAATTAAAAGAAAATTTTTACGTAGATTTTTCTATTTGTTAGGGTATACTTTTAGGTTGGAATTTCAGTAATTTTTAGTATGCAAATCTTTAAGGGTTTATAGATCTACCACATGGAGGTGATACTGTTAATAGGAGTTTCTTTTGAAGATGTCTAATTTACACTTTTTTATTATAAGAATGCCAATATCTTTTAAAGTAATATAGCCAGGCCTTGGCTGGGTAGCTCAGTTGGTTAGAGCACTGTCCCATATGCCAAGGTTGTGGGTTTGATCCTGTCAGGGCATGTGCAAGAAGAAAGGCAGCCAACTAAATGGGAGATGATTTTTGCAAACAACAGCTCTGATAAGGGATTAATATTCAAAATATATAAAGAACTCAAAAAACTCAGCAACAAATAAGCAAACAATCCACTTAAAAAATGGAGAGAGGACCTGAACAGATGCTTCTCCCAAGAAGACATACAGAGATGGCCAACAGATATATGAAAAGATGCTCATCTTTGCTAGCTATTAGAGAAATGCAAGTCAAAACTACAATGAGATACACCTCAGACCTATTAGATTGGCTGTTATCAACAATATAGGTAATACAAGTGTTGGAGAGGAAGAGACTGGAGAAAAAAGGAACCCTCATTTACTGCTGGTAGGAATGTAAACTGATACAGCCATTATGGAAGAAAATAGGCTGGTTCCTCAAAAAATTAAACAGTAGAACTACTCTATGACCCAGCAGTCCTACTGGGTATCTGCCCCAAAATCTCAGAAACGTTGCTGCATCCCCATGTTTGTCGCAGCATTATTCACAGTGGCCAAGACATGGAAACAACCAAAGGTGTCCCTCGCTAGAGGATTGAATAAAGGTGTGGTACATATATACAATGGAATACTGCTCAACCATAAGAAATGATGACATAGTGACATTTATTACAACATGGATGGACCTTGAGAACATTATACTGAGTGAAATAAGTAAATTGGAAAAAGCAAAAAACGGTATGATTTCACACATGGGTGGGACATAAAACTGAGACTCATGGACATAGATCAAAGTGAAGTAGTTACCTGGAGGGGAGGGGTTAGAATAGAGGGGAGTAAAGAGGAACAAATATACAGTGACAGAAAATGATTTGACTTTGAGTGATGGGCACACAACACAATCAACAATTCAAATGCTATAGAAATGTTTACCTGAAACCTATGTACTCTTATTGATCAATGTTAACCCCATTAAATTTATTTTCTAAAAAAAATAAAAGAATCGGCTAATGAATGCATAAATAAGTGGAACAACAAATTGAAGTATCTCTCTCTCCCTCTTCTTTTCTCTTTCTCACCCTTCCTCTCTCTCTAAAAAAATAATATGGCCATCTTAGAAAATTAGTAAAAGAACTTTGGTAATTTGAATCCAGACTACCTGGTAACCTATTTCACTTTTAATTATACTGCCTGTGTGATCTTTATTATCTTCCAAGCCTTGTCTGTAAAATGGGAATAATAATCTTAGAGGTTAGTAAACTATGAATAGATGATAGCTTCTTTTTTCTTTTTTTGTCATAACCAAAACTATGTCTCCATCAGATGCTAAGCTCCCATCTACCTCTCTGGATGATAGCTTTTTTTTTTTTTAATTTTAATTTTTTAGATTTTATTTATTGATTTTTGGAGAGAGGGGGGGGGACAGTGAGAAAGAGGGAGGAGAAGCAGGAAGCATCTATTCCTGGTAGTTACTTCCTGTATGTGCAAGCTCAGGATTCGAACTGGTGACCTCAGCGTTCCAGGTCGATGCTTTGGCCACTGCGCCATCACAGGTCAGGTGACAACTATTTTAAATTATCTTATCAATAGACTAATCTTTTAAGTAAGACTTATTGTAGAATTTTTTTTCTTATTTTGATAACAAGTTAATGTTAGTGTGGAAAGTTACAAGAATCCTATAGCCCAAAGGATTTTAACAACTGGTCTACGGACTGGTGCTGGTCTGCCAGAAATTTCATGTAGGTCTGTGAAAGTTAACCACGCTGATTTTGTTTTTTATTTATTTATTTTTTTTTAGAGTTGAGGCTTCTTTTTTTTTTTAAGACTTTATTCATTTTAGAGAGGAGAGAAGGAGGAGAGAGAGAGAGTGAGAGAGAGAGAGAGAAGAGGGGAGGAGCAGGAAGCATCAACTCCCATATGTGCCTTGACCAGGTAATCCCGGGGTTTTGAACCGGCGCCCTCAGCATTCCAGGTTGATGATTTATCCACTGCGCCACCGCAGGTCAGGCAACCACGCTGATTTTGTATGAAGATTTTAGAGTCAGTGACCAGTGGTTGAAAATTGCTGCTATAGCCAAGTTTTATTTTTATTTTAGAGCCTAGAATTTATAACTGTGTTTAAAGTAAGTTTATTTTTTTTTAAGTTTTATTTATTGGCCTGACTGAGCAGTGGCACAGTGGGTAGAGTGTTGGACTGGGACGTGGAGGACCCAGGTTCGAAACCCTGAGGTCGTCAGCTTGAGCGTGGGCTCATCTGGTTTGAGCAAGGCTCACCAGCTTGAGCCCAAGGTTGCTGGCTTGAGCAAGGGGTCACTCAGTCTGCTGTAGCCCCCTGGTCAAGGCACATATGAGAAAGCAATCAGTGAACAACTAAGGTGCTGCAACGAAGAATTAGTGCTTCTCATCTCTTTCCCTTCCTGTCTATCTGTCCCTGTCTCTCTCTCTCTGTCTCTGTCACCAAAAAAAAAAAAGTTTTATTTATTGATTTTCAGAGATAGAGGTAGAAGGAGGAAGAGAGAGACTTTGATTGTTTGTTCCACCTTTCCATGCATTCCTTGGTTGCTTCTTGTATGTGCCACGACCTGAGGTTGAACCCACTACCTTGGTGTATGGGGATTGTGCTCTAACGACCCGAGCTACCAAGCCAGGGCACATGGCAACTTTTAACTAGAAGGATTAGTACCTGACTAATACATTCTTTTTAGTAGAGAAAATTTCTAATGCCTTTTAACCTGCAGGTTCCTTTTTCTTTTTTTTTAAAGATTTCTCTTTAACTTTTCTACAAGGCCTTGTGTGTTAATAAACCCACATTTACCAGTGTTATCTTTGCAGATGAATTTGTCTAGAATAGAAAAACCTGAATTTTGAGAGATTAAAAGACATTGTGTGTCTCTGTCTTGCTTTTATGGACTATGGTTTATATGCATATTTGTATCCTGACATTTCCACATTGCCTAAACCTTCAGGAAGTTTACTCAGGATTTAGAAACTACATGCTACAACTTGTCCCTAGGCAGTGTGATATAATGTTTTACTTTCTTGATCCTGTTTCAAAACTAGAGTAACTGCATCATGGGATTGTGCTGAGAAGGAAATGGAACAGTGCCTATAAACAGTTAAGCATAACCAACACTTAGTAGTACCTATCAGTTGTCAATCATAAAGCATAGGTGACTCTACTCTTCTACAGAGAACAGTTTGTTATTTGTGTGGAGCCTGCAAGTGGTAACCTTAGTACTGTGGCACAGCTTTTGTAGGGGGAAACAAAAAGACCATGTGTCTTGTCATCAAAGTGTGATAACATCTAACATTTGAATAGGGTTTATGGTTTACACACTGCTGTAATGTACATTCTTTTTTGTATTTTTCTGAAGTTGGAAATGGGGAGGCAGTCACACAGACTCCCGCATGTGCCTGACCGGGATCCACCCGGCATGCCCACCAGGGGGTGATGCTCCACCCATCTGGGGCGTCACTCTGTTGCAACCAGAGCCATTCTAGCGCCTGAGGCAGAGGCCACAGAGCCATCCTCAGCTCCCGGGCCAACTTTGTTCCAATGGAGCCTTGACTGCAGGAGGGGAAGAGAGACAGAGAGGAAGGAGGGAGGAGGGGTGGAGAAGCAGATGGGCACTTCTCCTGTGTGCCCTGGCTGGGAATTGAACCCGGGACTCCTGCACGCCAGGCCGACGCTTTACCACTGAGCCAACCGGCCAGGGCCTTAATATACATTCTTAGTTCATCCTTACCACAATCTTCGGTATAAAGTACTATTTTACTAGATGAAGAACCCCTGGGGTTTAATGAGATTAAAAATCAGACACAAGTGACAAGAGCTAGATTCAAACTGGGACTCTTAACTCTCAACTGTGTGGTTTGTCAGCCCTCAACTACATTGCAATTTTAGTTTCATTTGTAGAGCAGCAATTTGCGTTATAGTCACTTGGGGAGTGCTCTAAAATGCTGAAGTCTGCTGGGCATTTGTTAGAAGTTCTTTACCTGGTTCTGATGTGAAGCAGGTTTGGAATCACTGTGGTAGGGAATGGAGCCCTAGAAAATGGGAGGTGGTGGCATCTCATCTCAGCTGTGGTATCCAGGGGCTAGGGCTCTTGTGGCTGGGATGGATTTGCTGTAGTACTGTAGCTGCCTAGGTCTTTGCAGCTTCAACAGCAGATGGCACCATTTTATCAGAGGAAGAGATTCTGGCAACAGAGCCCTGATGTTTAAGGAGTAGGATGTTCCACTAGAAAAATTTGGTGTGGCCCTGGTGCTGCCTAGCTGGTTGGCGCTATGGTCTTGTTTCTTTGTATATGCTATTGGCTCTGCTAGAACGGGTATCAGGAAAACCAGCCTTGGGGAAAGGCTACTTCTATGGAGAGGATTTTTTTCCCCCTGCATTTTTCCGAAGCTGGAAACGGGGAGGCAGTCAGACAGACTCCCCATGCGCCCGACCGGGATCCACCCGGCATGCCCACCAGGGGGTGATGTTCCGCCCATCTGGGGCGCCACTCTGTTGCAACCAGAGCCATTCTAGCGCCTGAGGCAGAGGCCACAGAGCCATCCTCAGCTCCTGGGCCAACTTTGCTCCAATGGAACCTTGGCTGCGGGAGGAGACGAGAGAGACAGAGAGGAAGGAGAGGGGGAGGGATGGAGAAACAGATGGGCACTTCTCTTGTGTGCCCTGGCCCGAAATCGAACCCGGGACTCCTGCACTCCAGGCTGATACTCTACCACTGAGCCAACTGGCTAGGGCCTATGGAGAGGATTTTACTTTCTGCTCTTTGCTGTCCCAGGTGGTAATTCCTGTGGTATAATGGGTCAGCCACCTAATTGTAATCTGCACTATTTTGTTTAGTACAGGCAGTCCCCAGGTTATGAATTAGATAGGTTCTGTAGGTTTGTTCTTAAGTTGAATTTGTATGCTAGTTGGAACAGGTACATTTACCTAGTAAATGCAAATTAGACAGATTTTTTTTAACATAGCATTTATTTTTATCTTTCTATGCAAATAAACACTTAAACATTTTCAAGTACAACATTAAACTATCTTGGATGATGCAGAAGAAGATGGACTTGTTGGAGAGGCTGGGGTTGGTGTTAGAGAGTCAGGGTTTGATTGTGCTGCTGAAGTAAGTTTCCTAAAGTAGGCATCATGGGCAGTTTGTACAGAGCTTTTCTTTTTCTCGTCATAAATGCCTTTGTAGCATCTCAGGCCTTCAGGAACTGTACGGGAAACTTTGGTGGACCTCTCTATTCGAGATCTTGCTCCTCTAATTTTGCTATTCCTGCTTCTTTGAGACGGAAAGCATCAGTTTACTATTCTGTAGAAAACTTGTTTGGTTCTGGAGTTTCTAGGTCCTTGTTTTCTTCCCTACATGCTATCATCTGCTGCTTCAGTTCTATAAGGTCTTTTTTGATTAGTTCTTTGACATGGGAGTTGAGTAATTATGATATTATTTTCACTGATGTCCAACTGTAGTTGATTACCAGTAGTCCTTTTGGCGCTTTGTTCATAAGTACAAGTTGTACTTAAGTTGGGTGATTGTAACTCGGGGACTTATGTATAGGAATGTTGAGGAATGTTTTAAGCCAGGGGTCCCCAAAGTTTTTACACAGGGGGCCAGTTCACTGTCCCTTGGACCATTGGAGGGCCGCCACATACAGTGGTCCTCTCTCTGACCACCAATGAAAGAGGTGGCCCTTCCAGAAGTGCAGCAGGGGCCTGATAAATGGCCTCAAGGGGCCGCATGCAGCCTGTGGGCCATAGTTTGGGGACGCCTGGTAAACTAATAGTTTACATGTTCTACCCAGTGTTTAACTTATATCTTTAGCTTAGAGATAATTTTGCATTTATTCTAGCTTAAGTAGAAATTTAAAATAGCTATATATATTAAATTAATATACTAAAATACATGCGTACTATTAGCAATTGTTCATTTCTTAGTTTTAAGAATTGATATTTAATTTTCTTTTTTTCTGAAAGAGGATGTTATAAAATGGTAACTTTTAAATGTAGTTAAGTGTACACTTATTTTGTTAAATGAAAAGGTATATAAAATAAACTACCGTATTTCCCCATGTATGAGACACCGTTTTTTCAAAAAATTTGGGGTCTAAAACCTGGGTGCATCTTATACAGCGCTTGTAGATTTTTTTACTTGCATTTCCTGCTTGTTTTTGCGCTAATTGTTGAAGATAGTGATACATCATCAGACACAGAGGAGGACAAGCTAATGGATGGGAGTTTGTTTGTTTTTTTTTGTTTTTTTTTGTTTTTTCCATTTTTCTGAAGCTGGAAACAGGGAGAGACAGTCAGACAGACTCCCGCATGCACCCGACCGGGATCCACCCGGCACGCCCACCAGGGGCGATGCTCTGCCCACCAGGGGGCGATGCTCTGCCCATCCTGGGCGTCGCCATGTTGCGACCAGAGCCACTCCAGCGCCTGAGGCAGAGGCCACAGAGCCATCCCCAGCGCCTGGGCCATTTTTGCTCCAATGGAGCCCTGGCTGCGGGAGGGGAAGAGAGAGACAGAGAGGAAAGCGCGGCGGAGGGGTGGAGAAGCAAATGAGCGCTTCTCCTGTGTGCCCTGGCCGGGAATCGAACCCGGGTCCTCCGCACGCCAGGCTGACGCTCTACTGCTGAACCAACCGGCCAGGGCCAATGGATGGGAGTTTTGACAGTGATGAGTTGTACGAGTTTTATGAGGAATAAAACTTTAGTTCAATAACTTTATGTTATACTGGTTTTTTTTCCCCAAATTTCAGGCCCCAAAGTTAAGGTGCATCTTATACATAGGAACATCTTATACATGGGGAAATACGGGAAATATAGACTTTTAATTTTCTAAGCATGCCCCAATAGTATTTCTTTAAGCTTATACAGTGAGGAACAAAACTATAATTCCTGCAAAACTGTTGACTTGCTCTTCGTTTTCACTTCCAGTTTAAAAACCCCCTTATCATGCTGCTCCTGGCGTCTGCGGTCATTAGTGTCCTGATGCGTCAGTTTGACGATGCTGTCAGTATCACCGTGGTAAGAAAAAACAGTACTTTTAAACTGTTTGTTAATCATATAAATTAGGATTGGCTTTTATTTTGGAAAATGAATGGAGAAATGTATTAATTTTTTTTCAGATTTTTTTGGTTAGTATCCAACTTACTTTTAGTTTCAGTAACCTCAAATAATGTTCAAGGGTCAGTGATTGGCAAATGTGAGAATTACTTAACAATTTGATAATTTCACAATTGTGAAATATGTCTTAGTAATTTTTCAGTTATATTTTCAATTCATTTTACTTTCCAATTGAGAATATATTTTGACCAGTTGTGAACTAAAGGATCACGTTTGTGAAAGTAGGTGTATTATTTAACAAAGCACACCATATTTACTATGTAATATTTTATTTTTTCTAGCTAGGTTATTCTAGCTTTCATCTTTTTTTTTCTTGCCGTTTTATTGTAGTATAAAAATTTATAGCAAGTACAACCATTGGTCAAAGCAGGTGTATTATGCTTAGGAAGACAGGAGAAGGTAATGCAGAGCTGCAGTTTCTGAGCTCCTGCTTGTGGACTCCCGGGACTGCCTTAGACCCACTCCAGGGAACATGTGAGGTCAAACAGTTTTCTGTTCTGTGTAGAGAAGTGGCTAGTATGCAGAAAGGACATTTATATATTGAATTGAAGTGTAGTGGTTGTTATGAGGAAGGGTGATTGTGGTGAGCTAACCTAGCCTTTTACTGGAAAGAATGATAGGCAAGCTGGTTATTAAGGCTAGTGTAAAATGCTTTTTTTTAAAAGTGAGTAAAATGAACCTTTCACTTTAAGAAAAACAACTGACAGAATTTGTTGCCAATGATATAATTTAAATTTTCAAATGATAATTAAATTTTCAAATGATAATTAAAATTTTGCCAAGTTTCTATGCATTACAGTGTGCTAAATAGCTTCTCACTATTTAAGACTTTATTCTGATGAGATCAGTAGTGAGTCCAATGAATGTTGTTTTCTTTACTACTATGAAATGTGTCAACATTTGAAAAATTTGAAAAACCAAGTGAATAAATTTTTGTGCAAGTGACCAGAGCATGATGTTACAAAATTTTAGTGATAAAAGATCCATTCAAAATGCAAGATAGATCAGTGGATTCTAATATAATAAGCTATGAAAAGTTTATTGATACCATTTTATATTCTACATTGCACATTACTTTTAAGTAGCTAACACTTGTCTAATTGTTGTGTAGTAGCAAAGAAGACTGTCCACAATCATCTGAAAAAGCTTTTAAAGCATTCTTATTTTTCCAGCAGTATCTGTGTGAGGCTAGATTTTCTTTATATAATATATATGATACTTTGGCCTAATCAACATAATACGATAGATTAAATGAAGAAGCAGATATGAGGATCCAGGTTTCTCTGAAGGCAGACATTGAAGATAGAAAAAATGAAAACTGCCACTTTTCTCACAGCTTTTTTTTGGAGGGAGAATGTTATTTTCATAAAAAAATATTAATGTGTTAACATGTAATGGGTTTATTATTTTTAGATGAATTAATAAGTAGGAATTACAAGCAGTAACTGAAAAAGTATTCTACATGGCAAATACGAGTAGATATAAGTTACATAAGCAAATGCTGGTTGTCAGTGTTTTTAGAGCATAAAGGAATCCTGATATAATAAAGTTTGGGATGCCGTCCTGGGGAGGCAAGCCACTGTTTGTTTTACCACAGGGCAGGGCAAAGTTGTCATTTCTTCCTCAGTTGATCTCAGTACTTAGTGTCTGGTATTTTGGGACTGCAGATAGAATTAGAAAAATAAAATACAGTTAATATTTCTGAAGTGATAATGTGTGATTTAAAAAGATGTTTCTTTGTTTTGTTTAGGCAATACTTATTGTTGTTACGGTTGCCTTTGTTCAGGTAAGTAGGTTGGTTGCCTGTTTTTCCACCTGAAAATAATAGTTTAGTTAATTGTATAAAAAATTAAGGTAGCTTATGGCAAAATCTGTAGTTATTAGGGGATGATAATATTGATCATATCAATTCATTATTTATGAAATAATATCAGAAACATAACTCTTCAGGGAAGTTTGTGGGACTAACTTGACTGTGTTAAGTAGTGGCATGAAGAAAATCTAGTGGTTTTTTTTTTTTTTATAACATAACTGAAGCAGATGGAAACAAAAAGGATAGTAATAGATATATATCTATCAATAAGCTTTTAAAATCTTTTCCCAATTAAAAATTTTGGCTAGGCTTTAAATTCCTCCACAGAAGGGATGTTCTGATCTGGACCAAATTCTCTATTTAGCATAGACATTGAAACAGTAAATAAAACATAAGAAAAAAAAACTCCTTTTAAAAATTAATGTGAATAATGTGGAGATAATGTCAGGATTTTTACTGACAAGTATAGGCATGAATAAGAACATAGGCTTATTAGTTTTATGTTAATTTAAATTTCTGATACCTTCTGAGAACAGTGTTGGCAAGTCTCATTTTATTAGCTAAAAGGTCTAAACAGCGTCTTTTAACCACTGGTGTGCAGACTGTTACCAGTCCACCAGAAATGTTATGCCAGTGCATGAAAGAGTTAACCACCCTGATGTTGTATGAAGATTATAGACCCAATGACCAGTGGTCAAAACGTGTTCTAAAGCATGGTTAATAAGAATATAAGGATTTTTCTAGTTGAAGGAAAAATGTAATCCTGAAGTTTATTCTGTTTTCAGTCTTAAGACTATATTTTATGATTGTGTTTATTTTCACATTTATAATGTATTTATTCCTTGGGTATTTACTGTCATCCTATATTAATACCTAATTTAATACGTTTATTAGTTTTATAGAAACCTAGTGTTGGAATCAGATGATCTGCAACAAGTTTGTGAGCTCTGTCAGTACATTGTTGGGGGTCCTGTTTCTAGGCCTGTGATGGCGAACCTTTTTATAAAAACCGCCCACTTTTGCAGTGCTGGTCAACCTGGTCCCTCCCGCCTACTAGTGAGTGGTCCAGCTTTCATGGTGGGCCAATTGCGGCGCTGTTTGGTTGCTCCACTGCCTTCCCCTCCACCATGAAAGCTGGAACACCCACTAGTGGGCGGGAGGGACCAGGTTGATCAGCACTGCAAAAGTGGGCAGTTTTTATAAAAAGGTTCACCATCATAGTTCTAGGCTATCATCTTGCTTAGAACAGACAAAAGTTGCCCTAGTGCAAGTGGATCTGGTTAGTCTAACAGAGGTCATTCCAGGCTAGTCATCATTCAAGGCACCTGTTCTTTTGGCCATGTGGTTCTTACGACCCACTGGATCAGTAGCTGGAACCCTTTTGCATCTTTTTTTTTTTTTTTGAGAGAGAGAGAGAGAGAGAGAGAGAGAGACAGGAATGGAGAGAGGTAAGAATGAATTAATAGTTGGGGCACCATGGTTGTTCATTGATTGCTTTCTCACATGAGCCTTGATTGGGGGGTGGAGGGGTTCCAGCTGAGCTAATGATCCCTTGCTCAAGTCAGCAACCTTTGGGCTCAAGCCAGCGAACATGGAGTCGTGTCTATGATCCCACGCTCAAGCCAGTGACCTCGGAGTTTTGAGCCCGGATCTGTAGTGTCCCAGGCTGATGTTCTATCCACTGCACCACTACCAGGCTGTTGCATCTTTAATAATGCTATAGACATAGATGTCGTGACTTTCTTCAGAAGGATTCCTACAATACACTATTATTGTGTATGGAAGATTTTAGTAGCTTTGTTTTGGTTAATAGATAGCCCCTACCCTCAAAACAAGCAAACATAAAATTTTAATTTTAACATAGTTGATTTGGGATTTTAAACACAAGATAGTGTTATTCACTTTAAATGCAGTGGCTGAAACCATCTACTAAATATCTATAGTAGGTCATTTGATGGAAAAGTCAAGAAAGAATCAAAACAATTATGAAACACCCAGTTTGAGATGGGTAGATCTTGTTTTTTGTACAGATGTGAGTCTTTTTCCCAGTGTGCCTGTACAACCAACAAAATACCCTATCAGCAGCAATTACAAACCCTCTCTAAAAAGATCCTATTTGTTACTTGAACTTGTCATGGCATTTTGTCAAAAAACTCATAAAAAATCTACTAGAAATTCTTAATGCTCTATTATTATTTGGTATTTGTCTTTTAACCTGTATTTTAGGAGGAGAGTACTGTGTTTATTCATTTTATATAATATCTGCCCTTTATTCCCCAATCTCTTTTTAATCCCATTCCTTATCCCATTATGTACCCTCACCACCATAAAAATAGCTAATTGTATATATAGTCATATATTGATGCCACCATACAATAAATTTGAAGTATCTTTTAGGCCTTTGTAGAAATAGCTATCAGGTTTTTGGTGGTATATTATGTTAAATGGTCATTTTGATATGGAGGTATCCTTGTAGTTGCAGGGAATGAAGGCTTACAAGTTTGAAGAGGGAAGTAAAGTTTAGGCAGCTTTTATGTCATTTATTTCTAAGTTCTGGCCTTTTTTGGAACTTTTATGTAACACTTCCCAATCCTTTAATATCCTTGGTATGGCTGGGGGAGGGATGTCTTGTAATTTTTGTATTTATAGATTTATCTCACTCTTATATTTGTTTCTCTTGCTTAAATGAAAACTAATTCTAAGTTATTCTTACACAACTTTGCACTTTTTCTTTGAAAAAGTTTGTGATGGGTGAGCAATTTTGATTAGTACGAACACTGCAGTCCTTTCAAAACACTCCCAGCTTTCACTCCCACTACTCCTTCTCCCTTTTTAACCTGAGATCAAAAGATTGGTATACTTAGTGCAGGCATGAAACAAAAATAGCACTGCTGTTGCATGAATCAAGATTGCTCATGGAAATGTGCACTAAATAGTGTACTGAATGAAAGAAGTCTCTGACCCGCAGCTACGGTTATATGGCAGGAAGGAGGCTGGAACATCACTTAGGGCTCCTGAGACTTTTCCCCTTTGCATAATTCAGGGTAGTGTGAAAGGTGGCTCTCAGGTAAGGCAAGCCACATCTTACTCCTTGCTTAAGGTATGTTCTCCATAAACCTTTGCAGTTAGCATGGACCTAAATCCTCAAATCAGATGTTGCCCCTTAGTTAATCGTCTTTGACTTTGGTCATTAAACACTAAAAGTAAAATTATCTTAATTATAAGGCTCAATGGTCTTAACTTCTAATAACTGAAAATTATATACTCTCTGGACACCCTAATCAGTTTTCCTCATTATCTGATTAGTTGATCTTAGATTTGTACACTGAATATTAAAATATAAAATTAGCATTTAATAATCAAAATTGGTCAGTATAACATTACTTAATAAGGGATAGTCTTTTATGTGCAGAATATAATTGCAAGTAAAGGAAGAGATGAGAATTAGGAAATTTTAAAATAGTGATTGAGATCAGTATTTAAGTCTTAATATGGAATATGTTCTGAGAAATATGCATATTTACATTTCTTTATAAATGTTTGTTTAATGTTATGTTCTGCTTTTTTAAATAGGAGTATCGTTCAGAAAAGTCTCTTGAAGAACTGAATAAACTTATGCCGCCAGAATGCCATTGGTATGATCCTTGTTTCTGATAAGGATTTCTACTCTTAAAAATAGAAATTGTATATGACTAGTGCAGTGATCCATTGTGGCCTCAGACTTGTTTAAACATAAGGTAGAAACCATCAATCTGACATGAAAAATTCATGCTGTGTTCAGTGTAGCAAGTTGTACTATTAATACTTTAAAGTTCTGATTCTGATACTGTTAAGACATGGATTTGTTCAATAGATTTGTGCATGTGTATGTGTGTACACTATGTGCCAAGAATTGTTGTGGGTTCAGTGCTGTACAAACAGACCTAGATGACTATTTTTCCTCAGCCAAGTCCACTAGAAATCACTTTTTCAGATAGAACATGGCTTTCTTTTTCAGCCACGGTTGTTTCTGTTTCATGTTACAGTGTACGTGAAGGAAAATTAGAGCATACACTTGCACGAGACTTGGTTCCAGGTGATACGGTTTGCCTTTCTGTTGGGGACAGAGTTCCTGCTGACTTACGTTTGTTTGAGGTAAGTTTGGTGTCTCAGTCTGTTTGGGCTGCTCTAAAATTTCACAGACTGGGTTGCTTGTAATCAATAGAAATTGATTTCTCACAGTTCCGGAGGCTGGAAAGTTCAAGGTTAAGGTGCCAGCATGACCGAATTCCATTGAGAGCCCTCTTCCTCGTTTATAGGTGATGTCTTCTCACTGCGCACACATTGTGGAAGGGGCTGGGGAGCTCTGTGGGGCCTCTCAGAAGAACAGTAATCCCGTTCACAAGGGCATCACCCTCATGACCTCAGCACCTCTAAACATCTCACTTCCTAATACCATCATCTTTGGGGTTAGGATTTCAACATATGAATTGGGGGGGAGTGGGGAGACACAAGTATCAGAACATAGCTTTTGGTGATCTATTTGTGAGAAGTGAATATACTTGGATGTAGATTAAAGGATAGACATGAGCAGTTTTAAGGATTAACACATAGTTGATTTGAACATTTGATTTTCTAGTTTAAGTGACATATATAAACATTTTTTTTCTTAAAATATCTGTTTTTCCCAGGGTCTTTTGAGGTGTTTTTTTAATGAATAAGCAGCTCTTTATGGTATTGTGCATTAGGCATTGTGGGAGACAAATTGTACTGGAGAGAGATGGAGAAGGCAAAGAAGCAACAGTATTTATATCTCTGTGATGTGTTCCAGTATATTAAGTGGCATATGTTAAGCCTAGAGAATGTATGATGGAATCAGATTCTAGAGGGTTTGGATACAAAGTTCTGTTTCAGATTTTATTGGTTAGGAAATAGCTTTGAAAATCATAGGCAGCTGGCAAATGATATTACCCTTAACTTGGCCACAGCATGTAGAATAGATTGAAAGGATGGAAAATGGAGGTAGGCAGCTAGTTTAAGAGGCTCTGTAGCCGATTAGCGTGCCAGGATTATCTACTATTGGAATTAACAGGCTGTTTGTTAACTCCTTACTGTGTCCCAAAAGATGAAGATGAGTGTTCTTATCCAGAGGTTATGACAGCCTGAGGAACCTTTTTTTAATTAATTTATTTTTTTCTTTTTCTGAAGCTGGAAACGGGGAGAGACAGTCAGACTCCTGCATGCGCCTGACCGGGATCCACCCGGCACACCCACCAGGGGCGACGCTCTGCCCACCAGGGGGCGATGCTCTGCCCCTCCGGGGCGTCGCTCTGCCGCGACCAGAGCCACTCTAGTGCCTGGGGCAGAGGCCAAGGAGCCATCCCCAGCGCCCGGGCCATCTTTGCTCCAGTGGAGCCTCTGCTGCGGGAGGGGAAGAGAGAGACAGAGAGGAAGGAGGGGGTGGTGGTGGAGAAGCAAATGAGGGGGGGGGGGTGGAGAAGCAAATGGGCGCTTCTCCTATGTGCCCTGGCCAGGAATCGAACCCAGGTCCCCCGCACACCAGGCCGATGCTCTACCGCTGAGCTAGCCGGCCAGGGCCTGAGGAACCTTTTGAAGTAGAATAACAAACTTCATTTAGTCTTTAAATACTTTTTTCTAAACAAATACTTAAAATTTACTCTTAGATGTCAAATTGCTTTAATTGGTGAATGGAAATAATGGATAAGTATTGGGAATGTTGTTCATTTTACTTTCTTACCTTTTTTCTTTCCTTAGTAGTTCCTTTTGTTTTTTCTTTTTACTCATTTTTCTCCCATTCTCCTCTCCTTAATATTTAGTATATGACAAGACCCTGGATTGTTCTTCTTTAGAGATTTTGTAGGCTGGTCACTTAATGTAAATCATCTTCCCCTCCCTGATTTAAATGCATGGAGTTTATGTTGTCATTTATTCTGGAGTGCTTCTCCTCCAATTCAGAAGCAGACTTTAGTAGGTTTTTCTCATTATTTGCACAATTTGAATGATGTGATGACAGAAACTTCAAAGCACCATTTGGGATGTTAAAAGTGTTTTAGGGTTTTTATTTAAATGAGTTAATTGATCTGTGAACTAGTTATCTACAAGTTCATGTGCAAATGGGATAAAGTTTGTGAGATTAGTAAGTATTTTATTTACTCAGCAAATATATATTGAAGATTTACTATAAGTTCAGTAAGAGGGAATTTTTGACCTTTTAAAGCTTGATGCTAAAAACATTAGAAGCATATGTTTTGTGAAGTAATTTATTAGTTCTTAGCGTTTTCTCCTATTTGTTAACTTCTCAGATGCTTCATCAGCACGTTTTACTTGGCAGTGCTGTAGTGACATGAATTTTTCTACTTGTACATATACAGTTGAGCATCTTTGATTCCCGCTAACGCTTTCCTGCCCTATTTGTTTGCCTATGACTTGGTACCCCAAGTGGGCTTTTGCAGCTACTCTTCCAGTAGATTGAGATACCTTTCCTAAAAGATTTGAGGAAATCTTGTGCAGCTTCTAGATTTAAATTTACTGACTTAAGACATTGTAACGTTGATCAAGTCGATTTCTCTTCTCTACACAGAGGTTTTTGAAGTTAAATTGTTCTATCATAATGTTGTTTGCTGAATTTGGCTGTGGTAATCTTTGGATGACCTTGTAAGGCTAGGTGGTCATTTGATGTTCCTGCATGAAATAAACTTTTCATTAACGTTTAAAGGAGACAGGAAACCCCTCACTTAGCCTTGGGATAGTAATAACTTCTCACAAAGTATATATTTCTCTTTTTATGGACGTGACCCAAGGCCAGGGTTGCCGCTTCGATATTGTCATGTTGCAGCTCTAGGGTTCCTGCCTTAAATTGCAGTGGCTCAGATTTTGGCTATAGATCTTGCCTGGGCCTTCAGTAGCATCTTGTCATCATGTTCAGTGACTTGACTTCTGTACAACTTTTATCTCATATTATCTTCTCACAAGCTGTGTCTTAAGTCAGCTCAAGCTGCTGTAATAAAATACCATACATTGGGTGGCTTACGGAACAGGCACTTATTTCTTAGAGTTCTGGTGCTGGGAAGTCCACAGTCAGGGTCTGACAGAATTCGGTTTGCGGGAGGGCTCTCTGCTTGGCTTGCAGTCTTCTTGCTGTGCCTTCACACAGCAGGAAGAGAGATTTCTCTCTCTTCTCTTAAAAAGCCACTATCCCATTATGAGGGCCTCACCCATGTCACCTCATTTAACCCTAGTTACCTCGCAAGGCCCCATCTCCAGTTACCTCCCCATTGGAAATTAGGACTTCAACATGAATTTTAGGGAGGCACAATTTATTTCATAACAGCCTGAGACTGTCATTTGTAGACACTTTTAAAAGGAGGTTAATATTGGTAAATTGAGGAATTATGCTTTTTTTTTTTTTTTTTGCCTGAATAAGCTTTTCATACATAGCAAAGGAATGATCCCATTCTTTTGGTGCAAGTAATCTTACCAGCTTAGGAGCCTTAGAGTCCAGAGAGTAAAACATACAGGAGTTGAGCTATGAGTATGTTTTCCAATTCGTTTCTAAGGGTGTTTTTTTTTGTTCTTCTTAATTTATTGATTTTTAGAGAGAGGAGGGGCGGGGGAGAAGCAGGCAGCATCAACCCATGCTTCCTGTATGTGCCTTGACTAGGCCAGCCCATAGTTTTGAACCGCGACCTCAGAGTTCCAGGTCGACACTTTCTCCACTTCACCACTACTGGTCAGGCTCCTATGCATTTTAATTTTAATTTTTAATAGTATTTGAGAAAAAGTACCTGTGGCCCATTAATTGGAGGTAGCCAGTGGATTAGTCAGACAGTGACCTTAGATGAGGCAGTAGTATAGACTGTGTAGACATTTATAACAGTATTCCCTTTTCTGAAACAGCATCTTTTATATTACCATATTGTTTCAGGTAAAGTCTATATCAGTATTTGAACAGAGAATTCATTATAAAAGAAAACAATGTAAGAGTCAGAGGGAAAGAAAGTTTCTATTGTCTGTTGAAAATATTTTACTTCTCTCCACTGTAACTTTCTAAGCCCAGGTCATTGCCTGCCTGACATGTAGCAATTTCCTTTCGTTTGGAAATCTGGCAATCTGAATGATTAAGTCCATTGACTCTTCCTTTTGTGCCTGATGTGCTTTGAGTTAGCCCAGTGTTTTTTAAATGCCAGTACCCAGATCAGTTCTAGTCTGGCAGAAATTTCTTGCCAGTCTTCGAAAGAGTTAACCACCCAGATGTAGTATGAAGGTTATAGAGGCTTTTCTGGTGGACCGGAAGTTGAAAACTACTAGGTTGGCCCATATTATTGTTTGAAACCTAACACTGGGTACAGTTACCTTTAAAAAAATATATTCTGATTTTTATATGATTTTCTAAATATGTCAAATTTTTTTTTTTTTAGAGTTTATTTTTTTTACAGAGACAGACAGTCAGAGAGAGGGATAGATAGGGACAAACAGGAATGGAGAGAGATGAGAAGCATCAATCATCAGTTTTTCATTGCGACATCTTAGTTGTTCATTGATTGCTTTCTCATATGTGCCTTGACTGTGAGCCTTCAGCAGACCAAGTAACCCCTTGTTCAAGCCAACGACCTTGGGTCCAAGCTGGTGAGCTTTGCTCAAACCAGATGAGCCTGTGCTCAAGCTGGTGACCTCGGGGTCTCTAACCTGGGTTCTCCGCATCCCAGTCTGACGCTCTATCCCCTGCGCCACCGCCTGGTCAGGCTGTGTCAAATTTCTTTTAAAGAACTACCACTCCTATGGCTGGGAGCCATATATAGGGTGGGGCAAGTGTAGGTTTATAGTTGTAAGTACCCAAAACACAGCATTTATTCTTATATATTATTTATTAATTCCATATGAACAACTGTAAACATACTTTTGCCTCACCTTATATTAGCCATTTTATGACACTAGCTTATTAGACCATTTAAATCTGGGCAGAAAGATTATCTCTACTAGGAGTTAAGTTTTTTCTACTGGGATCAACGTAGAAGTCTTAACTTAGAACCAGCCAGTTGAGCCAGACCGGGCGATGGCACAATAAATAGAGCATAGGACTGGGACACAGAGGACCCAGGTTTGAAACCCAAGGTCGCTGGCTTGAGTGAGCCTTCACCAGCTTGAGTGTGGGGTCACTGGCTTGAGCAAGGGGTCACTCACTGCTGGAGTCCCCCCCCCCCCCATCAAGGCACATATGAGAAAGCATTCAGTGAACAACCATGGTGATGCAACAAATAATTGATGTGTCTCATCTCTCTCCCTTCCTGTCTGTCCCCCCCTCTCTGTCTCTGTCAAAAAAACAACAGAAAACCATTTAGTTGGCATTACAGTGAGCCTTCTTCCCTCATGAATCTACTTTGTTATAGGATAGTAGTTTTGCTCTCAGTGAGTACTTTTCAGTGTCTTCAGGGTTGTTCCTTCCTCTTCCTTAGTTCCCAGGGCAACTAAAAACCAAAGATACTGAATTGAATGAGCACAGATCTACTTTGGCTACCTACCAACTGAAGGAGTAAGAGATACTCTCCTGGACTAAAACTACTCTCGCCATCGTCCTTTTCTTGCACACTCTTGTTAAGACCACTAGCAAGAAGCTTCCTCTGTGTTGGGTAACTCCACTCTTGGTGCTGTTGTGTTCAGAGCATTTTGTAACTTCTGAGCTACAAAGTACATTTTCCATTCATTCAGTGAAAACCCTGTTGTTCTGGCAAACTTAGATTCTGATTTGGTTTGCTATGCTTTTCAAAAAAGAATCTTCAAACATTGCTAGACTATAAGGGTGTTGTGATAGTTAAAATTTACTTATTTTGGTAATGAAGCTAATTAGGCAAGAAGCTAATTAGGCAAAATGTAACCACTCTCTTGAGGAATCAGTCTGTGTTATGAAGTCATTTTGGTCATTTAGTAAATATTTTAGCACTGCATATAGAACTTTAGGACTAGGAAGTGAAAAAGACATAGTCTTGTGTCCTTTCTACTGGGAGACAATGTGCAAACAACTGTGATTCAAAGTATAAAATTGTCTGCTTATGAAATGTGTTGATCATGTGAGTTTAGCAAGCCACTTAATAATTTAAGGCCTCAGTTTTCTCACAGTGACAAAGAGTTGCCCTAGGGCAGTGTATGCTAACTTTTAATGTTCATAGGAATCATCTGGGTTTTGTTTTGGCAAGTCTTGGGTGGGGTTGAGATGTTTGCATTTTTAACTAGTTCTTAGTTCCTGCCAAAAGTGCTGGTTCATCCATCGTATATAAAAAGATTTTTAAAAAGCTTTATTGAAAGAGTCATATTCCAAATACTTTACAAGTTTAAAATGTACCATTTAGTGGTTTTCAGTATGTACTGTACAGAATTTTGTGCAGCCATCACCACAGTCTAACTGTAAAACATTCTCATCATTTTTGAAAGAAAACCCTTACCTTTTAGCAGTAACTGTATTCTCTCCCCTTGCCCCAGAGCCTGGCCATTACTACTCTGCTTGCTCTGTCTGTATGTATCTTTCATACAAATAGAATTATATACTATATACACTTAGTCTTACAGTTAACAATGTTTTTAAGGTTCATTCATGTTGTAGCATGTATCAGTACTTGATTGCTTTTTAATGCCCAGTAGTATTCCATTGTATGGATATGTCACGCAATTTTATATTCATTTAAAGTGATTACTAGCCTGACCTGTGGTGGCGCAGTGGATAAAGCGTCGACCTGGAAATGCTGAAGTCGCCGGTTCGAAACCCTGGGCTTGCCTGGTCAAGGCACATATGAGAGTTGGTGCTTCCAGCTCCTCCCCCCTTCTCTCTCTCTCATTCTCTGTCTCTCTCTCGCCTTCTCTCTCTCCTCTCTAAAAATGAATAAATAAAAAAAAAATTAAAAAAAAAATAATAAAGTGATTACTGATAGGGAAGGACTTTCATCTGCCATTTTCTATGTATATTTTTTATGTTCCTCAGTTCCTCTTCTCTTTTTTGTGGTTTATATTTTTTAAATATACTTTGATTACATCTTCATTTTTTTATCTGTACATTTTTTATTTATTTTCTTAATGGTTACGATGGGGATGACAGTTAACATCCTAAATTTATAACAATGCATTTTGCATTGTTACTAACTTCAATAGCATATAAAAACTTTGCTCTACACAACTCAATATTTTACCACCTTTATGTTTTTGTCACAGATTACATCTTTATACATTTTGTGCTTATTAAGCATGGATTAGTAAGTATTTTATGTATTTGTCTTTTAAATCAGATAAGAAAAATAGAGGAGTTAATAACTTGAGAAAATACACTGATATTGGCATTTATATTTACCCACATAGTTACCTTTATGGGAATTCTTTATTTCTTTATATGGCTTTGAGCTATATTTCACTCTCATTTCAGCTGAAAGACTCTTTTAGAATTTCTTTGTGGGGCATTTCTACTAGTGACAAATTCTTTTAGCTTTTAAAAAATGGAATATCTTTAATTTGTCCTTCATTTTTGAAAAATAGTTTTTCTGGATATAAAATACTGTTTGATAGGTGTTTTTTTTCCCGTACAGCACATTAAATATGTTATCCACAGGCCCTAGTCTCCGTAGTTTTTTGTTTTTTTTTTTATACAGAGACAGAGAGAGAGTTGGAGTGAGGGATAGACAGGGACAGACAGACAGGAAGAGAGAGAGATGAGAAGCATCAATCATCAGTTTTTCATTGTGGCACTTTAGTTCATTGATTGCTTTCTCATATGTGCCTTGACCATGGGGCTACAGTAGACCGAGTAACCCCGTGCTGAAGCCAGCAACCTTGAGTCCAAGCTGGTGAGCTTTGTTCAAACCAGTTGAGCCCGCGCTCAAGCTGGTGACCTCGGGGTCTCGAACCTGGGTCCTCCGCATCCCAGTCTGATGCTCTATCCACTGCGCCACCACCTGGTCAGGCTCTATGGTTTTTGATAAGAAATGGGATGCTAATCTTACCAGTGTGCCTGAGGAAGAATGAGAGAAAGTGAAACATAATCGGTTTTCCTATTTATTAACAGCTCTTCTGAAGGTTTAAATGTTTAAACCAGCGATTTTCAACCTGTGTGCTGCAAGAATTTTGTTTTTACTTTTTAAATTTTATTTGGAAAATTAACTTTATGCAATAAGTTTTAAAACATGCAATACCTGACTACTTAGTCAGAAGCACTGACCTCTTTTCTCTTGGATTGTCAAATAAAAATATTACAACAGCCAACACAACTATAGCTGGTATGAATGAATCAAAATTATGCCCATTTTTTTTGTTAGATTGGCAAGAAATATTTTTTTTGGTGTGCTGTACAATTTTAGTGATTAGTTTATTTGTGTCATGAGATAAAAAAGCTTGAAAATTTCAGGTTTAAACTTTTGGCTAGGCCCTGGCTGGTTGGTTCAGTGGTAGAACAACATCCTAGGGTGTGAAAGTCCTGGGTTTGATTCCCAGTCAGAGCACATAGGAGAAGTGACTATTTGCTTCTTCACCCCTCCCCTCACTTTGACCTCTCCTGCCCACCTCCCTCACCATCTCTCCCACTTCCTTCTTCTCCTACAGCCGTGGCTTAATTGGTTTGAGCAAGTTGGTCCTGGACACTGAGGATGGCTCCATGGCCTCACCTCAGGCATTAAAATAGTTAAGTTGTTGAACAATGGAGCAGCAGCCCCAGATGGACAGAGCATTACTCTGTAAGGGGTTTGCTGGGTAGATCCAGGTCCGGGCACATGCAGGATTCTGTCTCTGCCTCCCTGCCTCTCACTTAATTAAAACAAACGAACAAAAATTTTGGCTAGAAGTTATGGAGCTGGCTGGTTCTTTGATTTCATTTTATCCTACTTTTTTTTCTCTCATGTGTGCAAGGAATAAATGACTATAATATCTTCTCAGATTAATTAAATTGTGACCTTGTTAAAATGTAATAAGCTGCCTACTATATTAAATACCACTCTTCTTTGAAATGATTTTCCTTTGCTCCCTCAAAACTGCTTCCTGTGAAAACTCTTGTAGTTACCATTAAGAGAGAATAACTTGTAATTTAGAAAATATTCACATTCAGCAGACAGTTGAGATCTGTGCAGTTTGCTATATTGATTGTATGCTTTAAACAGATTTTATTGAAAATATGTTCTTGATAACTTGAGTTTTATGCATTTATAATTGTATAGAAAAAAGATAAAGGTCCAAAGCCCGTTCCCCTCCCCATCAGTGTGTACACTAGACAAGATTGATTGTTTTTGTGTTAAAATGATAAACCTTTTTTCCTGTAGAAAACCTGATTTGAACAAAAATTTTTATTCTCTTACATGGTTATTACACTACTGAGGCCGACACTGATAAGCTAGGACTCTGACAGATCAGTAAAGCCATGCATTACCTCTTTTTAAAAAGTCAGATTAGTTTTATGATCCTTGTTTCTATAGACAACCACCTAATGTTAGTATTTATTCATATTTTAAGATTTGCATTGCAAGTAAAAAGTCTTCAGTGGGAAAGAATACAGTTCATCTTTCTCAGAGAAGGAGTTCTGTAGATGTATACAAGTTCGCTTTTAAATATTAGGTCTCTTCTAATTAAGAACTCCAAAAATTAACATGCAGTTCTTAAAACAAACAAACAAAAAACCACTAAGGAGGAGATTGCTAAATAAAATAAACTTTGTTGATTTTTTTGTAATTCACAAAAACACATAATTTTTAAAATATATCTTATGTTTTCTCCTAGAAGTAGTTGTAAAACTGGTATAAAACTGGAGAGGAGAAATAATTTGTTAATTGATCTGCTAAGTAATTGAGAGAAAGTTGACTTATATCTCAATATCTCAATATTTGGGTGTCCTTTTTATAGCTTACTCTTTGTATGATTTTGCGTGAGTTACCTAACCTTTTAAAGTGTTTGTAAAATAGGAATAATAATAACAGTGCTTGCCTTATTGGAGTTGTTAGTAGCTAAGTAATTCTTAGTAGATAACTTAGTGTAGGTATGTAGCTTTATTGCCTACCAGATAGCAAGCAATGAAATGCCAGCTGATTGTTTTTAGTATTAACATCATCTTTTAAGAAAATATCTAGCTTTTTAAATTATTTTGGTAATAAATGTGTGTGTAAAATGATAATATCCTAATATCAATTTGGAAATATAAATCAAATAAGTATGTTCCTTTAGTAAAGAAAACTTCCATTACCTTTGAGCACAGCAGCTATTTTTTTTTAAATCTATCATTGGGTTGAAGTATTAAACTCAAATGTTACCTGGCTTGTCTTTGCATATATAATGATGTAAAATGGGAAGCTTTTAAAGACTAAAGCATTGTTGATCTGTTTTAAGGTATACTTTTTATAACCCTGTTTTAATACTAAAATCTGTCACATTCACATGACACTAAATTTTTAAGAAATGTTAATACAGTTTGGTTACTTTGGAGTTACATAATTTATTTTCATTCTGAACATTTTGAAACTTTATAATTTAATGTTGTAAATTCTTAATTATGTTTACAAAGTTATGTATCCAAGATCACACCAAGCATGTTTCTGCCCCCATGTTTTCTTTGCTTCCTTTGGAAACCTAGAATCCTTTCTCACTAATTATGGCTCAGCCTTGGGTTATATTTTAAAATTTAGGTTAGTTTTGTCTCATGGTACAGGATTCTACTTTGCATGTTGTATTTTGGTGATTTAACTTCTTATTTAAATATGATTGTACTTGGCTGATTAGTTCAATCAGTTAGAGCATCGTCCCAAAAAACCAAGGTTGTGGATTTGATCCCCTGTCTGGACACATATGGGAAGCAACCAGTAAATGCACAACTAAGCGGAACACAAATGAATGCTTCCCCCCTTCTTTCTTTCTCTCTGTCTCCCTTTCTCTTTATCTCTAAACTCAATTAAAAATGTTTGTACTTATTCTGGTCTTCTGTTTTAGAGTAATGGATATGGTAAAAGATCAGAGTAATTAATAGAAAGGGGATATTTGAGGAAGAAGTGATGGTTACAAATTCTTTAGATGTTAAATGTAGCACAGAGGTTCTTTATACTTAAATGTAGTGGAATGCTTTATGTTCCCCTAGGCTGTGGATCTTTCCATTGATGAGTCCAGCTTGACAGGAGAAACAACACCTTGTTCTAAGGTGACAGCTCCTCAGCTGGCTGCAACTAATGGAGATCTTGCTTCAAGGAGTAACATTGCCTTCATGGGAACACTGGTCAGATGTGGCAAAGCAAAGGTAGTGTTTTTTTTTTTCTTGTTTTAAAAATAGTGGTTCTTTTGTTTCAACCATTTTCTCAGTTCTTTATTGCCAGTTTTATGTGGATCTTTTCAAAATAGGAGACAGAAATGACAGAACTGAACCTAACCCTCAGCAGCTATTGTGAGGCTGAGTGGAAGCTGGATCCCTGGGGTGTAGCATGTCTGTCCACAGTTCTGCCATTACCTAGATAATGGATCTTTTAAAAGCATAGTCGTCAATCAGTACTTGGGTTTTTTGTTGTTGTTTGTCTTGTTTTTTTTTTTTTTTTTTTTTTTTAAAGATAGAAACAGTGGCTCATAGATGTGTTCATTATAGGTTAAATGAAAGTTGAACTTAGTTGATATGGTACCGAGTATAATATTCTGACCGCATATTATTCACCTACTGATAGATTATGAAATATTTGTTTCTGTATTCTACTATACTGCTCACAGAAATTAGGTGATATTTCAAAATGAATATGAAGTGATAAACTATCCCCTTAATTTTGTGAGCAGTGTATTACACTGATGTAAAAGGCAACATTTAGTAGCATTTGAGAGGGCAAAGATATTCTACTTTAAATGTCTAATGAGTATGAGATTTAAATTTCAGAAATACAGTGTGTCTGTAAAGTCATGGTGCACTTTTGACTGGTCACAGGAAAGCAACAAAAGACGATAGAAATGTGAAATCTGCAGCAAATAAAAGGAAAACTCTCCCAGTTTCATACCTATTTAGTGCAGTTCAATGTGGGCTCACGCACAGATTTTTTAGGGCTCCATAGGTAGCTATCCCGTATAGCCTCTACAGACTCGTCACTGACTGATGGCCTACCAGAACAGGGTTTCTCCACCAAACTGCCGGTTTCCTTCAACTGCTTATCCCACCGAGTAATGTTATTCCTATGTGGTGGCGCTTCGTTATAAATGCACTGATATTCACGTTGCACTTTGGTCAATGATTCAAATTTAGCGAGCCACAGAACACACTGAACTTTCCTCTGTACCGTCCACATCTCGACTGGCATGGCCATGGGCTGCTCCGCTGTATACATGGAGTTACGTCATCATCTGTGCATGCGCACATGCTGCCACATCATCCTACAGAAACTGGGAGTGTTTTCCTTTTATTTGGTGCAGATTTCACATTTCTGTCGTCTTTTGTTGCTTTCCTGTGACCGGTCAAAAGTGCACCATGACTTTACGGACACACTGTATTAATAAAAACCAAAAATGAGTTTCAGAATTGAGTCAGAAGTTAAGTTTGATGAAATGTTTGTTTTCAAGGTTTGTATCACAAAGTGTAAATGCTAATAATCTGTAGTTAACATCAAAGTGTAAATTTGCTAAGGGAACCTTGGATATATATGTCAGTTATCTTGACTGTAAGCAAGCCTTTGGAGAAATGGAATGAAGGACTTTAAAATTTTTTTATTTATTTATTTTCATTGAGAAAGGTGATGCCACTGAATGTAAATATGGTTTCCTGTTTTTCCCTTTAGGGTATTGTCATTGGAACAGGAGAAAATTCTGAATTTGGAGAGGTTTTTAAAATGATGCAAGCAGAGGAAGTGAGTACTTACTTTGTTAATGATGCATTAGTTTCAAATCTGACATTTTCCATTGTAAGTAGAGGAAAAGAGAATATTGTAGATCATTTTATGTACTATTGACAGTAAAATTTTATTCAGAATATCACTCAGTTGTCTATGCTTTAAAACATAATTGGGAAGTCTGTAATAGCAAAGGTTTGAATTGGCATTGTTAACAGTCTAAAACATTTTGATACTTACTGTTTATAGGATATAAAGGTTTATACCTTATTTATAGGACTGATTCTTTTAGAGATTAGCTTTATCATATTACTTGTAAAGATTACTGAATAGTACATTTGTACCTCAGAACATGTGTTCTGTCAAAATTCCCAACTTGACATAATTCCAAGTAATAGGAAAAAAGATTGCAAAGTAAAATAATCTGGAAGATATTCTTGGTTAAAGATTTTGAAGATTAGTTCTCTTATTTAAAATACTTTGTTATATATAAAAAAGAAGTTGTCTTGTACAAATATTATATTCTTCCTAGGTCATCTGGGTTTCTTGGGTAACCTGCCAGGCTCTAGACTCTGTGATTCAGTGTGTAACCCATTCCCAGGAGCCTGGCAAAGAAGAGACTATTAGAGAAAGGAGTTAGCAGATCAGGAAGCCAACAGGATGAGAAGACTTGGGTTGTAAGCATGTTTGTGGATGCAGAAAGGAGAAAGATGGAGAAGGTGAGGGGCAGTGATTCTAATGAAGTCCTGGAGAAGTTTATGGGAAGAACAGATATTTTCTCAAACAGAGGAATAGGGAACACAGACCTTTTCAGTAAACAGACTTTTTAAAGTATAAACCTCAGTTTCCTCAGTGAGGGGGGCAATAGTTACCTAAGGGAGAATTGTGTGTGTCACAGGTATGTTAAGTGCTAGCATGGGTTTGTCAAGCACTTAGCAGAGTCCCTGGCACCTAGTATATCTTACCAAGTTTAGCTAATTGTTGTGACATTCTTTTCCATTTTGTTAAGGCACCAAAAACCCCTCTGCAGAAGAGCATGGACCTCTTAGGAAAACAACTTTCCTTTTACTCCTTTGGTATAATAGGTAAGAGAATAGTGAGTATGTATGTCTTATATATTTATGTAGGTTGTTTAGCTTGTTTGATTGTTTCTGAGTATTAAGGGGGAATTTAGATATATATGTACATAAATTTATTCATTTAATTAACTAATTTTTAGCTTTATCGTTACTTTTTTAAAATTATAAAACTAACCCTTAGCCATTGTCCTTTTCTACAAAGATAAAACAGAACTGTTTAATTCCTGTAATTAAAGAGCATTTCTGTAAATATAGTATTTCTTGTCTGAAACAAAATGTAATAGTATTGTTTTATGGACTACTATTTTATTTCACTTATCCTATCATAAACGTCTTGTTATTAAATAGATGCTCACCTAAACAAAATTAAAGGTTGTATAATATTCCATCATGCACATTTTATACACATACGGGGTGGGCAAAAGGAGATTTACAGTTCTTATAGAAAGACATGCAGGTTATGATTATTACAATAGCTTTATTAACTCAGAATAATAAACTACTTCAGAGTACTCACAACTGTAAACCTACTTTTGCCCATTCCTGTATATATGTATCAGGCCTTTCTTAGACATTTTGGTAGGGTTTTATGAGTTTTTTGATTATGTAAATGATTTTTCAGTGCAGGTATTTTACTGTAAACAGCTTTCATTTCCTTAGGATAAATTCTTTTTTAGGTTAAATTCTTAAAAGTAAAATAATTGGGTCAAATAGTATCTATGTAATTTAAAAAGTTTTGGCATGATTTTAAAGGTTTTGGTTTTATGTTGCCAAAAAATATCATTCCTCAGCAGGGTAAAAGGGACTCTTCTTCTAGCACCCTCTTCAACTTTGTTGTGATTAACTTAACAGGTGAATAAAACTTATTTTATTTCAGAATGCATTAGTAGAATAACTGAACACTTCATCATATGTGTGTTGGTCCAGTTTTATGACCTGCCAGTCTGTTTCTTTTGTCCCTTCTTTTGTTGTGGCTTAAGTCTTAGGTTGGTAACAATTATGTATAATTAGGATATCAGTTCTTCTTTTATAAGTATTTTCCCCCAAAATTTATATATATATATAAATATGTATATATATACATATGTGTAAATATGTATATATTGATATATAAAATATATGTATGTATATATATATCTATATAAATATGTGAATATGTAAGTATGTATAAAACTTAAGAGAGAGGAGGGACATGTGTATAATTGGAAGCATCCTTTTGCCTTGAGATTCTGATAACACCCTCCAGTTATGGTTTCTGTCTTTATTCTGTACATAAAGGATCTCCCAACTCCATGTTGCGAATATGTTTATGTTTATAAATATATTTATTTAAATATGACTGTTACTTTAGTTTAATTTTTCACACTTAACTTTGCTATTATATTTAGACTTTATTTTAGTACAGGGTTTAAGGTAGAGTTATAACTTTTTACTTAAGAATTAGTTATTTCAGTACCATCAGTTTTATACTCCATTCTTTATTCATTGAGTTGAAATATCTTTAATTTAACACTTGCATCAACTTTGGAATCTTTTCTCCTTTAATTCCATGATGTTATGTAATTATTTTTTCTATCTTAATGCTTTAAGTCAGTGGTGGTCAACCTGGTCCCTACCGCCCACTAGTGGGCATTCCAGCTTTCATGGTGGGTGGTAGCGGAGCAACCAAAGTATAAATAAAAAGATTTTTAACTATAGTAAGTTGTTTTATAAAGATTTACTCTGGCAAACTTAGTGAAAATCTGACATAAAGTACTTGGTAAGTAATTATTATTATGTGCTTTAACTTGCTGTAACTCTGCTTTATAAATTTTATAAAGTAAAGTTACTTCCCTACTTTATAAATCACCATTACTGTGGAACTGGTGAGCGGTTAGAAAATTTTACTACTAACAGAGATACAAAAGTGGGTGATAGGTATTAAAAGGTTGACTACCCCTGCTTTAAGTCAATAATGTATTTTTAAAGCAATATTTTTATTTGATATTTGACTTTGATAAATTGAAAGTCATTTAGGTAATTGAACCTTTCCAGTAAATACTAACATTGTATTATGAAATCACTTCAAACTTAGGGATAAAAATCATTTAACCTTATGATTACTTGGTTTTAATATGGTACATTGGACTTAATTTTTCTTGTTAACATACTATATGGAATAGGGTAAGAGTCAAGATCAAAGTCAGGGGTCAGTAGACCTTTTGGTAAAGGGCCAGGTAATAAGTATTTTAGCCTACCATAGAGTCCCTGTGGAAGTATTCAACTCTGCAATCGGCACAGAAACAATCATAGACAATACATAAACAAATGGATGTGGCTATGTCAAGAAACTTTATTTAAAAAAATAAACCATGTAGGAGGCCCATCGATTGTAGTTTGCTGACCCATGGTATGATACATTGAACGTAATTTCTTTTGTTAGGAGAGTATTTAGGATAGGATCTTAGAAATTCATGATCTGGATAATTATTTTGTAGTTACAGAAAGATGAAGAAAAACTTGTTTAAATATTAATATATTGATCTAGAATACAATCTTGAATTTGCTTTATTAAAAATCTGATATTGTATTTTTCCTCATAAAACCAGTAGTACACCGTTTGCACCCCTTCTTTGCAAAGACAGAGAATATGGAATCAGTTAATTTATGTTAATTGATTTTTTATTATTAAATGCCATAAAAGTAGTAATTTTTAAATATTAAATCAGTTTTAGATATCTTTAGGTAAGATACGTTACTTTTTGAGCCAAGTCCTAACTACTTTGTTTTTATGTTTTTTCAATTTATTTTATTTTTTATTCTTTAGTACTTCTTTGTTTGTAGTACAAACTTAATGTATAATATCTGGATATTGAGTTTTGAGAAGTAAAGTTCCAGGGTTTATTTTTGCAAAGCGATAATAAATAGAAGACCTTTTTATGTCTTACATGACCTTCCTTCCCCTGCACCCCATTGCATGGAAGTACTGGTATTGTTTTCTTATAGTGGAGGCTCAGATACTACTTTAAGGGATGGGTGGCAGCAATGGCAACCAAAGGTAAAATGTCTGTGTATGTGCATGCGTGCAGTGCAGCATTAACTTGAATTTTTCCCGCTGAATTTCCCCTGGATTTTTGTAAAATCTTGTAGTGATTTTCTGATACACTTTTCTTTTATATCAAGGAACATTTTGCTGCCCTTGGCTTGTTTTTTTATCCCTTCTATGCCTAAATATTTTATATATATAAAAAAATAGCTATTTGATTCTCTTTCAGGTATCATCATGTTGGTTGGCTGGTTACTAGGAAAAGATATCCTGGAAATGTTTACTATTAGTGTAAGGTAAGTTCTGATGGTTTGTTTATAAATGGAAGTCTCTTTTGCTCCTCTCACTTCTCTGACAGGCATAGCGTATGTTCCATTGTGGAGGTATTATGTATATGAGCCCATAGGGTATAATATCTATTCTTAAATAGTTCAGAGTTCATATATTGAAATGACCATTAGGTTTTTTTTTTTTTTTTTTAGCGAGAGAGACAGAGAGAGTGGACAGATAGGGACAGACAGACAAGAAGGGAGAGAGATGAAAAGCGTCAATTCTTTGTTGTAGCACTTCAGTTGTTCATTGATTACTTTCTTTTTTTTTTTTTTTTTTTTTTTTTTCTTTCATTTTTTCATTTTTCTGAAGCTGGAAACGGGGAGAGACAGTCAGACAGACTCCCGCATGCGCCCGACCGGGATCCACCCGGCACGCTCACCAGGGGCGACGCTCTGCCCACCAGGGGGCGATGCTCTGCCCATCCTGGGCGTCGCCATATTGCGACCAGAGCCATTCTAGCGCCTGAGGCAGAGGCCACAGAGCCATCCCCAGCGCCCGGGCCATCTCTGCTCCAATGGAGCCTTGGCTGCGGGAGGGGAAGAGAGAGACAGAGAGGAAAGCGTGGCGGAGGGGTGGAGAAGCAAATGGGCGCTTCTCCTGTGTGCCCTGGCCGGGAATCGAACCCGGGTCCTCCGCACGCTAGGCCGACGCTCTACCGCTGAGCCAACCGGCCAGGGCCATTGATTACTTTCTTATATGTGCCTTGACAGGGGGCTACAGCAGGGTGAGTGACCTTGGACTCAAGCTGGTGACCTTTTGGCTCAAGCCAGCGACCACAAAGTCATATCTGTGATCCCACCGTGCTCACGCTGGTAGCTGGGCTCTCAGGCCAGTGACCGTGCGCTCAAGATGGTGACCTCAGGGTTTTGAACCTGGGTCCTCTGTACTGTAGGCCGGCGCTCTATCTACTCACCACCACGTAGTCAGGAAGAACTCTAGGAAAATTAAAGCCAACATATATGATAGTGGAGAAAACCTGTACTAGATGTCTGGTATTATCAATCCTTATTACATTTTTATATGTAAATAGACAATTAAGGGTCAACCAATGAAAAACTAGCATTATGAAAGAGGAAGACCATAGCATAGAAACTGAGTATAGTATCCATTTCAGTGGGAAAATGAAAAAAATTCAAGAAATAGAAGACAAATTAAAAACAGGCAGAATGTGTATTTTCAGAGATTTTTGAAGTAACTGCATTCGTGATAGACAGATTGCTATATATAAGGATACAGAACCAAAAAGGAGTTTTTAGAAATTAAAACTATGACTGGTCTCCCAAAAAATAGAGTAAAAAGGCAGACACAGAGAATGAGACAAAAATGTCAAAGAGAATAATGCAGTAACTTCCATATCTAACTACTAGGAGTTTCAGAATGAGGTAAAAAGAATTTATATAAGAAGTGATATATTAAAATTTTCTCAGTCTGAAGTAAGACATGAATCTTTATAGTTTGGAAGAATTCTGCAAATGCAAAGCAGGATGGAAAAAACTTCAACCTAGATACATCATTATGAAACTGAAGAAAACAACTTGGGTCATCTAACTAAGGAACACTAATTAGACAGGTATCAGGCTTCTAATTAGCCACTGCAGTTTCCATTGCAGGGTCTTTTTAGGCTCTACTAAAGATAAACTCGTAAGACTTTCCGAAGTCTCATCTGGTACCTGTGCCCTGAACACAGCAGGGCAGCTCAGGCATCCCTCTTCTGAGAGAGTCCTTACAGCAGTTTGTACAGCAGTTCAGCTCAGGTACAAAGAGATGAGATGACTTTGTGAGTGTGGGAACCACCTTGGGTTAAAAATGCCCCATATTCCAGAGAAGCCAACATCTCCAGAAACATATGCTTTCCAGGGTCCCTTTAAGAAACACGTCTAGTTAGTTATCAGTCACTGCACTCAGGAAACACAAAGCTATGGCTTCCCATAAAATAATTATAAATCTCCCAGTCCATGGGCAGTTTATCAGTCAAAAGATCACTTTATCATAAGCAGTGTTGCCGAGCAACATATTTGCCATACTACTTTTATCTGGTCACTGGGGAGCAGAGCTGGAGATTTTGTTTCTATTTTTTAAAATACTTTATTTATTCATTTTAGAAAGGAGAGAGAGAGAGAAGGGGGAGGAGCAGGAAGCATCAACAACCATATGTGCCTTGACCAGGCAAGCCCAGGGTCTCGAACCGGTGACCTCAAAATTCCAGGTAGACTCCTTATCCACTGCACGAACACAGGTCAGGCCAGAGCTAGAGATTTAATCAGTGCAGAAGGGGAATGGATTTTATTTAATTTTTTATCCACAGCAACATTGGATTACATTAGATAATAGGTCCTGACCTGTGGTGGCGCAGTGGATAAAGCGTCAATGTGGAACACTGAGGTCGCTGGTTCAAAATTCTGGGCTTGCCTGGTCAAGGCACATATGGGAGCTGATGATTCCTGCTCCTCCTACTCCTTCTCTCTCTCTCTCTCTCTCTCTCTCTCTCTCTCTCTCTCTCTCGTGTCTCTACACTTTCTCTAAAAATGAATAAATAAAATCTAAAAAAATAGGATAATGTGGCAGTACTATGAAAGTATGGGGGGGGATGATTTTTAGTTTGTAAATCTAGGACTGACTAAAGTATCAATCCAGTTAATTATGAATACATAGGTAATCAGAGAATTTATTCCTTACCTATCCTGGTATAAAATCCATTAAAACAAGTGTGAAAGAAAGGTGGATGATGATGTGTGGGGTATAAGAAAGAGTGGACCTCACCTTGGCATCTAATCCAGTTTGAGTGAGGGCTCACCAGCTTGAGCGCGGGGTTGCTGGCTTGTGCGTGGGATCATAGACGTGACCCCATGGTCGCTATCTTGAGTCCAAAGGTCATTGGCTTAAAGCCCAAGGTCGCTGGCTTGAGCACAGGGTCACTCACTCTACCATAGCCCCATCCCACCCCCCAGTCAAGGCACATATGAGAAAGCAATCACTGAACAACTAAGGTGCCACAATGAAGAATTGATGCTTCTTATCTCTCTCTCTCCCTAACTGTCCTTATCTATCCCTTTCAATGTCTCTCTCTGTCTCTGTATCTCTTGCTAAAAAAAGAAAAAAAAATCTGTATAAAAAAAGCCCTGGGTTAAATGCTAATTAAATTTAAAATAGGGCATGAGTTTGAGATATTAACTGTTGGCATATTATCTACTACATACATTTTTAACTTTTGAAAGTTTTTTTTTTTTTGAACAGTTTTATTTATTTGTTGAGTTGACAAATCATGATTGTTATTTCTACCAAACCTCAAGCATTTTAAACATTTTTAATAGAATAAAACTTACTGTGTTTTGTAATTACCATGTGGGTTCATAAATCTAAGATGTGTTAACAGGATCTTCAGTGGCCTTATTTTTCCTGTCTTGAAATATTTTGCTATTTCTTTATCCTAGCAATTATTTTAGCAATTATTTCCAACTGTGCTAAAAATGAGTAAAACAATAAGAAAGCAGGAGAATGATGGGATTGCTTATAAGGTGATGTAATAATAAGGTACCAGGAAATCGTCACAATTCTATTACCCTTTAATATTCTTACTGTGTTGCCCAGAGTGTTACATAATCTTTAGGAAGGTATAAAATAAGTCTAGAGTTACAAGCTTCATACTTTTCTTTTTTCAATTCATTAAAGAAAGTTGAAAATTCAGAATTTTTTAGTTTTTACCATAATGGCAATGAATAATTGACAGGAAAATTTTCATGATTGTTAGACAAACCAGAAGATAAATGCGAAGAGACAACCACTGTAGGCTCTAATGATGAGGGTGAAATTGAAATTTCCACACTGACTCCTTGGACAATAATCTAGATTTTCTCAGACTCCTGAATTTATAAACAGTTTATTTTTAAAGACAAAAAGGGAAGGACAAGTGTCTGCTTCCTGTTAGTCATTTTACAGCAAGGGATTCATCATGCAGTTTTCCAGCAAGAACCTGGAGCACCCCTTTTTGCTGAAAGGTTGAATGACAGTATCCTTTCGTCTTTTATGATATTTGTGTACCAACATGCACTTCATACCATTTAGAAATGGAGAAATGCTGAAGGCCGGTATGAATCAAAGGTGATAAGAAATAGCATAGAAATACTTCATTGGATTCACTATTGTAATTGGTGTTTATAAATCTTGAAATGAAAATGTTTAGCAGATATGTTATAAAGAAGATGACTGTTCTCTGTTTAACAAAGTAATAAACCATCAGCATTTTTAGAAGTATTGCATCTGAAGAAACAAATTGCAAAAAGAGGACCCAGAATTGATAAGCCTATAACCTCTTAGAAATGTTTTTTGAATTTGAAATCAGTTTATAAGGTGAATATTTGCCAGGATCATTTATGACAGTTGATGAGCAGTCAGTTGCATCTAAAGAATATTGGCCATTTCATATATATGTACCTTCAAATTGAGGAATATAGTTAAAATTCAAGTGAAATTTTCCACAATGCATTTTATTCCTCTTCAAATTATTTATAAAAATGACAAATATAAAAACGTGAATAAGTTCATTGGATCTAGATGTGAACGATGATGCCTAGTTTTCCTTATGTAGTGAGGGTTAATGAGAAGATAAGAAAAAAGGATCCTATTTGAACTTAAAATACATAGTTAAAAGAGAGAAGGAATTTCATATTAGTGATAGCACATATTTCTTGGCTCTTTAGTGTACACTATTTAGGTGGAGATATTGTAAATGTCATTTGTTTTCAATTTTAGAATCAACCTGTAAACAAAACAAAAGTTAATTATACGTAGTTGTAGAACAAAATGCTGATGATATCAAGTTAGATCATGCAAAAACCATAGGTATAGAGATTAGGTAGAAGCAGAGGAGGGAAACGTTAGAGTGAATAGAAGTGCATATGTCCTTAACTGTAGTGGAGTCAGGAGATAGTACTTGAAATGGGATAAAAAAATTAGAGGTTTAATTCTTTTTATATTACAGGGAAACTGAAGTAAGTAATTTTTATTGTTATGATAAAATACATATACCTCAAAATTTACTATTTAAAAATATACAATGTGCTCCCTTCTTGTCTGTCTATCCCTATCTGTTCCTCTCTCTGTCTCTTGCTTAAAAAAATGTACAGTGTGATTAAGTACTTTCATAATTTTGTACAACCATCATTACTGTCTAGTGTCAGAACTTTTTTGTTGTCCTGTGAAAATCCTGAGTTCATTAAGTAAACAATCCCCATTTTTCTGTCTCCCTAGCCCTTGACTACCACTAAACTGCTTTTCATCTCTATTGATTTGCTGAATCTTGATATTTTATGTAAATGGGATCATATGTGTCATTTTGTGTCTGGCTTCTTTCTCTTAACAATGTTTTTAAGGTCCATCCATGTTGAGCATGTATTGGTACTTCATGCCTTTGTGTGGCTGAATAATACTCCATTGTATGAATATACCGTACTTTGCCATTTATCATTTGGATGGACATTTTGGCTGTTTCTCCCTGTTGGCTTATTGTGAACAGTGTTGCTGCTGTGAACACTCATGTATAAGTTTTGTTTGAACATCTGTTACTATTATCTATATATGTAGACGAGGAAACTAAACTACAAAGATGGAGTAATAATAGCTTAAGGTTACACAGGTAAAGATCAGTGAAGCTAGGGGTACGAATGTAAGCAATCTTATGTCAAACTATATTTTTTTACTGCTTAACCTGATATCTAATAGGTGTCCAGTAAATGTTAACTTGACCTTCCTTGTGAGGCCATTTTTAGGTGTTGACAGTATTAATTTTGCATTTTCTTTTAACCACTTTTTAAAATAATGGACAATTGAAATTACTGCTGTGTTTTCTATTTAATTTAAACTTTAATACTGCATATACATTGGTTACAGTTTGGCTGTAGCAGCAATTCCTGAAGGTCTTCCCATTGTGGTCACAGTGACTCTAGCCCTTGGTGTTATGAGAATGGTGAAGAAAAGGGCCATTGTGAAAAAACTGCCTATAGTAGAAACCCTGGGTAAGTCTGGCATGAGCCTACTTGTGCAGTGATATGGTAGTTTATGCTAACAGTGAATTATTGTTGGGTTTTACATGGTTTTCATCGTGCTTGTGGTAATATATACATGGTTCCAACAACCAAAAAAGGTAATTAAAAATGTGTATCACTCACCTGACCAGGCAGTTGCGCAGTGGATAGAGCGTTGGACTGGAATGCAGAGGACCCAGGTTCGAGATACCGAGGTCGCCAGCTTGAGCGTGGGCTCATCTGGTTTGAGCAAAGCTCACCTGCTTGGACCCAAGGTCGTTGGCTTGAGCAAAGGGTTATTCGGTCTGCTGTAGCCCCACGGTCATGGCACATATGAGAAAGCAATCAATGAACAACTAAGGTGTCTCAATGAAAAACTGATGATTGCTGCTTCTCATTTCTCTCTGTTCCTGTCTGTCTGTCCCTATCTGTTGCTCTCTCAGACTCTCTCTGTCTCTGTAAAAAAAGAATGCATATCACTCAGGTGACTCAGAAATCTTTCTGCGTCATAGAATGTTCTAATTCTTTATTTTTTTTTTTTAGCAAGAGCGAGAGAGAGGGACAGACAGACAGGAAGGAAGAGAGATAAGCATCAACTTGTAGTTGCAGCACTTTAGTTGTTCATTGATTGCTTCTTCATATGTGCCTTGACCGTGGGGCTACAACTAAGCCATTGACCTCTACCTCAAGCTTTGGCTTCAAGCCAGCGACCTTTGGGCTCAAGCCAGTAACTATGGGGTCATGTCTGTGATCCCACGCTCAAGCCATTGACCCTGTGCTCGAGCAGGTGAGCCTGCGCTCAAGCCAGATGAACTTGTGCTTAAGCTGGAGACATCAAGGTTTCAAACCTGAGTCCTCAGTGTCTTAGGTTGACACTATCCACTGCGCCACCACCTGGTCAGTCTGGATGTCTAATTCCTAAGTTGTGTTTAAAAAAATACATATAACAAATGAATCCTTGGATTAAAATGAATAGAATTGATTTCTTTTGACATCTCGAGAAAGATAATTGATAATTATAGATCCTAAAATGTCATACTTAAGTAGAATTCACTGATAAGTACAGTAAATATACAATAATTATATTTCTATAATACAACTTTATATGTTAAATATGAAAATTGTGATAAATTTATGTATACTATAAAACTTACTTTTTTTAAATTTAGGAATCCAAAATTGTTGAATTTAACTTTTAGTTTGCATTTTATTATTGCAACAGCAAAATAACTTAAAATACTGATTAAAAACTTATATGGTTTACATTTAGGTACCCTTAAAACTTCCCAGAAAATATATTATATAAAATTATTACATAAAGCTAATATCAAGTGGCTTTGAAGAAATTCAACTGTAATTAAACAAGAAAAAGTCAATGTTCATCAGTATCTAATTTTTAGTTTTAATTTCAGGAATTATCCTACAATGAAGAAACATGATAAGTCACCAATCTAAAATTTTCGATGAGCTTTATTTGTACAAAATTCAGAAAACCAGGGCAGGTTTTCATAATCTTTTGTTTTCAGTGTAAATTTGTATTTCTTCTTTACTTTTGGTGACACATTCTGATTTGTTCTTTAGGCTGCTGTAATGTTATTTGTTCAGATAAAACTGGAACACTGACGAAAAATGAAATGACTGTTACTCTCATATTTACTTCAGATGGTCTACATGCTGAGGTATTTTATAGATTTTTGTTATTAATAGTAATTCTTTGTTAAGAAACAAGACTATATGACTTTGGGTGAGGGGTATGCAACATAATCAAATGTCAGAATAACCTGGAGATGTTTTCTCTGGACCTATGTACCCTGATTGATTAATGTCACCCCATTAAAATTAATATTGAAAAAAAAGAAACTTGGTGTTTAACATTTTTAACTGTTCCAGTGTCTTGCCTTCAAACTGGCTATACATTAGTTCACAGCAGAGCTTTCTCCTTCCCATGTGATTCTGCCAAGTCTTGCTGTCACTCCTGTTGGACAGTCCAGACACTGAATCCTGCTTGACACTTCTCTTTTAATCACCTTTGTACCCATCCATTACCAAACTCTTGGTGTCCTTGTTCTATGTGCAGCTTGAGGGATGAGCCAAATTTTGAGTATGTCACTCCCTAAATTCAGATGCTTCAGTGGCTTTCCATGTGACCAGGATCCGGAAGGGTGGCCTCTAAAGGCCCTCCATGTCATATCACTTATTTCCTCCTTCAGTCTTAAATGTTCCCCTTTGCTTTCTGTGCACCAAACATCCTGGCTTTATGGTTCTTTCCGTGTGACGAAAGTACTGCTGCATCAGGACCTTTGCTGCTGTTCTCCTTGCTTAGGACTGTCTTAATACCTCTTCATCCTTTGCACCTCACTTCCAACCTCACTTATTCAGAAAAGCTACCTACAAGAACTGGCTCTGTGTTACGTGTTTTGTAAAACTCCATACCTTTTAGTGTTTAGTCCAGGTAGAATTTTCTGTCCCTATTCCCATTTTACTGTAAGTTCTAATACTGCAAGAACTCTGTTGTCCAGCGCGGGGCCTGACTCATAGTAAATACTTGCTGAAAGAATCAATGAATGGGTGAACTACTTTATCTTAGAAATTACATATTGGCAGTCTCTTAGGAGTATGTCAGTGTATGTGCATTCGTTAATTTTGAAGCTGGGTGAGGACAAGTTCCAGTTTCACCTACTTGGCATAATTTCTGGCTGGAATGTTCATTAACACTACTTATGATGGGTACAGTATTTTAAAGTGTATTTATAGCCAATTCACTAAGTAAAGTAAGCACTAGACAGATTGACAGAATTTATAGTTGTTATTTTATTTCATTTAACATAGGCCTTAAAATGAAACTTGATATTTAGGGTGTTAAATTTGGTTAAGGATACGCAATGCTCTGTTACTGAATGTACAGTATTTTCTCTAGGTGGTTCAGAGGGAGTCTTTGGGGTTACTTGCGCTTATATGGTCTAGGTATGGAAGGTATAGGTTCTAGGTTTCTCTTGTGTTTTAAGAGCATAATTTTATATTCAAGCATTAACCATTTGTTAATTTGCTCTAAACTTTTATTTCTTTTGTGAAATTTAACTTTTGTTTATGCTTGTTTGTTCTAGCCCTATGGAATAGGTATTTGGCTTGTCTCAGCCTCTGATTTTTAAAGCTGGTGTGTAATATGCTGATAATACAGTTTGTAAGTGCTAGGATGAATCACTTAATGTCTCTGAGCCTGCATATTTACATAAAGAATTCTGCTTTTGTCTACCTTACAAGTTTGTCATGAATGTTCGATTGGTAATGGATTTGAATATTTGGGTGTTGTCATACGTTATATAATGTTTTATAAATTTAAGCTCACTTACGTATAGAGGTTTTCATGAGGTATATGTGTGTGTATATTATATAGCAGTGTTTTTCTTTTTTTTTTTTTCATTTTTCTGAAGCTGGAAACAGGGAGAGACAGTCAGACAGACTCCCGCATGCGCCCGACCGGGATCCACCCGGCACGCCCACCAGGGGCGGTGCTCTGCCCCCCAGGGGGCGATGCTCTGCCCATCCTGGGCGTCGCCATATTGCGACCAGAGCCACTCTAGCGCCTGAGGCAGAGGCCACAGAGCCATGCCCAGCGCCCGGGCCATCTTTGCTCCAATGGAGCCTTGGCTGCGGGAGGGGAAGAGAGAGACAGAGAGGAAAGCGCGGCAGAGGGGTGGAGAAGCAAATGGGCGCTTCTCCTATGTGCCCTGGCCGGGAATCGAACCCGGGTCCTCCGCACGCTAGGCCGACGCTCTACCGCTGAGCCAACCGGCCAGGGCCTATAGCAGTGTTTTTCAACTGTTTTTCAACCACTGGTCCATGGACCAGCCACCAGAAATTTTGTGTCAGTCCGCAAAAGAGTTAACCACCTTGATTTTGTATGAAGATTTTAGACCCAGTGATGTTAGTCGAACTCGCTATGCTCAGTGATTTATTTCTTAGTGGTCTCTGAAATAATTCTCCTATTTTCACTGTTCCCCAAGTGTAAAAAGGTTGAAAAACCACTGTTCTATAGGTTATTTTATGTAGAAGCAATATAGGAGTATATAATTGTATTAACAATTATGTTGTTTCTACTTATGGTATAATACTATATACTCTATTGTAATTATTAACTATTACAATTAATTATTAGTATAATTAACTAAAGGTTTATCATGGTAAAATTTGAATTTATATTACTTTATTAAATGTTCTTTTAGACAAATTTAATACTTTTTTATGTGTACCTGCTAACAATGTCATGATGTATGTAATGAAGTGAATACAACTCATCATAGATTTTGGTTTTCATAAGTATTGTCACTGTCTACTGGTTCTATTACTGACCTTACTTTATGTTCCTTAGGTTACTGGAGTTGGCTACAATCCATTTGGAGAAGTGATTGTTGATGGTGATGTTGTTCATGGATTCTATAACCCAGCTGTTAGCAGAATTGTTGAGGTTAATACTTCCTTCTCTAACAAGATGACTTTCTTTATAATGACTTAGGACACAGTGATGGGTTCATAGTTTGTGTGTATTTCTCTTAGGCGGGCTGTGTGTGCAATGATGCTGTGATTAGAAACAACACTCTAATGGGGAAGCCAACAGAAGGAGCCTTAATTGCTCTTGCTATGAAGGTATGTACCTAATCTCTCTTCTTTGATACAAAAGCATCACGCTTACAAGAGAATGTGAGGCAATGGATTTTCGGTTTTAGATATGTTGTTTTTATTGCCTTTTGGAAACCAGTTTTAGTCTTCCTGGAAATACAGTCTAGAGCTTTCTCAGTATATCTTTATCCCTTATATGCAGAAAATAAAGTAATGACCAATGATTGGTTTATCTAATAAAGAAATATTTCTGTCGTCCATAATATTTAGAGTTTTTGTGTGAAAAACCTCATGTGTTATTGCTGATAAAACTGCCTTTCAGATGAGTTAAAAGCAACATGCTAGTATCTCCATGTAAAGATATTAAAGACATCATGAGAAATCAGCTTTTCTTTTCCAGTCTTCCCTTTCCTTTCATTATCAATTTCTTAAAATGAGTCTAGAGTTAGAATTTGTGTTAGAGATGGGATGCTGTTCTCAGTGACCCTTTTATCTGTTTTAATTGATCCCTTCTCCTAAGTCCTACATTTGATTAAATGAGAAACCTAAAAATTCAATCTGTCATTCCCAAACAAAAATAAGATTCCTACTTTTAAGAGAAGTCTTAGACAACTTTAGACTTTTATGAAACAAGATACACCTCTAAATGAAGTTTCTTGAATTGAGATCCAGTATAGAAATGTTGAGTATTATAACATTCAATTTAAGAAAATGAAATCGGCCCCAGATCAGCAGATGGGGTTGGCAGGTGGATCCTGGTCAGGGCTTAAGCGGAGTCTATCTTCCTTCCTCTCACTTGGAAAGAGAAGAAGCAAAGAAAATTGGTATTTTTAGAACATGTGTATTTCCTTAACGGATAATAACATTTTGTTGTTATTTATTTTCCTTGTAACCAAAAAAATAGCATAGTATAGCTTTTTAAAAGGTACTCAAAAGTTGAATCTGTTAACAAGATAAATTGTGTTATGTAGTTAACTTTATCTCTTTGAGAGAGAAAGAATGTGAAATCAGTTCCTTATGGGTTGGGAGCCTCACATTTTAGGTAGGACATTAACGTTTATGTGTTTGGAACAAATAAAAGGCAGACAAGTTAGTAGAGAGTTAAGTCCTAAACATTGAGCCACACATAAGAACAGTGCAAATTCAGACTAGTGACCTGGGCTTTGAAGGATAGAAAGGGTTTAGAGTAGGTAAACTTGGGAAAGGGCAGGAGTAAAAACATAGAGAAATAAATAAGCATAGAGTGGATTGTGGCTTTTAAATTGGTTAACCTGGATGAAATGGAAGAAGTTTGAGTAACCCAGAGAATTATTAAATATGCTGTATAGTCAGTTTCTGGAGGACCTTTGAAAGCCAGGAAGAAGAGTCTCAACATATTTCAGTAGACAACAAAAAGCAATGAAGTACTTTTTTGTTTTGTTTTGTTTTTAGTTACTGATTTTAGAGAGGAAGGGAGAAAAAGGGAGCTAGAGAGGTAACATCGACTTGCTCTTCCACTTATTCATGCACTCTCTGGTTGACCCGTTTATGTTCCCTACCAGAGACTGAACCTGAAACCTTGGTGCACCTGGGACAATGCTCTGTCCAACCAACTAAGCTATCCGGCCAGGGCAAAAAGCAATGAACTCAGCTTTTGAGTAGTTAAAAATATTTTTGAATATTAGGGAAAAATGCAAAGGAGTATTGAGAGAGAGAACAGCTATATGACATTGGTAGTAGTCAGAATATTCAGTGATAGGATGAGGATGTCAGGAAGTAGGGTGGTAGCAACAGGCAAAATAGAGTTGAATCCCTAAGGAGTAAAGAATTGAATCCGAAATTTCTATTCATTATAAAAGTAAATGCTCATTGGTTGGGTACCTTTATTTAGTTGTTCGCTTCTTCCTTCCAGAATTTGAGTCAGTAGAGATCTTAATCTAGTCATTGTTGAAGATACAGTCTGTATACAGTTCAGATGGCATCTAAACATCCAGGCTTTCATGTTGCACATGTATGCTGTCATTCAGAGAAATACAGTGTATGTATAGTTGGAGCACTGCTGTTCTAACACCATTATTTGAAAACTAATCCGGGTATCTCTAGCTATCCTAGCTACAAATTATGACCCTTGTTCTTTGTTAAAGGAAAAAGTCACATGTTGGTGAGAATTAACTTTCTTTTTGTGTCATATAGATGGGTCTTGATGGACTTCAACAGGACTATATCAGAAAAGCTGAATATCCTTTTAGCTCTGAGCAAAAGTGGATGGCTGTTAAGTGTGTGCACAGAACACAGCAGGTATGCTTCCATTTAGTGAATACTTATTTTATCTTGTTTAACATAGATGACCATTTTTCATTTATTGTCCACCATTAGATTTAAACAATCATTGAGCATAACAAAGATCTGTAGCTTTAAAGTTTGTGTAATTCATAGGATATTCATCCCTGTTATTCTTGTATTCTTTCTGACTTCATGCATAGATATATCCAGTTTTGCTATGTGAGCAAACAGCTTACATGAGTGGGAGCCTGGTCTCAGTTTCCTAGAGCTAGTGAAGTCAGATTCTTTGAACACAAAATTTGTCCTTGACGACAGATTATTGTAAGTCTCTGCTGACTATTGTCTGTCTGTGTTCTTTCACTGAAGGAATGTCTTGTCCTCAGAACAAACAAACCCACATTATTTTGTGGATTAAATGTGTATAATTCATATTAGTCGATCCGGCTTACAAACTGGCAGAATAACATACACTGATAGTTCAGGCTACCTGAACTTGTGCCTGGGTGCTTTAGAAATTTTCATATAGTCTTTGTAATAAGAGTTCTTAGTTATGTGTGGTGTACAGTTATATCATTTATAGTTGCTTTTATCAACTTGATGCTTAAATTTACATTGCCCTTAAAATACGTGTTATTTTTACATTTTCTTTATAAGGAATTAATAATTGGTTATATTTTCATCCATGAGTAGACATTTTGAAACCAGTGACACTTCTGTAGACAGAAATGAGTGAGAGGATTTTCTCTCACCCACAATAAGTAGGAAGCGTGCTGGGTTTAAAAGAAAGGCCAAAGGTGGCCAACCTTGAGTTTCAGAAGTCTTCCAGGCACTCTAATTCATGAGGGAGAAAAAAAATTTCCTCTAATCTTTAAGAGTACTTTTATAAACTCTTGGGAAATGAGATATTAGGAAAGAAAACCATAAAAATGAAATACCTGATATTTCCAACCTTATAACAAAACTTTTAAAAATTGCATTAAGATAATTTTCAGCTGATGTCCCTTGACCATATGGTTATATAGCAGGAATACATGTACATATATGAGTATATTTGGAAGGTCTCTTTTTTTACATTTTATATACTGTCATGGTACTTAAAGATTCTGTGACTCATGGAAAGTTTCATGATTTGACTTCAGCAGTTTGTTTTTTTATATTTTTCTGAAGTAAGAAGCAGGAAGGTAGAGAGACAGACTCCTGCATGCGCCTGACCAGGATCCTCCCAGCATGTCCACTAGGGGGTGATTCTCTGCCCATCTGCGGCATTGCTCTGTTGCAACCGGAGCCATTCTAGTGCCCGAGGCAGAGGCCACAGAGCCATCCTCAGCACCCAGGCCAACTTTGCTCCAATGGAGCCTCGGCTGCGGGAGGGGAAGAGAGAGACAGAAAGGAGAGGGGGAAGAGTGGAGAAGCAGATGGGCGCTTCTGTGTGCCCTGGCCGGGAATCAAACTTGAGACTTCCACACGCCGGGCCAATGCTCTACCACTGAGCCAACTGGTCAGGGCTCAGCAGTTTTTTAATACAGCCTCATCCAAGCTTACACACTGGAAGCTGTATCTTGTATCAGTTGTGGAATAGGGATAAGGAGTGGTAGGATATAAATTTCTGTGATTGTTCTTCCCATATGCTAACTTGAAGAGTTTCTCTTACAAAACAAAACCAACCAGCCCTCCTGCCTGGGTCCAGCTCATGGGTCAGGCAGCAGTCACATCTTGGAATAGTCTCTCCTTCTCCGGGATAAACACATGGCCCATACTCAGGAAATATGAGGACACTTAGGGAGAATTCTAAAGGCTTCCAGAGGTTTTAGGGTGGGAGGTCAGGTGAGGGGGAGATTGTATATAGAGGTTTAGGAAGGTTAAAGTAACTTCTCTGGACTTCAAATGCAACACTGGATAGTGGAGGCTGGAAGATAATAGAGGAAAGCCTTCACATTGAGAGGAAATTCATTCTTGGATGAACTTACAAATGTGGGGATGGAATAAAAATATTTTCAGACATTCCAAATCCCAAACTGAATATCCCACACACCTTTTCTTAGAAAGGTACTGGTGGTTAAATTATTCCAAGATAAGACAGTAAACCAGAGAAAAGGAAGACACAGCACACAGTGAGTCCTAACCAGGACAGCAGTGAGGAGAATCCCAGGACAGAGTGAAGGGAAGTTCCTGGACACCAGTCAAGCAGCAGGTCCAGAAATCAGCCAGCTCAGAGTGGAAAAGGAACGGAAAATGCTACTGTGTACCTGCATGGAGGACTGGGGTGTGTGTGAGCTGTTCTAAAGACTGCCACTCGCTCAGCAGTGAGGAGTCATAAAGTAAACAGAATACTGACAAGTTTTGCTTTAACTATAATGATATGGAGAAGAGAAATAGGTAGTAGTTGGCCAAACTATCACCTGTCACAGTAGACATTGTAGGAAATTGAGAAGCAGAAAAATAACAGTACAAACATTTTAAAACATGGAGATAAATACCAAGGAAAACATCTATAGAGTTAATAATGGCTTGCCTTTTTAGGGTAGGACAGGAAGTGAGAAAATTTAGGCAAGGGACTGCAGTTTTTCCTTATTACTTTGCTCTGATAAAAAATAGAAAAAGTCGGATAATATCCATAATTATAAGGTAGTTGTGAGAATTAAATAAGATCACATATATACATATAATAACAGCCAACAGAAAACCTGAACTATTGCTTGGGCTGATGTTAGATCTCTTCTCTATTCCCGTTAAGTTTGAGCCTCTCTGCAAATCTTAGAGTGCCTAATCTGGGGTTTCTTGTAGCACTGCCTTTAGCCTGGAGGTGAGGATAGGGAGCAGATGCTGTTTTCTTTATAGGATGCAGAAAACCCCACATCTGAACTTTTAATCTCGAGTTCAAGTGCACTCAAAGCCTTAGGCTTGAGTAGCTTCCCTGGGGATTATGAGAAATGAGTGCCACTTGCATTTGGACTCCAGTGGCAGATATGTATAAGTTGAAATTACCTTGAATTTATTTGGTCCTTTTTTTCTTCTTAGGACAGACCAGAGATTTGTTTTATGAAGGGTGCTTATGAACAGGTGATTAAGTATTGTACCACATACCACAGCAAAGGGCAGACCTTGCCACTCGCCCAGCAGCAGAGAGATCTGTACCAACAAGAGAAGGCACGAATGGGCTCTGCAGGGCTCAGAGGTAAGACTGCATCAGCACATCCCCAAGGCTGGACGGGTGATGCTTTCTGTTAACTGCACATGAACTCATGCTGCACCTCTGAGCTGTCCAGCTCTCATCTGGGCCCCATAGAACCTTGCTGTTTCTGCAGTGTTATGTTTTAGTTGCCTAATTATCCCCAAAACATGGGAAAATGAGAATATAGTAAAATATGAAATTACTAGTTCTTACAGAACTGCAGTGGTCTCTGAGTAGTTGATAAAATTTTTATTTTAAACAAGTTTGTCTTATGAGAAGGAAGGTGGATAGAGGTAAAATTGATGTTACTCTTCTCTTATTTCATCACTTTGTCTTACTTGTTAATAGCTCTAACATATGTCATCAAATACCAAAATCTTAAGCCTCTCATTTGTCCTTTAAGCTGAGGTGATTGCTTACTTGCTCCTCATCTGCTTTCTCCTGACATTTGGCAGAGAGGTAAAGAAGTGCCCAGATGCTCCTGCTGTTTGTGCTGCTGACTAAACACGGTGGGGTGAGAGGGTCTGCTGTGCACATGCACACCAGGCCGCTTCTCCAGGACATCGTGTGTAGGAGTCAAGAAGCAGAGGTTGGGGCCATACTTGGTTTTTAACCTTCTGAATAGTCTCTGACTTGTGGGTAATATATATTTATATATACCTAAGTAGTCTCTCTCTCTCTCAAGGAAATTGGAAGCGTTAGCTTTCTTAATTTTATGGTTTTTACAAAACAGAAGTCAAGTACCACAATTCCTGAGAGGAAGGAACAAGTTATGTAAAATATCTTACTCATGGTTCACTTAAGCAAGGACTTCTGTGGGTATAAACCATTTGCATAGATTTATAAAGCTTTCTGATTTATAGGTTTAGAAAGGTACTCCTGTGGCTTTATTTGAGTGCAGAGTGTTGTTATTCTGAGTGGCCCACCAGCAAGAGGGTTTCAAAGTTGACTTGGGTTTGTTTAGAGACCCCGAAGAAGTCTGAAAGGGCTGGTATGTGCCTCTGGTTTTCCTTAGTTTCTGGAGCAGGGGTTTCCCACTTTTTAATTCTAACTCTTTTCATCTGTAGGACTGGGGAGGTTTGTGTATGTTTGGTTTGGTGTTGTAATATTGTGAGGTAGAGCAGAGTTGGTAGAGGAGAAAAGCTTTGTTTCATATGAGTTTGGAACATTCTGGTCATTTGTCTCTTGTCTTTTCCACTTCTTTGCTTGTTCTCCACTTTCCCCCTGAAATTGCCATAATGAAGGACAGAAAGATTTTAAATTTAACTTGATAGGTACTTATGTTGCATCTTATAAAACTTAAGTTTTTTAAAAGCACATATAGTTCATAATTTTTATTTATTTATTTATTTATTTATTTATTTATTTTGAAAGTCAGAGAGAGGGATAGATAAGGACAGACAGGAACGAAGAGAGATGAGAAGCATCAATCGTTAGTTTTTCGTTGTGCAATGCGACACCTTAGTTCAGCGGTTCTCAACCTGTGGGTCGTGACCCCGGCGGGGGTCGAGCTACCAAAACACAGGGGTCACCTAAAGCCATCAGAAAATACATATTTTATCCTAAAGCCATCGGAAATACATACTTTATTTAAAAATGTATAATAAATATGTAATTTCTGGAAAATACATATTTTATCCTAAAGCCATCAGAAATACATATTTTATTTAAAAATGTTTAATAAATATGTAATTTCTGATCGCTTTAGGTGACCCCTGAGTTTTGGTCGTTCGACCCCTGCCAGGGTCGCGACCCACAGATCGAGAACCGCTGCCTTAGTTCATTGATTGCTTTCTCATATGTGCCTTGACCACGGGCCTTCAGCAGACTGAGTAACCCCTTGCTCAAGCCAGTGACCTCGGGTCCAAGTTGGTGAGCTTTTTGTTCAAGCCAGATGAGCCTGTGCTCAAGCTGGCGACCTCGGGGTCCCGAACCTGGGTCCTTCCGCATCCCAGTCCAACGCTCTAGCCACTGCGCCACCGCCTGGTCAGGTACATAGTTCATAATTTGAAATTAGAGTATGTTTGTTTCTTTGATTTAGTTGGGACCCACCCCATGAAAAAGGTGCCACACAGTAGCAGTAGTTCTTCATCTGTTCTAAAGAAGCAAACAACTATCCCATATTAATCTCTGGCTTAATACCACCCTTCCATTGAGAGTGCCAAGAGCTGATGTCCCTTTTTGTGATTTGCTGGTACAAACTGATACTGTCCCCTTCTGTTACTATTTGCCTCTGTTCCAACATCAGGACTGTCAAGGTGAAGTCATATACCTAACTTTAGTGTTCACAAAAATTAGGGGATATTTCAAAATGAAAATGAAGTGATAAAATATCCCCTAATTTTTGTAAGCAGTATATATGGACCCCACATCTTCATATTTATAGGTATATGACTCTTACATTGGAAAAATAGAAGTTATTTGTCTCTAACCATGGTTTTCTAAATATATCTAATCTCCATACCTTCTACTTGAAAAAGAATGGCTACTTCCTGTGACCTTGCTATGACATTTCAATTTCTCCATGAGATACATGTTTAGTTTGTGTGCTTGTTTTGTGTGTTCTTTCTAAGTTCTTCAGTCTGATATCACAGGTAGAGACACCTCCCTTTGGCTCTTAAGGTAGTTATGAAGGTTCTAGAATTCTGAGAATAAGCTAAGGATATTTGGAAATAAACAGTACTTTATACTCCCATCTATTTTAGTGAGAGTGACAGACAGGAAGAAAGATGAGAAGCATCAACTTTTAATTGCAGCATTTTAGTTGTTCATTGATTACTTTCTCATATGTGCCTAGACCAGGGGCTCCAACCGAGCCAGTGACCTCTTGCTGAAGCCAGCAATCTTGGGCTCAAGCCAGCGACCTTGAGCTCAAGCTAGTGACCTTGGGCTTCAGGCAACTGACCATGGGGTCACATCTGTGACCCTATGCTCAAGCTGGCGACATCGGGGTTTTGAACCTGGGTCCTCAGCGCCCCAGGTTGATGCTCTACCACGCACTACCACCTGGTCAGGTGCCCAAGGATGACAGGAAGCTAACTATAAGTTATGATAGGGTGGCGATATTTATATACTCTTAGATTACCAGAGCTACAAATAAATACCTGTTAATATTCTGGAAAGAGTGAAGGAATCCAAACTACTGTTGATATTTGTGGTTTTATAATTATGTTACAGTTAACTTTACCTCCCAGGGTTTATCATGTATGAAATTGTTACATGTTATATCTAGTTAATTAATATAGCCATCTCTTTAAGCTGTTGAATTGTTACATAGACTATAAATTGGAAAGCTAAAGATACCATTAGAAGAAGCCACCTTTACCAGGTATCTATTTTAAAATTGACTTTTTTTTATTCAGTGAGAAGGAAGGGGGAGACAGACTCTCACTGTGCCCCAACCACAGTCCACCCAGCTAGCCCACTAGGGGGCGGTGCTCTGCCCATCTGGGGCTGCTGCTCCATTGCTTAGCAACTGAGCTGTTTAGGCAAAGCCATGGAGCCATCCTCAGCGTCCAAGGCCAACTTGCTCCAATCGAGCCATGGCTGCCGGGTGAGGAAAGGGGAGTAAGAGAAGGAGGGGTGGAGAAGCAGATGGGCACTTTCTTGTGTGCCCTGACCAGGAATCAAACCTGGGACATCCAGAAACCAGGCTGACACTCTACCACTGAGCCAACCGGCCAGTGCCAAAACTGACTTTTAAAGTTTAACAAACTTATAATTTCTCCAAATAATTAATTGTACTTTCTAAAGAGCCAGTAGTTTATGTTGAAAGGAGTTACATATGGTTATTATGTGAAAACATTCTTTATTTTCTCATTTGCCTTCTCATAACAGTTTTGTCTTATTCCTTTTAATTTTTAGTAGTTTAAAGCAGCCCCATATCTAGAACCATTCATCTGTATTGTCTTACCATGTAATAATTTTGGTTTTTAAAGATTATATGGCTCTGGCTGGTTTACTCAGCCCAGTGTGTGGATGTTCCAGGTTTGATTCCTGGTCAGGGCACACAGGAGAAGTGCCCATCTGCTTTTCCACCCCTCCCCTCTCGCTTCTCTCTTTCTCTCCTCCTCTCTCTACCTCTCTCTCTTCCCCTCCTACAGCCATGGCTTGATTGGAGCGAGTTGACCCTGGACACTGAGGATGGCTCTATGACCTCTGCTTCAGGCACTAAGAAGAGCTTGGTTGCTGAGCAATGGAGCAACACCCCAGATGGGCAGAGCATCACCCCATAGTGGGCTTGCCGGGTAGATCCCAGTTGGGGCTTATGCGAAGTCTCTGCCTCCCCTTCTCTCTCTGAATAAGGAAAATAAATAAATAAATATTATAATAACTGCAATGACATTATAATCTTAACTGATTTATTTGAATTGTTACCGTCTCCAGCTTTTGTCAAGTAAATTCTAATGTTTTTGTGACTCGCATTTTCTTTTTTGGATTTTATTATTATTTCCTAAGTTCTTGCTTTGGCTTCTGGTCCTGAACTGGGACAGCTGACATTTCTTGGCCTAGTGGGAATCATTGACCCTCCCAGAACTGGTGTGAAAGAAGCTGTGACAACACTCATCGCCTCAGGAGTGTCAATAAAAATGATCACCGGAGACTCACAAGAGACTGCGGTCGCAATCGGTATAGCCATGCTGCTTCCTCGTTTTTGATATTTTTTTAATTACTTCATTGCAAAGTTTTGTGAACCATTAGACATGAAATATGTTCGCATAATGTTGAGATTATATAAGTTGACTCTTTTGTTTGCTCATACTCTATATACAAGTGTGGGCCAAAACTTATTTTAGTTTGAAAATTAATACTATTTACTGAAAATACATAACTTAAGTCATTGTGAAATCACATATATTTTATTCACAAAAGGATAGTTGATTATTTTTAACCTCATAATCCACAGTGCTGATGGATAAAAGCACCATATCATGAATGTGAAACATGAAATTTAGTTTTTTCTTTCTGTTTGAGTATTTTCAAAGCAGACTTATACCTACTTTGAAAGAAAATAGCTATGTTTATGTTTCTGTTGTCTCATCATATATATGCCTATGTTGTTTGAATGCCATTTATGATTACCTTAACAAGTAAAGGGGGGAAAAATGGTCATGAAAGTTAATTTCCCAGAGTTGGTAAACTAATTCATACTGATAAGTTTAAGCAGTTTGCTAAAAGTCTGTTAATTCTGATTTTCTTAATATGGGGAAAGAGACAGGAGTTTTACACTTTATATTATCTAAGAAGAATGTCACTTAGAAACATAACGTGATTGGGAAGATTATACTTAGAATAACTTGTGACAGTTACTTTCATTTACAACTATATGATTACCACGGATATACTATAGTTTTACTTGGATTTGGATAATTAAAATGCATCATGATCTTCATTAAAATTGAGTGAATGAGCAGAACTTCATTGGCTTTGTTTCAGTTCTTAGGCTTGATGGATTAAGTTGTAAAAAGCCTTTAATCTTAAATTAAAAAAAATTAAAATAAAAGAGCCAAACAGAAAACTCCAGACTTTTAAATTCAGATAGGTTTGTCTTACCAGTAGTTTGTCTTGCGATCCCTTGATAAGGAGGCATTTTATACAAAAGAGAGTGGATAACAAGTTATATTAACTGAGCATTATGTTGACTAGCCTGTCAAACAGAACCAATTTGGTTAATTATGTTTTCTCTCCCGTTTCACTTTAGCTAGTCGTCTGGGATTGTATTCCAAAACCTCCCAGTCAGTCTCAGGAGAAGAAATAGATGCAATGGATGTCCAGCAGCTTTCACAGATACTACCAAAGGTAACTCAAGTCTTTTGGATTAAACAGTCTTATTCTAAGTGTTATCATTTCTACTGCTATGAAAATGAAACTGTCTGAGAACAGTGGGACATGACCACCAAAATTGTTGATCTAAATCATGAAATGAAATCTTGTCGTTGAAATCACTCTTATTGAGAGTATTTGTGATGTGCTCATTATGATTACCATTGCAAAATTATTAACTTAAGCAAGAACCAGATTTCTCCTGAGGAAGGAAGGTATTGTATAAATTAGCAGTGATTGTATTGTTTTTATAGAGTACAGAATAGAGAGAGAGACCATTACTTTATACTTCTTACCCTTTTGTTCTATTTTAATCGTAGCATAGGTATGTAATGCTTTTTTAAAAAATTTGAAATCTGATTTATATACAATAAAATTTTATCTTTTTTAATGCAATATTCTAATTTTTGACATTTTTTCTTATAACCACCACCACAGTCAAGATACAGAATAGTTTTATCATACTCCCAAATTCTCTTGTGCCTTTTTGTAATCAGCTCCTCCCTGTACTTCCAGGACATGGCGACCACTATCAGTTTTCTATCCCCATAGCTATGCTTTTTTCAGAATGCTCTAAAAATAAAACATGTAGTATGAGGCCTTTGAATCTGTTTCTTTCGCTTAGCACATGCTTTTGAGATTTATTTATGTTGATGTTTGTATGTGTGTATTGGTAGTTCTTGTTTTGTTTGCTGAATAGTATTACACTGCATGGGAATTTGTTACCTATTCACCAGTTTATTAATTGATTTTAGAGAAGAAGGAAGGAGGAGAGAGGGAAACATCAATTTGTTATTCTCCTTATTTATGCATTCATTGGTTGATTCTGGTGTGTTCTCTGACCAGGGATCAGACCCACATGTGAGCTACCCAGCCAGAGCCCCTATTCATCAGTTTCAAGACATTTGAATTATTTCCACTTTATTTATTTATTTATTTTATTTTTTCATTTTTCTGAAGCTGGAAACAGGGAGAGACAGTCAGACAGACTCCCGCATGTGCCCGACCGGGATCCACCCGGCATGCCCACCAGGGGGCGATGCTCTGCCCATCCTGGGCGTCGCCATGTTGTGACCAGAGCCACTCTAGCGCCTGAGGCAGAGGCCACAGAGCCATCCCCAGTGCCCGGGCCATCTTTGCTCCAATGGAGCCTTGGCTGCGGGAGGGGAAGAGAGAGACAGAGAGGAAAGCGGGCGGAGGGGTGGAGAAGCAAATGGGCGCTTCTCCTGTGTACCCTGGCCGGGAATCGAACCTGGGTCCTCCGCATGCTAGGCCGACGCTCTACCGCTGAGCCAACCGGCCAGGGCTATTTCCACTTTTTGTTGAGTATGAATAAGCTATAAATATTTGTGTATAAATTTTTGCATGAAAATCCATTTTTTTCTCAACTAAATACCTAAGAGTTGTTGCTGGGTCACATGCCTAATGTATGTTTATCTTTGTAAGACACTGCCGAGTTGCTTACAAGGTGACTTGATTCTTTTGCATTCCCATCAGCAATGTTTGAAAATTCTAACTGCTCTGCATTTTAACTAGCACATGGGATTGTCAGTTCCACTATTTCTGGTTCTGATAGATACATAGTGGTATCATGTTGTGGTTTTAATTTTCAGTTTCTTCACAAGCAGTGATACTGAGTATCTTTACATTTGCTCTTTTTTTGCCATTCATGTATCTTTTTTAGTGAAGTGTCTGCTCTGCCTATTTTTTAAAAATTATGTTTGTGTTCTTACTGAATTTTGAGTGCTCTTTTTCTGATATTTGCTATGAAATATTTTTCCCCGTCGGTGGCTTATCTTTTATTCTCTTTACATTTTGAAAAAGCAGAAGTTTTAAATTTTGACGAAGTACAATTTATCTTTCTTTTTCCTTTTATGGGTTGGTTATCTTTTGATGCTTTATCAAAAAATCGTTGCCGCCCTGGCCAGATAGCTGGGTTGGTTGGAGCATCTCCTGAAGTGCAGACGTTGCACTTCGATCCCCGGTCAGGGCACATATAGGAACAGATTGATGTTCCTGTCTCTCTCCCCCTTCCTCTCTCTCTTAAAATTAATTAATTAATTAATTTAAAAAATCTTTGCCTAACTCCACATCATAAAACATTCTTTTCCCTATGTTTTACTTCTAGAAGTCTTATATTTTTAGGTCTTACATTAAGGTATGTAATGCATTTTAAGTTAATTTTTGTCTTTGTGAGAAATGGCTTATGGTTCATTTTTTCTTTTTGCATATGGATGTTCATTTATTTCAGCACTATTTGTTGAAAAGATTGTCCTTGTTGAAATGCCTTTTTACCTTTGATTGTAATGCTTTTCTAACAAATGATTTATAGGGAATAAAGGTAGCTCCTGTCTCATACATAGTAACTTCTTTATAGCCATGTGTCCTGGTGTGAAATTAACTTATTATGTAGGGATGCTTTGTAGGGACTTTAAAAGCCTGATCTGTGAGTACACAAATCCCATAAAAAGGGCCCCATAAAAGGTAGGGAGCATTTTTGCATTCAAATTGTTGACAGTTTGAATTTCTTGTGCTCATTGTTTCTTGTCTGTTTATACCCATTACATATGTCCTTTAAAGTGAGTGCTTATGATTTGACATTTTATTAGACATTATCTACGAGCTATTGACAGTAATAAAATGTGCTACCTTCTATTTTACTTCACTTAATTTATAGTCACAACTATAAGTTATATATTTAGAACACTGAGTTTTCTTAAAGTATTTCCACATCTAATTTAAAGCTTTTCTTTCCATTATACTGTTTTCTGATTAGGAAATTTATTCTTTAGTTAGTATATATCATTGTGGAAAAACTGGAAAACCAAAAAAGTAAGAGCTGCAGAGCAAGCAGTCCCAATTTTCAGAAGTTGTGCACTCACAGAGCACCCAAGATAAAATAAGTTAACCCATGTTTCTTTTAAAAATGTGTTTAACAAAACCTGTGTTGTTTATGTGTGTTTAACAAAGCCTGGTTGGTACTTTAGAGTGTTATAAACCTGAACATATATTTAATAGAATTATGTTATTCTATTAATCAGCATTCTTGAAATCTTAGATACTATTATAATACATCTTTTTAATGTCTGCACAATGTTTTGCCTGGGTATAGAATGTGTGCATAACCACACAGCAAATATGTGGTTATATAACCATTTTCTTGTTGAAATGTGAGCTTCCATGTATTTTTTTTTTGTGTGTAAATAATACTTTAAGGGTAATAACAGTAGCAACCCATGTGCCAGGCAGTGCATATCTTACATATATTGCCTATTTACTCCTGATAGTTACCTAATAAAAGATGGGTAACTTCCATTTTTATCGTTGAGGAAATTGTTGCCCAGAGAAGTCTCAGAGCTGGTGAGTGGTGGCATTGACATTGGGACTGGAGCCCAGGTCCACGTGAATCCAGACTTCATTATTTGTTGCTTATTGAGTCATGAAATATTATTTTACATAAGACTTTGTGCCCAACACTGATTATCTCTGTAGAATAAATTCCTACAAGTGAAATGATTAGACCAATGGTCAACATATTTGTAAAGCTCTTAACATGTATTGATGAATTGCCCTCTGAAAAAGTTTTAGTTCCTATTTCCACAAACTGTATTTCATATAGTAGCATTCAGTCCCTAGACCTCCAGCCTAACTTTCGGAGATTTTAGATGTAGTTACTGTTAGAAATGCACCATCTTGCTCATCCACATTTATTTTTCTTTTTTTCAAGCTCGAGACACTCATGAATATTGTTTTCAGAGCATATGGAAGCAAGTGTGGGTGTTTGCTTTGTTTTACATTTAGTGGAGAAAGTATTTTCATATCTGAATAGGATTTTTGTGTGTGTGTCCTATCCTGATGGTTTCTTTATGACATTTGTTTCAGAAAGAATAAATTTTGTATTAGGTTTCCCAGGAATATTGGGACAGAGTGTACATTAGTAAATATATGTGGAAAATCAGTTAATTAAACATTATTCCCATTTGACCTTTACTCTCAGCCCTTTTTTCCAGAAATGCTAACAAGTATTCAATAGTGAAACTGACATTAAAATTTTATTTTATTTGCTTTTTAAATTTTTCTCTGGCTCTGATAAAAATTTTGATGATCTGTAAACCAACTTAGAGGTAGAGAAAGAAAAAGCAAATTACGATTTACATCATCACTCTGGACAAATTACATCATTGGTCTTTTCCAAATAGTTTTTGTGCATTAATTAATTATGGCAGATCCTTGTGTGTTACAAACAAACAGATGAGAGAAGCTCATTCACTGAATTGCCTGACGTCATCCTACTCTAAAGAGGAATTATATAAGAACCAGGGTTTTCTTTCAAGTTTTTCATGTCTTTTGAATACCTAAGTCTTTTCTCCCAATTTTTTTTTTTTTTTAGTCCTTTGAGCTTAGCCTGCCCCCGCCCGCACAACCCTACCCCTGACCTCAACTTGGTATTTTCTTCACTTGTGTTTGGGTAGCTTTCTTACAGCCAGCATGTGTTCTTAGTCTTAATGCTTTGACTTCAGTTTGAATAGCTTTTCTTTTATTAGTGTTAAAAACAAAAAACTTTTTTTCTAAATTGTCTACTCACTTGAGAATTTCTCACATGTACTAAATCATATTAATTCTGTTCCTCATTAAAATGCTTTTTAGTTTTGTCTTTCCATAATTTATCACACATTTCAAATCTCTTTAACATTTTTCTGTCCTTTTGACCTGGCACAAATTAAAAAGTAGTATAGACTGTACAATTATGTTAATTAGTGTCCTCTTAATTCAATAAAAAAAGTGATATAGAAACTGAATTTTGCTTAATTATTTATAATTATCTGGGAGTTCACATTGTTTTTTATTTATGATTTCTTCCAGTGTATTATACAGTTCTCACTGATAAAAGTGAACATCTTTTGTTTTTCATTTTTTATAGCAGTATTTGCATTTTTATTTCTACCAAACTTGTTAACCAAGTTTCTGTAATATAACCCCAATTTATATGCTGTTTCATTTTTGGTAGGCTGTAATTACTTATTTTAGCCAGTTATTTTTCCTTCAGTGCATCAGGTATCTCTTTATCTGTCTTAGAAGATTTGGAGACCTTTAGCAGGTTATTTTAGTGCTGAGAATGCTTTTTAAATTAACCTCTCTTAATTGTAATGTTTCCCTGCTTTTTGCTTTTCATAATTTTCTTTCCCTAGTACACCTTGTCTGTTAAGGTTGACCAAAAGAACTGTTGAGTGCTGAAAATAAGGACTCATGAGAAGAGAAAAATCATCTTGCAAGTTGCTTCTGAAAAATACATAGCCTCTTCTCCCTTTAATGATTTTTATCTTTTCGTCTCATATCATTCTCGAAACTCTCTCCTTTTCTGACAAAGTTCTACTTCTTTCCCACTGTCCTTATACCATATACTGTTGTCTTTATCCTATCTTCTCCCCTTCTGCTCCCAAACTATACGGACTTTATTGTGTGCCTGTCTTTAATCAGTATTTTTCCTTCTCTATGGAGAGAAACAGACATATCGTATTTTTTGCTCCATAAGGCACACTTAACCATAAGACACTCCTTAAGTTTTAAGGAGGAAAATAAGAAAAAAAATTCTGAACCAAATGGTGTGTTAAAATATTTAATAAAATACCGTGTTTTTCACTCCATAAGATGCACAGGCATTTTCCCCTCTACTTTTTGGGGGGAAATAGTGCGTCTTATGGAGCAAAAAACATGGTAAATATGAAAAGATTATTAATAACTGAAATTCATTTACCCTTATGTTTAATCCTAGCTCTATGGTTTAGTGGTGTAGTTTAATTTTTACTCATTTCTATTTCTTTTAATATTTAATTTCTTCAGGTCATAAATTCGTGTTTATTAAATTTCAGTATTTTTATTCAACTAAAAAGATTAACCTTGCTCATCCTGGTACTTAAGAACAAATTTTACTAAGTGCAGTGTTATGTATCACATGCAAAACACCAAGTGAGCCTTCAGCTTTGCATTAGTAACAGGAGAGAAGGAAAGCATGGTGCCTGGAGACAGATATTGGATGGTGGGGAGTGTAGAAATTCTCATCTGGTTTTATTTTCTTTAAAGTAGGAAACAAGGTTTTCAGCTGAGAGTGAGGCTGGGGAAAAGGATCAGTTAGACGTTTGAGGAGAGAAAACTAGTATGAATGAGTCTTCTAGGAAGGTAGGAAAGAAAATAGTGTATTATTATATGGCAGCTAAAATCACCATGACTTGGAAGCTGTTGGACAGAATGACAATAAGGCAGAAGTTCAAGTCTTGATGAAACACGGGGGAGTCACCTCTGGAGCAGTGAATGCTTGCAGTTAGAGGGAAAATAGTCTCATGTGATATTCAAAACAGGTTGTTTTGAATAAGGAAAGAAGAATGGAGGACACCTACCCCCTCTAAACTCTCTTCATTGTACTATCAGAGAGGACTATAGGGATGGCCCATGTTTTGTGGAAAAATTAGGTTAGAGCAGTGTGGGAAAGAGGGGAGGATGGAGGGGATTTTGTTCATGACTGGTAACTGGCTTTGGGGCGCAGTGAAAGGGTTTCAGAGGACAGGAGATGGGGTCAGAAAAAGGGATTAAATATGTGGTTTGGAGAGAGATCATATAAGCAGGTGAGATATAGTGGAAGGTTAATGAATTAACCTGAATGAAAGAGAACAAGTAGACACTTGACACTTAAAAAAAGTGTGTGTGTTGGGGGTGCTTTACAGGCATGATTCTTTCTCATGAAGACAGGACAAAGGGAAGAGGCCAGTTCAGTTCCAGTGTCATGAGGAAACAGGTCAAGAAGAGTTTTTTTCTTTCTCCATCTCTGAAACATTTCTAGGCCCAGGCTGTTTCCTCTTCAGAGATGAAACAGAATTGGATAAATTGCAAAGCTTGATTGTATATTTCCTGTGGTCCCTTTGGTAATGTTTGAAATAACCAGGTCAAATGAGTGTCTTAACAAAAGTAAAACTTAAGTTTGATCTTGTGGCAAATTAAATACAGTCTAAATTCATAATTAAAAAAAATTCATTGTAAGTTATAAGCATATGGGTTATTTGGTATTTCTTAACATTGAAAATTTTTAATGTTTCTTGTTTTTAACAGGTTGCAGTATTTTACAGAGCTAGTCCAAGGCACAAGATGAAAATTATTAAGGTGTGTCTTTATAAATCAGATTGTTAAGCACCATAGACTTGTATTAGTTCAGTGTTCTTAACCTTAGCACTATTGACATTTGGGACTGGATAATTTGGGGGGGGGTGCTGTGTATTGTAGTTGTTTAGCAGCATTCCTGGCCCCTACCCTGCAGGTGACAGTAGTATCCCCCAAGTCATAACAGTCAAAACTGTCTGAATATATCACCAGATGTCCCCTAGAAGGCAAAGTTGTCCCTGAGAACCACTGTTTAATTGACTCTAGATCAGACTTTAGACATATAGTTCTCACACATTGGGAATACTAAAAGAAATTTTTTATTTTATTTTCATTTATTAATTTTTTTTTTTTTTAGAGAGAGAGGATGGGAAAGAGGGAGAGAGAGGGAAGCATCAACCTGTTGGGACTTGTTCCACTTATTCATGTTGTCATTGGTTGTCCTTGTTTGTACCCTGACTGGGATTTGAATTCGCAACCTTAGCGTGTTGAGATGACGCTCTAACCAACTGAACTGCCTGGCCAGGACCTTAATAGAAACTTTTAAAAGTTTTGTCCTAAGAGTTCAATATATTGAAGTTTATTGAAAAATTGGTGGTCTATATTATTTCCAGTCTTAAATATGTGAAAAAATTAGAGAGGATTTGTTTATCACTTTCTCTGTGTGGAAGCAATATTTTAATCAGAATTCTTCCTTCTCTCCCCTCCCCCACTGTAGTCTCTACAGAAGAACGGGTCGGTTGTAGCCATGACAGGCGATGGAGTAAATGATGCTGTTGCTTTGAAGGCTGCAGACATTGGCGTTGCAATGGGTCAGACTGGCACAGATGTTTGCAAAGAGGCAGCTGACATGATCCTGGTGGATGATGACTTCCAAACCATAATGTAAGTTTTGTTTTGTTATTCCCTGATTCGCATCAGACAGAGTCTTCTCCCATCCTTTCCTGCACCTCATCACCAGACAATTCAAGTGGAAAAGAATTAGCAATATTTAAACATTGGATGAATTAAACTATTTTACTACATCAGGTAATCTTATTTTATGGTATAATGTGTAGTTTTGAAGAAAATTATTTTGTACGAAATGGAAAGGACATAATAAATGGCAGCACCACTCATTTAAAAAACATTTACTGAGTGCCAATCAGTGTCACATTTTACTGGCCATAAGTGTGGTGGTATAGCCTTGAACCTTTATGGGGCCTTTATTCTACTTACCTTCAGGCTATCAGAAATATGCATGTGCCTGGCCTTATAATGAGTATTACAAATAATCAAGTTTCCATCCATACTTATTTCCTTATATCAGAATTGTTTATGTTGTCAATGATAGAAGTTATTAAGTTAGAATAACTTTGTTTCAGCCATAGTTTCTAAGTGATTTAAGATTTTTATGTGGTGTCAGTTTCAGTCTTCAGGTGGGAGTTACCTTAATGCTGTTTTTTTGATAATCACCTGTCTGCCAAGTGAATGTTGACTCATTTCAGTGATACATGCTAATTACATGCCCAGTGGCGCTTCATTAATCCATTGTGGCCTAAGGTGAAGCATGTAGGAACTGGGGACTCAAAATTGCCATTCTCTTATAAAGACATTGATATTTTTCTTTTCATCTTTAGAATTGTATAAAAATCTTGTAAGACAGGGAAAGTTGTTTAAAAAACATGTGTTTTCCTAGATTCAACCAAACGAATGAGATACTTTACATGAATCTTCATAAACCAAATTCTTTGTATAATTTTGCTACAACATATATCTGATTATGTATTAGGAGCAACAGATAGCTTAAACTCTATAATTCTTATATATCTCATTGCCATTTATTTCCTGACCCACATTAGTTTAGCCCCTTACCATGCAATCATCTTGAACCTTTGTGGAAAATAAACTTGGGTAAAGAAAAGTATAATTTTAGTATTATAAGTGTGTAGATTATCTTATGTAAAAAGACAATCTGTGATTTTAATGTTGCAATATCTTTTTAAGAATAAGAATTTTAATATTGTGGAATGAAATTGGTAGGGCTTATTAGCAGGCTTTTCTTTAATTCTTGTTGGTATATTGTTTTCATGTTTCTTATCTAAAGTGAAGAAAATAAGATTCTTTTAACAATGTAGGTGTTATATCAATTGGAGATTTGTTCTCAAAATTAGTGTTTTAGTTTAGATATATCTTTGTTTATGTGATAATTCAAAAAAATTTTTTTTTAATTTCAGGTCTGCAATTGAAGAGGGTAAAGGGATTTATAATAACATTAAAAATTTTGTTAGATTCCAACTGAGCACGTAAGTTTGTAAGAAGTTTGTCACCATTAGTCATATAGATAAATTATATGAAAAGTTTAATCCAAGCAAAATGCCTAGAAGCTTCTGGGCTCTCTAAGGGTTGTTCTATAGATAATTTTTCCAAAATGAAGGTTAATTGGAAAATTAAAAATGACACGGTTAATAGGTTCTAAGTATGATGTTTAGGGGTCTGGATCACCATCAAAGTGTAGAAACCCTTGTGAATTATTTAATAGCTCCTGAAATAATAAGTTGTGTCAACTCTTACTGTTTCTCTTGGTATCTTTTTCCAAAAATAAAAGGGCTTTTCTGTAGTCAAAAAAGTTACCAATATGTTGTTGAAACTTTTAACTGTTAACATAGTAACAGCTATTCTGAACTCATTTTTAAAATCTTCCTCTAATTGTTATGTAAACATCTTAGAAATTATTTTAAGATGCTATAGATCATAAGAGTTAAATCCTTGCTTCAAAGTGTTCTTGGAAATATAGGGTTCCTTTAAAAGCACAGTACTAACATGAGATTTTTAAATGCTAAAAAAGTGATATCTTAAAATTAGTAAAATTATACTGTGCTGAGAGATTTTTTTTAAATGACTCTTTTTTTCAACAGGAGTATAGCAGCATTAACTTTAATCTCATTGGCTACATTAATGAACTTTCCTAATCCTCTCAATGCCATGCAGATTTTGTGGATCAATATTATCATGGATGGCCCTCCAGCTCAGAGGTAAGAGTTTTTACCTGCATAAACTAGAAAGATGAGGAATTAAGCTTTAAGACTATTCATGCATAGCATTAAAAATCTTTGCAGCAACATGTTTGTTATAAATTGTGTGATGTGCGCCTATTGTTTATTCTCTTCCGGTGCTCGCTCATCCATTATGGCTCTGAGTCTTTACTTAGAGGCAGCCTTATGCTGAGAACAGATCTGGGCAATCCCTGTCCTCAGGAAGTAAGCTTTTGTTGCCAAAAATGGGATGTAATGGAGAAACCTCTGAATTTATTGTTATTGGCTAAGCTTTGTTGCCAGTTTTAGAGACCTTGGGAAAGTATTAAAGGACCTACGCATCTAAGCATGGGGCCATAGATTTTGCTTCCCAGTACAAAGAGTAGTTGAGTAATACATGTCAGTGCCCATTGCAGCAAATCCTCCTAGTCAGATCCTCCTTGCATGAAAGATACTTCAGAGTGCAGTTGATAGGTCATGTACTTCAGGCTATATTTGAAATAAGTAAATTTATATGTAAATGAAGTTGGACGATTTTGATTATGAATCTCCCATCAAACTGCCAAATAAGTAAGGGTAAAAGAGGAAAGAATGATAAAATGTGGTTATTTTCAAGTTACCATAGCCATGGTTTCCTTTATTCAACACTTTGTTTTTATAGGGTAGCATTTAGTTTTCTATAATTGAGGTTAATCAGGCTTGAAAGTAGCAAATCCAAAACCTCAAAACTTGAAAGTAATTCACTTTTCTGTTTGTTTTGAAGCCTTGGAGTAGAACCAGTGGATAAAGATGTCATTCGCAAACCTCCACGCAACTGGAAAGACAGCATTTTGACCAAAAACCTGATACTTAAAATACTTGTTTCATCAATAATCATTGTTTGCGGGACTTTGTTTGTCTTCTGGAGGGAGGTATATTCACTGGATAAGCTGTTTTATTATGATGTATTCTATATGGTAGGACTCAGTTATTTTCATGTGTTATATGGTAGGCTAGAAAGTTAGGGCTCCTTGAAAAATTTTTATAATAAAAATATTTAAACATAGTTTGATTTCAGTCTTTATGGGTTATTGGAATTTCTGATTCATTTATTAGAGTAATCTAAATCTGCAGAGGACTATCAAATACAATAAAAATTAATATATGAAAATTTGGGGAGAAGTTAGAAAACCTGAGCCTTTAACATAGCTACTTTATTGTCACCAAAAAAGTTGTTTTTATATGGTGTGTGAAAAGACTTTACTTAACATTGAGACTACAGCTATCTTAGTTGACTTAATAAATGGCATATAGGAAATTTAGGTAGCATATATATTTTTATACCATAAAACTAAAGCTATTTTATCCAAATGGAAAGAAAATATCAATATTAACCTTTTAAAAGCATACAGTATTCATTAAATTCAGCTACTGAAAACCATTTTTTCTCTTGATAGCTACGAGACAATGTGATAACACCTCGAGACACAACAATGACCTTCACATGCTTTGTGTTTTTCGACATGTTCAATGCACTAAGTTCCAGATCTCAGGTATGCTGACTGATTAAATTGGACAGGGCACTTTCTAATAATGTAAGCAGGCAAGGATTATGATTTTTTGGCTTTCCTTGGTTTTGTAGCCGCAGAATTCAGCCTCAGATACAGCTTTTCTACAAACGTGTCATAATGGGGTTGGGGCATTTGGGGAGATAAGCCTTACCATTGACCAGAATATCAAAGTAAACCACAGGTGCTATCACCTGATCTTTCTTCTTTCCATTCTCTTATTATCTGTAGCTGTATAATAGGTTCTGGTTAACATTATCTGAGCATAGGACAAACCTCATTGTCTCTGTTAAGAAGGTATTAGTCTCCTTTTAGAAGAAAGTATTGTTGGAAGTACAAGAACAGTATTTTGCATATAATCTTTTCCCATTACTTTAGTCAGATTGTCAAAGTTTAGGACATTTTAAATGTATTTTTCTTCCCAGGCTTTATCTTAATGTGCTGGATTGTCTTTTCTCAATTGTAGTGCTTTGATAGGAAAAGAAAAGAGCTAAAACTATTCCTTTTTCAGAATGTATTTTTTTAAACTAGTTCCATCTGAGGCCTAACTATTCAATTCATTTTTATAACACTTTATGAATCCTTAACAATACTTGTTCCCACTTGCCATGCTAGAACTTTCCAAGTACAGTGAATTGTCATTAGAGTAATTTTTGAAGACGCTATAGTATTTACTGTTTATTTTATGAATGTCAGCTTTACTTTTTCAATACACATACAAACTAGGGTCTGTTCTTCAAGAAAGGTTTTTATATTTATCTACTTTAATGAATGGATAGGAATGACTTAGCAAAATAATGATATACAAATAAAATTTCTTAAATTTTGGAATGTTAAAGTAAGTTTTTTTCTATGATCTTTTAAAAATATATAATAGGGTCTTTTAAAAAATATATAAAACTATGTATACATATCTTATTCTTTAAAAAAAAAAAGTCCTTTCTTGATAAACAGAAACTGCTTTAAAATTTAACCTTGCTCCATCTGAGTTATTCCAACATAGTCGTTAAAATTAAAGAGATTTTGTGGTGCTGCCATTGTATAATTCAGTTTAGTTTATTTAAAAAAATAGATGTGAATGTATTAATAAATTGGTTGTTTCATGACCAAGGAGTAATAATCAAACTCTCTACTCTGCCAACAGACCAAGTCTGTGTTTGAGATCGGACTCTGCAGTAATAAAATGTTCTGCTATGCAGTTCTTGGATCCATCATGGGACAGTTACTAGTTATTTACTTTCCTCCTCTTCAGAAAGTTTTTCAGACCGAAAGCCTAAGTATATTGGGTAAAGAAAATGTTCTTTATATTGTATCTATATATTTTGGTTGAATTTTGTTGTATTTTCTAATGCATTTGTTCTAATAAAAATTTTCATTTAAAAAGTGAAATAGGAAAAGCAGTTGACTTGATTTGAAAAAGGAATGTGCTTTTTTCATTTGGGAGAAGTTTAGGGGAGTCACTCAACTCTAGGTTTAAATTTTTTTTTGTAATTTTTTTCTTGTAATTTTTATAGGTTATTTTCAAAATCGTATTTGGTTATTCTGAAATATAGCAAATCAAAACTTGTTACAGAGTAATTTTAGTTTAACTTCTCAGTCTTATATGAAGAAAAAACTAGATTTAAGATCACTGAAAACCAAATTGCTTTTTTGTAAAATTACAATTTTTATAGTTAAACTGTTTCACTATTCTTACCTGCTAATTTATAAGTATTATTTACAAATAGTTTACCTTAAAAGTAAACTAGTTTATAGTGTCAATATTTTAATTTTATATTCACATTCCTTCCTTTTAAATAAAGTGGAGTTTTAAGGAGACAGCTGCCATTTTTCAAGCAGTAAGTGAGAATGAGTTAGTGTCAATGCTGTCATGAGGATGTGGTCTTGAAAGATGAGTTCTTACAGACTTTCAAATGAAATAAATGAAAATTTCTAAATAATCTTTAGATAAGCATTTTTTCAATCAGTTACCACTGCTTGAACAGCCTTTTAAAAAGGTTATGTGATCTATTAAATAGGAAATTCTTGTTTGTGTTGCTGATAGAGGTTGTAGTTAGAGGATTTTTATGGTTTAAGGAGAGCAGTCAGACGATTTGGGTCCTAGTTCTCAGACTGCTGCCTTTCATAGCTGTGTGACTAAGTAAGTCACTTAATAACTTTGAACCTGACTTTCCTTATTTTTATACTGAGGCTGATGATTGTCTCTCTCAGGGAATGGTTGTGAAACAATGTATTTTAAAAGCTGTGGTAAAATGTTAGGAAAATGTAAGCTATTAAGCTTTGCATCTGTAAATTGCCAAGAATTATAAAACCCAATTTCTTTTCTCTTGCAGATCTGTTGTTCCTTTTGGGTCTCACCTCGTCAGTGTGCATAGTGGCCGAAATCATCAAGAAGGTCGAAAGGAGCAGGGAAAAGATTCAGAAGCCTGTTAGTTCAACGTCGTCGTCTTTTCTTGAAGTATGATGCATATTGCATTCTTTTATTTGCAAACTAGGAGTTGCAGTTTGAGGATCATTTAGAAGTGCAAATTCAAGAGGATAATGAAGATTTGAGAACTTTTTAACTTTTCATTGACTAAAAATGAGCACTAATGTTAAAGACTTGATTGGAGACTTGAACCTGCTAGCAGTCCCAAATGAAATTATGCAACTTTGATAACAAATTCCTTGATTTAAATTGGCTTTTGAGATTGAGGGAAACTTTATAAAGCATATGGGCATTTATTTAATAAAAAAAAAGCAAAACCTAAACCACTTAAAGAGGTCTAACAATACAAATACACTGTCTATCATAGATAGATATGATATTTTTTTTTAATTTTTAAATACTGTACTATTTATGGTGGTGGGGCTTTCTTACTAATACACAAATAAATTAAATCATTTCAAAGGCATTCTATTGGGTTTAGAAGTTGATTCCCAGGAGTGCCATATTTCACCTACTGTTTCCTTTTTCCTGCAATGTAAGCAACTCAGACACCTTGTGTTACCATTTTTGTATCAAGTTTTTTTGCACAGGATGTGACCACTGTCGGATCACTGTTCTTTTCTTTCTTTTTGTGACTGAAAAGCCTATACTGCAATTTGAAGTAAATGTTTGCTTTTCTTAGTAACTATAAATGGTTGTTGTTTTTTTGTTTTTGTTTTTATTCCCAGCTATGAGTCTTTGGTCTAGCAAAATTAATATAGGGCTAATCACATGGTGTTCAAGTTAGGGTAGTCATGTCTATAATTAACACTTAGTCAAAGATTCAAAAATACTTAGGATTGATTGGGCTGAAATTTACTTTAAAAAAATAACATGTTATGCCTTCTTTTAGAGTTAAATATAAAAATACACTTTGTCAAATATCATTTTGTCATCCCCTAATTTTAAATCCAAGCACTTTACTTCAATAACTGAATTTTATTTATTTTTTTAAGCATCTTTCTTAGGAAGTATGGAGTGTTATACTTAAAGAGTAAATTGGCTGTAAGACCAAACGGGGTTTCAGAACTAGGGTCTGTGTGGAAGACTCGGTGCTGGTCTTGCTCTTGGCGTGTCTGCAGCCTCTCTGGCCGGGACTGCAGCCCAGTCCTGCAGCCCAGTCCTGCGTCTGCCCCTTCTCCTTGTGCTGTTTGTTCCTGCTTGCTTTCTTCTCATTGGGCACGCTAGAGCTTTGCTCTGGTAGTGCCATTTTATAGTCCCAGGAGGTGTGGCTAATATATTTAGAGTGTTTGGTATATTTGGGCCTGAAGTTCAAAATTACAAATCCATTTTTCTGTTGACTTTCTTCCTGAAAACAGAAATGGATCTTAAATTCAATGTTTAAATCTTCCTGAAGCGGGTTAGTTTTTTATTTTATAATTATTCTTCATTTTTTAAACTCTCAAGGTAAATCACTGTATAGCTTTTATCACCAGTATTAAACTTGCGGTGTTAGCACTGAAATATGGTTATCAAAGATAGAGAAAGGATCTACACTTTGAGTCTTTCTTAGTGTAACAGTTGCTTATAAGGAGCAGAGATGTTTGTAATTTATTCTACTTTATCCTTTTAGACTCAATAGTCAGATCTCATTAGTTAGAACTTGGAAGCCATTGTCCAATCAGCTTTGTTTTTAGTAACATGTCTCATTCCTAAATTTTGTAATGATTTTTTTTCTTTGTTCCAAAGACTTGCAATACTTAGTATTACGTGCAGGTTAGTCTTTTGCTTTGGCTTTGTAGGTTCATAGTGTGAGTCATATGAAATAAATGTATCTGCTCTTTCATTTGGTTTTTGAACCAAAAAAAAGAGAGAAGGACTTCTTAAGGAAATGACCTTCCAGTTGGGATTGTTAAAATTATATGGATATTGATAACAGAAATTAGGCAGTACTCAGTAGTACATAGCACCTGTGATTTAAGGAGAACTGAAACCTGCAGTAGAGATGTACTATCCAGGTTCCGATTTTCCATAGTACAGCAACAAACTGGAATATTGGTATAGTTTTCTTCACTAGTGTACCATACATTAGCATGGATAATTGAAATGCTCTAGTGCCTAAATTTTTATGTTTTTAACCTCATTTTCTAGCCCTAGGACTTGCTAGAGTTCTTTACAGTACTAAGTTATTTAATTTTTTGCTGTTAGTCTACCTCATGAAGTTATTTGGCCCAAAGTGATTAAACATCAGGGGAAAAAAATAGGAACTCGAAATAATTCACCAATTAGGTAGACAGTTCTCAGATGATTAAAACTGGCTGCAAAGAAAACCTAAAACCAATACAGGCTTTATTTAATAGTTGTGAATACACTCACAGGGATAAAACTCATTTTTTAAATGTTTCATACTTATGCAAGGTACATCTTTTACATTGGTTGTCTTTCTATTCTTTTATTTTTTAAAGATTTTATTTATTCATTATAGAGAGAGGAGAGAGAGAGAGACGGGGGGAGGAGCAGGAAGCATCAAATCCCCATATGTGCCTTGACCAGGCAAGCCCAGGGTTTTGAACCGGCGACCTCAGCGTTTCCAGGTCAACGCTTTATCCACTGCGCCATCACAGGTCAGGCTACATTGGTTGTCTTTCTGAAGTCACTTTAAAATTTGATCTTTCATGTAGGACATTAATAAAGTGAGTATTGGCCATACTTAAAATAGTTTCTCAGTGAAATGAATTAGTGCAAACAATAAACTTTTAAGAACCTTAATTCACTTTACCTTGCTTTCTCCCTTTGTCATTTGGCAACTCCTGAGTATTTTATTTCCATATATGACTCACTCAGAAACTTAGATGAATGAGTTGTCATTTCAGTAAACTTTTATTTAGTAGCTGGAGTGTGCTGGGAATAGAAAGGTGCTGGCATCCTTACCCAGGGTTCGCCGGGGATATAACTGTTACCAAGCTGTTTCATGAAAGGTGGCGGTGTACGTTTATTTTTTTTTTTTTAATTTTTTTTTTTTTTATTCCTTAAATAGTTTTTGTTTTTTTTTTTATAATTTTATTTTTTTTAATGGGGTGACATCAATAAATCAGGATACATATATTCAAAGATAACAAGTCCAGGTTATCTTGTCGTTCAATTATGTTGCATACCCACCACCCAAAGTCAGATTGTCCTCTGTCACCTTCTATCTTGTTTTCTTTGTGCCCCTCCCCACCCCCTATCCCTCTCCCATTCCCCCCTCCCCCCGTAACCACCACACTCTTGTCAATGTCTCTTAGTTTCAGTATTATGTCCCACCTACGTATGGAATAATGCAGTTCCTGGTTTTTTCTGATTTACTTATTTCGCTTCGTATCATGTTATCAAGATCCCACCATTTTGCTGTAAATGTTCCGATGTCATCATTTCTTATGGCTGAGTAGTATTCCATAGTGTATATGTGCCACATCTTCTTTATCCAGTCATCTATTGATGGGCTTTTTGGTTGTTTCCATGTCCTGGCCACTGTGAGCAATGCTGCAATAAACATGGGGCTGCATGTGTCTTTACGTATCAATGTTTCTGAGTTTTGGGGATATATACCCAGTAGAGGGATTGCTGGGTCATAAGGTAGTTCTATTTTCAGTTTTTTGAGGAACCACCATACTTTCTTCCATAATGGTTGTACTACTTTACATTCCCACCAACAGTGGATGAGGGTTCCTTTTTCTCCACAGCCTCTCCAACATTTGCTATTACCTGACTTGCTAATAACAGCTAATCGAACAGGTGTGAGGTGGTATCTCATTGCCGTTTTGATTTGCATTTCTCTAATAGCTAAAGAAGATGAGCATCTTTTCATATATCTGTTGGCCATTTGTATTTCTTCCTGGGAGAAGTGTCTATTCATATCCTCTTCCCATTTTTTTATTGGATTGTTTGTTTGTTTGCTGTTGAGTTTTATGAGTTCTTTGTATATTTTGGATATTAGGCCCTTATCTGAGCTGTTGTTTGAAAATATCATTTCCCATTTAGTTGGCTTTCTGTTTATTTTGTTATCAGTTTCTCTTGCTGAGCAAAAACTTCTTAGTCTGATGTAGTCCCATTCATTAATTTTTGCCTTCACTTCTCTTGCCATTGGAGTCAAATTCATAAAATGCTCTTTAAAACCCAGGTCCATGAGTTGAGTACCTATGTCTTCTTCTATGTACTTAATTGTTTCAGGTCTTATGTTTAGATCTTTGATCCATTTTGAGTTAATTTTTGTACAGGGAGAGAGACTGTAGTCCAGTTTCATTCTTTTGCATGTGGCTTTCCAGTTTTCCCAGCACCATTTATTGAAGAGGCTTTCTTTTCTCCATTGTGTGTTGTTGGCCCCTTTATCAAAAATTATTTGACTATATATATGTGGTTTTATTTCTGGACTTTCTATTCTGTTCCATTGGTCTGAGTGTCTATTTTTCTGCCAATGCCATGCTGTTTTGATTGTCGTGGCCCTATAATAGAGTTTGAAGTCAGGTATTGTTATGCCCCCAGCTTCATTCTTTTTCTTTAGGATTGCTTTGGCTATTCGGGGTTTTTTATAGTTCCATATAAATCTGATGATTTTTTGCTCTATTTCTTTAAAAAACGTCATTGGAAGTTTGATGGGAATTGCATTAAATTTGTATATTGCTTTGGGTAATATAGCCATCTTGATTATATTTATTCTTCCTAGCCAAGAACAAGGTATATTCTTCCATCTCATTATATCTTTTTTGATTTCCCTTAACAATGGTTTATAGTTTTCATTATATAAGTCCTTTACATTCTTTGTTATGTTTATTCCTAAGTATTTTATTTTTTTTGTTGCAATCGTGAAGGGGATTATTCTTTTGAGTTCCTTCTCAGTTGTTTCATTGTTGGCATATAGAAAGGCTATTGACTTCTGTATGTTAATTTTGTATCCTGCGACCTTACTGTATTGGCTTATTGTTTCTAGTAGTCTTTTTGTGGATTCTTTGGGTTTTTCGATGTATAGGATCATATCATCTGCAAAAAGTGATACCTTTACTTCTTCTTTTCCGATATGGATGCCTTTTATTTCTTTGTCTTGTCTGATTGCTGTGGCGAGAACCTCTAGTACCACATTAAATAAGAGTGGAGAGAGTGGACAACCCTGTCTTGTTCCTGATTTAAGGGGGAAAGCCTTCAGTTTAGTGCCATTTAATATGATGTTAGCTGATGGTTTATCATATATGGCCTTTATCATGTTGAGATATTTTCCTTCTATACCCATTTTGTTCAGAGTCTTAAACATAAAATTATGTTGTATTTTATCGAAAGCCTTTTCTGCATCTATTGATAAGATCATGTGGTTTTTGTTCTTTGTTTTGTTGATATGGTGTATTACATTAACCGTTTTACGTATGTTGAACCATCCTTGAGATTCTGGGATGAATCCCACTTGATCATGATGTATTATTTTTTTAATATGTTGTTGTATTCGATTTGCTAGTATTTTGTTTAGTATTTTAGCATCTGTATTCATTAGAGATATTGGTCTGTAGTTTTCTTTTTTTGTGCCATCCTTGCCTGGTTTTGGGATGAGGGTTATGTTGGCCTCATAAAATGTGTTTGGAAGTATTGCTTCTTCTTCAGTTTTTTGGAAGACTTTGAGTAGAATAGGAACCAAGTCTTCTTTGAATGTTTGATAAAATTCGCTGGTATAGCCGTCAGGGCCTGGACTTTTATTTTTGGGGAGGTTTTTAATGGTTTTTTCTATTTCTTCTCTACTGATAGGTCTGTTTAGGCTTTCTGCTTCTTCTTGACTCAGTCTAGGAAGGTTGTATTTTTCTAGGAATTTATCCATTTCTTCTAGGTTGTTGAATTTAGTGGCATAAAGTTTTTCATAGTATTCTACAATAATTCTTTGTATATCTACAGTGTCCGTGGTGATTTCTCCTCTTTCATTTTGGATTTTGTTTATATGAGTTCTTTCTCTTTTTTCCTTGGTAAGTCTTGCCAAGGGTTTGTCAATTTTGTTGATCTTTTCAAAGAACCAGCTCCTTGTTCTATTAATTTTTTCTATAGTTTTTCTGTTCTCTAATTCATTTATTTCTGCTCTGATTTTTATTATTTCCTTTCTTCGGCTGGTTTTGGGTTGTCTTTGTTCTTCTTTTTCTAGTTCCTTAAGGTGGGAAGTTAAGTGGTTCACTTGGGCTCTCTCTTGTTTGTTCATATATGCCTGAAGCGATATGAACTTCCCTCTTATCACTGCTTTTGCTGCATCCCATAGATTCTGATATGTCGTATTGTCATTTTCATTAGTCTGTATATATCTTTTGATCTCTGCACTTATTTCTTCTTTGACCCATTCATTTTTTAAAAGTATGTTGTTTAGTTTCCACATTTTTGTGGGATTTTTTTCCTCTTTTTTGCAGTTGAATTCTAGTTTCAAGGCTTTATGATCAGAAAATATGCTTGGTACAACTTCAATTTTTCTGAATTTGCTGATGTTGTTTTTGTGGCCCAACATATGGTCAATTCTTGAGAATGATCCATGTACACTGGAGAAAAATGTATACTCAGTCACTTTGGGATGAAATGTCCTGTAGATGTCTATCATATCCAGGTGCTCTAGTGTTTTGTTTAAGGCCACTATGTCTTTGTTGATTCTCTGTTTGGATGACCGATCTAGAGCCGTCAGCGGTGTATTGAGGTCTCCAAGTATGATTGTATTTTTGTCAGTTTTTGTTTTAAGATCAATAAGTAGCTGTCTTATATATTTTGGTGCTCCTTGGTTTGGTGCATATATATTAAGAATTGTTATGTCTTCTTGATTCAGTGTCCCCTTAGCCATTGTGAAATGGCCATTTTTGTCTCTGAGTACTTTTCCTGTCTTGTAGTCAGCATTATCCGATATGAGTATTGCTACACCTGCTTTTTTTTGGATGTTATTTGCTTGGAGTATTGTTTTCCAGCCTTTCACTTTGAATTTGTTTTTATCCTTGTTACTTAGATGAGTTTCCTGTAGGCAGCATACAGTTGGATTTTCTTTTTTAATCCATTCTGCTACTCTGTGCCTTTTTATTGGTGAGTTTAATCCGTTTACATTTAGTGTAATTATTGATACTTGTGAGTTCCCTATTGCCATTTTATATCTTGCTTTCTGTTAGTTTCGTGTCTTGTTTGATCCTTCTCTTTCGTTTTTCTATCTTTTGTTTTTATTTGGTTGTATTCCATACATCTTTCCTCTGTTGCTATCTTTTTTATCTCATGTGCTTCTGTGGTGGTTTTTTCAATGGTGGTTACCTTTGAGTAATGAAAAGGGTCCCTACCCTGTTCATTGTAGCGAACTATTTTGTGAGTACTTTTGCACTCCATCGTCCTTTGCTACTGTTAATCTCCGTCTTCTCCCCCTCTTTCTTTTTGTTGTTGTCACAGTTTAAATTTGGTTTTATTGTGTTCTTCTTGGAGCTTTTACTTGTGGCTCTGTTTTTTTTTGTTCTTTGTATCTGATTGGAGAACCCCCTTTAGTAATTCCTGGAGTGGGGGTTTTCTGATGATAAATTCCCTCATCTTTTCTGTATCTGTGAATGTTTTAATTTCTCCTTCGTATTTGAAGGATAGCTTTGATGGGTATAGTATTCGTGGCTGAAAGTTCCTCTCTTTCAGGACTTTAAATATTGGGGTCCACTCTCTTCTAGCTTGTAGAGTTTCTGCTGAGAAATCTGATGATAATCTAATGGGCCTTCCTTTATATGTTGTATTCTTCTTTTCCCTGGCTGCCTTGAGAATTTTTTCTTTGCTGTTGGTTTGTGTCAATTTCATTATGATATGCCTTGGAGTAGGTTTGTTGGGGTTAAGAAAACTTGGAGTTCTGTTTGCTTCTTGAACTTGAGGCTTTAGTTCTTTCCACAGGCTTGGGAAGTTCTCATCTATTATTTGTTTGAGTATGTTCTCCATTCCATTTTCTCTCTCTTCTCCCTCTGATATACCTATTATTCTTATGTTATTCTTTTTGATGGAGTCAGATAATTCTTGTAGGGCTATCTCATTTTTTTTAATTTTTGAGTCTCTTTCTTCTCTCTGTTGTGCCTCAAGTTGCTTGTCTTCTATTTCACTAATCCTCTCTTCTATCTGACCTGTTCTATTAGCTAAGCTTGTTACTTCGTTTTTCAGCTCGTGAATTGAGTTTTTCATCTCTGTTTGATTTGTTTTTATAGTTTCAATTTCCTTGGACATATATTCTTTGTGTTCATTGAGTTGTTTTCTGAGCTCCCTATATTGCCTTTCTGTGTTTTCTTGTATATCTCTGAGTATTTTTAGGATTTCTATCTTGAATTCTCTGTCATTTAGCTCCAAGGTTTCCAATATATTAAATTTTTTCTCCATAGATTTTTCCTCATCTAGCTGTGTTACCTCTCTTTCTTTTGTATCCATGATATTCGATTTTCTCTTCCTTAATGGCATCTGAGGGTGGTTTTGTTGATAGTATTAATGAGATTTAATAAAGAATAAAAAGTTAAAAAAAATAAAAATAAATAAAAAATCGAAAAGAGTTGTTTTTTTTAAAAAAAATTAATAATGAAATAAAGAAAAATAAAATAAAATAAAAATTTTTAAAAAAAGGAAATTATTCCCCCCCTCCTTTTTTCCTCTCCTCTCCTCTCCCCTCTTTCTTGAGAAAATCTTGTGGTGGACTGTGAGTTATAACAAACAATGCCTGTGATGGAGGGCCTGAATTGGGGAAAAGTAATAAAGGGGCAAAAAAGAAATAAAAAAAAAAGGAAAAAAAAAAAAAAAAAAGAGCGTATGGACCCACAAAAAGCAAATAAGGAAAAAATTTGGGTCAAGAATAAAATGATTTCCTTTTAGGTGTTGGTTGTCTAAGAGTTATGATGAGAGGAATAAGAGGAAAACGGAAAAATGGGGAGGACAAATTAAAAACTTACTATTGTATTTAGTGGAACAAGAACTAGATTATATGGAGAGCCAGGGATGGGAGCACTGCTAGTGAGTTAAAAAGGTGAAGTAAAAACCCCCCAAAATGCCACAAACATAGGTTTGAGTCCCAGATAAGATAATTTGTTTGTTATTGAGGTTTGAATGAGAGGAGATGTAAAGGAGAAAGGAAGAAACTAATATAGAGGGAGAAAAGAAAGAGAGAGAGAGAAAAAAAAGAGGGAACCACTAAAAGAAGAAAAAAGAAAGGAGAGAGAGAGAGAGTTAAGGGTTTTGGAGTGCAACCCTCATAGAGAGAAAGGAAGAGAAGAGAAAAGATAATGGGAGATGTAACACTTATGGGTAGTGTAGTTCAAGGAGAGGAGAGAGTAAGACCAGTAGAGAGTTAATCGGCCAAATTGGAGGAAGAAAAAAAAGTATCAAGAATGAAGATAAGAGAAACAAACGAACAAATATAATAAAATGTGATAGGTTATAAAGTCTGCAGATTATTCTTGATTTTGAGAGGTTATCTTCTTGCTTTTTCTTTTCTCTCCCTCTTCCTGGTCGGTGACTCTGTACCCCGGGTTCTGCCCCTTTGGCACGCTCAGGCAGAGGCTTGCAGTTGATAAGTCTCTATGGCAATGTCATGTATTGTGCTTTAGTCTCGTGGGAGTCGAGGCTCATTAGCATTTATAGGCTCCGACAGTGAGAGAGTCCGTGTTCCTGGAGCCTTTCTCCTAGTCTTTCCTTCCTCAATTAGTAGCCTGATAATCCAGCTATGGGGTTGCTGCTGCCTCTGCCTGGATAGTAAGAGGCTCAAAGAGCTGGCAACTCCCTACTTTATTTCCACTCAGCACAGGGCTCTGGGTAAGGCTCAGTCAGTCAGAGCTGCTAGCATAATCAGGCGGGCTTTCCGCCCACTCAAAGACCACTGGCTCTGCCACTCTGTCCGGTAACACAAGCGGGCGCCCACTTCTGGGGGGCGCTTGGAGGAAACTCTCACTCACTGTCTGCGACCAGGATATCCAGCCAGCAGTCTCACGCTCTGAGTGAAACCCCCAACCGCAGGGAAAAGTTGCAGCGTTGGAATTGAGTCTCGCTCCGTCCCCGTGCGTGGCTTTTGCAAGGCGCTGGGGCGGCCCGAGATTCCGCTTTGGCCCACACAAAGGCCCCTGACTCTGCCCCTCTCTGCGATAACACGGGCGCGCACTGCCGAGGCACTCGGAGGAATCGCTCACTCCTTATCTGCACGCACACACCAGGATATGAGGCCGGCCGTGGTTCCCTCTGAGTGAAACCCTCACCAGCACGGAAAATCTCCACCGTTGGAAGTAGTTCTCACTCCCTCCCGTGCGTGGCTTTCCCAGGGCGCTGGGGCTGCCCAGAGACTCTGTCCTCGGCCCACAGAAAGGCCTCTGACCCTGCCTCTCCTTGGGGCAACACGGGCACCCACTCTCGGGGCCTAGGAAGAAATTCTCGCCCACCAACTGCGCACCGACCAGGAGACCGGGTAAAATGGCCGCTCCGCTTGTCTTTCTTTGTTTGGGTTTGGCGCGAGTGTTAGCTTGTATTGCCCGGGTTGCCACAGGATCAGATTTTCCTCGGCTTGGATCTGTGTGCCACAGCCTGGTTCGGCCGTTTGTGCCGCGGCGGCCTGGATCTATTCACCCCCTTTGCCCGCCTCAGTTTCTATATTCACAGTTACCAGAGAAAGCCGCCCTGTTTAGGTTAGTGAGGAAGGCGGAGCATTTCTTACTCCCTTTTTCCTTCGGGGTTTGGTTATATATTTAGCCAATTTTTCACTCAATCATACCTTTGGGTGTATTGCGAAGCATCTGGAAGCTCCAAGTATAGGTTTTTCTGTTTCTGGTTGAAGATCTTGTTGAGTTTTGGGGGAGATTTATCGGTATCGCTTCCTACCCCGCCATTACTCTGACGTCATCTCGTACGTTTATTTTTAAAATGTTCGTAATATTAAAATGAATCCAGCACACAATTTACTGGCAGTTTACCTGAACATTGGCATTTGAAAAATCATTGAAATGCCTTTTTAGACTAAGCTGCTATCTAAAAATAGGTGGGTAAATATCAGTCCTAATTGGTATGTGATGGGACGGACATACCATCCTGATAATTAAGTGACCTTGGACTTAATTATGAGCTCAGTTAGGACTTGATATGACTATTGATTCTCTTGTTGAACTTTCTTTATTTGAGATTTTGGTTTTTAGAGTTTGTAATAGTCTGAAAATATTATTGTAGGTTTAGATTTATAAGGATATAAGATAGTTTCTTGTTTTGGGAAGTCTTCAATCGTAACTCTGGACCAAAGTGAAATATATCCAATACAGTGGTAAATGCTGTCCAAAATGCTACAGCAGCAGCAAAAAAGGAGAACTTTACTGGAGGAAGTTGTCAGGGAAATTTCCCGGAACTGGTGGCATATGAATCAAGCCTTAAACTAGAAATCTCCAGCTGAGAAGGCGCAGGACATTGCAACCAAATGGCAAAGCCTCTGCAGAGGTACTGGTGGGGGTGGATGGAACAGGTAAAAACCAAAAGGACTTCGGGGCCATTGAGGCAGGAAATATGTAATGTGAGTGGTTGGACAAATAGGAGCCTGTGGTAAAGGTAACATGCAAGGATTTCAGGAGTGTGGTATGAGCTTGGAGTTTTGACTTGTAACAGATGGAAGCACGGAGAGTATGATGTAAAACAAAACAGGGAGACGAGCATTGTAGAAGCTTAAGGGGTACAGGGATGAACTGAGCTGTGGCAGTCACTGTGGAGAGAAAGGCATAAAATACCCATCTTCCAAGAGCAGTGATATGACCAGACAGAAAAGGAAAACATGGAAGATGCCCCGTTTCAGGCTCTCTGGCTGGCTTGAATAATAGAGCTGTTGGGAGAATGACCAAAGCTGAGCAGCCTTTAGTGGGACATGGGTCAATTTGAAATGTAAATTTTGTGGTGTCCTTGAGATTTGCCAAGGGATATATGTTAGATGAGGTCTCTAGAACAGAATGAAAGCCATAGGTGAGACTAATTATACTGTAGTAGGAAAATAATTTCATGTTATAAGCATCTTTTTTTTTTAAGGTGAGAGGAGAGGAGATAGTGAGTCAGACTCCCACATGTGCCCCTACCGGGATTCACCTGGAAACCTCATCTGTAGCCAATGCTCGAGTACCTAGCTATTTTTAGTGTCTGAGGCTCATGTGTTTCAATGATGCTATCCTCTGTGCCCAGGGCCACATTCAAACCAGTTGAGCCACTGGCCGTGGGAGGGGAGAAGGGAGGGAAAGAGAAGCAGAGGTCACTTCTGTGTGCTCTGACTGGAAATTGAACCTGGGACGTCCATATGCTGGGCTGACGCTCTAGCTACTGAGCCACCGGCCAGGGCCCTAAACTCAGCTGTTTTTTGAAAGTAGTTTCTTTGTAGAGTTATGACTTAAGAATCAGCAAACAGTTACATAAATTCAGAATTCTGGGAGAAGGGTGAGAACATTTCAGCTTCCTTTGTTACAGAGCTTGCCTAATGAATCTGTTATTAAAGGTACTGACTAGAAAACACTGATGTAAATGATTGGTAACACATCTTTTTGATGTTTGCAGTAAGACACTTTCTTAAGGGGTGAGAGAATATAGACAGCGAAGAACTGCATAGGTTGGACTAAACCCAGGAAGGGAATAGCATTAACGTTAGAAAATAGCTACTTGCTCCAAACAGGAAAGTAGGAAACTTGAATTTTTTTGTTCATTTTACTCATAATTCTTTCTTGGATCTTTTTAGCATTATATTTCACACATGTCAACACACTTACTGGTGTTTTTGGACTCTAGCCCTTCAATTTGAAATCCTTCTTCTTCTGCCTCAATTTTGAGAATCAGAATTTTTACCTGTTTTTCAAAGCCCCGATGAAGAGACTACCAGGATGGCCTTTCCAGACTGCTCTAAAGATGTGTGTGCATGAGTGTGTGTAGTAGTTTCCTGTAAATGCTGTTAAGAATAAACGCAGCCATAGCTTGAGTATTAAATTATGAGATTTTATTTTTTAGAAGCATTAAAAATTTAAGTCCAAGCCACTTCACTGATAAATGTTGGCAGAAATTTGATCTTTTTTCATTGAAAATAAATTTTTAAGTGGTATAATCTGGGGAAGGAAGTGAAAAGTATTTGAGACATTATTTTTTGTTGTTGTTTGCTGTTAATTTTATTAAAGTTATTGGGCCCTGGCCGGATAGCTTGGTTGGTTTGAGCCTTGTCCCAAAGCACGGAGGTTGCTGGTTTGATCCTGGATCAGGGCACATACAGGAACAGCTCAATGTTCCTCTTTCTCTTTCTCTCTCCTGCCCTCTCTCTCACCTTCCTCTCTCTAAAACAAAAACATTTAATATTTTTATTGGGGTGACTGGTTAATAAAATTGTTTCAAGCGTACAGTTGCATAATATATTATCTATATATTGTGTGGACCCATTCGTCTTGATCCTTATAAATTTATCTTTCCTAATCTAAGCATGCTCTAGTGTTCCTGTGTACACGTAAGAATAGCTCCCTGTATTTGTACAGCTGCTCCAGGCAGCAGAGTTTTATGTGCAGATCACTGTGCCATTCCCATCCCTTTTTCCTCAAATATCTTGGCAAAGCCCCACCTTTTTGTGGTGGCCCCATGGCTGATAGGCCTGGCAGACCTGCCTTTCATATCGAAATCAAGGTTTCCCCATCGCCAGTGTTTCTTCAGCAATATTGCCTTGTTCTGTTCCGTAACCCTCTGAGTAGAAACCACGTCTCACAGCATTAAGAGTACACAGTGCTGGAAATTGGACACATTGTTCTACATCAGCCCTTTGGTCCATTTTGGGGGTCTATTTCCAGCTTTTGAATTCAGAACATGTTTTTAAAATAGTTTTGTTTATACTTTTAAAATATCAATCCACTCAGCTCTATTAAAAGCAATTTTTTATTCTGGCCTTCCTGATGATAAGTATACTGAAGTGCATGTAGTTGAGAAGTGACGATTTGGTGCCGTATTACAGTCATAAAGAAAATACTGTAATGCCTGGACCGTTTGCTCTTTTTCATCAAGTCTGAATCTTAAGAACATAGTATGAAATAATTTTTTTTTTTTTGTATTTTTCTGAAGCTGGAAACGGGGAGAGACAGTCAGACAGACTCCCGCATACGCCCACCAGGGGCGACGCTCTGCCCACCAGGGGGCGATGCTCTGCCCCTCCGGGGCGTCGCTCTGCCGCGACCAGAGCCACTCTAGTGCCTGGGGCAGAGGCCAAGGGGCCATCCCCAGCGCCCAGGCCATCTTTTGCTCCAATGGAGCCTTGGCTGCGGGAGGGGAAGAGAGAGACAGAGAGGAAGGAGGTGGGGGTGGAGAAGCAAATGGGCGCTTCTCCTATGTGCCCTGGCCGGGAATTGAACCCGGGTCCCCCGCACGCCAGGCCGACGCTCTACCGCTGAGCCAACCGGCCAGGGCCTGAAATAATTTTTTTATGTGAATCTTACAAAATATTATCCTTGGAATAATATATAGCAAGGCCCCAAACAAATAGATTATAGATAATGTGATAGGGCCAGTTTCTTTAGTTTGTCTTTAAAAAGGAACTTGCATAAATCTGGGAGTTTGAAGGGCTCCAGTACTTAGTTTTGGAAACTTGAGTTTGTGGATGTCACCACTCCCAGATCTCAGCACCAAGGCCCCCCACCAACATTTTCACCTCTTGTTCTCCTAGCTTCCTGGACAAGGGAACATCAGAAGTTGGCTCTCTTGATGCCATCCTTCCTAGAGGCTTCAGTTATCACAAACATTTCTGACTATGATAGTATGATATACTCATTGGAAGTATTTGTAAACACAGAAGAAAACATTTCATAATCTCAACCCCCAAAGACTTTAATTTAGGCTCAGACATATATCCAAATGTCTCCACTTAAGCATCTAAAAGGTAACATTTTAACATACTGTATTTCCCTGCGTATGGATGATCCCACGTATAAGGCGCTCCTTAATTTGGGGCCCAAAATTTGAAGAAAAAAAAAAGTATTACAGCCTGACCTGTGGTGGCGCAGTGGATAAAATGTTGACCTGGAACGCTGAGGTCGCCGGTTCGAAACCCTGCACTTGCCTGGTCAAGGCACATATGGGAGTTGATGCTTCCTGCTCCTCCCCCCTTCTCTCTCTCTCTCTCTCTCACTCTCTCTCCTATCTAAAATGAATAAATTAAAAAAAAAAATAAACAGAAAAAAGTATTACATAAAGTTATTGAATTCAAGTTTTATTCATCATAAAATTCATACAACTCATCACTTTCAAAACTCCCATCCATTAGCTTGTCCTCATCTGTGTCTGATGACAAATCAGTCTCCAACAATGAGCACAAAAAGAAGCGCGAAAAAGCAGGAAATAATTTTTTTATGTGATCCTTAAGTAATATAGAATCAAGTAAAAAAGAATCTACATCCACTGTATAAGATATACCCAGTTTTTAGACCCCAAATTTTTCGGGAACGTGCGTCTCATATGTGGGGAAATACAGTATCTATAACAGAAACCCTGATTCTCCCACTTCCCAACTATACCCCATCCTACACGAATGACAACTGAACAGGAAATCAGAATTCTAGCAGGGTTCCAGCCAGTATTTTAATGAAGGCATAAAAATGCTGATATACTCTAATAATTTTAGCAATTTATAGGAGTTCTCACCAGCATATTTACAAACCCTGATTTTAAGAGTGTTAGTATGTATTTACCCAAAACAATGTTTTCACATCAGAGCAGCAGGTAGAGTAATCCACATAACCCCTGCTCTATCATGAAATTACTCTGTATCCATGGTTGCAAGCATTGAGACTGCAAAGTGGACATACTTTTCTTCCTGCCAACATCCCGCTTTATTCCTCCATCCGTGTGATATGCACGTGAACCAGAGGAAGATCCGGGGGCAGTACTGCCTGGAAGGACACGATGGCAGTTTCTCAAGAAGAACCAGCGCTTCAGTTAATCCTCCAAAAAGCACTAAACCATATGTAAAAACACTCCTGAAAAGTTTCCCTAATCTTGTACGGTAGCTCATGTGATGGCATAATTTTTCTAGTCAAATAATTCGGTCTTATAAATAAATGATCACGTATCTAATACTGATATATTTTGATCAATTTTTCTTTTTTGCAGAAACATTCATAGGTGTCCTCTGATTCTGATGAAAATAGGCTATATTATACACAGGAATCTCCAGGTGTCTCCAAAGTGATAGTAAAAAATTCTTAAAATACACACATGAACATATTATACACACACACCTATTGAAAGATTTTACCTTTTAACTAGATATCTAAAATATTACCAAGCTTTGTGCATTACATGTTTGTGTAGGTTTGGTATCTCCCTGAAAACTGAATCTAGTGAAACTAGCTGGAAACACTTCCATGTATAATCTCATTCATCTAGTTCTCATTCTTAGCAGAATGGTATATTGCCTGGTGCAGTCAGGCCTCTGAATTTTAAGATGTGTTTCCTCAGCATGAGGTTCTCATCTTAGAATTTTCACACCTGGATGGGCTTGAATTTGAGCATTGTTCAGACCTGGAAAGAAATGCCAGAGCTACTTATCCTGTATGGCCAAGACAGGTGTTGCTGAAACTGGGGAGGCATTTTTTTTTAATACACCTGTCCAGAATCAGTCTACCGCTCACAAACATTAGGGGATATTTTATCGCTTCATATTCATTTTGAAATATCCCCTAATTCTGCTCACAAAAGTTGGGATATTTTATCGCTTCATACTGATTTTGAAATAGCCCCTAATTTTTGTAAGCAGTATATTTCACTTCAAATTGGTATAAGGCACAAAGTCATTTTCAGTTGTCTTGACTAAACCACACTGACAGGCATGAGCTAAATACCAGGTACCCCACACCTACCTCACTAAAAGCCTGCAGGTCACTGGAGTAGGTGCTAGTGAGAGGGTGTGCTTTACAGAAGTGAAATTCTCTCCCCTGGTCCTGGGCTGACTGTGTTGCAGGGTTGCTCTGGGTTCACACTGCGCCAGCCAGCCAAACAGCGTGTGCTGGAGAGCAGCACCCCGTGACCTCGGAACCTAGTGGGAAACTGCGGTTGGCCTCCTTAGGGTTATAGGATAGGACGAGGATATAATCCTGGCAGTTGCGGGAAGAAGAAATTTCCAGGAAGTGGTAAGGCCTGTTCTTATTTTTTTCCTATCTTTAAACACATCCAGGCTCTTTCAAACTGGTTTTGAAAACATTACAGAAAGTTCTTTGATAAGAAAAGGGCAGGAAGGGCACAAGTACCCCTACAGGGAGAGTTCCTTCTGGTCTCTCTCTATTCTCTGCTGAGACTGCGCCTGGCTGCCCGGTCACATTCGCCTGGCACTTCTCTGTCCTGCAGTGGGGCTCAGCCTAACAGCTTTACTCAGGTTGCTTCAATAGTCTCATGTTTTGTCCTCATCTCCGCCAGAGTTGACAGTGCTGGCTTCCACTGCATCTGCAAAATTCTGCTTTTAGCTCCGGCCACCACTGGTCTCACTCTGTTTCTGCTCAGCACTCGCATTTTTCTCAGACTTTGCTCTAGGTCATCAGATTTTAGGAACTGAATTTGGGCCTGTTCAAAAATGGCAGCTTTAAAGCACATTTTGGGTTATTAATCATGGAATAAACCAGTGAGAGTAGAGAAGGGAAGAATAACAGTATGTATGAATACAAATGAAGGTCAGAATATACTTTGAAATCTTGCCCAAATATATTCATTCCTCTTGCTCTTTTATTTTCGAGTTCTTTACCGGGACTGGCCGGCACCTTGACAGTCCTGTTGGTATTTGGGATCTTAGCTGCTTCTAGTGTGTCCCGGAGCAGTGCCTCCCAGTCTGTGGACGGCAGTCCATAGTAAGAAATGCTCTGTACAGCCATCTCACCTATGATGTGCATATCGGATATTTGCCATTAAAATGCTGGTTATGACTCATCAGTTTCACATCCCATTCATGAGTCAAACCTGTCGTAGATTCTGGTATTGCTGCATCTCTCTCTAATATCTTAATTTCTTCCTAGCGTTTCCTCCTCTGTCTCTAGCAGCTCAGGATGCTGTTTCTTCTTTTGTTGGAACCATTTGGGTTTCAACCTCTGTTTTAAAACCTGGAGCATATGTCAAGTGTTCATCAACTCTGCGATGGTCTCATTTACTAAGTACTTAAAGGTATTCGTTTTCTGTCTGGCATCCTGACTTCTGTTTTCCAAGGTTCATAAAGAGGGAACACTTGTAAAATGAAATAATAACCCAGGTTCTACTTACAGAGAATGATTGAGGTAGGACTTCTTTTTGAAACATAGCTGACTGAGTTGCTGCAATTTAAAGGTTATAGATTTTTATTATTAAAGAAATGGAACACGAGAAGTACAAATATGCTTTCCAGTACGTATGTGGAAGGAATACAGAAGTTTCTTAAATCAGGTTGTATTTATTTAAAGCAGAATAAAAAATACGGTGAAATTCAAAGATTACCTATTGCAATATTTATTCCCTAACAGGTTAGTTCTAATGAAAAAAAAAATATTTCAAGACAGATAACAAAAATTTTAGTAAGAATTACACATCTGGTTGCAGACTGAGTTTAGTCAAGCTTTGAGGCCTCAGTATGTTCCTCTGCGTTTTCAAGCATCAATGGCCCAAACCGATTGTTTAACTCATACCAACATCTCTTGTCTGAGATGGTTCCCACTCGACTTTTTGGCCAGCTGGTACGTTTTTTCTTTGGCCTTTTTTTTTTGGAATTCGATTTAACCTGTGCTAGGAATACTTCAGCTGGGGCATATGACCTTGTGGCATTGAACATCTGTTCATAAAGTTGCTTTGCCTGGGGACACATGCTCAGGAGACTTTCTACAGAGGTTGATGTTAACAGCTGTTGGCATAGTCCATGCACCAGGCTTCCACTATACAATCTGTTCAACAGGGGAGAGAGAGAGAAAGGTGTTAAAGTAGAGGGTCAGTGCACTGGGACAACCATCATTAACATGGCTTCAGTGAATGCATCTACACACTCAGAGCACGTCTATAAAATTATTAAAATTACTTAAATTTGTTCCTTCAAGAATGAAGGAACTGAGGACAAGATTACTTCTTGGCTGGCGATCTCTTTAACATCGAATTCAACGACGGATGTATGCTGGTTCTGCAACTAGCCCAAAGTTGAGCAGGCCTCTTAACACTTCAAGGAAAAGGAATTAAAAATGCCTTTAATAAACCAAACGGGTAGTCTGTTAAAATAAGAGAAAGTTTTGGAAGGAGACTTGACTTGAGGTGGTGAACACACCATACAATATACAGATGAAGTTATTATAGAATTGTATACCTGAAACCTATATAATTTTATTAACCAGTGTCACCCCAATAAATTCAATTTTAAAAAAGAAATAAGAAAATTAATGACATCATTTGCAAGGTCATCATTTACCTTGGGCTAAAAACTACTTCACAGATACAAGGATTAAATGGAAGCCACAAATTTAATAATACTGTATAGCAGGGGTCCCCAAACTTTTTACACAGGGGGCCAGTTCAGTGTCCCTCAGACCATTGGAGGGCCGCCACATACAGTACTCCTCTCACTGACCACCAATGAAAGAGGTGCCCCTTCTGGAAGTGCGGCGGCGGGGGGCCGGATAAATGGCCTCAGGGGGCTGCATGCGGCCCGCAGGGGACGTAGTTTGGGGACGCCTGCTGTATAGCTTACTGTAAGAGTTGATCAGCTGGTACCTTAGAAATTGTGGTTGAGGTATCAATCAGAGTAAAACCATTTAAAAGGCCTCAGTCAGGAGTGCTGGGATCAAGAAGAGCCCTGCTGAAATCATTAAGAGGACTGTCTGATCTTGTTTATCCTGTTTTATTTTTTAACTTATCCTGTTTTGTTTTAAAGGGATTTCTGGTAACTAGAGAGGATCCAGTCAAGAATGACCTAATTATTAAAGGAAGAAATGACGTGTCAATAGGATGTCCAATCCATCATTGGTCCCACCACTTTCTCACTGGGCCACACTGCTGCCCTCACTTCTTTCTTACCCTGCTTAAACTCCATAATCAAACATTAGCATCACTTCCTGGCATACAGGCTGCCTCTCCCTTCCACACTTGTCTGGCTAAATGAAAACCTTAAAGTCCACTTAAGCATCTAATAGTCATCTTACTAGAATAAAACCTCCATGAGAACAGAGATTTTTTTTTTATGTTTTGTTTATTACACGATAGATCAGAGTAGGTATTTAATAAATATTTGATTAAATGAATGAATGAATGAACGAACAGTATGCCAAGTAGTAAGAAATGATGAAATACAAAAGAATAATAGGACTACAGTGACTGGAGAGTAATATGATCAGAAAAGGCTTTTACAAAATAATATTTGAACAGATGTAAGTGAGGAAACAAATTATATCCTACCAACTGCTTTTATTTTTTTTTTAACTTTTACTTTGGGACTGATTTTTAAAAATTTGATCTAACCCTGGAAATTTTCTTTGGGCATATGGAAATTATATTTTCCTGTTTCCAGCTCATGAGCTTTAATAGTGTTCCAAGACCAATTACACTAAGATTAATTTTAATAAGTACCTTCTTTGCTTTAAATGTGAATGAAAGTGTTTGCTTCCATGTGCCGCCATCTGAACACTGGTTTCCCGTGCTTACCGGGTCAGGTCTGGCTCTGGGAGAGGCGTGGACAGCAGCTGATTGAGGTACATCCCCATCTGCAGACAGCACTGCCACTGACAGAAGACGTGAGCTGTGTCTAACTCCAGCCTCCTGCCCTGCCGCGCCTGCTCCTTCCGTCTCTGCAACTCTTCACACAACATCTTAGCACCATCCTTCTGCAGATCTTTCTTCTCTAGACAAAGAAACACCCCGAGGGCTGTATTTCACCAGTGGGCAATTTCAACACGCTGTATCAGCTTGTCTGTTTCTCCAGACAGAATACCTCACATGCCATAAAGAAAACGTTTATTTACATAATCAAAATGCTTTTCTGGCTCTTTACTCGTTTAACACCAATGTAAAAACCTTGCTGTATAAATTGAAATATTATACCGAAAAGCCTTTATAATGACAACCTAAGTTTATTCAACCCCAAAGTATTTTTTCCTTAAAATTTCTTCCACTGGTCTACCATGAGACTTTAAACATAGCTGCATGAAACTCTCTAAACCCTAAATCTGTCTCTGAGAAATATAAACTGCTATTAAATATCATTCTCTTTATTCTCATCTCACCAAACTGCCCTTCATGGAGACCTCTGTGCTATAGCACATTTGAAGAAACAGCCCAGGTGTTCAAAGCAAATTGTAACTTCTGTTTTATGGGAGGAAAACAATAGTATGACTGAGAGAATGTGGCAGATGATCACTTCTTCACATAAGAAGATCAAGGCGCAAGAGGAAATGAAGATAGCTGTGTGTGCAGCTGTAACCTGCAGCTTGAGCGGGGGCGCATAAAACGACGCCTGGACCAACCTGAAGGTAGTAACAGAAAGGAGGCCCACCTTTTACCCATTAGGGAGCAGTAAGGCACTGAGCATGCCTGGGTGCCGGGTCCACAATTCCTAAAAGAGAAGAAACAGACCCTTGACATGCCCCTCCTGTTGGACTCGGGTAAAAATTTAATAGCTTGTGCCGTGAGAGTTTTCATAAACTATATTATTCAATGAGGTGACACCCCTAAACTTTTAGTGTCTTAACCATTAATAGGCCTTACTCTGCATTAAGTTGGCATATAACAACAGTCCCTCCTGACACCTACTGTCACACTTGGGCTTTCTTGGAGTCTATGCTGGTTCATTATTTCATTTAATTTATTTTAAAGAGTTAACTTCAGAGCAGCAATAGCCAGTAGGACTTCCTGCTGGGATGGAAATGTTCTATATCTGTGCTGTCTTAGCAACACATGGCTACTGAGCACGTGAAATCTGGCTAGTAGTTATATTAGATAATACTGTTCCAGAGGATGTTAACTGGTACACGTTTTGAATGCAGTGTTACAACATTCATAATCTTTAAGGAGAATTATCCCACGAGAGGATCGAAGTGCTGATTACATTGCCTCAAAGCCTGTTGCTTTAATAGAAAGAGGAGTTACTACTACTGTTACTCCTTATAAGGCAGTGGAAACTGACGGTGGAGAAAGAGGAAAGGAAAGAAACAGCACACGCATGGATGTTTGCTGTGGTTGCATGGTCTTCAGAAGTTTCACCAGTGGGCAATTTCAAGTAAGTTTCTAGTGATGATGTTGCTGCTGTACTGACAGGGACAGGAGAGGTGGAATATAAAATATATGCAACTGACATCACGCTGTCACACTTCAGAGGTCAGCGTTGGGTTCACAGAGCAGGTGGGATTAGGCAGTATCCGCACATTTCACTGCTGTGCCCTTGAAGGCAAACCCTCCAGCACTGAGCCTGGCACGTGGAAGTCCTCAAGAATATCTTCCAATGAATAATATATTGGTGCCTCCATTTCTAAGTTCTGATATAACTGATAGGAGTAGATTATCCAAGAATATTCTTTAAAAAAAAAATTTATGTGTAAGTAACATGCAAAAAGACACTTCTGGAATGTCCAGATACCTACCAGGGTTGTTGATTATGGCATGCAAGGGCCCCATCAGCATGCCCAGCAGTAAGGCTTGTAGATGATGTACTTTTGCCTTGGCCTCCGCGTGCTGCAGCCAGTAGCAACTGACAGCAATGGGCAGCTTCAGAGAAGGAGGGATTGGGTCCAGGACGCTCTGCTTCACCTTCAGCGTTTCTAACAAAAGTGTCTGCCGTCTAGCCAAGGAGAGCTGGAAATACATACCAAACACCTTGCAAGTTACTTTGGGGTATGTCTCCCCCACCTCTAGTATGAAGAGACTTTAATACAAATGAAATTGCTGTGTTGGGCTCTTTTCTTCCTGTGTAAAAAATTCAGCCACACTCAAAGAATTTCCAACATTAATAAGGCAGTTAATATAGCTGACTGAGTGGATGGATGTACTGTCTGCTGCCAAACAGCCCTTGCTCATGTCATTCTATTCTCCGTGTAGGCTGGTTGGGCATCCTCACGGTACTTGGGAAGCGTGTTAAAAATGCACTCATCTAGTCCCACACCCTACATTTGGATTCAGTAAACGTGAGGGCTTGTAGGTGAGGGAATCTGCATTGGAGAAACAATGATCTATCCTCAACCAAACCCTGACTCAGCAGCGAATATTTAGGCCCCACCTTCTCCGGGATGCCTATACTGGTCACCACCAGAAGAAACTTAGGTGACATGCGCCCTCGTGGCTTATCAGACAGTTCCCATTCCATGTGCCCCTGTGGCGTATCCCAGTTCTCTGTTCTGGGAGGTCCCCCAGTTGAATGTTTTATTGTCTCTGTGTTTCCCTCCACAGGGATATTCCCAGGGTGGCTACTTAGAGGTGAGAGGTATATTCAAGGGAGATGGGGATATTTAAGGACTCCCTGCATCATGCTTGCAATAACACAATGCACTCCCTTTTACTCCATGTTTCACAGAGTTCACTTCAAATAAAAGGAAGCAAACGGCTAGGAGGGCTTTGGGCTCCTTGTTGAAATAATTTTACCTTAATGAATCTTAAGACTTAAGAACCATAGAGACCTTACAAGTCACATACTTTTACAGATGAGGAAATCGGGATGATTAAAAGGGTACCTTCAAAGGGACTTGACAATCAAACTGTAAGAGAAAAATATGGGTGTATTACTAGTGTCTGCATGCAGCCAGAAAAGGATTTATTTCTTAACTTTCAGAAAGGATGAGATAGTCTGACACATTTCTTAGCACCAAACACCTATTAGCTGAGAATAAGGTGTTATCCTGAAATAAAACATTTCAAAATTGACAGGATGATTTCATCATCAGTGCATGACAGCATTAAATCAATGATTTATAAGCACTGGTTTTAATAATTTAATATGGTGATAAAATGTTTTTAATTACAAATATGTAAAGAACAGGATAACTAATCACCCCTTTGGGAAGTAACATTAACTACTTAAAGCAAAACAAAAACTATTCTTTTAATCTAAATGAGAAAAACACACCAAGTAAAGGCTAAGAAAAATACATGAATTCTTTAATGACATATAATGCTTAAATTACTGAATTCTCTAGCCAACCTAAAACTTACAAAGCCGAGTGTGATTTGAGAGATATTCTGCCCCTCACTAATTCTACAGCCTCGGGCAAGTTTCCGAGCTTTTCTATAGTCAGTCTGATCATCTGACTGGGCATTATAATAATGTGTTACACAGAGTGTCCCAATGGATCCACAAGACCTTAGCCTCTTCCAAAAGGGGAATTACTCTGCTCACAGCCCTTCCATCTGGTGAGGTTTTATCCCCTGTGACAACTCCCAGGGGAAAGGAAAGCACAGCCTGCACAGGACGCTGCCACAGGGGTAGAGGTGTCTAGAGAGAGGCTGGTCTTGGCACTGCCTTACAGCCCAAGCACGGTCCATTTGCATTTCTCCTTACGATTATCCTCTTGTTGGTTAACTTGAGTGGTGCTCTCCCCGGCAACTAACATTACCAAAATGACAATACTATGTGGTTGCTGTGGGAATTAAATGAGAGAGTGAATGAAGTTTCTATTATAATAGCTAGCACAAAGCAAATAAAGTATTATTACAGCATCATGTTAAGGAAAACAAAATGGCCTACCCAGGTGGTGGCGCAGTGGATAGAGTGTCGGACTGGGACGCGGAGGACCCAGGTTCCAAACCCCAAAGTTGCTAGCTTGAGCGCAGGGTCGCTGGCTCGAGTGTGGGATCATAGACATGACCCATGGTCTCTCCTAAAGGTTGCTGGCTTGAAGCCCAATGTCACTGACTTGAGCCCAAGGTCGCTGGCTTGAGCAAGGGGTCACTCATTCTACTATAGCCTCCCAGTCAAGGCACATATGAGAAAGCAATCATTGAACAACTAAGGTGCCACAATGAAGAATTTATGCTTCTCATCTCTCTCCCTTCCTGTCTATCTGTCCCTCTCTCCTCTGACTCTCTGTCTCTGTCAACAATATAAATAAAAATTTAATAGATACTCTCAGAGTTTCTATACTTTATCTGGAATCACATTTGCACCTGATACCATTTAGAATTATGGGTTAATTAGAGCTAACAAAACTGAGCTAAAAACAGAATTGATTAGTTTACTCCAAGGGAAAGCCAAATAATATCACTGCATAGAGAGTGAACTAAAATTTCACCTTACTTTGAATTCAGTTAAGTGATGAGAACACTTGTCATCTCCCCTTAGCAAGGAGTATAATCAACCTGTCACATTCAGTGACTCAACTGGGTTTTCACGTGGAAAAAAGTGTCCTCATCCCTATGTCACTGTACAAAAACAAATCAATTCCAGATAGATTGTAATCTAAATATGAAAAATATATATTTTCTTGACCTTAAAGTAGATAGTAAATTAAGTCACAAAATAATAACCATCAATAATAAAAATTTAAATTAATCTATATAAAGAACTTCTATTCATCAAAACATACTAGAGTTAAAAGACGATCCACATAAGGCATCGACCTGGAGCACTGAGGTCGCCGGTTCGAAACCCTGGGCTTGCCTGGTCAAGGCACATATGGGAGTGATGCTTCCTGCTCCTCCCCTGCTTCTCTCTCTCTCCCTTTCTAAAAATGAATAAATAAAATCTAAAATTAAAAAAAAAAATTAAATTAAAACTAAAAATCCACAGAATGGGAAAGGCTATTCCCCACAATACATGTTATTTAGCAAAGGACTTGGTATATATATATATATATAAAGACAACAACAACAAAACAGAAAAGTGAGCAAAAAACTGAACAGAAACTCACATAACAGAATGGTCAATGAAGACATGGAAAGGTGCTCTAAACAGTCATCAGGGCAATGCAAATTAACACCCACTAAAATTGGCTACATGATGCCACTACAGAACCGCTAAAATTTTTTAAAAGGACAGAAAATACCAGGTATCAGCAAGGGTGTAAAGTGAGAGGAACTGTCATAAGCTTGCTGGTAGAAATATTAATTGCTAAAACCACTTTATGAGACCATTGGCATATATCTTCCAAGCTGTGTATCCTGTAACCCAGCAATTCTGCTCCTAGTTATATGTGCAATAGAGATGTTTGTATTTTCACTAAATAATGTGTACTAGAATGTTCATAGCACTATTCAAATAGCCCAAACTGCCAACTCCCCAAATGCTCATCAGATATACAATGGAAAAACCAATTTTGGCATATTCTCAAATTGTAAAAATGTAGAGCAATGAGAAATGAATTTTCTACAACTACTCAGAGTGATAGGAATGAATACATCATCGTATTGAATAAATGAAGCCAGGTAAAAGAATTCATACCGTATGATTCCATTTTAATAAAATACAAAAACAGTTAAAACTAGTTAATGTTTTTAGAGGTCAGGATAGTGATTACCGTGCATAGGAGAGGGTGTGGCTAGAACCAGACACTAGGGAAGGCCTCTGGGGTGCTGATAATGAGTCTTTATCTGGGTGTTCCGTACACGGAAGTGTCAACTTGGTGAAAATTCATCAAGCTGCACGATTATCTGCACTCTGCTGTATATAGATACTCAGGAAGGGATGAATTGCAAAGAGGCAAGAGGGAACTTTTAGGGGTGCTGGATACAGTCATTTTAATTGCAGGATGGATACACAGATGTAAACCTCAAAACTCATAAATGTACACACTTTAAATACAAGCACTTCATTGTACATCAATTATTCTCAACAAAGACATGTTTATTAAAAACCCTCCAACACAGCACCATTTATGTTATGAATAGAAATGTAATTTCAGCAAAGCACCATCCTTTAAAATGTTGCTAATTTCAATTTTATTGCTGTGGGTAAAGTTTTTTTTTTTTAATATTTATTTATTTATTCGTTTTAAAGGAGAGAGAGAGAGAGAGAGAGAGAGAGAGAGAGAGAGAAGGGGGGAGGAGCAGGAAGCTTCAACTCCCATATGTGCCTTGACCGGGCAAGCCCAGGGTTTTGAACCGGCAACCTCAGCATTCCAGGTCAACGCTTTATGCTGTGGGTAAAGTTTTAATAAATCCCTTCTGTTTGGAACTTGACTTACGCTCAACTTTATATGAACAAACTTATGCAATGTGATAGTTATCTGTGTTCCATGGCATGGTAAAAATGACTTGTAAAACTGAATCTAGACTTGAATATAAATAAAACATCAGATGGGGACACCATGTCATGGGCTTCCCTGAACACAATGACTTGTAATTAAGCATGTCCCTTGAGGGACCTTGGAAGCCAGCCACGTCTATGGAATTGTTACAAGAAAGGTTGGGTCCTGTGGATAAGGAGGCCAGTGAGACTTTTCTTTGAGAATTCAAGTCATAAAATTCACCGTTTTAAAGAGGTTTTTGTATATTTGTAAACTTGTGCAACCATCACTAATTCTAGAACATTTCATCACCCCCAAAAGAAACCCCGTCCCATGAGCAGTCCCTTCCCCATTGCCAAGGAGGGTCCTGTACCTGCCCGATGGGAATCTCCTATCCTCCTGCCTGAGCTGTCAATAATGGGAGGCCATGCAGGCCAGGACTGGCATTACCGACATTCTGAGCCAGATAATGGACTGTCCTGTGTAATGTAAGATGTTTTAGCAGCATCCTTGGCCTCTACCTGCTAGATGCCAGTAGAAACCCCTTCCTCAAACCTCCCCACAATCAAAAGTGTCTCCAGGCCCTGGCCGGTTGGCTCAGCGGTAGAGCGTCAGCCTGGCGTGCGGGGGACCCGGGTTTGATTCCCGGCCAGGGCACATAGGAGAAGCGCCCATCTGCTTCTCCACCCCCCCCCTCCTTCCTCTCTGTCTCTCTCTTCCCCTCCTGCAGCCAAGGCTCCATTGAAGCAAAGATGGCCCGGGCGCTGGGGATGGCTCCTTGGCCTCAGCCCCAGGCGCTAGAGTGGCTCTGGTTGCCGCAGAGCGACGCCCCGGAGGGGCAGAGCATTGCCCCCTGGTGGGCAGAGTGTCGCCCCTGGTGGGCGTGCTGGGTGGATCCCGGTCGGGCACATGCGGGAGTCTGTCTGACTGTCTCTCCCCGTTTCCAGCTTCAGAAAAAAAAAAAAAGTGTCTCCAGACATTGCCAAACGTCCCCTGGGGGGCAACTTCATCCCCAGTGGAGAACCAATGACGTAGAATGCTGCAAGGTCTCTCCCGGACAGGAGAACCCTGCTGGGAAGCTACGACTACTGTCCTACATGCTTGAGTAGACTGGCACCAACAGTGATCTGTGAGCCTTGTGAATCTGAGTGTTTAGTTGGATCTAAGAATAACCCCCAGTGAGCACTGAAATTGGTATTGTAAATTTATCTGTATTTAATTTGTAAATTTAATTGTGTTAGCATGAACAGTTTCATATTTATTTGTAATTTTTAATATAGAATATGAAAAACAAATTGAACACTGGGATCAATAGGAGGTTTTTTGTTTTTTTTATTTTACCCTTGAAAAGGGAATTGGTCTGTGTAGCTGAGGTTTAAGCAGCCACTTACATAAGTTAAGAGTCACATTTTCATGATCAAACTAAGTAAATTACCATGATGCCACAAATCGAAAGCCTTAAAAATGGTCCTCAGCAATAAAAATGAAAAATGAGACCCGAGCATCAGTTTTAATCTTGTTCATTGAAACCTGATGCAGGCTATTGTTAGCTATGCCTATAATCAATGCTGTTAGGCCCGCTATTTTTTTTTTGTAGCTCAGAATATTTTCCTGTTTCTTTAGCCACAGAACTCCATTGTATTAATAGCTCGTAACAACACAGTAGTAATAATCACAGAGCTAGCACAGACTACTGAACCACAGTGAAAGGGCAGATGTGGAGCTGAGAGATCTGCGCGTGAGTCCTGGCACCGACCCTGCCTGGCTGAGGTATCATTCAGTTCCCATCCTGCGCCCTGGCTTTCTCAGCTATGAAGTGGGGGCAGCATGGCAACCTACCCCAGTTTGTCATGTGGAGAGGAAATCTACGTGAAAGCACTTTGTAACCTGTACGGTGCTTTACAGAGATTCCATTAGTGTTACAAACACTTACCTCAGTCAATTTGCTTAAGTCAGAATGATCCTTGGGCGGTGCTACTGCATCAACAACTGATGTTTGGATGTTTTTATGAATCCTTTCCACTTCGCTGAAAGCTGGAGGCCGAGGAGGCAATGCATTGAAGGACACGTTTTCCAGATGTGGAGAAACATTCAAAAGAAGCCCATAAATGACTTGCCGGATGGGCAGAGCTATTCTGTGGGCATTTGGTTGCTGCATGTTTTCCACTTGTGTGTGGAGAATGGTCCGTCTTAGCACCAAAGCATCGCTGATGAAAGGAGATAGCTGACCTTTGGCCAAAGCCACTAGGACCCATTCCGGTAAACCCAGACCCAAGGCCTCTGGACAGTCATAAGTACCACGTTGGAAGAAGTGCTGCAGCTTCACCTGCGACTGCTGGTATTCTTCCATGGAACAACAGAGAAGCTCTTTAACATTTTCTCGATTCTTTTTTGGGAGATGCTTCAGAACATTATCTAGTGCTTCAGCAGGGTCAGCAAAACGAGACAACCAAGTCAGAAGCCCCAGAACTCGGTGGCATCTCCTGCCCGTAGAGCTGGCAGCTCCGGGAGGAGCCCGTACTTTACTTAAGAATGTCTCCATGATGGGAAGATTGATATGGTCGTTTCCACAAAGCACCGCAAAGAGAGGTAGTAGAGCCTTATTCATATTACTGAAGTAACGGCAGAGTCCATCAAGGGAAAACCATTTAGCAGGGATATAGGAGTCTCGTGTGCCCTTAACGGTGTTCACGTTTCTCCACTGAAAGCTATTCAGTGGGCAAAACCCAGCTTTCAGGTCAAAAACGCAAAAGTCACTATCCGATGATAACACAGGGCAATTCCAATGATTAGCCAGTGTCATAATGTCCCGATCTGCTTCTGAAAAGCACTGGACAAAACATACCTGCAGCTTGATCAATACCTGTATAAACACTTCCCGGATGAGTAAAGGACATACATACCCACCCCCACCGACAGAAAGGGAATGGGCCGTCTGGATCTTTTCTCTAGCTCTATCCTTCAAAGTTGTAAGCTTTTTATCTGAAATGTCACATCCTCCATCTAATACAACATACGGACATATATTACAAGAAAACAGCGATTCAAAGAACTTTTGTACAACATCTGCAAAAGAATCGTAGTCCCCTCCATACCGGAGCTCCAAATTTGAGTTGAAGCAAAGCTGGTGGAAGAGAGCATAGCCATCAATGATAATTTTTGTGTTTCGCAACTTCAAATCAGCGAATAACTCATAACTATGGTCTTCCACAAAACTCATTAGTCCTCGGACACCCATGATGACTGTCTGAAGAATTGCCTGTTTAAAACAATAGAACGCACTTTCAATAGATGCTGGTGACAGGGGACCAAGTCATTGTTTCCAGCACCATCAAATCAACAGCAAATGTTATTAAGAACTCTTTAAATCCCACATATTAGATGTCAGCATCGCAATTCTTCTCTGGATCATCAGGCAAAACTAACTAGCTGAATGCTCTTTCATTTTTTATTGTTTTCCCTGTATGTTACAAGGTACAGATTGAATGGTTTCATGGAGCTTCTTGATCTTTGGATCTGAATGAGGTTGCTGATGATTCTAAAGGAAAATCAATTAAAATCCATTACTGATACACTAGTATAGAACTTGTTAACTTTGATATTGAGATAGTCACCATCTTACAACACAGAACATTTGTTTTGTGGGGTCAAAATCAAAAGTCAAAAACCATAAAAATGATATCCTTCTCAATCTCATAATTATTAAATCAGAAAGCATTGCGCTTCAGTTAGTTAAAGTATGTAGGGTCAATGATATGAATCCAGATTTTCTTTTTTGAAAATCAGAGTCTGGGAACTTCTTTCAGGCATTGGCTTGTGGTCCCATCTTAACCAGCATAGTTTTGAGTAAGGAAAGTTTTCATGCATCGAGGAACCTCACTGTCCAGTTTTACCCCAACCAGAGGTTCTTCTCATCTTGTCTTTGCATACCTGTCCCAGTTACCGACAATATTCTTCAATACCTAACTTAAGTCACAGAATCAGTGTCACTAGTTTTTCCTTTGGCCTTAGGCTTCAAAATGGCTCAGCACGGTACTATTACAAAATTGTGAGATTTTGGTCCAGCATGGGTTTTCTTTTTTTTTTCTTGACATTAATTTTGATTTTTTTTTTTTAACAGAGACAGAAAGAGAGTCAGAGAGAGGGATAGACAGGGACAGATAGACAGGAACGGAGAGATGAGAAGCATCGATTATTAGTTTGTCGTTGTGCATTGCGACACTTTAGTTGTTCCTTGATTGACTTCTCATATGTGCCTTGACCACGGGCCTTCAGCAGACCGAGTAACCCCTTCTCGAGCCAGCAACCTTGGTTCCAAGCTGGTGAGTTTTGCTCAAACCAGATGAGCCACACTCAAGCTGGCGACCTTGGGGTCTCGAACCTGGGTCCTTGGCATCCCAGTCCGATGCTCTATCCACTGCGTCACCGCCTGGTCAGGCAGATTAATTTTGATTTTTAAAGCTACTGCATTAAAATTTATCTTGGTTACAGAGTTTTTGGGTATCCCCTTACCATTCTGCGTCTGACTCACTTCATCTCTTGGCCCTGTCTCAGCACCTTATCCTGTAGAATACTTATTTGGTTAGTGGTGTGTCTTGTAAAGTTTATGCCCTCAGAGCCCGAATAAACTCATCCTAAGCTAATTACAGGACCTTGCACAGTTGTTCGACAAATGCATGCAGGATAGGAGAAAGGCGCACAGAAGTCTTTGATCTAAGTCCTCAAACAAGGCCTTCACACATCGCCCCACCTAGGCCCTCATAACCCTCGACCCGGACCAGCAGCACAGGCCACCTGGTCCTTCCTCCCACGGGACCTGCCCCTCCACTGGGAGCCCCCGGGAGCCCAGCGAGCACTAGAAGCGGAAGCACCCTCACCTGAGAGCGAGGACAGGAAGTCCGCGGGAGACGTCACTGGGAAGCCGGATTCCGTGTAGCAGTAGCATCAGACTGCGCCGGGCTTCGGGCGCTCCGCCGCTAGGTCGCTAAGGAAGGTTGAGCAGTGCGCGCCCAGCCTTTTATATGGCTGCTATCGGGTTAGATAAGCTGGACTGGCCGCGCTTGTTTTCTTTTCCCCTCCTACTTGAGTCCAAGCACACTTCCGCCCCGATGGAGCTTAGTGCCGCCTCCCCGACTTCCCAGCATGCCCTGCTTTGTCTCCCTGGCAACGGTACCCAACATTTGGGGCCATAGCCTGGAGCTCCGAGGGTCCCGCTTGCGGGCGGAACTCTGGACAGAGCCTGGCTCTGCGGCTTCTCGCCCGCGGCCCGGAAAGGTATGCGAAAGGTGCTCTCCCGGCGCGCCGAGCTCCTCCGCGCCAGGGAAGGCGGTGGTTTCGGGCTGCCCCGCTCGAGGTCCGCCTCCTTGCACCTTCAAGCCTTCGACCCCCTCACTTCCCTCGACTCCTTACCTACCAGATCTAATCCTTTCTCCGGAGAATAAATGTTGCTGGTGCCCCCCTCCATATGTTAACGCGCTTTGCGAAAAAGGTAAATTTAAGAAAAGTTGAGACTGTTATGTTAGTTTTTATTTACCTTAAGGTTAGGTTTACCTTTAAGGTTCAATTCCCACTTTAGCAGAATCTGGTGTCAAATCTGCTTCTTGCTGTTTATCATTACCCGGGAAGAAAACTACTTGGCTTTAACCTCTGATAAACACTACCTTACCTTGTCTTTTCCCCCCAACCTGATCAGCTTCACCTCCAAAGGTTAGTTGTACAGAGTGGTAATCTTTTACCTTTGTCACAGTTCCCATCCAATTTTGTAAGTCCTTGTCGTCCCCCCGCCTGCCTGCCCCTTAGGCAGCTCTGGTCACTGAGAATACAAAGGAAAAGAAGGTGTGTTTTTCAGACTGTCAAGTTAGTTCACAACCTTTTGAGGTGGGAGCGAAGGTACCTTGACAAATGAACAGGTAGTTCTAGAATCTAGGTAGTGCGGTCTAGTTCTAGAATCTAAACAGTTTCTGGTTACACAGAGGACACTAATGGAATTGATGGCCTAATGGTGGCCTGGGAAGGGAGCGCAGGGCTCAGAAGGAGAGTTTGAGCCAAAGGGAACCTTTTCTAAAAGTATGCTGTGGCCTCATCCAGGCTGTTTAGACACTGCTAGGTTAACATTCACAAATAGGAGCCTCTGGGAAACTGGACTTCTCAGAACTATTCTATCCTTCGCTATAAAGGGGCTTTTATTTCATCTTTAAAATAAGGATAATTATTGAGTGATCTGAAGTGTCCTTTTCAGTTGAGAAGCTGTAAATCTCTACATTTTTTAACAGCTTAAGTTGACCAGAAAGTCTCACTTTTATGCTAGCAGAGAAAAAAAGAAAAAAAAATCCATTTGGATGCCTGCTCTCCAGTTGTTTTTTTCAGCAGTAGACTTTACTGATACTTTCTGTGACTTTGATAATTCCACTTAAGTTTTTATTTATTTGGGAATTTTGACATATGGGCCTCAGCTCTGAAGTTCCAGCTCAATGCTTACAGGGGTCCCCAAACTTTTTACACAGGGGGGGCCAGGTCACTGTCCCTCAGATGATTGGAGGACCACCACATACAGTGTTCCTCTCACTGACCACCAATGAAAGAGGTGCCCCTTCCGGAAGTGCTGCTGGGGCCGGATAAATGGCCTCAGGGGGCCGCATACAGCCTGCAGGCTGTAGTTTGGGGACCCCTGTATGAGCACATAGCCACTCATGTGATTTGTTTTCTTTCTCTTTCTTTCTTCTTCCCTCCCTCCCTCCTGCCCTCTCTCATTATCCCCCTCCCTCTCTCCCTTTCTTCCTTCCTCTCTTTCTTAGCTGGTTACTAGTCTTGTTACTGGTGAAGTGATGAAACCTTCGTTATTGTCTTGCTTGAGAGCAAGAATTCAGTCAAGACACAAAGTATAGCAAGCAAAGCAACGGTTTATTGGTCATGCAGGAATACACTCAAGAAGGTCTGAGTGGGCAACTCACTCATGAGAATGAGTGCCCCTTTTAGTTACAGAATTTAAGCATTTATGGGCTTTACTTCCTGGGCTTCCCCATTACGATCTCTTTTTTTCTTTCTAGCTTCTTCTTATTTTCCTGTCTTGTATCGCTTTGTAACTGGTACCGTATCAGGGAATGCAGACCATCATCTGGGTGTGGTGAGGTTTATCTTGTATACCAGAAATGCGTGGGGGCAGTTCATCCCTCCACTGCCTCTTCTCTCCCAGCTCATGTCTACCTACCTACCTAACCTAACATTCTCACTGGCATCGGGTGAAACTTGCCTTATTTCAATAAATACCTTATTTTAAGAAAGAAAATGCTGTACATCAGCAATTCTCAACTGGTATGCTGCAAGAATTTTTAAAACATGCAATATCTGAATATTTCATCAGGGGCACTAACCTCTTTTCTCTTAAATTGTCAAATAAAAAAATGACACCAGCCAACACAACAATAGCCATCTGGTGTGAATGACCTGTCTTGAACCATAAACCTATATATAGTTCATACAATAGAGTTACATCTTATTGGTCACACTGCATAATAAGTTTACATCTGATTGGTTAATTCTTGGTGCCAAAAATCCTTATATACACGTGTAGGCATCTGATTTTTAAAAAAGTCACTTTGGGCCCTGGCCAGTTGGCTCAGCAGTTGAGCGTCGCCCGGCGTGTGGAACTCCCAGGTTCGATTCCCAGTCGGGGCACACAGGAGAAGCACCCATCTGCTTCTCTACCCTTTCCCCTCTCCTTTCTCTCTACCTCCCTTTTCCCCTCCCGCAGCCAAGGCTCCACTGGAGCAAAGTTGGCCTGGACACTAAGGATGGCTCCATGGCCTCTGCCTCAGGTGCTATAATGGCTCCGGCCTCAACAGAGCAACACCCAGAGCATCGCCCCCTGGTGGGCATGCTGGGTGGATCCAGGTCAGGCGCATGCGGGAGTCTGTCTGACTGCCGGGGCTTCTAGCTTCAGAAACATAAAAAAAAACATTTAAAAAAAGTTTCTTTGGAGTAAAGGGTAAATAATCGCTATTATGATTATTTTTCTTGTAAATCAAAATTATACCTATTTTCTGTCAGATCTGCATAAAAGCATATTTTTTGTTGTACCACAGGATTTTAGTAACTTGTTTATATGTGCCATGAGTTGGAAACAATTGAAAAATTGCTGCTGTAAATGAATATTTACTTGTTTATGTTCTGTTCTGAAGGCTATTGGCCATGTACCCTAAGCTACACGGATAACATCCTGTTTTATCATTATATACAATAGGTTTAGTTATAGTTTTGGAGTTGTTGAATATAAAAACCTGAACTCTCAGTCATAGAGTCTTCCATTTAAAATCATGTTTTCATATAGATTTAAAATGAAACCTACTTTTCATGATTAGTAACAAAAAAATTGCATTTTGATGAAAAAAAAAAGTATTTTTACCATGCACATACATATGAAACAATCCTGCCCTTTGTAATTGTCATACATTTGTAGCTCCATGAGGAATTATAGATTTACCTATGGCACATTTATAGTCAGCTAACATTAAAATACAGTTTTAGATTTAAACTGCTTTTGTGACACTTTTTTTTTTTTTTGACACTTCTTATTTCTAATCCGGGGAGATTACTCTATACATAGTATGTATAATTGAAACTTTAGAAATTGGATCAGAATTTGCTTAAGATGAGAAAAAATTTATTCTGAATCCTTATCCCTTTCCATATCTATTCTAAGAAATGTAGACACTATGATGTCAAGTCCACAGAAGTAAAATGAAGAAACTAGCATCATGCTCATTTCTGGTTTAATCTTAGCTCAATATTTGTTAATAAAAATAGATATATGGTGGGAAGAAAGACAAAAAGTTGATGCAAATGTATAGAGTTAAGGAAATGATAATGTTCTTACATTTGAATATATATATATATATTTTAAGTAAAGGGGAGTATATAACAAACAGATTGTCGTTTGGAAAATATATATACATCTCAGAACTTTGGGGCAATTTGGCTGTAATTCAGTTTTGCCAAATATGGATGTATGAGGGAAGACTCTTCCTGTGAAAGACTCCCTTCCGTTGGGATCTTCAGTATCTCTACCTTGTAACATTTTTCTTTCATGTTGTTCAAGTAAACCAACATGGTGTCATTCAATCCACTAATCAAGGTACAGGTATCACTGCCCAAAACTTACACTTTTTATTGGGAATAGTTCAACATCTTTTAGACCTGACCTCTGGACTCTTCATATTTAAGGCATTGACTGACGCTCCTTGGGTGAATTTGACCATCTCCTAGAAAATTTGAATGTTAAGTTTCTATAAACAAAGAAACCAGTTCTCTCACGTTTGGAGCAATGCTGAAATTCCAAGAGGCTGTTAAGTATGTGAATGGATCAATAGCTGTTTCGACTCATCCAAAGACCTTGATTGCAAGAAGATATGTGCTTCAACAGAAACTTGGCAGTGGAAGTTTTGGAACTGTCTATCTGGTTTCAGACAAGAAAGCCAAACAAGGAGAGGAATTGTAAGTAAAAATCCTTCCTGCAAATCTTGACTTGGCTGCCCATGTGTGCAACCTTTAGCTGATTAAAAACATGGACAATCCTTCACTTTGCTCTTTGCATTAAAGAATTTAGTAAGAGATAGAAAAGCTCCTTGAGTGGTGTCTTAAGATTTTTAAAGGCATTTCAGCAGGTGAATAAAGTACCCAAATGACTAAGAGAAGGGAAATAGGGTTGATAATGTGAAAATAAGATTTTTATGCATACCAGAATCTCAGTTAGGAGATTGCTTCAACTTAAATTGATTAGGATTTCTTGATGAATGATAGAATAAGCATTGTTTATAACGACTGCAGTTTTAGAAATATTATAAAAATGCAAATAAATGGAAATTCACATTTGAAGTGACTAGGAAGAACTAAAGGAACCATGGTATTAATTTTCTTTGCCTCTTTTCTGTGGAGAAGTTTTTCAAAGTCTAGTTATATAGTCCTCAAATTAGATATTTACACCAAACCGAGCTCCCATCTAAAATTAGCTTATGTTGATGAACCTTTTGTTACTTCTCCTTTGATTTGATTGGACACTGTAAATGTTCATAGTAGAGAAAAACTCTTAATTCTGTTAACTGTACCTATCTTACATATAAGGATGAATCTTCATTTTATGGGTAAAGTTGTTTGAATTTGCTGCAGTGAAAAATTAGTTGGATTTGAAGTTGGGATAAGAAACTTGTGCATCAGAAATACAGGAGGAAGAGAAAGCAGAAGAATGATCTAAGAAATCAAACCTTAACTAACAAACACATTCCCATCCCATGATCTATTTTAAGGCTACTCTATATTCTTTCTGCTTTTGCCCATTAGATATTTAAGTGTGGGTTTGAAAAACCAGTGTGATAATTTTCTACTTCTTAATATTTTGTAGGAATTATAAAGGTAAATGTTACTGATGGTACTACTTTATTTTAAAAGTCAACCATTAAAATGGTCTCTATGTCTAGGATTTAAAAAATTATCTAGAATTCATAGTTTTCAATAAATTTCTACACGAAGAATGGTGACAGTGCTAGTACTCTCCCTGTGTCATTAAAACATGCTTTAAGTCTCCTATCAGCCTGAGCAGGTGGTGGTGCAGTGGATAGAGCATTGGCCTGGGATGTTGCGGACCCAGGTGCAAAACCTTGAGGTTGCCAGCTTGAGCACGAGCTCACCAGCTTGAGCGTGGGGTTACTAGCTTGAGTGTGGGATCATAGATATGATCCCATGGTCGCTGGCTTGATCCCACAGGTCACTGGCTTGAAGACCAGGTTGCTGGCTTGAGTCCAAGGTCTCTGGTTTGAGCAAGGGGCCACTAGCTTTGCTGGAGCCCTCCAGTCAAGGCACATATGAAAAAGCAATCAATGAACAGCTAAGGTGCTGCAACAAAGAATTGATGCTTGGCCCTGGCCGGTTGGCTCAGCGGTAGAGCGTCAGCCTGGCGTGCGGGGGACCCGGGTTCGATTCCCGGCCAGGGCACATAGGAGAAGCGCCCATTTGCTTCTCCACCCCCCCTCCCTTCCTCTCTGTCTCTCTCTTCCCCTCCCGCAGCCAAGGCTCCATTGGAGCAAAGATGGCCCGGGCACTGGGGATGGCTCCTTGGCCTCTGCCCCAGGCGCTAGAGTGGCTCTGGTTGCGGCAGAGCGACGCCCCGGAGGGGCAGAGCATCACCCCCTGGTGGGCAGAGCGTCTCCCCTGGTGGGCGTGCCGGGTGGAACCTGGTCGGGCGCATGCGGGAGTCTGTCTGACTGTCTCTCCCCATTTCCAGCTTCAGAAAAATACAAAAAAAAAAAAGAAAAAAAAAAAAAAGAATTGATGCTTCTCATCTCTCTCCCTTCCTGTCTGTCTGTCCCTCTTTCTCTCGCTACAGAAAAAAAAACCCTCCTATTGAGAAGAATTTTTCCCTTTTAAATTCTAGAGATACTTTTTCAGCCATTTAGAAAAAAAGGATAAATTTTTACTAGAGAATTTTTATGGAAATATTGAAAGTAAAATCTAAATCTAACCAAGGACTTGTAAAACTGTCAAGTCTGTATCTAATTTTGGTTTCCTCAGCTATTGAGGAATATGAAGAATTTTAAAAGAATTCACAGGAGGGCTAAAAAGTTGATTAGTAGTAAGATGTAAGACCAAACTTTAAAGCCACAGACTTGAGCTAGTGGGTCAGTGTAATATGTAGCGTGTATGTGTGTGTGTGTGTGTGTGTGTGTTAAGAAGGGGAAGGGAGGCCTGACCTGTGGTGGCGCAGTGGATAAAGCGTCGACCTGGAAATGCTGAGGTTGCCGGTTCAAAACCCTGGGCTTGCCTGGTCAAGGCACATATGGGAGTGGATGCTTCCAGCTCCTCCTCCCTTCTCTCTCTCTCTCTGTCTCTCTCTCCTCTCTCTCTCTCTCTCTCTCTCTCTCTGTCCTCTCTAAAAATGAATAAATAAAATAAAATAAAATTTAAAAAAAAACTTTAAAAAAAAAAACTTTAAAAAAAAAAAAAAAAAAAAGAAGGGGAAGGGAGAATGAGGAAGAAGGAATGAGGAAGAAGTGGGGGCTGGTTGATTGGGAAATGATTTGTTAGTAACCTTTCCTGTGCCAGAACAAGTCTTTTTTTTTTTAGCTGGAAAGAGAGGGGGACAGGCTGGAAGGGAGAGAGATGAGAAGCATCAATTCTTCATTGCAGCATCTTATTTGTTCATTGATTGCTTTCTCTCACATGCCTTGACCTGGGGACTTCAGCAGAGTGAGTGACCCCTTTGCTCAAGCCAGTGACCTTGCACTCAAACCAGCAACCATGGGGTCATGTCTATGATCCCATGCTCAAGCCAGTGACCCTGTGCTCAAGCTGGCAAGCCTGTGCTCAAGCCAGGTGAACCTGTGCTCCAGTCGGGAATCTTGGGGTTTCCAACCTGGGTCCTCAGCATCCCAGTCCGAGGCTCTATCCACTGTGCCACCACCCGATCAGGCCTGAACTAGTCTTAAAACATGTGACGTGAGTTGAAGGTAGTAGACAAAGCCTCGATGTATGTAATGAATGAATCCAGTATTGAGCATACTTGACAAATCATTAGGTACCAGAAGTTCTAGTGTAAAATCTCTCAGAAAGGAATCATTCATCATCAGAGCCTCTACAACATAATAATATTGGCCACATTCAGCCTTCTACAACCACTGTATAAGATGCACTCATTTTTTAGAAATTTTTTGAAAAAGGGTGCGTTTTATACATGGGGAATATGGTAAGTGAAACAAGTTGATGCCTCTCTCTCTCTCTCTCTCTCTCTCTCTGTTCCTTCCTCCTTCTCTCTCTCAAATTAGTGGATAAATAAATAAATAAATAAAATTTTTATATGTTAAGAATGCTGTTTGCTTAATAGAGCAGAAAAGATCTGACACTCCCTTTATTGTTTTGCAGACACACCCTTCACCTTTTGAGACAATAAAGAAAGTCTGTCTAGCATACCTTTACATACCAGATAGTCCCTTGGTATTCCTTATTAAAAGAGTGACTTAGGGGCCTGATCTGTGGTGGCGCAGTGGATAAAACATCGACCTGGAACACTGAGGTCGCTGGTTCAAAACCCTGGGCCTGCCTAGTCAAGGCACATATGGGAGTTGATGCTTCCTGCTCCTCCCCCTTCTCTCTCTCTCTCCCTCTCTCTCTCACTCATTCTCTCTCAAAAAATAAATACAAAAAAAAAAGAGTGACTTAGGTAGACTCTGAGTCTAAGGTGGTCTGTAGGACACTTATTATTAGCCCCTGTAAGAATAGGTTCATAAAATATGCACTTTTAGGGTAAAGAACTTGACAAAATAGAACACATATCACAGCGTTTCTAACTTTTCCATCAATGTATTGCAATTTGTCATTATGCCACTGGGGGGCACCACTCTACCACTGACATTTGTCATTATACTGTGAATTTATGAATTTTAATTACAAGGTGAATACCACATTCCGTTACATTTTTATTGCCTTTCTGCATTAGCTATGGGATAAAAATTAAAAAGCACTAGAGGCATTGCAGTTGATTAATTTATGTTTGAATAGAGTTTTCTTTTTGGTATAAGTATCTGGAATTTCTTTTTTTTGTTCTCACAATAAAGTAAAATTAAACAAAATGAGTAGTGAATGAGATAGAGCTTTTTCCTTTATTCTGCATCATTAAAGTCATAAAACAATATTTAGAAACTTTTTTTTTCATTATAGAAATTCTGGTATAATGGGTGAGGGTTTTGACTCATTCCTAAAGATTGTTGTAATTCTAGTTCATAGCTTTATGTTTTTGTTTGTCAAACACGTATTTTTTAAAATTTATTTAGTTTTTAAAAAATCAAACCCATGAGATTTTGATGAACCAAGAAATTACTTTGGCCCTTAGCATAGTACATGTAATTCAAAACAAAAAAGATGTTAAGAAAGTAAGATTTACTTTAAAATATGTGATTAAACTAGGACATGATGAAATACACAATTAATCATGGCTACAGTTGCAGTTAATTTCAACATTCACCTTATCAGTGAATAGAGTTTTAGTTATAATAGCTTTTTAAAAATTTCATCATTATTATGTGGAGGTGATTTTCTGCTGTCGTCTTTTGCTCTGTGAATTTAATGGAATTTATGCAGTAAATCTTTGCCTTGGATTGAGCACCTGGGAAGAAACTGAAGCGGTAGGAAAGAAGGTGTGGCCCTCAGGAGCTGCCAGTCTAGGAGACAGAATGAACATATGTGTCATACTACAGCTAGCAAACTGTGCGGTACCAAGCAGGTGCACGGCAGGCTGGTCTCAGAGATGTTGGAATGGCCACTGCCCGGCTCCCTTTCGTATTACATACAATCCTTGTCTTACTAGTTTCTGTGTATTATCTAGGAGCTTTTATTATTTCCCCTCAGTCCTGTCCATATACAGAAATAGTCATATATTTCCCCTCTTAACTGTGCCTTTACATTGGTCTTTGCCTAAATATGATCAGCATGGTTAACATAGAAATACTTTCTTTCACCACAAGGCATTTTTTCCCAAGATAAAATGTCGGTAAGATGAGATGAGGATCAGGAATTAAATAGGAAAGGCTGCCAAGTCCTTTGAAAGATGTGCTCAAGCCCACGCCTTCAGGCCCATGCCTCCTCTAAGAGCTCCTGGCCCTGTATTAGGTTTTTATTTTTTATTTATTTATTGTTAAATATAATTCTTTTTTAAAAAATTGATTTATTCATTTTTTAGAGAGGAGAGAGAGAGAGAGAGAGAGAGAGAGAGAGAGAGAGAGAGAAGGGGGAGGAGCAGGAAGCATCAACTCCCATATGTGCCTTGACCAGACAAGTGCAGGGTTTCGAACTGGTGACCTCAGTGTTCCAGGTCGACATTTTATCCACTGCGCCACCACAGGTCAGGATGTATTAGGTTTTTAAAGGTTCTAACAAGATTTCCCACCCAGCCAAGGAAACAAAATGGAAGAGAGGGGGCTAGGAGTTGCTGCTAGCAGTAGTCACACTGACAGCAGAGGTGAATGGTCTTAGATTTCAAGGGTAAAGGAGGTAAAAAGTCATAAAGGGATGGCAACAACTTAAAAGCCCACAACCATCTAGGTTCATCATTGTAAAGCTAAATAGCTCTCCTTTGCCCAGTCTCCCCCGAGAGCATCTCAAGTATACAGCCCAATGCCAGAGTGCTGTATTGAACTATAATCAACAACAGGAGAAGGCCTAGGAGGTCAGGGCCTCAGAAGGGCAGAGCCATGGGTAAGCCACCATGCTACGATTCAGTCCTCAGCTTTTTTTTCTTAATGTATTTACAGATGGTCAGTCTTGGTGACCATCAGGTAAGGTAAATCTATAAATCATAATGCTACTTCTTAGTTCAGGGCCTAGAGTAGTCTTTCCTTTCATCTAAAGTGGAATATGTAATCAGAAGTGAAGATATAACCAACACAAAGTAGGTGGAATACTTAGACAATTATTTACTTAAGCCAGATAGACGGTCTCTTCCTCTTAACAGAGAACATTCCAAGTGACCATTCTGGGGAAGCCTCAGACCCAGTGTGTGTCTCCTGGATAGCTCCAGATGCACATGTGCACAGTTATCCACAGGGCACCTCCTTTTCTAACATGGACAGTAATGACAAAAAATGCAGGTGTGCATAAAGCAGGAAAAGAGTCTATAATCCTGCCACCCAACTTCTGCTCTTTTCCATATGAATTGACAAATATTTATTCTATCTTCTAAGGAAACATATAGCATTGTTCACAGTAGTCGTCTCAGAGAAGGAGGATGAAGAATGAAGGAAACTTCTCACTGATCATTTTGTGCATTTGGAATTTTGTACCATGTACTAGGTTTTTGTGTTTGTTTGTTTTTAACCCACAAAATAAGTCAAAGTAAAAAAGACCTCAACATACTTATTCTACAAGTACTAGTCACTGGTTACCTGCTCTTCTGGGAGCTTGATTGTGGTGGTTCTCAACTGTGGCAGGACAGTGGAATCACAGTATTTTCAAATATACACATCTTGAGTCATATACCCTAATACATCCTGTTTTAATTGGGTAACACCCAGGCCTCTGGATTTTTAAGAGCTTCTGGGTAATTTAAATGTGCAACTAGGGTTGAGAATAGCTGGTCCAGTGGGATAGGAAAACGCTTATTGATAATCATAAAAATAAACAATTGCAAGCTGCCAGAAGTATTGTGCAAGAGAAGTCTTGGTTGCTATGCAGTACAGTGGATTTGTCTCAGCAGGCAGGACAGGATTGGTGAGGCGAGGCTCCCCTGGGAATGGTGGTGTTTCAGCTGAGATCTGAAGAAGAATTAAGAACTAGCCAGTGCTTTTCACACATTATTGGGCATCAGAGATGACCGGGGGGGGGGGAGTGTTAAAACACAAATTGCTGGACTCTACTTCCAAAGTTTCTGATACAGCAGGTCTTGGTAGGATCTGAGAATTTGTAGTCCTAGCAGATGTTGCTGCTGGCTTGAGGACTATACTTTGAGGATCACTGAATGAAGTAAAAGGTAAGGAGAACAGTTCCATTCAGCGTGAAAAGGCCTAAGTTGGAAGAATTTCAGTTCATATATACTGTAATTTCGCATCTTTTTTTTTTTATTATTCAGTGAGAGGAGGGGAGGCAGAGAGACAGGTGCCTGCATGCACCCCGACTGGAATCCACCTGGCATGCCCACTAGGGGGCGATGCTCTGCCCATCTGGGGCCTTGCTCTGTTGCTCAGCAACTGAGTTCTTCTTAGTGCCTGAGACGGAGGCCATGGAGCCATCCTCAGCACCCAGGGCCAACTTGCTCCAATTGAGCCATGGCTGCAGGAGAGAGAAAGAGAGAAGCAAGAGGAGGGATGGAGAAGCAGATGGACGCTTCCCTTGTGTGCCCTGACTGGGAATCAAACCCAGGACATCCACATGCCAGGCCGATGCTCTACCACTGAGCCAACCGGCCAGGGCCTTGCATCTTTTTTAAAAAAGCACTAAAATATAAATATTTTGTCATGTTATCAATACTCTTAAAAGCATCATTGTAAATGCCTGCATAATAGACAATTAATTGTGTAGCTATAGTAGCATTTAGCTTCCTCTTGTGGCATTTGTACATTCTGGTACTCTCTTAGAAGTAGAAGAAAAAAAACTGTTGTGCCTTTTGGTATCCTCAGAGATTCGATATGATTGTTCCAGCACAAGCTATCTGTCAATGGTATAACTCTGAAAAACTAATGAAGAACCAAGCTTCAGTCACTGAGAAGTGACAGGCATTCTGGGTCATTCAACTGAAGTACATTAGGACCAGTTATGAATTATGGCCACATTTGCTGAGATGCTCAGTTATAATTAGAAAAAAAGGACTTCATCCATTTCAAGTTTATTTCTGACACACTGAGAAATGGAGGAATCAGTTTTCATATTGTAAGAAATGAACTAAAAAGCCTCCCTTCGTGTGTGTTTTCACTGTTTATCAGAAAGGTCATTATTTCTTCTTAGAGAATTAGTAAGTTGATTATAGTAGTCTGACAGTGTCAAACAATTAAAAATGAGTAATACTTTTTGCTAGAATGCATAGATTTTGTATTTAAAATTAGCATTCAGCAGCTCAGAATCTGACAGTAACTTCTGTGTATTAATAATAGCTGATAGCCGTCAGCAAAGGTAGTGTTTGTATATTGCACCTACTAACACCTATTGATGATTTTTCTGTCTGATTTATGTCATCACTTGAACATATCCTAACTTTCAGTTATGAGTTTAAACAAAACATCAGTAGATTTGAGTCTAACCTTGAGTGCAATCTGTGTACGCTTATTAAAGCTATTACTTCTCTGTGAAGCCAGGAGTTCTCTCCAGTGGCATCTGTGAAGGGAAATCGGGTTATTGAGTGGGCTGAGTTAATTTAATAAGATTCAATGGTTTATTCGGTAGAGTGTTATGAAAGCAGTTTGGAGGAAACTCATGATTTCATTCTGTTTGTCCTTTCAGAAAAGAGTGTGCTTCAGTTTTTTCATTATAGTGATTAGGTCTTTTTTTTTCTTCCTTAAAATCTTCAGACTTTTAAGAGGGATTACAATATGAATGAATATTAAAATATATTTCGAAAAGGGTAAATTTGAACTTGTACTTCACTTTGGGCTTTGCCAGTTTTCTGTCTGTGATACAGTCAATCCTCTGAGATCCAGGCCACCTTATAACAGTGTAGGGGTGGAAGATGGGAGAGAAAAAGAGAAGAAAATCTAAAGGTGCACAGTTCCTTTGACTTAATCATGGTAATGAAGTCGATATTCTGGGGTAATAATTTACATTTTCCTGAGGCTGCTTTGCTGCATGTATTAGCATAAAAGAAGCTATGAGCTTTTTATCTGGTTTTTAATATTTACAGATGAGAAATGACTAAAAATATTTGGGGATGTGTGGGATTCAAGGAAATCCTCAGTTTCATTTTGAATTGGGCAGGGGGCCAAAAAAAGTCTGCTTTGAAGACTGAATCACCAAGAAGCATTAGAAAGACGTCAACAGCATGCAAAAAACCTTTTTTCTTTTTTAAATGCTTAAAAAAATTATTAATATTGTTTGGAAGAAAACAAAAGTGACTTATTTAAAATAGATAGATTGTTGACAGGAGAAGAGTTTAGACAAATTACTATAATATAGTTATTAGATTTTCAGACTAGCTGTTTAAATTCTTTACTTATCCCACTCTGTTATTCTGATGTATTATTTTGGTGGATTTGTGAGTAGGGAACCTAATGGTTTTGCTAAAACTGAATAATAACCCCAGGAAATAAGGACTGTAATTCTTCATTTAAATGTATAAGGTGTGTGTGGGGGGGGAGGGCGGGGAGAGTAGCTAAGCTATTTCAGTAAATAATAATTTAAAAAGTAATTGGATATGCTGGTACCTTCATATTGTTATTGCTGACTACCCCAAATATTAAAAACACAAGATTTGTGTAAAGCTTTTTATTTTAAATGTTATTTTGTCTCATTTATTCCGTAAGTAAAACTTTTTAAGGGTGAATGAATAATATGTATGTAAGAACAAAACTTTATGGGTATAGTACAGTTCAAGTTCCCTTTCCCCACAAAATAAAACCCACTTTTTGGTGAGATGTATTATAGGAAACACTGAACTAATTTTTAATAGATTGCAGAGGAACATCAATAACCAAATTCAGAACTTTTATTTTATTTTATTTTATTATTATTATTTTTTATTTTATTTTTCTGAAGCTGGAAACGGGGAGAGACAGTCAGACAGACTCCCGCATGCACCCGACCAGGATCCACCCGGCACGCCCACCAGGGGGCGACGCTCTGCCCAGCAGGGGGCGATGCTCTGCCCCTCCGGGGCGACCAGAGCCACTCCAGCACCTGGGGCAGAGGCCAAGGAGCCATCCCCAGCGCCCGGGCCATCTTTGCTCCAATGGAGCCTTGGCTGCGGGAGGGGAAGAAAGAGACAGAGAGGAAGGAGGCGGTGGGGGTGGAGAAGCAAATGGGCGCTTCTCCTATGTGCCCTGGCCGGGAATCGAACCTGGGTCCCCCGCAGGGCCGCAAATTCAGAGTTTTTAATGGTTGATGTCAGAATATTTTTGAGGGGCTTTCATTTGTTGATCCCAAAGTAAGCATGACGGCCTCAAGTGTAATCTGTAACTAACCGCTCTTGTTCTTGGTTCTGTTCAAGCAGCCTTCCTGGGAGACTTTTCCTCCAGCAGTTCTTGGCAGGTCAGACAGCCCGGCACTCTGCCTGGCACACAGCAGGGAGCTCTGTTCCATCATTTACTCCAGCAGGATCACCCGAGAGAAGCATCTTCTTTTCTCAGTCCTTTCCCTTCGGAAATGAGCTGCTTCCTTCTTCGACCTATGCATTGATCTGGGGCTAGCTGTGGGCAAGTTTTGGCTCGCATCCACCTCTATAACAATGTTCAGCCGAAAGTTTGAGTTGCGGTATCATCTATTGTTAAATAATTTGGAATGAGATACATCTATAAATTCAATGTTGAAGGAATGAGAAGGGGGGAAACTTTCACATTAAAATTAGGTTCTGGCTCACTTTATTACTCCTGAGCTGATTTTCCTGGGGAAAAAGGTTTAGTTGTCATGACATACACGTCTAAGTAGCGAATTTATAGTGACACGCATGACTTAACAGTTAACAGGGAGAAAAATAACAACTCTTATGTTCTTGGTTAATTATTCCTAAACTTAATTTGGGAACTAGTGATTATAAATTTATATTTATATGGGAAATAGGGCTGACACCAAAGAGTTTTAAAAGTAGCTTTTGTATACAACACTGATTGTGCATTGGATACATAATTTTACGTAGGATTAAAAAGGAGCAGTTAATGTTGTATGGCCTTCATTGCTTTAAAATACTGTGGAATTGGACTTCCGGTCCCTGGTTTCACAAGAAGGCAATCACTTATTATTTCTCAGCTGCTTTCATAGCCCCTATTACCTGGTACTGGTAAACATGAAGGAATGGTCATGAAATCTTTCACGTGCTATAGAACAGACTTATTAGTGCAGCACTGCTGTTGCTTAGTCATTATGTGAAAAATCCATCCCAAGTTTTAGTCTTTGAAAAAGCGAACCCTGGGCCTGCGGAAACCTTTGAGGATGATGGGCCTGCTCGTTATCATGACTGTGGAGATGGCTTCATGGGCATATCCATATGTCAGAATTTATCAAATTATACACTTTAAATGTGCGCAATATACTGTTTGTCGAGTATACCTTAATGAATGTGTTCAGAAAATGCAAACCCTGGACCATGATGTATGAAAACATCTAAGAGTGTTAAACTGGTTGATTTTGCAGTTGCTAGGAATGATCATTGTGAAACTTGTTCACAATGTTGCTTTTTAGTCTTTGGGTTCGGACCAATCTTCTTGTTTTCAGTTCAGAGAAAAACTAAAGGCTTCACTTTCTATGACCTTTATTGAACAAGTGAGGTAAGAAGGTTAAAGTGTAAGTGATACTCTTGTCATATGTTCTAGGTTTCCAAATTTCTAAGAGTGGAAAATTTGGTATACTGAAGCTTTGATTAGAATGTGCTTGAGTGTCAAATGCCTAAACTTCTCCCATATGTGATAGGCACTCAGCATTTTAATTACCATTTGATTGATGTTTCTAATTTCCTATTAGTTTGGATTTGGAGAAACCCCTAAAAACCAAGCAGCTCTACCTGCCTTCCCAGGAGAAACCCCTAAAAACCAAGCAGCTCTACCTGCCTTCCCAGGAGAAACCGGAGGAAGATTTGGGTCTTGATGCCTCTTCACTCCCCACGGCTTTCGTCTCGTGGGCCTTGCACGGATGCAGACACTGTGGGTTCCAGGGCAAGATCAGCCAGTCCACTTTTTACAATACTGGATTTGCTATTTGTTGGTCAGTTGCTTTTAATTCGTGTTCTTTCCAAGATATTTCAGTACAATGATTATTGAGCTCTGAGTGACTTCTATTAAATTTAAAACTGTTTTAGAAATAAAAATTACAAGAAAGGTCAATGAGAGGTGCGACTTGCAAGTCTGTTCAACATTCTGCAAGTAGTGAAGGAAGCCTTTGGATGTTCCAAGTGGATGGGACTTGACACAGATGCGAAGCTGAATTTTAAGTAAGCCTGTCGGTAACGAAGTTGAGTTTTAAGTTCATAAGGGCTAAATTATATTCAAAGATTTTGAAAACTGAGAATAGTAGATAATTCCTTCCAGGTAAAGCTTATTTCAGCATTATTTTGCTAGCTCTGCATAATCATAAAAACTACGTGTGTGTTTGTGTGTGTGCACCTACCTACACACAAAAGCATATATATGTATATACACACACAAATGCATATCTGTGTGTTTGTGTGTGTGTGTGTGTGTGTGTGTGTACACACATTCTTAACTTTACATTTTTCAGTTCAACGCTAGTTTCCGCAGCGAAGGTTGTGCTCAGCTGATAATATTGATAGATACCCTGGTCTGATGGATGAAGTCAGGGCTCCGTATTTCAAAACCATACATGGACAGACACTAGAGTACCCTGTGGGGACTTCTTCTTTACAAAATTTCAAAAGGCATTAAAATGGCCCCTCATTGAAAAGCCCCCACTGAGAGGCACTAAAGACCCATGCCTCAGCAGCCTGCAGTAATTGTGGGGTGTCCCCTCAGCAGCTGACTCGGGCTCATATTATGCTATTAGCTAGACTCACTCCAGGATTCCTTGGAAACTGTGTGCCTACCTGAATAATTTATTAGCCAGTGATCAATTATTCATAACTCATTATTACAACTGAAATAAAATCTTAAGGTGGAATCATTCTGCCACTTATGAGTATCCAACAGATTTTCAGGAGATTGCAGTAGTGATTTAAGTCCTTGCGGTCTGCACTGCCTGTCTGTTTCACTGAGGGGATTCCGAAGGGAACGGCCTTCTGAAACGACCGAAATTGATGAAAGCAGTAACAGATGACTCCCCACTGTCCGTGCTGCGTTGGTTGGTTCACCTATTCCTGCTGCTTGTCTTTTTAATTCTGTCCTTTATTTGACGCCTAGAAATAAAATTACAGTTTGAGAGAATTTAGGAGACACTTATGGCACTGTGGGTTTATTAAACCAGTTTTAGGAGGTAAACAAGAATACAAAACTTGTCCTTCGAATATCTTTGCCAGGATAAAATGCAGGTACTGATAGTACATTTTATTGATAGCAGTCATATTGCATTTGCTTGTTTCATCAGAGTAATATCTCAGTTGTATTTTACTTATTTGTTGGATCATGGCTCTTGCAGAAAGAAAAGTATGTTTTTAAAATATATTATATAAAAATCATTTTAATAAAAGTGCTGTAAAAGTATACCCTTGCCCTGGCCGGTTGGCTCAGCGGTAGAGCGTCGGCCTGGCGTGCGGGGGACCCGGGTTCGATTCCCGGACAGGGCACACAGGAGAGGCGCCCATTTGCTTCTCTACCCCCACCCCCTCCTTCCTCTCTGTCTCTCTCTTCCCCTCCCGCAGCCAAGGCTCCATTGGAGCAAAGATGGCCCGGGCGCTGGGGATGGCTCCTTGGCCTCTGCCCCAGGCGCTAGAGTAGCTCTGGTCACAGCAGAGAGACGCCCCGGAGGGGCAGAGCCTCGCCCCCTGGTGGGCGTGCCGGGTGGATCCCGGTCGGGCGCATGCGGGAGTCTGTCTGACTGTCTCTCCCTGTTTCCAGCTTCAGAAAAATACAAAAAAAAAAAAAAAAAAGTATACCCTTAAGAAGCCTAATTATTAGTTTTTTAAATTTAGGAAATATAATAGGAAATTGTTTGGTTTAAGCCAGACTGATTATTTATTTTTTTTGTAATCACCAAGCTTTTAAAAATATGTTAGAAATAGCTGAAGAGTTTGAAATTCCAGTTCCTTTGGACTGTAGAGCGGGGGTTTGGCTTGCCTATCGGTTTAGTTTGTCCTTGGACACTCTGGTGAGGAAGAGCGGGCAGAAGGAAGCCTGTAACGCTTCACGTTCTGGGTCCCCATGTCAGTGTAGTGGCCCTCTCTGTGGGGTCACTTCCAAAAGTCAGCTAGTACTAATTTTCAGCATAAGAGTTCTGAGACCCTGGGGTAGACTGCCATGTTTTAAAAACCCCAGCATGTAGATAAAAATCCCAAACTGTTGAGCAAGCGTTTTTTTTTTAAAGTAGAGCTTCTGGTGTTTTGTTTTTTTTCTGTGTTGATGTTGGTTCTCCAAATGGGATGAAGGCTAAATGCTTAAACGAGTTTTAAATGGCTTAAACCCACACCTTTCACACTGGAGCAACATGTGATGTCCCAGAGACCCACCAAGCAGGAGTTTAAATATGGATTTAGTTTTACTGTTGTAAAATAGATGAGTAGTTTAAAAAAAAAAAATTGAGGCTAGCCCTGGCTGGATCGCTCAGTTGGTTAGAGCATTGTCCCAAAGTGCAGGGGTTGCTGGTTCGATCCCCGCTCAGGGCACAAGCAAGAACAGATCGATGTTGCTATCTGTCTCTTTCCTCTCTCCCTTCCTCTCTCTCTAAAATTAATACAATACAGATTTTTAAAAATTGAGTGTAAATGTAAATGTGTCTTGAGTAGAGTGAAAATTTTGCATGATTTTTGAGTTTTTAATATAATTTTAATGTTACACATTTATATGACTTAAGAAAATATACAGAGGTGTGTTGTTAAAAGTCTCCTCTCATCCTTGTCCCCTTCTTTCTGAATTCCCACCCTCTTCCCCCAGGGTGACCACTGTTAAGAGCTCCCATGCATCCTCCCAGCGTGGCTTTATGCATATAGAAGCAACTCTGGGATATGGATTCTTATTGTTGCTCCCTTCTGATAAAACTAGAATAGTCCATATTTCTGTTTCATGCTTTTTATTCATATGCCAAAATATCGTGGGGATCTTTCCATGTTAGTATAGAGAGAGTGTTCCCACTCTTTGGTTTATAGCCATGTGGTATATTCCATTGTATGGCTGTGGTAAATTTACCCACTTTCCTGGTGCTGTACATTCAGGTTGTTTTTAATCTTTTGCTATTAAAAAAATACGGCTGCAGCAAATAACCCTGAACATTTGTCATTTTACAAAGGTCACCGTTTCTTGCATAGATAGATTTTTAGAATAAAGGATGAGATTTCAGAGCCGTGCCCTACTCTTGGCAGTCCCCTTCCAGGTGTAGGAGTTTGTTTACTCCTCTTTGCTATGAGGTGTGTTTTTCTGGAAAAGTTTGAGAAGCACTGCTGGAAGCTTGTTATTGAGGCCTCGTCGTGGGATGAATTTTCACTTTCTGAAGTAACGTGGCTGTGAAGTGATAGTGACAACCATGTCACCTGCCCTTCTGTTTTTCTGCAGGTGATATAAGAAAACATGTAGGGGCCTTGGCTGGCTGGCTGGCTGGCTCAGCGTAGAGAGTTGCCCAGGGTGTGGAAGTCCCAGGTTTGATTCCCAGTCAGGGCACGTAGGAGAAGCAACCATCTACTTCTCCACCTCTTCCCTTCTGCCCCCTTCCCCTTCCCCTTCTGCAGCCATGGCTTGAATGGTTCCAGAGAGTTGGTCCTGGGCATTGAGGATGGCTCCATGGCCTCGCCTCAGGTGCTAAAATAGCTCAGTTGCTGAGCAACAGAGTAGCGGCCCCAGATGGGCAGAACACTGCCCAGTAGAGGCTTGCTGGGTGGATCCCAATCGGGGCACATGCGGGAGTCTGTCTCACTGCCTCCCTGCCTCTCAGTTAAAAAAAGAAAAGAAAACATCTAAATCTGGTGACAAATCATTTATAAGGAAAAATCGTATACAATTGTCTAGATTGCTTGCAGGCATTGCTAGACTGAAACATTTACAGCTAGGATGTTGTAGAATAGTCTTAATGCCCTCTTACCTTAAGGGCTAGACCACTAAATGCTGCTGCCTTGGAAAATGTTAATAGAAAGGAGTTCAGGATTAAACAAGTTTAGGAAACATTGGGTTCCATAAAGCTTTTTTTTTTTTTTCCTGAGAGACTCTTCAGAGCTCTAAATCTGCCAGGATAAGTTGTGACACTTCAAGAGCTTTCCCCAAATTTGTTCAATCACTGAAATCCGTTTTTGTTTTTTTTTTTCAGGCCACTCTTACTAGCATTATTTCACTGAGGAGCCCAACTTAGAAAATGCCACCTCTGCTGGACACCATGTTGAAATTAGTAGTCATAAGCATATGTGGCATTTAAATTTGCAAAAGACTCAGTAAGGAGATTGAGAACGCAAGTCGCTGTTTCAGAGTCGCCATTATGAACAGTAGATGGTAGTAGTGTAGCATGTAGCCAAGCGTGAAGCCGTGGCTGTGTTTCCTCTGAGTATTAATTCAAGGTCTATAGTGTCATCTTCATTTAATTACAGCCTACCAATATTTCAGTTTTACTGGTTAAGTAAATAAATAAAAGGTCAAAAGTAGATCATTAACATACTTTTAATTTCTTCCTTGGAAAAGCACAAGTCGGCTGAGAAATAAATTTGGAAAAATCTTTTCATCTTCACAGACCATTTTAACTGGCATGAAGTAGGTTTGGTTTTTTCTTATGTATTAGAAGAACATTTCCTAGTTTATGTGTACACAAAGGTATATGTGTGCTCTCTCTCTCGAAAAAAAATCATGCATTTAACCAAACTTGATTCTCCCCTGTCCATGAGAATATCCAAGCACAAGCATTCATTCAGCAAGCCTGTAGAAGAGGGGAAGCAGCAATAGCCATTGCTCTCCAGGAACTGGCATTTGGGCTGAATGCAGGATGTGAATGCAAATAGCTGTTAGAAGCACCAATAGGGGGAGAGAATCTGGAAGAGATCTGGGCCACTTTTATTCTTTGGAGTTTCTATTAAAGACTTTGTAAAACAGAGCAACAAAAAATAGGGTACATTTTAAGTTTAAAGTCAACAACCAAAAAATGAACACAAAAAAATGCAATGCTATGTAACTAATCTACTCACAAGGTAGTTTTAGGATTGTTACACAATTTAATTCGTAGTGTGTTGCAGTTGGAGTGGTGCAGAAAAGGGAGATGCATTTCAGGTATTGTGGAGAACATGTCGGAGCTGTCAGTGTCCCTGTGACAGAGGGTATGTGATCTGGCGCGGAGCTCTGGTTGAGAAGCAATATTTGAAGCCCTTCATGAATCTGCAGCTCCGAGCCAGAGGCCATTTGGGCCCCGCTGATGGTAAGCCCTGTGAGAAGAGAGACCCAGAGGAGCTGCAGGGAAAGGAGGCTCACCCAGTGAAGGAAGTCTGGACCACTCTGTGGACGTGGACTTGCTGAAGATGGCCCCGGGAGGCATTTTATAACTTAGATGGATGGCTGTCCCCTAATCTGTGAAACCTCCAGAGTGCAGGCCGGCAGCTTTTCCACTTTGTCCCTTCCTCTTCCTCACTCCGAGGCTGAACTTGCTTTACTTTACCTCCCCTTCCAGATGTAGCAGCAAGGCCAGCCTCAGGCAGGGGTGAGGTCTTAATAAACTGGCCCAGACCATCTCACCCCTGGGGACAGGAGACCCACGCTGTCTCACTGTTGCCAGGGGGAAAGGCAACATGTGAAAATTCGTATTGTCAGATCCTGCAGGAAAAAAATAAAGGGATCCAGTTGATATCAGCCAAGTGCTTAATGTAGCAGAGTCATGCGGTCAGTGACAATTAGGAAGCAGTCTTTACCTTTTGTAACCTAGAACCTCTTCATTCAGCCTTTGGTGAATGCATAGACTGCTAACAGAGTCGGGGGCTGATCTAGGCATGGTACAAGCGGCAAACACAGCAAAGTCTCTGTTTTCGGGGCGGGGGAATATTCTGGTAGGGCCGTGGAGAGAGACAATGAATAAAATTATAGACTACATGCTGTGGAAAGAATAAAACAGGGAAAGCGAGCAGCGAGTGCTGGGTGTGTGTCTATCTGATAAATGCTAGTCAGTGGTTCATATGTTGTTGGTATTGAAATGATAGTAAATAGTCACTCTGACAAAAACACCCAAATGAAAGGACTCTGGAGCAAAACCATTCACTAATGCTCTTGTTTTTCCAGTAGCAGCGGGATACAAAATTTCCATATGCTTATACAAGGTCTACAAGAAAGTTCTGTTGGTTTTTGGAATAAAACAAAATACAAATTTTTCTTACCGTCAATAAACTTTATTAAATAATATAATTGCCATTATTATTAATGATTTCTTGCCAACGTGAGGGCAATTTGTATATCCCATTTTTGAAAAATGTTTTATCTTTTGATGCGAAAAATTGAACCAGTGCTTGTTTGATATCTTCTTCATTTTTGAACTTTTTGCCCTTCAAAAAATTTTGTAAGGACAAAAACAAGTGATAGTTGGAGGATGCTAAGTCCGGGGAATATGGTGGATGCGACAGACATGCTTCTGTAGCATTTCTTCCTTGTTGAAATTCATAAAAATTACAGTGGCATAAATGAACTTTATCAGTAGCCATGGTAAGAACTTTATCAGTAGCTTCACACGTAAGACTAACATGAATCAACTTTGTTTTAGTTAATTTGCTACATCAGTATGTATACATTAAGTGATAAAAATAGAGAGGCACACATGCGCCAAATAAACATGTGCTTACGTGTCGAAACTTGTTGTGATAGAAACGGATAGAACTTTCCGGTAGACCTTATATTTCCGTGTCTGGACGGTAGGGCAGAGAGACCCAAGTAGGTTATTCAGTTCCTCTTTCCGGAGAGTTGGAGCTGTTTTATGGGGACATAAGAGTGACTGTGTGCGGGGAGGAAGGACACGCAGGTGTCCCTGCGGCTTGAACTTCACTCCACTGCCCTGAGGTCAGTAGAGATGCTCAAGACACCTCAGGCTGGTTCTGTGGGCTGTCTCAGCGTGTGTCTTTCTCTGCTCTGCTGGAGAATTTCTCTTTGTGGGGACCAGGTGCGTGGTTCTGGGAGGGGAATGTTTTGAGGGGGATGGATAGGGGACCCCTGCCCCCTACCCTCACAGACAGGCTCCCCCAGGCTGTTAGTAGTCAGACACTTTCACAGGGACTTGAGTTTCCCAGGCTTCAGTTCATTCAGTGCCTGAATCAGAGAGACGGGCTCGCTCTGTGTGTTTTTCCCTGAGCAGAGTCAGGATGTGGAAATTCCTCTGCTTGGAGCCTGAAAGCCTCCAGATACCTTCATTAATGGTTTCTCTGAAGGAGCAGATGGGTCTAGCATAAGCTGTGTCATCATGGGCCCCCAGTTTCTGCCTCAAGAGGAGATGGCAAAGGGGGTCAGAGCAGATGCCCTCCACAGGGCCAGGGACGCCCTCCTGCCCATGGCCCCCAACTTCAGGGAAAACAGAACTGGCTGTTTAGGCATCGAAGGGTCCCCTCTTCAGGCTGAGGGCTGAAAGCTGCTGGTGTAATATCGATATTGCTTTTCACTGTATTTTAAATAAAGAAAACCCGCTGACTCATCTCTATCTCTTGATGTCTTAAAACCTGCATTAGAGTCCTCTTAAATAATTTCTACTACAGTACGGACAAGAGAGGGAAATCACCCCTAGCTTTAGAACCTGACAGTCCAACCTGTCAGCTCCCCGATCTTCACAAATATGGCTGTCGGGGTGACAGGATTATCCCTGGTTATACATAGCTAAGGTAACTGAGGAGAGCTGATTGCTTCAAATTTAAGGTATACTAAGGAACTGAGAACAAATAAGATTTCCTGTATCTTGGAAATTTAACTATTAAGTTTAAAAAATAAACTCTGTAATTGATTAAGGAAGAAGTATTTAATTTTCTTTTGTCTTAATTTTCTGTGAATATAAAATTGTTAAAAGTTGATTCTGAAAGTCTCATAACTTTTTCTTTATAACTTTTTTTGAAAAAAAGTGTTTTAACAACATCATTTTGTTTGATTTTACAATAGTTCTATAAGAATGCTTCAAATAAAATTAAAAAAAAAATTTTCAGGTAACTATAAGATATTACTGATGTCTATCTAGTTCAGGCTAACCCTTAATTAACACTAAAAATGCATTCAGGTTATTTTAAGAAGATTTTTTTTTTGTTTTTTTGGTTCCATGAAAATATATTTAGCTCATTGAAACTACTAAGATTTGTTTCAGTTTTATTTCAAGGGACTTTTTCTGGAGCTAGAGATTCAACTACAAGAGGAAATTTTATTATATACATCAATTTTGTTATTTTTACATACATTCTTGAAGAGTTAGGGTAAAACTATTATGACTTAATAGTCGTATGTATTTCCCTGACAGAAGTTAGAATTAGACGTGTAACCCAAAAGAACTAAAACCAGATTTTGACATGTAATAAAAGGGAGTCTCGTCATTCGCTGAGGCTCTGTCAGTGGGCTTCCGCTCTTCCAGATAGTGTCTTCAGGGACAGAACCAAATGAAGATCCGTCCACATGGTGTGAGGTATCTGTGTTTGATAGCATTGGTGCCCAAGTGTACATACGGTTGATTTCCATTTGGCTTTTTCAACTGACTCTAGAAAAGTTAATTTTTAAGTGGCCCCGCTGGTGGTAGCATTCCTCTGAGCACCTGGTTTGCACTGACAGATAAAAAGGTTTCAGTTCTTGTAAATACTCCTATGTCCTCTTGACCTTCTCATCTGTACCCATGGTCTCACACCCCTTCCATGTTAAGAGCATTCATAGCAATGACAGGTGTGGAGGGGATCCACAGATTTGAGCCCTGCCTTACTTTATCAAATGTATAAAAAGCAAAGTTGATCCAGTGACCAAGGATGAAGTTGGTTAGTTTAGCAATAGTCAATTATAAATAACTTTTATGTTTGAATAACACAGACCGGACTGGCTACGTCACTTGACCCCAAGACAAAATGAAAACGCAAGGGCCCTTGTTGATTATTAAGAATTTCAAAGCAGCGGTAGCATCGCCTTTAAGGTATTCTATCAACTGGACCCTCTCCATCTGTCTGAACTGTGTGAGTCATTATTCCCCAACCTGACCAGTCTACCTCCTTCCCCCATGCACCCAGGAGAGAGAACGTGCAAAAGCATTTTAGCCTTTAACCTGGAAGGTTCTCTGGTTCAGTTTGCAAAGTTGCATAATGTCCTTTGTGGTGATTAGAAAGTTCCAGGGCTGACGGCAAGCTGATAAGTACCATCTATTCCTTAGTTATATGGTGATAATATAAATCAACCTACAACTTTGCAGTTACATTGATGCACACATGTTCTGTCCCTGTAAATGCTGCCCCTTGGTTATTGTGGAACCTTGTAAATACTGCCTAACAATTTTTGTACACCTCAGCTCTTCATCTAAAATATAAGCTCCTAGAGACATAAACTGGACCTTTGGGTTTTTTTATACATGCCCCTTGATGCCCAGTGTTCCAGTGCCCGTTGAATTCACTCATTATCAACTTGATTATCCATTGATTAAACATTGTGCACTCTACAATTGATACCTTGGACTTGGAGTTAGGCACCGATGAGACCAAAAATCAGGGGCCCAGGAAGGCCACTCCGGTAGTGGCAGTGGCAGCAAGATGGAGTTCCTGGGCAATAGTGCCACCAGGCCCAGCACCAGCAAGGGTGACAGGGAGGTTGTCCATACTGTGGTCTTCCTGAATCTCATAGTGAATCTCTGATCCACTCACCCAATTTGTAATAAATTCCTTTTTTGGCTTTAGTCAGCCAAGTCTTTTTTGTTTCTTGGAACCAAGAAACCTGACAGACAGCAGAAAGGAGAGTTCTCTTGTATTGGCAGTCTTCGAAGTGAGAGAGCTTGTGTGGGGTATGTTGAAATCTTGTTTTTCCCTTTTTCAGAGAAAAGCAAGAAGTAGAAAAAAAACATCGAGAGGTGGAAAAAACGTACATATTCTCTTTCAGTAGAGACTCAGTTCATTTTAGATATAACTAACACCAAGACATATTATTTGATCATGAGGCAGAATATTTTTTAAAACTAATGCAAATTACCAAGTACAGAAATGACATACTTTCCCTACAAGGACCACATGCCATCCTACATCTCACCCAGCGTGAGACTCCCTTCTGCATCCTCATGGCAGATTGCTAGCGCTTGGCGAGGTCCCGCCCTCCTGCCTGTGATTCTTGTCCACCGGTCCTGTTTCTGCAGTCTGTAGCAGCATAGATCACATGTTTACCTCTGAATGCATCACAGCTCTTCAGATGTTTAAAGGATCTTTGGTTCAGTTAAGGCAGTGGTTTTCAAACTTCAGTGTGAGTTATAGACTCCCCAGGACACTGTTTATGTGTAGATATCCAGGCCTGAGCGTGGAGAGTTTGATGTAGTAGGTCTCAGCATCAATCATCAGTTTTTCGTTGGGTAATTCTGCTACAAGTGGTTTATGATTTTCATTTATTGAGACTCCATTGTGTGCCTGGTTCTGGATCAGGGGATGGAGATGTAAAAGACAAATAGGGATATACATGTGTGCAAATAAGATATACAGATGGCCAATAAGCACATGAAAAATACGATGTTGATAATCAAAACCTCAGTGAGAGATCCCTTCATACTCATAAGGATGGCTGGAATAAATAAGATAGATAATAAGTGTCAATGAGGATGTGGAGAAATTGAAACACACACACCCTGCTGGTGGGAATGTAAAGTGGTGCATTCCCATTTTACATTCCTCAGAATGTGCCTGTTCTCAAAATGTTAGGCATTGAGTTACCAAGTGACCCAGCAGTTCTACTTCTGGGTATATACCCAAAACAAAAGAAAATAGATGGCCACACAAATACTTATACACAAATGTTAGCAGCAACATTATTCATTATAGCCAAAAACTAGAAACAACATAAATGTCTATCAACTGGCAAATGGATAAACAAAATGTGCTATATCCATACAATGGAAAATTATTCAGTCATAAAAAGGACTGAAATACCGATGCAACATGGATGAACCTTGAAAATATTATGCTAAGTGAAAGAAACTAGTCATAACAGACCAAATATTGTATAATTCCATTTATTGGAAATATCCAGAATAAACAAGTCCATAGAGACAGAAATCGTCGATAATGATTGCCAGGAACTGTGGGACACGGGAATGGAGAGTGACTGCTGATGGGTAAGAGGTTTCTTTGGGGATTGTATTTGCTTTCTAGGACTTCCATAACAAAGTATCACTTCTATTGTCTTAAACAACAGAAGGATATTTTCTAACAGTTCTGGAAGCTTGGAGTCCAATATCAAGGTGTTGGCAGGGTTAGTTTCCTCTGAGACTTCTCTCCTTGGCTCGTAGATGGCCACCTGCTGGCTCTGTCCTCGTGTAGGTCTTTCCTCTACATCAGTGCTTCTCAACCTTCCTAACGCCGTGACCCCGCAGTACAGTTCCTCATGTTGCGGTGACCCCAAACCAAAAAATAATTTTGGTGGCTACCTCATAACTGTAATTTTGCTACAGTTATGATTCGGGATGTAAATACCTGATATGCATTATGTATTTTCCGATGGCTTTAGGCGACCCCGCTGGGGTCGTGACCAACAGGTTGAGAACCGCTGCTCTACATAATCCTGTATGTGTCCCCAGTGTCTTTTCTTGAAAGGACAGCATTCATATTGGATGAATTCATTGGCCCTATCCTAATGGCCTCATTTTAGCTTAATCACCTCGTTAAAGACTTTGTCTCCAAATAAACTAGAGTTATTGAGAGTTGAGACTTCATCATATGCATTGGGAGTGAGAGGGGGACAAAAATTCAGTCCCTAATAAAGATGATGAAAATGTTTCCAAATTAGATAGTGGTAATGGTTTCAAACCTCTGGGAGTATACCTCTGAATTGTACAAGTTAAAAGAGTGAATTTTATGGTATGTGAATTACATTTCAATAAAACTGTTATGAAGAAAATAAAAACCGAATTGGATGTGGCTCTGGCCTTCAAAGGGCCGACAGAGTGGTCAGGCCAATGAGGATGTAAATAGGCACGTTCAGCTGCTTGCAGGACATGCTAGATGGAGGTGCACTTAGCCGATTTTTATAGAATGGAGAAGACATTGTAGAAGAGAGCATAGGAGCCAAGGCTTAGGGGATGAATGTGAATCTAGCAGAGGGGTGGAGAGAGGATGTACCAGGCAGGGGAAATAGTGTGAATGAGACATAGAAGCATGACGTATATACTGCATCACATATATACAAGTGTGGAGGCATCTACTGCATGACGTACTTATCATGTCCCTCAGTCTAATCTTCTCTTGCTTAATACTATCAATGTTTTAACCACTGGATAGAGGTTACATTAATAATGCCTTGGAAACCACCTCAGCCTTAAAGTCCGACTCATCTGCATTCATATCTCAATCTCTCCATGTACTTTGGACAGTTACCTAATCTATCAGTTTTAGTTTCCTCATCTGTAAAATGGGGAAAATACTAACTACTATATATGGTTATAAATAGTAAGGGATTGGCACATTTTTATAAATTATTGCACGTTTTCATAAATTATTGCTCATAGTATCTTAGTTCTGTCCCTTTTGTTTCTCTATCCCTTGGGTAATCTGATTTTAAGACTCCCGAAAATCTTAATCATTACTCCTTGGGTTAACCTTGGTGGCGTTATTCCCTTGAAATGAGGTTTTCAGGCCTGAACACAGGGGCCTGTTGGAAGCAAATATTTTCACACTAAAACCTTGCAGAAATTTCTAAGTCAGCTTGGAGTCGCAGGAGCTCCTTTGGTAGTCACATCATGTTGGGGTCTCATATTGAATTTGGGGGACTACTAGTCTCGTTCCCACACACTACCTTCAGTTTTGAGGTTTTTCTTTTCCTAGCTATGGAACTGGGAACTCTGTATAAATGTACAACTCTCTAGAACCTTCTCTATACATGTAGAACTCTGCAACTATACAGAACTCTATTGTTCTACAGAACTGTAGACTTCCAGGTTTATCCATGCAAAATTTAACCTGAATGGTTTCCAGCTCACATTTCAGCCTCTCTAATCACTTTGAAAAGTTGACTCTGACTATGTCTATCGATTATGCTGCCTGGCTTTGCCTCTTCTACCAACTTGGTAAATATGTCTTTTTGGATCTTCAAGTCATTAATAAAATGTTGGCGAAGATATTTTTAGGGATGGATTCCAGTGGCAATACAAGAGGGAGCACCTGCAAAGTGGCCCGAGGCCCAAGACTATAGCATGTTTGGCCAACTTGTTCCATCAGCCATGAACCAACCTACATGAAGATCGCACCTCTCCTATCTTTAAAGTCTAACAATTCTTTATCCTGTCATTTGTCTGAACATGGCAACACTATGATTGTTTTCAAATAAATCTCAGATTCTCTAGAAACAGCTCTGGTGGAAAGCCGTGCTCAGGACTTTTCTGTGTCCTTGGCTCAGGGTCAGGACCTGAGGAGGTGTTCTCCCAGGCGGCTGGACAACTCCCACAGACCGCTCTGTGAGATGCAGCAAGCAGGAAGGTGCCGCAGCTCTTCATAGAACCAGGCTCCCATGACCCTCTTTCGTTACAGGAAAATGAAGCCAGCGTAATGAGACAGGTGAGCCACGTGTCCCTGTCTCTCCTTCCTCTTACACAGAGAACAGTAACTCTTTTTGTGTGTTACAGATCAATGACTAAATCTATAAGCTGTTATTCAGGAAAGCTAGATCCTTCCTAGTAGTATATTCTAATTTGAGCTCTCTTGGGTTTTTTGTTTATTTGTTTTTGTATAAGCACCACTCAGCAAAAATATAAGACCCAGAATTAGTTGCTTAAACTGTCTAATGGAAGTATGCTAATACTGAACTTTATTTTCCTTCCTTTCCACCTCCAATTAAATACAGTGACAACCTGCACTGCACTTTCCAATTAAAGAAAGTTTTAGTGCAAGTCTAAATATCACGATTACCATGGTGATGAAATGGATACTGAAGTCTAGAAGTACAAACTTTTTGTATTTTTCTGTCTTATTGTTAACCGGAGGCCAACTAGCACCTACCTGCTCCCAGTAAGATTAGGGGACTTCCTTTCACTGAAACCCGAGGCTCTTTTTTTTTTCCTGAAGCTGGAAACGGGGAGGCAGTCAGACAGACTCCCGCATGCATCCGACTGGGATCCACCCAGCACGCCCACCAGGGGGCGATGCTCTGCCCATCCGGGGCGTCGCTCTGTCGCGACCAGAGCCATTCTAGCGCCTGAGGCAGAGGCCAAGAAGCCATCCCCAGCGCCCGGGTTATCTTTTGCTCTAATGGAGCCTTGGCTGGGGGAGGGGAAGAGAGAGACAGAGAGGAAGGAGAGGGGGAGGGGTAGAGAAGCAGATGGGCGCTTCTCCTGTGTGCCCTGGCCGGGAATCGAACCCAGACTTCCGCACGCCAGGCCGACGCTCTACCACTGAGCCAACCGGCCAGGGCCTAATTTTACTTTCAATAGGATTTATCTGTTGTCAGTTTTACCTACTCAAGGAAATAGAGCTAATTAGTTTTTGTTGCTTTTTAAAAGTCATTTTGTCTTGCCTATGGTGGCGCAGTGGATGAAGAGTAGACCTGGAAAGCTGAGGTCACCGTTTCAAAACCCTGGGCTTATCTGGTCAAGGCACATATGGGAGTTGATGCTTCCTCCTCCTCCCTCCTTGTGTCTCCTTTCTCTCTCTCTCTCTCTCTCTCTTTCTTTCTCTCTCTCTCTCTCTCTCTCTCCTCTCTCAAATGAATAAATAAAATCTTAATAAAAAAGAATGATTTCACATTTATAAAAAAAAAGTCAATTTGTCTCTGTATCTTGATTTCATGGTAGGCTTTGTATCACATCTGGCTTTCTCATGGAAAGCAGTCATTGTGGTGTTTGTTTCTGTAATGTTCAAAACAAAACCCTAACAAGAATTATGTATTAAAATATTGCATTTTGAATATTAACCTAACATTAATTGTAAATTTGGATCATATAACAATTGTAACAAAAGCTAATCTGATTATGGTACATTATTCTTTCATATCCTTATTGACATTGTCATGCTCCTTAATTTCCTTGTTGTTGTAAATAGGACCTTTGTTTGCTGTAAGCTCAGTACCTTTCAAAGTATGACAAAATGAACAAATGATTTGTTGCATTTTCTTGTCAATTTTTATTTTTGTTTTTATGGCATATTACTACTCATTTAACAATTTTAAATCAAATGAGTTTTGCACAGTTGAGCTTTTTAAATATAAGATTATTTTTTTATATAACTTCCATTGAGAGAGAGAGAAGGAGAAAGGGAAGAGAGAGAGAAAGGGAGAGAAGTATCAACCCGTTCCACTTAGTAGTTCCATTTAGGTGTGCTCTCATTGACTGCTTCTTGCTTGTGCCCTGAGGTGCGCTGGGACAATGCTTTATCCACCCAGCCCCCTGGCCTGGGGCTTGAACCTTGTAAAAACTGGCCCTTACACATAAAATCATAATTGCAGAGTTATAGTACCTAAGATAAGCTCAAAACTGTACATTTCACCACCTTGCTAGTAAAGGTAAGTCCCGAGTACCTTGTCTCCCTCCTCTGTGTGGTCTTATCCCAGACCTCTAAATCTGGGACGCTTTCGCTGGCAATAGCTCTTGACTATTGGGAAGATTTTTCTTTACACTCAAATGATAATTAGTGAAAAACATAGTTTCATTAGTGCTTCATCAAGAGCAAGACCATCAAGCTATTAAGGGTTTTTTATTTTGTTTTGTTTTGTTTTTGTTTTTCCTTCTCTAATGCAAAGCAAGGGAAGAGTGGGGTAGGGACCGGGAGTTTTTGTTCTTTTAAAGATGGTTTGAAAAAATGAAAAAGTTTTAGGCTGTCTTGTTACTAGACTCTGAAAATCTCTATATTAACATAAAAGAGGGGAAAACTGTTAAGTTTGGAAGCAAGATGTGTTTTTTTGGAACTGTGGTCTGTTTCCACCTTCAGGAGGTAAGTGGTGGCTCTGTCGTAACTTGCTGTTTGATCTTGGATAGGTTACTTAATTCTCAGGATTTTAATAGGTTGAAATGCTTTTATGAATCTGCTCTTTATGAGTCTTGTCTAGCTTTAAAATTCAAGAAATATCTACAATCCATTCCAAAGTTGGAAAGGAAATTGAATAAGGGGACAGGATTAGAAAGACAGGGTAGCTTTGTGCGACTCTTGGGCCAGGCCACTGCGGTAGGAATCATCTTTGAGATATTGTTTAACAGCTGAGCAAAACCATTTCCCGGGTTGCGATGTCTCTGCCATTGCCTTTGTCTATGTTACGATGGGCCCCTATGGGTATGTCAGCTTCTAGATAAGGTTTATTTCAGTAAGTATGCTAGGAAGCACATTTTTATAAACTTCCATTTTCTTATGGATGCCCAGCCCACTGAATCAGAGAACATACTTGCCACTAGAACATTCATAAGGTGTAGCAAAATATTAGTATCAGGATATCTGTGGCCACCAGAATAGCTTCAACAATAAATAAATAAAAAGACTTCTCTCTCTATTAAGAAGTCTAGAGAGAGAGTAGATCCAGGGGTGACGAAGTCAGCAGCTGACATCATAAGGAACTTTGTTGTCTGTCTTTTTCATCTGTTAGCCTGTCCGCTTAGGTGACTTCATTTGTGAGCCCAGCTGGCTGCCAAAGTTCAGGAAGTCTCATGCTGACGATAACACGAAGAGGCAGATTGAAGCAGACTTTCCTCCCATGCTTCTTTTTTTATCAATGAGAAATATCTTCCTTAGAAACTCCCAAGAGACTTCTCATATCTCACAGGCCAGAATTATATCTCTGGCAGGAGGCATGGGGTTACAAGTGAGGCTTAGAGCAACTATGCTTCCTCCCAGGGGCTGGGGAGCGGGTCCTCCTCTCCGGAGCGTGTGATGGTGGAGGAGTGGGGAGATGGTAGACAGCCCTCAGTGTCTCTTAAATAACACCACAGTATTCAATGATCTTGGTCATTTGTGTAAATAAGAAAAACAGAATTGCCTGACCACTTGTTCAGAGCTGTGTGGGAGGAGAGGAAGGAGGAGGAGCCATCAGTGCTTTTGAGGGGAAATGAGGGTTGACTCTGTTATGTCCTTGAAGGTAAAGAGGACTTCAGAGTCTGTAGAAAGATGCTCCAGAAAGCAGTATCCAGTGAAACAATTCACTCACTGTTTCGGCTAGAAGGAGAGGGACAGGCAGTTTGTTCTCAATAAATTCTTTTTGTGACAGTCCTAACAGCTTTTATAGAGGCTTTGATTTAGAAATGGGGATGTTGGCTGGCCTGTGGTGGTGCAGTGGATAAAGCATCGACCTGGAATGCTGAGGTCGCCAGTTTGAAACCCTGGGCTTGCCTGGTCAAGGCACATATGGGAGTTGATGCTTCCTGCTTCTCCCCCACTTCTCTCTCTCTCTCTCTCTCTCTCTCTCTCTCTCTTTCTCTTTCCCTCTCAGCTCTCTAAAATGAATAAATAAATAAATTTTAAAATAAAAAAAATAAATGGAGGAGGAAATAGCCACCTTGTAGCAAGTGCACAAATATACAGGCTCTCCTAACATGGCCAGAGCAAATGCTGGCTTCTTCAGATCCACAAATAATGAGTACCTGATCGTGGGTTTCTTGGTTGTCTCCAAGGCGGCATCCAGAAAGGGGCTGGATGAGGTCCATCCTGCAGGCAGGCAGTTCTGTTCTTGCATTGACACCAGAGTCTCTGCAGAGAACCCGCAGTGAGACCCAGCGCTGATTCCAACCCTGAGCCATGTGCTCAAGCCATTTCTGTTTTTAAAAAGTTCATCCAGATGGAAAAGTCATTGAATTCACATGATTATTAGATATTCTTTATTCAGGCAATATTTGTCTTCCAACCTCCTACTCTTGAAATTTTCTTTTACTCTTTCCTGTTACTTAGAAGAGGAAAAAAAGGCAACTTGCATAATTTGTTATGGTACCAGCATTGAAACACTGCATGGAGTTTGACACCACAAATGAAAATATAATCCAGACAGGAGCCAAGAAGAGCATATTTGCCAAGCAAAAATGTCTGAAATGCTTCACTCTTATTTGTTCTTTTTTTAATATCTATATTACTAGTTAGTATTAATTATTTATCCTTTGCTTATTATCTGCATAGAATACTCCTATATGCTGCTCATGTGTTTGTAAACTAAATCACTCTTGAAAAGCTTAGGAAATGGAATTTATCCATAGGTAATATGATTTGCAGTTTCATTATTCAGTATTCAAGACATCTTATTTTGTCTAGCCATCTTCGGGAGTATCAATAAAATAGGCCAGAATTTAAAATGGAGGAAATGTTTTTAAACTTTTATCCCTGTGGAAGGTGGTCTTGGTGCCCCACCTGCGACCCCTGGGCTATTAATATTTCCTAGTGTGGACCCAGCCTCCCACTGCCAGCACCTGCAATTTCTCCTGAGGCTTCTCTCTGGCCATTTGGGCCTCCTAAACTCCAGCAGGTTGGAAGAGTGGGGGCATTCATATTTTTGGGAGCAGCCTGAACCAGAAGGAGCTGGTCCTCTCCCCCAAGGCAGGGGAACTCAGAGGTGTGTTCTGCACTGGGTCCCAGGGTTCCTGCGCAGAATTAGGCCACAGCTGCCCACAGTGGGAACCAGCTTGCGAAAAGGCCCTTGAATGGCTTCCCTCCCTCCCTATCACTTCATGCCTGTCCACTGCCCAAATTAACTATTGCACGCAAATCCTTTTTTCAGGGTTTATTTCCCAGGGTCTCCAGACTGAGAGATTCTTCTAGAACAGAGCATGGCTTAATGGTAGAGCTCCTCTTTTATTTTATTTATTTATTTATTTATTTATTTATTTATTTATTTTTTTTTTTGAAGTTAGAAGCAGGGAGACAGAGAGACAGACTCCCGCATGCGCCCGACCGGGATCCACCCGGCATGCCCCACCAGGGGGCGATGCTCTGCCCATCTGAGGCATTGCTCTGTTGCAACCAGAGCCATTCTAGCGCCTGAGGCAGAGGCCATAGAGCCATCCTCAGCACTCGGGCCAACTTTGCTCCAATGGAGCATTGGCTACAGGAGAGGAAGGAAGAGAGAGACAGAGAAGAAGGAGAGGGGTAGGGGTGGAGAAGCAGATGGGTGCTTCTCCTGTGTGCCCTGGCCAGAAATCAAACCCACAACTTCCACACACGGGGCCAATGCTCTACCACTGGGCCAGCTGGCCAGGGCCTCCTTTTTTATTTTTTACAATCTTGTTATATAAAGCTGAAATGCTTTTTTAAATGGGGAAATATAAATGGGTGGGGAAGAAGGGAAGGAGTTCTAGTTTTACAGATAATTTTTGAAGTGTCCCTTCCTGTAACATTTTCATTCCACATTTCCACATGTAAGGGTGTGTGTGTGTTTGTGTTACTGTAAAGAATGTTATATAGACTGTGGCTGGGCCATTCAGTGGGTAGAGCATCATCCTGGTGCACCTAGGTTGTGAGTTTGATCCCCAGTCAGGGCACATATGAGAAGAAAGCCATGAGTGCACAACTAAATGGAACAAATAAGTGGAACAATGAGTTGATGCTTCTGTCTCTTTCCCTTTCTCCCTTCTCCTCTTTCTCCCTTTTTCTCTCTCCCTTTCAAATCAATGAAAATTTTTTTTTTAAAGAATGCTATATAGCTATAGAAATTCTTAGTTTTCTTTGAAGTAGTTTTTTTTTTAAAAAAAAGTTACATGCTCATTAACTTTCACAGCCTATTCAAATAATGTGAATACAGATATTCATCTACAGGGCATTGATTATACAGGGTAAATAAAAAAGAATAATAAATTAATTGCTTTTGCTACTTAGATTCTGCCTGGGGAAAGGGCAATTCAGAATACTACAAAGTAGTTTCCCTGTACAAAGTGAATGTCCTGGGGCTCTATAGATCTGGCCTTTTCTTCCCTCCTTGAAGAAGGCTAGGGAACCCCTGCCCTACCCCTAGTTCTATTGCAGCATTCATCATAAAAATTGTTGAACTGTTTTTATTCTTGTTGGTCTCCCCAGTAAGACTGACTTCTCTTGGAGGGCAGGAGTTTGATCTCTTTCACCTTTGTGTCCCCAGCATATAGCATTGTGTTTCGCATCAGAAGGCAAAGTGACTGAAGTGTGGAATTTTCTATGTTAAGCTATTTAGTAATGGCTGCCTGGGGCCTTGTGTAGAGTCTGAAGTTGGGTTGGGCAGGAGTTTGCTGCTCAGTTGCTGATGTTTGCCACAGGCACCTGCACTGTACCATGGTGTCATTTGAGCCCCTACTGTGTTCCAGAACTCTATGACAGGGGTCCCCAAACTATGGCCTGTGGGCCACATGCGGCCCCCTGAGGCCATTTATCCGGCCCCCGCTGCACTTCCAGAAGGGGCACCTCTTTTATTGGTGGTCAGTGAGAGGAGCACATTGACTATCTCATTAGCCAAAAGCAGGCCCATTCAGTGGGTAGAGCATCATCCTGGTGCCCATAGTTCCCATTGAAATACTGGTCAGTTTGTTGATTTAAATTTACTTGTTCTTTATTTTATTTATTTATTTATTTTTTATTTATTTATTTTTTTCCTTTTTCTGAAGCTGGAAACAGGGAGAGACAGTCAGACAGACTCCCGCATGCGCCCGACCGGGATCCACCCGGCACGCCCACCAGGGGCGACGCTCTGCCCACCAGGGGGCGATGCTCTGCCCATCCTGGGCGTCGCCATGTTGCGACCAGAGCCACTCTAGCGCCTGGGGCAGAGGCCACAGAGCCATCCCCAGCGCCTGGGCCATCTTTGCTCCAATGGAGCCTTGGCTGCGGGAGGGGAAGAGAGAGACAGAGAGGAAAGCGCGGCGGAGGGGTGGAGAAGCAAATGGGCGCTTCTCCTGTGTGCCCTGGTCGGAATCGAACCCGGGTCCTCCGCACGCTAGGCCGACGCTCTACCGCTGAGCCAACCGGCCAGGGCTGTTCTTTATTTTAAATATTGTATTTGTTCCCATTTTGTTTTTTTACTTTAAAATAAGATATGTGCAGTATGCATAGGGATTTGTTCATAGTTTTTTTTTTTTATAGTCTGGCCCTCCAACGGTCTGAGGGACAGTGAACTGGCCCCCTGTGTAAAAAGTTTGGGGACTCCTGCTCTACAACATACTTGTCATCAGGGGTGGAGAGGGAAAGGCCAGATGAATCGTAATTCTAGCCCCAAATGATCTGAGGTCAGGGGTTTAATTGTTAAAAACAAAAGCAGTTAATAAATTATGGCATATGATGATGATCCCATAAAACATTTTTGTTCTTTTTCTCTGACCACAGTCATTAAAAATGTTTTTGAATTGCTAAAAGAAGCAAAAACAACTGAAGTAAAATAAAATCACATCTGGCATATGCTTTACTAACATCTACAATTTCTATTTCAGCTCCTTGGGTACTTTTAGTTCCTAGTCTTTCCATTCCCCCTTTTTAAAAAATTAAATTTATTGGGGTGACATTGGTTATTATGATTATAAAAGTTTCAACAGTATAATTTTATATCATCGGTGTATTGCACTGTGTGCTCATAACCGGAAGTTTAGTCTCCTAACATCACCATTCATTTAACCCCCTTACCTTCTTCACCCTCCCCCACCCTTTTCCCCTTTGATAACTGAGTTTTATTTGTTTGTTCATTTGTTGCTTTATGTTTTATATCTCACATATGAATGAAATCCTATGATTCTTTTCCTTTTCTGTTTGACTTATTTCGCTTAGCGTGATATTCTCAAGATCCATCCACCACTGCAAATGGCAGTATATCATCTTTTCTCATGGCTGAGTAGTATTCCATTGTATACATGTACCACATCTTCTTTATCCAGTCCTCCACTGAAGAACCTTTGGGTTGTTTTCATGTCTTGACTACCATGAATAATGCTGCAGTGAACATAGGGTACATATATCTTAAATAAATGTTTTCAAATTTTTTGAGTAGATACTCAAAAGTGGGATTGTTGGGTTATATGGTAGCTCTATTTTAATTTTTTTTTTTTTTTTTAGGAAACTCCATACTGTTTTCCACAGTGGCTACGAGTTTACTTTCCTACTAGCAGTGTATAGGGTTCCTTTTTCTCCACATCTTCTCCAACACTTATTAATTTTTTTTTTTTTTTGGTATTTTTCTGAAGCTGGAAACGGGGAGAGACAGTCAGACAGACTCCCACATACGCCCGACCGGGATCCACCCGGCACGCCCACCAGGGGCGAAGCTCTGCCCACCAGGGGACGATGCTCTGCCCCTCCGGGGCGTCGCTCTGCCACGACCAGAGCCACTCTAGCGCCTGGGGCAGAGGCCAAGGAGCCATCCCAGCGCCCAGGCCATCTTTGCTCCAATAGAGCCTTGGCTGCGGGAGGGGAAGAGAGAGACAGAGAGGAAGGAGGGGGGGGGGTTGGAGAAGCAAATGGGCGCTTCTCCTATGTGCCCTGGCCAGGAATCGAACCCGGGTCCCCCGCACGCCAGGCCAACGCTCTACCGCTGAGCCAACCGGCCAGGGCCCACTTATTAATTTTGTTTTGTTGATAATTGGCTTTTCCATTTTTTTAAATCAATGTGCCACTTTTTGGAATAAATATTATTCTCTGACATTACATTTTTTCATGCCCTTTACATTTTAAAGTTATATGTTGTAGGAAAGGGGATGAAATAACTTTCAAAAGGATGTTTTCCACTCTCCTGATATTTCTGCCTGTAAATGAGAAATACCATGACCTTAAATCCCTTAGAAGACCTGAGTTTTTAAGACTGAAATAAATAAATAGGAATGAACTCAATGAGTCAGACCTTTGGAGATTCAATTTTCATTGCCCCCAAGTGTATACAGTGATTCATCTCAACACCCGGATGTGCTTATGTCATGCAGAACTACATTAGTGAGGGCTCCCAGGTGCAGATAAGAGCAGCACCCTCTGCACAGTTTAAGCAGAAAGCCATTGGTTCCAGTGCAGAGATAACCACAGTGGGAGGGCAGGTGGAGCAGGCTGACAGCTCAGTGTCCAGAAACATCAGTCAGAACCATGCCACTGAAGTGACCTGCTACCATTGTCCCAGGGTCATGCTATTTCTTATGACACCTGTATTGGCAAAAGGGAGGCCCTGCGTTCACCCTGTTTCTTCACACAGCTCACACCCAAGGCAAAGTCTTGGACGGGTGCAGCTGACTGGTGGAACCCATGTCAGATACTGGAACCCCAACTCCCCAACTCAAGGGAGGCGGTGATGTAGGGTTTGTTTGTTGTCTGTTTTATCTACCTGGGGAAGACGGGACCCACAGTCCAGGGATCTCCCACAATTGTAGGGAGGTCGTCTTAAGATGCTGGGCAGCCACAAATGACAGGAGCCAGCTATAACAATGTCTCATGAAAATAGCAGCAGGCAAATTGTGTAAGCTATTGGGCCTCAACTGTTAAAAAGTGGAGCAAAAAGATGGAAACACACAGGAATGTTAATGCTGATTATCTCTATGGTGGATTGTGGGTAATGTTTTCCTTGTTCTGTTTTCAAAATATTCTATAATGAAACTATATTTCCTTATAAATTAGAAAAAATGAGAACTTACCACTTTAGAAAAAAGTCACTAAAATAATAGGTGGATGAAAACTCTATCTTAAAAGTCCCAAGCAGATTTAATTCTCTCTGTTGAATAGGTGAATGCTGAATTAAAAAAGAAAATCAAAGGAGCAAAAAATTACTGTCTTTATGCTGAGGTTATAATCTACTTTCTGTGGCACTGCCCTCAGTGGGTACAGTAGCTGCTGATCACACTAGAGTCATAGCATCTTAAACCAGGAGGGCCCTGGTCAGCATTTACCCTGACTTCATGTCATTCATCTTGACTTGAAGTTTTTAAAAATACAAACATACATATATACACACATTTTTGCATATACAAATATTATGTTAAATATCTGTCTTCCTCCCAAAACACAAAAGCAGAGACCACAAGTCCCCAGCGCCCACTACACCACAGACACATAGTAGGTACTTTCTATACACTTGCAATACTGGATGGTAATATCATAAAGGAAGGGACCATAGCTGGCTGTTTCCAGACTAACTGGGAGGTCTTCCAGTCCCACCAGCTGACTGGCTCTCCCTGAGATGGTTGTGGCTGCAAGGGACATCTTTCTGACACTTTCTGCAATCCTAACTGGAGATTCTAGAGCTCTTTTAGGCCCATCAGCTTATTTTCCCCTTGAAGAACTTTTTTCTTTTTCTTTTTCTTTTTCACTCCTGCCCCCTCCTGAACACTAGAAAACACAAGGGTCCTGCTGTTTTCTATGGCCTCCTCTGGAAAGAACATAGGTCTTCTGCTCCTCGGCTGCCCTACCCATCCTGGGGTTCTATTCCTGTCTTGCCCTCTGGACCCAGCCTAGGGCTCATGAACTCTTTCCAAGGGCTCAGCAGTACCTAACTTTCTTGTCTCTCTTCATCTGGTCCAGAGTGCCCCTTTCCCACCTGGGGGCAGGGAGGACGCTCACCCTCTGGTCCGGTGTTTCTCCATGTCTTTTCTCTTTGGCCTTCATCTCTCCATTGGAAAATCAAAAGCCAGGGATTGGACTCATATTCTCTGTAGTGTGGGATGCCATCTTTTTCCATATGCTGCTGCTTCAATGGCGGAAATGGGAATGGATACAAGGAAATTCAAGGAAAAACAACCTTTGGTTAACATCTCAAAAGTGTTATCTGTTATATTTGTACGAAAGGTAGACCAATTCTAAGGCAATAAAACAACTATAGTTATCCCAAATTTACAAAGTCATTCTTCAAAGTTTGTCAGTTTACTACATAGTCTAGCAGGGGTCCCCAAACTTTTTACACAGGGGCCCAGTTCACTGTCCCTCAGACCCGTTGGAGGGCCGCCACATACAGTGCTCCTCTCACTGACCACCAATGAAAGAGGTGCCCCTTCTGGAAGTGCGGCAGGGGGCAGGATAAATGGCCTCAGGGGGCTGCATGTGGCCCGCGGGCCGTAGTTTGGGGATGCCTGGTAGAGAGAAGGAAGCATGACAGTAAGGAGAGAGAACAGAAACTTTGCAGAATTGTCTGCTAGGGTGCCCATTTTTGCTACTGTCAAAAAGTTTCTCCCGAACAGTTGAGTCTGATCAAATACATATCTGTCATGTTATTTAGGAGTGACAGGCTGAGAGCCTCTGAGCAGGTGACAAGCTGCCCTTGACTTGGTAAGTTTCCATGCTCTCCTTGGCTGCTGTGGGTCTCACATGAAGTTATATGCAATGGGAGCTCCGTGTCAGTTCAGTGGCATGATTTTAGGTCAGGAAGGGAGGTTGAATGTCTCCATGTCACCTAGAGACGATTGTATTAGATACCACCTGCCCTAATAGTCCTACCTTCATTCGCTAAGCTGTGGGCAAGTGAGAGTTGATGCTTCATCATCGGGCTTCCAGGCGAGGCTCGGGTAACTGTGTCTAAGTCTTCTGCCCTGTTTCACAGTGGTTGATGTTTGCAAGGAAAAATAAGCACCCTGAAGTATTTATAGTATTTGTTCCTTCACAGCAAGAGAATATTACAAGTTTGTGTAAGACTTTGTATTGTCACGCTTAATTGCTATGACTTTTACAACTGCGTGGTATCTGGGGCCCAGTAAATTGCTGGAAAAGCACTTTGAAGATGTCACTGAGCTTGGCCTGCTGCTTTGTAATCTTCAGAAGTTAGGCCAAAACATAGCTCCTTATAGTATACTAACTGTAATGACGTTACTGAGATACCATCTTTAATAACAAGCTCAGTTTTAACAGAATTCTTATTTTATGGTTGTACTCTTTAAAAAAATATTTATTTAGAAATTAAATTTAATGGAGTGACATTGTCTCTCTTTATTGATCTGACATCAATAAGAGTACATAGGTTTCAGGTAGCATTTCTATAGCATTTGGACTGTTGATTGCATTATGTGCCCATCACCCCAAATCAAGTCATTATTCATCACCGTATAACTGTCCCTCTTTGCTCCACTCCTCCTCACCCCCCTCGAATTCCTGACGGAATAGTTTTTCCATAGAATATGTTACCAAGCAAGCATTTCCCTGGAATCTACTTCATTATCAAGTAGGGGCCTAAGAGAATGTTCTATAACAAACCAATGTGAAAGCATCATTTGGGATAAGGAACCAAATACTCCAGCTTTCTAAATTGCAGCTGTAGTTATAGACTCTTGTAAACGCCAGAGCAGAGCCTGTGAAGTCACCCTAGCTGGTGTGGTTGGACCACTCACTGTGGCAACAGTGTGTGCTATGGTTGCCTTTTGGGAATGGAATGAACTCCGAATGGGAAGAACGTTAATATGAAGAACATTGGAAAAGAATACTCAATACTCAATTTTTACATTTTTTTAACCACTGTTTTAGAATTGCCTTGTCAATGACTTATTTAACCACAATTTTCTTTTTGCCACTTGTCAGGTTTCTTTGGTAAGCATTTGACTTAGCTTTCCTAACAAAGATAGCTTCCCAACTCATCCTTCATCAGGTTGTCATATTTTAGTCACAAATTTACAATAACGAGCACAACTGGCATTAACAAGTTTGAGGATAAACACAATGACTTGGGTAAGCGCACGTCTCAACTGAAGAACAGAAATGGGGGTGCCAGAGTGCACCTACCAGCCCCAGCATTCCCTGTGGCAAAGGCACCCTGCAGCGTCTGTTAGGAAGGAGTAGAGGTCTCTATCTATGAATTGGTTAAAGGGCCTTTAATTAAGAGAGTTTCTACATAATTACATTTTCCTTAATATGTGTAAGTGGTAACTCTTAAAGAACTTTTTTTTTATTTTGGAAAATGATTTCTAGTATGGGTCCTGCACAACTTGCCTTAATAAACAGCCTACTTATAATCAGTGGACTCTGTCTACACACGTAACTGATGCTCTGAAGTACTTCTCCCCAGCAATCTAGTTTACACTCTGCCACTATAATTGGTTTGTTCATCAGACTACTTTTTCCTTAGATGCGAAGAGATAATGTTTTGATCTACTCCTTATTAAGTTATCACAATTTTTAAAATAATAATTTGGAGACTTAATGAATTTTATTCAAGATCCTAACTACCTCTCTGAGCATGTCTACAGATATTTTTCTCTTCTCCAAAATACTGGTAGCAATAAAGTATGCTTTGCCAAGGATAGTTTAAAAAATAAAATAGATATTGTCTTATTAATAGATGTGGACAATTTTAGAGCTTAGAGATAGAGAGAAGTGTATGTGTCTCTATGTATTTGTGTGAGTTATACACCCACACAGAGGCAGAGAGAGACATAGGCAGAGAGACAAAGAGATAGGCAAAGCAAGAATTAGAGACAGAGACAGATATTATATTTATATTACATGATACTACATTGTATAATATATAATATTACATTATTTTTATTATACTATACATTATGTAATATTATAGTATATAATATTACATTATTTTTACATATGCACATATGTATATATAGAGACAGAGACAGAAAGATATAGAGATACCAAGAGAGGGATAGAGAGAGACATTGAAAAGCAGACAGAAACGCAGGAAAACAGATGAGAGAGAAAATGCAGAGAGAGACAGAAACAGAGATAGCATGCAAGACACAAAGAGAATTGGAGACATCTGAGACAGAGGAAGCACCGCGTCAGTGATGTTGCTCAGGAGTATCTCCATCTCTGCCCTGTTTGACCAGAACTGTAGTCACAGATGTGCAGGTCAGAGGCCTTGGGGAAGCCATGTCACTGGCTAGGGCAGAGAGGCAGGCCCGGCTCCGCCTGGAGACACAGTGTCATAACAGACAATACCAGACCTATGAGTAGGTCACAGCCTGGACATAAATTAGATGGCCCTACACCACTTGTTAAGATCTATTAAATGTGTTTTTTTAGTTCTAAATATATTTAAATTTTTTTTTTTTTTGGCTGCAGAAAGGTATTGAAGGAAATCTCTGTTGGAGAACTCAATCCAAATGAGACTGTGCAGGCCAGTTTCGAGGCCCAGCTCCTTTCCAAGCTGGACCACCCCTCCATTGTCAAGTTCTATGCAAGCTTCGTGGAGAAAGATAATTTCTGCATTATCACGGAGTACTGTGAGGTGAGACTTGCCTTCTCTTTCTGAAATCTCAAAAGAAATCCGTTTCACAGAAAAAGTTGTCTGTAAAGAGATGTCTCAGAGTTCAATCACCAAACCACAAACTGAACCATAAAGACCCGGGATCTCATATCCTGCAGCTAAGAATGATCATCTATAGTCAATTAACAAATTTGTTTCTGATGAAGGGTTTCACTCATTTTGAAAATTCACAATGAATATGTTTTATTAAGGAAGTGCTGCAGAAGAATGCTTCAACATCTTTGGGGGGGGGGCAGGGAATTCCCAAAGCTCTTTCAATGGTCCAGGGCTTAGATGCACATTTAAATGCCATACTAGAGGTCTGGAAAGAACAGAGGCACATCTCCTAAAGTCTGGACGTTAGCTCTATGGCCAGTGAAATTGGAAATGGAAATAAGGCTCCATTTATCCATGGAAATTTTTCATATTGATTGATTTGTATGGCTTCCGGTATTTGAAGTTTCCCCTGCCACTCCCTGTTTTCTCCAGGTGGTAGTAGGCTGTGTATTTTACTGATCCCCTAAAGGTGTCAGAAGGGGGAAGATGACAGGGTGCAGCTATAATGTGGATCTGGGCATTTATTCTTGGTAGGCTAGGTTGAGTGGAATTGAAAGAATTGGCTCAGATCCAAGATGGTAGCAGAGTAGGTGAAAGCTACACTCACCTCCTCCCAGGGCCAAACTGGAATTACAACTAAAATATAGAGCAATCAACCTGAATAAATAACCAGCTGAAGACTAACTGAGGAGAAGTCTCATAACCAAGAATTTACAGAAGCCACATTGATACTGGCAGGAAGGGTGGAGACTCAGAAAGGGCTGACCTCAGTCCCACAGTGGTGGCTAAGATTCCAGAGGGCTATATCAGCTGCCAGGGTTCCCCATGAGGAGCATGGTCTCAACCCCAAGCTAGGCTTCCCAGCCCAGAGCACCACAGCCAGGAAGAGGTGCCCACATAATATCTGACTGTGAAACTAGGTGGAATTCTGTCCACCTGAGAGAGACAGGAACCTTCCAGAGACACAGCTATCCTTTTAAAGGGCCAGTGAACAAAATCTCTTTCACAACCAATCATCCCGGGCTCCACTGGAGGTAGAGTGTAGTGGGCAGGAGTCTCTTTTGCAAAGAGACTGGGTTCATGGCTCTGGGGAGAGAGCTGAATGGATAGCCGCCAGGACCCCTGTGCAGAGTCACTCTCCCACACCATAGACTCTATCTTTCTTGGGTGGAACACTCCCCTCTATAGAGCATTAGCCTTGGGGAAAGCAATAACCCCACACCCTGGCATTATCACCCCCACTCTGCAGAGCTTGTGTCCTGCTGAGGAGTCAGCTGCCTGGGCCAGGATATAGAGGTCTGGGCCAGAGTGTAGAGGTCTGGGTCAGAGTGTAGAGGTCTGGGCCAGAGTGTAGAGGTCTGGGCCAGGATGTAGAGGTCTGGGTCAGAGTGTAGAGGTCAGGGCCAGGATGTAGAGGTCTGGGCCAGGATGTAGAGGTCTGGGTCAGGATGTAGAGGTCTGGGTCTGGATGTAGAGGTCTGGGCCAGAGTGTAGAGGTCTGGGCCAGAGTGTAGAGGTCTGGGCCAGGATGTAGAGGTCTGGGCCAGAGTGTAGAGGTCTGGGCCAGGATGTAGAGGTCTGGGTCAGGATGTAGAGGTCTGGGCCAGGATGTAGAGGTCTGGGCCAGAGTATAGAGGTCTGGGTCAGAGTGTAGAGGTCTGGGCCAGGATGTAGAGGTCTGGGTCAGGATGTAGAGGTCTGAGCCAGAGTGTAGAGGTCTGGGTCAGGATGTAGAGGTCTGGGTCAGATTGTAGAGGTCTGGGCCAGGATGTAGAGGTCTGGGTCAGGATGTAGAGGTCTGGGCCAGAGTGTAGAGGTCTGGGTCAGAATGTAGAGGTCTGGGCCAGGATGTAGAGGTCTGGGCCAGGATGTAGAGGTCTGGGCCAGGATGTAGAGGTCTGGGCCAGAGTGTAGAGGTCTGGGTCAGGATGTAGAGGTCTGGGTCAGGATGTAGAGGTCTGGGTCAGAGTGTGGAGGTCTGGGTCAGGATGTAGAGGTCTGGGTCAGAGTGTGGAGGTCTGGGCCAGGATGTAGAGGTCTGGGCCAGGATGTAGAGGTCTGGCCAGAGTGTAGAGGTCTGGGCCAGGATGTAGAGGTCTGGGCCAGGATGTAGAGGTCTGGGTCAGGATGTAGAGGTCTGAGCCAGAGTGTAGAGGTCTGGGTCAGGATGTAGAGGTCTGGGTCAGAGTGTAGAGGTCTGGGCCAGGATGTAGAGGTCTGGGTCAGGATATAGAGGTCTGAGCCAGAGTGTAGAGTACTGGGCCAGGATGTAGAGGTCAGGGCCAGGATGTAGAGGTCTGGGCCGGAGTGTGGAGGTCTGGGCCAGGATGTAGAGGTCTGGGCCAGAGTGTGGAGATCTGGGCCAGGATGTAGAGGTCTGGGTCAGAGTGTGGAGGTCTGGGCCATGATGTAGAGGTCTGGGTCAGAGTGTAGAGGTCTGGGCCAGGAAGTAGAGGTCTTGGCCAGGATGTAGAAGTCTGGGTCAGGATGTAGAGGTCTGGGTCAGGATGTAGAAGTCTGGGTCAGAGTGTAGAGGTCTGGGCCAGGATGTAGAGGTCTGGGCCAGGATGTAGAGGTCTGGGTCAGGATGTAGAGGTCTGGCCCAGAGTGTAGAGGTCTGGGTCAGAGTGTAGAGGTCTGGGCCAGGATGTAGAGGTCTGGGTCAGGATGTAGAGGTCTGGGCCAGAGTGTAGAGGTCTGGGTCAGAGTATAGAGGTCTGGGCCAGAGTGTAGACGTCTAAGTCAGGATGTAGAGTTCTGGGCCAGAGTGTAGAGGTCTTGGCCAGAGTGTAGAGGTCTGGGTCAGGATGTAGAGGTCTGGGCCAGAGTGTAGAGGTCTGGGTCAGGATGTAGAGGTCTGGGCCAGGATGTAGAGGTCTGGGCCAGAGTGTAGAGGTCTGGGCCAGAGTGTAGAGGTCTGGGCCAGGATGTAGAGGTCTGGGTCAGGATATAGAGGTCTGGGCCAGAGTGTAGAGGTCTGGGCCAGAGTGTAGAGGTCTGGGTCAGGATGTAGAGGTCTGGGCCAGGATGTAGAGGTCTGGGCCAGAGTGTAGAGGTCTGGGTCAGGATGTAGAGGTCTGGGCCAGGATGTAGAGGTCTGGGCCAGAGTGTAGAGGTCTGGGCCAGAGTGTAGAGGTCTGGGCCAGGATGTAGAGGTCTGGGCCAGAGTGTAGAGGTCTGGGCCAGAGTGTAGAGGTCTGGCCAGAGTGTAGAGGTCTGGGCCAGGATGTAGAGGTCTGGGCCAGAGTGTAGAGGTCTGGGCCAGGATGTAGAGGTCTGTGCCAGAGTGTAGAGGTCTGGGTCAGGATGTAGAGGTCTGGGCCAGAGTGTAGAGGTCTGGGCCAGAGTGTAGAGGTCTGGGCCAGGATGTAGAGGTCTGGGCCAGGATGTAGAGGTCTGGGCCAGAGTGTAGAGGTCTGGGTCTGGATGTAGAGGTCTGGGCCAGAGTGTAGAGGTCTGGGCCAGGATGTAGAGGTCTGGGCCAGGATGTAGAGGTCTGAGCCAGAGTGTAGAGGTCTGGGTCTGGATGTAGAGGTCTGGGCCAGAGTGTAGAGGTCTGGGCCAGGATGTAGAGGTCTGGGTCAGGATGTAGAGGTCTGGGCCAGGATGTAGAGGTCTGGGTCAGGATGTAGAGGTCTGGGTCAGGATGTAGAGGTCTGGGCCAGGATGTAGAGGTCTGGGCCAGGATGTAGAGGTCTGGGTCAGGATGTAGAGGTCTGGGTCAGGATGTAGAGGTCTGGGCCAGGATGTAGAGGTCTGGGCCAGGATGTAGAGGTCTGGGCCAGGATGTAGAGGTCTGGATCAGAGTGTAGAGGTCTGGGCCAGGATGTAGAGGTCTTGGCCAGGATGTAGAGGTCTGGGTCAGGATGCAGAGGTCTGGGTCAGGATGTAGAGGTCTGGGTAAGGATGTAGAGGTCTGGGTGAGAGTGTAGAGGTCTGGGCCCGGATGTAGAGGTCTGGGCCAGGATGTTGAGGTCTGGGTCAGGATGTAGAGGTCTGGGCCAGGATGTAGAGGTCTGGGTCAGGAGTAGAAGTCTGGGCCAGAGTGTAGAGTCTGGGCCAGGATGTAGAGGTCTGGGTCAGGATGTAGAGGTCTGGGCCAGGATGTAGAGGTCTGGGCCAGGATGTAGAGGTCTGGGTCAGGATGTAGAGGTCTGAGACAGAGTGTAGAGGTCTGGGTCAGGATGTAGAGGTCTGGGTCAGAGTTTAGAGGTCTGGGCCAGGATGTAGAGGTCTGGGTCAGGATGTAGAGGTCTGAGCCAGAGTGTAGAGGTCTGGGTCAGGATGTAGAGGTCTGGGCCAGGATGTAGAGGTCTGGGCCAGGATGTAGAGGTCTGGGTCAGGAAGGAGAGGTCTGGGTCAGGATGTAGAGGTCTGGGTCAGAGTGTAGAGGTCTGGGTCAGGATGTAGAGGTCTGGGTCAGGATGTAGAGCTCTGGGTCAGAATGTAGAGGTCTGGCCAGAGTGTAGAGGTCTGGGTCAGGATGTAGAGGTCTGGGTCAGAGTGTAGAGGTCTGGGTCAGGATGTAGAGGTCTGGGTTAGGATGTAGAGGTCTGGGTCAGGATGTAGAGGTCTGGGTCAGGATGTAGAGGTCTGGGCCAGAGTGTAGAGGTCTGGGCCAGGATGTAGAGGTCTGGGTCAGAGTGTGGAGGTCTGGGTCAGGATGTAGAGGTCTGAGTCAGAGTGTAGAGGTCTGGGCCAGGATGTAGAGATCTTGGCCAGGATGTAGAGGTCTGGGTCAGGATGTAGAGGTCTGGGTCGGAGTGTAGAGGTCTGGGCCAGGATGTAGAGGTGTGGGCCAGAGTGTAGAGGTCTGGGCCAGAGTATAGAGGTCTGGGCCAGGATGTAGAGGTCTGGGTCAGGATGTAGAGGTATGGGTCAGAGTGTAGAGGTCTGGGTCAGGATTTAGAGGTCTGGGTCAGGATGTAGAGGTCTGGGTCAGGATGTAGAGGTCTGGGCCAGGATGTAGAGGTCTGGGCCAGGATGTAGAGGTCTGGGCCAGGATGTAGAGGTCTGGGTCAGAGTGTAGAGGTCTGGGCCAGGATGTAGAGGTCTTGGCCAGGATGTAGAGGTCTGGGTCAGGATGTAGAGGTCTGGGTCAGGATGTAGAGGTCTGGGCCAGAGTGTAGAGGTCTGGGCCAGGATGTAGAGGTCTGGGCCAGGATGTAGAGGTCTGGGTGCGGATGTAGAGGTCTGGGCCAGAGTGTAGAGGTCTGGGCCAGGATGTAGAGGTCTGTCCAGAGTGTAGAGGTCTGGGCCAGGATGTAGAGGTCTGGGCCAGGAAGTATAGGTCTGGGTCAGAGTGTAGAGGTCTGGGCCAGGATGTAGAGGTCTGGGTCAGGATGTAGAGGTCTGGGCCAGAGTGTAGAGGTCTGGGTCAGTAGTAGAACTCTGGGCCAGAGTGTAGAGGTCTGGGCCAGGATGTAGAGGTCTGGGCCAGGATGTAGAGGTCTGGGCCAGGATGTAGAGTTCTGGGTCAGGATGTAGAGGTCTGGGTCAGAGTGTGGAGGTCTGGGTCAGGATGTAGAGGTCTGGGTCAGAGTGTAGAGGTCTGGGCCAGGATGTAGAGATCTAGGCCAGGATGTAGAGGTCTGGGTCAGGATGTAGAGGTCTGGGTCAGGATGTAGAGGTCTGGGCCAGAGTGTAGAGGTCTGGGCCAGGATGTAGAGGTCTGGGTCAGAGTGTGGAGGTCTGGGTCAGGATGTAGAGGTCTGAGTCAGAGTGTAGAGGTCTGGGCCAGGATGTAGAGATCTTGGCCAGGATGTAGAGGTCTGGGTCAGGATGTAGAGGTCTGGGTCAGAGTGTAGAGGTCTGGGCCAGGATGTAGAGGTGTGGGCCAGAGTGTAGAGGTCTGGGCCAGAGTATAGAGGTCTGGGCCAGGATGTAGAGGTCTGGGTCAGAGTGTAGAGGTCTGAGTCAGGATGTAGAGGTCTGGGCCAGGATGTAGAGGTCTGGGCCAGGATGTAGAGGTCTGGGTCAGAGTGTAGAGGTCTGGGCCAGGATGTAGAGGTCTTGGCCAGGATGTAGAGGTCTGGGTCAGGATGTAGAGGTCTGGGTCAGGATGTAGAGGTCTGGGCCAGAGTAGAGGTCTGGGCCAGGATGTAGAGGTCTGGGCCAGGATGTAGAGGTCTGGGTGCGGATGTAGAGGTCTGGGCCAGAGTGTAGAGGTCTGGGCCAGGATGTAGAGGTCTGTCCAGAGTGTAGAGGTCTGGGCCAGGATGTAGAGGTCTGGGCCAGGATGTATAGGTCTGGGTCAGAGTGTAGAGGTCTGGGCCAGGATGTAGAGGTCTGGGTCAGGATGTAGAGGTCTGGGCCAGAGTGTAGAGGTCTGGGTCAGGAGTAGAAGTCTGGGCCAGAGTGTAGAGGTCTGGGCCAGGATGTAGAGGTCTGGGCCAGGATGTAGAGGTCTGGGCCAGGATGTAGAGTTCTGGGTCAGGATGTAGAGGTCTGGGCCAGAGTGTAGAGGTCTGGGCCAGGATGTAGAGGTCTGGGTCAGAGTGTGGAGGTCTGGGTCAGGATGTAGAGGTCTGAGTCAGAGTGTAGAGGTCTGGGCCAGGATGTAGAGATCTGGGCCAGGATGTAGAGGTCTGGGTCAGGATGTAGAGGTCTGGGTCAGAGTGTAGAGGTCTGGGCCAGGATGTAGAGGTCTGGGCCAGAGTGTAGAGGTCTGGGCCAGGATGTAGAGGTCTGGGCCAGGATGTAGAGGTCTGGGCCAGGATGTAGAGTTCTGGGTCAGGATGTAGAGGTCTGGGCCAGAGTGTAGAGGTCTGGGCCAGGATGTAGAGGTCTGGGTCAGAGTGTGGAGGTCTGGGTCAGGATGTAGAGGTCTGAGTCAGAGTGTAGAGGTCTGGGCCAGGATGTAGAGATCTTGGCCAGGATGTAGAGGTCTGGGTCAGGATGTAGAGGTCTGGGTCAGGATGTAGAGGTCTGGGCCAGAGTGTAGAGGTCTGGGCCAGGATGTAGAGGTCTGGGTCAGAGTGTGGAGGTCTGGGTCAGGATGTAGAGGTCTGAGTCAGAGTGTAGAGGTCTGGGCCAGGATGTAGAGATCTTGGCCAGGATGTAGAGGTCTGGGTCAGGATGTAGAGGTCTGGGTCAGAGTGTAGAGGTCTCGGCCAGGATGTAGAGGTGTGGGCCAGAGTGTAGAGGTCTGGGCCAGAGTATAGAGGTCTGGGCCAGGATGTAGAGGTCTGGGTCAGGATGTAGAGGTATGGGTCAGAGTGTAGAGGTCTGGGTCAGGATGTAGAGGTCTGGGTCAGGATGTAGAGGTCTGGGTGAGGATGTAGAGGTCTGGGCCAGGATGTAGAGGTCTGGGTCAGAGTGTAGAGGTCTGGGCCAGGATGTAGAGGTCTTGGCCAGGATGTAGAGGTCTGGGTCAGGATGTAGAGGTCTGGGTAAGGATGTAGAGGTCTGGGCCAGAGTGTAGAGGTCTGGGCCAGGATGTAGAGGTCTGGGCCAGGATGTAGAGGTCTGGGTGCGGATGTAGAGGTCTGGGCCAGAGTGTAGAGGTCTGGGCCAGGATGTAGAGGTCTGTCCAGAGTGTAGAGGTCTGGGCCAGGATGTAGAGGTCTGGGCCAGAATGTATAGGTCTGGGTCAGAGTGTAGAGGTCTGGGCCAGGATGTAGAGGTCTGGGTCAGGATGTAGAGGTCTGGGCCAGAGTGTAGAGGTCTGGGTCAGGATGTAGAGGTCTGGGCCAGGATGTAGAGGTCTGGGTCAGGATGTAGAGGTCTGGGCCAGGATGTAGAGGTCTGGGCCAGGATGTAGAAGTCTGGGTCAGGATGTAGAGGTCTGAGCCAGAGTGTAGAGGTCTGGGTCAGGATGTAGAGGTCTGGGTCAGAGTGTAGAGGTCTGGGCCAGGATGTAGAGGTCTGGGTCAGGATGTAGAGGTCTGAGCCAGAGTGTAGAGGTCTGGGTCAGGATGTAGAGGTCTGGGCCAGGATGTAGAGGTCTGTGCCAGGATGTAGAGGTCTGGGTCAGGATGTAGAGGTTTGGGCCAGAGTGTAGAGGTCTGGGCCAGGATGTAGAGGTCTGTCCAGAGTGTAGAGGTCTGGGTCAGGATGTAGAGGTCTGGGTCAGGATGTAGAGGTCTCGGTCAGGATGTAGAGGTCTGGGTCAGAGTGTAGAGGTCTGGGTCAGGATGTAGAGGTCTGGGTCAGAGTGTAGAGGTCTGGGTCAGGATGTAGAGGTCTGGGCCAGAGTGTGGAGGTCTGGGCCAGGATGTAGAGGTCTGGGCCAGGATGTAGAGGTCTGGGTGCGGATGTAGAGGTCTGGGCCAGAGTGTAGAGGTCTGGGCCAGGATATAGAGGTCTGTCCAGAGTGTAGAGGTCTGGGCCAGGATGTAGAGGTCTGGGCCAGGATGTATAGGTCTGGGTCAGAGTGTAGAGGTCTGGGCCAGGATGTAGAGGTCTGGGTCAGGATGTAGAAGTCTGGGCCAGAGTGTAGAGGTCTGGGTCAGGAGTAAAAGTCTGGGCCAGAGTGTAGAGGTCTGGGCCAGGATGTAGAGGTCTGGGCCAGGATGTAGAGGTCTGGGCCAGAGTGTAGAGGTCTGGGTCAGGATGTATAGGTCTGGGTCAGAGTGTAGAGGTCTGGGCCAGGATGTAGAGGTCTGGGTCAGGATGTAGAGGTCTGAGCCAGAGTGTAGAGGTCTGGGTCAGGATGTATAGGTCTGGGTCAGAGTGTAGAGGTCTGGGTCAGGATGTAGAGGTCTGGGCCAGGATGTAGAGGTCTTGGCCAGGATTTAGAGGTCTGGGTCAGGATGTAGAGGTTTGGGCCAGAGTGTAGAGGTCTGGGCCAGGATGTAGAGATCTGTCCAGAGTGTAGAGGTCTGGGTCAGAGTGTAGAGGTCTGGGTCAGGATGTAGAGGTCTGGGTCAGAGTGTAGAGGTCTGGGTCAGGATGTAGAGGTCTGGGCCAGAGTGTGGAGGTCTGGGCCAGGATGTAGAGGTCTGGGCCAGGATGTAGAGGTCTGTCCAGAGTGTAGAGGTCTGGGTCAGGATGTAGAGGTCTGGGTCAGGATGTAGAGGTCTGGGTCAGGATGTAGAGGTCTGGGTCAGAGTGTAGAGGTCTGGGTCAGGATGTAGAGGTCTGGGTCAGAGTGTAGAGGTCTGGGTCAGGATGTAGAGGTCTGGGCCAGAGTGTGGAGGTCTGGGCCAGGATGTAGAGGTCTGGGCCAGGATGTAGAGGTCTGGGCCAGAGTGTAGAGATCTGGGTCAGGATGTAGAGGTCTGGGCCAGGATTTAGAGGTCTGGGCCAGAGTGTGGAGGTCTGGGCCAGGATGTAGAAGTCTGGGTCAGAGTGTGGAGGTCTGGGCCAGGATGTAGAGGTCTGGGTCAGAGTGTAGAGGTCTGGGTCAGGAAGTAGAGGTCTTGGCCAGGATGTAGAGGTCTGGGTCAGGATGTAGAGGTCTGGGTCAGGATGTAGAAGTCTGGGTCAGAGTGTAGAGGTCTGGTCCAGGATGTAGAGGTCTGGGCCAGGATGTAGAGGTCTGGGCCAGAGTGTAGAGGTCTGGGCCAGGATGTAGAGGTCTGGGCCAGAGTGTAGAGGTCTGGGCCAGGATGTAGAGGTCTGGGTCAGGATGTAGAGGTCTGGGCCAGGATGTAGAGGTCTGGGCCAGGATGTAGAAGTCTGGGTCAGGATGTAGAGGTCTGGGCCAGAGTGTAGAAGTCTGGGTCAGGATGTATAGGTCTGGGTCAGAGTGTAGAGGTCTGGGCCAGGATGTAGAGGTCTGGGTCAGGATGTAGAGGTCTGAGCCAGAGTGTAGAGGTCTGGGTCAGGATGTATAGGTCTGGGTCAGAGTGTAGAGGTCTGGGTCAGGATGTAGAGGTCTGGGCCAGGATGTAGAGGTCTTGGCCAGGATTTAGAGGTCTGGGTCAGGATGTAGAGGTTTGGGCCAGAGTGTAGAGGTCTGGGCCAGGATGTAGAGATCTGTCCAGAGTGTAGAGGTCTGGGTCAGAGTGTAGAGGTCTGGGTCAGGATGTAGAGGTCTGGGTCAGAGTGTAGAGGTCTGGGTCAGGATGTAGAGGTCTGGGCCAGAGTGTGGAGGTCTGGGCCAGGATGTAGAGGTCTGGGCCAGGATGTAGAGGTCTGTCCAGAGTGTAGAGGTCTGGGTCAGGATGTAGAGGTCTGGGTCAGGATGTAGAGGTCTGGGTCAGGATGTAGAGGTCTGGGTCAGAGTGTAGAGGTCTGGGCCCGGATGTAGAGGTCTGGGCCAGAGTGTAGAGGTCTGGGTCAGGATGTAGAGGTCTGGGCCAGAGTGTAGAGGTCTGGGCCAGGATGTAGAGGTCTGGGCCAGGATGTAGAGGTCTGGGCCAGAGTGTAGAGGTCTGGGTCAGGATGTAGAGGTCTGGGCCAGGATTTAGAGGTCTGGGCCAGAGTGTGGAGGTCTGGGCCAGGATGTAGAGGTCTGGGTCAGAGTGTGGAGGTCTGGGCCAGGATGTAGAGGTCTGGGTCAGAGTGTAGAGGTCTGGGTCAGGAAGTAGAGGTCTTGGCCAGGATGTAGAGGTCTGGGTCAGGATGTAGAGGTCTGGGTCAGGATGTAGAAGTCTGGGTCAGAGTGTAGAGGTCTGGTCCAGGATGTAGAGGTCTGGGCCAGGATGTAGAGGTCTGGGCCAGAGTGTAGAGGTCTGGGCCAGGATGTGGAGGTCTGGGCCAGAGTGTAGAGGTCTGGGCCAGAGTGTAGAGGTCTGGGCCAGGATGTAGAGGTCTGGGTCAGGATGTAGAGGTCTGGGCCAGAGTGTAGAGGTCTGGGCCAGAGTGTAGAGGTCTGGGCCAGGATGTAGAGGTCTGGGTCAGGATGTAGAGGTCTGGGCCAGAGTGTAGAGGTCTGGGTCAGAGTGTAGAGGTCTGGGCCAGAGTGTAGAGGTCTGGTTCAGGATATGGAGGTCTGGGTCAGAGTGTAGAGGTCTGGGCCAGGATGTAGAGGTCTGGGCCAGGATGTAGAGGTCTGGGCCAGAGTGTAGAGATCTGGGTCAGGATGTAGAGGTCTGGGCCAGAGTGTAGAGGTCTGGGTCTGGATGTAGAGGTCTGGGCCAGAGTGTAGAGGTCTGGGTCAGAGTGTAGAGGTCTGGGCCAGGATGTAGAGGTCTGGGCCAGAGTGTAGAGGTCTGGGTCTGGATGTAGAGGTCTGGGCCAGAGTGTAGAGGTCTGGGTCAGAGTGTAGAGGTCTGGGCCAGGATGTAGAGGTCTGGGCCAGAGTGTAGAGGTCTGGGCAAACTCACGGGGTGTCAGTGACTGAGTTGTGTGGCTCTGGAGTGGGGGCACTCTCCCCACATTCCCATGAACCTGACTAGTGCCTCTCCCTCATAGGAGAGCCACTAGCCCCACCTACCCTTCAGACTCCTGGGGCCTCACCCTGCTGAGATCAGATTCTGGAAGAATCTGGGACAAACTGAGTGGTGTAGCTTCAAGGGGGTGGCATTTTTTCCTCACATGCCCAGCTGATGCAGGACCCTTCCTTCACACAGCCAATCTTGGTCTGTTCGGGTCAGATTAACTCTGCCAGCCTCACACTGAGATATTCCGAGTGTCACAAACCAAGACTTTGAGATGTTTCCTTCTCCTTTGTCTAGTGGATTATTAAGGAAATCAATAAAATCAGAGTGTAGAGGTCTGGGCCAGGATGTAGAGATCTTGGCCAGGATGTAGAGGTCTGGGTCAGGATTATTAGGTGTGCAAAGTGGTGATAGTGAGTAGCTGTTCTGGCAATTGTGTCACTAATCCATGCAAAACCAGTGCGACTCAATCATTTTTCTTTCTTTAGCCCCGTTGAATGAATAGACTATCTTATGTGGGGAACAACTGGTTTCTACTGCTTATGAGTATTACTGCTGCCTGTACCATTGCTTTTGGCACACTGAACTTTCCCGGCCTTAAAAATTTTTCACTGTAGTAAGTACTGTCCAAAGGAATTTTCTGTGCCCATGGAAATGTTCTATATTTGTGTTGTTCTCCGCAGTAGTCACTAGTCACACATGACTCTTTAGCACTTGCAGAAGCTTGAGTGTGATTGAGAAGCTCCATGTTAAATTTTATTTAATTTTAATTAATTTAAATTTAAATAATCATGTGTAGCTAGTGGCTACTACTGGTTGGACAGATCTAGATGATGTTATAACTTTCCCTTCATTAGTTTTTTAATTTAATTTTAATCTATCATGAAAGTTACAAGAATACCACAATAAACACCCACATACCTTTTGTTCCAGTTTCCCAATTGTTATTTTTTCCACATTTGCTTTATCATTTTTTTATTATTATTCATATTAGAGAGTAGAGAGAGAGAAAGAGAGAAAGGGGAGGAGCAGGAAACACCAACTCCCATATGTGCCTTGACCAAGCAGGTCCAGGGTTTCGAACCAGCGACCTCAGAGTTTCGGATCAATGCTTTATCCACTGCGCCACCACTTGTCAGGCAGCTTTACCATTCTATTTATTAATTTGTCTATTTTTCATGAAACTTTGAGAGTAAGTTCAGATATGATGTTCCTATGCCCTACCTATGCCCTAAATCAGGGGTCCCCAAACTTTTTACACAGGGGGCCAGTTCACTGTCCCTCAGACCGTTGGAGGGCCGGACTATAAACAAAACTATGAACAAATCCCTATGCACACTGCACATATCTTATTTTAAAGTAAAAAAACAAATCGGGAACAAATACAATATTTAAAATAAAAAACAAGTAAATTTAAATCAAGAAACTGACCAGTATTTCAATGGGAACTATGGGCCTGCTTTTGGCTAATGAGATGATCAATGTGCTCCTTTCATTGACCACCAATGAAAGAGGTGCCCCTTCCAGAAGTGCAGCGCGGCCGGATAAATGGCCTCAGGGGGCCGCATGTGGCCCGCGGGCCGTAGTTTGGGGACCTCTGCCCTAAATACTGCTATGCGTATTTTGTAAGACCAAAGACACTGTAGCATACTATAGTCATCAAAATCAGGAAATTGACATTAGTACAGTGCTAGTATGTAATGCAATGGTTCTTAAAGTGTGATCCCAGACCAGCAGTGTCAGCATCACTTGGGGACTTGTTAGAAATACACGTTCTCAGCCTCCACCCCCACCATGCTGAATCAGACATTCTGGGGGTGACAATCTGTGTTCTGACAAGCCCTCTAGGTGAGTCTAAGGTTCCCTGAAGTTTGGGAAGCACCCATCTACTCCACAATTCATGTTTAAATTTAGCCCATTTATCCCAAATATGTCTTTGGCAAAGACATTTCTATAAGATTTTTTTCTCGTGCAGAATCCAATCCAGGATCACTTGCGTTAATTTTTAAATGCTAGTGGTTTCCAGGGCTGAGTTGCTTTCCTGGGAGGGGCGTTGCCATAGTGACAGCCGCAGCAGAGCCTGGGAACAGCTGCGGGGCTTCCAAGGCGTCAGCGCTGAGTTGTCAGGAGGTCTGTTTCCGGGCTCCCGAGGAGTGACGTGTGCGCTTGCTCCGTTCTTATTGTTAACCGAGATTGTTCTCATTTTCACACCAGAATTTGCTCTTAACTCGCACAAGCCTGGCATCTCCATCTTTTTACTGAAATAAAATAATAATACTGAAAATGGCTGATGGCCACACTTGTACTTCATAGGAAAATGCTACTGCTCATAAAAATGAGGGGATGTTTTATCGCTTCATAGTCGTTTTGAAATAGCCCCTCATTTTTGTGAGCAGTATATATCATCATTGAAATACTTGATCTTTTATCTTCAAGTTTCCTGTTCTGTAATTTAATTCAATAAATATATAAATGCATTCATGAGACTGCTTCATCACCAAACTCTTTGGACACACCATATCAGATTATGAGTGTGAAAAGCAAATAAACTCACAACTTCTTATTAAGTTCTAACCAAATCTTTGACAGGGAATAGTTCCAGAACTACTGAAGTGGCAGAATATTTGCAATACTGGAGTCTTCTGTTCTCCCCTTTCCGGGGGGAAATGCAACTACTTGCCTTTTGTTCCCTGTCCATCCTCCACAGCTTCAACCCCTTTATCTGAGCCTGGGCCATCCCTTCAGAATGTCCTTCCTAGCCCCACAGGGTCAAACCCTACTCATCCCCCAGGCCCAGCTAAAATGCTGCCTCCTCTACAGACCCCCACGATCTCCTGGCACTTAGCACTTTACATGGTATAAACCATCTCAGTTCTCAGCATATGGACTTGATCTTTTTCTGATTCACTTTTTAAAAATTAATTGTAATGGGGTGACATTGATAAATCAGGGTACATATATTCAGAGAGAACATCTCCAGGTTATTTTGACATTTGATTATGCTGCATTCCCATCACCCAAAGTCAAATTGTCTTCCGTCACCTTCTAACTGGTTTTCTTTGTGCCCCTCCCCTCCCCGAACCTCCTCCTCTCCCCCCCCACCCTGTAACCACCACACTCTTGTTCATGTCTCTGAGTCTCATTTTTATGTCCCACCTATGTATGAAATCATATAGTTCTTAGTTTTTTCTGATTTACTTATTTCGCTCAGTATAATGTTATCAAGGTCCATCCATGTTATTGTAAATGATCCGATGTCATCATTTCTTATGGCTGAGTAGTATTCCATAGTATATATGTACCAAAGCTTTTTAATCCACTCGTCCTCTGACGGACACTTGGGCTGTTTCCAGATCTTCGCTATTGTGAACAATGCTGCCACAAACATGGGGGTGCATTTCTTCTTTTCAAACAGTGCTATGGTGTTCTTGGGGTATATTCCTAACAGTGGTATAGCTGGGTCAAAAGGCAGTTCGATTTTTAATTTGTTGAGGAATCTCCATACTGTTTTCCACAGTGGCTGCACCAGTCTGCATTCCCACCAGCAGTGCAGGAGGGTTCCCTTTTCTCCACATCCTCGCCAGCACTTATTCTGTGTTGTTTTGTTGATGAACGCCATTCTGACTGCTGTGAGGTGATATCTCATTGTGATTCATTTTTATGTCATGTCATGGACCCATGTCGTGAGCCACAGAGAAATTACCACTCAGGAAATTTCTTGGGTTTTATTCCTGACCAATTCTTTGCCACTTGCTTCCAGCTGCCTCCCATCTCATTTCTGTCAAATGCTGATGGTAAAGATAAAATATTGGATCCTTCTACCTGTCATATATGTCGAAAGCATTTTGTCTTACCTTATTTTGCTGGTACACCTAACAATGTACTACCCTGGAGGCCGGTGAGACAGTGCCTGAAGGGTTCCCGTTTGGGTTAGGATACGGCATCCCCATAAACCTGGGTGTTAAATCAGTAGACAAAATAGAGACTACATGAGATCATGTATCTTCAGGAGAGAGAGAACATATGATTATTAGGGCAAAAAAGCAGGAAAGGTTGAACTTGTCTGTTTCCTGCTTGATTAATAACTTGTTAATATCTTAACCTAGCTAAACAAAAGTTGTATCAATATAATGGTAGTGCTCAGCCTTGGCTGCACATAATGGTCACCGGGAGAGCTTTCAAAAATCTCAAGACCTGAGGCACCCTCTCCAGAAAGTCTGATTGAATTGATCTTGAGTAAGGTCCAGACATTAGGATTTTTTTATTTTTATTTATTTATTTATTTATTTATTTATTTATTTATTTATTTAGTGACAGAGAGAGACAGAGAGAGAGGGACAGATAGGGACAGACAGACAGGAAGGGAGAGAGATGAGAAGTATCAATTCTTTGTTGTGGCACCTTAGCTATTCAGTGATTGCTTTCTCGTATGTGCCTTGGCCAGGGGGCTACAGCTGAGCCAAATACCCCTTGCTTAAGCCAGTAACCTTGGGCTCAAGCCAGCGACCTTGGGCTTCAAGCCAGTAACCTTGGGCTCAAGCCAGTGAACATGGGGTCATGTCTATGATCCCATGCTCAAGCCAGCAACCCTGCGCTCAAGCTGGTGAGTTTGCACTCAAGCTGGAAACCTTGGGGTTTCAAACCTGGGTCCTCCACATCACAGTGTGATGCTCTATCTGCTGCACCACCACCTGGTCAGGCAAGACATTAAGATATTTGAAAACTCTTTGAGTGATTCTAATATGCAGTCAGGGTAGAGAACTGAGGAGAGAAAAAGAGAGTCATAAAGGAAAACTTTGTCCGTGTGTATGGAGCACTGAGCAAAGATGGGTCCAGACCTGACAACAGGGAAGGGTGGCCCTGGTGGCAGGTGTGGTTTTATTCTCAGGTCACCTAGCTTGGTTCTATCATGAAAATTACCCAACTTGTTCTCCTTGCTTCCTGAGCAGCCTTCTGATTCCATTTCAGCTCTCCACATACAGAGGCAGGCAAAAGGAAGTTTATAGTTGTTTTGTACAGAAAATAATACAATATTGATAAGTAATGATACAAAAATGGCCCTGGCTGGTTGGCTCAATGGTAGAGCATCGGCCCAGCATATGGATGTCCCAGGTTCAATTCCTGTTCAGGGCACACAAGACAAGTGACCATCTGCTTATTGACCCCTACCCCTACCCCTTCTCTCTCTCTCTCCCTCCTTTTCCCTCCTGCAGCCACGGCTTGATTAGTTTGAGTGCATCAGCTCCAAGTGCTGAGGATGGCTCCAAGGAGCTTCCACCTCAGGTGCTAAAAATAGCTCAGTTGTCAAGATGGCCCAAGATGGGCAGAGCAGCAGCCCTAGGCGGTCAGAGCACTTGCAGGAGTCTGTCTCTCTATCTCCCCTCCTCTCACTTTGAAAACAAAGAAAAAAAATGATACAAGAATAAACACTGTGTCTTGCATACTCAGAACTATAAACCTACTTTTTCCCACCCCTGTATGTCTCTTCCAACATGAAATAATCTGTAGGCTAAACCAACACGAGCTCCCTGTTGTACTGGCAGTTCTAGTTCTCACTGCATGTGAGTGAATTGGCATTCTAGATGATTTGTTCCTCAAGAGCTTGACATTCATAAAGGCCACCGTAATCAAGGGTCTTTCCAAAAGCCATTGTTGAACCCAAACTCTGTGTCAGATACAATTCCAGACACGGTATGGGGCAACAGAGATCATATGATAAATATTTAATAAATCTGTCTGTTTGTATAAATGAATCTTTTATATCAACAATTGTTAACCTTTTTTTTATGTCATGGCACATAAAATTCTGCAGCATGCCAAAAAATATCGTTTTTGCCAATCTGACAAAAAAAATATGTTTAATTCCGATTCATCACACTGGATGGCTCTTGTTGGGTTGGCTGTTGTCATTGTTTTATTTGATAACCTAAGGGAAAAGAAGCCAGTGACTCTGGCCAAATAGCCAAGCATTGCAAGTTGTAGAAATTCTTGTGGCACACCAATGTGCCTCTTGTGGCATGCCGGTTGCAAATTGCTGATTTACATCAATGGTTAAAATGTAAGGGGGATGTGGTAAATGTCAATGAAAGTGTGTGGTTAAAGGGCTGTGAGAATTAAGAGTACAGAGAAATTAGTTTGGCCTGCGGAACCATGGGACGGCTGGCATTCTATCTGGGAGGGGTTTGGTTAAAGGACATGGGGATGGGGCAAGGACATTTCAGTTAAAAAAGGAATAATGTGATAAAAGGCTCAGAAGTGGAAAAGCATGGGCCGTAATTTGGAAACCCAATACTTCACCTTTAACCCTTTGAGTAGTGAATTTTATTCATGCTCGCTGACCCATGGGAGTGAGTTTTTTATTCAAAAAATGAAATTAGTTCCAGTTCCAGTTTTATTAACTTAAAATCATGTTTATTTGATAACCAATTTATAGAAACAAAGAAGAACATACATTTGCCTTTTTAAAATGTTGCCTTACACATTTTTAAAATAAACATTTTTGTTATCTCATGCCTGGATGGTCAGGAGGCACGAGGACGTACATGAACATTCGTACTACTCAAAGGGTTAATTGTAATGTGTTTGCAATTAAACACATTCCCTAATGTTAACAACTTATTTAACCATAACAGGTTTATCAAAACAGGGCACTGATAATTTGCCAGTTCCCCCCTAGTGTCTCTTGTCCATTTCCAGGATATAATCTAAGACCCTACATTGCATTTAATTGTTGTAGCTCCTTAGTCTCCTTTAATCCATGACAACTTCCCTTTTCTGCCTTGTTCTTTATGACCTTGACACTTTTAGTGGGTACTGTTGAGTTATTTTGTAGACTGTCTCTCAGTTTGGGTTCGTCTGATGTTTTCACATGATTAGATTGTGGATTCTGGGCAAGACTACCACACAAGTGATGAGGTGGTGTCTTCAGTGCATCACACGAGAGGGTACACGATGTTAGTATACATTGTTACTGGGGATGCTGACTTTGTTTCTTCGATTAAGGTTCTGTCTGCTGAATTTCTCCACTGTAAAGTTACTGTTTCCTTTTCTTAATGGATAAATATGTTGGAGGAGATACTTTGAGACTATGTGACCATGTTATTGTCTGGCTTCTCAAACTTTCACCCACTGATGTCAGCGTCTTTCAGTGGAGATTGCCTGGAGTAACATTTACTGTGACAGTTTCCTAATGGTGATTATGTATTTCCCTCATTCTTTCTACATTTACTATTTGAGATTCTCCTATAAGAGAGAATAAATGTTCCTTCAGGAATAAGATGGATGAGTTCTAGGGATCTAATATGTAGCACAGTGACCATAGTTCATAACATTGCACTGTACACTTGAAATCTGCCAAGAGAGGAGATCTTAAGTACTCTCACCTCAAAAAATAAATGACCATGTGAGATTTTGAGCATGTCAATCAATTTGACTGAGGTATCCATCTCACATGCACACGTATACCCTGTATATGAAAGCTGTGCTCTTCTTGGCTTACTTTCACTTATATCCTATATCTTTATTGCCATTTATATGATACATATAAACATGGAAACATGTATATCAGTTTGTGCGCTCATTTTAATGTGATGATGATATTGTTAATTATTTTCTCCTACTAGGAGACTAGATAGGGTTTGAAATAGTGGGAAGTGTGCGGACTTTGGCATCCCACTGACTTCTGTTCAAATCTTGATCCATTTCCTTGAGCAAGTGATTTCATTTCTCTGACCCTTTTCCTGCTATTGAGATAGTGTAACAACACCTATCTTGGAATTTTATAGGGATTTGAAAGAATGAATGTTGAAAATGGCTATCAATGCTTTGCACCTAAGTAGACCATCAATAATGAAGTTGTTATCAGTTCATTACTTCATTGCTACTCCCTCCTCCCCTTTCCAGTTATTTTTGGAAGACAAGCTAATTTTTACCTCTTTGGTTTTTGACTTGCAGTCTTTACTGTAAGGATTCTGCCAGAAGAAGGGAAACATGAAAATTTTCAACATTGGTGGGTCTGATAGCAACTTACAGGCAAGCACTTGCCAAGGATCTATTTGTATTGTGCAAAAGAACATTTGAAATTTCTCTTATGTTTCTTGTTTATGTAAAACTGTTTAAATAAACCAAGTAAGTGGGTTGCGTTTTGCAATCTTGAAACTGTAGTGGGTGTCAGTAGACTCTTGCAAGTGAACTTGGCAGTAACATGTAGCTGCCAAGCTAATTAGCTCTCAGAGAGTCCTTACAGAGTCACACTGGATGCGTGTTGGGTCTGCACTTAGAAACAAAGGCATTGCTTATAAGCCTGAAGCTGTCTGAAGCCACCACCACCCAGAATTGGTTGTTTATGGATGAGAAACACCTGGAATATTTATCATTGTGACATTGATTAGTGACCATCTGTTGTAATCTGTTCAGGCATCTATAGCAAAATACAATAGACTGGTTGACTTATAAACAACAGAAATCTGTTTCTCACAGTTCTGGAGGCTGGAAGTCTGAACTCAAAGTACCAGCAGATTCAGTCTCTGGTGAAGACCCAATTCCTGGTTCATAGAGATAGCTGTCTTCTTGCTGTGTCCTCACATGGTAGACAGGGTAGGGGAGCTCTCTGAGATTTCTTTTGTAAGGACACAATCCCATTTATAAGGGCTCCACACTCACAGTCTAATCACTTCTCAAATGCCCAAAATCCTAATGTTATCACACTGAGGGTTAGGATTTCAACATATACATTTTGGGGGATACAAACACCATTCTTTCTGCTGTGAGTGCCAGGTGTCCACACATCAAGGCTGTCTTCAGTGGCTTGCTTTGCTGGAACTGCTGCTGATTAAAAGAATGAAGGATTATCTTCAGAGAAGTGAGGCCTCTTGGGGCTCTCTGATTTTCCTTGGTAGCTCCATCGTAAAGTGAGCAGGCCTTCTTGTATTTGCTCTGAGTCAGTTTTATGGGTCTAGGGTTTATTCAATTAGGGAAGACTGTAAATCATGTATCTCATGTTTTTATACACATGAACCAATCTGTTCATGATTTTTATAAGTACCAAAATTAAAATCATTTGATTTCTTCTTTTTACTTTATTTGTTAAACTATGAAATATTTTAATATTTTAATAAAAAAAGTTAAAAAATAAGGCCACTGATTTTTACTTAAAATTGTTAATGTAAAAAATGAAAAAGCAGAACTGTTCCATTGAAAAGAAAGGTACTAATGCACTAATATAAAGCAATTCATAAACCCAGTAGAACTTACGGCATTGGGGGTGTGGTTTTAGGTGACATATGACTTTATATAAATCAGTGCTCAAAATAGAATCAGAATAACCCAATTCAAATAGTTTATTAAAAAAACTCAGTGATTTATGGATGAAAGCATTATTTCATGCCACTTCTTAGGATAAAAATGAGTTTTACCATTTTGTTCTTACTCATGTACATTTGCCTCAGCAGGAAAAACACTTACTTTAAAATAATTTAAAGAAAAATTAGTTATTAGAGAGTAATGGCAGCATGAGGGATATTTTTTATCTCTCCCCTTGACATTTCAACATATTGAACAACTATAATGAAACGAAGGGAACTCCAGCTGGGCACACAGGTGCACCTGAAAGATCCATGCACTGAATGGACTAAAGGTGAGATGGGGTGCAAAGGAGGTAGAAGATAAAATGCATCCATGGTAGGCTTTGGAGAAGAGAGGAGACCAACCTGGAGTGACTGGTTTGTGTTTCTCTGCTGGACTATGGGGAGGAGGAAAGCTCAGGCTCTCTGGGTTTTGTCTGAGGGGTATGGAGAAGGAAATTCAGAGTGACTGGATCTCCTTCTGCTGGGAGGAGCAGTGAGATAGAGGGGGAGATAAACCAAAGTGGCCAGAATGAGAGGTCATAGCCAGTATTCCCGTGGTCTGCTTGCAGCCCACACTCAGCAGAGACAAAAAAAGCTAAAGTGTGGCCCCTCAGCCTCCCAGATCCCATCTCCTCACCTGGTTGTAAGGAGAGTGGCGGAGACAACCCCCACAGCTAGCTCTCCAGAGCTACTCTTTTACTTGAAGAACAGAAGTACTCCATGTCCTGTCCCGAGGTGTGTTGAGATGTGGGAAGTAGTGCCCAGAAGCCTGAGGTTGCCATTGCTAATGCCCTAAAACTGGAAAGCTGAAGCCATAAAACCAAAGCCATAGGCCAAAGTCGGAAAGCCCTCACAATGTGTCCCACTTAGCATTGTGACTACAGCCCAGCCTACATTATTGTGACAGCAACATCGAAGTGGAGGTCAGCCTAGAAACTTCACAGAACTAAAAACTATAATACAGTGACACCTACAGGAGGAAACCACTCAAAACCGAAATTTATTTTTCCTTTGTTACCCTTTATTTCCTTCTTATTCTTTTTTCTCTTTTGAATTTCATTTTCTTTAATTTTTATATTTTTATTCTTATTTTTTTGTGAGTGCTTTGTTTTTTATTTTCTTTTGATCTTTCTGTGGTTTTACTTCTTGTCATAAATTTTAAAATTATTTTATTGTATTTTTACTTTTTTTTACTTTTTAGTTGTTTTGTTGTTAGGGTTCTTAACAATATCACTCTAAAATGCCATAAAGGAAGAAGAATTCAAATACCATGGATACATAAAACAGAGACATATTTCAGAAAGAAAATGAAAAATCTCCAGAAATAAATCTTAATCACATGGAAACCTTGGAGTTGAATGTTAGAGAATTCAAAATTGAAGTTCTGAAAATACTCAATGAGATGTGAGAAGACACTGATAGGCAACTTAAAGAGCTCAGAAAACAAATTAATAAACAAAACAAATACCTCACCAAGCAGATTGAAACTTTAAAAACAGAGATGAAGAGCTCGATACATGTGTTGAAGACTGAGGTAGCAAGTTTAGCTAATAGAACAAGCCAGATAGAGGAAGGAATCAGTGACATTGAAGACAGGCAACTAGAGATGCTACAGAGAGAAAAGGAGACTTACAAATTAAAAAAAAAACTGAGAGAACTCTATAAGAATTGTCTGACTCCATCAGAAAGAGCAATATAAGAATAATGGGTATATCAGAAGAAGAGAGGGAGAAGGGAATGGAGACCTTCTTCAAAGAGTTGATGAGAATTTCCTAAGCCTATGGAAAGAGTTAGAGCCTCGAATCCAAGAAGCAAAGAGAACACTGAGTTACTGCAACCCAAACAGACCTACCTCAAGGCATGTCATAATAAAATTGCCAAAAATCAATGAGAAAGAATCCTCAAGGCATCTAGAAAAAGAAGAACATAACATATAAATGAAAACCCATTAGGTTATCATCAGACTTCTCAGCAGAAACTCTACAAGTCAGAAGAGAGTGGACCCAAACATTCAAAGTACTGAAAGAGAGAAATTACTAGCCAAGAATACTATATCCATAAAAGTTATCCTTTAAATATGAAGGAGAAATAAAAACATTTCCAAACATACAGAAGCTGAGAGAATTTATCACCAGAAGACCCCCACTGCAGGAAATACTTAAGGGTGTTATTTGTCTAGCTACAAAGAACAAAACTATAAGTAAACGCTCCAACAAGGTCACAATAAAAACAAGGATAATCTACCACAAGAACAACATAAAAGGAGAGAAGATAATGATCTGCAGTAGCAAAGGAGGATGGATTGCAGAAGCACTCATAAGACAAAGGACTCTTGTACATGTGAACATTTTTCTCATAATAACCTAATAATAACCATGCATAGAAAAGCCTCTGTTGAAACACATAGCTTAAAAAAAAGAAGAAATGGGGAAAAGAAGTGTAGAATACCACCAAACAAAAACAACTGACAGAAACAAAAAAGAGAACCAAACATGACACAGTACTACCAAAAAACAAAACATAAAATGACTATAGGAAATCCTCAAGTGTCAATATTACCCTAAATGTAAATGGACTGAACTCACCAATAAAGAGGTGTAGAGGAGCAGATTGAATCAAAGAGCAAAACCCAACTATATGCTGCCTTCAAGAGACATATCTAAGTTGCAAGGACAAAAGTAGACTCAAAGTGAAAGATTGGAAAACGATTCTCCAAGCAAATAATATCCAAAGAAAAGCAGGTGTGGCCATACTCATATCTGACAATGCTGACTTCAAAATAACAATGGTAACCAGATACAAAGATGGACATTTCATAATGATAAAGGGGACATTATATCAAGAAGACATAACATTTCTTAATATATATGCTCCAAACCAGGAAGCATCAAAATATGTAAGATATCCACTAACTTACCTAAAAAATAGAAGCAGACAAAAACACAATTATACTTAGAGATTTCAACACACCATTGACAGTTTAAATAGATCATCCAAACAGAAAATCAATAAAGAAATATCGGCCTTGAACGACACTCTGGACCAAATGAACATAATAGATACTTACAGGACGCTTCATCCTAAAATGTCAGATTATACATTCTTCTCCAGTGTGCATGGAATATTCTCAAGGATAGACCATATATTGGACCACAAAATTACCGTAACATCAACAAATTCAGGAAGATTGAAATGATACCAACCATATTTTCTTATCATCAGGCTTTGAAATTAGAATTCAATTGTAAAAAAGAAAGTAAAGAAACCCACAAAAAATGTGAAAATTAAACAACATACTTCTGAAAAATGAGTGGGTCAAAGAAGAAATAAAAGCAGAGATAAAAACATATATACAGACAAATGAAAATGACAACACGGCATATCAAAATTTCTGGGATGCAGTGAAAGCAGTAATAAGAGAAAAATTTATATTATTACAGGCTCATATCAAGAAACAAGAGAGATCCCAAGTAAAAAACCTAACATTACACCTTAAAGAACTAGAAAAAGAAGAACAAAGGCAACCCAAAGTCAGCAGAAGAAAGGAAATAGTTAAAATTAGAGCAGAACTAAATGAAATAGAGAACAAGAAAAACTACAGAAAAAATTAATACAACAAAGAGCTGGTTCTTTGAAAAGATCAATAAAATTGACAAACCACTGGCTAGACTCACTAAGGAAAAAAGAGGAAATATATAAAGAACTCACAAAGCTCAGCAACAAACAAGCAAACAATCCAATTAAGAAATGGGGAGAGGACCTGAATAGACACTTCTCCCAAGAGGACATACAAATGGACAACAGATATATGAAAAGCTGCTCATCTTCACTAGCTATTTGAGAAATGCAAATCAAAACTACAATGAGATCCCCCCTCATACCTGTTAGATTAGCTATTATCAACAAGACAGATAACAAGTTTTGGAGAGGCTGTGGAGAAAAAGAAACCCCCATTCACTGCTGGTGGGAATGCAAATTAGTACAACCATTATGGAGGAAAGTATGGTGGTTCCTCAAAAAATTAAAATGGAATTACCATATGGCCCAGCAATCCCTCTACTGGGTATCTACCCCCCAAACTTGAAAACATTGGTATGTAAAGACACATGCATCCCCATGTTCATCGCAGCATTATTCAGTGGCCAGGACATGGAAACAACCAAAGTGTCCCTCAGTAGATGACTGGATAAAGAAGCTGTGGTACATATATACAATGGACTACTACTCAGCTATAAGAAATGATGACATAGTGACATTTATGAAATGTTTGGATCTTGAGAACATTATACTGAGTGATATAAGTAAATCAGAAAAAGCTAAGAACTGTATGATTTCACACACAGGTAGGATATAAAACTGAGACTCATGTAGATAAAAATGCAGTGGTTACCATGGGGAAAAGGATGTGGGGGAGGGTGTAAAGAGGGACAAATATAAGGTGATGGAAAGTGATTTGACTTTGGATGATGGGTATACAACATAATCAACAGTTCAAATGCTATAGAAATGTTCACCTGAAACCTATGTACTCTTATTCATCAATGTCACTGTGTTAAAGCTAATTTTCTAAATAAAAATTTTAAATTATAAAATAAAAAAGAATAATTTATAAGTAAACCTAGGAATGGTCACTTATAATACTACATGGCATTCTTGAGTGACTATTTAGAATTCACTACCTCCTCTACTCATTTATTGGTGTCCTCCTAAGTAAGGACACAGAGTTTTTAAATGTCATTATAAAATGATTTTTATTCAACCCTGACTTCCCCAAGTACATTTTTTCCTTTGGGATTTTTCAAATTATTGGATAAAAATGTTTTAATTCATGGGTGAAATATTAAGTATATGGCCCATTTGTATTACTTTCCAGAGTCAGGATGCTTCCTTAAAAATATATATATATATATTTTCCTTTGGTCCTCTTCAGATATACTTCATCAGAGTCTCTGTTGATGTGGTTTAGGGATATGCATTTTAAACAACCTCCTTGGGTGACTCTTATGCATGCTATAATTTGAAATCCACCGGACAGATGTATTAGAAACTTATTTAAGAGATGTAGAATGTGAGGGAACATTTTTTTTTTTTTTTGTATTTTTCTGAAGCTGGAAACGGGGAGAGACAGTAAGATAGACTCCCGCATGCACCCGACCGGGATCCACCCGGCACGCCCACCAGGTGCGATGCTCTGCCCACCAGGGGGCAATGCTCTGCCCCTCTGGGGCATCGCTCTGCCATGACCAGAGCCACTCTAGCGCCTGGGGCAGAGGCCAAGGAGCCATCCCCAGCCTCCGGGCCATCTTTGCTCCAATGGAGCCTTGGCTGCGGGAGGGGAAGAGAGAGACAGAGAGGAAGGAGAGGGGGAGGGGTGGAGAAGCAGATGGGCACTTCTCCTATGTGCCCTGGCCAGGAATCGAACCCGGGTCCCCTGCACGCCAGGCCGACGCTTTACCGCTGAGCCAACTAGCCAGGGCCTGAGGGAATATTTTTAAGATGTCAACCAAGTGAATTAATAAGGGGCAGTCTTTTCATTTTAAAATGAGGAAGTAGGGCAGAACAATTTTTCAAGCTCCTTCCAGCCCTAAAACTACAGGACCGCTTTGTCCTTTGTATGTGTGGTGAACATTGTGGTTTTATTGTGCTCAACTTCTGAGGCTTCTGAGAAGGTGCTACTTTGGCCTTTTAAACTAGCTGTAAGTGCTTCTGTTGATGACTTAAAGAACATGGATTAATTTTTAAAAGTAAAATTCTTTTAGGATTTAGAACTTTTCTATGGCAATCAGAGATGGGAGTTTAGACACTGTGTTTGAATTGTTTTTGATGTCTTCAAGGTCTGGTCTTTCCAGAGTCAATCTGATGTTGGTTAAGTGGATGGGGACAGGGAGGAACTACCATTCATCCATCAGTTGGTACATTTTGGTTTACAGATATTCAAAACCTTTGAAATTTACATCAATGCTTTCATTGCAACTTTGTGTGTGTGCGTGTATGTGTGTGTGTGTGTATTTTTCTGAAGTTGGAAACGGGGAGGCAGTCAGACAGACTCCCGCATGCGCCCGACCGAGATCCACCCGGCATGCCCACCAGGGGGCGATACTTTTTCCATCTGGGGCGTTGTCCTGCTGCAACCAGAGCCATTCCAGCGCCTGAGGCAGAGGCCATGGAGCCATCCCCAGTGTCCAGGCCAACTTTGCTCCAGTGGAGCCTTGGTTGTGGGAGGGGAAGAGAGAGACAGAGAGGAAGGAGAGGGAGAGGGGTGGAGAAGCAGATGGGCGCTTCTCCTGTGTGCCCTGGCCGGGAATCCAACCCGGGACTCCTGCATGCCGGCCGATGCTCTACCACTGAGCCAACTGCCAGGGCCTCATTGCAACTTTTGAGGGGTTATTTTAGTGAAGAAAAGTATTTTTCTCTCAGTAATATTGTCTTATGAAGTTTTTATTAAAGAGCAAAATAAATACAAAACAAGTAGTTTTTCTTGGAGATAAACATGCAAAATGAAAATTGCAGAGGGAGTAACTTTGAGGAGAATGAAACACAACTTTCTGGCTGATTTAATCTTTTGGCATTCTTCTTGATTGAACATGTCCCTTGCTTAATACTAAGAATTATTGTATTTTTATGGTTCTACCCAGAGAGCAATAGGGAGTCTGTGGATCTCCTTGTTTTTATTTTTCACAGATACAGACAGAGGGACAGATCGATATAGACAGACAGAGAGAGAGAGATGAGAAGCATCAATTTTTTGTTGTGGCTCCTTAGTTGTTCATTGATTGCTTTCTAATATGTGCCTTGATGGGTGGGGGGAGCTACAGCAGAGCGAGTGACCCCTTGATCAAGCCAGCGACCTTGGTCTCGAGCCAGCGACCCCATGCTCAAGCTGGTGAGCCTGTGCTCAAGCTGGATGAGCCCACATTCAAGTCAGCGACCTTGGGGTTTCAAACCTGGGTCCTCTGCGTCCCAGTCCAATGCTCTATCTACTGTGCCACCTCCTTGTCAGGCACTATGGATCTCCTTTGACATTGCACTTTGAAATCTACTTTTAAAAACCCTATTTTTTTTCAATAGTCTAAATATATGTATTTATTTAGTCACAGGAAATTATGCTCACATTTAATATCAATGCAGGAAACAGACAAGCAACTTCGACTCACTATTTGAGGAGAGAGCATAAGGTGATTGTCGGGCTAACAATTAATGTCACCCAGGGAGTGTGCTCTGCATATATGACTGCCATTTTCATAGCGACAACTGTACTTATATGTGACCTTCCTAAAGTAAGAAACATTAGGCTGAAGCAGACAGCTTCATTGATATTTCTCTAAGGCAAGTTTTCCTTTTTCTTTTTCTTTTGTCTTTTCTGCCTAACTCCCTTTCTCCCTTCTTTCCTACCTTCTTCTCTTCCTTTCTTCCTTCCTCCCTTCCTCCCTGTCACTTCTCATCTGAAACTATAATATTTTTAAAGGAGGCAAAAAAATGTAGATAATTATTTTTCAGCTATGGGAGATGTTTTATTACATTCAGAGAATCTAAATGGGATATTGAAAGGATATATTGTGTTTTTTATATTTTCTTTTTTAAATTTTTTTATTTTTTGTGAAAGCTTTGCTTGAATCTTCTTGAATAAAAAAAGGGAATTTGGGATTGGAAATATATATATATATATGGCTTGCCTTTCATCTGAAGGGCTTTTGTGACTACTTCAGAGGATGTTATAATAATCTGTTGTCAGAAGTGTTTTATGCAACCAACAGAAACATGACAGCACAGCTTGTGTGATCTAACTTTGATAAACTCAAGGATTAAAAAGAGAGGAGATATAAGGATGGGTTTGGAGAATGAGAAGAAAACGATGGTCTTTTTGATAAGGAGTCAAATATTCGGTTCACTTTGGTTGTAAATTCCAACAAGCTTTGATCTCCTTGCCCAGAAAATTCGGCAGGCAGTTGATTTGTAGCAAGGGTGCAAGTCGAAGGTTTGATGTGCCGCTTTGCTTGCCGGGCCCTGAGCAGGAGAGGATATGCCAGGCGAATGTTGGCACATTACACTGAAAGGAGATAAAACATGCATTACAGCTCACTTACTCTGTTGACTTCGTGTTGTTTGATTGGAAGTAATTTCCCTTTGATGGTTTAATTGCCTAGAAATGCTTTTCCTTTGTATCTAGCGATGACGGCTCCATCAGGAATCATCTGTGAGTAGCTCAATGTTCGGCTCTTACGCCCCGCTCCTTACAGACATGGCACATTCCTCGCCTGTCTCCATGCGCCTGGGTTGTTGACATCTCCCAGAGACTAAACACAATCACATTTAGCCCATCCTTGTCTTCAGAGGAACAGTTCTTGAATCGTTTCTAATGTATCAGTGTTTTAAAGTAAAAGGGATCAAGTAGAGGGGGTTTTCTAAGACAGTTTGACATTTTGTGTCTTCATTTCTATGATGGATGAAATGCAGTAAGAAGCATAATCAGGAAGTGCCTGGTGTCATACCCTGCCAGGAAATGTTAGATGTTTTTTATTTGTGACCAGGACTCGTTTTTGGCACCAAGCATTATTCTTTTACCTAGCACCTGGGAGTGGTAGAGCAGAGACTGCCTGAATGATGTGTCTGGACCCCACCTACATCAACAGTTGCTATATTGTGAGAGTTTCACTATAGTTAAACAGAGAAAAGGAGAGGTAAGTCACCCGGGATACACGTTAGTTTCAGCACGCCAAAATGAAGAGCATCTACTCCAGCTGCTAGCCTGTATGCACCCTAAAACAGCATTACTCCCTATTAATGTCATTAATTTGAATTTTATTGGCTTTATATTTTTAATTGGTATACATGTTAGAGTTCTATAGTTACATGAAGCCTTAAGCAGAAGGAAAGTTATTCCTAGTTATACATGGGTATGTATAAGTATATAATGTAATAAAAATGAATTTTGGGGTAATTTTTAGGTAATGTAATAAAAATAAAAACCCTTTGGAACAGTTTTGTCTCTGAGCAATGTCAAAGATAAATACAGCCACGCGTTACTTAAAGCGCTGAAAACAGTTTACTTAGTAACTGCTGACAGTGGGAGAAAGCTGAGCTCCATTCTGATATGTGCAGAGCTGACTGGACGATTTAAAGGGAGATTGGTGGGAGTGGGGGGACGACAGTGAGGGCCTGAGCAGAGTCAGGGAAATAGATGATTACCAAAAGCAGGAAGGGGTCGGTCTGTGTGTATCTGGGTTTACTAACTGGCACTTATTGAAGCTAGGCTCCTACTCTCTCACAGAGACGAAGAGAAAGGGGCCCTATCTTGACACCTGGGCTGAAACAATCAGGCGTCCCCAAACTATGGCCTGCAGGCCGCATGTGGCCCCCTGAGGCCATTTATCCAGCCCCCCGCCACACTCCCGGAAGGGGCACCTCTTTCATTGGTGGTCAGTGAGAGGAGCACTGTATGTGGCGGCCCTCCAACGGTCTGAGGGACAGTGAACTGGCCCCCTGTGTAAAAAGTTTGGGGACCTCTGATAGTTAATTCTTTTGGCAACCTTGAGTTTTCTCTGGCAGACACTGTACGGTGGACTAGGGTCACCCTAGATATGTGGCCTTAAGCTATTAGAAATATGTTAGTATTTATTCAAGTCTTTATAGGGTAAAATTGGGGGCTAGTTGACAAGAGAGCTCAGGGGAGCCTGCCTAGAGTTTGGTCAAGAATCATACAGCTGACTATGCTCTCACTTTCTTATAACAGGGACTGCTATGTATTAACTGTATTTGAGTTTGATTTTAAAATTCTAACTGAAAGAATATGATAAAATATGCTGTTTTGTTTCAGGGCCGAGATCTGGACTGTAAAATTAAGGAATATAAAGAGGCTGGAAAAACCTTTTCAGAAGGTCAAATAATAGAATGGTTTATCCAGCTGTTGCTGGGCGTTGACTACATGCATGAAAGGTACGTTCGTTTGTTCCTGAGGGGGAGAAGGTTCTTTTTTAAACAGTCATGTCTTTACTTGAAAATTAAATTTTGGGGGGGTTGAATCGAAAGAAAGCAAGACCAAAAGGTAAATGACAATGCTTTTTCATGAGAAAACTACTGAATGATTATATCTAGAAGATTACCTGAATAGCTTTGTTTCTTGTCCTAGAAATCAAGTTGGCCTTGAATACAAAACAGAAAATTGTATTAAACACATTCCCTATATCTGATCATATCCTGTGAATTACAAGTGATTCTCAGATACCTTTAGCATGCTATGAATTAGTTATTTCTTATAGGTTTGAGCTATCAATACTCTAGGTCTTGCTACAAATGAATTTCATGGTCACCTTGGAACATGTTAGTGTCAGAAGTTTAATTCTCAAGTTGAACTAAGTCAGTGGTCGGCAAACCGCAGCTTGCAAGCCACATGCAGCTCTTTGGCCTCTTGAGTGTGGCTCTTCCATAAAATACCACGTGCGGGCGCTACCTCGATAAGGAATGTACCTACCTATATAGTTTAAGTTTAAAAAATTTGGCTCTCAAAAGATATTTCAATTGTTGTACTGTTGATATTTGGCTCTGTTGTCTAATGAGTTTGCCGACCACGGAAAGTAATTGAGGCAAAAGACATTGTTTTGTACTCAGACTAAAAGTCAGTTTTGATATGAAATATCTGATAAAAAAGGTCAAAGTTTATATATGAGTTCAATCATCTATAATTTTTATTTACAATGTCTACCTCTAAAATCTATTTGAAAACTTTTAAATAAGAAATTTTAGCTATTAAAATATTTTACAGACCCATACAATGGCATGAACACATTTGAAAAGATGAACATATGTAGACAAGTGAAAGTAGATATTTTGAGATGTCTGTGTTAGCTTTCAACTTAAGAGTGGGCAGAGCATGTGGTAACATTCTTTTTGAACAAATGTGCCAACAGGTGTTGGCAAGGGTGTGGAGCTACTGGAACTCTCTTACATTGCTGTCAGGAGGTAAACTGGTATAACCACTTTAGGAAAACATTTAATAGTACTTCCAAAGCTAAACATTCAAATACCCTGTAACCCACTAATTCTGCTCCTCCGATGAAAAATGAGTGTAAGGTATTTTCCCCGCTGAGGAAGAAAGAAGGACGTAGCCACGAAGTGTGGAATAGCAAAAGCTTTATTTAGTACCGTGCATACTGGACAAGGTTCTCTGGTCCATGAAATGGGGCCAGAGAAGTTGTGTGGATTCTTCCTCTGGGGTGAAGGGTAATTTATAGGGTCGGTAGGGTGATGGCAACTTGATATGAGGTGGTGAAATTTCATTGGCTGACAGACAGTCGTTCTTTTTCAAAGGGCTCCAGACTCTTTTTTTTTTGGCAGGCATGGGTATGGGTAGTTCTAGCATGGGTGTGGGCAGTTCCAGCCAAAGTTTCCGGATCTGGTTCCTCACGTGACCTCCCCCATTGCCAACCGACCTCACAATTAGTACCTGTGTCCAACAAAAGACATGTACAAAAATGTTCATAGAAGGCTTATTTGTAAAAGCCAAAACACTGAGAAATGTCCATTTACAGTAAATGGTTAAATAGGTTGTGGTATAGTTGTACAACTGTACGATTAAAAACAGAATACACAGTTGATATGTGTGACCTGTATAAATCTGAGACATGACGCTGAATGAAAGCAGCCAAATGTAAAATAGTGTATACTATAATACTCCATGTACATGCAGTTCAAAAACAGGCAAAACTAATCTGTGGTGAGTCAGAATAGACTGGAAGGGCACTTTCACTGGAAGGGGCACAAAGAAACCTTCTGGAATGCTAGAAATGTTCTACATCTTGATCTGGGTAGATTACAAGAGTGATAAATTCATCAAGTTTAAGGTTTATGCACTTTAATGTAAATTACACTCTAATTTATAACAAGTGCTATGAGCCCAACCAGGTGGTGGCACAGTAGTAGAGCATTGGACTGGGACTTAGAGGACCCAGTTTCAGAACCCCAAGGTCATTGTCTTGAGCACGGGCTCATCCAGCTTGAGCATGGCTCACCAGTGGGTCACTGGCTTGAGCCTAAGGTTACTGGCTTGTCTGGAGCCCCCCTGTGAAGGCACATATGAGAAAGCATCGATGAACAAGTATGGTGCTGCAACTATGAGTTGATATTTCTCATCTCTTCCCCTTTCTGTCTCTGTCTGTTTCTCTATCTCTCTTGCTAAAAAAAAAAAAAAAAAAAAAAATAGTAAGTGATACAAGTACTGAGGAAAGTACAATTTAAGTGCTGTAGGAACTCAGAAGAGGGATAATGTTTCTATTTGGGAGAACCAATAACTTCTTAGAAGTGCTATTTGACCCGAGGTAGGTTTTGAATATAATATAAGATGGGTCAGAGGTTTCCAGGTTTGGGAACAGAGGGAGCAAAGGCACAGAGCTGAGAAAACATGGCACTTTTAGAGTGAGTGATAAGTGATTCAGTTGGGGAAGATTCTTGGGGTACATGAATGAAGTCGTGAGGAAAGGTAGGCTGAAACCAAACTGTAGAGGGCTTTACGTATTTTGTAATACAGAATTGATGACACTGGAACTTTTTGAGTGGAGTTCCATGAAGATTAGATGGTAAATTATAGAGGGGAGAGAGAGGAACATGGGTTGTCAGTCTGAAACCTTTAATACCATATTTCCACATGGATAAGACACATATTTTTAAAAAAAATTTGGGGTCTAAAAACTGGGTGTATCTTATACAGTGGTTGCCAAGTCATTGAAGGAGTGTGGTATTTCAGATGCCATAGATGGAACAAAGGGTGAGGCAGTATATGAAGACAGTGATTTGTCCATCAGACATGGATGAGGACAAGCTAACGGATGGGAGTTTTGACAGTGATGAGGAGTTGTATGAATTTTATAATGAATAAAACTTGAGTTCAGTAACTTTATGTAATACATTTTTTTTTCAAATTTTGGGCCCCAAAATTAAGATGTGTCTTACACATGGGGAAATACAGTAATATCCACACATGAGGTTGTAAGGCCTGAAACAGTGTGGCAGGACACGGAAAGACGAGAGTGAACTTGGTAAGTGGAAATGACTGGACTTGAAAGTGAACAGGAGAGGATCGAGGACAGACCCAAGGTTCATCACCCAAGGGTGAGTGGGAAGTTGGAAAGACAGATTTTAAACAAAGAGGGAAAGGGAGGGAGAGAGAGAGATTAGAAGTAAAGGCCTGGCTCTTGGGAAAACCCCAGGATTTGTCTATTTGAGTTCCCCCAATATCAGACCTTGAAACAAACACTGGGGTACAAGAAGTTCATCTAGAAGGCGATCTCAGGAAGCAGAAGCGAGTAAGTGGGGAGAATGAGGGAGAGGGAGAAGTGGGAAAAGCCATATAGGGAACATCATGTAGCTTGTCCCTGCTATGAGTAGAGGGAGGCAGAGCAGCAGTCTTCCATATACAGTAATACCTTGGTTTTCATTGACTTCGGTTGTCGTCAGTTTTTGTTGATTACTTCCGTGAAAATTTTGTCTCGGTTTTCGTGGTTGCCTTGGATTTTGTCAGCATGCTCACGTGACCTCGCTGCTAATTTTGCGAAAACAAATGGGGACCCATGCATTCTCCGGCTCAATGCGGTATTGTTTCTTGTTGTGTGAGCATCATCCGTGAGTCTAGCCAAACAATTCCATGCTTTTCAGTGTTTTTGTGCTTTTTTTTATTGATTGCAAGTGCTAATACTACAATTATATGTAAGTGATTACTGTGTATACAGTATCCGCACCTCTCTCTCTCCTCCTCACCGTGTCCCATACACCAAGAAGAGTCTTTGGAAAGGTAAATGCCATGTTAAATGTTCATTTATTCTTTACATTAGTCTTTTATATTCATTTTATATTAATCTTATTGTTTTTAGTATTAAACACTATATTTATTCTCTATAAAATGTGTTTTTGGTATGCATTTTGGAGTGTCTAGAATGAATTAATTGGATTTACATGGATTCATATGGAAATAATTGCCTCGGTTTTCATCAGTTTCGGATTTTGCTGATTTTTTTCAGACTGGTTATCCACAAAAACCGAGGTATCACTGTATGGTTTAGGTTTGGGGTTTCTCTTTTTGCATTTCTTTTTTTTTTTTTTTTGTATTTTTCTGAAGCTAGAAACGGAGAGAGACAGTCAGACAGACTCCTGCATGCACCTGACTGGATCCACCCGGCATGCCCACCAGGGGGCGATGCTCTGCCCCTCCGGGGCGTCGTTCTGCCGTGACCAGAGCCACTTTAGCGCCTGGGGCAGAGGCCAAGGAGCCATCCCCAGCGCCCGGGCCATCTTTTTGCTCCAGTGGAGCCTCGGCTGTGGGAGGGAAAGAGAGGGACAGAGAGGAAGGAGAGGGGGAGGGGTGGAGAAGCAGATGGGCGCTTTTCCTGTGTGCCCTGGCCGGGAATCAAACCCGGGACTTCTGCACGCCAGGCCGACACTCCACCACTGAGCCAACCGGCCAGGGCCTCTTTTTGCATTTCTTCAGAGCCTTTTCTTGCCCATATATAACTAATGTTTTCTGAATTGTCTCTTGAAAAATTTCTCATAATTCTGGGAATCTGGGATGGTAAGGGGAGGCAGGTATCTCCATCTTGATCCAATTTCCAGAATAGTTTTAAGTAGAGAAATGCTATGTTATTCCTGATCCTAAATATGTAATCTACTTTTTGCTTCTGTTAATTTTCAATATTTAATTTCTATAGATCTAAAATTGTTTCCTGAAGGAAATAAACTATCTTTTTCTCCCCTTTTATTGAATTGATTAGGGTGACACTGGTTAACAAAGTTATATAGATTTCAGGTGCACAGTTCCACAACACATCATCTGTACACTGTTGTGTGTTCACCACCCGAGTCCAGTCTCCTTCCACCACCATCTATCCCCCCAGTGCCCTTTCCATCGCTCCAACCCTCCCCCAGGCAATCATTGTTGTCCCTATCCATGAGTTTTTTCTCTTCTTTCCCTTTTTGTTCAATCCCTTCACCCCCTTACCCAGCCTCCCCTATAGCTGTCAGCCTGCTCTCTATCTGTGAATCTCTCTGTTTTGCTTGTTAGTTCACTTTACTCATTAGATTCCACATGTGAGCAAAATCATATGTTACTTGTCTTTCTTTGACTGGCTTATTTTACTTAGCATAATCCTCTCCAGGTAAGATTTCCTCCTTTCTTATGGCCGCATAGTAATCGATTGTGTAAGCGTACCAATACAAAAGGCAACAGGAGGAGGAACTTGATTCTTTTTTAAAATTAAATTTATTGGGGTGACAAAAATAAGTTAATCAGAAAAAGCTAAGGACCATATGATTTCACTCATATGTGGGACATAAACCCGAAACGCACAGACAGCGACAACAGTTGGGTGGCAGAATAGTGAGGGGTAAAGGTGACCAAATACACGGTGATGGGAAATGACTTGACTTCAGGTGGTGGGCACACAATGCAATATACAGATCGGGCATCAGAGAAGTGTACACTTGAAACCTATATGGTCCTTTTCTTTTCTGCCTCACTATTGGAGCTGGGACATCTCATCTTCTGCCCTTAGACCCGAATCTCCCCTTATTGTCAGGCCTTTAGACTCAGACTGAATTACACCACCCACTTTCCTGGGCCTCCAACTTGCAGAACTACTCAGCCTCCATAATTGTGTGAGCCGATTTCTCAAGATAAATCTCTATCTCTATATCTTTAGATGTCTATCTCATCTCATCTCTGTCTTTATATCTATTTCTGTATCTCTGTATCTCTGTCTCATCTCTATCTCTATCTCTACATCTATTTATCTCTTATTGGTTCTGTTTCTCTGGAGACCCCTGACTAATGCAGTGCAATAGCAGGGGAGATAAAGAAGATCCTAGAAAAACTAAGAAGAATGAGGTTCCAGAAGAAATGAAGATTTTTTTGTCTGATTCCTTTGGAGAATTCTTGTACTCATTTTAATTTGGTTTATTTATTCATTTCTAATATTCTAAAGCTATTCACGCATAAATAAAAGCTATCTTGAGCATATAGCACTGACACGCCTTCCTCCCCTTGGGCTTCGACCTTTGGTGCACGGACAGATCTAAGTTTTTTTAAAGTGTTTTATGCTCTGAGGCTCGTTACCAACTCCCCCAACCTTCCACAGGTTGGCCCAGTACTTGAGGGACTGTGGAACCTCGGACAAGCTAGAAGCCTGTCCTCTATGAAAGTGCAATCCTGTAGCCTTTCTTCTCTTTGTTCTAATTAATTGTCTAATCTGAAACACCATCTTTTCTGGATAGCACAGCACAATTGGGCATAAGGGAACTCCTTGGGGACAGAGACAATGTCTTGTTCATCGTTTTTTTCCCCCAGTGGTAACACAGAAACCATAAAACAAAACAACCCCCCCCCCCCGAATTCGTTTTTGTTGCAGGAGGAGTTCAGTTAGCCTAGGTTTTTAAAAGATGGACAGAACAGCCTCTGTGCAGAAAGCCCTTTTTCTGGTGACTTTTATTGATTTGGAGGCTCTCATGGCGGAGGAGAAAGCAGGAAAGGGACGTTTTCCCTGAGATGACTGCCTCATCACCTAACATCCCACACATTTCCCAGCCGCGTTGTGTTAGAATGGCTAAATATTCCCTGAAAGGTGGCATGAAGTATTTATTTTTAATGTAGTGAGGCTCCCAGGGAAAAGACCTACTTGTGAATGAATCCAGGTCAGGAAATATGTCAGAAGATGTGCTACCTTAGGTTTGAAGATAGAAAAGCGAACAGAAGTTGTGGTGTCTGTGGTGTTAGTGGCGATTTTTGCTTTTGCCTGGTTGTCACCCCTTGAAGATGTACTGAGGTCACTTTTTTCAGACCCAACTTCACCCCTGATTTACCACACAGAGGGCTCCTGGTGCTCATAAGGGCCCACAGTAGCAATGAGGAAGCCAGCCAAGGGCCTCAGCACTTAGGACGGAGGCCACATGGCAGAGGCCTGCAGTGGCAGCTGCCTGGACCGTGCGACCCCAAGGAGTCATTGCTTGTGCCAGCATCTCTGGCACGGAGAGTTTGAGATCCACCCCGAGACCCTGCCAGTTGAAGGATAGACTTGTAGGAAAAGAAGCTGATGTGTCAGAAACCAGTGAGGGCTTGAGGAGTGATGAAGGTGACGTTGTCCATGTTAGATTCAGGGAGTACTGATATGCTGGGGCTGCCAAGAGTGTGCAAGGTCCCTGTGACGCCGAGAACAAAGAGTTCAGCAACTTCCTGCATTGAGTCAGAGACCCTTATCAGAAGTTTATGTTTGAAATTCTCCACTGAGCAATACCCCCCCCCCATAACTGCGCACGACCTCCCTAGCCAATGACTAACAGCCACATCAGCTTCTGTATGATGCTTGCTCATCCTAGATAGCCACCCTATAAAAAGGAGCCATTTTAGAAGCTCGTGGCTGCAGTGCTCCAGTCTCTTCGGAGGCGTGGGTTGCCTGCAGTCCCTGCGCAGGTTTGGGGGGCTGCAGTGCTCCAGTCTCTTCGGAGGCGTGGGTTGCCTGCAGTTCCTGCACAGGTTTGGGGGGGCTGCAGTGCTCCCTTGCGTGGGTTGCAATAAAACTTATAAAATTCACTTTGTGTCTGCTGTGGCCTCTCTCGCTGGGATGTAACAGTCCACACTTCTTCACAGTCCTCCCTGTGGCTGGGGCCCTGAGAAACACCTGCTGTCTGTCTCCACAGACTTTTCCTTCCCATGGTTCTAGGGGCTGGAGGAAGTAGAAAGTATCCTGATTGAGGAGACAGAAGCAGGAGCTCTTTGTGTGTGTGAACACAACAGCCATCTAATCTCAACCAGATCACTTAATTCTCCTTGGTACCATGAAACTGAAAAATGAGAGGGACCTGCCACTTCTGTAGACATGGTGTGGGACAAATGAGCTAACAGATGGAGAGCTACTTTGAGCTTTTTAGAAGAAAGATTGTCTATAAATTATCTATATTACTAGTTACCTTGTCATTTTTTGTTTTTGATTTTTATATACTTGAAAGGAGAGGATATTAACCAAGTATATGATAAGACTTTCGTGCTGGAATTATTTTTGCTTACTGTAACCACAAAGTCAATGGATTATAATTTTAAAAATTCACCAAATAATTTGATAGCTGGGTTTTTTTGCATAGAATTTATTACACCATCACCACGGTGCCAGCCAAATAGTTCTCATAACTGCTTTCTAACATATTATTTGCCTTTTTCATAAAATACTCAGTACTGAATAATGTACTCATATATTTGTATGTGAGGGCTGTTAATGAATTATTATCTTCTATTGTCTAGTGTAGGAACCTTCAGGTAAGTTTCTCTTGAATGTATTACTTATTCCAAGCATTTAGTACCTGGTTTCCTGGTAGGCTCCCTAGATCACTATTCCAAAATCTAAACCCTAGACTGTCTGACTCCCTGGGTACTTGTAGCTGGAAGAGACTCAATACCTACTTTTTAGATCTAGACTTAACAGCTGCAGGGATCAAGTGAATCAACATAAGCTTTTTTTTTTATAAATTTTTATTAATGTTAATGGGATGACATTAATAATTCAGGGTACATATTATTAGGTACAAAGAAAACATGTCCTGACTTTAAACTATATTATAGGGCCACAATAATCAAAACTGTATGGTATTGGCAGAAAAATAGACACTCAGACCAATGGAACAGAATAGAAAGCCCAGAAATAAAACCACATATATATGGTCAAATAATCTTTGATAAGGGGGCCAACAACACAAAATGAAGAAAAGAAAGCCTCTTCAACAAATGGTGTTGGGAAAACTGGAAAGCCACATGCAAAAGAATGAAACTCGACTACAGCCTGTCCCCGTGTACTAAAATTAATTCAAAATGGATCAAAGACCTAAATATAAGATCTGAAACAATAAAGTACATAGAAGAAGACATAGGTACTAAACTCATGGACCTGGGTTTTAAAGAACATTTTATGAACTTGACTCCAATGGCAAGAGAAGTGAAGGCAAAGATAAATGAATGGGACTACATCAGACTAAGAAGTTTTTGCTCAGCAAGAGAAACTGATATCAAAATAAACAGACAGCCAACTAAATGGGAACTGATATTTTCAAACAATAGCTCAGATAAGGGCCTAATATCCAAAATTTACAAAGAACTCATAAAACTCAACAACAAACAAACAAACAATCCAATAAAAAAATGGGACGAGGACATGAACAGACACTTCTCCCAGGAAGAAATACAAATGGCCAACAGATATATGAAAAGATGCTCATCTTCATTAGTTATTAGAGAAATGCAAATCAAAACTACAATGAGATACCACCTCACCCCTGTTAGATTAGCTATTATCAACAAGACGGGTAATAGCAAATGTTGGAGAGGCTGTGGAGAAAAAGGAACATAAGCTTTTAACTGCAAGTAATAGAAGCAGCTTAAACAATAAAGAAAATTCATTATCCCACCTGAAAAGAAGTGTCCAAGGAGGGTGGTTAACTCTGCAGGCTCAGTGCTACCCTCCGGGGCTCAAGTTCTTTCTATCTCCTTATTCCCATTCTTGGCATGGCTGGCTTTGTTGTCAGACTGTTCCCCCATGGTTACCAAGATGGACACAGCACTACCTCGTGTCATCCCATACGACAATAGCCAAAGGTAGGCAAGCTAAAAAGGGCATATGTCACCCTCTCTTTTTGTCTTTTATAAGAGTAGGCGAACATTTCCTATAAGCTTCCTGCAGACTTGCCTATGTCTCATCGGTGTTAAAAAATTTTCCAGAATTTAGAGAAGGCAAAAGAGATTACCGAGTCTTCTGTTGGTGCAATGCCAGGCCTAACTTTTTGTCCTCTATGCTGTTTTATAACTCTGTAGAGGCAGAGGCTAACTTGAATATTTTTGTCCAGAAGAGATGCAAATAATTTCTTGTCCCTGGAACAGATACCTCTGGGGATGTGGTTTGTGGCCTTGTTGGGCATTAACCAGTTTTGCATCTAACCCAGCAATCATATCCACTGATAAATATCCTAGCTTGTCGAACAGTCTTTGACTCAGTTTTAACATATCTTGTTAATTAACGGGTTAAATAAAATCCTTGATGCGTTCATTTCATATTTTCAAATTTACAATTTTACCTTTTCTGAAGATTGGCCAGAGTTTTGTTGTATCACATACCTAAACCAGTCACCCCAAAAGAAAAATACCTTTTTTAAGTTTCAGTTTACTTCCTATACTCTCCTCCACATTCACTCCCTACTGCCCCCACTGCCCTCATGAACCAGACTGAGGAGGCCCAGCGTTCCCAGGCTCATGGGATGCTGAAGGCAAGGGAGCAGGGCAGGAGAATGGTCCTCCGGTAGGCACTTCACAGTTCCTGCCCTATCAGGGAACCCCAAGAATGGGCATAGAGGGTGCCAAATTTTGTTTAACCCTCCGTTATTAAATATGATTGTTTTCCACAATTAAGTAGTCAACAACATGCTCATGCCCAGCCCAACTGTAGATGCTGTGAGACTGTAAGAAGGCAAGAGAGAATATTGATTAAATACAAAGTTTCTATTTTTTAACTAATAAATGAGCCTCAAGGATGATGGTATTCATCTTTGTGCCAAGGATAGTGTTTTAAAAATCAGCATACATTTTTAAAAATTTGTAATATTTTTATAACTGAATTTTATTGTGGTGACGTTGGTAAACATATAATTATATAGGTTTCGGGTGCTCAATTCTGCAACACATCTCTGTACACCATATTGTGTGTTCAACTCTCCCCAGTCAAGTCTTCATCCATCACCATTTATTTCCCCTATAGGCTCCTCCCCCACCCTCCCCACCCCAGCAATCTCTACACTACTGTCCATGTCCATGAGGGGTTTTTTTTTTTGTCTTGTTTTTTTATTCTATTCATCTACCTCCCTCACCCAAACCCCAACCTGTTCAAGGTTGTCAGCCTGCTCTCAGTGTATGAGTCTGTTTCCGTTTTGCATGTTAGTTCATTTTGGTCATTAGCACACATTTATTGAACATCTACCACGAGTAAAACAGACCTAAATGGTACTATTAGTTTGTACAGTCAAACAGTCCTGCTCGCAGTGGTGGGATTCAAATAATTTAACAACTGGTTCTCTGTTCTAATGACCATTTTAAGTATAAAAAAACCAATATATCAAAAAGTAGTTTATTATTTCATGCATTTAATACATAAATAAGAACAATAAAAGAGGCACACAAAACTAGATTGTTATAAGAAAGTCTTAAAACATTAGTGGAAAAATATTAAATAATACCTGAAAAAAATAAAAAAACCTGTTATTGAAGATATTTCTATATTGCTTCTTGATTGGTGTCCTCACTTGCAATTTTTTTTCACCTATGAACAGAATGAACATTACTATATGCACTTAGAATACGCTGTTGTGCAGATGAATGTTAAAAAAGAGTAAGGAATGTAAATTTGTGATTTCCACCTTGGGCAGCTGTCCCAGCACCCCTGATTACAAGTGCCATTTTAACAACCGGTTTGCTGAACTCAACAAAAAATTAGGTATTAGTTCTGCCAAACTGGTGTGAACCGGCTGAGTCCCACCACGGCCTGCTTGTAGACTGTATGATGCTGGGCAAATAATTCAGCCTTTCTAGGTGTGAATTTCCTTGTCTCCAGATTGCTCTTAAAAAAATAGTATCCTAGTGCTTCTGATTATAGACCCTGGGGTTATATGTCCTGAGATGAAGTGGCCCAGGCTTGTGTTGCCCAGTTTTATTCTTCCATTTCCTCTCCACTCTTGAAAGCATGCTTATTCCTAATTCTCTGAAGCCTTAAATGTGGTAAAGGTTACTTGAATTAGAGGAAGCTCCTGCCACGATCCCTACTTCTTCATTTTATGTACAGTTCAGATTCCATTTCCTTTAGTAGTGTGTCCACTTGTCTCCTATGAAGTAAAGCGGGTGGACTCTGTGATGGGCTGTTCTTTGGCCCTGCTCCTCAGTCACATTTGCAGCTTTCCTCTGGATTGCTGGGGTTTGACTGCTGTGTTAAGGTAACACTATGACACCTGTATGATCATTGGTATGGTAAAATATTTTTACAACTGGTATTTCTGATGTTAACTAATAATAGTACAATTTTGTGAGCACGTACTTAAGAGTAATAATCATTTATTGGGAAAGAAATTTCCATATGACCAGGTGAATGTCTGTCTTTGTAACCATTTATAATTATAAATTTTAATGATATGATAATGACTGGGTTCCCTTCCGCCATCTATTATAGTTATTTCTGTACTTTCATTTCTCCAACCTGGTTGTAACAATTCTGGGATACATGTTACAGTATTACAGGGGCTGGGACAGGGAAATAAGACAGGGACCTGATAGAGCTTATACAGTAGTTTAGCAAGAATGATTGGTCAACTATAGATGAATATAGTATCAGAAGAAGAACAGAAGTGGGAGAGCCTGTCTGACTTGCTGGTGGGGGTAGGAATGGTGGTTTGGAATTAGGAGAAAGTCATAGCGGGGATCCTTTTCTAAGCTTGGACTTCTAGGAAACAGAGCCTGGGGCAAAGGTTAATATGTCGATACCTTCCTCTGGAGGTGTAGACCCAGGTGGTAAGAGTGAGGACAAATGGAAGTGAGGCAAGGATGTGAAGCAGAGTGAAATGGTGTGCTATTGTACTGGCCATCAATTTACAAAGAGCTAGGGAGAGACGATAGCAGGTTGCTTGGCAGGGATTTGCCTGGTTTACAGGCGCTTGGGCAGCGTGCCTAGAAGAGAGAGAGAAGGGGAAATCTGCTTATCTTCTCTCTCCTCTAGTCTCTCATTGGTTCACCACGAGGGAGTTAACTCCCTTCCACTTTCATCTGGTTCCTTGCATTGCCATTTGGAATGCTGCTAGATTCCACGTCATGTGGTGTGGTGTTTTAGCCCAGTTCACATGTGGCAGGAACCAGAGGGCCGGGCATTCCAGGCAAGACTGGCTGATCTACAGTACCGGGGGTGGGCAGGGTCTTTGGAAGGAAAGAAATAGGGGACGCGAAGGAGGTGCATGAGGTTTGTATCCATACATCTTGAAGGACAGATAAGATTCTAAGAGGCAGGGAGGATAGAGGAAGGCACTTTAATATGAGCAGTGAGACAAAGGAAGAAACATGAGCTGTATTTATGATGAAACAGGTACTATGTTGGCTACAGCAGAGATATATAACAATTTCTTGGCCCAGGTATTTTTTTGGCTTATAAATGAATTCCTGAGCTTTTTCCCTTTAAAGGGTATTCCAAATATGCTGCTCACAAAAACTAGGGGATATTTCAAAATGAATATGATGCAATAAAGTATCCCCTAATTTTTGTGAGCACAATTAGAGGATATTTCAAAATGAATATGACGCGATAAAATATCTCCTAATTTTGTGAGCAGCGTATGTAGCTAAATGTTTATTCCTTCATCAGATTGTTATATGAATAAATTAACCAACTGGAAAAATTCCTTTGTCAGGCCATTTCTTAAAGATGTATGAATAGGTGGAAGAGGAGGCTGGAAATGGAGGACTCCAAATGTTAGGCTGTCCTAGATTCAGCCAACAGCGGGGGTCTTGAGCAGGGAGTGGGGTGTGGAACAGAAGGGGAAGCACAGTGCAGTTGAAACCACTCCCATAGTTCTGTCTTGTTTCTCTTGAGGTAATCTGTGTAATTCAGCTGCTCTGTTTATCATTCCTCTCTGCTTGAGAGCCTCACACAGATTTGCTTTTCTGATACTTTGCTGGTAACAGTAACAGTAGCAACATGAGCCATCACAGTAACAACCCTCACAACCCTGGCTCATTCACATTTCTGCTCTAAGGCCACTTTCTCTGAGGACTTTCCTGACCAACCATCTAAACTAGCATTCCCTACCCTGATTAGTCACTAGCCCCTTACTCTACCTTCTTGCTTTGATGGTTTTAATTATTAGCTGACATAATTTTTTTTTTTTTTTTAAAGAGAGAGAGTCAGAGAGAGGGATAGACAGGGACAGACAGAAACAGAGAGATGAGAAGCATCAATCATTAATTAGTTTTTCCTTGCGTGTTGCGACACCTTAGTTGTTCACTGATTGCCCTCTCATATGTGCCTTGACCGCGGGCCTTCAGCAGACTGAGTAACCCCTTGCTCAAGCCAGTGACCTTGGGTCCAAGATGATGAGCTTTTGCTCAAACCAGATGAGCCCGCACTCATACCGGCGACCTCAGGGTCTCGAACCTGGGTCCTTCCACATCCCAATCTGATGCTCTATGCACTGTGCCACCGCCTGGTCAGGCAGCTGACATCATATTATATATCTGCTCATTTAGTTGTTTCCTGCCTGTTTACATTACCAGTACAAAGCTTAATGAACAATGAGAATTTGTCTGTCTTGATCAGTCACTGCCAGTGCCTGGCAGTGTTCTAAGCATCTTATTGGTTTCTAATTTAACTTCACTAAGGCCAGAAGCTGTCTGGACTATATGCTGCTGATTCTTTGTAATCTGTTGAGATTTGCTTTATGGATTAGTTCATTGACGATTTTTGAAAATATTTCATATGTTCCTGAAAGAAATACATTTGAAATTTTTTGATGCAATAGACAATTTAGGTAAATTAGCTTGAACTCATTGTTTTTCAAATCTATGACTGTGTTGTTAAAACCTATATCCTCATTAATTTTTTGTCTACTGATCCATTAATTACAGGAGCTATGTTAAATTTCCCACTATAATTATGGATGTTAATTTCTCCTTAAATTTTTATTAAGTTTTCACTATATGCTCAAGTTTGTGTCATAAGTTGCATAAAAGTATGGATTTTTTAAATCTTCCCAATAAATTATTGATTTATTATGTAGTGATACTCGTTATATTTAATTTATCTAATATTGCTTTTTGCCAACTTTCTTTTGCTTAGAATATCTTTTCTACTCTCTTATTTTCACGTTCATGTCTTTATTTTTAAGTGTGTTTTTTACAAGTTTTTAAAAAATAGGTCAATCCTGTTTCTCTGTATTTTAACTGATGATGTTAGTATGTTATATTTAATAATATATGAAATGTATTTCTGCTATTTTATTTTGTTATACTTCTTTTTCTCCTTTCTCTATATTTTTAGAATTGGCCAGGTTTTGTTATTCCCCTTTTATTCTACTAGTTTAAACACTATGCATTTTATTCATATTGTTTCAGTGTTCACCCTTCAATTATTAAATGCATAGTTGAATAAAGTTTGAAGTTAATTACTTAATATATGTACCCTTTATTGTGTATGTGACAGAGAGAGGGACAGATAGGGACAGACAGACAGGAAGGGAGAGAGATGGGAAGCATCAATTCTTTGTTGTGACACCTTAGTTGTTCATTGATTGTTTTCTCATATGTGCCTTGACCAGGGGGCTACAGTAGACTGAGTAACCCCTTGCTCGAGCCAGCGACTTTGGATCCAAGCTGGTGAGCTTTTTTTTTTTCTCAAGCCAGATGAGCCTGCACTCAATGTGGTGACCTTGGGGTCTTGAACCTGGGCCCTCTGCATCCCAGTCTGATGCTTGATCCACTGCACCACCACCTGGTCAGGCTCTACCCTTTTCTTGAACATTACAGAGACTTTAACGCCAATTATATTTTTTCTTCCTTTTATATTATTGTTACTCAGAATTATAGCTCTACTTTCTCTTAATACTCCGCAAATTAGTGATTATCATTGCATTGTTTTTTAAGCTGACTCTTGCTTAGTTTTCCTTACATTTACCAATCTCTTGGTTCATCATTCCTTGTTGTACCCTAGGCCTTCCTTCTGTGGCCATTTCCATTCTTTCCAAAATAAATCCTTAAGTCATATGAATGGAAAACATTATTTGTTTTTTGTTTGCTTGAAAATATCTTTATATATTTACTTTTTCTTTCATAATAATTTAGCTATTGTTTTAGCTAAGTATTTTCTATTTAGCTAATATATTACCTATTACTTATAAGCATAAAATTTGTCTAACAAATATTTTGTCTAACACTTTGAAAATATTATCTCCCTGACTTCTGAATTGTTACTAATGTTGATAAGTGACTTTTCATCCAATTAATCTTTTAATTATTCTCTTTTCTTTCACCTAGTTCTCAATATCTTCTCTTCATTGTTATTGTTCTTTAGCATTAGAAAGTTTTGTCCAGTTGTGGATTTCTATTTTTTTTTTTATTCTGTTGGAGATTTATTTTGGATCTGAACTTGTGAATTTATGTCTTTTTAAATTCTGAAAATTTCCATCATTTTCTCTTTGGATTCTGCCACATATCTAATCTCATCTCTTATTTCAGAGTGTCTATTAGATGTATGTTGGGCATTCACATTTTTTCCCACTTCTACAAACCCCTTCTAGAGATCTGTTTACACATATGTTAGAACTTTTAAACCACATTTCAATGGTATTTTATACTCTTTTCTATGATTCCCACCCTTTGTGTGTGTTTCTTAGTCTGAATATTTTCACAAACCATTATTCCATTTTCTAAATCCTCTCTTTGACAGTGTCTAATCTGCTTTCAAATATATCTACTGAATTCTCAATTTTAGTAATTATATTTGTTTTGATTCTAAAATTTTCATTCAATTCTTTTTAAAAATATATTTAGAATCTAGTTCTATGATGAAATTCTCTATTGTGTCATTTTCTTGAACATATTAATCATAGTTACTTTGAAGTCTTCATTTAATAATTCCAATAGGTGGATCACCTATGGATTTGTTTCTATGTATGTTTTTTTCTTTTCTTTTAGCTTTAGGTCTTCTGGTCTTGTCCCTTGGCATGCCTGGTAGTTTTGAGTGAATGCCAGACAATATATGTGAAATGGTGTAGAGATATTAGATGTTATCTTCCTCTGGAGAGGATCTAATTTTTTTCTGGCTAGTGGTTACAGTGGGGACAGATCACCTCAATCTAGTCAGGAACTGAGATAGTTTAAAGCTGGTTTCACACTTTGTGAGGGCTGTTTTCAGTTTGCCTTTATTTCTAAGAACTAGTCCTTCAGGGTTTCCAGCTGAAGGCTTTAGTTATTTTCCAAGACCCTTCCTCATCTTTGTGACTGGACTGAAAGCTCCACTTAGTTTTCTAACCTTTTAGCATCTACTTTCTCCTTAATGTCTTGCCCCTGGACGGTTTTAAGATTTAGCAAGTACTTCAGAGGTAAAATCTATGCAGAATGTCAGGCTCACTTCTCTTTTGTCCCCTTTTTCTGAAAAATTTGTCCTTTAAGTTCTAGCTGCCTTTGTAGCACTGAACTATAAGTTTGTCTTCCAAGCTCAGTGAAACTGCTGCAAACTCTTGGCCACAGCATTCTGCTTCTGCAAAATGACCTGAGAGTAAAACACAATGCATTTCCCTTCAATGCATTTTTTTTCTCAGCAATATCTGTCTCCTCATGTGCTGACTCCCTTAATTTGCTGTAGCTGATCTCTAATATCATCAAAGTTTTTTTTTTCTTAAGTGAAAAGCAGGGAGGCAGAGAGACAGATTCCCACATGTGCCTCAACCAGGATCCACCTAGCAAACCCCCTATGAGATGATGCTCTGCCCATCTGGGGCCTACTCTGTTGCTTAGCAACCAAGCTATATTAGCACCTGAGGTGAGACCATGGAGCCATCCTCAGCTCCTGGGGCCAAATTGCTTGAACCAACTGAGCCATAGCTGTGGGAGGGGAAGAGAAAGATGGGGGGGGGGGTGGAGAAGCAGATGGTGGCTTCTTCTGTGTGCCCTAACTGGGAATCAAACCCAGGACATCCACATACTGGGCCGATGCTCTATCACTGAGCCAACTGGCCAGGGCCAAAGTTTTTTGTTTTTTTTAATTTTATCTAGATTTTACATTGTTTAAACTTTTTTGGTGTTTTCTATACAACTGTGGAAGGTAGGAGATTTAGTATGATATAAACTTACTACATAATTGGAAGCTGAAGTTTTATTCTTGAATTATTTATTTATTTATTTTTTTGATAGAGACAAAGTCAGAGAGTAAGACAGATAGGGACAGATAGACAGGAAGGGAGAGAGATGAGAAGCATCAACTCTTCATTGTGGTTACTTAGTTGTTCATTGATTGCTTTTTTATATGTGTCTTGACCAGGGTGGGGGGGGGGTACAGCAGAACGAGTGACCCCTTGCTCAGGCTACTGACCTTGGGCTCAAGCCAGTAACCATGGGGTCATGTCTATGATTCCATGCACAAGCCAGTGACCCCATGCTCAAACCGGATGAGCCTGCACTCAAGCTGGCGACCTCAGGGTTTCAGACCTGGGTCTTCCACATCTCAGTCTAATGCTACATCCACTGAGCCACTGCCTGGTCAGGCAATTTTTTTAATTTTAATAATTAAATTTTCCTCCTAGAAATTTGATTTGGTTGTCTCTCAAATCAGCATTATTATTATTATTATTATTATTATTGGTGGAGAGGATAGTATCCTTTTTTTTTTTTTTGTATTTTCCTGAAGTGAGAAGCAGGGAGGCAAACAGACTCCCACATGCACCTGACCAGGATCCACCAGGCATGCCCACCAGGGGGTGATGCTCTGCCCATCTGGGCTGTTGCTCTGTTGCAACCAGAGTCATTCTAGCACCTGAGGTGGAGGCCATGGAGCCATCTTCAGTGCCTGGGCCAACTTTGCTCCAATGGAGGCTTGGCTGCAGGAGGGGGAAGAGAGAGATAGAGAGAAATAGAGGGGGAAGGGTGGAGAAGCAGATGGGCGCCTCTCCTATGTGCCCTGGCCAGGAATCAAACCTGGGACTTGCACACGCTGGGCCAACACTCTACCACTGAGCCAACCGGCCAGAACAATAGTACCCTATTTTTATTTTATGTCTTCTATTCTTTTATTCATGATTTTAATAATTTAAAACATACTTATTTTATAGTTTGAATCATATTAAATTACCTGAATTTCTCAGGGGTTTAATTTCACTGTATGTTATCTGCTGACTTTTAGTTTGCATTGGCTTCTGCCAAGTGCCCCAAGAGTGTATTAGCAGTTGAGGGGCAATTTTCACATTAATTTCTTGGCTTTAAAATTTACGAGGCCATATAGCTATTGCATCTTTGAATTGCAAATATAAATGAGCAGAGACATATGGTTACAAACTATAAAAGATATTTTTTTATTCACTCAGAGTTCAGACCTATACCAATAAGCTTTCTTTAAAACTTTCTTTTTTCAATTACTGTTTACATTCAGTATTATTTTGTATTAGTTTCAGGTGTAAGCATAGTGGTTAGGTAGTCATATACTTTACAAAGTGTTCCTGACATTTCTAGTACCCACCTGACACCATACATAATTATTATAATATTATTGATTATATTTTCTATGTTACACTTTATATCCCTGTGATCATTTTGTCAGATGAGCTTTCTTGTCATTTTGTTTAATTATGAGTGAATATTTCTTTTTATTTAAGGCAAAGTCCCCAAACTTTTTACACAGGGGGCCAGTTCACTGTCCCTCAGACCATTGGAGGGCCGGACTATAAAAAAAACTATGAACAAATCCCTAGGCACACTGCACATATCTTATTTTAAAGTAAAAAAACAAAACAGGAACAAATACAGTATTTAAAATAAAGAACAAGTAAATTTAAATCAAGAAACTGACCAGTATTTCAATGGGAACTGTGGGCCTGCTTTTGGCTAATGAGATGGTCAATGTGCTCCTCTCATTGACCACCAATGAAAGAGGTGCCCCTTCTGGAATTGTGGTGGGGGCTGGATAAATGGCCTCAGGGGGCCGCATGTGGCCCGCGGGCTGTAGTTTGGGGACCCCTGATTTAAGTTATAGGCCACAAATAGGATTCTGACTTTATGCATATGTATTAGTTCTAGTTCTCCACATTACATGGCTCAATGTAACAAGAGGCTCTTGTTTCTGTGAAGCCATTAAAGCCAGTTACTGAGACTGGCATGACCCCGAGGGCAGCTGAGAAATCAGCAACTCCAATGCATTAAGAATTTCAAATTTCTTTTTGTATAATTCTGAGAAAATGACTTGCCTCATTTTCTGTGGGCTCAGCTGTGTACATGTGAAGATATTTGTATGCTTTAACATTTTTAGTTATTTTTTAGGCAAAGATTTTCAAGTTGTTCTGTTTTCCAAAATTCCAGAACTAAAAATGTAACTGACATAATTTGCATTGCTGGCTTATATATAGTAATACTTAATCAATATTATCTGTTATTAAATTTCATCATCAACATTATTATTTCCACAAATACAAAAAACCTGAACATTTGGATTGTGATATACATAATAGATTATATTGATATATGTAACATTTATAATATGTAATAAATTATATATAATAGACTATAAAGCTATTACAGATGGTCCTCAGATTATGACAGTCTCAACATACGACTTTTTGAGTTTATGATGCTCACTTCCATAAAAACTTTCTTTTTATTCAGTGAGAGGAAAGAAGGCAGAGAAACAGACTCCCGCATATGTCCCAACCAGTATCCACCGGGCAAGCCTAGTAGAGGGCAATGCTCTGCCCATCTGCAGCATTGGTCCATTACTCAGCAAGAGAGCTCTTCTTAGCTTCTGAAGCAGAGGCCATAGAGCCATCCTCAGTGCCCGGGGACAACTTGCTCCAATTGAGCCATGGCTGCAGGAGGGGAAGAGAGTGAGAAGTGAGAGGGGGAGGAGTGCAGAAGCAGATGGTCACTTCTCCTGTGTGCCCTGACCAGGAATCGAACCTGGAACATCCACATGCCAGGTTGATGTACTACCTCTGAGCCAAACAGCCAGGGCCATAAAAACTTTTAAAAATTGAGATATGAGTGTTTCAGCTTATGCTGTTAACTTTGTACTTTTTTTAACACTCATTTTTTGTCATTTTTTTATCACTACACTACAGTGTACAATACAGTATGTTTATGTTCTTTTCCTTTTTCTATGGCTTAGTTGTGTTTTTATGTTCTAGATTATGATTTTACAACTGTGTTCTAAAGTGACTTAGGCTAAGGTGTGTTTCGACTTACACCAAAATTCAGGTTAGGTCACTATAGTAGGAACAGAACTGTGTCGTAACCTAAGGACCCCCCTGTACAGTTAGGTCCCTAGGAACCTAACCCCCATGATAGGTGAAAATTTGCAAAGTAGCAACCTTATATTTATTTTATTATTTATATATATTTTAAGGCTTTATTTCATTTTAATAGGTTTTAATTAATATTTTTATATTGTTTTTAATTTTAGGCTATAAAATGCTTATTTTACCACAAAAATAATTAAAATAATAAATATGTTAAAATACCTATATACCACAAATCTCGCAACATAACAAAAAATCCATGATACGAAATTAGATATATACAAATTAAAAATCTGCTATACAATGAGACCACGAAAAGTGAACTGCAATATGGCGAGGGACGACTGTATATGATAATTGGTCTAAAACTGAGTGTATAGTTACTGGATATATGTAGGCCATGCTACAAAAACACAGAACATCTGGTCTATTGAAATAGTTGAAACCATTTAATTTTTTTCCTGATTTTACATTCTCCTGACTTTAAAACTGTTTTCTTTAAAATATATTATTTTCAGGAAACAAGAAAATGTGGCTTTGTAGATTTTAAACATTTAAAGATATATCTTTAGGAATGTATATTTATATGTGAATTGCTTCACATAAACCCATGTATATTATGTATATTAGGATTTTAAAGTCTTACATTTTGCATGAAATTTTATATCCTTTTTTGCCTTTTTCTAGGAGGATACTTCATCGAGACTTGAAATCAAAGAATATATTTCTGAAAAATAATCTACTTAAAATTGGTAAGATTTTAAAAAGTATGTATTTGGGAAATATGGGAGAGTACCCTATTTGAATACTATCAGCATATCAAATTGAAATATAAAATACCTAGGAGTATCAGAGTAATTATTGATTTATTTAAAGTTCTCAAATTTTTGTTCTTGTTCGATTGGGGCCAATAAAACCCAATTCTTTTGTTTCCAATTGTCTGATATAAATTGAGGTATAAGACATTTGGTACATACTTTGTAGATTCAACTAGTATTTTTTGAGTTCCTACTTCATATGAGACAATTTGCAAGTGGTTACACTTTAAATCTTACTAGTTTGATTGTTACTATAGGTTTCCCTGCTTATTTTATCACAGAGAATTAAAATGTTGGTATAATGGCTTTGTTAACTTTTAGTTCTCCTTCAGAACTGTACCTCCACTCATAACTGTTACTGGATTATTTTATATTCATGCAAAATACTCTTAGGGAGGAAAGTATGAAAGCATGTGACAAGTTAAGCAAGTACGTATAGAGCAGCTGATGGATTCAATTTTTTATAGTCATGTTTCTTAAAAATCTCATCTTTTCCTTACTGTCAACAAAGAATAAACTCTCCCCCTATGGATGAAATTGCAAATCATTATACTCAGACCTTTCAAAATCATTCTGTTCGTTGTTATTCAGACTTGAATTAGATTCTTATTTCAAGTTGCTGGTTTCTCACAATTCCAAAAATTAAAAATTTTTATTTACATAATTTACTTTACTGGCTTAAAGTCTTTCTGATATAAGGCTATGTTTTTAAAGCTATTCACTGGCATTTTTTAATTTAAAATATATCATGGTTATTTTCTTCCCTTTAAAGTGGTATGAGTTTTTGTATATTATAATTACCAAATTAGATATTCAGTTGTTAATTTCCAGGGCTCTTTTTCATGGTTTTCAAATATTTATAAAAACTGATTGTTATTTCAAGGGGATTTTGGAGTTTCTCGGCTCCTAATGGGCTCCTGTGATCTAGCGACCACTTTAACTGGAACACCCCATTATATGAGTCCGGAGGCTCTGAAACACCAAGGCTACGACACAAAGTCAGACATCTGGTGAGTGGGCAGTGGGCTTGTCCAAATGACTGTTCATCTGCTGCCCTGAGCGAATGATGCATTTTGGTTTTCAAGTCATTCACTTACTATATCCATTCACTTTTTATCCCTTTGAATTCTGAGTCATTTTGTGAACAGAGTAAAAGAAAGTCTTTTGAATTAGGAACTTTATTATATTCCATTAAATTGATTTCAAAATCTTTTTATTCCTACAATAATTGGTTTGTTTCAGTTATTTTCTTCTTGAACCACAAGGGAAAGTTCTTCATGTATAATAAGCAACAAATTTTGATAGGTTTCTGCTAGCCTATTAATTAAAGCATCTATAATCTTAAACACTGTGCTTGATTTTATTTTAAGGTTAACTTCCACCTCTGGTGAGAATGTGCAGCTTTACTTTATTTTTTTTTCCTTCTTGTTGCTTTAAAGAATTCTTACTAATGATGTTAACTTTAAGGATAAACTTAAATTTAAAAATTCTATGTTTTCAGTGATAGATGCATCTGAGATTTCTCAGTTTCTCTGAGCTCTTGTACCAAAGGGATCTCCCCTTCCTTATCGTGGAACGAGTTCAGATTTCAATATGGAAACCATGTGGAAATTGTATTCTATTGTTAGCAATAGATCCCATTTGCAGAAAATTTCTTTTCCATCGAAGAGGAGAAACCTGACATAATTTTTGACTTGTTAAAGGCTGAAAGAACAAACTGTCTGAAAGCTTGTTAAGTAAATACTTATTATATGCAAATAAACTTAATTAGTTCTGAGTTTTCAGAGATGAGCCATGTAAAAATTGTGCCTACTTCATTCTTCTCAGGAGGATAAAGTGGAAAGTTGCCTTTCCTCTGGTTGGAGAAAGAACACGCGAGAGAATTCTGTCAAAGCCAATCTGGCCTGCACGGGTTTGCTGGCTTGAGTGTGGGATCATAGGCATGACCCTATGGTTGCTGGCTTGAGTCCACACATTGCTGGCTTGAAGCCCAAGGTCACTGGCTTGAAGCCCAAGGTCACTGGCTTGAGCCCAAGGTCATTGGCTTGAAGACCAAGGTCACTGGCTTGAGCCCAAGGTCATTGGCTTGAGCAGAGGGTCACTCGCTCTGCTGTAGCCCCCTAGTCAAGGCACATATGAGAAAGTAATCAATGAACAACTGAGGAGACTAAGGAGCCACAACAAAGAATTGATGCTTCTCATGTCTCTTTCTTCCTGTCTGTCCTATCTCTCTCTCTCTCTCTCTCTCTCTCTCTCTCTCTCTCTCTCCATCTCTGTCACACACACACAGAAAAAAAGCAGGTCTGGCCATGGCAGATCCCCATCCATCCTGTCTTTTCAGTTTACTCTTACAATTATTCATTCCTGGATTATTCCATGGGTTTTTTCATTGATAGATTATTTCTGCCTTGGTTATCTTTTCTAATTCACATACCATCCTTCCTCATTACAACCTCTCAGCCCTTCCAAAACAACAACAACAAAAATAGAGAAAACACAAAGGTATATTCAGAGAAATTAGTTTCTTTAAATTTTGCTTTATTGAGCAGCTACTATTTTCAATGACTATGTAAAGGTCCTGGGGCATGAAATCAGAAGTGATGGGATTCCTGACCCTCAGGGTAAGTCTCTGGACTTTGGATTGAATTAGACTTATATACTATATTTCTTTTCACATTTAATATTTTTTATTACTATGGATATTTAAAAATAGATCCAAATATATAATTTCTTCATGATTTAAGATTACAAGATATCTTTGGAAGATGATGTTACATCATGTCATTTGAATTAAGAGTAAAAAATTTATGAAGCCCGTCCTTTAAGCTTTTAGAATTACATGCAGCAGGAAAGCTGGCTCATCTTTGATATGTATCTCCATTTGCGTGCCAAGCAGATGTGGGTCTCCTAGGAAACAGGGGCACTAAAACACATGGAGGGAAGAATACAGCATAGAGTCTTTTTGTCCCAGTTGTGTGTCTTCTTTTAAAAAAAATTCCTCTTAGTCTTGCATCAAGAATTATAGGAATAGCAGACAGTATTGCTCTAATGTTTTAAAATTATAAAAGCTTATAAAAAATGGCCTGACCTGTGGTGGCACAGTGGATAAAGCGTCGACCTGGAAATGCTGAGGTCACCGGTTCGAAACCCTGGGCTTGCCTGGTCAAGGCACATATGGGAGTTGATGCTTCCAGCTCCTCCCCCCTTCTCTCTCTCTGTCTCTCCTCTCTCTCTCTGTGTCTCTCCCTCTCCTCTCTAAAAAAATGAATAATAAAAAAAAGCTTATAAAAATGACATCTGACAAAGGCAAAACTTTAAAATGCCCAAAAGCCCCAATAAAAATGCAGGTGCAGGAGAAATTTAATATTATCTTTTGCAAGCTTCAGGTTAGCTCTCCTTACGGAGATTATTAACTATTCAGCAAGTACAAGCTAAGGATTTATCATCATCTTGACTCTAATAACCGCCGTATTATGAATTCAGAAGATACCTTGATTTTATATTAATTAAAACAAGCTTATCTGGTAATGAAATTTCTACTGCCAAATCTACAGTGGAGAGAATAACAGAGAACTATTAATTATAGAAGAAGATACATAAATGTGATAAGTAATATTTGGGAGACACTCTTAGAAAAATTAGATTGGATGAAGTTGAGAATTTTCCTTTGTATCTCAGTATGTGGTGTCTGTTTACTGTGGAATATTTTCTTTGGATTGGAAACACTTGTGCATAATTGACAGGTGTTTGGCTCTAGCAATAATAGCTGTGCATACTACATTTATAATGTTTAAAAAAGAATTGGTATAATACTAATTATATTTCCATCTGTTAATGTTTGCCTCTATGTAAACTTATCTTCCTTCTACAATCTTTTAAACCTTTCAGGATTCAGTTATTTATAGCAATCAAGTACAGGAAGTCTCTCTCTTAAAAGTGGGTTAGATTCCAGAAATTTAGAAACCATTATTTAGAAAGTGAGGATAATTAGGTTCTCTGAAGACAACACTTTGAATGTGGCTGATATGTATAAACAATTACTGAACACTTTTTTTTCCCCCACAAGAAAAATACAGTATGTGAGTTGGGTTCCTAGGCCAGATCTTTATATATTTATTTAAATTATGAATAGTTATAATGTATTATTTTGGTAGAGAAACAAGTAAAGGACGATTCTACTGGAAGAGTGGTACTGTAATTAAGTAGAATATTTCATTATTGGTTTTCTCTATCTTGTTCCGAGAGATCAATTGGATGGCTCTTTGATCTTGTGGCCCATGTTCTTTGAGTGATTTAAGTGGAGGAAACAGTCGTGGGAACAGTAGGGGCATCAGAGTGTACTGTGAAGCTCTCGGGGTTTTGTTCCGAGATCTGGTATGGGGTTTGGCTGGAGAGGGGACACTGGAGGAGTATGGTTCACACCCAACATTGGAGTCAGACTTTGGTGATCTCAGGCAGAAATGTCAGATATGGCTTAGCTACAGGTAGAAGAAAACAGATGAACAGCACCTGCCTGGCCTACCAGGACTAAGCACATATCCACACAGGAGAGTATTCCCGGAGTGCGCAGGGGAAGGGCGGGGGGAGAGATAAGCCTATTTTCTTTCTTTTTCCCAGCACATTTCCCACTGAACCATCCATGCTAGAAGGCTGGGAATAACAGACATTCCTTCTCTCTCGCCTCATATTCATAGTAACTGTACGCTAGTGATCCTATGGCCTAAAAAATTTTTAATCAGTCTTCTCAATTTCCACTTCCATCTCTTTAGTCTATGCCCTTATCATATCTCTCCTGGAATTCTTCAATACCTTTCCACTTCCTCTGGCTCCCTGCATTCAGTCCAACAATACAACCAGAAAAAAATGTCCAACATAAGGAACTAATTATTTGACTTCTTAGCTGTAAATCCTCCAATGATATGCCATTACCTAGCCAGTGAACCCCAAACACCTTTGCATGGAAAGTCATCCTCACGCCTTCCCAGCTTCTGCTCCTGCCAGCACCTTCCCACATCTACCGAGAACTCCAGAGAGGCCGATTTTCTGGTGAAGGATTTAGGAAAGGGAGAGATTACAGGACAACTTGGCTGCGGTTCAAGAGCTACTGTGGGGCCTGCAGGTAGCCGGCTGCCAACACCCCCTCTCCTGCCTCTTGCTGCAGGAAATTCTGCAGCGAGAGAGCCCGTTTCTCCACCTTCCTGGGCGGGGCAGTGCCTGTGTGGGCTCACGCTGTTGGAGAGGGAGTGCCCTCCCGGGGAGCGAGCTCTGGTGGCATTAATTCCTCAGAAGCTGAAGTCGGAAAACATCTGATTGATTAATACCCAAATCTACTACATCTGACATGAGATGCAGTATATGGGGGTATTAATATCTTTTTTAAATGACTTCCATGAAATAATTACTACAAACTGCAGATATCATATTAAAAAGGTCATAATACAACTGCAGCAACAGAGCCAGAAGTAGCTACTCTCTATAGAGTGCCTCCTCTGTGATCAACAGTCAATATGCTAAGTGCTTTATATATCTATCTAAGCGTATTTGCTACTACAAAAGAATAATCATACTATAGATAATTTTATAATCTGCATTTTTCACTTAGAAAAATGAAACATTGCATATGCAAAATACAGTGTGTCCGTAAAGTCATGATGCACTTTTGACCGGTCACAGGAAAGCAACAAAAGAAGATAGAAATGTGAAATCTGCACCAAATAAAAGGAAAACCCTCCCAGTTTCTGTAGGATGATGTGGCAGCATGTGCACATGCGCAGATGATGATGTAACACCGTGTATACAGCGGAGCAGCCCACGGCCATGCCAGTAGAAATGTGGACAGTAGAGAGGAAAGTTCAGTGTGTTCTGTGGCTCGCTAAATTAGAATCTGTGACCAAAGTGCAATGTGAATATCAGCGCATTTATAACGAAGCACCACCACATAGGAATAACATTACTCGGTGGGATAAGCAGTTGAAGGAAACCGGCAGTTTGGTGGAGAAACCCCGTTCTAGACCATCAGTCAGTGACGAGTCTGTAGAGGCTATACGGGATAGCTACCTAAGGAGCCCTAAAAAATCTGTGCGTGAGCCCACATCAAACTGCACTGAATAGGTATGAAACTGGGAGAGTCTTCTTTTTATTTGGTGCAGATTTCACATTTCTATCATCTTTTGTTGCTTTCCTGTGACTGGTCAAAAGTGCACCATGACTTCACGGACACACTGTATATCTACACATTAGTTAAATGTTTGCATGATATTCTATACCCAGGCACACTAATTTATTCAACCAAGACCTTAATATTTTTGTTTTGAAGATCTTTTGTCTTCGTCTTTGAGCGTGTTTTCCACGTTTATCCGGGTGTGGATTTGCACTCACCCTACTCGGAGTTGGTGGAGTTTCTTGAACATGCAGATCCTTCCGCTTCTTCCCACACAGGTGCTGGTACTGTGCAGGTCGCATGGTGATTGTGGCTTGTATTGTATCACTTGCTCGTTTCTTGAGGTCTGAGAATACACATTGTCACCTAAATTTATTGAAAACATTGGCCATGGTTTTTGGTTTGCTAGCTAGCTATTCTCTCTGTTTTACATGGGGATTCAAGAAAGATCCAGAAACTAGACTTCCAATATGACTGCTATTTCCCCCAAATACTCAGAGTCGGCATTTTAACAAACATCTCTGCTTGATTTGTATGCATATTAAAACTTGGGAAAAATTGATAGAGGTTCTGGGACATGATAAGCCCTTAATAAACAGTTGCTATATAATATTCCTTCTCAAATATTAGTTTAAGCAGCCCAATGTCTTCCATTACATTTAGATGGAGTTGATATTGATACCCAATTTCACCTAAATAAAGACTTATTTAGGGCAACACACGCTAAAGAGAGAGAGAGAGAAAAAAGCATCAACTCATTGTTCTACTTAGTCGTTCCATTCATTTGTGCCCTCATTGCTTGCTTCTCATATGTGCCCTGACCAGGGATTGAACCTGTGTCTCAGTTTGTCCACTGAGCTACCCGGCCAGGGCCAATACACACTACTCTTATATTAAATTTCTATTAATTTATTTATTCAACTGTTTAAATTATGTGCATTCTTTTCTAGATGATGTCAGGATGATTCTCAATGACATCAAATAAAAATATGTATTATTTAAAAGCTCGATATAGCTTTCACAATCAACCAGAGTCATGCGTTTCTGCGTGGCAGGCTTTTCTTTGTAGAGTCTGAGAAGATTTCATGGAGTAAATTTAGGTTACCTTGAGACAAGACAAACTTTGAGTTACATTTGCAATTCACTGTCAGCCTGAGCTTCAGGAATCCGTTAAGCAGTTCTGGTCGACGGGAACAGATGGCACGCTTGTGGAGTTCAGGTGCAATATGCTTCGCATGTTCCCGACACCAGCTTTTGTTTCATAGCTGCATTCACTCCCTCAGGGATTTATTTGTTTACTTCGCATTGACTGTATTTTGGAAAAAGAAAAGAATGCAAATCATAGACTTCCAAGTAAAACGTGCCTCTCACTTATATGTTCAGCTCATCTCTCCAGCCCCTTGACTTGCTTTCACATTGCCAAATTTAAAACCTGGAGTCAAATAAGAGAAACATCTTCCAAAAGGATGTAAGTGATGAGTCTGAGATGATGCCAGGCCGATGTGCTATCCACTGAGCCAACCAGCCAGGGCAAGAAAACTTTTTATATAGTATAAAAAGTACTGCCTTCATATTGTCTTGTGAGTGTGTGTATGTGTGTGTGTGTGTGTGTGTGTGTGTCTATGTCTATGGCCATACCACCCCAAACGTGCCCAGACTCATCTGATGATATTTTTCATTTTAGCCATTCTGTTGAGCTTGTAGTGTTACTGCACTGTTGTTCTAATTTGCAGTTCTATGTTGACTAATAATGTTAAACATGTTCGCATAATTTGGAACCACTTAGTGTCTCTTCAAGTCTTATGCCCGGATTTCTATTGGATTCTCTTCTTTTTGTTTTTGATTTGTGGTAGTTTCAATTAATTTTTTGTTTGTTTTGACAGAGACAGAGAAGAGAGTCAGAGAGAGAGAGACAGATAGGGACAGATAGGCAAGAAGGAAGAGAGATGAGAAGCATTAATTCTTTGTTGTGGCACCTTATTTGTTCATTGATTGCTTTCTCATATGTTCCTTGACTGGGGAGCTACAGCAGACCAAGTGACCCCTTGCTCAAGCCAGCGACCTTGGGCTCAAGCCAGTCACTGAGCCCCAGGTGGTGGTGCAGTGGATAGAGCATCAGCCTGGGATGCTGAGGACCCACATTCAAAACCCTGAGATCGCCAGCTTGAGCATTGGCTTATCCGGCTTGAGCGTGGGCTCACCAGCTTGAGTGTGGGGTCACAGGCTTGAGTGTGGTATCATAGACATGACATCATGGTCTCTGGCTTGAGCCCAAAGGTCACTGGCTTGAAGCCCAAGGTCGCTGGCTTGAGTAAGGGGTCACTGGCTTGAGCAAGGGGTCACCAGCTCATCTGGAGCCCCCTGGTCAGAGCACAAACGATAAAGCAATCAATGAACAACTGAGATACGGCAACTATGAGTTGATGCTTCTCATCTCTCTTCCTTCCTGTCTGTCTCTGTCCCTCTCCTTTTCTCTCTCTCTCTCACTAAAAAAGAAAACAAAAATCTGCTAGTATTTTGATTGATCTTGCATTATGTCTGTAGATCATTCTGGAATAAATTGACTTCTTCATAATATTGAATCTTCCAACTTCAGAATGTAGATCTACTCTTCTATCCCCTCCATTTTTTAGATTTTCTTTGATTTCTCTGAGCCATGTATCCTGGTTTATAGTGTAGGAGTCTTGCACATCTTTCATTGGATTTATTACTAGATATTTGATATTGTGTAATACTAATGGAAATAACATTTCTAATTTTATTTTTAAAATGTATTTGTTGCAGGCTTATAGAAATTACCTTTCATGTACACAATCATATTGAAATGCTTAATTTCAGTTTAATATCTTCTTTTTTATCCATATATATACATTTTATCCATATATATATATAATTTTAAACTTTTTCTGACCTCACTGTTTTGGGTAGCACCTTCCTTGCAACAATATTCCATAGAATATTGTGATGATAGTGAGCATTCTTATCTGGTTCTTAATTTTAAAATAAAAGTATTAACTATCAACATTTCACCTATAAGCATAAGTTTTACTATATGTTTTTATAGCTTTAAAATGCAATTAAGGAAGTTTCCTTCCATTCCTAGTGTGCTAATAGTTTTCTTCTTTTATAAAACACAAATGGGTTTTGAATGTTATCAAATGCTTTTTTCTGCTTCAATCAAGATGATAGAATTTTTCTTTTCTCTGAGGTCCTTTCCATTGATTGATTTTCAAAAACTAAATCAACCTTGTTTTCCTGAAATAAAATCCACTCCGTTATGATAGTCTTTTGTGTATATCATCATATTCTATGTGTAATATGTTGTGTATGTGTGTTTTGAATCTCTTTTCATAAAAAATTTGCCTATAATTTTTTTCCTGCAATATTCTTATTATTTTAGTATGAAAATTATGCTGACTTTATAAAATGAAGAGCATGGTTAAGACTGGTATTCTGTATTTCTTAAATATTTGGAAGAATTTTCCAGTAAAACCATCTGGTCCTAGAAGGTTTGTGTGTGTGTATGTTAGGGGTGGGGGCTTTAAAAATTCTTTTAAATTATTATTTTAAATAATTACTTATCCCCATTTACTAAATAAAAGATTCTTCAGTGTTTCTATTTCTTCTTGTATCAGTTTGGTAAGCTATATTTTTAAAAGACTGTTCATTTCATCACATTTGTTAAATTTATTGGGAAAAAACATGTTTATAATGTCATCTTTATACTTTCTATTTCTTGTGGAGTCTATAGTGTTGTACACTCTTCCGTTCCTGTTATGGTAATCTGTGCGGCTTTTTGTTGTTGCTTTCTTAATCAGTCTTGTTAAAAGTCTATTAAATGTATTAGTCTTTACTGATTTTATTATTATTGTCTCTTTGTTTCTATTACATTAAATTTTGCCTTTTAAATTTCTGCTCTTAAACTACTTTTTGGTTTGCTTTGCTGTTATTTTTTTATCTTCTCAAGCTGACTTAGTTCATAGATATTTAAAGCCTTTTTTTCTAATATATGCATTTAACACTTTCAATGTTGCTATAATCACTTATTTTATTTTATGTTTTTATTTATTAACTCGAGAGAGAAACAGAAAAGGAGAGAGAGAGAGAGAGAGAGAGAGAGAGAGAGAAGCATCAACTTGTATTTGCTTCACTTTAGTTGTTTGTTGATTGCTTTTCTTATGTGCCCTGACCAGGGGGCTCAAGCTGAGCCAATGACCCCTTATTCATGCCAGTGGCCTTGGCCTCAAGCCAGTGACCTTTGGGCTCATGTCAGTGACCTTGAGATTATATTGAGGATCCTGCACTCAAGCTGGTGACCTAAGGGTTCAAACGGGGAACCTTAATGTTCTAGGTTGATGTGCCGCCACTGGTCAGGCTATAATAATTTGTTTTAGTTTCATTTAATGTGTTAATATTTTATACTGTTATTAAAATTTAGTTAATATTTTATAATTTCTATTGGAATTTTTAATTTTACTTTAGGATTATTTAGTGTGTATTTGTTGTTTTGTTCAAGCAGTGGAGATTTTGTAAGTTTCCTTTCTCTTTCTGTTATTAATGTCTAGCTTAAGTTCACTGTGGTCAGGGAATGTGCTCTGAAATGTTCAACCTTAAAGTCTGAGGCTTGTTTTATGATCCTGATTATGGTCAATTTTGGGAAATGCTCCATGTGCCCTTGAAAAGAATCTGAATTCTGTCATTATTAGGATTCATTTATGTTAATTTGTCAGTTATGTCAATTTTTGTCACTGTGTTTGGATTTTCTCTATCCTTATTGATTTTTTTGGTCTGCTTGTTCTGTCAGCTATTGAAAGAGGCATGACAAAGTCTTTCACTATGATTGTGTATTTGTCTATATTTTCTCTTAATTTTTTTGAGTTTTGCTTCACATACACAGTTATTGGGTTTTAGAATGGTTATGTTATTAACCCACTATCTTAATTTTAGTAGTGATTCTTGCCTTAAGTCTACTTTATCTGATACTAGTATAACTACACTGCAATATTTTTATAAGTATTTGCATGGTGTATCTCTTTTTACGAACAGCTCTTTGTTCTTTGTTCTTATACTTAATTCTTTGAGTAGTACAAACATTCATGCATGTCTTCATGCCTCCTGACCATCCAGAGTACGATCATACAAAAATTATTATTTTAAAAATGTGTAAGGCAACATTAAAAAAAGGCAAATATGTGTTCTTCCTGTTTCCATAAATTGGTTATCAAACAAACATGATATTTAGTTAATAAAACTAACTGTAACTAATTTCATTTTTTGAAAAAAAAAAAACAACTCACTCCTGGAGGTCAATGAGCATGAAAAAACCTCACTACTCAAAGGGTAAAGGTTTGTTCTATGAGTATATCTAACATTTTACCCGATCTGATAATCTTTTTAATTGAAGTATTGTCCATTTATATTTAATATAATTACTCTGTATTTATGTCATCTTATTATTTGCTTTCTATTTATGCACCACTTGTTTTATATTTTCTTCTTTCTTGCTTCCTTTTGGTTTAAAATTGTATTTGTTCTTTTTCCCCCCTCTAGTAACTTGTTAGTTATACATTTGTCAGTTATATATTATTTTATTGTTCTTTTGGTGATAATCCCTAGCAATTATAACACACATTCATGACTTTTACAGTCTAGTAAAAGGTATTAATTTTACCACTTTCCCATTAATACATAGTAGGACCTTAAAATACTTTAACTCTATTTATGTTAATTGACTCTCATGCCTTTTGTACTATTTTTCTATGAATTTTTTTCTACATAATTTTTAAACCCCATAATATATTGTTAATATTGTTTTGTAAAGTTAATGTTGACCTTTACATATTCACAGAATTACTCTTCCTTGTACTCCTCATTCCTTCTTGTGTTCTTGTGTCTGAAAACAGGATATTTTTTTTAGTGCTGTCCTGCTGGCAGTGGATTCTCTCAGTTTTTGTTTGTCTAAAAATGTCTTTATATTATCTTTATTGAAGGAGCTCTTTTTGGTATTGAAATCTAAATATATGCTACTACACCAGATATCATTTAATAGCCTTACAGATGGATGCAAAATTAGTAAGCTCCGAATAATGTTCGGATTTTATCATTTTACATTGATTTTGGTGTTCTAGCTAATATCATGTGAATTCTCCTAACATTCCCCTTTATTATAGCTTTCTGTAATGAAAATTGTGTAGAATTTGGGGAGAAAAATGCCTTATGAAATTGGCCAAGCGATTTAACTTTCCTGAGCCAATTTTCTCATGTATAAATGTGAAATCACTGTGACATTATGAGTCTCTGATGAGATATATATGAAAGAGTTTGGTAATATGTAAAGTACTACTGCAAATAATAGTAACTTTTATTATTTATTATTTATATATAGATAAACTTTATTATTATTTGCTGGAACAGAAATGTTCTCAGTATATATTCTCTTACAAATGCACATTTTCATGACCTCTCACGAAATGGTTAAAATGATAGTACTTGTATGTGTATGTAGTTATATATACTCTGCCTTTTGAGAAAGTAGGACGATGTTAAAGGTTACTTAAAACACAACTTAAATAAGGTTAATTGTAAATTTATTTCTGATGTCACAAGCAAGTAACATCAAAAGGGAGACCTGGCCAGTTACATAATTCAAAATACCCATAAGATTTGATCATCCATTATTCAGTAGAAGGACAGTTATTGGTTAATAAAATTATATAGGTTTCAGGTGTACAATTCTATAATTCATCATCTGTATATTGTATTGTGTGTTCCCCACCCCAAGTCAAGTCTCCTTCCATCACCATTTATACCCTTTTACCCTCTTCTGCTTCCCCCTTCCCTTTTATAATCAACATACTACAGTTCTTTCTCAACATTAAGTTCAGGCAGAAATTTTCCCCTTAGTTTTCTTAATGACGTAGAGTTGTTTGAATGATGGTTCTGCTGGTTTAGAAGTTACTGATTTGCATGGTTAATACAAGTCAGTGTTGGACCTATCTAGAATGTTAATATTCTGTTTCATACCCCTGAAGGATGAATTATACATTTTAATGTGAGCTGCAAGTAACTGCTTTTCCACCCTACTTGCAAATGGATCTTATTCAAAGAACTAATAAAGAATGTGGATCCTTGTCAAAATGCATGGATACACATTAGACGGAAGTTTAGGCTGATAAATTAAAATTTTATTTTGCATATATAACATTTAAAAAACTGCCGTAAGAGGATATTTAGCTGCATTTTATTTTTCTTTCATAGAGGGTAATTTAGAAATTTCTTACTCCACTGGTCAAGTATTTGTTGGGTTCTTACTATGTATAGGCATGTTGCCACTGGTTTGTTTGCTCTCCTTTGACAAAATGTGGCCACTGAGACTTAGATGTACTTTCTTCGTTCACTTTTTCCTCTTCTTTTTCAGTAAGTATGCATTTAAATGGAACAGAACATTATGAAACTGAGGCTTTTAAACAACTGAAGTGTATGTTAGTGCCTCACCCAGTGTTTTTCAACCGCCAGTCAGCAGACTGGTCCACCAGAAATTTTGTGCCAGTCACAAAATAGTTAACTACCTTGACATTGTATGAAGATTATAGACCCAATGATCTTAGTTTAATCTGCGTTAGCCTCTTCGAAATAATTATCCTATTTTCACCAGCCCCCAAGTATAAAAAGGTTGAAGACCACATCTAAGGTTTTGTATGATGATTGAATTTAAGAGAGGATATTTGCTCCTTATTTAAATTTTTTACTTTGTCTTCAGGTCTCTGGCATGCATTTTATATGAGATGTGCTGCCTGAGTCACGCATTCACTGGCTCCAATTTCCTGTCCATCGTTTTAAAAATTGTTGAAGGTGACACTCCTTCTCTCCCTAAGAGATATCCAGGGGAACTGAATGCCATCATGGAAGGGTATGAAAATAAATGTATTACCACAGAAACAATTTTAAGTGGTATATATATTTTAGTTCATCCAAAAAATAATTTTCTTTTTAAACATTACAGCATGTTGAACAAGACTCCTTCACTGAGACCATCTGCTATAGAAATTTTAAAAATCCCTTACATCGATGAACAACTGCAGGTAATTAAAATGAAAGGGATACTGGGAAACACATATTAATTAACATTTATATACATTCTAGGAATTGAAGAAATGCTGTGGGAATAAGATGCATTAAGAATCAGTTAGGCCTGACCTGTGGTGGTGCAGTGGATAAAGCGTCGACCTGGAATGCTGAGGTCGCCTGTTCAAAACCCTGGGCTTGCCTGGTCAAGGCACATATGGGAGTTGATGCTTCCTACTCCTCCCCCTGCTCTATCTCTTTCCTCTCTCTCTAATAAAAAAAAATGAATAAATAAAACCTAAAAAAGTAAATTAAAAAAAAAAAAAGAATCAGTTAGCCCTGGCCAGTTGGCTCAGTGGTAGAGCATCAGGCCGGCAAGTGGATTCCCAGGTTTGATTCCCAGTCAGGGCACACAGGACCCTCTACTTCTCCATCCCTCCCCCTTCTCTCTCTTTTTTTTTCTCTCTCTCTCTTTCCCTCCCACAGCCATGGCTCAGTTGATTCAAGCACATTGGTCCCAGGCACTGAGGATGGCTCAGTGGAGCCTCTGCTTCAGATGCTAAAAATAGCTTGTTTATAAGCATGGCCCCAGCTGGACAGAGCATTGGCCCCAGACAGGAGTTGCTGGGTGGACCCCGGTCAGGGCGCATGCAGGAGTCTGTCTCTCTATCTCCTCTCCTGTCACTTGGGGTGGGGGGTGGGTAGGAGGAAGAATCAGTTAGAAGGAGAAATGAAAAAAAAATTTTTTAACTGAGGGGAATTATTAGTCAGGACAGTCTCTTTGCATAAGAAGGTATATGAACTCTGGTTTCCCGGTGCCCAGATATTAGGATTGTGATTTCCTACCCAAACTCATCATCCATCCTTAGAGCTCTTGGTTTAGAGATTTTACCTTAACACTTTGTAAATATATCCCTGCAAAAACAAAAATTTATACTTCCAATAATAAAATCTGGGATTTCCACTGAGCCTTTACTATTCTATTCCTTTATTATGTATCTCAATAATACTTTTTATTGATTAGATGAGTTTATTTTGTTTTTCTTTAATTTAGAAACTATGATGTAGAGAATTTGCCTTTGAGGATAAGAAAATAGCAAATGGCACACTCTCAGGAGAGTGTTTTGTTTTTGTTTTTTAAACTTGGCTTTTACAATAGAAATTCTTCAGGCAAATTTTGTTTAATTTTATGAATATCTTTAAGAGGATGCCAAAGCATTCATTCACCTTTAAAAGTGTGCACACGTTGTCATCAGTGTCCAGTTCTAAAGCCAAAGGAAACAGGATGCTGACTTGACGTGCATTCATTAGTCAAGTGCAGGACACTGTGACACTGGGGGTGCAGAAACGAAAGGGACGCATAGGGCTCCAGTCCTTTGGAAGCTTGACCACTAGTAAGAGAACCCAATAGCCAAGGAAAAGCAAGCAAATAAAGAAAATAATTATAAATTCTCACAAGCACTAGGAAGAAAGCAAATAGGGCGCTGCAAACTGAGGGAGGGGGAGGGTTTGGTGGTCAAAGAAGGAGTAGGGGACCTTTGACACCAGCGACATGGAGAGAAGCAGCAGCCATGTGAAGCGCCTGAGAGTGTTGGAGTCACAGGGAAATAGCCTTTGTAGAAGCCCTGAATTAGGTCCTGCTCCGGGAGGGAGACAAGGAGGGGAGGGAGACCAGGAGGGGAGAGAGACCAGGAGGGGAGGGAGACCAGGAGGGGAGAGAGACCAGGAGGGGGAGAGAGACCAGGAGGGGGAGAGAGACCAGGAGGGGAGGGAGACCAGGAGGGGAGGGAGACCAGGAGGGGAGAGAGACCAGGAGGGGAGGGAGACCAGGAGGGGAGGGAGACCAGGAGGAGAGGGAGACCAGGAGGGGAGAGAGACCAGGAGGGGAGGGAGACCAGGAGGGGAGGGAGACCAGGAGGAGAGGGAGACCAGGAGGGGAGAGAGACCAGGAAGGGAGAGAGACCAGGAGGGGAGGGAGACCAGGAGAAGAGGGAGACCAGGAGGGGAGGGAAACCAGGAGAAGAGGGAGACCAGGAGGGGAGGGTGTTAAGAAGTTGGGGAAGCAGGCCAGCAGAGGGGAGGTGGGGAGCCCCGTGGTGCCTCCAGGTCTCTCTCCACAGGGCGCAGCTGCTCCTCCAGCCCAGGGCGGTCCGTTTGAATCAAAACCACATTTAAGAGGCTGTGAGTGCACAAAATATAGTCAAAAGGGACCCAAGGGGACCTTCTGGGACTAAGGTGGAACAAATGAGGCATTTGTCCTGGGCCAAGAGTCAAGAGGACAACAGAAACTCAGTAATCATGATAAATAATATTTAAATGCAATCTTTTACAAATCCAAATTAATGCTAAATACCCATGGTAACAAAATATCAAAAGCTCAAGAATAATATCCAACAGGGCTAGGACTAGGTTAAGACAAGTAAGGTGGAATGGTACAAATTTAAGGCTGAAACCTGCCTTTAGTTAAACTTTTGATATTGTGTTCTCCACTGCTTAGGGCATCAATTTTGATTTTTTTGATAGTATTACATTAAAAATATTCTTTATCTTGGTTTCTATGATTTTTGGTGCCCCTTAAATTTTGTTTCTAAGGTAAGTGCCTTGCTCGCCTGCCGCTAGTCCTAGCCCTGGGCGTGTGGAACCGGGGCTGGAGAGAGCTTGGGTGTCCCTGGAGCCCAGTGAGGCCTGCCCTTGTCTGCGGAGCAAGGAGTGAGAGAAGAGACAGTGCAAGATGAACTGGGAGAGGCACGCAGAGCCTGGCCCCTCAGGATCTGGTCATAATCCACTATGTAATGTGTTGTAACCCTTTATAGAAGGAAAAATAGCTACCAGTGGGTTCTGTATTCAAGCTCCCGGATGGTCAGGAATGGTGGAAATTAAAAAGGGTACCTGGTAGTTTTATGCCCTTCCATCCCTCGAAGGTGTGTCAGGGTTGTTATTTTTCAGCACCTGGTGTATAGATATTCGGAAATAATGCCGGAAGACAAGAATGTGAATTGTCAGAAGGAGGCTGCTCATATAATTAATGCCATGTAAGTAATTACTTGGTTTTTTTTAAAAGCCCATTGAGCATAAATATTAAATGCATATATCTTCAAAAATCTAACTCTTTAAAAATGCTAAGCTGACTGCATGGAGGATCCTCAAGCTCACTTAAGTCTTGCCAAGAAATCCAGGCGCTTCAGTAAGTTGGCGTCCCAAAGCCCTTTGCCTCAGGTGGAAGCAAATTGAAATCATAAAAGTTTAAACCACTCGACAGCTCACAGATCTGCAGGGTAGCTCTGCAGTTGCCTTGTAAGTGTGGAGAGAAATTAATATCTCAAACATTTAGCGATATATATGTTAATGTAGCTTCCGTATTAAGCACAAATGGGTTTCACATGCTGTTTGCTTAGCAGGCACTGTCAGAGTATCTATTGAGAAGACAGCACTGAGGAGTCCCGGAACAATGGAAAATAAGCCTCTTTCTTGAGCTATATCTAAGATCTAGAGAATGTGTTTTCAAAATAACTATACCACTCACCAAAATTACGGGATATATCAAAATGAATATGAAGCGATTACAAAAAACATTTGATTTTTTTTTTTAATTAAACAAGAACATCAGAAAAGCAAATGAGGGAAGTGGGAGAGGGGAGGGGATGAGAGAAGGTGAAGGGATTAGTGAAAGTGTATATATATATATATATATATATATATATATATATATATATATAACACAGATACAGACAACAGGACAGCAGATCCCAGAGGGAAGGGGGGAGGGAGTTAGGGGGAGGGGGTGGAGGGATATAAATAGAGACACAGGGGTGGGGGTGAGGGTGCTATATTCAGTGGGGCACTTGAATCCATGTTAACACAATAAAATTAATAAAAAATTTTTTAAAAAGCAAACAACATCAAAGAAAGTTTTTGATTATGCAAATGAGATGCAAAACTAACTTTTATTTCATTGGTGAAAATGCACTATACAAAAGGCTGAAAGTTCTGGATATCTGCATGTTCCCTGACCTCCTAATTTTTGTGAGCAGTGTGTAATTATTTCCTGACCTAACTTCTGTCTCTTACCCCATCAAAATTTCTGTACTGTCACCTATAAGAGCCCAGAATACCAGGAGACTTCAGAACAGCTGTGCACAACTGTGCAGGCTGTATACTGCACAGCTCCTGGGCCACCAATTATATAGACCAACTTTATAATTTTGCTGAAGGAACTTTCTGTTTAATTTTGTCTGGACCTGATTAGAATGGCAGTCCCTGCCCAGAGCTGTGCAAGGCAGAGGGAGAGAACAGCAGCCCTCATTAGCCTAATATTCAAGGCCAAACAGCACAAACATGCTTCTCTAATACCCCGTCCAGTAGTTTGTTTTTCACCTTTACATTCAGGCTGTGGAAACTAGGCCATCAAAGATATTCAGTCTTTGTTTAATGTGTGATCTCCAGTTCAAATAGACTGCCCCTAGCCTGACCAGGCAGTGGTGCAGTGGTGCAGTGGATAGAGTATCAGACTGGAATGCAGAGGACCCAGGTTCAAAACCCCAAGGTCGCCGGCTTCAGCGCTGGCTCATCTGGCTTGAGCATGGGCTCACTGGCCTGAGCACAGGGTCGCTGGCTTGATCAAGGGGTCATAGACATGACCCCATGGTCGCTGGCTTGATCAAGGGGTCACTCACTCTGCTAGAGCCCTCCACCCCCGGGGTCAAGGCACGTATGAGAAAGCAATCAATGAAAAACTAAGGTGCCACAATAATGAACTGATGCTTCTCATCTCTCTCCCTTTCCTGCCTGTCTATCCTTGTCACTCTCTCTGTCTGTGTCACAAAAAGAAAAAAATAATAGACTTCCCTCAGGGTAATAACATTTTTTAGGCATACTCCTACAACCTTTTTTTTTTGGGTTACTACCTATTCTTTCAAGAAAGCCTGGATAGTCTGCTTTTATTTTGTTTTATTAATTGGAGATGTGAGAGATTCAATAATAGACAGTAGATAATTTATTTTTAAAATACTGGACTAATTTTAGTTATCATTTTTCATTGCAATTATGAAATACTGCTTACATTTAAAGTGTGCTAGAATCCAGTTGTTTGGATGGTATGACATTTTGTGAAATATTGACTTCAAATTGCCACTATTATTTTCAATATCTATAACTATGTTTTAAGGAGAGCTATTTGGTCTTATACAATAAAAGATATATATTCCTGAAAATTGTACGTCCCCCGTAGACTCTCATATGGACAGTATTCCAGAGGGATGAGACCTGCCTACAATGTCATTATGATTTTCTCATTTCATTTCTTACTGTTTCCTGTAGTATTTGGCCCTAACCGACTCAGGCAGAGAAAGAAATGCCACTGAGAATGTGGTTGTAGACCTTTCAGTCCGTGATTGTAAGCACATTTCTTTAAAGAGAAAGGCTTTTAATTATATTGGCTAACATTTTGGGAGTAATAACCATATACTTAGCTCTGTTATGAGCACTTGACATGAATTCATTCATTTAAACTCACAACAACTTTATGAGGTAGATACTATTCTTTAAATAATGTTAAGTAACTCACCCAAAGGCATATAGGATTTGAATCCAGAGAATCTTGTTAGCCCATATGATTAACCACTATGCCATTCTGCCATGAAAATACCCACTGAAAGCCAAGAATAAATATAAGACATATGTAGTAAAATTTAGCTATGATAATGCCATCATTTTGATATTTTTTATGTACCAGACATTGTACATACATTATCTCATATTATACTCACTATAACCCATTCTTTATGGATGAGAAAATGGGTTCAGAGAGATTCAATAACTTGCCCAAGGCTACAGATCTAATGAATGAGGGTGCACATGAAATTCAAACCCTATTTCCAAAGCTTGTGTTTTATACACATAGTCGAATTAGTCTGCCTGTCTATTTACTTCTTAATGGCCAAGATCCTAATTTGTCTTACATTATGAAAACCAGTCACAGGCAATGAAATGAGAAGAAATTTAGAAAGTACATAATTTGCTTTTAAACAAAAATCTAATTTGAAAAATTCAGCCAATTAACCAGAGTCCTAGTTGGCTCATTACCCACCCAGACATTATTAGTTTCCGCCTGGCCTGTCTCGAGGTGCGTTCCCCTTCCCGGCGGTGTAATGCTGGTTCTCTAAAATACTTGTTTCATTTTCCTGAGCATGTTTAGGATGTGTTCCGTGAGGGGGATCTTTATTTTCTCCAGGCAGAAGCAGCTCCACCTGCAGACGCTGCGGGCGCTCTCGGAAGTGCAGAAAATGACACCGAGGGAGAGGATGCGGCTGAGGAAGCTCCAGGCAGCCGATGAGACGGCCAGGAGGCTGAAGTACGCTGCCTTCTCCCCGGGGACCCAGTCCCTGCAGGTCCCAGGGCCCCGCAAACATTTACTGAGGGAATTCACTGAAGAAAAGCAAAGCCCAAACAAGAAAACACATGCACATACTCATTATGCTCCTATCTGTTTGTTTGTTCACTCATTCCCTCAAAAGATGGTTATTGAGGTATAGATGGTGATTGGAGGCCAGGCATTATTAAAATTAGGCTTTCAATCTTGTGTGAAAAGAAAGGCTGAATATCAGGGAAGTGACTAGTAAAAAATATCGTTACTGTTGCTGACACCTTTGGGATGTAGCCCAGTGAGCGGGTGAAAGAGGTGACTTCAGGATCTGGTCCTCATTCCCTAGATCAGTGGTTCCCAAAGTGTGTGGCACGGCACACTGGTGCGCCCTATGGTATTCCAGAGAAATATGTGCCTATTGGGGACCAAAAAACCAATAGGGTTTTTGGAGTTTAGATTTTGGGGGGACAGAGGTATAGGGAATTGGTTGTAAGCTGACAGTCTGCCCAATCCCCCACCTCACTTGCTTGATTAGGTTGCAAAAGGCTGTTAAGCTGTGGTGCTGGATTGTTTACACTACCCCCATGTTCCCGGGAAAGACTGGAGGCAAGTTTCTTCTATCCTTTGTTTGTTAAGTTGTTAGATGATAACAACTTAAAGTTAAGATGATATGTATAATGAGGGTTTTTTGCACTTGGTAAAATTTTTGGGTTGCCTTGGAAACATGATCAGAAACCACTGATTTGCTAATGGCCTCTATTTGCCCTATAAATAAAGCAAGATATGGTTTTTGGGCACACTTTGTTCTTGACAGCAGCAATTACAGGGCCCTCCTGACCCCATATTTTCTTAATTCTGCACCATTCCCACTCGGGACCTGGAATTACTAGCTGCACTGGTTCGTGGTATGTGCCCAGATATAAAAATAAATATAGTTACTCTGTTATTATGGAAATAACAGAGTATTTCATTATGGAAATACTGCTCTTTTTGTTAACACATCATTATTATGTTTATTATTAATACATCATTATATTATTTTTAGATAAATACACCCAAATAAAATGGAGAGATTTCTCAAAAAGAAGCGTGATATTAAAGAATCTGATTCTGGAAGTGAGCAAAAATTAAGTGTAATTAAAATACACTTGAAGGCTGACAAGCAGAATTTAATTTATAGCATTTTCCATCACTTAACACTGAACTCTATGATTGGATTAGAAATTCATTTATGGAAGCTTCGTGTGATTTTGGTTTAACATTAACAGAAGAAGAACTGGCAGCTATATCCACTGATCGTGGATTGATGATTAAACGTAAGGAATTGTCTCTTGAAGTTTTTTGGATTTCTATAAAAGAAGAATATGTGGCAGTATCTAAAAAAGCTTTGAACATTTTACTACAATTTTCAACATCCTATTTATGTGAATTAGGATTTTCTACCCTCAACACAATTAAGAGTAAAAAGAGAGAAATTCTTCAATGTATTGATGGGGAAATGAGAGTTGGCCTTTCAAATATATGCCTAAACATTGAAGAAATCGCTAGGACACATCAGGCTCATAAACACAAGAATAAAAAAGCTTAACATATTTGTGCCACGACCTGCTGAATTTACTAAATCTTACTAAGAATGTATCTATATATATAAAAAGATAACTTTTTGTCTTTTTTTTATTTTTTAACCTTTTTTACAAATTCTAAAAAGCATAACTCAAAAAACGTAACACAAAAGTTTTTAATGTCAGAATAAATTTAATCTTGTTGTATTTATTTTGTTTAACTACCATAAAAGCATGCTTAAACTTTATATGTTTTTCTTTAATATTTGACTTAATAATTATAACATATTTCTCAGAAATTTGTATATAGTGTGCCTACAATTATTTGTAGGATCTTAAATGCTCCCTGACTTAAAAAAAGTTTGAGAACCACTGCCCTAGAGGCTTGCTGTGTCCCCTCTGCCATGAGGCTGGCTGATCTATAGGGAGAAGAAGGTACTGGCAGGATGTTGTTGGCCTTAGGAAGTAAGGAGTAGTTTGGAAGAAGAGCTTGGTTCTGTCAAGTAAAGCCCTTTGAAAAGTCTAGCTCAAGGCAGTGCTGCTGATGGGAAATAGCACTGGCAGGGGTCCCCAAACTTTTTACACAGAGGGCCAGTTCACTGTCCCTCAGACCGTTGGAGGGCCGCCACATACAGTGCTCCTCTCACTGACCACCAATGAAAGAGATGGCCCTTCCAGAAGTGCGGTGGGGGGCCGGATAAATGGCCTCAGGGGGCTGTAGTTTGGGGACGCCTGCCACAGAAAGGGGGAATTCCAAAACCTGAGAATCCCTGTTTCTCAAAGATGGATTTTTCAGTAGGTAGGTTATCCATTTTCCCAGTTAATCTTCTTCTTTCTTCTTCTGCCAACTTTTCGGTAGCTTAGAAGCCCCAACAGAGAACTAGAGAGACAGAAAAGACTTGAAACTCAAATCTGTTCATTTTGTGACTTTGTCAAGTGTGTCTGAAAAATGATTTCAGCGTATTCTTGTATTTATGTTGTAAGGTACCAAAAAGCTACAGAATTAATATTAATATTTTAGGAAGCTTAAAGAACATTTTATTAATTTGGGCTAGGCACAGAGAGATTTTGTAGATGGGATTTCTATGCTTGTGTGATTAGCATCAAAACCAGAATGGCTGATAGCATTGTATTTTAAGTGCAGAGGGGAAGGAGAGTTGGATTCTCTGACCTCCCCCCCCCACACACACATCTATAAGGAAGCAAGTGAATAGCTAGCCAGGTGCAGGAAGAGAAAGATTAAATTAAACCTTTTCTTATATTGATGGGTCATTTATAGGCATTTGTCCCCATGGAAACTACATCTCCCCCCCCCTGAAAGCATGTAGTTAATGTATATATCTCTTAACAAAAGAATGGCAGGTGAACACTAGAAAATATAGGAATATCTTTTAATATGTAGAGTGACATTTTTACTATTGTGTTACCTTATAAGTTTTAATGTATAGAAATGTTTTTTTATGAATCCTATAGATGAATGTTATAAACTTGCTAATTAATTGTGTCCCATCCCCCCCCCCCCTTCATCCTTTTCCCAAACCTGTATAGGTGAAAACAAAGGTTATAAGCTTATGCTGTGATGTCAGGCTTTTTCCTGCCCATGTATAATTAAGGGCATATAACCAGCCCCTAGAATATTAATTAGGTACATGATTTGGGACTGCTGCCCCGTGTAAACTATATGCAGCTGGCATATTTAATAAATTTCCTCCTTCAATAAAACTTTTCCAAATTCATCTGGACTGGGTGTCTCTATGTGAACTTGATGAAATGAGGTACAGTGCCTTTCAGAATCTGGGGTGCAGTACTTTATAACACTTACAATGAACCAACCAAGTAAGAATCTGTGAGACCATTTTTCCTAAAGACATGTTTTCTTTAATAAATGTGGAAAAAAACTTCCTCCAAAGTGTTTGTGTGCTGGTGCACGTTTAACAGCCACCTCTGGGGTTGTGAGGTGAGTGTAGGTGGATACTGATTTGTTTGCTGATTTCTATGGTGTGAAAACTCCCATCGTGGCCAATTTTAGGCTACTAATGTAATGTCATTGATTGTTCAGTTGGGAAAGTATATACACAGTCTGCTTTTGGGAGCCAGTACAAGTTGATTTCTGCAAACCACTATACCAGTGAGTGTGAATTTTACTGAGAAAATATATTCACAGAAATCATTTGAGCCCTTGCATCAACCTATAGTCCCAAATCTGTTTCTACTGTTGTAAAGTACCCAAACCTCAATTCCGCGGGTTTACATAGAGACACCAAATCCAGATGAATTTTGAAGGGTTTTATTAAAGGAGGAGACTTATTAAATATGCTGGCCGCATATAGCTCTCATGGGGCAATCTGGAAGGCCCAAATCATGTGCGTGAAAAATATTTCAGGGGCTCTTTATATACCCTTGATCACACACGGGCGGGGGAGAGCATGACATCATGGCATAAGCTTACAACCTTTGTTTTCACCTATACAGGTTTGGAGAAAAGGATGAGGGAGATGGGACACAATTCATTAGCAAGTTTATAACATTTGTCTATAGCATTCATAAAAAAAAATCGTTGTTACACATTAAAACTTATAAGGTAACACAATAGTAAAAATGTCATTCTCCATATTAAAAGATATTCCTAAATTTTTTTTCACTACTAAAACAATGCATATTAATTTAATAATGTCATCTAATATACAATTCATATTCAATTTTTAACTAAATGTCTTTGTAGATTTTTTCTTTTTAATCCAGATTCCGATCAATTGGGTGATACTATGATATCACCTTGTGAAAGTCCTCATCCCCAACAATGTTTCACTCAGTGGTTTTGGTGATCAATGATGATTATTTCTTGAATGAATTATTACATTTTCTGATTTTTTCAATCTTTGTACATTTGTTAGTTGGCAAACATTTTTACATTCTTTCAGCTTTACCATCCACCATCCCTTTCCCTGAGTATCACTATAGATATTCAGGTCCTATGAACTGTTATAGTAAAAGTGTTTTCATCTACAATGTGTTTTTGATGCTTCAGTCACCCCAAATTTGGCCAATGGAAGACCCGTCCAGGAAGTGCCTATTTCCTCTCTGTGGTTTCTGGCACCAGATGCCTCCAGCACACCTTGTGCTTCTCCTGCTCCAGACCTAGAACCAACCACTTCTTCAAGAACCTACTTTTACTACAAATAGATCACACATCCACATTGTTCAATTCTCCAAATATTCATGAAGTACACAGCACTTTCTTCCTCCAATTCCACCTCTGTCTTCATTTTCGTGTTATTAGTTTTTTGTATACCCTTCCAGGGATAGTTTAAAGAATATAGCAAAGATAGATAAATATTCATCCCTTCTCCCAATGTCTGTACTTGCTGCTCTTGTCTGTCCTCAGATTCTGAAAGATGTCTATGACCCCCATCTCGGAGAGATTAGGAACCTTTAGACCAGGGGTCTCAAACTCGCGGCCCATGGGCCGCATGCGGCCCGCCGAACAATTTTGTGCGGCCCGCAGACTAATCCACGAAGTTCAAAGTATTTTAGATAAAATTAAGTAAGCCTAGGGGCCTACTTGTATTTTTCATTTCTCTAGCATCCTAGCTAGATATTAGCTTAGTTAACAACAGTTGTGATGCGAACTACAGTTTCTGGTCGTTTTGTGACACTGAGTAAACTGCATGTACGATTGTGCTTGTTGTACTGATTTTTTTTTTTGTTTTCAACTGCAGTGAGAAAAGTGTTGCATAACAGTTGCCTTTTGTAGACCTAGTGCGGCCCGCCGAACAGCTGTGATCTTGCTCTGTGGCCCACATGCTGAGTTGAGTTTGAGACCCCTGCTTTAGACTGTCTTAAATGTTTCCTATGAGAAAAATTCAGGGAGGGTGACAACCAAACTTGTATTGGCAAGACTCACATGCTATTCCCTGGACTTGGACTATTCGTCCCTTTCTAGATTCTTTGATAACTACTCATTCATTCTTCAACCATCACTTCCTTGGGGAACCCTTCTTTCTCTTCCTTAACATGTTCCCTTCCCCAACTAGCTGATGTCCCCCGGTTATAAGGTTTCAGATCATTACATACTTCTACTTCATCGCCCATACACAAGTCACTGTATTAAAATTTGTTTCCCCCCTCGGTGAGGACTGCAACCACATCTGTCTTGTCCACTGCTGGCATACAGTAGTTTACTCAAAAAAAATGTGCGGAGTGAAACTCGAATTCGGTATGTCTGGCTCCCAGCCCATGCTTCTTCCTACTGCGGTCCCGGTGCAGTTGGAGAAATAGTTCCAGGATGTAAATTAAAAATCTCAATAGAAAAAGCTGGGAAGTCTTTTCATTTCTGCGATTAATGGAGGACCTTAGCTGAGACTGCTCACCGCGAGGTGTGACGACCGCAGGAGGGCGTCAGTCAAGAAGATGCCCCCTGCCCCACAGGCGAGTGGAGCTGCACAGAGTGGAGGCCACACGGGATAGCGTCACAGCTTCAATAGAAAACACGTGCAAAACGGAAAAGCGGGGCTACGCGCAGCTGCGATCCCTACCTAGGACCCGCGGAGAGGGGACATGGCGCAGCTCCCATTGGGTCGGAAAAGACTAACAGTTTCTACCTGTAGCCACAGGACCCAGGCTTTCCCTTGATTCCTGCCCGAAGAGGTTTCTGCCAGCGTCCCCATGGAAGTGGCTGAGTCCGGGGGCTCACAAAATGAAACGGGCTGGCGCGGCCAAGAGTTCGGAGCACCCAGTCCTTACTTCACTGGGAAGCAGCTGAGGGCTGTGGATTCCTCTCCTGGGAGCTGCCCCGGACGCCAGGGCACTCTCTCCCGCGAGGAGCTCCGGAGACGCCTCGGGCAGCAGGGCAGGGCCACGGTTACTCCAGGGGGCGCGCAGACCAGGGAGGCTGCGCTCAGGCCTGTGACGGCGCGGCCCTACGAGTGGCCTCTGCGCCAGGCGGGGCCGAGTCCGCGCCCTGGGCTCGAGCCTGGATCAGTGCCTGCGGGTTTCGGCAGAGAAGACTCAGGGCTGGGCTAAGACTTTCTGAGTCCACGTTCGCGGCAGCTGTTTCCTCTCATTTCCCCCGACGGACGCGGCCCTGGGGTTTCTTCGAAGGCGTCCTGGGCCAGGTAGTCGGGAGCCCCGAGCGACTGCGGCGGCTGGGCACCTGGACGCAGGGTCCTTGGCGCCTCGATATTCCTAAAATTTTTAGTGTTCATTTGCCACTCCTTTGTTTAGAGATATATACATTAATTATAGGCTTTCAGGAGGGGAGGGGAGTTTCCATGGCGGTAGAGGATAAAATGCCTGTAAATGGCCCATCAGTATAAGAAAAGGTTTATTTTCATCTTTCTCATCCCGCACCTGGCTAGCTATTTACTTGCTTCCTTACAGGTGTGGGGGGAAGGGCGGGAATTTAAATCTCCTTCCCCTCTTCATTTACAATACAATGCTATGGGCCATCCTGAGTTGGTAATCTCACAAATACAGAAATCACATTTACAAAATCTCTCTGCGCCCATCCCAAATTAATAAGATGTTCTTTAAGCTTCCTAAAATATTAATATTAATTCTGTAGCTTTTTGGTACCTTACTACACTAACATCTCAGAAATGGCAATATATCCAGGTTTTCATGATTCATGTCATTGTAAAAAGAAAATTAAATCTCTAATTGGAACAGACTAAAGGGCCTATTTACTTACATCCATGTTACAAATTATTTTTTTTTCGATTTAAACTATCTTTTATATACTAAAGAAAGTCATAGACCTTCTATGTGATAGTTAATATTTTTCTTCAAGATGGTGGCTTTTAAATAATGTTTGGTTTAGATTTTATGAATGACTTGTATTGGAATTGGTTTTGATTGTAGTTTCTGGGATTCGAGAGTGGTCATGTGTTTTAGGATAGAAATAGGTCTGTTATCAAAAGGGTTATAGTATATCTTTTTTTTTTTTTTTTTTTTTTTTTTTTTTTTTTTTTAGTAAAAGATATAAAGAGAGAGGGACAGACAGACAGGAAGGGAAAGAGATGAGAAGCATCAATTCTTTGTTGCAGCACCTTAGTTGTTCATTGATTGCTTTCTCATATGTGCCTTGACTGGGGGGCTACAGCAGAGTGAGTGAACCCTTGCTCAAACCATCGACCCCATGCTCAAGCTGGTGAGCCCGTGCTCAAGCCAGATGAGCCTGCGCTCAAGCTGGCAACCTCAGGGTTTTGAACTTGGTTCCTCAGCGTCCCAGGTTGATGCTCTATCCACTGCGCCACCACTTGGTCAGGCTAATGCACCCATTTTATTGACAAGAAAATTTGACCACAAGAATTTTCAGTGACTTTTAAAAAAAAATCTAAGTATAAATTAGCACACAAGTAATCACAAGAGCTCACATCTGTCTTTTAATTTAGTAACAGATCTGTTAAATTCAACTGTCTTGTAGTAGAGAAAACAAAGAAAATGTGTCTGAGAAAAATTCCCCTCCACAGTGAGTCTCATATTCTTTTTCCTAAGTTATTTGAAATGTTGCTGTATTTCCTTGTTTATGTGCTTATTTCATTCTGAAAGCAGTTAGAATGAAAGCAGTTACTGAGTGATTAGCATGTGCTAAGTCCTGCACTGAGCATCAGGGACACACACCCCTGTCATTACAGTCAGAGGACACACAGGGGTCGGTACTGTCTTCTTCTGTATTTTGGGAGTTCCAAGGATGAATAAGGAGCCAGAGCACCCCTGTGTGTGCTTTAAAGGAGGATCAAGCAGGTACTGCACTGCGCACACATCTTCGTGAGAGGGAGACCCATTGGCCTGGCTTTCCAACATCCCAGCTCGCCTTTTGAAACAGGGGTCATACTTACCTGTATAATATAGATGTGGTTTTAGCTCATTGCAGCTGTTTTTCTGCGTTTGCTTTACATTTGCAGAAAGCTTGTGGAAGAAAAATATGAAGAAAACAACAAACGAATGCAAGAACTGAGATCTCGGAACTTTCAGCAGCTAACTGTTGATGTACTCCATGTAAGTATTCTTATTTTGCGTTCTACATAAAACCTTTCTTTGCTTCCGATTTTTCAGATTCATGCGGGCGGTTGGGTAGGAAAAGAAGCATCCAGAGTAACTTAGCCCAATTCCGGGGAGGAGGTAAAGGGTCAACAGTTAATAACTACACTAATTCAAAGCAGCTGCACTTAGAGATGAAGCAATTGATTCATCCAATATATATCAAGTCTCTACTGTGTACAAGATAATCAGCACTGAATGAACAGTTGATGAGTTAAAATTATGACTTTGCAGAACAAATATGTGTATATCTAACTTTAAATTTCAGCCATGTTATTGTTGCTTTATCTCTTTAGTCCATTGTTGTCTTTTTGACTTATTTTTTATTCTTGCCCTTTTTATTTTGTCTCCCATCAATATCATGTGTACAAGATAATCAGCACTGAATGAACAGTTGATGAGTTAAAATTATGACTTTGCAGAACAAATATGTGTATATCTAACTTTAAATTTCAGCCATGTTATTGTTGCTTTATCTCTTTAGTCCATTGTTGTCTTTTTGACTTATTTTTTATTCTTGCCCTTTTTATTTTGTCTCCCATCAATATCATGCCTTGTGTTAATAATCCCATTCAAACTTTGAAGAATTATTTAGATATCCAATAATAAATAGAGTTGCAGATTCACATGAAATGAACCTCAATTTCATGTCCTCTGCATTCCAAGACCCTGGATAGCAAATGCTGTTTTCTTCAGTGTAAAAATAGGCCTTGGCCCTGGCCGGTTGGCTCAGTGGTAGAGCGTTGGCCTGGCATGCGGGGGACCCGGGTTTGATTCCCGGCCAGGGCACATAGGAGAAGCGCCCATTTGCTTCTCCACCCCCCCCCTCCTTCCTCTCTGTCTCTCTCTTCCCCTCCCGCAGCCAAGGCTCCATTGGAGCAAAGAAGGCCCGGGCGCTGGGGATGGCTCCTTGGCCTCTGCCCCAGGCGCTAGAGTGGCTCTGGTCGTGGCAGAACGACGCCCCGGAGGGGCAGAGCATCACCCCCTGGTGGGCAGAGCCTCACCCCTGGTGGGCGTGCCGGGTGGATCCCGGTGGGGCGCATGCGGGAGTCTGTCTGACTGTCTCTCCCGTTTCCAGCTTCAGAAAAATACAAAAACAAACAAACAAACAAAAAACAAACAAAAAAAATAGGCCTTGTTGTAGGCTCTGATACTTAAGGCAGTCTTTCTTCAAAGTCATATTTGCACAATAGACATCAACACCAACTCCTAGCTCTTCTGGTAGAAGTCTCTTGGGAAGGAGTCATTTTTATGGAGAATCGTCTCACATTCTGTTTGTTCATTCACTGGAGAGCCCTGCATCTGAAGTAGATTCCCTCCTTGAGCAGGAAGAACCAAGCCCCGCTGAGGCTGTGGGGATGGTCCCGAAGTCTGCGGATGCTCATTCCGCTGTGACTGAGTCATCAGAGGCTTCGAACCCTGGGCTTGCGGGGCTCCCAGCAGAGCCCACTCTGAGCCAGGCACAGCCTCGGAACACTTGTGCTCTGCCTCCCTCTGAGAGGTGATGCACCTTTCTCAATTATTTAGTGGTTGTGAGTACTTCAGAGTTCTGCAAACCAAAGTTGGACCAGACGGTGTGTGTGTGTGGTGGGGAGGGCAGCCGCTTCTGACCTTAAAAGTGTCCCTCTGTCGGACCCTTTTGCGGTGAGTGTGGGGATGTTGGCAATATGTGCTGAATCCTCCCCCCTTCCCACCCATCACCCACTCCATTGAGTGGAGCCAGCTGTGGGATCTGCTGTCAGCCCCGGGGACATGGGGGACGGGCACCCTGATGGGTGGAGAGACTGCTGGCTGGTTGGGCAGGGGGTGAGCAGTCGTGCGGGACCCCTCCTTGGAGGGGGTCTTGATGCCACCATCTGATGGCCCTGCGAGCCATGGGGTGCCTTTCTCCAGTGCCCCAGACACTTCCCAGGCCCCGAAAAGAGAACTTGGGAAGGTGGCTTTCTTCCCCACGAGTCTGAGGGCTGCAGACTCCCACACAGATCCTCGCAAGGAGCCTGACATGAATTCTGTGTTTGTTAATATGTGTAAACTACTTCGCTCAATCAGCTGTTAGAAACTGGGACTTTCTTCCTGAAATGTTCAGAGGCCCCTGCTTCTAAGGGATTTTACTCCCTAAGATTAGAAATTTATAAGTACAGATTTGGTAATATTTTTAGAGTATACAGATACTAAATTATAACCTTGTACACCTGAAGGTTATGTTATTAACCAATGTTACCCCAATTAAAAAAAAATGAAACAACTTTCTCTATTCTTAAAGTTTCCATATGGCCAATACAAATGTAGTTTCAATCATGACCTTACATTTTTACTTAGCTTTTATGCTTTTCTTTACTGACCCTTCAAAATACTCCCTTTTGTGTTTTCATTTCCAGTATGATGTTAAACCACTGCACTACAGTAGGTCTTGTCTCTCCTCTACACCAGGGTCACTGGTGGACCCTTGAGTAAGTTAGGACCGAGACCGTGGCGCAGGCAGAATCTCAGGAGATTCAGTTAGCTATGTATTAGCCACAGAACACGGAGCCGGACGGAGAATCCGATCTCAGCCCGCCTTAGACAAAGAGGACTCCGCAAGGACGTTATGAAATCCTGGCTCCACATTGTCTACTATTTCTTCCCAACGCCATCCCCTTTTCATCAGCAAGCAGCAAAGCGAGCAGGAGGGAAAGTGCCTGCTGCTGTCTTGGCCAGAGACGTTGGATCATCCTTTGATCTTCTAAGATTTAGTATCACCAACATCGTTGGCCTGGAACTTTCCAGAAGCATGTTTCCCAAGTTTGCATATGATGGGAGCAGGGAATGCTCCAGACAGATACTCGGGTCTTGAGAACAATGTCCTCTTCTAGCTGTTTCAGTTCTGCAGACAGGGTTGCTTAGCGCCCCCCCCCCCCAGGTCTCCAGTCCTCTTTTGTGCAATTTCCCTCCCCCCCTCCCCATTGCTAGCATCGCACCTCCTCTATTTCAAATGACACCTCCTCTTCAGGAAAACCTTGCTTGATCTCTCAAATCCAGTCAGCTGGCTCTCCTCCAAATTCTTAGGGCTTCTCAGACTTCAAAATCCCCTGTTGGTCTTGTTGAAATGCAGATCTGATTGGCTTGGTCTGGGGTGGGGCTGCGATGCTGCACTTCTAACAAGCTTCCTGGGGTTTCCAATGCCACTGGTACAGGACCGCAAGGACAGAAACCGGGGATCTTGGGAGCAGCAGTTCACTTTCAGATAAAGAAAGACTATGGAAAGCCACAGATGAATAGACCTTCTTACAACCTTGTTAAGGAACAAAAGCATTTAATGGGGACGGAAGAAAGGAGGAGCTTCCTGACAGAAGGCTTTTGTGTCCGCTAGAGGAGAAGGATGAAGAGAGAAGGCCAGGCCAGGAGGTGACTTTATTCGTATTCAGGGCACAAGAGTGAGGCAGGTTTAATGACATTCAGAGAATAAAGGAGGAAGAACTGGAAGCCCAACACTTTGCTGAGGGATTGGAGGATTTTAAACACTCGAGGCAAGGCCTTATTGAGCTGAAAAAGATAAAGTAAAATGTAAGAAAGAAATTGAATTAATCAGATGCAAGATGCAAGAGTAAAACATGATAAAAGAGAAAAGGAAGAAAGAGGAAAATGTTTCTGTCTTTGCCCACACACATATTTATGATTTCATTTCTTCCTAATTTCATTGAGGCTTCTGCTTCCGTCTCTCAGGTCAGCCGAAGCAAGCCACTGTATATTTCAAAAGCAGTTGCAGGAGACAGAATCAGGGTTAGGGGAGAGAATGGACTGGCTCTGTCGCCTCTTAAACATGTGATAAAAAATGTTTGAGGCTTTCAGGAGAGTGGGTTGTTTCATTTCTCAGAACCTACCTGACAGAGCCTTTTATTTTCACAGTGATTTTCTGCTTGGCTAGATTTGGATTTTGAAATCTTGAAGCATGGTTGAATGTGGAGTCATGTTAGGCACTGTTTCTGTAAAGCATGGTAGCTTAAGAACACCTAGACACCATCAGACACACAATAAGCCCAGTCTATTTTTCTTTTTTCATCTTGTGGCATACACAGTTGGGAAGGTTATCAAAATTGGATTTCAGGGAAAAGTGAAGAAGAGATCAGACCTCCATACATGAAACAGCACTGCAGATCAGGGATCAGATCAAGTCTTCTCTTTCTAAGAGAAACAATGAAAACAATTCCATCTCTTCTCTTCAAAAGGGAAACAATTAAACAATTCTATCTCTTCAAAGAGAACCTCAGCGAATCAAAGTTAATCGAGAGTCCAAATACTTATTTTAAGTAATTTCTGAAGTACACATAAAAATACATTTTATGCAATCTCCCTTCTTTGTTCTTAAAGTTCTGTGTGCGATCACTGATCCTTTGAAATTTGAAACCAGTTTTTCCTCCTGCAACAGTGTAAAGCCAGTAGTCACGGCCACCATCACAGCCGCCTGGCTGGTGCAGGTTCACATTTGATTCAGACAGACGGTAATGAAACAACAGAGCTAAGAACTGGTGGGCCATTACATTTAATCCTAGCTTACACCCAGCGGGCAAGAAATAAAACACTTCCCTTTCCATTCAGGGCTCCCAAAGCCACCGACTTATCCTAGTTCCCTAGAACCAAAGTTTTCTACCTCACCAGCCTTATTCACCATCTTCTTCTCTCTGCACAAACTGGCTTCTCCTCCAGCACTCTGCCATCTTGGCTGCTTGTCCTCTTCCACGTGGCCTTTCTCTGCTCTCCTCTCTGCTCTCCTACAACATGGGCTCCTCTGCCCCATTTTATAGTGCAGAAATCAAAACCTTTAATCCAATATACAAACAAGGAAGTCTCTGATACAAAGTCACTTATCTGAGGCATAAATGGGATTCCTTATGTTAATCCAAATTCGGAGGGACCCGAAATATGGAAGACAGGAACAAGGTCCATCGTTTACACATCAAAGCTTTATTGTCTAGCTTGGCCAAGCGGCAGGAACTCCTACAGAAAGCTGACGGAGAGTGCGCCGGCCCTTTGTTCTACTTAGTTTTTATAGTTTTGTAAGTGGGAAGTACAGAAGCAAAAATTGCAATTAGGAGCCCCTTACCGCTATTGGTTATAGTCATATGTCCTTTAACATGATAGGACCACGTTCAATTTGCAAACCATACATCATTTTGGAGAAAACAAAATTTACAAACCAACACAATGGTAGAAAGATGTATTTTTACATATTAAAGGCATTCCTATATTATCTAGTGTTTATCTGCTATCTCTCTGTCCAGAGTCACACACGCATTTACATAGGAGAGGTAGTTTTGGTGGGGACAAATGCCCGCAAATGGCTCATTGCTATAAGAAAAGGTTTATTTTGGCTTTTCTCTTCCTGCACCTGGCTAGCCATTCACCCCTTTCCCCACGGGTGTGGTGGAATGTCTGGGAATCCATGTTTTCCTCCCCTTGCATTTACAATACAATGCCAAGGGCCATCCTGGTCATGCCAATCACACAGTACAGAGACTATTCTCACAATTTCTCTGCACACCTTAACCCAAATTAATAAAATGTTCTCCAAGCCTCCTAAAATATTAATACTAATTCTGTAGCCTTTGGTACTTTACAACACCTGTGGGTGAAATGGCTCAGTGACTCCTCACCTTATGAGAGTGCATCATGCAACACTCAAGGGTGTGGGAAAAGGCTTAGTCTTAAAACTAAGCCTTAGGCTATAAGGATCCTGCTTGCTTACAGCCTGACCCCCACACCAATGCAAGCTATAAGTGAGCAAACATATATATCATATTTATAAACTTATTTGACCCACAAACAGTTAATATGCAGTACAACAAACATACTTCATTAAAATACTTTGTGACTGTATTTTCACAAATGCTGCACCACAGAGTCTCTCCGCTTTTATTTATTCATTTAAGATTAGTTAGAACTTTTCCTGTTTTTAATAAGAAGACACTTTTGGAATTGTTCTCCATGAGGGTCATATATCAAGGAAAATAGGTCAATTCGGCATTAGCTCTCAGTTGTAAGTACACACACACAAAACTGAAAAAAAAAAAAAGCAAAATGATGTACTGAAATACCTATTGATATACTTGAGAAATTTAACCTTTTTTGAAGTATGAATTCTTTCATGTGGCCTCTTAGATCTCTTTCTTTTAGGAAATTGGAATTGATAGGATCACAGAACTTTTAAAGCTAGACAAGAGTTTGGAAGTCATCCAAATCAATACCTGTCATTCTGAGCTGAGGACACTGAGGGGGCGGGATGAGAGGGAGGTGAGGCATGTGCCACACCCACGTGCAGACTTGAAGGAGGCGCTTGCTCTCAGCCGCTGACGGAGCGCGCTCTTGCGTGAGCCTGAGGGTCGTGTCTCCTTCGGTTTTGTACTTTGGGCATTCCATTGGCCTCACGCTACTCATGGGCCTGCAACTGAGGCCAGAGGAGGTTGATATATTTTGCCCAGTTTACCCAAGTCACTGTGTCTTTTTATCTCATGCTGCCTTCTTGAAATTTGCAAATGTTAACATGTTTAAAGGAGAGGATTAGATAGGTTTTTGTTTTCCAATACAGTGGTCTAACCCTCTGTCATAGGCGAAAATCCACGAAGTAGCGACCTTCTGTTTATTTTATTATTTATATATATTTTAAGGCTCTATAAACCCTCCCCACACTCTTATAAACCTTTCCCACACTTATTTTGCTTATTTTACTGCAAAAATAGTTAAAATAATACATATATAAAAATGCCTATATACTGCAAAATCCCACAATATCCCGAAAAATCCACGATACAAAATTAGATATATACAATTTTAAAATCCTCTATACAGTGAGACCAAACAATGTGAACTGCATTATGGCTAGGGACAGCTGTGGTTTTCTAAAGAAGAATATTGTTGCATCTGTGGTAGTGCTGCTTACTTTTATGTTTCTCTTGAATTGTTAATTATCTTCCACAAGCAACCCGATGACCCGACTTCAGAGAGCCTGCCTGAGCCGTGGCCCGTTTCTTGCCCAGACCTCGGGGTGCTTGAGTCAAGTGCAGAGGACACCATCACTGACCTTGGAGATCATGGTATGAGTTTGCATCAGTATTCAGGAGGGTGCTTTCAGTGGACACGGGGGTCAGTGTAGCTGGCCCTGCAGCAGGCCTGGCTGGTCTCTGAGTAAAGCCCTAGATGTGTATGACCTTCCATCAGTTTGCCAGAGCTGGGCTGTGACCAGGATGAAAAGCAGAGAAGCCAAGAGGTTAGTCTGTCCTCTCCTATTTTTCTGTAATAGTGAAGCTGAGTGTAAGGCGGGTGGCCGTGGTCATGCAGGTTTACGTCAGATTTGGGCAGATGGTAAAGGAACTGTGGAGCCAGAAAATAGTGGGCTATTTTGTTTATTAAAGTCTTGCAACCGCGGACCAGCGAGCAGGCAGGGAAAACTACTTCTCTTTCTCCAGCTGACGAGGAAACAGGCCAGGGCAGGGTAGGGGGACCCTTTTCCAGAAAACAATAGCAAAAATGGCCCTTCTCAATGGTGGCAGGCAATCTGCAATCTACAATCTGCCTCCCTGAGGACAAGCACCTGCAGCCTTACATAGACTACATACACGGTGCTGCCCCCGTGCTCATGCACCAATCAGGCAAAGTACAAGCGAGCAAGCCTCACATACTTGTTTGCTCAATACTGAGTTAGAAATTCACAGCAGGTGAGGGGCCTCCCTGCATGGGTTAAAGTGGCTGTCATTACCCTGACTTTGGAATAGTGAGGGACTATGGATGTTCTGAAGCTTTGGTTTTCTCTCTGTAAGTGGTGTTCCTGGCCCTCATAAGTTTAAACTGAAGAAATGAAGTCAGGCTTTGGAAAATCAACTATTCAGATGCATAATCATTGCCAGAAAAAATTGTGCACAGGTCTGTCACTGAATAGGGGAGATACGTCATAGCCTAATGGTTGAAAACCTGAGTGAAAAAGCTGGCTATCAAGAAAGCCCCTGGCAACTGACTCTCTGGGTGTCAGTTTCCTTACCCATGAAACAAGAATAATACCTCCTGTATGGTTGTTGTGAAAAACAAATGGGCCCAGCCGCATGATGTCCTCCTAGCTCAGTGTCCAGCACAGTAGGAGCCAAAGAAAGCGAAGCGGTTCATGACTCTGAGGGGAGGGCTGCCATAGGGGTCCTCTCAGCCTTTCACCACTCTCCCCAGGCCTAGGACAAAGTGCCAGGACATTGTACACACTCAGCACGTATTTCTTGAATGAATGAATGAATGAATGAATGAATGAATGAATGAATGATATGCTAGTCTGGACTTCTGAGAAGCAGATGCCAAGATGGGATTAAAAGTGCAAAGACGTAATTAGGAGAAATGCTTGCATGAAAGGAAATAGGAAAGGAGCTGGGAAAGGCTGAGAAACCCATCAGACTAGGAGTCAAGGTTAATTCCAAGTGGAAAGAAAGGAGGTGAGGTGAGGTGAGGTGTAGTAGTCTGCTTAAGCAGACAGAGGCAGCCAAGGTGTCAGGAAGCCCTTAGGCAAAGTCTGCCATCAGAGGCCAGGTTTTGTAACTGCTGCAACCGGCAGTAGCCCGTGCCTCTGAGAGAATGCAGAGAGGGGTTTCAGAGCCCAGCACCTGGGCCCTTGGCCAGCTACGCTCCTTGTAGTTGGAGGTCTGTGAGGTGCATGCTCATGGCCGCATGCTCATGGCCGCATGATGGGATAACAGTTCTCTCTGGCAGCAGTGGACTTCTCCTCTCGTAGTGAGATTGAAGGTAGCGCATCTGGCTTGGCTGGTCATCTGAGCCCAGATTTGCATCTGATGTTTTCCTGACCGAACTGTTGAACTTGTGTTGCCTCCTCTGGCTGCAGGGAGACTAGCACCTGATGCTCTTGAGGTTGGCACTGCGGGCAGCCATCTGATGAAACAAATACCTGACAAATATGTGTGGTCATATCAGATGGATACAATTCTCTTCAGGCATTTCTTTAATATATTATTTGTTATTTTCCACAAGTAGAATTTGGCAGCATAAAAATATTCCATGGGCCTTTCTTCCCAAGAATATAAAACTGAGAGTTAGGCCAGTAACCCCCAATATGGATGGCCTGTTGCTCTGTGGAAGGGCGGGGCCTGCACTATCTGTGAAGAGGAAGCCTCAGAACAGGATGTTGAGTGGGTCATCTAGGACAGTGGTCCCCAACCCCCGGGCCACAGACCAGTACCGGTCCGTGGGCCATTTGGTACCGGTCCACAGAGAAAGAATAAATAACTTACATTATTTCCATTTTATTTTTGTTGTTGTTGTTTTTTGTATTTTTCTGAAGCTGGAAACGGGGAGGCAGTCAGACAGACTCCCGCATGCGCCCCACTGGGATCCACCCGGCACGCCCACCAGGGGAAGATGCTCTGCCCATCTGGGGCGTTGCTCTATTGCATCCAGAGCCACTCTAGTGCCTGAGGCAGAGGCCATAGAGCCATCCTCAGTGCCCGGGCCATCTTTGCTCCAATGGAGCCTTGGCTGCGGGAGGGGAAGAGAGAGATAGAGAGGAAGGAGAGGGGGAGGGGTGGAGAAGCAGATGGGCGCTTCTCCTGTGTGCCCTGGCTGGGAATCGAACCCGGGACTTCCACACGCCAGGCTGACGCTCTACCACTGAGCCAACGGGTCAGGGCCCCGTTTTATTTATATTTAAGTCTGAACGATGTTTTATTTTTTTAAAATGACAAGATTCCCTCTGTTACTTCCGTCTAAGACTCACTCTTGACGCTTGTCTCAGTCATGTGATACATTTATCCATCCCACCCTAAAGGCCGGTCCGTGAAAATATTTTCTGACATTAAACCGGTCTGTGGCCCAAAAAAGGTTGGGGACCACTGATCTAGGATCTAGAAGTCTGGGCCCAGCCTCTGAGTTCAAGAATGAAAAATACTTATTACTCATTTTATAGATGACAAGCCAAAAACATAAGTAATTTGCTGCAGGACACTAATGTTCCTGCTTACGAGTGCTATACCTTCTCCATTTCCATCAGCATGCATGTATCTGGAGATGGCAGGGAGGAGCAGTGTGTCAAATGAATTGGACTTTCAAAAGGTGGAGATTCTTTGTGTGTCTCTGCTAATGGTTGTGAGCTACAGTAGCTGAATTACTCCTCAGGAAGCCCACACATGCCAGCTGTTACCAGGAAACTCAAGCTGGTGTCCTTCTTACCTCTCCTTTTGTCTCTTTGACATGGAGATTTCAGTAGGGTATTGATTTACCAGCCAAACTGTAAATGATCCAATCTCCTTTGACCACTAGATAGCATGAGTTAAAAGGAAACACTACTAAGATGTCCATAATATGCTATAAGATCCAAAAACACAGTACTTTCAGTTAGGCCAGTGTCCCTGTAAAATACTTTAAATATTTCCTTTATTCATACTCTCTCTAAATTTGTATTATCTAAATTCTGTTCTTTCTTAAATATTAAATTGAAAAGAGATGCTTGAACTATGAAAATATAACCTTTGGGTTGATGATTGATTGGAGGAATGGTGGACGACTACAAGATGATTAGTGGTCACAGCTTAGTCATGAAATTCTGAGACATGAGACTGTAATTTGTTGATGAACCATGAAGTGGTTATTATTTTCCCCATCATCCTTGGCTTTTAGGAGACTTGACTACTAACTTTCAGCACACAGAGGAAGTTTATTTGTTTTGTTTTGTTTTTTCCTAGCATGTATATGTAAAATAAAATTACACAGTCATTTTTTAAGTTCCTAGACCAAGTGTTTAATCAATTTTTTTATATTAAATGGAAAAACTCCCTCTGGGATGTAAGGATTTAGTCACAGAGAAAGTAAACAAGGTAAGACATTATTTACATTTGATGTGCATTTAGTTGACTATAGCTGATTTAATCTTGCCAGAGTCATGGGTAAGTATTATAATCAAACGAGAAAGCACAACTGGAACATTAAAGAAATTACCCCTTTAAATAAGGATTTATATCTAAATTCTCATATGTAATGCTGATGATTTCTGGCCTATTATTAATTTTTGCCAGCACTTCATTGCACTTTAGCCTTATCTCAGCACCTCACAGCTGAGTTTCAGAGGAGCAGTTGTTGAAAGCTGGAATAGTCTGGGTCTCGTGGGCCCTGGGCATGCTCAGAGCACGACTCTCAACCCAACTGTTCAAATGCGGAGGCTTCGCTGGCATAGGCGTTGACTGCCTCCTGACAGCCTGACCAGCTGTCGCTTCTTAATTTTCCTTCCAGCCACTCCTAGAGCCACTCTCCTCCCCCACATTAGGAAGAAGCTCGGACCCACGATGGTCTTACTTCACTTGCCTGAGGGAAGTCTACATGCCCTTTCCAACTGCGCGTTGCTCTGTGACTTATGGTGTCATCTCTTCCTTTTAAATGTCCAGGTGGAAATAAGGACATAAACTCTGTTAGACAATGACATGTTTTTATTGTTTTAATTTTAGAAAAGAAAATGTTGACTGACTGCAATTCCACTTCTATATAGTTACTTTGGAGACATGAAAGCATGCCTACAAGATCTGTACACAGATGTTCTTAGCAGTTTTATTTATAGTACCAAAGATTAAACAAACATATAGCTTATCCATGTAATGGAATACTGCTTAGCAATGGAAATAACAATTTGTTGATACATGCAACAATATGGACGATTATCAAAACCACTATGCAGAGTGAAAGAAGCCTCAAACAAGAGAGTTTATATTGAGTGGTTCCATTTCTGTAAAGTCCTAGAACCAGCAGCACTTGAGTGATAGAAGTGAGGCCAGTGGTTATTGACCCCAGAATGGCACAAGGGAACCTGTTGTGGTGATGGAGAAGTTTGATACTTTGATGTGGTGATGGTTACCCAGATGTATGTATTTGGCAAAAGTCATTGAATTCTGTGCCTTAAATAAGTACATTTCATTGTCTATAAATTATACTCATATAGATAAAGTTGATAAATAAAAAAACAAACAAACATAAGATATCCAGAAAAAAAAAAGGGAAAAGAAAACACCATGAATAATACTCATCAGTCTTTGTTTTAGCTAATGCATGGTGGAGAGAAACTTTGGTAAAGTCATGGAGATAGTAAACAACTGGGAAGGTCTCTAGATATTACTTGGGATACATAGTTCTCAGTCCTCAGTCCTCAAAATGATCATAGAGTTTTTTTTATTCTAATGGCAACTGAACAACATTGTCTTCCACCAGGAGCACTAATAAAGTTTTGAGGTCTTCTCTCAGGAGGTAAATTGGCTATTTAAAGATGAGAGGCTGAGATCCCTGAGCCCCTGTCTTTAGTCTGCATAGTGGGAGGGCTCCCACTGGCATGGCAGAGAACCACATCAGTAGTTTCTGTAGGACCCAGAAGCCATCAAAGCCAGTGGTCCCCAACCCCTGGGCCACGGACCAGTACCAGTCCGTGGGCCATTTGGTACCGGTCCACAGAGAAAGAATAAATAACTTACATTATTTTTGTTTTATTTATATTTAAGTCTGAACGATGTTTTTTATTTTTTAAAAATGACCAGATTCCCTCTGTTGCATCCATCTAAGACTCACTCTTGACGCTTGTCTCGGTCACATGATATATTTATCCGTCCCACCCTAAAGGCCAGTTCGTGAAAATGTTTTCTGACATTAAACCGGTCCGTGGCCCAAAAAAGGTTGGGGACCACTGATCAAAGCAACTTGAGCAAAAACAAATGAAGAGTAAATGCCCAGACTCCACCCCCAGCCTAGACAGGGAAGCTGTGGATCTACCTGGCTCTTCAGCTCTGAGAAAAGAGGATCAGATGCCACTTCTGTCTTCCTTAGTATCCCACCTCTTCCAGAGCTTTAGAAACTTAAAGACTTGATTTATAAGTATAAATTGATGGTGGATATTATTTCATATTTATTACATATTCCACTAAATTATATTTGTGTTTCCACCTAATTCTCATATTTACTCCTGCAGTTATTCCCTAATTTTATGAGCTCAGTATAATTAGAATAAATCTAATATTGAATGAAGATGTGCTGACCCTCCACCCTGAGGCATATTTAATAATTTAAAATGTTTCTTCTGCATGACAAGCTGGGTAGGTGCCTCTAACTGAAATTTAAAAGATTTTACTTAATACAAAAAATTAAAGTAGACACAGAATAACACCTGCCCCAACAGCCACTTTGTCATTGTGGCCTAAGCAGGCAGAAGAGAAATAAGAGGAAAATCAATCCCCAGAACATTAGTTATTCCTAAAGAAAGTCAGCACCCACGGACCTCTCAGATAAGTTACTCCCCTGGGGAAGATGCATGTGACCCCATGGTTCATCCCTTAGCTGGATATGAATTATACAGTAATTAATAAACTAAAGGCCCTGCTGGTCGGACAGAGAACATCCTGAAGTGGCCTTGGTTATTCAGGCTTGGAATTATTCAATTAAGCAGAAAATTAAATAAGCATCAATCATGGCTTTAAAGTAGGATAGAATGCAAAATATAATAGACTAAAACCTCATATAATGCATGCTCAGGCAGTGTTTTGGAGATGCCATGGCATGGTTTTCCTTTAGTTGATGAAATTATTTTCCACGCACGGAAGTTTCACAGCTGTCCGCAGGGCCGTGCACCCACCACCTGGAGAGCATTGTTACGATGCCCAGAGGAAGCGAAGCTGCCCCAGGAAACTAGTGCAGCTATATTGGGAAATGTCTGCTTCCAGTCAAATAACTGTAAGGTCGGTGGATAATGGGGGATGGTCACGTGGGGAACCCAGACCCGCAAACTTTGGCTAGGACCGCCCACAACCAAGCGCGCCAAAAGAAATTTCCCTGGAGCCCTTTGGAAAACAGCCACCATCTGCCAGCCAGTAAAATTTCACCACGTCATATTAGCCCGACTTCCCTAGAGGACTCCTTTAAATATCCCTCACACGGGTCACTCCTTGCGACTTCCCTGGTCTCCATTTTATCCATCTTTCTTTCTTCGGGGCCAGGGAACCTCACCGGTGGGATGCGCTGTACTCAATAAAGCCTTTTATTATTCCACACTTTGTGGCCCCGGCCCCTTTATTCCTTCTCCGCAGGGAAAAATACCTTACAATAACCATCTTCGATTCATATGTTAATTTGTTGTTGAAGTGATTGAAAGTTTTTGCTTTGGTGTTTAGGGCAGAATTTAATTTAGGTATTGTGATAGATATTTTAAATCTGTCTTCTCTGATCTTTGTAAAAAGTCAGGAGGGCCATGTCAGTATCAGCACCTCCTAGATTCATTTGTCAAACTCTTTCTTTTTTTAAAAGCACATCTCTAAAAAAAAAAAAATTTCCAGTAAGGAACAATTGTATCAAATACCTTTTATCATTCATGACTAACAGCATTTTCCAATTTCTCTTTTTCTTGTCTAAAAAGAAATTCAAAATAGAAAAATAGGAAACTTACAAAAAGATCTCAAATGATTGTCATGTTTCATAGTCTTATGTCTGTGTATGAACAATGTAATGAATGTGACTTATTATACATATATATTGTGGGGTTTTTTCCTCTGTGTCTCTGCAGAAAGTACGTTTGTGATGTCACCAGCATTTGCAGGTGTCCAGTTAGGCTAGTCTCTGAGGTTGCAGGGTTGGCTCTTCATAAATTCCTGTTATTGTTCTCTGCATTGGCACCCACATGTAAGGATACAGTTTTATGAATGTGCAGTGTAACTTACATACCCAGCTTCCCAGCTGACTTTGATCATCCTTCCCTGCTAACCCCTTGACATGGCTGGGTTTCTCTCTCTGACTTTATAGTGTTAGTGGGAGTTTCTTCTTGCTGTTAAAGGGTGTCTGACTCAGAACATATCTGTCCATGAGTTTCAGATGTCTGCGATCTTTCACTGCATTTTATACCTGGGCATTTTGGGTGTTGGGGATCAAAGTGACTTTACCCTTTTTATATATCAGGTTAATTTTTCTTTTGAATCTAAGAAAAATAAACAAACCCAACCCCTTTCTCCAGCTTAACTCTATGTGACCTGTTTTCCTGGCTTCAGATAGCACAGAATTAAGTTCCCCTTACTTTCCTCCACCCTGCACCTCCCCACAACCCCATTTTTAAATATAATAATTTGAGCCTGACCAGGCAGTGGTGCTGTGGATAGACCGTTGGACTGGGACGAAACCCCAAGGTCACTGGCTTGAGTGCAGGCTCATCTGGTTTGATCAAGGTTTACCAGCTTGAGCCCAAGGTCTCTGGCTTGAGTAAGGGGTCACTCGCTCTGCTGTAGCCCCCCCAGTCAAGGCACATGTAGAAAGCAGTCAATGAACAACTAAGGTGCCGCAACAAAGAATTGATGCTTCTCATCTCTCCCTTCCTGCCTGTCTGTCCCTATTTGTCCTTCTCTCTGTCTCTATCACACACACACACACAAACATATAACTTGACAATTTGTATAAGTGGTTGCTTATGAACAAATAGTCTGCAGTTATATATTTAGCCTCCTTTTATTTGTGAGATCACACATTTTTAACAACACTAATCTTTGTGTCCTCATGGCACCTGAGTGAGAAATTTTAGTGCTATACTTAAAAGGGCTAGAAAGTGACTGTGGGTTAAGAAAAAGCAGGTTTTGAAAAAAAATTTTTTTAGTGTTTTCTTGGCCTCATTAGCTCTGTATCATTGATGAGGAGGGTGAGTCACTATCCTGACTATGCCAGCATGGTCACACGCCATGTTCTCTCCTGTGCCCAGGACCCCATCGCTCTCTGGAGCTTTCTAGTGACATTGCACACCTCACGTCTTCCGTTTACTCTCAGTTAATCTTCCTCCTACAATCGTTGATCTCTAAGCTCAAAAATTCCACCTAGCAGGTGTTATAGTATAATTATGTTTCCTGTTATATTGACAATAGTCATTGATTCAAATTTGATGGCAACCCTGAGAAGCATGCGCAGAACAGAGGTGTGTCACAGCACAGCCGCTGAGAGCCAACAAGCCAGCCCCTTGTTACTGAAAGCACAGTCTGAGGACCAGCATCACTGCCATCCTGAAAACTTACTAGAAAGGTAGAATCTTAGACCCCACTCTAGACGTACTGGATCAGAAGAGGTAACAAAATCTCAGTGATTTATGTTTGCAAAGCACTCAGCTAGGCTCTAAGCTCAGTGACGGCATGGGGCAGGTGACTACTGGAAACATGAAAAGTAAAGGAGCAGTCTTGGAGGCATGGGAACATGCTTTTTGAGTCCTCTAGCCATTGCTCCTTTGTTTATAAATACCGTTCCATTTAAATAATTGCTTATCTGAACCAACAACAGTGAAAAATTATGGTTTCTTCTTTTGCAATGACCATAGGATAGTGTTTAGTTTAATAGAAGTGGTCACATAAAGTCATTCTCCCAGACACCTTAATGCATTTGCTAAATATGCACACTGATGGGAGTAAGATATTTTATCAAGCACAGTGTGTGGTACAGGTGCACTCTGGTCCTTTTTGTTGTTTGCAGCAGCTTTGTTTCCCATTGGAACCCATGACGGCACTTTACATATGACATAGAAGGACCAAACACCGTTTGGTACATGTCTCTGTTTTTTTTAACATGCTTAGTAAGGCTTTTCTTTGAAAATAGTTATTTACTGGTTGTGCCAGCTGGTTCCTCTGGGAAACAGACACTAAGACGGAGTTAGAAGTACAGAAATGTACTGAGGGTAATTTCTGTTGCAAGAACAATGGGAGTGGATCAGGAGTAGAGCCTTCAGACAGTGGTGCAGGCCTGACACCTCTGAAAGGTGAACAGGAAGAAGTTTCAGGTAGCAAGAGCCTCAGACTTCACCGAAGTCCTGAGACTGTTGTTAGTATTCAGGGTTTCATGAAGAAGAGCTGCAAAGGAATGAGGCAGCAACAATACTGCAAGTGGAGAACCCCAATCTCTCCTGGATTGAGGTGCCTTAGAGAGATCAGTTATCCAATTTATTAAGCAGAAACATGACATCATGCATAAGAAACTAACAAGCAGAATACAGTGTACAATTTTATTATTTAGTTTTGCAAAACAGATCAGATTTCTCTTGCCTTTTCTGAGACATAACCGCCCATCATCTGCTGTCTGATTCCTGACCTGCAGAAAGCTCCAGCAGGGCCAAGCATCGTGTCCTTGGGGCCTTCCCTGGATGCGACTGCCTTCAGTCACGTATGCTTGGTCTCAACCTTCACTTCCTCAGGATGGAAACAGAAAGTCACTCAGTACTTTGGCTCTCCTCCAACATCCCTCCCCCCATTTTTTTTGTGGCAGAGACAGAGAGAGTCAGAGAGAGGGACAGATAGGGACAGACAGACAGACAGGAAGGGAGAGAGATGAGAAACACCAATTCTTCGTTACAGCTCCTAGGTTGTTCATTGATTGATTTCTCATATGTGCCTTGACTGGGGGGCTACAGCAGTCCGAGTGACCCCTTGCTCGAGCCAGTGACCTTGGGCTCAAGCTGGTGAGCCTTGCTCAAACCAGATGAGCCCACGCTCAAGCTGATGACCTCAGGGTCTCGAACCTGGGTCTTCCACATCCCAGTTCAATGCTCCATCCACTGTGCCACCACCTGGTCAGGCTCCCCCCTGTTTCTTTAACTCATTCTGCAACATTATGGGGTACAAGGAGGCTCATCCTCTGGAACGTCACAAGTTGCTTCTGCTCTTTCTCCAGACTAAGCAAATACAAAAACAAAACAGAAATGACAATTAATGTGCTTATTGTAGAAGCTCCTAATAATTGTAAATGTTTAACGGGGTTTAGTTTAGATAATCTATCAGCAATACTACTTAATAAAGGTATACTAGAAAGCAATTTCAGTTTTACTCTGAAAGTGTCATATATATCTTTTTTAGAGCCTCATCTTCTAAATACATTTCAGGCGAGTTTTGCCATTGTCTATGCATCTGAACAGGAATCCAGACTCCTGTTCTAGCTTTAAGTATATACAGAGAATTAACAGATTGATTATAATTAATAGAGAAATTGAGACATGTATAAAAAGAACAATTCACATAGGTAATGAGATTAATTGATTCATTCCAGAACACAGGACCAATCATGAACATATAAAGTAGACATACATAAGTCTGAAAGGTCTACCCTTGTAATATATAGAATAAGGTGATGTGACCCATTTTGTATAATAGATAACCAACCCTGTGATTTTATCTTGAAGCAATGATTTCCTGCACCTATACAAACAGGTAATCTATCTGATCCCACAGTATAATTTGATGTAACCCGTCCTTCTTCTTCAGGCCTTAAGGGCCCATGGCTGTCAAATGGTCCTGGAAGCCAAACAAAATTATTAACATAAACAAGAAAAGGGGGTGTTTTTCCAACTAACAAGTCTATTTAAAGAAAATTAGGAATATAAATTCAATAAGAATAGTTCCGCTTATTGTTACAGACACAACAACCAATATTGCCAGAAACAGAGTCAAGGATGTTTTTGCAGTCTTAGTCCCAATTAAAACATTTTCTGCCTCCTGGTTAAGTTTTTTCAGTTGCTCCCAAGCAGGCAGTTCAGCTTTTCGTGTTGCAGTTGTCTTCATCTTCACTTCTCTATAACCTTTGGCTCTAGGCTTAGTCTCTCCATTTCTCTTCTGGTGACTCAAAGATGTTAAATCTCCCTCTCTTCCACTTCGGTCTCATGACAAGGCTTTAATTTTCTGGAAGGTATCCACTGGTCTCCCATATCTGTGGAGATAAAGAGCAAATCCTCGCCCCTCTATTTTGCCCACATTGCTGTTGTAAATCAGCAAACTGTTCCTGTCTAAAAAGTTTATTTTGTATAATATTAACAGGAAGATAAGCATTAGCATTCTGATTAGCTTGAATATGAGCCTGATCCTCCGACCAAGTCATAAATTGTAAATATTCCGCTTTTGAAAGAATGGTCCGAGCTAACATCTCCCAACAACAGAAGGAGGAGGCAGAGGCCAATTATCTCGGTCAGTTTTAAAAGAGTTAGTACTATGTTGAACCTTCACATCAGAAAGTTTAGACTGTAATTCAAAAAATCGCTCCTTTTGCAGGATGTGGTCTGACAAGCAGCCAACTGCCTGAAGCAGCTTGAGGCAAATTCTTGAAATGACTTATCAGGACCCTGCTTAATTTTGCTTAATTTCTTTGTTTCACAGACCTGAGCACATCTTTACACACAAACAAGACAATTTTCAGCACAGAAACACAAGTGCAACACCTAACTTTGATTAATCCTAACACTTGAATTACTATTTGACTTCTAACTTTGAATACACCTTACAATGCATTAACCAAATTAGCAAGTCTTAAGGATCAATATTCTATCCAATTTAAATTTAAAACAAATTTAAAGTTCCAATTTTAAAACAAAAAATGTAGGGATGAAATTATTTTTTCAATATAAGAGCCAGCATTTCCAATTTTTGCATGCAAGGACTTAATTCAGGCCTTAAAAACAGACACATTTAGACAACATTCTAAAGACTAAACAGAAACAAGAATCAGACAGATCAGAGAGAAACCTGAGATTTCAGAGCAGCAGATTAGAAAGATGCTTGACTGATTTTAGGGCATTTTCTGAGAGGGACTAAGCAATGAATGAGACTAATCAAAATCTCCCCTAGAAAAAAAACTTGAGGCTGCTGAGAGATTTTTCTAATCAGATCCATGAGGAGTCCCTTGTCTAAATTTCCAGGCAAAGAATAAGAAACAAAGTGATAGTTCAGAGGATTGTAGCAAAAACATTAAAGAAAATCAGACCATAACAGGAAAAGCTGTGACTTTCCTAATACCTGAGTCTCCTATCCATTCTCAAATTCTATAACTGCTGTGACGGGCAGTTCAGGTTGACTATGTTGAGACCTCTCCTCCACCCAATTCCCTCTGAGTGGCAAACTAAGTTAATAAATTCTGATAACCCATTACCATTGGATCAGCCTTTTTTTTATTAAAGATTTTATTTATTCATTATAGAGAGGGGGGAGAGAGAGAGAGAGAGAGAGAGAAGGGGGGAGGAGCAGGAAGCATCAACTCCCATATGTGCCTTGACTAGGCAAGCCCAGGGTTTTGAACCGGCGACCTCAGCATTTCCAGGCTGACACTTTATCCACTGCGCCACCACAGGTCAGGCCAGACCAACCTTTTAAAGGAATGATTTCTCTACTCTGATGAACTTTCCAGAGAAACTTCATTACTAACCTCCACTGTCGTAAATTAAGTAAAGTTTTCCCTGTGGGGATAAACCAATAACAATGCCTTCTAACTAAATACCATAGTTTGTCTAAAGTTTCTTTATTAACCTTGACTTCAGAACTATGTAACAATCTCTTAAGCAACTGCAAATAGGCATAGGCTTCGTAGTCACTTGATGGGGAATTCCCCATTGCTCCACTGTCCCAGAGTAGGGATTTACCAATCCACACAAATCCCTCTGGTTCCCTTGGGCTGAAAACCAAAAGCAGTCTCAAAGACTTATTTCCTCTTCAAGTCCCTGTTCGGGCACCATTTGTTGTTAGTATTCAGGGTCTTGTGAAGAGGAGCCACAAAGGAATGAGGCAGCAACAATACTGCAAGTGGAGGACCCCAATCTCTCCTGGATTGAGGTGCCTTAGAGAAATCAGTTATCTAATTTATTAAGCAGAAACATGACATCATGCATAAGAAACTAACAAGCAGAATACAGTGTACAATTTTATTATTTAGTTTTGCAAAATGGATTAGATTTCTCTTGCCCTTTCTGAGACATAACACCCCACCATCTGCTGTCTGATTCCTGACCTGCAGAAAGCTCCAGCAGGGCCAAGCATCGTGTCCTTGGGGCCTTCCCTGGATGTGACTGCCTTCAGTCATGTATGCTTGGTCTCAACCTTCACTTCCTCAGGATAGAAACAGAAAGTCACTTGGTGCTTTGGCTTTCCTCCAACATGAGACAGCCTTGGTCAGTGCAGTGGGGTGTTCTGGATCAAACTTTCCCCATAAAGGAATGCCACACTGGGCAGAAATGCGTTGTTCTAGTATTCCTACCACCTCACATGCTCAACAGATCCCCAGATGTGGCAGTGGAAGGCTATCAGCTCACTGCAGGCCTTGCAGCTTATCAGCAAATCTCAGAAGGAGATTGGAGAGGCAGCTCTCCATAGACGCCACAGCGGATAATTTGAGTCATTCCATATGCTTGAGATGAATAAAGCAGTATTTGGATAAACAGTCTATAATTCAACACTTGTCTCTAACGTAGAGTAACTGTACCTCCAATATGTTCAAATTAAAAGCAAACAAAAAGAATATTCATACATATCTCACAGAAATCCACTAGACTATTAGTGTGCTTGAAAGAGGTTTGGAGCCAGACTTTCTCTTTTTCCCACTTCTGCCATTTACCAGCTGTGTGAACTTGGGTGGGAAAAAAATCCCAAGCCTCAGTTTTCTCACCTGTATAATGGGAATAATAATAATACCCAGTTTTCAGGGCTAAGTGAGGAATATCTAGATAGTACATGAAACAAGGATGTATGCAACAATTCCTCATATATATATATACAGTGTGTCCATAAAGTTATGGTACACTTTTGACTGGTCACAGGAAAGCAACAAAAGACGATAGAAATGTGAAATCTGCACCAAATAAAAGGAAAACCCTCCCAGTTTCTGAAGGATGATGTGGCAGCATGTGCACATGTGCAGATGATGACGTAACACCGTGTATACAGCGGAGCAGCCCACGGCCATGCCAGTCGAGATGTGGACGGTACAGAGGAAAGTTCACTGTGTTCTGTGGCTCGCTAAATTTGAATCCGTGACCCAAGTGCAACATGAATATCGGCGCGTTTATAATGAAGCACCACCACATAGGAATAACATTACTCGGTGGGATAAGCAGTTGAAGGAAACCAGCAGTTTGGTGGAGAAACCCCGTTCTGGTAGGCCATCAGTCAGTGACAGTCTGTAGAGGCTATACGGGATAGCTACCTAAGGAGCCCTAAAAAATCTGTACATGAGCCCACATTGAACTGCACTGAATAGATATGAAACTGGGAGAGTTTTCCCTATTTGGTGCAGATTTCACATTTCTATCGTCTTTTGTTGCTTTCCTGTGACTGGTCAAAAGTGCACCATGACTTTACGGACACACTGCATATATATATAGTGTCATATATATATGGAATATATATAGTGTCAAAGCAAGTTGTAATATTTTCTCAAGTTCCACATTCCACATAAAATCTTTGAATTGGTTCTGAATCAGTTTTTAACCACCCAGGAGACCTTCTGATTATAGCTTATAAATACCTTCACCATATAAATTAAGTATGATTTCGAATGCAATACTTTTACTTGCGATAGTTTTTGCATTTATGAGAAATATAAAATCACTCAGGTTGGCTACTTCTGTAAAATTGTGGTCTTAATTATATCCATCTGAGCCAGTTAGTATAGGTACCAAGAAAAATTATCTTCTTTGTCAAGACTGTAGACAGTTCCTATAACTAAAGTCAAATCCCCACAAATGTGTACGTCTCCTGTTGGCAGTCAGGGATGCCATTGTCATGCCCAGAAGGAGCACCCAAGACAAAGTACTTTCTTTAAAAGATGCTCCTTTGCCATGCCTGACCAGGCAGTGATGCAGTGGATAGAGCAGGGGTCCCCAAACTTTTTACACAGGGGGCCAGTTCACTGTCCCTCAGACCGCTGGAGGGCTGAACTATAAAAAAAAAACTATGAACAAATCCCTATGCACACTGCACATACCTTATTTTAAAGTAAAAACAAAAACAACAACAACAACAAAAAACGGGAACAAATACAATAGCTAAAATAAAGAACAAGTAAATTTAAATCAACAAACTGACCAGTATTTCAATGGGAACTATGCTCCTCTCATTGACCATCAATGAAAGAGGTGCCCCTTCTGGAAGTGTGGCGGGGGCTGGATAAATGTCCTCAGGGGGCCGCATGTGGCCCATGGGCCATAGTTTGGGGACCCCTGGGATAGAGCATCAGCCTGGGAGGCTCTGGGTTTGTAATGAAATGAGGGAGTTTGTCTGAAATGTAAGTGTTTGTTCTACACTCTGCTTTGGAGGATGTATCTATAAATGACTTCTTGGTTTTAGACAAGTTGTTCCTAATTCTTTCCATTATCTTCTGCGTTAGTAAGCTATAAAGTTTTAAGTAAGTTCACTCTATGATGTTCACACAACAATGATATTGCCTAATGACACATTTCTCAGAAGAGTCCCCATCATTAAGCCGTACATGACTGTATTTAAAATCCACAGTCCCATTAGTCACATGTCAAGTGCTGAAACTAATGTGACATTGTTTGTCAATTATATCTCAATAAAACTGGAGGTAAAAAATGCTTAAGAGTCGCGTGTGGTGAGTGGCTGCCATATTGGACAGCACACTTCTAGAACATTTCACCATCTCAGTGAAGTCCGACTCAGTGGTGTTACCCTAGGATAAAATCTTCACAACTGATTTTTTTAAGTTCCACAGGTGCTTCCAGCAGGAAACCTGTTTCAATAGTCACTACAACTATTAAATGTTGATCTTACATTTCAACTGTCTAAAAATAAAACTCACAAAAAGAATTGTTTTTCTCATTTTCTACCTCTTACTGTAGAGGAAGAATTGGTTTGCTGAAATTGTCAAATACTGACAACCTGTTTTTATACATTAGGACACTGAGGTGCAAAGAGATAAGGAGAAAAGGAGTATTGTTGGTCTGGGACCCAGCCCCAAGTCCATTACCTTTTCAGCTCAGTAAAAGTTATTGTCTCTCAAACAGAAGGCAGCTTTCTGCTAAATAGAAAAATGATTACAGTCCTACCTCCAGATCTCAGGACCCAGTATAGCGATATTATTATACTGCCTTGGACTAAACACATCTCAGGAAAAGCCCCAGAGGTCTTTTAGAATTTATCTAAGAACAGTTTCCTTTTACCCAGCGAAGGACACAAATGGCATTTATTGAAAACTAGTTGATCATGTAAATAAATCATAAGTGTTCAAACCAGTGGATTACACAAAACTAAAGAGGGAATAGAACTTAGAGATGAAGGCTCAAGGGAAAAATACAGTTAACAGTCATTAGTGACATATGCGGTAAAAAGTCACTGAAACTTGAGTTAGGGAGGGTTACACAGGACAGAGCTGGCCTGGAATGCCATTTCATGTGGGTACGCTTCCGGTGTGTCTAGGTAATGTTCGGTTTATTACATAGCCTGGCATATAGAAGCGTGCTTGGTGAGTTCCCATCTCAACATTCTTGTGTGGCCTAAATAATGTATAAATATTTTTATTTCAGTTCCTATGTGACTGAAATTTTATGTTCTTTATAGTGATTTATTTTAAAAAATAGCCAGTGGTGTTTTTTTTTCCTCTGAAAGATTTATAACTGATTCTTTTCTCAAATGGCTATTTGCCTCTCTGAGCTTCAAAACCTGTTGCTTTGTCCGGTTCTATAGAAATCTCTTCAAAACCAGTTGGGGATTTTTTTTTCTTTCTAGCTTCCTTTTAAGAATTCTGAAATTCTTTCTTTTAGGAATTTCCCACTGCCGTTATCCTTGTACCTCTATCCTGGTAATTTCGTATCCTAACTGATCTTGTTGCTCCTGGGAGATACACCATACACCGCTTTCAGCAACATTCAACCTTCAACAACTCACTGCTGGGTGCCTCCCCTGCCGGGAGCAGGGAACACAGAGTGCAGTAGTAAGCTGGACAGACTTCGTTCTACCCTTAGGAGCCTACTGGGAACTTTTTCTCTAGCCCCAATCCTTTCCTTACTTCCTGCTGTGGGTTGAATTGTGGCCCCTAAAGGTAATTCCCTTCTGGTGGAATGAGTCGAGCAGCATGAAATGAGACACTGCAAGAGCTCACATTACATATTTCTGGATATTGTGAATATTTTCTCCATTGGCACTGCCCCGTTAAACAATTTTTAATAAACTGGAAAGAAGGATAATGAAGCCACAGGAGCGCCTTTCATGAGCAGGGCGTTCTGAGGTAAAAACCCGGCTCTGTTTGAATTTTATGGGTGTGAAATCATTAATAAGCAGAAATAATGTTGCCTATGTTATTGTAATGGTCATAAAAATCTGCATCTTGCTGAGATGATGCACTTCTGTGCTTTGGTCGACATAATTTTATGTGCTAAGTAGGTGGATGCAAGGTCTTGAAATTGTTTGAGGGGCCTCCTGCCGGGATAATTGTGTGGTGAAGTGTATTCATTTACTTACACATATTCCCCCAAAGAGTTGGGGAGTTTCTAAATCAATCACCCAAGAGCCTGGCTCCAGCGTTCACCGGGCGCAATAGTTTTTCATCACTGAGAAATCTCGCCTAAGATGCAAATGGCCTGATAAATTATTTTGTGTTACTTAGACCTTCAACTTTTCAGAAAAATAGTCCTTGGAGAGCTGTAGCACCAGCAAATGCAATCAACTCTTTCGAGCAGGCTGACTTGCAGCTTTTATCACCATGCAAATAAAACCTTCAGACAGAGGAAGGTATGATGACAGCAAAATGTGCTTTTCCCCTGGTGGCAGGGGATTGCAGAGCATGTCTTTAGATTGATTGTTCTGTGTCAGCGCTGATAAGTTACATGTATAGCTAGCTATCTCTTTCAGTTTCTCATGTTGTATTCTTCAATGAATAGATCCCCGTTTTCTTTCATTTTCTCTTGGGAAGTTATAAGATTATTTTTTACTTGAATGACCTGTTGAAAATTAGGTGCATCTGATAAAGGAATGTAATGCACTGATGGCATTAACACAACTCTAGTTTTCTAGGTGGGTACACAGCAAAAGCACTGGTGCGCCCAGGTTTATGTCTATACATGCACCTCTTTCATCAGCAAGATGTGTTAGACTCCAATTGTTTCCTAGGGGGCTTCTCAGTGGGATCCTATTAAGTCAGATCCTCAGTCAGAGATGCATAACATTTTCTTACTTTAACACTGATAATTTTCCCCCTCACAATTGTTTAAAATAATTATTTCCATTTTCTTGAGTGAAGCAATACTATACTTACACTATTTGCCTTGTTAAATTTTTATAAATTTATCTTTTCTAGTTAAAACTTTTGGGCCTAACCAGGCGGTGGCACAGTGGATAAAGTGTCAGTCTGGGACACGGAGGACCCAGGTTTGAGACCCCGAGGTCGCCAGCTTGAGCGCGGGCTCATTGGATTTGAGCAAGGCTCACCAGCTTGAGCCCAAGGTCACTGGCTCAAGCAAGGGGTCGCTCTCGGTCTGCTGTAGCCTCCCTCCAAGCCCCCGGACAAGGCACATATAAGAAATCAGTCAATGAACAACTGAGGTGCCCCGCAATAAAGGATTGATGCTTCTCATCCAGCGGTTCTCAACCTGTGGGTCGCGACCCCGGCGGGTCCCGGGGGTCGCCTAAAGCCATCGGAAAATATTAAATAATAAAAATGTATTTTCCGATGGCTTTAGGCGACCCCTGTGTTTTGGTCGTTCGACCCCCCGCCAGGGTCGCGACCACAGGTTGAGAACCGCTGTACATCTCTCTCCCTTCCTGTCTGTCTGTCCCTCTCTCTGGCTCTGACACACACACACACACACACACACACACACACACACAAAACAAACAAACAAAAAAACCCAACTTTTGGTAATCATATCAGACCATTTTAATTGTTAATTATGCTTGTTTTAAATTGAGGGTTACAATTGATTTAATAGGAGAAACCACAACCATTTGTAAAATAAAAACATATATTTTTTCCTCTTTTATTTCTTTAAGAAATTTACATCCTATCTAGGGTCATGCAGTTGGATGCATGTTCTCAGCTTTGTTTTTTATATGGTAAATGTAAAGTAAGGAGTCTCACGGCATAGTGAGAAATCAAGAGAGGCAGAGTGGGAAGATCTGAGGTACAGCCCACCCTTCCCACACAGATTGTGTGACATCAGACATATTCCCTACCTTTTCCAAGTCTCAACACTGTTATCTGTAAAATAGATTTTGAGGATCTGCGGAACCGTCTTACTGCCTAAGGCTAAGCAAGCACCATCTCATCTGAAATGCTACATTTGCCTCCAACTAGTCTCTGGTCTCCAACTAATTCATTCTTTACATGGCTGCTGAAATGACCTTTCGATATGTAAATGTGTGTTGAGGATTCAAAATAAAAAGTCTTTCTATTGGCCTTCAAGGCCCCTGCATACTTGCCCACCCTCCTGCTCTCCCAGTGCCACATTCTACCCCGCTCTTGTTAGGATGACTAGTCATCCCATGTTGCCTGGGACTTTCTTGGTTTTAGTACTGAAAACTGGAATGGTTGGCCATTCCTGATGGTCCAGGGACAAGGACTTTCTTTCTGTTCCCTGAGTGTACCCACACCTTTCCCATCTCAGATCCTTTGCAGGTGCTGTTTCTCCTGGAAGCCACATAATGTTATGTCACTGTGTGCCTGGCTCATGCTTCTGTATTCTTCAGCCTTCGGTTTAAATGTCATGTTCTCAGAGGATTCTTCCTGGAACCACTGATGTCAATGAGATCCTGTGAAGTAATAGGAAATTCATACATACTAGTATATATATTGCTCTCTGCTCCCAGTTCATGGCGTAGAGCTTCTGAGTCCCTTGGAATTTTCTGGATGATAAGAATGTCTTTTGTTCTAATGAGATGACTCTTAGTGGGTTCTTGGATGGGGTCTGATCACCAGAAAGACCAAATCCTGATTAGAAGCTTGGAACTTTAAGCCTCACCCAGAAAGGAGAGAGGCTGAAAATTGAGTTAATGATGGATCGTGATTACATGATGAAGCCTCCTTAGGAATTCCAAAAGTATGGTGTTTGGAGAGCTTCCAGGTTGGTGAACATGTGGATTTCTGGTAGAGTAGGGTGCCCAGAGAGGGCATGGAAGGTCCACACCACCTTCCCATACACTTTGTATCTCTTCTATCTGGATGTTTACTTTGTCCTTTATTGTATCCTTTTATAATAAATGGGTATAAATGTAAGTAAGTGATTCCCTGACCTCTGTGAGCCATTCTAGCAAATTATTAATCCCAAGGAGGGAAGCAGGGGAACATACAGCTGGTCAGTTAGAACAGGTTACAACCTGGACTTGCAATTCCATATGAAGTAGGGGGGAGGAGCTGTCTTGTAGGACTGAGCCTTGAATCTATGGAATCTGATGCTATTTCTAGGTAAATAGTATCAGAATTGAGTTAAATTCTGAAGGAAACCCAGCTAGTGTCACAGAATTGCTTGATGGGGGAAAACCCCGTACACATTCAGTGACCAGAAGAGTCACAAGTGAAGTGTTCTGGGTGACTAGTAAAGAGGAGACTCACAAGAGAAGTGAGTTTTTCCTACATAATCTCATGTGTTCTTCTTATTTATTGAAGTACCCCTGGGCCACTACATACAATCGTGCCCCTGTGCACAGCACAATGTCAGGGATCCCCCTAGACTGCATGTGATGGTGCTCCCAGGACTGGCATGGAGAACTGAGCCTTGAATCCTGTTTTGCTTTTTAGTACCTTTAACAGTTGTGAAATATGTAATATATACAAATATATCTGAAGTTTATATGATATACACAGTAAGCCCTCACATAACATCAGTAGGTTCTGTGAGTTTAAGTGAAATGATATATAACAAAACCAATTTTGCCATATGTTTATGTATATAAACATGAGTTAAATCCTATGGCAGTGAATCAATATTATAATGAGGTGATATTAAGTAAAACAATGTTAATCAAGAACCTGCTATATGTGAAGAGTGTGGTGTGTGTGAACTGTGCTTAATAAATACTTGCTTAATGACTGAATAGGAACATGGATTTGGTGACTGTTCCATGAGGTGATATATCAAAGGCCCTTTGTAAATTGAAATAATTATGATTGTTTCTTTATGATAAACAGTAAACAAAATAGAAAATGATTATTAGTTTTCACAGATATATCTAGGTTTGTTGTTTCTTTGTTTGTTTGTTTTGTATTTTTCTGAAGCTGGAAACGAGGAGAGACAGTCAGACAGACTCCCGCATGTGCCCGACCGGGATCCACCTGGCACGCCCACCAGGGGCTACGCTCTGCCCACCAGGGGGCGATGCTCTGCCCCTCCGGGGCGTCGCTCTGTCGTGACCAGAGCCACTCTAGCGCCTGGGGCAGAGGCCAAGGAGCCATCCCCAGCGCCTGGGGCCATCTTTGCTCCAATGGAGCCTCGGCTGCGGGAGGGGAAGAGAGAGACAGAGAGGAAGGAGAGGGGGAGGGGTGGAGAAGCAGATGGGCGCTTCTCCTGTGTGCCCTGGCCGGGAATCGAACCCGGGACTTCTGCATGCCAGGCCGACGCTCTACCACTGAGCCAACCAACCAGGGCCATATCTAGGTTTTACTGTGATATAAAACTCTTAAAATGTTTTTTTACTCTATCAGCAGTCTTTAAGACTTTACAGAGACATATGGTGATAACCACATTGATCAGTAGAACAAAATATAAAGAATCCAGAAACTTGTCTAACTATGTATGTGAATTTAATATATGAAAATGGCATTGTTACTTAGTGAAGAAATAAAATATATTTGAATAAGTGGTCTTTAAACAATTGCCTGTTTGAAAAAAAATTAAGGTTTCCACCTTATAGTACAGACAAAAATGTATGCCAGTGTATTGAAATTTTAAGGCATAAAACATTAAACAAATCAAAGAAGAAAATATTGGAGGATATTTTCATAATCTTGTTAGAAATTTCTATATAATTATGAAGTAAACCCACAAGGCATAAAAGACACACAGATTTGCCTATATAAAAATACAAAAACATCTTAGAAAGACATAAAGTTAAAAGACAAATGAGAAATAACAAATTAAAGATTAAGAAAATACTGGTGTTCCTGGCCAGTTGGCTCAGTGGTAGAGCATCGGCCTGGTGTGTGGATGTTCAGGGTTTGATTGCCTATCAGGACACAGAGGAGAAGCGACCATCTGCTTCTCCCCTTCCCACCTTCCCCTCCCACAGCCATGGCTCAAATGAGCAAATTGGCCCTGGGTACTGAGGATGGCTCCATGGCCTTGCCTCATGTGCTAAAAATGGCTCGGTTGCCAAGCAACGGAACAGTGGCTCCAAATGGGTAGAACATCAGCCCCAGACAGGGATTGCTGGGTGGATCCCAGTTGGGGCACATGCAGGAGTCCATCTCTCTGCCTCCCTGCCCCTCACCTGATTAAAAAAACAAAAATCCCCCCAATATTTGTAATTTTTATAATGTATATAATTTGTAAGTATAAAATATATATACCTGCTTATCTAGTCCTCTTTCTAGCTATCTTTCAATTCTTAAATCCAATAGAAAAGGAAGACAGAAAAATGAGCAAAGGAAATGACTACTTTCATGAAGAACTACTACAAATAGCTAATAACGAAAAATTCAACCTCATTAAAAATTAAACTCATAATATGTCACTTTTTTCATAAAATAAGCAAAGAGTTATAAGACTGAGAATATACAGTATTAAGAAAAGTATGGCCTGACCTGTGGTGGCGTAGTGGATAAAGCGTCGACCTGGAAATGCTGAGGTTGCCGGTTCGAAACCCTGGGCTTGCCTGGTCAAGGCACATATGGGAGTTGATGCTTCCAGCTCCTCCCCCCTGTCTCTCTCTTTTCTCTCTCTCTCCCTCTCTCTCTTCTCTCTAATTGAATAAATAAAATAAAATAATTAAAAAAAAAAAAAAGAAAAGTATGGGAGAAAAACAGGAGTTTTTATACATTTTGGGTAACATAACTAATTTTGAAGAAATGTTTGATAATATTTTTATTCAATTTAAAAATCATATGCAAAGTATTATTCTAGATGTTAAGGATACAGTGGTAAAAAAATGATAACTCACAGAATGTAACATTCTAGAAGAGAAGTTAGAAAATGAATTTTAAAAAAATAAATAGAAATAAAACATAGTATCTTATAAAACACAATGGAGTTCTACTTTTGTCAATGCAGGCTGAGCAATGCCAACAAGTTTTCACTAGACTAGATGTGCATAGACCACCAGAGACTTGAGATATTGAAAATATTTGACATAGACTATAAAATAATGCTGTTCTAGGCCCTGGCCAGTTGGCTCAGAGGTAGAGCATCTGCCTGGCGTGTGGAAGTCCTGGGTTCAATTCCCGGTCAGGACACACAGAAGTGACCATCTGCTTCTCCACCCCTCCCCCTTCCCCTTCTCTCTCTTTCTCTCTCTCTCTCTCTTTCTTCTCCTCTCACAGCCATGGCTTGAATGGTTTGAGCAAGTTGGCCCTGGGCACTGAGGATGACACCATGGTCTTGCCTCAGGCACTAGAATAGCTCAGTTGCCAAGTACAAGGCCACTGGCCGTGGCCTTGAAGGTTCTCATTGGATTTGGGAAAGCGGGAAAGGAACTGTGGAGCTAGAGGATGGTGGGTCATTCCATTTATTAGTCTTACAAAGGCGGACAAGCAAACAGGCAGGGCAAACTGTTTCTCTCTCTTTCTCTCTCTCTCTTTTTCAGGATTCACAAACCAAACAGACTAGGGGGGAAAACCCCTTCTCCTGCAAACCATAGCAAACAATGGCTTTTCCCAAGCAGGCAGGCACTCTGCAATTTACAATCTGCCACCCTGAGGGCAAGCTTCTGCAGCCTTACATAGACTATACACATGGTGCTGCCCCGTGCTCATGCACCAATCAGGCAAAATAAAAGCAGCAAGCCTAACACTTGTAACACACTTGTTTGCCCCACATTGAGCAACAGAGCAGTGGCCCCAGATGAGCAGAGTATCACCCCATAGGGAGTTTTCCTGGTGGATTCCAGTCGGGGTGCATGTGGGCGTCTGTCTCTCTGCCTCCCCACCTCTCACTTAATAAAAAAAGTGGTGTTTCCAATGTTTAAAAAAATAAACAACAAAACTTTGACTATATTTGCAGGAAATAAAACACTGTAAAATTATATCGCCTATTAGAAAAGCAATCCAGTAGAATTTATAGAAATGAAAAATTCAATAGACTGAAATTAAGAACTCAGTGACTGATTTAACAACAGATTAGACACAAATGAAGCAGAAATGAATGAATGGGAAGAAAAGTCATAGGCATTATAGCATGGATAAACAAAGCATGAAAATTACAGAAGAAAGGGACAAGAGATTGAGGATACGGTGAAATTTCAAGTCATTTAATTGGAGACCCAGAAGGAAGGAGACAAACAATATTTCACACAAGGAGTATGAATTTAGATTTTAAACACATTTTGCATTTGGGGGTTTAATTTATCATGCATCTTTTTTTATTTTTTATTTCCTACCCAAAACCTGGGTTAGAAGCAGGTCTTTATTGCATCTCCCTGATCGAGTAGCTAGAAATTATTTGGACACCTGATCACAGAAGGTACAGTCTATAGAAGGTCACAGCCTCACACAGAATTTTGGCTCCTGCCTCTGAATGACTTTGGGGTAGGGGATTGTCAGTGGGGGTTACTGTTTGAGTAAGACTTAACTTGATAAGCTGAAATCAGATACTAACTAAAATGATTTCTCACTTTTGATGGGCTCTTGCATCTAGAACAAGCTCAACAAGATCCTTTTCTTCTCAGATGAAAAGGCCTTTCACATTGGCTTCATTGCGGGCTTCACTGACCAGAGAGTGTTGTATAATTTTCAAGTTTACTGTGATTGGATGTACTCTAGACGCAGCCAGGGGTTCAAAGGAGAGGCTGCTCCTAGCTCCGTAGTGTTAGGGATTTATCAGGAGTGACCAGTAGCTACTTTTTGTCTATAAAGCAAAGGTCGACCGCTTTCTTAAATGGTCAATAGTAAATATTTTAGGCTTTGCTTGCCATACTATCTCTATCACAACCACTCAACTCTTCCATTGTCTGAGGGAAACAGCCATAGATGATATGGGCTGTGCCTGTGTTCAACACCACTTCCTTTACAAATCAGGCAGCCCAGATTCAGCCCACAGGCCATGGTTTGCCAATTCTTGGTTTGAGTCATTTTTTTTGCTCATTGCCTTTGTGTTCTAAGTGTGTTAGTAGACACACTAACAACACTGGGAAAATGTACGTTTGAAAAGAAATTTGCTCGATTGATGTTTTCCTGCCCTTTATTGAAACTAGGCTTGGGCTTCACTAAAACATAAGCTTTAGATCAGGGGTCCCCAAACTTTTTACACAGGGGGCCAGTTCACTGTCCCTCAGACCGTTGGAGGGCTGGACTATAAAAACAACTATGAACAAATCCCTATGCACACTGCACATATCTTATTTTAAAGTAAAAAAACAAAATGGGAACAAATACAATATTTAAAATAGAGAACAAGTAAATTTAAATCAACAATCTGACCAGTATTTCAGTGGGAACTATGGGCCTGCTTTTGGCTAATGGGATGGTCAATGTGCTCCTCTCACTGACCACCAATGAAAGAGGTGCCCCTTCCGGAAGTGCGGTGGGGGCCGGATAAATGGCCTCAGGGGGCCACATGCGGTCCGCGGGCCGTAGTTTGGGGACCCCTGCTTTAGATGCTATAACCATGCAGATGCACAGCACATTCATGTCTCCCTAGTTATTAAATAGGACAAATTTAACATTGCTGTTTATGGACAGAATTTGAAGCAAATCGGGAGGCATGCCCTGGTCTTTGCCATTGTGTGTTGCAGGAGGACAATCTCAGAGCTCAGACACACACGCCAGAGGGGCTGGGAGCTGTCCCTCCCTGTTCCCCCCCACACCCCCCTACCCCCATTCCAGTGTTCTCTGGGGCCCTTCCTAACAATAACTGACAAAAACCCTCATCCCAGAGTCTGTTTCTGGAGAACCCTTCCTAAAATACCTAGCTTTTCAAAAAGTCAGAAGCAATTCCTGGCTGTTGTAAGAGATCTGATGGAGTTTTTCTCAGTTTTTCCTGAATTAAGCTTTTTAAAAATCTTTATTTTGGTGACTGTAAGGCCAGTGGCCGCCACCATGGCCATGCAGGTTCTCACTGGATTTGGGCAGATGGTAAAAGAACAATGGAGCCAGAAAATGGTGGGCCAGTCCATTTATTAGAGTCTCGTAGTGGCGGACAAGCAAACAGGCAGGGAAGACAGCTTCCCTTTCTCTCAAGGCTCCCAAGACCCCCAGCTCTCTGGACTCATTCTCCCGACTCCCTGGACTCTCAGACCCCCACCAGCCTCAGCACTCCCCAGCCAAACAGGCCTAGTGGAAATACCCCTTCTCCAGCAAACAATAGCAAACAATGGCCCCTCTCCATTGAGGCAAGCAGTCCACAATTTGCAATCCACTGCCCTGAGGGCAAGTACCTGCAGCCTTCCACAGACCACACACACTGCGCTGCCCCACGCCAGTACAAAATACAAGCTAACAAAACTAAACACAGGACCATCACCTGAATCACTAAGGAAAAGTGATTATAATGAATCCCTAGGCCTTTAGTGTGGGCACTTACACTCTCTATGGTTATGATACAACACAGAGTGCCCACACCCACCAAAAAAAAGCCCTGCACAGGCCTTACTCTGTTTACCTGGTACTATCCATGGTGGGCGTCAGTGTCTGTACCCAAGTAGTCAGGCGACCAGAGAGGGTTGAAACTCGAAAGTGATGATGACAGAATTTTCTGAGAATTACTGTGAAGGGAACTCTACCAGAGGACTGTGGACAGTTTACCATGAATACTTAGAGACAATGAGCTTTGCAAGGTAAGCAGTAGATTCTGGTAGTAGATTCTCATTTCTCTATATTAAAAAACTACAATTACCCTCATCCCCGAAGTCAACATTTAAGTGATGAGATGTCTCTCAGTACCGAAAGTGGCCTGAAATCCTGTTTGGGACTTTTACAACCTGAGTGGGAGATCTGAGTTCTTGCCAACTTTATTCAACCTCTCTGTCAGAATCTAGGTTGGAAAATAATATTTCTGTTAGACCTTGTGATGGATAATTTCAAGTTTCAACTTGGCTAGGCTATGGTGCACAGATGTTTGGTCTCACACCAGTCTAGATGTTGCTGTGGGAGTATTTTTTAAAATGTAATTAACATTTAAGTCAGTAGACTTTTAGTAAAGCACACGACTCTCCTTAATGTGGGTGGGTCTTATCCAATCCATTGAAGGCCTTACAAGAAGAAGACTGAGGTCTCCCCTGAGGAAGACAGACTTGTGCCTTCAGACTGCCTTTGTATCTAAGACTGCAGCTTTAACTCTTGCCCAGGTCTCCAGCCTGCTGGCTGTCCCTCAGATTTTGGACTTGCAAGAGCCCAATTGCAAGAACCAATTGCTTAAAATCTGCCTCTCTCTTTCTCTCTCTACCTCTTTGTCTAGATCTCTCTGTCAATATGTCTCTGTATCTCTATATCTCATCTTTCTATCTACCTATCTACCTATCTGTATGTATGTATGTATTTACATACACACACACACACACACACCTTGTATATCCTATGGGGTCTGTTTCTGTGGAGAAATACAGATCTCATTAAAGGCCCCCTGATAAGAGTTCCTTATTTTTAGCATTTATCTGCTTAATCAGTTTGTGCTCACTTTCATAGTACATCTTAGTTTTTTTGTGGTAATTTTCTCCTTTAAGTTTTTTGAATGCTTACAATTCTAATAATATGATGTGCCACTTGGGGAACAATGTGAAATCTCATTAGGATCTGATTATTCAAGTCCATATTAGTCCTAAAGATGAACTAAATCTTGTTACATAAGTGAGAGGCAGGGAGGCAGAGACAGACTCCTGCATGTGCCCCCGACCGGGATCCACTGGGCAAGCCCCCTACTGGGCAATGATCTGCCTGTCTGGGCCACTGCTCCGTTGCTTGGCAACCGAGCTATTTTAGTGCCTGAGGTGAGGACATGGAGCCATCCCCAGCACCTGGAGCCAACTTTGCTGGAACCATTGGAGCCATGGCTGCAGGAGGGGAAGAGAGAGGGAGAAGTGAGAGGGGGTGGAGTGGAGTAGAGAAACAGATGGTCACTTCTCCTATGTGTCCTGACTAGAAATCAAACCCAGGACTTCCACACGCCAGGCTGACACTCTACCGCTGAGCCAACCTGCCAGGGCCTATGTATATATCTTTTAATTATAATCTTTTAAAGGTAGAGGATCACCTACTTGGATACTAAGGGAGAATTCTAGCATGAATCTGTTGCTGATTCATTATTTTATCTCAGTATAACAACATGACTATTTATACATTAAGATAAAAAAATCAGTATTTTCCTCAGAAAACAAAACTTCTAGGCTATTATTGTGGCCAGACTCCCAGGTGGCTCCTAATGCTTCTTGCCTTCTGATATTCATGCCCCTGTATGGTCCCTCTCAAATCAAATAGGACCAACTGGTGTAACAATTGTGTAGTGTAAAAATTGCAGAGTGTGTCTTTTCAAGGCTAGGTAACAAAAGATATTGCATCTTCTGCCTTGCTCTGGGGAAAATCAGCTGCCACACTGTAAAAGCACTCAGGCAGCCCCCTGAAAGGTGTAAGGTCGGTGGCTAATGGGAAAGGTCAGACCCGCAAACTTTGACGAGGACTGCCCACAACCAAACGCGCCAAAAGAAACTTCCTAGGGACCCTTTGGAAAACAGCGACTATCTGCCAGCCAGTGAAATTTCACTATGTCATATTAGCCCGACTTCCCTAGAGGAACCCTTTAAATATCCCTCACACGGGTCTCTCTATGTGCGACTTCCCTGGCCTCCATCTTTCCTTGGGGCCAGGGAACCTCGCCGGGCGGGATGCGCGCTCTGTACTCAATAAAGCCTTTGCTATTCCACACTCCGTGGCTCCGGCCCCTTCCTTCCTTCTCAGTGGGGAAAAATACCTTACAAAAGGTCCGTGTGCAAGAAACAGAGACCTCCTGCCAGGAGCCACCTGAGTGCGCTGCGAGTTGGACCTTCCAGTCAATTCTTCAATCCTTCAGGTCACAACTGCCCCAGGTGACTTCTTGACTGAAACATCATGACAGTCCCTAAACCTGGCCGAGCCACTGCTGGATTTCTGACTCATAGAAAATATATGCAGTAATAAATATTTATTGTTTTAAGCCACGGTTTGAGGGTAATTTGTTACACAACAGTGGATAACTAAGGCAGTAATTTTTGCTCAACAGCTCTTTCTCCTGACTTCGCATTTTCAAAAGTTACGTTTTAGCCTCTGATCAGGATTCCAGACATTATTTGGAAGTGCTCTGTAGTAGTTGGTGGTCACGTGTGGTAGGGAAGGAGTGGAAGGAAACGAGCTGGCATATGAAAAAGAGAAGAATCTGCAAAAAATTGTAATGTCACCTTTGCATATGCTATTGCATTTGTGAGTACGTGACCAGACCGAGTGGCTGTCTTCATAAAATGGCCAAATAGATTTATGTAGTCAGCATGATTTAATATGAATGGGCTTTAGATTTAGAATTAGAAGACCTGGCTAAGGGTCTGACACTTTCAAGTCAAAGAGGTCAAGTAGCTTTAAACTTTTTTTTTTTTTTGTCTGTGATGCAGGGGATAGCACTACCCATGTCACACCGTGTTGTGAGGGAGGGAGGCTTAAATAAGGAAATATATTTGAAAGCACCTTGCGAATTGTGAAGGGTCGCACAAAGGTAAGTAAGTAATTGTTGCAATTACTTACTACAATTGGGGACATAACACTGAACGCTTTTCTAAAATGTATAGGCCGTGGAAGAATTCCTTTTAAACTTGGTTTTACCTTACTTTCTAAGATCACATTCAACAGGAAGTGCCAGGTACCCAGGAAAATTCAGCATTGCAATAGAAACTTTTCCTGAGTGAGAACAGAAGGGTTTGCCTAGAATGATGTGTATGATAGGCACTTCCTTTAATTAAAAATATTTAAATGAGTGCCGTGCCTATCAGTGCAGAAGATCCCCTGGTTTTTTTGTCATCGTTGGCTGGTCCTGCCGTATCCACTTTGCCTGTTCACATTGGCGGGCTAAGTCTTAGCGCTGGCAAGCACCTTCTGACTGTTTCCCGACCACCTCCAGCTGTTCAGTTAACAGAGGGGCGCTGCCAATGGAAAACAAATCTTTTCCAGGGGAGTGGAGGTGGAAAAGGGAAATTATAACTCTGAGATTTCATCCAAGAGGAAATCCCACGTGGCTCACAAGGTGTTCTCTCTGCCAACACACCAATGGCTAACTGCGTTCTGATGGACTCATGCCTCTGTTCATGAGGAGATGCAGCCAAAGAAAAATAAGAGAGAAGGTAGAGGCTTCATTTTGGTATCAGTTTATATTCTCCAGCTTTGTTATCCTCTTAGTTGTAATCTCACTTGTCAAGCACTTGGTGGCCAGGAAGAGAAAGCAGTGGTCTAGCCTGCTGCTCAGACAGAGGGTGTCCATCCCCCGAGCACATCCGAGATGCAGGCTCTCGGGGCCTGACTCCAGACCTGTCAGGATCTCCGCTTCATCAGGTCCCCACGATCCGCGTGCACACCGGTCCAGTCCCTGCTCTGCGCCCGAAAGCGGGAGAGCAGCCTGAAATCTGTCTTCAGGAAGAGACACCTAATGCCCAGGGGACTTGTACCAGGGGCCTAAAGTCACAGCCAGCACACAGCAAACACAGAGCAGCCAGCGACTGCTCCAGCTCCTCCGGCTCTTTGGTCTGTCTCCCTGTATCTCCTCCGAGAGAATGGTTTCCTGGCTGGCTTTTATTTCTCTGAATCTGGTGGAGAAAAGACAAACTTTATTTTACCCTTTTTGGGTTTTGCTCTTTTAGCCAGAAGGAAAAGTTCAGAGAAACTGTAGTTTTGCCTAAGGGAGAATCATCTTGACACATAGGATGAAAGCACCATCTGCAGTGTGTGAGGGGAACCCGTTTCCACGTGGATCATGGGGCTTGTTTCTAAGGGTGTGTGGGTGGAGGGGAGTCTTTGGTGTACTTGATCAAGCGGAGAGATGTCACTTGAAGACTTGAAGAAAAACTTACAGCAGAACCTGCTGTCCTATATATTAAAAAGGCACTATACTGTAACCAATTTAGCCTTTGCACAGATGGGTCATGAATATACATTTTTTAAGGAAATTATTTCAGCCTCATGTGCGATGCTGAACGCTAAGCTTAATCAACATGGCTAACTTTAGCCTTAGTTTTGAGGATTTATTTTAGAAAAGATCATGGTCCTAGTACCATCTCATAGCTGATTGTATGATAAGAGAAAACATCAGAAAGATGTTAACCAAACACCTGCTCTATACCCCAAACTCTGTAAACATACTGACTGCATCTTGAGGTTAATTCCACTTACAGTCAACGATATAATTAATAACAAAGTGACTTGAGCCCCGCTCTGCAGTGAAAAACTTTTTCTACTGTCAGGGTCTGGGGGCCCATGAGCTGCCTTTCTCTGAGACGAAGAGCAGGAGCTCAGTGTCTATTCGAGCTCTGCTGCTGACACTGTGTAAAAGAAGGTGGGAAGGGCACCTTACAGCTGACCAGGCGTTCTGGGGGACATGCAGAGGACACCCACGGCTAGGGTGGGGAGGAATCACTGCCTCTCCACTGCCGAGTCTCGGACTGGGGGAGCCGGAGGACCTCCCAGGGTCTGTGGTTCCACCTTCTCTTTCAAGGGAGTGGGATGGGTGGTGGTGGAGGGTGTGCTGGCCAGGAAGTACTGAAGGGGCAGAGAGGTCAAGTGACCCACATCTCAAGACTTCAAAGAAATCTAGCCAAATTTCAACTGGAGGCTGGTGCCCTGCAGGCCTAGATACATAGAAGAAGGACACTCTGTAACAGTGCTGCCCAGTGAGACTTGCTGTGATGATGGAAATGTCCTATAATCGTGTCACAGATGGCTTTCAAGCACTTGAGATGTGACTAATGTGACTGAGGAACTGAATTTGTCATTTTATTTCCTTTTAATTAATTTTCATATAAATAGCCATACTGTATATGACTAGTGGCTACCATATTAGACAAGGCAATTCTAGAAGGAGGGCTCTTTAAAGGAATGGAGTTGGAAAGTAAGAGTGAATTCAAGGGAAAATGTAGACAGTCTAGGTTACAAAAGCCAAGTTCCTGACCTAAAAACCGTTGGATCCACTGGGTACGAGAACAAACGTCGGAGACTTTCAGGAGCTTAGATCGTACTTTATTGGCCAAGTTTAACCTGCGCAGGGGCGAACTCCCAGATGTCTGAGACACCGTACTCACGGGGAGATGCAAATGAGAGTCACCCCTGGCGCTTACAGCCAGGTCCTTATATATCCTAAGTAAGCAAGCATTATACAGAAGCAGATGTGGCAGTTACCTATTCGCTAAGGGGGTCGCACGCAGCATAGCAACAGGGGCTGGGTTTAGCCTAGTGGCGAATTTCAAACATAAACTTCTGATAAGGGTCTCTGACCAATGGAATGCAAACATTTTTCCTCCTTTGTGCTGATCTTCTTTGTTCTCAGCCTCACAGGGGCTCTATCAGCACCTCCCTGTTCTGGCTCCTTCAATAGTTACACTCTGGCAGTCTCAGCACCCCTTCCTGAATCTAACAAAAACCATCTGGAAAGCATCAGAAAAATAAAGTTGCCTGAACTCATCCCAGGGCCACCTAGTCAGAATCCTTTTGGTGCAGACCTTTAACTTCAACTTTAGGAGGCAGGTCTGAAAAGTAGGTTGCTGCCAGATGACAGAAGATTTTGTTACTCAACTTCATTGGCAGTGGGGGAGCCATTGAAGGAGCAGAATAACATGGTGAGTGCTTTAGGCAAGATTTGTTGCAGCGTGCGTTAGCTACGATGGAGGCGGAGGGTTGGAGGTGGTGGCAAGAGCTGAGTGTTAAAAGATATCTGGACTGTGCATTTCTCCCTTGGAATATGAGTATGTTGATTTCACTGGGGACTGTCCATATTTTTTCCCCTGGACTGAATATTAGTCTAAAATGTTCCTTAGCAATATGTTTCTATAAGCCTCCAGCCTCACAATGTTATGGTGATTGAAAATTCCAATCATTTCCCATGGGCCCCAAAGCGGGGGTCTTTGTAATGAAATAGAGATGCGGCAGCCATTTGGAATATGGAGTAACAGCTTCTCTGGGAGCTCCAGCCAGGGCCATGGTGTCCATAAACAGGATGACTCATCACGGGGAATCATGATCGCTGTTCTTAGGGCTCACCCTTCCCCCGCTATGCCTTCTAAGCTCCAATGAGCAATCTTAATAACTGCTGATGGGAACTAGGACATTATAAGAACTGTATTCCAGGCCCAGCTGATGACTCACTGCACAACTCTAATAAACCAGTTCACAGTTCACAGTGGAGAGACGGCTTTTAAAAATTGAAAAGGAAGATTATGAAGGAGATCCAACATGGTGACAGAGTAGGTTGAGGTTACACTCAACTCCTCTCAGGACCAAACTGGAATTACATCTAAAATATAGAGCAGCCATCCCGAATAACCAGCTGAAGACTAGCTGCAGAGAAGTCTTTTAACAAAGGGTTTACGGAAGAAGCCACATGAGACTGGTAGGAAGGCCGACTGTTAAACGGGCAGGCCCTACCTTCGTGGGCAGCGGCTGAGATTCTGGAGGGAGATCTCAGATGAAAAGATTCCACCCTGGCCTGTTAGCTCAGTCAGTTAAGAGCATAGTCCCAAAACAGTAAGGTTATGGGTTCAATCCCTGGTCAAAGCACACATGTGAAGCAACCAAAAAAAAACCCAAAACAAAAACAAACAACAAACATAAAACAAAACAATGCATGACTGAGTGGAACAGCAAATGCTTCATTTCCTACTCCTCTCTCCATTCCTCTCTCTGTCTCTCTAAAAATCAATAAAAGTTAAGCCCTGGCCAGACAGCTCTGGAGCATCGTCCCAGAGTACAGAGGTTGCTGGTTCAACTCCCCAGTCACGGCACATACAGGAGAGTCTCCATGCCCCTCTCTTTCTCTCTCCCTGCCTCTCTCTCTCTCTCTCAAAAAAAAAAAAAAAAGAAAGAAAGAAAAAAAGAACTAAAAGAAAGAAAAATGTTTTCTCTGAGAAGCGTGGGGTCTCAACCTCAAGCAGAGCTCCCCAGCCCAGAGCACCAGAGCCGGGAAGAAACACCTACATAACATCTGGCTGTGAAAAGCAGTGGGAACTCTGTCTGCCAGGGAGAGACAGCAGTCTGCTAGAGACATGGGTGTCCTCTCTAAGGGGCAACACACAAAATCTCATTTGCAGCTGCTCACCCTGGGCTCTGGGAGCAGAGGGAGGGGGGATTGGATCAGAGTCATATGAGGAGAGACTGGGGTTTGGGGCTCTGAGGAGAGAGCTAAAGGGACAGCCACCAGGATTTCTGTACTGAGTCACTCTCCTACACCATCTTTTTTGGTGGAGCATGCCCCTCCATAAGGCATTGGATTGTATGAAAGCAATAGCCCCACACTCTGGTCTCCCTGTTGCCCTACCCCACGGAGCTTGCATGCTGCTAAGGAGTCTACAGCCTGGGTCACGGTGTAGAGATCTGGGCAGACTCAGGAGGTGTCAGTGACTCAACTGCATGGCTTTGGGGTGGGGGCTATTACTTGCAATTTCCTGTCAACCTTAGTGGCACCTCCCCTTCAGGGAGATTTGCTAGCCTCACTCTCTGGGCTCCCAGAAGCCCCACCCTCCTGATTCCTAGTGGCTCTGTCCTGCCAAGATTTGGGCAGAATCCAGGACAAAATTGGGTGGCTCTGGGACGGGGGCCACATACCCTTACAATTCCCCAAGCTGACTGGCATCTCCCCCTCATAGGATATCATTAGCTCCATTTCCAGACTCCTAGTTACATTGCCCTACTGAGATCAGGCTTCTGGGAGAATCTGGGACAGACTGAGTTGTGTGGCTCTAGGTTGAGGACCTTGTTTTTCTTGCATGCCCAAATGCTTCAGAGCCCTTCCTTCACACCGCCAAATCTTTGGTCTGTTTGGGCCTAATAAACTCTACTGTCCTCACCTGATGACTCAGTGATACCTAGCCCACCACAAAGATGTGAGAACACCCAAGGATGTCAGCTAGACTTGGTATACCCTGGGACATTTGCTGAATGGGTTCTGATCCAGCACTAACATCAAGTTTGAACCTGTATCAATCTAGTGAACAACACTCACCCCTACCTGGTGATTCACTGAGAACCTACCTCATGCACCTTGAGTACCACCAGAGGCTCTTTCAGTGACTGAGCCTAACAGGTGGCTGAAAGGCAGAGGCAGGTGGAGGCAGATCTCAGGGTGCCTTGGAACTTCAGCTGTGGCCAGTGCTGGTAACAGCTGGCCATGGTGCACAGCTTGGTCCTTCCTGAGCAAACCCAGGCCCAGCAGAGGCAGCCACAAACTGTGGATCACTTTGTAGCTCCAAACAAATTACCCAGGGCCAGTCACAGACAGCCTCTGACATTGGCCTGCACCAGAGTCCCTCCCAAGAGGCCCCAGAACCAACACAGTCTGTGGACAGCTTCAGACAACATCAGAGCAGGATCAAAGGGAGATCTCAGCTGACACCAGAACATAGAAAGGCAAGTTCTGCTTCATGTGGTCATCACCTGGACAGCAGCTCATACACTGTGGTTCAGTTGAGTCTCACAGTCAGTCTGAGGGTTGACCACATTCACAAATGGGCCAGTAGCAACCAAGATTCAATTACAACCTGACCAGGCATTGGTGCAGTAGATAGAGCATCAGACTGGGATGCAGAAGACCCAGGTTCAAAACCCTGAGGATGCCAGCTTGAGCGCAGGGTCACTGGCTTAAGCGTGGGATCATAGACATGAGCCCATGGTCACTGGCTTGAGCCCAAGGCCACTGGTTTGAAGCCCATGGTCACCCAGGGTTGCTGGCTTGAGCAAAGGGTCACTCGCTCTGCTGTAGCCCACACACACACATCAAGGCACATATGAGAAAGCAATCGATGAACAACTAAGGTGCTACAACAAAGAATTGATACTTCTCATCTCTCTCCCTTCCTGTCTTTCTGTCCCTTTCTCTGTCTGTCTCTTTCTCTCTGTCACAAAAAAATAAAGCTCAATTATAACAGGAGAGCCCACATAACCCACACAAAGGACATTCCTGAAACACCCAGCTCAGGTGATGAAGGAGACTGTGTCACTGGGTCCCATAGAACACCTACCACATGATGTCAGCCTATCAAGACTGGGAGTCATATAAGATTTACTTAATATATGGAAACAAATACAAAGAGGCAGCCAAAATGGAAAGACAAAAAAACAGGCCTCAAATAAAAGAACAAGAGAAATTTCCAGAAAAAAAGCTAAATGAAATGGAGTAAAGCAATTTATCAGATACAGAGTTTAAAAAGAAATGGTTATAATGATGTCTTTATGAGAACTACAACAGCATGAAAAAGGACTTAGAAACCATAAAAAAAGAGCCACTCAGAAACGAATACAATATCTGAAATGAAGTATACAGTAGAAAAAATAAACAGTAGGTTAGATGAAGCAGAGAACTGAATCAGCAATTTGGAAGGCAAGGTAGTAGAAAACACCCAATCAAAGCAGCAGGAAAAAAAAAAAAAAAAAAAAAAAAGAGGATACATCATTTAAGGGACCTTTGGGACAACATAAGTGTAAACAACATCTACATCATAGGGCTATCAGAAAGAGAAGTGAGAAACATGGAATTGAGAACCTATTTGAAGAAATAATGACTGAAAACTTCCTTAACCTGAGGAAAGGAAAGAAAAGACACACAAGTCCAGAAAAGTGGCAATATTCCTAAACACTGTGACCCCAAAGAGGCCCACACCGAGATGCATCATAATTAAAGTGGCAAAAGACAAAGAAAAATTTAAAAGCAACCAGAGAAAGACAGTTACATACAATGGAACTCCCATAAGACTATCAGCATATTTCTCAACAGAAACATTTCTGGCCAGAAAAGATTGGCATGCAATCTTCAAAGTAATGAAAAGCAAGGACCTACAACCAAGATTGCTTTACCCAGCAAGGATATAATTTAAAATTGAAGGGGAATGGAGGTCAGTCAGGATGGGGTGCTGGGAGGGACTGAGCAAGGATGTGGTCTCAGCTGGAGACTGGCCCCAGCCCGATCCCACAAGGAGCTCTGGGGCATGAGTGACTCCCCAGAGTTAGTTCCACCTCAAGTCAGTCAGCCATCAGCCGGGACTGCATAGTGGGGAGGGGGGGTATAACCTTTTTGATAAGGAAATTCTTTGATCTGAGAGCAATTGTTTGGAAAAGGAGGCTCTTGTGCCTCATTAGCAGTTCTGGTCTAAGTTATGTTTCCCTAAAATTTGTTTGGTGAAGCTCTAACCCTCAATACCTCAGAATGTGACTGTATTTGGAGGTAGGATCTTTAAAGGGGGTGAATAAGAGTAAGATAAGGCTGGTCAGATGGGACCTGATCCAGTCTGACTGGTGTCCTTATAACGAGATACTAGGACTCAGAAAGACACCAGGGGCACCAGTGCATAGAAGGTCAACCACTTACCTGCAAGCCGAGGAGAAACCAAACCTGTCAACACCTTGATATCAAAGTTCTAGCCTCCAGACTGTGAGAAAGTAAATTGCTGGTGTTTAAGCCACCCAGTCTGTGACATTTTGTCATGGCAGCCCTAGCTGATTAACACAGCAACCAGCATTCACAGCAGCAGAAGGACAAGTGTGCCCGGATGTTTTGGAGTGTGTCTGGTAAAAAAGTTTCAGGGAGACGTCAGTGTTCACTACACCCACTTACAAATGAGAAAACTATGACCAGAGAACTGAAATGGCATGTCCAAGATCACATGTCCAGTAAGCAACAGAGGCCAGATTTGAACCTTGCTCTAATACTATAGGTGATCCTCCTTAAAACAAACAAACAACAAATAAAAAAACATAATATGTATTTATTATAACATTTTGAAGATAGCTTTTAGCCGTTTTATTTTATTGGCTTAACAGCTGTTAACTTGCATGTTATAGCCTCATGGTATAAGAATATATCTTTAGCATTAAATGATTACATATCTTATGTTTCAGATCCCTAAGTATAGGGCAGATGTGTTATTGTAACTTAAGTTTTAAAAAAAAATGGATATGAAAAACTGTCATCACACATCTTCCAAATCAATTTTACTCTCTTTTCCTCTTTTTACTGACTTTATCGGGGAGATACTGGTTAACAAAATTATACAGGTTTCAGGTGTACAATTCTACAATATATCATCTATACAGTGTATTAATTGTGTGTTCACCACCCCAAGTCAAGTCTCCATCAATCACCATTTATTCCCCACTAACTCTCCTCTACAAGCTTCCACTGCCCCGCCCCTGGTTATCCTCTTAATCACTTTTCTATATCGTCTCCCCAACTGGAGGGAGACGATCTTTCTCAGAAACAACAGACATCACCAGCTCACTTGGGCTTCAGTTTCTGTCATTTTTATCCTAATTTGTCCCCACCTTACACATGAGGAAGCCCTATGAGGAAACTGAGGCAGTTCAGCATCGACCATGTTTACATCTGTCTTCTGAAGGCTTTGTCTTGGAACTCTGTTGTTTTGAGAATATTAATCACAGGTTCTCTCTACATATGAGAAGATGAGGTCTTTATTAAAAATGTTTTTATTGCCTGACCAGGTGATGGTGTAGTGGATAGAGAGTTGAACTGGGATGTAGAGGACCCAGTTTTGAAACCACGAGGTTGCCAGCTTGAGCGCAGGCACGTCCAACTTGAGCACGGGGTCTCTGGCTTGAGTGTGGGTTCATAGACATGACCCATGGTCTCTGGCTTGAGCCCAAAGGTCGCTGGCTTAAAGCCCAAGGTTGCTGGCTTGAACAAGGGGTCACTTATTCTGCTGTGGCCCCCTGAGTCAAGGCACATATGAGGAAGCAATTAATGAAAAACTAAGAAGCTGCAACGAAGAATTGATACTTTTCATCTCTCTCCCTTCCTGTCTGTCTGTCCCTATCTCTCCTTCTCTCTGACTCTCTCTCTCTCTCTGTCTCTGTAAAAAAAAAATGTTTTTTTAAAATTAATTAGGGCAGTCTTCATATGCACACATGCCATTTTTAGAAAAATAAGAACTTCTGAGACCTGCCTTGTCAGTGTAATAAAAGCTATTGTCATTCTGAACACTGTTGATCCCAATTTGTGATGGGAGAGAGAACACAGTCTTTGGGGAGGCCACAACAAAGATCTAACAATAATTTGGTTTGTTCTTATGATGGCTTTTGTTCAGTGATTTCTGGCTAAGTGTAATAAAGCCATTGATTCTTTCAGAAAACTAGGAAAGGAAGGAAAAATCAAGAAGGTTATCTCTGGTCCCCAGTTCACACCCAGACTGCCCCATCACAGCTAAAATAAGGAGCTTCGACTTTTTATAAAGAGATTCCCCCCCCATATGGTAGATATAGTGAGAATCATTTTTAAAGGAATCTTGTAGGTACTGTTAACTTCCCAGGAGAAGTGTCATAAAAGTGCAAATGAGTCTGTTGGGTTTCCCACATCACAAGTCACTTGGGCACTGAGCTCAGCAAGCATTAATCAATTCTGACACTATTATGAGATATGGAAAGACAGCCAGGGTGACGTGCAGCTGGAGCAGAGTCTGGGTCACCTGGACAAAGCCACAGTCTAACACTGAGTGTCATCACATTCTGGGTAATCTTGATTGAGTCCTTGAACTTGGTGGGCCTGTGGGATAGAGCTGGAAACCTTAGTATGAAGAAGACTTTGTGCTGTTCAAAGTGATGGCTCCATTTGAAATACAAGTTCAAAGTATATGAGAAAAAAGGGAAAGAGCAGGATTCCTAGGGAAAGAAATTTTCTATCTCCTCCTTTCTCTTGCCCCCCCCCCCATACACACACCCAGAAAACCATTAGGAAATTCTTTACCTAAGATACTACTGTGTGGTACTTTGAAAGTCCTTATCTTTTAGAGATTTAGTCATTCATTTATTCAACAAGAAGTCTGAGCATCTACTGTGAGTCATAGGTTGGAGATACCATGGTAAACAGGGTAGGCGTGGCTTCTGCCCTGCAGGGGCTTCCTCTCTCCTGGGGATAGCAGGAGAAACTATTTTCATTTGAGCAGATATGAAGTGCCAGCCATTGTGATAAATTAGTGGTTCTCAAACACAAGTGTGCGTCAGGATCCCTGGAAGTCTTGTTAAAATACAGATTGTTGGGCCCTCAGCCCAGTTTCCGATTCACTAGGACCTGGGAGGCCTGATAATTTGCATTTCTAAGAAGATTCCAGGTGTTGCGTTGCTGCTCTAAGAACCGTGGAGCTGAACTCTGCTGTATTTTCAAGGCATATCTGTGGGTAGAGTCATTTAGGAGAGTGGTGGCCATGCAGACTGAGATATGCCTTTCACATAACCAAGTTCCTTTAAAGTAAACTTGGCTTTCACTTTGATTTTTGATGTTCCAAGTGTAATGAAAGTCCTGGATAAGACAACCAGAGGAGAAGGGGTTTCAGTATTATTGCTGAGTTCTCTTAGTGCCGAGATGCAATGGCGTGATCGCTGTACATTTTAGAAGAAGTACCACAGAAGGAACCCTGGGAAGAAAGATACAACTACAGCTGGATTCCTTTAGACCAGTTGTAGTCAACCTGGTCCCTACTGCCCACTAGTGGGCATTCCAGCTTTCATGGGCGGTAGCAGAGCAACCAAAGTATAAATAAAAAGATAGATTTAACTGTAGTAAGTTGTTTTATAAAGATTTATTCTGCCAAACATAGCAAAAATCCGACATAAAATACTTGGTAAGTAATTATTATTATATGCTTTAACTTGCTGTAACTCTGCTTTATAAATTTTATAAAGTAAAGTTACTTCCATACTTTATAAATCACCATTACTGTGGAACCGGTGGGCGGTTAGAAAATTTTACTACTAACAGAGATACAAACGTGGGTGGTAGGTATGAAAAGGTTGACTACCCCTGCTTTAGACTCTGTGAACCATGGTTTTACCAAGGCAGCTGGCTTGGTGCCAGACGCTTTGCTAGTAACAGAGTAGCAAGAGCATTTATTCCTCTTGGGTTGTTAACTCTCCAAAAATTTAGCTATGAATTGGAATTGAGAGTACCTTTGCTAAGTCACAAGACCCAAATCATGTTGAAAAAGAAGCAACCTTGGGAATTCCACAGTCATAATTTTAAATATACACTTTTTATTGAAAAAAATGAAAACAGGAGAAAAAAGAAGAAATAAGACACTGATTATATCACCACCCTAACAGATACAGTCTCTTTTTCTGTACATATTTTTCATAGTTGCAACCTTACTATGTATCAAAATTCTATTTTTTTTTTTTTTACTATTACAGCATAATTTGAAAAATTAGATGAATATACTGATGTTTATCTGAAAGGCAGAAACTGTGGGCCAAACCAAAAACACGAAGCTAGTCTGTTCCAAAAGGAAAATTTATAAAATTGCGGGGGTGCAGGCCCTGGCTGGTTGGCTCAGCGGTAGAGTGTAGGCTCAGTGTGTGGAAGTCCCGGGTTCAATTCCTGGTCAGGGCACACAGGAGACGCGCCCATCTGCTTCTCTACCCTTCCCCTTCTTCTTTCTCTCTATCTCTCTCTTCCCCTCCTGCAGCCAAGTGGAGCAAAGTTGGTCCAGGTGCTGAGGACGGCTCCATGGCCTCCACCTCAGGTGCTAGAATGGCTCCAGCCAAAACGAAGCAATGCCCTGGGTGGGCAGAGCATCGCCCCCTGGTGGGCATGCTGGGTGGATCCCAATCGGGTGCATGCGGGAGTCTGTCTGACTGCTTCCCTGCTTCTAGAAAACTTTGGAAAAATACAACAACTACAAAAAATTCCTGGGTGCAGGTGAGCCAACCAGCCAGGGCCTGCACCCCCGCATTAGATATCAGGAGCATTAGATATCAGGGCTAGGGGCAGATTAGCATATTTTGGTTTATGGCCTTGGTCACTGACTTGATGAGTAGGAGGTAGGTGGTTCAGCTGCAGAAACACCTTCTCTGCAAGTTTTTTGTTTTTTTGTTTTTTTATTGAGACAGGGAAAGTCAGAAATAAGGACAGCTAGGGACAGATATAAAGGCAGAGAGATGAGAAGCATCAATTCTTCCTTGTAGCACCTTACTTGTTCAATGATTGCTTTCTCATATGTGCCTTGACTGGGGGGGGGGGGGGTGGCTCAGCAGAGCAAGTGACCTCTTGCTCAAGCCAGCAACCTTCGGCTTCAAGCCAGCAACCATGGGGTCATGTCTATGATCCCATGCTCAAGTCAGCGACCCTGCACTCAAGTGGTGAGCCCATGCTCAAGCCGGCAAACTTGGGGTTTCGAACCTGGGTTCTCCATGTCCCAGTCCAATGCTCTATCCATTGCACCACCGCCAGGTCAGGCTGTAAGTTTTTTCTGATGTAGCACAGGCCTAATCAGCACAGTCCTATCTGGTGTCCTTGGTAAACCTCCCAGACAGCCTGCGTTAGGTGTCTCCCAGGAACAGCTGGGTCCTGGCCCCTCTGGGAATTACCGTGAAATTTCTCACACAGACTCTGTTTTTCCTTAGGATACAAAGTAAAGATTTAGGATTTGTGAACTAAGTTTCTAATTAATGTACAGGCTTTAACTTAACACAGTCAATCCTGTGACTAGGTTTTTATAAACAGCTATTGTGATTTAAACTCCCCTAATTGTCAGGTGCCTCCCCAGTGTAAGCTTTTCCTCCTGACATTCCTGCAAAGGTAAACATTTTGCTACATTTCAAAAGGCCAGGAAGCCGTTAAGAGAGAATAGCAAGCAAATTAACTACAACCTCGCAGTGGGGGCTGAGAATGTTCTGTTTCAAGGCCTTCTTCCTCCTGTGGGCCTGCACTGTTCTCAGGATGGCAGCTGAGTAGCCATTGTATCATTATCTAGCTATCTCCCTATGGTTGCTTATAAAGGGATTTCAAATAATGAAATAAGAAAGTTCTGCAGACCATTTTCTTGTTATAAAATCTTCTCTGCAGTTAGAATACCCCCCCCCTTTAGAAGAGATTCTAATAAATGAAATTTATATGTATTAATGATTTTTCTTAAAGTTACTTCATTTTCCCTTTAGGCAAAGTTCTCATTATATTGGCTCATTTTGTTTTTCTTTTTCTTTTTAAAACTTTTTAATGCATTTTCTGAGCATTAAAAAGTTTAAAAGCTGATGCAATAATGGATAAGTACTGGGGAATTTCTCATTAAACAGTTACGCTGGCACGTCATTTTCTGCGTGAAGGTCCTGTAAGATAGAGCGGTGGTTCTCACAGTGTCATACTAGCAGCATTCTTAGGAAATGTGGGATCTCCGGCCCCGCCCCAGTCCTCCTGAATCTGAAACACTGGGCATGGGGCAAGTGTTCTGTGTTCTAACGAGCCCTCCGGGGGATCCTCATGGCACACACAGGTCATCTGAGGTCGAGGACAGGGATACTTGACTGAATGTGAGTGAGTGCCCCTGGCGTTCAGGGCCCCAGCTCCCTGCACACCAATTTACCAGGATGACTAATGGTCAGTTTTTGTATCTCATAAATCAAAAATCTATTCCATGTCCAACATCCTTCAGAGTTACTGGGAAGACAGTCACGGATTTTATCTATGACATGGTTTTACTAGCAAAGGTGAAAATCTCTAGCTAATCATAAAATAGCACTAATTCAGCAGAAAAAAATGATAGGAGGCAGGTCATTTGCATTCTAGTCTAGTGTTCACCATGCAGGCAGCTATGTGACCTTTGGTTGGTTCTTTCTGAGTCTCACTTTCATTACCTGAAAAATGACATAAAAACTGGAATAATTGTCGCAATGATCAAATAGAATAATAAGTGTAAATATGCTTTTACAAACTGTAAAGTGTAACTGTAGCCTACTTACTCACAACTTTGTTCTTCCTGATCAATAAAATGGAAATAGTCCTCTAAATCTCCAGAGAGATTGTAAATGGCCAAGACAGCTAATGGCACAATTAGAACTCTTCTCAAGTAAAGTTTATTTCTTTTATTTTTTTTTTTTTTGGTCTAATATACACAGGTTGTAAGATGTAGAGATATTATAGAGTTTTACATATTTTATTATGGTGCTTCTATACAGTATTGTTGGACAAATAAGTTTGTAACAAGTGTCTTTAGGTTTGCTGGCTTGTATTGGAGCAGCGCCCTGTAGGGAAGGCTGTGGGTGCTTGCCCTCAGGGCGGCAGATTGCAAATTGTAGACTGCCTGCCTCCATGGGGGGGGGGGGGAGTTGTTTGCTAGAGAAGAGGTAGTTCCACCTGGGCTGAGGGGTTTGGGTGCCCTGCTGAGGTTGGTGGAGGCCTGTGAGTCCAAAAGGGGAGTCCAGAGATGGGGTCCAGGTTGTAGAACCAGAGAGGGGGTCAGGGCTTGGGAGCCCTGAGAAAGGGAAGCCATTTTCCCTGTTGTTTGCTTGTTGACCTTTACGAGACTCTAAGAAATGGAATGGCCCACCATTTTTTGGCTCCACAATTCCTTTACTGTCTGCCTGAATCCAGTGTGAACCTGCATGGCCACAGTGCCAGACACAAGCCTTACAAGTATATAATAGTACTTTTATTTGAACTAGTCCCATCATAGAGCAGTGGTTTTCAAAGTGGTCCCCCTGGACCAGCAGCCCTACCACCCCTGGGAAGCTATTACAAATGCACATTTCCAGGCCTCATCCCAGACCTCCTGAATAAACATCTCTGAGTTTTACAAGCCCTGTAGGGGACCCCAATGCTCACTTGAGTCTTATAGGAAAATATTAATTTGGGTCTGTAAAGCCAATAGCCACGGCCACCATCACAGCCACCTGGCCCATGCAGGTTTGCATTTGATTCGGACAGATGGTAATGAAACAACAGAGCCAAGAACTGGTGGGCCATCATCTTTATCCTAGCTCGCACCCGGTGGGTGAGAAATATACACAGTGGGAAAACACATCCCTTTCCATTCTGGGCTCCCAAAGCCACTGACTCATCCGAGTTTCCTAGAATCAAAGGTTTCTAGCTCACCAGCCTTATTCACCTCTGTTCCCCATCTCCTTCTCTCTGCACAGACTCTGCACAAACTGGCTTCTCCCTCAGCACTCCACCATCTTGGCTGCTTGTCCTCTGCTCTCCTCTCTAATGCTAATCTCAGGAACCGAGAGAGAGTGAGCTCCCGGTCTGCCTGCCCCATTTTATAGTGTAGAAATCAAAACCTTTAATCCAATATACAAACAAGAAAGTTTCTGATACAAAGTCACTTACCTGAGGCATAATGGGATTCCTCATGAGAATGCACCACCCTACATCATGCAATCAGTCAAGGGTGTGGGGAAAAGTTTAGTCTTAAAACTAAGCCTTAGGCTGTAACCACCCTGCCTGCCTACAGCCTGTCCCCCACACCCAATGCAAACTATAAGCGAGCAAACCTATATATCATATTTACAAACTTATTTGACCAACAGGGTCTTAATTGAAGGTTGTGACAAAGCACACCCCTTTCCCAGAACAGGGTGATTGCTTCTCTTTTTCTCCAGCGTGGATTTGCAATAACCGTGTCCAAGTTCAGGCAGCCATTATTGGGTTACTCCACAGATGCGCCACGTCACTGCCCACCCTGAGAGCGGAGATCTGGAATGCTACTCCAGTGCCTCTGTTAGGAGGCCGACTTCAGGGTGCGATGAAATTAAAGCTATTCATCACAGGCCGTCTTTCCCCCAGTGATAGGGAAACGGGCCTTAGCTGTAAAAGGCTTCCAAATGGGCCTGCATACAGAAACACACTGCTTGATGCAGTGGTCCCCAACCTTTTTTGGATTACGGACCAGTTTAATGTCAGAAAATATTTTCACGGACCAGCCTTGAAGGTGGGATAGATAAATGCACAAAATAAAATTATGCGACCAGCATAAAAACTGTGGTATTTAAAAAAAATTTTTTTTTCAGAGTCAGAGAGAGGGACAGACAGGGACAGACAGGGACAGACAGACAGGAACAGAGAGAGATGAGAAGCATCAATCAGGTTTTCATTGCAACACCTTAGTTGTTCATTGATTGCTTTCTCATATGTGCCCTGACCATGGGGCTACAGCAGACCAAGTAACCCCTTGCTCAAGCCAGCGACCTTGAGTCCAAGCTGGTGAGCTTTGCTCAAACCAGATGAGCCCGCACTCAAGCTGGCGACCTCGGGGTCTGGGACCTGGGTCCTCCGCATCCCAGTCCGACGCTCTATCCACTGCGCCACTGCCTGGTCAGGCGAACTGTGGTATTTTTAAATATAATTGTTGAACTTATGAGACAAGCATCAAGAGAGTCTTAGACGGATGTAACAGAGGGAATCTGGTCATTTAAAAAAAATAAAACATCGTTTAGACTTAAATATAAATAAAACAGAAATAATGTAAGTTATTTATTCTTTCTCTGCGGACCGGTACCAAATGGCCCATGAACCGGTACCGGTCCGCGGCCCGGGGGTTGGTGACCACTGGCTTGATGGACACAGTTTGATCAGACTTACATTTCTTTTGACTCTTCCCGTGGAATAGGAGCCCTTTTCTGAGCTGCACCTAGTTCATGGTACTTAAGGGAAACTGGGGACGGATTCCTCCCAGTTTGTTTCATGACTTTGACTTAGGCACCATGCTGGGAAGGCACTTTCTCCCTGACCTTTCTTTCCTTCTGTGCCTTCCTGGGAGGGGATCTTTGGTAAGGGAGGGAAAGAAAGGGCCAGGTGGCTGGGGGAGGATCTACATACTAGCCAGAGAAAGGTGCGTCTGTGTTTAGAGTTGTATGATCCAGCCCGCTGCAAAAACCGAAGACCTAAAGTGACTTCTTGGTAGATTTTAGTTTTCATATATTTTTCTTGCTGTGATCTTTGTGTCATTGCGTGTGAGTCAAATAAAGAGTGTTACAAAGCATTGCCCCAAATACAAACCATCTATTTCATCTGGTGCTTAACTGAAAATCGGTGATCTGTAGGGAAAACAGTCTGGGTTTGTGTTACCAAGAGGAACCATGAGATGTACAACATGCTCCTTCCTAAGGAATTGGCAAAGGCAGTTTCGAATATATGTAATTTTTGTCTTTTGAGCCAACTACTTTTGTTTCCACAGTACTGCTTCATGTTTTACGGGAAACTGTAGATAGCAAAGATTTTAAAGTATTTCATTGCCGGGGAATTTTACAGACATTGATTTCAGAGGATTCTGGGATAAGTTCATTAAAAGTCCATTTTTACAGATGTGGAAATTAAGTGAACATGTGTGTAAGATTTCCTTACATACAGATGCTTTCATATGAACCATATGATTGAATCTTCATCACTCCTCTGATAGAGTAGGCTTATGTCAGTTTTACTGGTGAAATTGAAACTTAGTAAGTTCAGATCCCTTGTCCAGGTTCTCATCTAAGACAGGGGTCCCCTACTATGGCCCATGGGCTGCATGCAGCCCCCTGAGGCCATTTATCTGGACCCCGCCGCACTTCCGGAAGGGGCACCTCTTTCATTGGTGGTCAGTGAGAGGAGCACATTGACCATCTCATTAGCCAAAAGCAGGCCCATAGTTCCCATTGAAATACTGGTCAGTTTGTTGATTTAAATTTACTTGTTCTTTATTTTAAATATTGTATTTGTTCCCATTTTGTTTTTTTACTTTAAAATAAGATATGTGCAGTGTGCCTAGGGATTTGTTCATAGTTTTTTTTTATAGTCCAGCCCTCCAATGGTCTGAGGGACAGTGAACTGGCCCCCTGTGTAAAAATTTGGGGACCCCTGATCTAAGAAGTGGTAAAGGTAGCCTGACCCGTGGTGGCGCAGTGGGTAAAGTTTTGACCTGGAATGCTGAGGTCACTGGTTCGAAACCCTGTACTTGGCTGGTCAAGATGTGTATGGGAGTTGATGCTTCCTGCTCCTCCCCTCCTTCTCTCTCTCTCTCTCTTTCTCTCTCTAGCTTCTCTAAAATTATTAAATTAAAAAAAAAACTTAAGGAGTGGTAGAACTAGATTCATCCCTTGAGTCTGTGATCTCAAATTCCATATTTTTCCCAGTAGACAAAAGTTGGTAGCAACAGGATGAAAAACAGTGCTGTGTGCTAGAATTTAGAGGAAGAATTATATTTATAAATCAGAGTATGGTGTAAAGCCTAAAATGCCGATAGTTTTAATGTGCTAGGCAGTGGTCGGCAAACTTATTAGTCAACAGAGTCAAATATCAACAGTACAACGATTGAAATTTCTTCTGAGAGCCAAATTTTTTAAACTTAAACTATATAGGTAGGTACACTGTTATTAACTTAATTAGGGTGCTCCTAAGCTGGCCTTTGCTAATCATTAGGTATTTTGTGGAAGAGCCACACTCGAGGGGCCAAAGAGCCGCGTGTGACTCACAAGCCGCGGTTTGCTGAGCACTATGCTAGGGTGTCAGTATGTAATTTCCTCCTGTTTCCAAGAATATTTCTCTATTTCTAGCCCCCCATCAGCAAAGTGAATTGATATTACTGTGCTTTTTGTGATCTATTCTTGGTCTTTCTTGGTCGAAGACCATTATAAGCACCAGCTGTGTTCTTAGTAATGTTACACTAAATAGTGTAGGTAGCCACTTCTTGGCTTCAGTTTAATGGGTGATCTTTTCTGCCTTTTTCTTTTTTCTTTTTTAAATAAGTGCCCTGTGTGCATGTGAGTAAGTAGGGCCTGTGAGTAAACATCATCTCAAAAGCCTTCATAGCTTGTTAGAAAAAAATCTTAATGTTTTCCTCAGCTTGCCAGTGTGGATGGAAAAGGGGCCACACACTGAACCTGACCAGCTCAGAAAGGCCTGCATGGTGGCCTTGCAGACTCAGGGACCTAAAGTAAGCACACAGGATGGTCTGAAATCGAAAGTTTTTAATTAAAAGCAGTGTATGGTGGGTAGTCAAGGGAGTTATTCAGTATCTGAACAAAGGTCAGTGCTTGCTTTGAAGCCTGATGCCCTTTGCATCTACAATAACGTACATGATAGCATGCCTTTGAAATGTAAAGGTGGATTTCTTTTTATGCCCCCTCCTGGCAGACGTCCCACCAGAGCAGGAACCAACAAACCCCTTCATTGTTATTATTATCATGTTAATTAATTTACCTAGCATATGCCTTCCTATATAAAAGAAGTTTCGGTCTGCAGTGGATAAAGCATCAACCTGGAACGCTGAGGTCGCAGGTTCGAAACCCTATACTTGTCCGGTCAAGGCACATATGGGAGTTGATGCTCCCTGCTCCTCCCCCCTTTCTCTTTCTCTTTCTCTTTCTCTCTCTCTCTCTCTCTCTCACTCTCACTCACTCTCCTCTCTAAAATGAAGAAATTAAAAATAAATAAAAGTTGCAGCATTTATATTTTTACTTCTTATCTAATCCTAGAGATTCTCACTCCCACTTTGCCTTCTCCCACCTCCCTGATCTATCACCAATCGATTTCATGTAACCCCCTTCCATCTTCCCCTCATTTATACATGGTTCTAACGTATCTATAAAATAAGTGATGAAACCGCCATTTCCCGGGAGCACTTTCTCAATCTGTTGAGGCTCTGCTTCCCCTCAGTTGTCGACAGTTTGTCTCAAACTCGCAAAAATTCTTACAGGTTTGGAAGGTTTTTTTGTTTTTGTTTTTTTTTTTTATATATATACCATGACACTAGCATGCCTTTGCTGTACATCCTGTCCATCTTGCCTGGTCTCACCACTTAAATTTCCTTTAGAAAATAAATTCCTGGGAAGAGAGCGGAAGTGCTTCCACCATAACTACCTCTGCAAACACTTTATGTGGGGGAGTAATAGGGTCCTGAGCTCAGGCGCGTCTCATCCTGCTGTTTCTCTGAAATCACCTCATTTGTGACAAGGACCCATGCTTAAAGATGTTAAAGGAAATCTTTTCTTCTTCTTCTTTTTTTTTTTTTTGTATTTTTCTGAAGCTGGAAACGGGGCCCCACCGGGATCCACCTGGCACGCCCACCAGGGGGCCACGCTCTGCCCACCAGGGGGTGATGCTCTGCCCCTCCGAGGCGTCGCTCTGCCTCAACCAGAGCCACTCCAGCGCCTGGGGCAGAGGCCAAGGAGCCATCCCCAGCGCCCCGGCCATCTTTGCTCCAATGGAGCCTTGGCTGCGGGAGGGGAAGAGAGAGACAGAGAGGAAGGAGGGGGGGGTGGAGAAGCAAATGGGCGCTTCTCCTATGTGTCCTGGCCGGGAATCGAACCCGGGTCCCCCACACGCCAGGCCGACGCTCTACTGCTGAGCCAACCGGCCAGGGCCCTTTTCTTCTTTTTAATGGTTTTATTCTTCCATCTTAAAAACGTGGTTGAAAAAAGAAAAAAAAAATTTGGTTGAAATAGGGTCACTTCTTTTTCCCTCTACTGGTTTTATTTTGCTGAGTGTTTGTTACTTTCAGCCAGATACTTTCAGAATCTAAGATTCAGCTCTCCCTCCCTCGGAAGCTGTGTCAGTACAAACACAACGCAGCTCGAGGGGAAAGCACGGGGAATCCGAGCCTCATTATAATTTTAATGACTGGTGGGACATGATTGTTGTTTATTCTTTGTTTCAGGGATCCCGGAAGACCCACTTACAGCTGAGGAGTATTATGCTGATAAGTTTGATTCCTGTTCTGAAGAGAGTGGGGAGGAGGAAGAGGAAACAGAGTTCTCAGAACTGGAGGAAGAGGTCAAGGAGGAGGTCCTCGAACCTAATTACAGAACAAGCCAACAGGTACACACTGCTCCCCACCAGAAGTGATGGGACTCTCTGGGGTATTGATCGGGCTGTGACTTCCCAGACAATCAAGAATGTCTTATCACCTGAAGAAGGGAGGGGGACAGGGTTTGTTATAAAGGCTCCATTTGATGCGTGTTGGTTTCCAAGGTCCAGAGGCAGACAGGAGCCCCATGGATTTCTGAGAATCTGATCTGGGCCATGTAGATGAAGGAAGAGCTGGGGTACCCAGTAATTATTGAGGTGAGGGGAACACACTGCCTTGTACACTGAGGAGCACCCCATTCACAAGCTTTGAATAAATGATGCAAATGTCTCTTTAGCAGGGAGAAGGGGATTTTTAAAAATATACAGGTACTTTCTGCCTGACCAACAGTGGCGCAGTGGATAGAGTATTGGCCTGGGCTGCTGAGGACCCAGGTTTGAAACCCTGAGGTCACCTGCTTGAGCATAGGATCATAGACATGACCCTATGGTCTCTGGCTTGAGCCCAAAGGTCGTTGGCATGAAGCACAAGGTCACTGGCGTAAGCAAGGGGTCACTCACTCTGCTGGAGCCCCCTCCCCCCCATCAAGGCACCTATGAGAAAGCAATCAATGAACAACTAAGGTGCTGCAACAGAAAACTGATGCTTCTCATCTCCCTTCCTTCCTGTCAGTCTGTCTGTCTCTCTCTCTCTCTCAGTAAATATATATATATCCTGACCTTTGGTGGTACAGTGGATAAAGAGTTGACCTGGAACACTGAAGTTGCCAGTTCGAAATGCTGGGCTTGCCTGGTCAAGGTACATATGGGAGGTGATACTTCCTGCTCCTCCCCCCTTCTCTCTTTCTCTCTCTCTCTCTCTCTCTCCCTCCCTCTCTTTCAAAATGAATAAATCTAAAAGAAATACACACACACACACACACACACACACTTTCCTGTCTGGTAATCAGATTTGTGAGTCCTGTCTCAATGCACAACTTCATTCTGAGGAGACCGTGGGCTGAGCGGCTGATCTTCCTGGGCGGTTTTAACTTCTGAGGGCCCATCCCAACATGCAGTGCTGAGAGGTCTCGAGAGCATGCCCTTTCCACAGAGCTCTGTAACTATAGCCAGACAGAGCCCCACGCAGGCCAGAGGCTGAGAAACAGCCCTGGCTGCCATCTCTGTGTTGAGTGGTGGCAGGAGAGGGGGAAAGTGAGAAGAATGTGGGGAGAAAGTGGGTGACCTTGGGCAGTTTTTAGGCTCGGATCCTTCATTTTCTTCTTAGACCGTGACTTAGCAACTTTTCCAGTTTTAAACTTTTGGAGGTACAGCAGCTTTTTATTAACTGGGAAAACCAGTAAGCTGGTAAAATAAAAGTCAATCAAGAAGCACCATGTCAATGGACACTTAATTCAGGAGGATTGTTTTTTGGAATGGAGAGAAGGTTGTATGTAATCCATTCAACCATTTAATGAAGACCAAGTAATATATCATATCGAATAAATAAAACAAGACATCTTCTCAGGTTCTATTTAAGAAGAAGAGAGAGAGGCAGGAAGAGGGAAATTAACATTGCGTGGATATGGGGCAAAGCAGAAAAAGGGATGAGAAAGAGAGAAGAGAAAGAAAGAAATGAGAGGGGAAAATTAAAAGACAAATACACAAAGAGAGAAACAAAGGAGGAAAACACAGTCAGGTGGGGGCTCTTCAGGTTGCCAAAACAAAAACACTTTCCTTAGACCGTTTCTGCACTTTTTCCTGATGGACTCTGGTGAACCACAGCACCTCCACCCACAAAATAAAATAGTTTCTCTTGGCTTCGGTGCCACTGGCCAAAACAACGAAGACAGATATTATTGCCATGTTGCAGAACCACCTTTCTGGGCCACTTGTTTTTCCTAGTATTTGATATCATTTTTCCCTCCTCAAACATGGCTGCTGTGGGTTTGTGATTGATATGGGAATGGCCTTTTGTTTTTTTAAGTTAATTTATTAACAACACACAAATACAGTTAGAACACTGCTGAGACCCAGTCGCTGTTGGCTTTGTGAAATGAGTGAAACCTGTAGCCACCTCTAGGGTTCACCTCCTCTCCCTGCTCCCCCACCTTGGCCTTGACTTCTAAGGGTGCCAGGGTCTCCTTAGGTGATCCCCATCCTCATGGCTTTTATTTGAGTATTCCGATCAAAGTTGGATTTCCTTCCTTCAGATGGGCCAAATGTCTTCTAGTTCTAACTTTGACAAAAGATGATCTTTCAGAAAAGAACACAGTCACAGGCTTCACTGGGATTGATTGCAGACTCCCCTGCACCACCAATGACGGTCTTTCAGCGGCATCGCCAAAGCAGTTTTATTAAGTACTTAATTGCTGCTGATTGTCAGTTGCTTCTTTGCTGCAATAAACAGAACATCAATAACACCTTTATCACAGCCGTTACCATCTCGTTGATAGCTTTTGTGCGAAGTCCGTGGTCGCTGAACTGGAACCAGCCTCCCAGATCTCAGGGGAACACAATTTATGGTTGTCATCATAACAGGGTTCTCAAAAATATTTATGGGGCCTGTCACTGAAAAGTGTTTCATGTGCAGTAATGGGCATGTTGTAGGGCTGCAGACCGATGGGTGTTTCTGTAGACCATTCTGACTTTCCCTTCCTGCCTTGACCATCATTCCTCTCTGCCCCAAGGACTATCAATGCCCCATGTGCACCAGTAAGATGCATACTAGCTGGACCATAGTGACTTCACACAGAACTGTCTCAGGAAAAGCTCCATTTAATGAATGTGGCTTTTACTGCTGCTTGTTCTAAGTCTCCTAGGACCCAGGTGTTTGTTCTTGCTAAGATGAAGGGCTGCAGAGCCCCTTTTCCCAGCTAACTCTGAAATTTTCAATGTTTTGACCAAATCCTCCAGGGGCTTTGAAATTCTCTCTGCTCAATGAAGCAGTAGAGAAAGCAGGAGGGATCTGCTAGGAATGGCACCACAGGGGCAGAGAGGTTGATACAGCCCAGGTAAAGCCTAAGATTTTACTGAGGACCCACAGAGCAGATCACCGTGAGAGCAGGTACATCAGGAATGTCTTCTGGCAGTGGAGTCATCGGTTTAATCAAAGTGTAATTATTGTAACAATAGCGGCTTAACATCTCCAGAGCCTTCATTCTATGCCCAGTCAGCTCGGGTCCTCTGGAAGCAGATAACAAGACAGAATTAGAAATCAAGGAGACCTACCTGTGAAGTGGGTGGAGAGAGCTTCAAACCACAATGCCAGTCTGCACAGTTGAGCGTAGAACAGAAGGGAAGGGAGCTGGTTTCAGTGAGGTTCCGAGAAAGGCTTGGCCACGTCGATAGAAAGTGGGGTAGTCCTCGTTCCTCACTGGGCAGGGTGGTCTGGCTCCTTTATTCCCACCTGGCTCACGTTGGCCAGAGGCCGCCTGGGAAGAGCATGGCCTCAATTCGAACAGTGCATTGGCTCCTGCGGACACAGCCGCTGGAGGCCGTCAGCTTAGGCCACAACTTGCCGCAGGCCCCCTCTTGAAGAGCTGTGTAAGTGTGCATCTCCGTGGCCGTCACAGAAGCATTATTTCATTTAATTCTTGTAACATCCTTTTGATGTGTGGATTCTAGTTGAGCAACCTCAAACAAGAATTTAACTGGCTGGACTTCAAAGAAGGAAAGGGGTCGGGGTGAGGAAGATAGTGAGGATGGGAGAACGGGGAGACTGTGAGTCGGGGCTGCCCACTTTCAACCCAGAAGGGAGTGCCCCGGGGGAGAGGGGGCGGGGAGCTGTGGGTCCAGAGCCCGCACTGCATCTCAGCTTCTGCCGTCTCTCAGGTTGTGAACTCCCTGTTGCTTTGAATTACTGCCCTAGACTTGCGGAGTTTAAAGATGCATGTTTTTCATACAATGCACTCATCTCTTTCATGTGGTGCTGCACAAAGAAACCACTGGAGGATACTTGTCTGTAATTGATCATGGTATTGGGACCGACTTTAAAGTCCAGGTCTGTTTGAAGATGAGACTGTTGTGATGTCCTAACTTTGCACAAGAGGAAACTGAGGCCTAAGGAGGTGAAGTAACTTCTCTAAGAGCTAGACTGTCTTTTCTATTTTCAACCCTTGCTCTGTAGTCTTCTCCCGCACAACCACTGAGTGAGCCTGCTAGGTGGCGGGGAATGGCCCGCGGGGCCACTGCATTATCTGTCCTCTGGTGATACCTGTTTTACTGATCAGAATGACTGAGATACATAGAAACCAAAATTCATACCTGTAAGGCCGTTGGCCACGCCCATGCAGATTCGCATCAAATTCAGGCAGACAGTAAAGGAACTGTGGAGCCGGAAAGTGGTGGGCCATTCCGTTTATTAGAGTCTCGCAAAGGCAGATGAGCAAGCAGGCAGGGAAAACCGCTTCCCTCTCTCAGGGCTGATGAGCACACAGGTCTGGGATGAGGGACCTTCTCCGGCAAACAATGGCCCCTCTCAATGGCAGCAGGCAATCCAATCTACAATCTGCTGCCCTGAGGGCAAGCACCTGCAGCCTTACACAGACTATACACACATGGTGCTGCCCCGTGCTCATGCACCAATCAGGCAAAGAGCAAGCGAGCAAGCCTAACACACTTGTTTGCCCAAAAATACTGCTTCCAGAAAAAGTTGAATTATGAAATTAAAATGAAAAAGAGCACATCTGTCATGCAGATCTCTCTCCTCCTACTGTGTTTTTATAGAAGGTGCCAGAACTTTCGAGTCCAAATAATAGGGCTGGTTTACCTGATGTTTATGTGGTATGACCTAATTAATTTAATTTTGACATGGGAGAAACACTGTGTGTCTTCAATGGACCTTGGAGGTTTGAGTTCTAAGGAGCAGCCCGACTTGCTGAGGTGTTAATACTAACGGTTCCGGTTCCATGGGCCTTCTGTAGACCCAATGTATGTCACTCAAAGGAATGACTTTGATGTGGTGATTTCCACCCTGTCCCTTATTTTATTTTATTTATTTATTTTTTTTGGTCATGGTTGCTTCCCCTTCCCTCTCTACCTGTTCTTGTCCAGGATGAAGCGTAGCTCATTGCCGGTCAGACAGGAACCAGCAAAACCTTGCTCTGGGGCGTATTTCAGTGTGCTGTGTGGAAGGCCATAGTCCCCAAGTCATTTTTCATTAAGTTCACTATTGGGTTTAGGATAACACCAAAACTTTTTACCCCGTTACCAAAAGCATGGAGGGAAAGAGGGAGACTCAGAAGGCTGATAAAGACAGAGCCGAACTGAGCTGAATGTCAGGGTCCACGCAGTCTCCTGTGCGGAGTGTGGCAGCCACTACCTCCTTGTTGGTGGCTGAGCAGAGGCCCACAGGTAGATGGGCCGGTGAGGGGACAATGACCTGCACTACAAGGTGCCCCCTGCTCTGCTGTGCTGTTCCTGGTGGTGGTGGGGGGAGTGTAGGGGAGATGGTGAGAGTGGTAGAGAGGGTCATGCTGATTTTTTTAGAACTAATAAGACTAGTTGGAATGGTGCTTTTGGGGTTTTTTTCTCTCCAACACCACCCCCTGCTCCCGCCACACATGCACACACCAATTCTGTCTCCCCAACTACTGTCAGAGCCGAGGTGCCCTGCCCATCCAGGGTACAACAGAGTCTACAAAAAATATGCAAATCTTCCTGAACAAAACGCCCATCCTACTGTCCTGTGATTCATTTACATGGATAAATTTAATCTTCTGAATATTTTATTCACCTGGAAAAAGGAAGTAAACAGGGTTTCAGGGTGTCCAGACTAGGAGGAAAGGAGTGTGGCACATTGGGGACATCGCAGGAGGTGCTGGCTTCTCCATACAACTTGCTGGTCTGGAAGCACATGGTTCACATTGTACCGGAGAAGACAGTAGTCATGGCTAACAAAACAGACCCTCCTCGCGGCTGCTGGACGCAATGCTCACGAAGCCCTCTACACTTCCTGCCGTTCTCCACTGACAGGCACTTTATGGGGTTAAGATTTTTCCATCCCCCGTACAGGTGGCAAAACTGCGAAGTAGGGCGAATAACTCTTTCAACCTAGGTCACCCAGCCCATTGATAGAGCTGGCTCTGAGACCAGAAAAATACCGTGTCGGCTAGAAGACATCTGGGGCGAGTACAGAACTCAATGTAGAAGTTGGTAAAGCAGAGGAAAGGAGGTGCTGGGGGCCTAAGGGACAGTCCCAAAATGTGTGAGCATGGAACATGATCTGATGTTTTCACATCTTGTTCAAAACAGGAGTAAAGCCAGGTGGGAGTCAAAAATAGTGATCTGCAATAAAGCGGAGCGGACCAGCAGGGTGAGCTTTCGGGACATGAAAACTTTTCTCTGTTTGTTCCAGTAAACCTTCGTCACACTGCAGGACTCTCTCCCCTAGCCTGCTGGCATGTGGCGTGTAAAGAGATGATTAGTTAGCCAAGAGCAAGGGAGCTGTTGGGAGGCTGAGGACTGACTGGAGGCAGGCTTCCCTCCACGCTGGTAACTCTAGGAAGGGATTGCAGGGAAGGGAGTCCCAACCTCACCAGCTTCCGGTAAATCCATGCCCATGTTCTTGGGAGTGTGTTGTAAACAGCACCTCTCTATCATCCCTGCTTTCTTCTCTTCATCCTTCACACTTTCAAACTGTAACCCAAAGCGTCTTCAGTGTTCTGCATTGGAGACCTATGGATGTCTTTGAAACCCTAAAGCAACCCCACAGAAACTGACTTGCTGCAGACCTGGGCATTAATGAGAGACAGCTGCAGTTAGAAGGTTTTAATAATGAAGAGTAAACAAGGCATTAGCAGCGAAGTGTGGACACATTGACAGTCACGTTTCAGTGATTCTGAATTCAGTGACAGAGGTGTTTACTGTTATGGGAGCCGGGGGACTTGTTTACAGTGTGAGTTTTACAGATGTGGCTCTCTGTTCCCATCACTATACACACTTGAAGGCCTTTCCTCCCTGGCCGAAGGCTGCCACTGACGGTGAGATAGGAGTTAAGGTATCAGCTCCCCAATTTTGGGGCAGCCTCCGTGAAGGTGGCATCAGCTCGGTCCCATGGCTTTGTGCTAAATGGCCTCCTCTGTCTTCCCATGAATTATGAATGCAGGTAAGCAAGGGCTTCGCTTCTGATGAGATCAAAGTGAGATATGAAAGATTCACCTGAGTGTGTAGAAAATAGATAAGGTCACCTTGGTCTTTTGGTTTCTGTCACGTAGTGACATTTTTTAAGAGCTGTTTGTGGATGTGGTTTGAAGGTGAATGGACCATAGTTTAGGAAAGCAACTTGCAGAAAAGAAACTAGATGGGTTGTTGCTTGGATCATTTACATATCACATGTTTGAGTGTTTTAGGTACTGGATATAGGGTGGTGAGCAAAATAGACACAGCCCCACCTTCCTGGATGTCTCCCACACTCTCATATACTTAAGTAGTATCCATGCACTGTCAACCCCCAAATACATGCCTTCCATTCCAGTTCTAGCTCTCGAAGTCTACGCACATATCCAGTCTGCCCAGGAGTGGGGTCATGTGGACTTCTAACAGACATCCTGAATTAAGCCTGTCCAAAAGTGAACTAATCTACCCCAGTCCCAGTCCAACCAACCCCTCCTGGCTCACCCTTGATTTACCTCCTTTCTCTAACATTACACATTATATCCATGAGTAAACCTATTGGTTTGACCTTTCAAGACATGTTTAGAGTATGATCACTACTGAGCACCTCTGCTCCAACTGCCTGAGCCGCTGTCACCCCTCACTGGATTATTGCAATAGTTTCTAACTGGTCTGCCAATGACATCCCTCCACTGCACTCAAAATAAAAAGCAAAGTGTGTTCGGTGGCCTTCCAGCACCCCGTGCTCACTGTTGGAAGAGCCCCTCTCTTCCATCACTCTGAGAACTGCTCTTGCTCACCCCACCCAGTTATGCCAGCCTCCTTGTTTCTGGAGCACACCAGGCATTTCCCACCTGTAGAGGCCTGGAACACCCTCCCCTTCATATACACAAATGATTTGTTCCCTCTCCACCTTCAGTCTCTGCTTGTATGTCATCTTACTGGGGAGGACTCCAACCGCCTTGTATGAAATAACACTTGCTGTCCTGAGAACCCTCTCTCCCATTTTCTTGTTCTATAGTTCTCATCACACCGCTCTTTATTTTCTTATTCATGGTCTATCTCCCTCTACGAGAATGTAAGCTAGCAGGGCAGAGATTCTGGTTTTCCCACTGCTGTATTTCCACACCTAGAACAATGTTTAGCACAGAGCCAGTACTCAGTAGATAAATGTAGAATGAATGAATGAATGAATGGATGAATGAATGCATGCATGCAGCTCATGGGCTAGAGGGACAGGCAGCCAGTACGCCAGTGCACAAACGGGTAAGAGCAGCTGGGAAAGGAAGACATTGAAGTGACAAAGGACGTGAACACTGGGGGAGAGGGTGCGGACACCTACTAAGAGGGGAGTCAGGGAGTTTGTAGTAGAGGACTTGCAGCTATGACCTGAAGGATGGAGAGGACCGGCCCCACCATATAAGGAAAAGGAGTTAGTAGAGAGGAGCATTTCAGAGAGGGGAAGAGTATGCAGGGAGACCCTGGGCCTGAAAGGGCTTGGCAAGCTCCAGAAATTGCAGAGTGAGCAAGAAGGTGGATGAGGTTGGATGGGTCAGGCCAGCTGTACTTACATCATCATGGTCTCGAAAGGAGAGAGGATTTTAAGTGAAAGGCCAGTCCAGTGAAGGGTAACTGAAATTAAGTCTTAAGATGAATCTACAGTGATCGAAACCAGAATTATGGCTGGAAGGGTGGGGATTGGCTGGAAGGGGCATAGGGAACTTTCAGGAACAAGAGAGGGATTCTTTATCTTGTTGAGGATGGTGGCTACAAGGGTATTTTCTTTTTTTAAACTTACTCATTTGTACACTTAAGATCTAGACATTTCATTGCATGCAAATTTTACCTCAGTAAAAATGCATCATCAACAATATCATTAAGAGGAGAAAATTATTAAAAAAAAATACAACAGAATTGTGATATTCGGCTCTGGCCAGTTGGCTCAATGGTAGAGTGCTGGCCTGGTGTGTGGCTGTCTCAGGTTCGATTCCCAGTCAGGGCACACAGGAGAAGCACCCATCTGCTTCTCCATCCCCCCTTCTCTTTTTTCCTCCTGCAGCCATGGCTTGATTGGTTTGAGCAAGTTGACCTCAGGTGGCTCTGTGCCCTCTATCTCAGGCACTAAAATAATAGCTTGGTTGTTGAGCAATAGAACAATGGCCCCAGATAGGCAGAGTATCACCCCCTAGTGGGTTTGCTGAGGGATTTCGGGTTGGGGCGCATGTGGGAATCTGTCTCTCTGCCTCCCCTCCTCTCACTAAAAAAAAAAAAAAAAAAAAAAAAAAAAGAATTGTGATATTCAACTATTCAACTGTAAAAAGAAGGAAATCTTGCCTATTGCAACAGTGTGGTTGGATCTGGAGAGCATTATGGTAAGTGAAATAAGCCAGTCAGAGAAAGACGAGTACCATATGATTTCACTCATATGTGGAATCTAATGAACAACATAAACTAGCAAAGTAGAAACAGACTCATATGTAAGAAAGAACAGAATGACAGCTGTTAGAAGAGAGAGTGGTTGGTGGGTGAAAAAGATAAAGGGATTAAGCAAAGAGAAGACACTCAGAGACACAGACAGCAGTGTGGCGATTACCAGAGGGAAAGGGGGGTTAGGAGGTAGAAGAGGGTAAAGAAGGCATAAATGGTGATGGAAGGGTCTTGACATTGGGTGGTGAACACAGATAATGTAGTGTAGAATTGTACACCTGAAACCTATGTATTTTTTTAATTATTTATTTATTTTTATTTTATTTATTCATTTTAGAGAGGAGAGAGAGAGGGAGAGAGAGACAGAGACAGGGGGGAGGAGCTGGAAGCATCAACTCCTGTATGTGCCTTGACCAGGCAAGCCTAGGGTTTCGAACCGGCGACCTTAGCATTTCCAGGTCGACGCTTTATCCACTGCGCCACCACAGCTCAGGCCAAACCTATGTATTTTATTAACCATTATCGCCCCAATAAATTCAAAATAAGTTTTCAAAAAAGAACTTATTCACTCCTGACCTGTGGTGGCACAGTGGATAAAACATCAAACTGGAACCCTGAGGTCGCCAGTTCAAAACCCTGGGCTTGCCTGGTCAAGGCACATATGGGAGTTGATGCTTCCTGCTCCTCCCCCCTTCTCTCTCTCCTTTCTCTCTAAAACTGAATAAAATCTACAAACAAAAAATAATTGTGGTATTCATGTACATATAAGGACACATTAAGCCCTTAGCCTGAAGCATCCAGGCCACTTTTCTAGCTTCCTGTGGCCCGTGCAGGACTTTTCAGCTTCAAGAAGGCCCTGGGTACACTCAAATGAGGCCCCACAGGAGAAAAAGAGGTGAGTGCAGAATGACTGAACGTGAGTAGGACGAGGGTTCTATACGGTGTGGTTTCATCCTGTGGGGTGACTCTGAGAGAAGTGACCAAGAGGGGAAAGAAATCAGCTCCTTCTCACTCTCACTGGCATTGGGACCCTTGAATGGGAGGAGATGCCTGGGCCTGAGTCTGACAAAGCCGAGCTCCTGTCAGTGACTGAAGCAAACAGAAGGTTTTATGTCTTCTCTGTACACATTCAGAGATCTCTCCTGCTGGGGATTGCTCAGCAGACAGAGAACACAGTGTCAGGCCTGGCAACACCCGGGAAGGCTCACTCATTCGGAGCAGCTTTCAGCCACTGGAAACATAAGACAGCTTGTAGCTGTGGAACTGTCTGTGTCAGTGTTGATACCCATCCAGCCTTTGGGAGTCAGCCCCCCTGCCTGGCAAGTGCTGAGGGTGCTACGTAGAGACAGATGGCTGAGTTTTCACCGCCTCAAAGTGCAGGAGTGGAAGCGGAACCCTCCGGGAGGCTCTTGTCAATGTCTGAAATAGATGCTCAATCACTAAGGAGCTGTTGGTGCCCAAAGTGAGCCCTCATCCCAGACTGTCTTATTGCAGCTAGTTACCATTCATTCATTTTTTTTTAAGTGAGAAGAGGGGAGATAGATAGACTCTCACATGCACCCTGACTGATATCCCCCATCTGGGGCTGATGCTCAAATCAACTGAGCTATCCTCAGTGCCTGAGGCCGATGCTTGGCCCAACCAAGCCCCTGGGCTATGGGAGGGGAAGAAAGAGAGAAGGGGGAGAGAAAGGGGAAGAGAAGCAGGTGGTCACTTATCATGTGTGCCCTGACTGGGGATCAAACCCTGTAAGTCCACATGTGGGGCTAATGCTTTATCCAATGAGCTAACCGGCCAGGGCCTCGTTCGTTAGTTCGTTCATTCATTCATTCATTCATTCATTCATTCATTCATTCACAACTCATTTTTCAAGGGGCATATTAATGTATACTAGTTACCATTTTACAGATATTATTGTTAGGTCTTTTCATCCATGTATTAGGCTTCCAAGAGACTGGGAGTTGTATAAATTGTTTTCATTTACCTAACTTTATAACTAAAGTTAAGTTTCAGAGTTCCTTAAATTTTCTCTTAAGCAAATACTTTGTTTCTTTTAATTCTGTATCTTAGAATTTTTTATCTCTCATTTAACAAGCGAAAGACATTCAGGGTGGAAAGGGAAGAGTGAGGACGCAGCCTCCGGTCTCTCTGCCTGGCTCCCTTTGGCTTCTTCCTCTGCAGTCGTCACCCATCTGGAGACCAAACGCCCTCCTAGGACTGGTCTTCTCTGAGAGTGGGTTCTCACTGCTTTGTCCCTCAGGGAAATGGCAGAGCCTCTTTTCCCTCTTTGTTTCACCTTCTTTCTCTGACATCAGTGCACCATGCCTGGGGTCTCTGCGGTAAGGACTATCGGTGACAGTTTGAGAGACAAACTGCTCCAGAAGGAGATTCCTTCCACTGAAATATCCATTCCAACAGTTTGCGCAGAAGGTTAACCTGGGTTCACTCCGGTGAAATATCCATTCCAACAGTTTGCGCAGAAAGTTAACCTGGGTTCACTCCAAGATGCTGTGCACATTGGTTGTATACCCAGAAAACATTTTTGAGCATTTTGTTTAACAAACACATATTACAGGTAATATGTGCCAAGCATGGACCTAGACCCTTTACAAATGCCAACATTCACTCCTGCCAACAGCCCAGTTTACAGCTGGGGAAATGGAGGCAGAGAGAGGTTAAGTCATTTGCTCAAAACACTTGACTAGCAATGGCAGTGCTGGGTTTAAACTCAGGCAGGCTTGCTCCAAAGTCCAGGCTCTTCTCTGCCCTACGCCCTCTCCCTCGGCCCCGTTCTGTCGGAGCCTCAGCTCTGCCTGCGACCACCCTCTCATGATCTGAGTAAGTCCTGCCTCATTCCAAGCAGTCTGGTCCTCATTCTCCACTTGGCAGGGATTGATTAAGAGGAACATATAATCAATTCTGGCCAAAAACTGTGAGGATACACTTTCTTGGGAAACAGGGGGCTCCCGAGGATGCTTGGGAAGTAACACACTAGAACTCTTCCTTAAAAAAATTATTACTTGACCAGGCGATGGCGCAGTGGATAGAGAGTCAAACTGGGATGTGGAGGACCCAGGTTCGAGACCCTGAGGTCGCCAGCTTGAGCACGGGCTCATCAGGTTTGAGCAAAGCTCACCAGCTTGGACCCAAGGTCGTTGCCTTGAGCAAGGGGTTCCTCAGTCAGCTGTAGACCCACGGTCAAGGCACATATGAGAAAGCAATCAATGAACAACTAAGGTGCTGCAACAAAAAACTGATGATTAATGCTTCTCATCTCTCTCCCTTCCTGTCTGTCTGTCTGTCCCTCTCTCTGACTCTCTCTCTGTCTCTATAAAAAAAATAAAAAAATAAAAAAAGTAAATCTAAAAAAAAATATTAATTGATTTTAGGAAGAGAGAAAGGGAGAGAGTGAAAGACCCAGAAACATCAATCTGTTTCTGTATGTTCCCTGACCAGTAATCTAACCGGCAACCTCTGAGTGTCAGGACGGCACTAACCAACCAAGCTAGAACTCTTTGTTTAAACCATTTATTTGTGAGTTTTTGGTTACTTGTAGCTGAAACCATCCTAGGTGATATAGATGCTAAATAAGATCTTTTTATTTCTAGCAGGAATATTGGTGTAGAAATGTGGTTGTGTAATTGTTGGATTTATATTTTCAAAATAGCATCTTGTCAACTTTTAAATCAAGTTTGGATTTTTCAAGGAATGCAATAATGCCTGTGATATGCACAAATGACACAGTATTTTGGGCTTGCCTCTGAGGACTACAGATGAAAATGGAAGATGCTGTGTAGCTCCAGTGTGGTATAAAACTTGAAACTAAATTTTTACGGCCGTGTTCTGTTATGAGACGGTTTTTGAGAACTGGGTTCATTGTGACTATCACAGTGTTAGATTCCAACAAAATAATTCTCATAGATAGTCATCTTCCTGGATTGGAAAACTGCTTTTTTACACCGCTGAATACTTTATGACTGAGAGATTTTTATGTTTTTCCAGGAGTCAGAATTCTCCAATTATATCCATACACAGTTGCCTAGGAAAACAATAGAAGTGCTTGGCAATTACAGATTGTTGTTTAACGGCCCAAACAAGAGTTTAAGAACATTTTAAAAATTATTAACTCAAAGCTAACATTTTAATTGATAGCCGGTGTATGTAAGATTTACAGTATTAAAGTATCTAACCCAGAAGACTTCAATGAAAAATGTGATTTTTCTTGAGTTTGCTCTCCTCCAATTCATCACTAACATATCTAGTCTCATACCTGACTCATCTAAGACTTAGATTCTAAGTCCCTCAAATATTTCATGAATGAAAACAAGTGAAGGGGAGATTTTGCTGCTGGTATAAATCTAGATTACATACTATATATAATAGTATCTATGGTTTTAGTGTAAATTATACCATTATTCTCACCCCCCTACATGTGGACACACACATACATCTCACTGTTTTAAATATAAATCTCAGCAAATAAAAGATATAATGTTCTGGCAGCCATGCAGGGAAGAGAAAATGTCTGAATCTTCTCCTGAAATGCTCCTTCTTAGAAATCATCTTTATTTTTTTGCCCGAATGTAACTTTACTTAAAATTGTGAAATACATCAATGTGGAGTCAATTAATCTGTGGATTCAGATATCAAACAGAATACAGCAAATATCACTACTTGAAACATCATGGCTCCAAACTAGCTCAATGGGCATTTTGCTCTCCAGAAATATCTAGAGAGGTATTTAGTGTCATAGCTTGTTGAGAGGTGGTATGCTAACAGTGGGTAGAGGTCAGGGATGCTGGTGAGCATCCTGCAATGCAGACAGTTTCCCCAACACGGAATCGCCCAGTCCAAAATGTCAATACTGTTGAATTTGAAAAGTTCTGAGTTAAAAATATTGTTGCACATAACAGTTCCTTCCAGCTTAAAGTAACATCCACATTAATTGAACAAATGATATATATATATGCATATATATACACATATATACACATACACCCGTATATACATATATGTACATATATATATACACACACACATATACATATGTGTGTGTGTGTGTGTGTATATATATATATATGTATATGTATATATATGGCAGCCAGTCCTTTCTGGTATACTCCCCATGGCTGGCTCATTAAAGAAGGCAACCACTGAACTGAGTTCCCATAACATTCATATTGGTTAAAATTTGCTCTTCAAATAGTGGTCCATGGACCAGCAGCATCAGCAGCTGTTGAGAGCCTGTTAAAATGCAGAATATCAGCCTGACTGGTGGTAGTGCAGTGGCTAGAGCATCGACCTGGGATGCTGAGGTCCCAGGTTCGAAACTCTGAGGTTTCTGGCGTAAGTGCGGGTTTATCTGGTTTGACAGCAGGCTTACCAGCTTGAGTGCAGGGGTTTTTTGGCTTGAGCGTGGAATCAACATGATCCCATGGTCACTGCTTGAGCCCAAAGGTCGCTGGCTTGAGCAAATCGCAGTGGTTCTCAAACTTTTTGAAGTCAGGGCGTATTTAAAATCCTACAAATAATTGTAGGCGCACTATATACAAATTTCTGAGAAATGTTATAATAATTAAGTCAAATATTAAAGAAAAAATATAAAGTTTAAGCATGCTTTTATGGTAATTAAATGAAATAAATACAACAAAATTAAATTTATTCTGACATTAAAAAACATTTTTATGTTACATTTTTTGTTATGCTTTTTAGAATTTGTAAAAAAAGAGGGGTTAAAAATTAAAAAGTGACAAAAAAGTTATCTTTTTATATCTTTATATAGATACATTCTTAATAAGATTTAGTAAATTCAGCAGGTCCTGGTGCAAATGTGTTAAGTTTTTTCATTCTTGTGTCTATGAGAAACATGAGCCTGATGTGTCCTAGCAATTTCTTCAATGTTTGGGCATATATTTGAAAGGCAAACTCTCATTTCCTTGTCAATACATTGAAGAATTCCTCTCTTTTTACTCTTAATTGTGTTGAGGGTAGAAAATTCTCATTCACATAAATAGGATGTTGAAAGTTGTAGTAAAATGTTCAAAGCTTTTTAAGATATTGCCACATATTCTTCTTTTATAGAAATCCAGAAGGCTTCAAGAGACAATTTCTTATGTTTAGTTATCAATCCAAAAGCCCCACCATACATATCATCCTAACTTTACACCAAACAAAGGATAGAAGAAACTTGCCTCCAGTCTTTCCGGGGAACATGGGGGTAGTGTAAACAATCCAGCACCACAGCTTAACAGCCTTTTGCAACCTAATCAGGCAAGTGAGGTGGGGGGTTGGGCAGACCATCAGCTTACAGCCAATTTTCTACACCTCTGTCCCCCAAAAATCTAAACTCCAAAAGCCATGTTGGTTTTTTGGTCCCCAACAGGCACATATTTCTCTGGAATACCATAGGGCACACCTGGAAATCTTCTAGGGTGCACCAGCACGCCCTGGTGCACACTTTGAGAACCACTGGCAAGGGGTCACTGGCTCGACTGGAACCCCCCTCCTGACCCTCGGTCAAGGCACGTATGAGAAGCAATCAATGAACAACTAAAGTGGTGCAACTTGGAGTTGATGCTTCTTATCTCTCTCCCTCTGTGTGTGTGTCTCTCGAAAAAAAAAAAAATAATAAAAAAAAATAAAAGCAGACTCTCACCCTAACCCAGTTTTCAGAATCAAAATTTGCAGCATATATATATCTCATTTGTTCAATAATGTGGATGTTACTTTAAGCTGGAAGGAACTGTTATGTGCAATGATTTTTTTAACTCAGGATAACCCCTATATATAGTGAAATCTGAGAATCACAGGTAAGAGAACTATGTATCTACTTAAGTGAAAGGGGACAGCTAGTTGCATCCCAGACAATCAAATTATTGGCTGCTTTATGGCATTAACTTTGAGAACCGTCAGGGACAAATGTTTGCAGACCTCACTCCAGAGCTTATCTGTGACTAGAAACCAGGCCAAAGCTTCACTTCCAAGGAACATGATGCAAGATTGGAAATCCTCCCTACCACACATGTGCAATAGAATTGCCCCATGCAGGATTTTCCTGTTAACTGCTTTCATTGCCCCTTTTAGACTTTTCTCCACAGGTCAGCACTTAAGAAGAGAGTGAGAAATTCATCAAAGCACACTGAATTTTTTATTTTTCAATTACAGTTGGCATTCAACATTATATTAGTTCCAGGTGTACAGCATAATGGTTTAAACATTTATATACCTTATGAAGCGATCCCCCGATAGATAAGTCTAGTACCCACTCGGCACTACGCTCTTATTACAATATTACCGACTGTATCCCCCATGCTGTACTTTACATTGCCCTGACTGTTTTGGAACTACCAATTTGTACTTCTCAATCCCTTTATGTTTTTCACCCAGTCCCCAAGCCCCCTCCCACCTAGCAACCATCAATCTGTTCTCTGTCTGTGAATTTGTTTCTCTTTTGTTTGTTGGTTAATTTGTTTTAGATTCCATATATAAATGAAATCCTATGACATTTGTCTTTCTCTGTCTGACTGAATCTTCAGATGAACACAGGATTTGACACAAATCTGCTGCCACCAAATGTGAGAGTTACTGATTCCAAAAATACTGCTTCAGTTTCATTTTTCTGTGTGCCTAGCACTGAGCTACTCATGACTCAGCAGGCATGGTCCCTGCACTCATGGAGCAAATGATAACAAACCAAACACTAACTGTACCTTCGGAGAAATGCATCAAAAGAAATTAACAGGCACCGAGATAGGGTTGATCAAGGCAGTGGTAGAACCCTAATTTAAAAACATGCTCAAGGAACCTCTGAGCAGGACATAAAGTTGAGCTCTGAAGGATGAGAAGGACAGTCATGTAAATATGTGAGCAAGAGCATTCTCAGCCAATGAGAAGGCACATGGTGGGAAAGCTCTTGGTGTGTTTGAAGGAAAAAGGCCAATGTTGTGGGAGCATAATGAGCAGGAGAGAAAGTGGAAAGAGATGAGTTTGGAAAGATTGACGGGAACTGGGTAATGCGGAGTGTGGCAAGTCATGGTAGGGAAGGAGTAGCGGTCCTGGATTTTATTCTGTTCACAGCAACAAAGAAGTAGTGGCTATTGTGAGGAAAACAGATTAAAGTGAAGCCACAGTGGAAGCAGAGAGAGACACGAGGAGGCTGTTGCATGGTCCAAGCAAGAAATGATGGTGGCTTGAGCTAGAGTAGCTATTGGATTTAGGTTTGGTTATAATGTGCGTCTCAATTTGGCTGCTGTAATCCAACTAGCCACCTGATGGTTGAGAACATGAATTGCAGGGGAAATTGTGGGGTGAATTAACTGATCAAAGAGCAGTGACTCACTAAGAATACAGGTGGGAATATCCTAGGAGCATATAAGCATCCCTACCAGCCTCTGTTCTGGGCACCTTCTCTCCCGTCTATAGAAATGGAGCATCTGTCCCCAAATGGTGAGCTAGGGCTGCACCTGTCTCCCTCATCTTTATATATATTTGGAACATAACTGATAATAAATGTCTCCTGAATGGAATACCACTTAACAATGAAGTGGCAGGTGTGTGTGTGTGTGTGTGTGTGTGTGTCCTAAATCTTTCACCATGACTAGCTCTGAAGTGAGGAGATCATTTGGATTATTTAGTTAGAACTGGCTGATAACTAAATAAGAGTCTGTGCAGTGTGGTTATGACAGCCCTGTGACAATACCACCTGATTTCTCCTTTGACATGCTGTCCAAAGTCCTGCTATTAAAAGTTAATTCTTCTGATGTGAGGTTATATCCTTTACTGAAACACAAATATCCTGAGATAACACATGAGCCTTGTCAATCATCTTGGCATTTTTAAAAAAAAATTTCAGTGAAAGGAGGGGAGGCAGAGATAGACTACTGCATGTGTCCCAACCTGGTTCTACTTGGCAAGCCAACTAGGGGGCAGTGCTCTGCCTATCTGGCGCCCTTGCTCCATTGCAACTGGAGCCATTTTTTAGTGCCTGAGGCAGAGGCCATGGAGCCATCCTCAGTGCCTGGAGCCACTTGCTCCAATCAAGCCATGGCTGCAGGAGAGTAGGAGAAGATAGATAGATAGATAGATAGATAGATAGATGATAGATAGATAGATACATAGATAGATGATAGATAGGTAGGTAGGTAGGTAGATAGATAGATAGATAGATAGATAGATAGATAGATAGATAGATAGAAGCGAGAGTGGGGCAGTGGAGAAGCAGATGGGTGCTTCTCCTGTGTGTCCTTGCTGGACCAATGCTCTACCACTCAGCCAACCGACCAGGGCCCAATATCTTAGCTTTAATGGATCTATCATATCTTTTCTTGAGAGAAAGCAGGTGTTAATAGAGAGGAGGATGAAAAAGTTTGGGAGGGTTTTAGCCCTTTGTGAAGAGAATGCACTACTTGGGATGGTTGGGAATGTGAAGAAAGGGGCCGGAGCAGAGAAAGGTGAGGGTTTCTAAGTGTTCACACTCTGACTCATGCTTCCATTTCTGAATGGCTGACCTAAAGAAATAGCAATTATCCTGGGGCAAAAATATATGTGTGAAGATAACTGTTGTAGTGTTATTACAACAACTAAAAAGAAATGGAAGCAACCTAGATGTCCAATGACAGGGGCTTGGGTAAATAAATATGATATGGCTTCACAGTGTAATATTTTACAACCATTAAAATTATGTTTCTGAAGAATTTTTAATGCCATGGCATGAAAGTCCAAAAAAAAGTGTCTGTGTAGCCTCTGTATGTCATAAATATACCATATTACCTCAAATATCTAAAAGATGTATGTGGGAAGACTAACTAAAACGTGCATATATTTTTTGTGTGTTTCTATGTCAAGAGTGATGGAATTCTTGGTGATACTTCTTTTTGTTTGATAATTTTATACATTTTTCAGATTGAAAAATAAACATGAATTATTCAAGAACAGATTGTTTTAAAATCTACATACAAACATTGTTTAAAAGGATAGGTTGCTCCAGACATTATACCCTTCTCTGTGGCTGCTGAGCAGGCGTTGCTAGTTACCAAGTACTTTACAAATGGAACGGGATCTTTTATTTTATTTTATTATTTAATTTATTTATTATGTGTATGTGTATGTGTGTGTGAAAGAGAGAGAAAGAGGAGGGACAGACAGACAGGAAGGGAGGGAAATGAGAAGCATCAACTCATAATTGTGGCACCTTTGTTCATTGATTTCTTTCTCATATGAGCCTTGACAGGGGTGGAGGCAGGGAAGAGGCAGGCTACAGCCGAGCCAGTGACCCCTTGCTCAAGCCAGCAACCTTGGGCTTTAAGCCAGCGACCTTGGGCTTCAAGCCAGCAACCTTGGGCTCAAGCCAGCAACCTTTGGGCTCAAGTCAGTGACCATGGGGTCATGTTTATGATCCCACGCTCAAGCCAGTGACCCTGTGCTCAAACAACCTTGGGGTTTTGAATCTGGGTCCTCAGCATCCCAGGCCAACACTCTATCCACTGCTCCAGTACCTGGTCAGGCTCCAATGGGACCTTTTAAAAAAACAGCTACCCCTTTCCCTTCAGAAGTAAATTCTAATTCATTCGACAGTTTACTACATCTGTTTCTGAAAAAAAGTCTGGGTGTGTTCCTCAACTTGAATCTGTGGGATGGTTTTTCAGAGTTGAATCTCAGAAGGTGTTGTTCCTGCTCCTAAGGCATATTTTCGTTATAGAGGACTGGTGGTTCTGGAAGAAGGAGATTTGAAGCACATCTAAGTTTGTGAGCACAGAAGCCATTCGGTTATTTTCACAGCATTTGAAAGCAGCTAGCTGCCCTGGCTGGTTGGCTCGCTTAGTTAGACCTTCGTCCCACGGTTGCCAGTTTAATCCCTGGTCAGGGCACGTAAAGAAACAGATCATTGTTCCTGTCTCACTTTTTCTCTCCCCCTTCCTCTTCCTCTAAAATCATTTTTTTTAAAAAATCAGCCTCCTGGCCTTTGGCTGAAGTGGCTGAAGGCTGGTGGCACCGTAACCTGGCATCTAGCGAGATGCGGCGGTTCTTGCCGGCTGCTTAGCTCCAGCAGCTCTCAGTTTAAATGGTGAGACAAAGAGGACACGCACGAGTTCCAATCGACAGTGGAAGCCCTGTGTTTAACCAGCGGTACTGTGCTATTGAGAGATATTTTCCAAGACGGGCATCTTGCTGAGGGCACACATGGTACAGAACAGCAGAAAGCATGTTAAGAGAGGATGGCATTTCTTTCCATTTGTCTCCCTTTTCTCCTGGGGGGGTGTATTTCTAGTGGGGTCATATATGTTCAACTAAATGATAATGTCTACAACATGAGGAATGAGGTGGTTGCTTAATTAAATTATAATACAGTAAAGTAAGCTCTTTAATTCCTTTCCTCAATTGTGTTTTAATAAAAGTTCTAATAAGCTGTCCCTTTGTCAAAATAGAGAAAGTTTCTTTTTAATGTTAAAAGGTACAGTTGGGGCCCTGGCCAGTTGGCTCAGTGGTAGAATGTTGGCTCAGTGGTAGAGCGTTGGCCTGGCATGCAGAAGTCCCGGGTTCGATTCCCGGCCAGGGCACACAGGAGAAGCGCCCATCTGCTTCTCCACCCCTCCCCCTCTCCTTCCTCTCTGTCTCTCTCTTCCCCTCCCGCAGCCAAGGCTCCATTGGAGCAAACATGGTCCGGGCGCTGGGGATGGCTCCTTGGCCTCTGCCCCAGGTGCTAGAGTGGCTCTGGTCGCGACATAGCGATGCCCCGGAGGGGCAGAGCATCGCCCCCTGGTGGGCGTGCCGGGTGGATCCCGGTCGGGCGCATGCGGGAGTCTGTCTGTCTCTCCCCCTTTCCAGCTTCAGGGAAAAAAAAAAAAAAAAGGTACAGTTGGCAACAGTTGGCATCTTGTTTTATTCCATGGCTTATAATTTATTACCTTCATTTATTTTGATCTTCAAATTGTTCCAATTTGACCAGTAGAAAAAATAAATACGTAGAAATAGATATATATAGATCAATGGATCTCAACCAGGGGAGATTTTGCCTTTTGTGGGACATTTGCAGTGTCTGGTAATATAATTTTAGTTTTCATATCTCAGAGTCGAAGGAAGGGAGGGTGGGAGGGTCTCACTAGCATCTGGTGGGTAGGCAGGAATACTGCCAAACATTCCACAGTGTACTGGTCAGAATTACCTGGCACAAAATTTCAATAGAGCCAAGGTTGAGAGAGCTTGACATGTGTAGATAGATGGGGAATAACATAAAATAGTATAGAATGGTGGCAGCAGGGTGAAAGGTACATGGGAATTCTCTGTAAGTCTGAAATTATTCCAAAACTTTTCAGTTTTATTTATTTGTTTTAATTTCTATTTATTGATTTTTAGAGAGAGAGAAAGAGGGAGGGAGAGAGACATTGGTTTGTTGTTCCACTTATTTATGCCTTTATTGGTGGATTCTTTTTTTTTTTTTTTCTTTGTATTTTTCTGAAGATGGAAACGGGGAGAGACAGTCAGACAGACTCCTGCATGCGCTCGACCGGGATCCACCTGGCACGCCCACCAGGGGCGACGCTCTGCCCCTCCGGGGCACCGCTCCGCCGCGACCAGAGCCACTCCAGCGCCCGGGGCAGAGGCCAAGGAGCCATCCCCAGCACCCGGGCCATCCCTGCCCCAATGGAGCCCCGGCTGCGGGAGGGGAAGAGAGAGACAGAGAGGAAGAAGGGGGGGCGGAGAAGCAAATGGGCACCTCTCCCATGTGCCCTAGCCGGGAACCGAACCCGGGTCCCCCGCACACCAGGCCGACGCTCCACCACCGAGCCAACCAGCCAGGGCCTATTGGTGGATTCTTGTATGTGCCCTGACCAGGGATTGAACCCACAACCTTGGTGTTATCAGGAGGACACTAACCAACTGAGTTACCCAGCCAGGGCAATGTTGCTGCTTTTTTTAAGTTTTAAATGTGTAGAGTAGTCCATTTTGGTTTGTATCCACTGACCTGCAGCCTAATGTAGAAAATGACTTGTCCCTTGTTGGGCATGTAAGTTTGGCTGAGTCCGTCATTGTCCATGACCTCTGGGGTCACAGTCCTCAGGGGAAGCGAGTGAAGTCAGCAGAGGTCCCAAGTGCCCACACGCTGCATGACTGTATCTGCTTGCTCTACCGTAGGAGTGCACACCCCTCACGTCAAGGCCATATTTAGACAGAGAACAAACGTTCTGCTTAGACTCCTCTTTAGAACCAGCATTTGGAAGCTGTTGATGAAGAACCCACCCCTCCTCACCCAACCCCTGTTTAGCTGTGTTTTGTCTCCAAGCTGCATTAGAGTCATATATACTACTCACAAAAATTAGGGGATATTTCAAAATGAATATGAAGCGATAAAATATTCCCCAATGTTTGTGAGCAGTATATATCAAGGAATTGTTCTTAGGTCTTCCTCTTGAATTTGTACCATTTCTTCTGATGAGGTCATGAGCTCCTCTGGGTTAGGAGCCTCTGGCTGAGAAGAGTTCAGGCTCTGGAGACACACTGCTTGTTCTACCTCTTAGTCGTTGCATGAGCTTAGTCATATTATGGAACCTGTTTGTGCCTCAGTTTTCTCAACTGTTAAATGGGGAGAAAAATAGCGCACCTGGAATAAAGAAATTAATACATGTCAGTTGGTACAACATGGCACATATTAAGACCTTAATAAGAGTTACTCTTCACTCATTTATTTAATCATTCATCTATATTATTAGGATTGTTGTTTTCCTCCCACACAGTGTTTCCTCATCTGTGTTAGGAAGATGTTGTAACTGATGTGTTCCTCCCATCCCCGTGCTTCCGGCAGCCCTGTCTGATCCTTGCTGCTTCTGTTTCATTGAATCAACCCCAATGCTTATTGGGAATCATCATGCTCAGTGGCAGGCAGTGGTTGGAACTGTTTAATCATTTATGTCTCTGTCCCTTTCCCATCCCATCTCACTCTATCCTACCCAACCCTCTTATTGCCATCATTGGGTATTTCCAAGGAGCCACACATTGTACTGAAGGATTTTTATCTCAGTTGCTTCTCAGAAGAGCCCTGTGTGACAGAGGCCGTTATTCACTCATTGTTCAATGAAGGAAACTGAAGCTTGGACAGGTGAACAGACTTGACCTCGGCTGCAGAATTAACAAGCAGGATGTTGTTCCACCACTCTCCCAGCAATGACGTGCTTCTAGTAGGGAGAACCCACTCTATAGGTGGGCCGAAGCCCAGAGTCGATGCCATCCTTATTTGAAGTCCTTGCAGATCAAGGTGCTAGGAGAGACTTGCCCAGATTTATCATTTTTCATGTGGTAGGTAGGGGCTGTGCTAGGTTCTGGGGACATAAAAATGGTAGAGTTGGTTAGTGACCTCAATGTGTTTAGTGTCTCAGTTACCTTTTACTGTGTAACGAAACACCCCCAAACAGTGATTTATTGTTTCTTATGATTCTGTGAATTGTATGGACTCATGAGACAGTTCTTCTACTCCACATCAAAGTCACTGATGTGGCTGGGTTTAGCTGAGAGTTTGCCTTGGGGCCCAAGATGGCCTCACTAACGTGGCTCACAGTTGGTGCTGGCTATTGGCCGGGGTGGGGGGGTGGGGACACTCTGTTTTCCTTCATGTGGCCTCTCACGCTCCAAGACCTCTCACCATGCGACCTCTCAGGTAGGATGGCCTGGACTTCTTTATGCGGTTGTTGGCGTCCAAGAGAGTAAAAACGGGAGCTGCATGGCCTCTTTAAGGCCTAGTTATAGAGGTCATACAGCACCACTTCTGCTGCATCCTGTGGCCCAGAGCGAGTTACAGGGCCAGCTCAAGAGGCGAGGGAAGGGACTCTTCCTCTTGATGTGGGAAACAGGAGCATGGGATGGGAGGGACTGTTGTAGCCATCTTTGAAAACTCTGCTACAATCCATCCATCTAACTCTTGAGTCTGAAAACCAGGTTTGTAGAGCAGGAAGGTTCCTTGACCATCATCTGTTCACCCCCCAGCCCAGTTTTACAGTTGCAGAAACTGAGACCTGAGAAGCCAAGCCTGTTAGCACAGGCCAGCACAGTCAGTGGAGGAGCTGGCCTAGAACCTGGGCTCACCTGGCTGATGTGTCAGGCCGTGCTTGGCTTTCCTTGCAGCAGAGGACGTCTCTGCTAAGTTTCTCCCTGACTCAGGGCTGTCCCTGTTCACTTTGGAGACACAGGGTACAGAAGAAGGAAGAGAACTGCATTTTCCTTCTTTAATATCTGTCCCTGGTACCTGCCTCCTTATTTTTGTACTGGGCACCAGGATCTTTAATTAATGCTTTTGGCCTCACTGACCAACCTTGGCCAGGCATGCCTTCCTCATCATTGCCTTGTCTATACATTCAGAACATGAAACGATGCTGGGTTTTTCCACGAGCATAAACAGTGGCTGCCCAAACCCCACCAGATGTTATAAAACGAAACCCAACACATTTATGGAATACTTTAAGTATTTTATTATACTACAGTACATTTTTTAAAAAATCCAAAATGTGTTGCTTGTTTTGAAATGGAGCAGGTGAGCCATAAATTATTAATGTCTCTCAAAATAGCCACTAACCTGAAAGTAATTAAGAGGTTCCGTTTTCCCAGATCGTTATGATGCTGTTTTGAATATTTCTGGCCTCCTGAGTAAAGGGCAGATGTTTATTTTGCATTAAAGACTAAGTTTGTTATCAAATACAAGTTCTCGGAGGATTTCGCCTGACCCCTCACGGGGGTGTCTGACTCTTACTGAGGGTTAAGGTAAGTGAGGACTGCAATTCTTAGACTTAGGACTCCCTGTAGACCATAGATGTCCAAAGAAGAGCTGCTAGAGACACTCTCTAGGAAAAATATTCCCTTGGTTCCTGCTGTATTGAGTAGATAATAGATTGCATAAAACTATTTTTTTAATCTTAATAGCATTTACCATTTTATAAGTTAAATAAATAATATTTATCATTAAAATTTAGAAAAGGCATTAAGCACACAAAGTATATAATAAAGACCACTCAGCCCTGGCTGGTCAGCTCAGTTAGTTAGATCATCATTCCCACATGCAGCCCAAGGGGGTGGGCTTGGTCCCTAGTCAGGGCACAAGCAGGGATCAACCAGTGAATGCGTGGATGGGTGGGACAACAGAGCGATGTTTCTCTCTCTCTCTCTCTCTTTCTCCCACCTTCCTCTCTCTCTCTCTAAAAAACAATAAAAATAAATAAATAATTTTAAGTAAATAAAAATAAAATAAAGATCACCCATAATCCCACCTTGTAGTCAAAACCGCCGTTAACATTCCAGTGTAGGTTCTTTCCGTCAGAGAGACAGATACCGAGAGAAACAGAGAGACAGGAACGTCAATCTGTTCCTGCATGTGCCCGGACTGGGTTGTTGAACCAACAACTTTTATATATCGATGGCACTCTACCAACTGAGCTACCAGGCCAGGGTAAGAGATATGTCCTTCTTTGTTAAAAAGGAGATCATACTGTAAAATAATTTTGCAACCAGATTTTTTTTGTTTTGTTTTGTTTTGGCTAAGTGTGGCAAAATCATTTTTCATGTCGCTAAATATCCTTCTACTATGCAGGGAAGTAAATCTCTCTTGTTCCGACAGGGCAGTGATATTGAATCGCTGGTCAGGTGTTTGGAAAACGTCCTGGGTTGCACCTCCCTAGGTGAGTAAGTTTCTTCATTCCAAAATATAGTGACTCTTACTGACTCTGGTGGACCATCTGAGAAATAGAAAGCTTAGGGGGAATCTTATCAATATTTCAGTCCAACCTCCTAATTTTGTAGATGAGGAGACTGAGGCTAAGAGATGCTGAATGTCTGGCCCATGGACCCAGGAATCTCAAAGAAGAATTGTTTATTATTATGGCAGTGACCCTCAGTCTCCAAGAATAAAAGGTACTGCTCACGAAAATGAGGGGATCAGGGAACGTGCAGAGATACTCCAGTACTTTCAGCCTTTTGTATTTTCACCAATGAAATAAAAGTTGGCTTTGCATTCATTTGCATAATTGAACAACTTTCTTTGACTTGTTGTTTGCTTTTCTGATGTTCTTGTTTAATAAAAAAAAATTAAATGCTTCTTTTTTTTAATCGCTTCATATTCATTTTGAAATATCCCCTAATTTTTGTGAGCAGATAATTGAAATTCGGTGGTTTATTGTGATCAGATGGTGGTTTAGCAGTGCCTAGTATCAAGTTTTACAAATTTCCTTGAAGGGACATCTGTCTACCTCACTCCTCCTATAGAAACAGACTGCATTCAGTCAAGCCAAAAGGACCATTGCACTGAGGGTCAGTTAGTTATTGAAAGAGATTTAGTCTGAAAAACAAAGCTGAAATTTCTTTAGCATTGTCAGCCTCTATATATGAGATTGCTGTGCTCCAAGAATAAAACCTCGTTCTTTTTTTTTTTTTAATTTAGTGAGAGGAGAGAAGGCAGAGATAGACTCCCACATGCACCCCGACTGGGATCCACCTGGCAAGCCCACTAGGGGGCGATGCTCTGCCCATCTGGGGCCCCTGCTCCACTACAAGTAGAGCCATTTCTTAATGCCAGAGGCAGAGGCCATGGAGCCATTCTCAGCACCTGGGGTAACTTGCTCCAATTAAGCCATGGCTGCAGGAGGGGAAGAGAGAGACAGAGAGAGAGAGAGAGAGAGAGAGAGAGACAGACAGAGAGAGAGAGAAAGAGAGAGAGAGAAGTGAGAAGGGAAGGAATAGAGAAGCAGATGGGCACCTCGCTTCTGTGCCCTGACCAGGAATCGAACCTGGGACATCCACATGCCGGGCCAACACTCTATCACTGAGCCAACCGGCCAGGGCCAAAACCTTATTTCTTAGTTTCTTCTTTTTTAAATCCAAAAGGCCGCCTGTGATAATGTCTTGCACTGAATGAAAAATTGTCATTTGTCATCTATGGCCATACCACTGTGAACACACCTGATCTGGTGTCTCATCTTGAAAGCTAAGCAGGGTCAGGCCTGGTTAGTACTTGGATGGGACATAAATTGTCACTTAAAATTTTTTTAATTGTCTGACCAAAAGCCATCTCTTCAAAGGGCATAGCAGGCATAAAGATGAAATTTTCAGGTGTGTAAACATTTACCACTATTTTATTAGGATCTTTAGGCACAATTCATAGCCTTTTTCTAACTTATTCCCCATCTCTGTGCGCAAAGCCACAGTTATAACACAGCCCTCTGCATTTTTCTCCCGACCGTACCCGGTGATCGATTGCACAGCAGTAAACACTTAGTAGGCACGTTTGACTCCCAAGAATGGACTTGAAGACTAGAGAGGCCTTCCTTTGGCCAAGTCACTTTTCCCCAGACCTCAGTTAGATGACATCAGTAATTTTCAAAGTGGATTCCTTGGGGACCTCTAGGGGCGGGAAAGGGGAGGTGCATGATCTTTGCGAGGACAGCCGCGCGGATGCACTGCTCACCTCTGTCTCTCCGGAGTCTAGCACGGTGTCTGGGGTGGAAGAGGCGTTTAACGGGTATTTCAAAAATTTAAGAGAGAGCTGCAGACACTGCTCCTCCACCAGCTTCAACCCAGATAGTTTCACTCTAACCTGTTTTATAAATTAGATTCCTACTTATAAGATTGTGTCTTAAAAAAGATGGATTCTATTGCCAAAAAAAAAAAAAAAAAAATAACACTGGATTGAAATGTGATATTTAATTCCCTTCTGGGTTGTATGATTTTATAAAAAATGAGCATTAGAAACATAGAATAAAAGTACATGTTTATCTCTGCCTAGAGCGCCACATAATGACAGAAAAAGCATAAGTGATATAAACCCACAGGCACAGCTGTTAGTGAATTTGAGAGGATAGAAAGCAGATGAATGAGTGGAAAGTGAGTTAGAAAACAAGAAGGTGAAAGTTTAGTACCTAAGGCAGGCATGGCCAGCATACAGCCCGTGGGCCGGATCCGGCCTGTGTAATGAGTTTATGCGGCCCGCGATTAAATTTTTAATATTCTCCGCTACTTTAAAATCTCAGCTACTCAGAAGTGGAAGCGTCTTTGATTATTGGAAATCGAGATATTTAAGAAGATAGTGATACATGGAAAAGAATTCCGTGTGTGACTAATCTAGGGTTAACTTCCAATAATTGGTCGAATGGATTCGTGATACTTCTTTATTTTTTTTAAAAAAATCCATTATAAAGATTTACAACTTTTGTACTTGTCTGTACTTGATATGAACTGTTGACGTTTAGCAGTGATGTGAAACCCACATTCTTTTAGGTGGAGTTTGCCAGTGCGCACCCAAGGTCAAACAATTCATTATTTTTGTGGTCAAGTGTGCTGAATCAAGTGGCATTGTAGCATAGACAGTAGCTGCAGTTGATAACTGAAAACGTGTCCAGGCTGTTTGTAAAACAAAATAATTATTTTATTTGCAATATAACCCCTTCAAGCTCATTCTACTAATTAAATATTGTTTTGACTGATTGTGATACAGTTTGGATATTTATATGGTATGTAATTATATTTTTATTAAAATAATATTGTATATTAAAATTTTTTTCACTCATATTTATTCATAAACAAATTACATAATAAAATTTTGTTTACTTAAATGAATCATTTTTGTATTTAACATTTTTTAATTTTAATATTTCATCCAGCCTGTGAATAAAGTTTTCTTTCTAATCTGGCCCGGGGGCAAAAACTGTTGGCCACGCCTGACCGAAGGGGTGTGGAAAAGAAAAGAGGGGAGCGATGATGGGGGATCATGCTCTAGAAATCCCTGTCTGGGACACTACTCACAACAGGACCCCCCACTACAAACTCCAGACACTTCTCTGTTATTGCTTAGAAGCTATGAAGGAATCTCCTCACAGAGTTCTCTACAGGGATTGAGATTGCTCGGGTAGCTAGTATCTACTTTGCTGTAACGACATTTTGGGGAGATTTGCCAGCTGTAATAACAGTTAGAGCTAATTAATTGCTGTTCTTAATGTATGTCAGAATGTTAACAGAATCCAAGGGACAGTTGAAACTTAAATGTGTCAGAGTGTAAGCCTTGTTACTTAAAAATGAAACCTCTGTGGATTGAGTTAGTCTTCATTCACATTCAACATCAGCCTGTGTATTTTATAGCCCTGAAAAAATCATGCAGTGGTTTGACCCCATGTTCAATCCAAGATTTAGTTCTATTTCCATTTAAAACAGGGACAGTGATATTCTCCCTTCTTATATCACAGGGTAATAGAGAGGATGAACAAGTTATCATTGTGTAGCTTCAACAGATCCTGAATTAGAAGGTGCCCTTTGGAGTTCCAAGTTCAGATTAGTTTCCTCTATACATCAAGGTCATTTTAAAGCCTTTAGATCAGTGGTTCTTATACTTGAACATGCATCAGAATTACTTCTAGGGCTTTGAAAATGCACATCTAATGCAGGCCTAATTGTATTTCTAACAGTTTCCAAGCAATGATGCTCTTCTGGGTCCAGACCCCACTTTGAGAACCAGGCCTCCAAAGTCCTTAAGCCCTGAAGTTCTTCTTGTGCACGCCCTTCCCAATTTATAATCTAAACAAAACATTACTAAAGTGTAAAATTAAAATCTTGTTTCTTAAAATGATAGGGAGCTTGCCTATAAGCTAAAACGAAAATAGCTTCCTTCTAGTTTTTTCCCCTCTTTTTGCGGTGCCAGCAGTGTGTACTGGGCTCTCAGGTGCTATAGAAAAGAGTTACTGAGCTTCCTGGGACCAATACTGTATTTCTGCCTCATCCTCAGTATCTGCATCAGACATTGAGGGAGGACTGGCAGGCACGAGGCATTGTACAATGTTCAGACCTGTTTGGAACATGGTCCCAGACACCAGGTAGGGTCCTAGACAGACTCAGTGAAATCTTTGTAACAATACCACCGAGCACCCACTAGATACTTTCTTCACACATGGTGGACATATTGTCCCAAATGAAGGCAACTGATTTCTGAAGCCCTAAATTCCTCCTGAAATTTCCCACAGGGTATGAGAAACAAAGTCAGTTATGAACAGGATACTCAGTGATCCCAGGTAGAATTAGGAGAGGGAAAGAGAAGGAATTGAAAAGAGAACAGGAAAGGACAGAAATGAGGGCATGGAGGACAGCCAAGAGTGTGGGCAGTGGCCATTTCACCAAGGGCAGATGCTGTAAAGCTCGAGATTTCTGTGGCAGAAATGTGAATTCTGTCTCCACCACCCTTGTTCCCTACAAGTGTTTATCAAACACATACGATAAGCCAACTATTTCAGAGTGTTGAAGAAAACAAGACCCCTATCTTAATGAGTTCCCAGTTTAGTCAGGGAGTCCAGTAATTACAAGGCATTGCAATGAGGACAATACATACTGTGAATGAAGTAAGTAGTCCACTGGGGGCGCAGCCTAGGGAAGGCTTCACAGGGGAGGGGAGGATTTGTAATTTCCTGTGTCTGTGAGGGCAAGACAAAAACCTATTCACTGTAGTGTTCTCAGAATCTAACATATACCCTGACACATAGTACTTTTTAAATTGTGATTTGAATGAAATATCAGCAGCGTTGCCAAGTGGTCAGGAGGAGTAAGTTTTCTTTGGAAAGCATCAAGCAGTGTGAAAGCTCAGGGGTATGAAATAACTGAGTATGTTCATAGAACTGTGAAGAAGTTTGCTGCTGGAATATAAGGTGTGAGGAAGGGATAAATAAGCAAACCTGGATACATAGGGCCAAGGCCATGGAGAATCTTGTGTGCCAGGTTAAGGAATTTGATCTTTCTCCTGTGAGTTAGAATACCACCAGTTTTTAAGCACATCAGAAAAGCTCACCTTTAACAAACAATAAGGAGGATACCTTGAAATAAACAAAAGATGGGGGACTGGTTATGGGTTCCCACTACACAGGCAACAGATGCTATTACTATAGTAACTGTCAGGCCCATCACTACTCAGGAAGGACAGAAGATGACCTCTGTCTTCCTTTTTGTTACACTTAGAAAGGAAAATTCTGTCAACTTATTAGTAACCTGATTATGAACCAAGGAAACATATAAAGCTTAATGTTTTGGGGGTTTTGTTTGTTTGTTTGTTACTTTTAGGATTTTAACGGTATTTCTAGAGAGAATTCATCAGCAGAATGACAGAGTCCTTGGTGAACTATACTTATACAAAGGCTTGTTTTGTAGATCTGAACTGGATATTGTCACAGAAGTAATTAGAATAAAACAGATACTTCAACATGTCTCTGCTCATTAAGATTCCTTTACTGTGTTGATGTTTGATCAGTTTGGCTTTTTGAAAATTGTTACCCCTCAATTCTTCCATCGAACTCTGGTAATAACTATTTAATCTCCACTAAACAATGTGACTGATAATAGACCAGAGAAAGCAACAGGGCTTCTGAATCCCTTAGACACTTCCTTTGCTTAAGCTCTTCAAACTCTAAGCCATTAAGTGTAGGGATGACTGACAGCCATTTAACCTTTTGCTATTGTGTTTTCACCTTGACAGAAAAGAATTTCTCATAACAATTACAATGACTTCAACATAGTGTTTTATCTTTGGTAACTGACACATTGAAACCACTACTTTTGGAGGTGAGGAGGGATATTTTGGATCATAAACCACCTGGATCATTTTTATGTGAATGCACAATATTTGTTTGCTACTGTTCCTCTGTTTATGCATTACAGAAGTTAAATAGTTCCTATAAGGTTTTTAAAACTTGAAAGGATGCTACAGATTCAGAATTAGTGACAATTTCATAGCACCTGTTACCTGTCGAATACCATGCCAGGCCCATTCATTTGGCAGTGTGATGGGAAGGGAACAGGGAAAAGGCTTTGTGTTATAAATAAATCCATAAAACAATATTAGTAGTCATTCTTAGTAGTAAACTCTTAAGAAAGGACATTCTGTATATTGCCATTATCTAGAAAAAAGTTCCAGTAATCAACAATAAGCCAAATAGAGGAAAGAATCAGTGACATCAAAGACAGGCAACTAGAGATGTTACAAAGAGAAGAGGAGAGAGACTCATGAATTTAAAAAAACTGAGAGAGCTCTACAAGAATTGTCTGACTCCATCAAAAGAGCAATATAAGTATAATAGACATATCAGAAGAAGAAGAAAGAGAGAAGGGAATGGAGAGCCTATTCAAACAAATAATTGAAGAGAAAGTTCTAAGCCTGTGGAAAGAGTTAGAACCTCACATCCAAGAAGCAAACAGAACACTAAGTTACCGCAACCCAAACAGACTCACTGTAAGGCACATCATAATAAAATTGTCAAAAACCAATGACAAAGAAATAATCCTCAAGGTAGCTAAGGAAAAGAAGAACATAACATATAAAGGAGAGCTCATTGGGTTATCATCAGACTTCTCAGCAGAAACTCTACAAGCCAGGAGGTAGACCCAAAGTACTGAAAGAGAGGAATTACCAGCCAAGAATACTGTATCCATCAAAGTTATCTTTCAAATATGAAGGAGAAATAAAAACTTTTACAGACATACAGAAGCTGAGGGAATTTATCACGATAAACCCCCACTGCAGCAAATATTCAAGGGGGTTATTCGATCAGTTACAAAGAACAAAACAAATTAAAACCTCAAGAAAGAGTTACATCAAGGTCAAAGTAAAAACAAGGATAATCTATGACAACAATAACATAAAAGGGGAGAAGATAAAGATCTGCAGTAGCAAAGGAGAACAGAGTGCAGAAGCACTCATAACACAGTGGACTCTTGTGCATATGAACATTCTTCTCTTAATAACCAAATGGTAACCACCCACAAAAAAAGCCACTACTGAAATACACAGCTTAAAAAAAGAAGGAATGGGAGAGAACTATGGAATACCACCAAACAAAAACAACTGAGAGAAACAAAAAAAGAGAAGAACCAAACAAGATACAGAGCTACCAGAAAACAAAACATAAAATGGCTATAGGAAATCTTCAAGTGTCAATAATTACCCTAAATGTAAATGAATTGAATTCACCAATAAAGAGGCACAGAGGAGCAGATTGGATCGAAAAGCAAAACCCAACCATATGCTGCCTTCAAGAGACATATCTAAACTGCAAGGACAAAAGTAGATTTAAAGTGAAAGGTTGGAAAATGATTCTCCAATCAAATAATATCCAAAGGAAAGCAGGGGTAGCCATACTCCTATTGGACAATGCTGGCTTCAGGACAACAAAGGTAACTGGAGACGAAGATGGACATTTCATAATGATAAATGGGACATTGTATCAAAAAGACATAACATTTCTTAATATATATTGAACCAGGGAGCACCAAAATATATGACATCTACTAACTGATCTAAAATAGCAGACAAAAACACGATCATGGCCCTGGCCGGTTGGCTCAGTGGTAGAGTGTCGGCCTGGCATGCAGGAGTCCCGGGTTCGATTCCTGGCCAGAGCACACAGGAGAAGCACCCATCTGCTTCTCCACCCCTCCCCCTCTCCTTCCTTTCTGTCTCTCTCTTCCCCTCCCACAGCCAAGGCTCCATTGGAGCAAAGTTGGCTCGGGCACTGAGGATGGCTCTGTGGCCTCTGCCTCAGGCACTAGAATGGTTCTGGTTGCAACAGAGCAATGCTCCAGATGGGCAGAGCATCGCCTCCTGGTGGGCATACCGGGTGGATCCCGGTTGGGCGCATGCGGGAGTCTGTCTGACTGCCTCCTGGTTTCCAACTTCAGAAAAATACAAAAAAAAAAAAAAAAACCCACAAAATCATACTTGAAGATTTCAACATACCACTGATGGCTTTAGATAGATCATCCAAACAGAAAATCAATAAAAAAATATCGGCCTTAAATGATGCTCTAGACCAAATGGACATAATAGACACTTACAGGACATTTTATCCCAAAACATCAGATTATACATTCTTCTCCAGTGTGCATGAAACATTCTCAAGGATAGACCATATGTTGGGCCACAAAACTAACATTAACAAATTTAGAAAGATTGAAATTATACCAAGCATATTTTCTGATCATAAAGCTTTGAAATTAGAATGCCACTAAAAAACGAAGTAAGAAAACACACAAAAATATATAAAATAAACAATGTATTTTTAAAAAAATTGATGGGTCAAAGAATAAATGAAAGCAGAGATCAAAAGATATATACAGACCAATAAAAATGACAACATGACATATCAAAATTTCTGGGATGCAGCGAAAGTAGTAATAAGAGAGAAGTTTATATAATTACAGGTTTATATTAAAAACAAGAGAGATCCCAAGTAAACAACCAAACATCACACCTTAAGGAACTAGAAAAAGAAGAACAAAGGCAACCCAAAGTCAGAAGAGAGGAAATAGTAAAAATTAGAGCAGAACTAAATGAAATAGAGAACAACAACAAAAACTATAGAAAAAACTAATACAACAGATAGCTGGTTCTTTGAAAAATCATTAAAATCAACAAATCACTGGCTAGACTCACTAAGAAAAAAAGAGGAAGGACTCATATAAACAAAATCCAAAATGAAAGAGGAGAAATTACCAAGGACATCATAGACATAGAAAGGATCATAGTAGAATATTATGAAAGATTATATGCCACCAAATTTAACAACCTAGAGGAAATGGATAAATTCCTACAACTATACAATCTTCCTAGACTGAGCCACAAGAAGTGAAAAACCTAAATAGACCTATAGGCAGGGAGGAAGTAGAAACAACGATCAAAAACCTCCCCCAAAACAAAAGTCCAGGACCAGATGGCTACACTAGTGAATTCTACCAAACATTCAAAGAAGATTTGGTACCTATCCTTCTCAAAGTCTTCCAAAAAATAGAAGAAGAAGCAATACTCCCCAACACATTTTATAAGGCCAACATAACCCTCATACCAAAACCTGGCAAGGACCCCCTCCCCCCCCACACACAAAAACCCACTACAGACCAATATCTGTAATGAATATAGATGTAAAAATCTAAAACAAAATACTAACAAATTGAATAGAGCAACACATTAAATAATACATCACAATCAAGTGGGATTTATTTCAGGAGCGCAAGGATAGTTCAGCATATGAAAATCTATCAACATAATAAACCACATCAACAAAACAAAGAACAAAAGCCATATGATCCTAACAATAGACACAGAAAAGGCATTCAATAAGATAAAAATCCCTTTGTTTAAAACACTCAATAGGCCCTGGCTGGTTGGCTCAGCGGTAGAGCGTCGGTCTGGCGTGCGGGGACCCGGGTTCAATTCCCAGCCAGGGCACATAGGAGAAGCACCCATTTGCTTCTCCACCCCCCCTCCTTCCTCTCTGTCTCTCTCTTCCCCTCCCGCAGCGAGGCTCCATTGGAGCAAAGATGGCCCGGGCGCTGGGGATGGCTCCTTGGCCTCTGCCCCAGGTGCTAGAGTGGCTCTGGTCGCGGCAGAGCGACGCCCCAGAGGGGCAGAGCATCGCCCCCTGGTGGGCAGAGCGTTGCCCCTAGTGGGCGTGCCAGGTGGATCTCGGTCGGGTGCATGCGGGAGTCTGTCTGACTGTCTCTCCTCGTTTCCAGCTTCAGAAAAATACAAAAACAAAAAAACAACAAAAAAAAAACACCACTCAATAAAATCAGAATAGAAGAAATGCACCTCAACATAATAAAGGCCATATATACAAACCATCAGCTAATATCATACTAAATGGTGAAAAAAATGAAGTCTTTTCCTCTAAAATCAGGAACTAGACAAGGCTGCCCACTCTCTCCACTCTTATTTAATATAGTTCTGGAAGTCTTAGCCAGAGAGATCAGGCAAGAGAAGGAAATAAAAGGCATTCATATCAGGAAATAAGTAAAGGTATCACTTTTTTGCAGATGACATGATCCTGTATAGAGAAAACACCAAAGATTCCACCAAAAAACTATTAGAAATAATAAACCAATACAGTAAAGTCACAGGATACAAAATCAATATACAAATGTCTATTGCTTTTCTATACATCAATGATGAAACTTAAGAGAATTAACTCAAAAACACAGTTTCTTTTACAATTGCAACAACAACAAAATAAAGTACCTAGGAATAAAATTAACAAAGGATGTGACGGACCTACATACTGAAAACTACAAAACATTATTGAAAGAAATTGAAAAATATGCAGTGAAATAGAAAAATATTTCATGCTCATGGATTCAAAGAATCAACATAATATAAATGGCCATATTACCCAAAGCAATATAAAAATTTAATGCAATCCCTATTAAAATCCCAATGTCATTTTCTAAAGAAATAAAACAGAAAATTACCAGGTTTATATGGAACCATAAAAAACCCCAAATAGCCAAATCAATCCTGAGGAAAAAGAATGAAGCCATAGGTACCTGACTTCAAATTATATTATAAAGCCACAATAATCAAAACAGCATGGTATTGGCAGAAACAGACATACAGACCAATGGAACAGAATCAAGAGCCCAGAAATAAAACCACATATATATGGATCATCTTCAACAAAGGTGCCAAAAGTACACAATGGAGAAAAGAGAGTCTCTTCAATAAATGGTGCTGGGGAAATTGGAAAGCCACATGCAAAAAAATAAAATAAAACTTGACTACAGCTTGTTCCCCTGCACAAAAATAATTCAAAATGGATCAAAGACCTAAATATAAAATCTGAAATAATACATTACATAGAAGAAAACATAGGTACCAGGCTCATGGACCTTGGCTGTAGAGGATAATTTATGAATTTGACCCCAAAGGCAAGGGATGTAGAGGCAAAAATAAATGAATGGGACTATATGAAACTAAAAGGGTCTGCACAGCAAAAGAAACTGACAACAAAATAAATAGGCAGCCAACTAAATGAGAGATATTTTCAAACAGCAGCTCCCATAGGGGTTAATATCCAAAATATATAAAGAATTCACAAAGTGCAGCAACAAACAATCAAACAATCCAATTAAAAAATGGGGAGAGGACCTAAACAGACATTTCTTCCAAGAGGACATACAAATGGCCAACAGATATATGAAAAGATGCTCATCTTCACTAGCTATTAGAGAAATACAAATCAAAACTACAATGAGATATCACCTTATAACTGTCAGATTGGCTATTATCAACAAGACAGGTAATGACAAATATTGGAGAGGCGGTGGAGAAAAAGAAACCCTCCTCATTCACTGCTGGTGAGAACGTAAAGTAGTACAACCATTATGGAAGAAAGGATGGTGGTTCCTCATATTAAGAACAGAACTACCATATGACCCAGCAATCCCTCTACTGGGTATCTACCCCCCCCAAACTTGAAAATGTTAGTACATAAAGACACACACACCTCCATGTTCTTCACAGCGTTGTTCAAAGTGGCCAAGACATGGAAACAATCGCAGTGTCCCTTGACAGAGGATTGGAAAAAGAAAATGTGGTACATGCAGTACTACTCAGCCACAAGAAATGATATAGTGACATTTACAACAACATGGATGGATCTTGAGAACATTATAGTGAGTGAAATAAGTAAATCAGAAAAAGCTAAGAACTATATGATTTCACACATAGGTGGGATATAAAACTGAGACTCATGGACATAGATAAAAATGAAGTGGTTACCATGGGGTAGGGGATGGGGGAAGTGGTGGGGGGGAAGGGTGTAAAGAGGGACAAATATAAGGTGATGGAAAATGATTTGACTTTGGGTGATGGGCATACAATATAGTCAACCATTCAACTGATATAGAATTGTTTACCTGAAACCTATGTACTCTTATTGATCAATGTCACCATGTTAAAGTTAGTTTTCTAAATAAAGTTTAAAAATTATATATATAAAAAAGATTTACAGTCACCGCTAGCTCTGAATCAAGATGATTCTCTACCAGTAGGTCAGGTTTTGGTAAACTACAGTCCATAGGCCAAATCGGCTTATTATTGCAACACAGCCACACTCATTCATTTATCTGTGGCCTGTGGCTGTTTTCATGCTACAACAGCAGAGCTGAGTAGTTGCAGCAGAGGTTGTATGGCCTGCAAAGCCTAAAATATTTACTACTTGGTCCTTTAGAGAAAAAGTTTGCAACCCCTAGGGCCTAGGGGCCAATCTTTGATCATGTGCTCTTCTAAGGAGTAGGAGAAAGGAGCGATGAGAACATGTGTTTGCAATAATTTGGGCTAAGAGGAGTGTTTTCAAATCACAGTTATTTCCTAGGTATTCCTTAGGCAATTGAGAGAAAGAGGAGGGTTAAAAGGAGGTTAGGTGTGAAGTGTTCTGCTTGTACTGTACACCAAGGGCAGTGTCTGCGAGGATTCCTGAGTAAGCAATGTCCCAGGTGCTTGCGTGAGAGCTCCTTTGCTAAAATATCCATCCCAGCAGTCCCTGCATCAGCTCTTTATTACCCACTAAGTAAGTAGGATGCTTACTTAGCAGGGAGGGCAAACGCAGGTTTTTAAGATCAAGGTCATTTGTCTAACAACTGAAATGAGTAAAGGGAAATTTTGTAAGAAATGAGAGGAGAACTGCTTTCTACTGGTGAAATATCAGAATCACCAAGCTGTCACTCCTTCAGGGAAAATAGATTTCCTGGTAAAAGACTGTAGAAGTAGGAGGGATCCTGAAAATGTTACTATTATGAGCTATGATCTGCGTTCTTAAGAAACACCATTTCTAGTCACTTAATGTTTTTTCATATTGTTTTTTGTTTTTTGTTTTTAGCAAGAGAGACAGACAGAGAGAGGGACAGATAGGGACAGACAGGCAGGAAGGGAGAGGGATGAGAAGAATCAGTTCTTCATTGTGGCACCTTAGTTGTTCAGTGATTGCTTTCTCATATGTGCTTGATGGGGGTGGGGTAGGGGTGGACTACAGCAGAGTGAGTTACCCCTTGCTCAAGCCAGCGACCTTGGGCTCAAGCTAGTGACCACAGGATCATGTCTATGATCCCACGCTCAAGCCAGTGACCCCGTACTCAAGCTGGCGACCTCAGGGTTTCGAACCTGGGTCCTCTGTGTCCCAGTTGGACATTTTATCCACTGTGCCACTGCCTGGTCAGGCTCCTTTTGTTTCACATCATTGTGAAAACATCCCCTTGGAGTAGTTTTAAGTGTTATAACCCTCATCATCCTGTTATTCACAGGTGGGGAAAGAGAGTTCAGGATGATTCTGCCTGATGTTCTATAATGCCTGTAGCACTTCCTGTTGGTCCCAGCCATTTGCCTCTTAACATTCGGTCCCTTTGATTGCTCTTTATCTTTATCAATATAAGTGTTGCCTTCCCAAGTAAATTCTATCCCCTTAGAGGTCATATATAGAATTCGATGAACAAAATGAACTATTGAGCAAGATAGAGACAGACTCAGAGAGAGAGCAGACTGACAGCTGTCGGCTGCAAGGCAGAAACCGTGGGCCGAACTGAAAACACAAGGCTAGTGTGTTCCAAGAGGAAAATTTATTTTAAAAATGCCTGGTGCAAGCGGACTGAGACCAGCAAAGGGTGTCAGCCCCGAGCTGCAGGAGGCAGTGGTAGATATAGGGGTTGGGGGCGGACTCACATATCCTGGTTTGTGGCCTTGGTCACCTACTTGAATATGGGAAGGAGGTGGGGGCCTCATTTGGGAGGAATGTCTTCTCAATAAGTTAATACAGGTCTAATTGGTGTAGGTCTATTACCGGTCCATCTGACATTCTCGCTGGGAGACAAGATAAAAATTTAAGATTTGTGAGTTAGCCCCTTTCAGGACTGGCCTTCTCCTTTCCTAACCTTGAGGTCAGGTTCCCCCCAAATGTTTGCTACTAAATATACTTCCCAGATTCTGCTGTGAAGACAAACATTTTGCTGCATTTCAAAGGGGAGGCCAGGAAGCCCATAAGAAAGAATAGCAAGCAAATGAACTATAACCGCACAGTGGGGGATGAGAATGTCCTGTTTCGATCCCTTCCTCCTCCTCCGGGCCTGCATTGTTGTTCTAGGGATGGAAGCTGAGTAGCCATTGTATCTCTCATCGGCAAAGGGGAACTAGATGAGGGGTGGAAGGATTGAGCGAAAAAGGACAAAAAAGAGAAAAAACTCATGGACAACAGTGTGGTGATTGCAGGGTGAGGTGGAGAGGGACAAAGATGACTGGGGGGGTGAACACACCATATGCTGTACAGAGATGTGCTGTAGAATTGGTCACCTGAAAAAAAGAAAAAAGAACTAAAATTTTTAAAAAATTAAAAGAAATAATTGGACACCTGAAACCTGTATAATTTTGTTAACCAGTATAACCCAATTGAAATAAAGGAATACAGAATTTCAGGTTCCACCAACACTAAGTCAGAACCTGCATTTTAACAGACTCCTTGGGCTGTCAGGTCGAAGATGGTAGCATAGGACAATGGCCTGGGTGATTCGTATCACAAAGTTTGAGAAGCAGTGTTTTTCAGTTCCATGCAAGTCTGTGAAAGAGTTAACCACCCTGATGGTGTCTGAGGATTATAGACCCAAGGACTGAAAACACTGGTCTAGAACACACTCTGGGATTCAGTGAACTAATCGTGACGTCTATGATTCTAGCTCAATTGTCTTTATCACGATTGTGAAACACGTTGTCCTTTTCTGTGATGTAAAGCAACTGGCTGCTCATGTTAGAAGGTGGGGTGGAGCGGGAGAGGCTGGCCATAAGAAACGCTGGAAAAGGAATTGCTCTGCACCAAGCTTTGCCAGCCCCACTCTTCGAAATTCTGTTTGCCCTGTTCTCCATCCACTCTTGGGTTCAAGGTTTACCATCTTTTCCAATGATGAGAGCCTTGCTGAGGGAACAGTGGCCGATGAAAATAAACTGCCGCTGTGGAAGAGGCTTTGACCTTTATTTGCATAAGCCTTCAGGACCTGCCCCCTGTGTCTGGGGAAGAGGCTGAGAGCAGCACCTTCCCTTCAGTTGTAAGGTTTGGGTTCAGGGCACCTTTAAAGCCAGAGCCCCCTTTAAAACTCAAATTCCCCTCACCCAACTTCTACAGAACATTTTCCTCCCCCACTGTGAGGTTGTAGTTAATTTGCTTGCTATTCTCTGGCTTAATGGCTTTCTAGCCTTCACTTTGAAATGTAGCATAAAGTTTATCTTCGCAGCAATGTCAGGGAAAGCTTACATTAGGAAGGTACCTGACGATTAGGGGAGTTTAAATCATAATAGTAGTTTGTAAAAGCCTAGCTTCAGGGCCAGAGTTGCTGTCTTCTGATAGCAGTCTTCTGATAGGTCAGCCCGCCTCCATTCCCAGGGCAGTGTAAACCCATGAGGGAGGAGAGACCTTTTGAACTAGCCCAGGACTTTAGACAGTTGAGCCCGGAGATAAACAATTTGGAGAAGCTGTGGTGCCGCTCCAATCCACATAGGAAAAAATATTACCTTGTACCTATAAAGGCAGTGACGTCAGCCGCTCTTTCCAAGACCCCTGACTAACCTTCAAAAACTGTACTGCTACCCTCCCCATTTCCAACACGGGTTTTGGCTTGGTCTCGGTAGATTTGCACCCAGGTGTTTTAAATAAACAATCCTTTTGGAACACACCAGCCTTGTGTTTCCAGTTTGGCTGTCCCCGGTGCCCACCCATAGACCTGGGAAGGGGTTTAGCCTGTCGGCTATCTCACACGGGACATTGACAACAGGCTGTCCCCTTCCCTAGTGGATTGGGCACTGCAGCTTCAACCTTTCATCAGTCTCGGCACAACTTGTGATTGAGCATGCATGTTACTTAGCACGGTGTGCTTGGTTATTGTTTTAATAATTTTTCAGGTTCCAGGAAAGGTGATGATAGAAAGCAACCAACCTGAATATAAAATGGACCCCCTGCCACCTCCCTCCGCCCACTCCCAAAGCCCTTCCTGAAGAGCAGCAGCTGTCCTGCTAGCGCTTCGTGGAGGGGGAAGCGGATGAGGCTGCTGTCTGGTGACAGCTGATGTGGGGCAGCTTCCTCTCGGTGAGGAGGGGGGCACCTCTGGGAGTGAAACAAACCCATCATTGGTACTAGTGTCTTAATGTGAATGAGTAACTGCTGATGTTCCAGGTAGGAGAGGCTATTCACTTAAATAATTGTAATTTGCCCTCGGCAAAGTTTATACCTGTTGATCCGGTCATTTCGCATCAAAGGATCTAGCCTGAAGAAAGATCAGAGATTCAGACAGAGGGCTGGGGGGAGTATTCACCTCAGCGACATCTATGAAAGCAAGTTCAAAGTGGGATGCCCCCAAGAGGGTATACAAAAGAAGGCTGTATGTGAAAAATACTGGAATTTGCATTTAACTTATTATTTTTTTAAAAAATATATAAGTATAAAGTCAAATTTATATTTAAGTGAATAGACAATTTATAATTTGTTTATAAATGTAAATAAACATCAAGTTAAAAATGAACAGCATGTAGAGCTGTCCCTTGGGTGGAGAGAGTGCAGGTGTGCACTGGGCACTTACTGCAGCAGGGAATCAGGTAGAACCAGTTCTGCCCGCCTGGGGCTTACTGTCTGGTGGGAGAACGAGAAAAATCAATAGTAGTTGCATCATTACAGAGTGAACAGTACTCTTATTGGTGCTATGCAAGCACAAAGGAGGACCAACTACCCAAGCCTTGGGGAATCAAGGAAGGCTTCCAATAATTGTATTGCAGTGTACTTTACTGTATTTTATTGCATGGCATCAGATGGAGAGAGAGAGAAAGAGAGAGAGAGAGTAGGAGAGAGAGAGAGTGGGATTTGGCTCTCACACTTCCTTATGTGTTCCTAAGTCATCAGTCATGTGTTATATGAAATCCGTTGGGAAATGAGTGGCAATTTCACAATGTAGGCCCTGTTGGGCAAACCAATGTGTTTCAAGTGTGAAACAAGTGAGTTAGGTTTGCTCACTTGTATTTTGCCTAATTGGCTCATTGGCTCGGGGCAGCGCCGTTTGTGTTTATGTGTCTGTGTGTGTGTGTCTGTGTGTCTGTGTGTGCAGTCTATGGAAGACTGCAGGTGCTTGCCCTCAGGGCGGCAGATTGCAAACTGCAGACTGCCTGCATTCATGGTGAGGGGCGATTGTTTGCCCAGCTGGTTTGCTGGAGAGGTCTGAGGCTGGTGGAGGCCTGTGAGTCCGGGGAGTCCGGAGTGCTGAGGGGCTTGGGAGTCCTGAGAAAGAGGGAAGCGGTCTTCCCTGCCTGCTTGCTCATCCGCCATTAGGAAACTTTAATAAACAGAATGGCCCACCGTTTTCTGGCTCCACAGTTCCTTTACCATCTGCCCAAATCCAATGAGAACCTGCATAGTCATGGCGGCGGCCAATGGCAATACAGGTCCCTTTTCCGACATAGCAACTACATGGATATAATTTATAAATGAATATTAGGGTGTTCAAAGTTCTTTCCTAGGGGGTGTAAGGCACCCTATGGGAGGCCTAAGGAACACACAGAGAGGACTCTGCCCCACCTCCAAGAAGGGCCCTGGATTAGCCTGATCCTTGGCTCGGGGGCCAGCTGTAGCGTCACAGAGGAAAGCAGTGCTGTTTCAGTTGGTGGACTGTTTCCTTCTCTCCAGTTCTTACAATATGTTTTGTAAGAGCCTCCAGGGCATCTCAGTAAAATCTGTGGCTCGCTCAGCAGATTTGATAGCGTTCACTGACAGCTCTTTACCTTCTGAACCCAACTTTGGCCTTCTGCTCCTTCTGCTGAAATTCAAGGCTGCAGATGACCTCCGGGTCAGTATCTTGCTTTCCATGGCAAAAAAGCTAATGCTCAGATGTGAGGTTAAAGTAAAGGGAAAACTAAGTTTATTTAGCAAAAATTCTGCTGTCATCAGAAGGAAATATCCACACCTGCTGAAGGAAACGAGCTGAAGAATCCCCAAGAAGGACTTCTTTTCTGTGCATACATTGCTCCCTGAGTTTTCTAGCCTAAAAAGCCAATCTTTTAAACAATCGTGTTCTGTTTAATCCTTTTTGAGAGCAGCTTGGTCCTGGAATTCCTTGTGCATATTAAAAGTGTGAATAATCTTGTCACTTGGAATAAATCTCTTTGATGTGCATGACATGATTGAATTTCTCTTAAATTAATGTGGCATTACCTTGTAACAAAGGTGGATTAGCTTCTGTTTTCTGATTGCCCTTGAATGTTGCCCTAAAGATGCCGGAGCGCTGATGAAGTTAATAAGGCTGTGCATTGATTTGCAGATACGAGGACCACCGCCACAGTCCCAGACATGTCCGCAGGACCAACAGTTTTCAACAGTGTGATGGCTGGGACCAAGATGCAACGCATGAAGGAGTAAGTAGTATGTTGCCCGACCCCTGGGAGAGGCAGTATTAGAACATACTGACAATGGCTGGGATCCCATCACGGGATGCTGTGCTAGCAGCTGTGCTTTCCTAGATGCAGCAGTGGGTAGAATTGTACAAGCTCAGTTAAAAGACCTGAATCTGCATCGAAGGCACCTGCTATGGTTTGACTGTTCCCCCCCCCCCAAAATTCGTGTGTTGAAATCCTAACTCCCAAAGGTAATGGTACTGGTAAGTGAAGCCGTTGGGAGGTGCTTACACCGTGGAAAGAGTGCTCATGCACGGTGTCAGGGCTTTATACAAGAGAGCCCACAGAGGCCCCTAGCCCCTTCCGCCATGGGGGGACACAGAGAAAAGGCAGTGGCTATGAGCCAGGAAGAGGGCTGTCACTAGAAGGCGACCATGCTGGCATCTTAATCTTGGACTTCCCAGTCTGCAGAAGTGTGAGTTATAAATTTCTGTTGTTTACAAGCTACTGAGCCTGTGGTATGTTGTTATATCAGCCCCAGACTTGGGGTGGTAAACACACAATGTAATATACAGGTGATATATTATAGAATTGTACATTTGGAAGCTATATAATGTTATTAACCAATGTACCCAATAAATTTAGTAAAAATTTTTTCCTGACCAGTGGTGGCACAGTGGATAGAGCATCCATCTGGGACACTGAGGACCCAGGTTCAAAACCCTGAGATTACAGACTTGAGCATGGGCTCATCTGGCTTGAGTGCGGGCTCACTGGCTTGAGCATGGGGTTGCTGGCTTGAGTGTGGGATCATAGAGATGACCCCATGGTCGCTGGCTTGAGCCCAAGGTCACTGGCGCAGCTAGAGCACCCTACTGCTGGTCAAGACATGTATGAGAAAGCAATCAATGAACAACTAAGGTGCTACAACTATGAGTTGATGCTTATCATCTCTCCCCTTTTATTTCTATCCATCCCTCTCTCTGGCTCTCTTGCAGAAGAAAGAAAGAAAGAAAGAAAGAAAGAAAGAAAGAAAGAAAGAAAGAAAGAAAGAAAGAAAGAAAGAAAGGAAGGAAGGAAGGAAGGAAGGAAGGAAGGAATTAAATAAATTAATTAAATATGAAAGCAACTGTTAACTCACAGATACACAAACATTGCCATGCTCTTATTATTGCCATGGCGGGGTCCCCAGGAAGCAGGCTGAGATGGGGGTTGCTGTGCAGGGAGTCTGTGAGGGAGGCTTCCTGAGTCCCGCACCTAGAGGCAGGAAGGGCAAGGAAGTGGACTGGGCACAGGGGCAGTCAGGCTGTGATTCGTCTCAGTGGAGGCCTCTGTGGACTCGGCAGAGAGCTCTGACGCTGGATCAGCCCTGCAGAACTGTCCTGAGTTGCAGTGGGAGGGCCAGGCCGTTACAACCGCAGGTTAATCCAGGGCTGGATATAGGCCTCCCTGGGAAGGGACTGTGACTGAGCAAGACATTCTGCAGCCAAAGTGATCCCCAAACTGGCTGACGGCTAAGGGTAGTCCGCCAGCGGCACACCCCCCCGCCCCCGCTGGCCTGCTGTGATGAGTAAGTGACATATGCCTGTGAAACCGAAACCTGCAAGAGGCATTCTTAAATTCCCTTAAAGAAAATTCACCTCAATTTGGAACTCAGCACTAAAGAGTAAAGCAGATAGCTTTTTATTAAAAGTCTATAGGGAAGGAGGAAAGGTGAAGGGGAGTATGGGGGGTGGATATATGGTGATGGATGAAGACTTGACTTGGGGAAAGAACATATAATACAGTGTACATAGATGTGTTGTAGAATTGGGCACCTGATCCATAAAGTCATGGTGCACTTTTGACCAGTCACAGGAAAGCAACAAAAGATGTTAGAAATGTGAAATCTGCACCAAATAAAAGAAAAACTCTCCCAGTTTCATACCTATTCAGTGCAGTTCGATGTGGACTCAAGCACAGATTTTTTAGGGCTCCTTAGGTAGCTATCCCGTATAGCCTCTACAGACTCGTCACTGACTGATGGCCTACCAGAACGGGTTTCTCCACCAAACTGCCGGTTTCCTTCAACTGCTTATCCCACCGAGTAATGTTATTCCTATGTGGTGGTGCTTCGTTATAAACGTGCCGATATTCACGTTGCACTTTGGTCATGGACTCAAATTTAGCGAGCCACGGAACACACCGAACTTTCCTCTGTACCATCCACATCTCGACTGGCATGGCCGTGGGCTGCTCTGCTGTATACACGGTGTTACGTCATCATCTGCGCATGCGCACATGGTGCCACATCATCCTACAGAAACTGGGAGGGTTTTCCTTTTATTTGGTGCAGATTTCACATTTCTATTGTCTTTTGTTGCTTTCATGTGACCGGTCAAAAGTGCACCATGACTTTACGGACACACTGTATGTTAACCAGTGTCACCCAGTATAATTCAATTTAATAAAATATTTATAGGGAAGGGAACTCAAGAGATGTATTTTAGGGACATTGATTACATTAGGTTAATCATGTTAGTTTTTTAAAAATTTATTTTGAAAAATATCAAGCCTATAGCAAAGTCTCACCAGTTAACATTTTGCCACATGTATATAATCTCTCTACATCTATCTAATTTGTAAATTATAATTATTATTCCTGTGTTATTTGAGAATAAATTTAATTCATCATGATTCTTTCTTCCACTTAAGTGTTCAGTTCCAAAAAACAAGGACATTCTTTTATATAACCACAGTAAACTATTATACATTTAAGCAATTTCATATGGATATGTACTATTTAATATACTAATCTATCTATATTCAAGTGTCGCAGATTACCCCAATGATGTTCTTTATAGCACTTGTTTTTTTCTGATACAAACCAGGAACATTGTGTTTAGTTACTGTGGTGTCATTTATTCTTCTGTCATTTATTCAGCTATCCGTTGTCTTTCCTGATACTGACATGTTTGAAGAATACAGGCCACTTCTGTAGAATGTCTCTTAATTTGGGTTTGTCTGATATTTCCTCATGATTAAATACAAGTTATGCATTTATTAGTGGTATCCTATATAAGTGATGCTGTGTCCTTCTGAATTTTTAAAAGTTTAACTTGGGGAAGTTGCAGAGATACACAAATGTAGTCAGAATAGTATTATTAATCCCAATGATTCCTCAGCCAGCTCAGCAATTATCAACCCATGGGACACCTTGTTTTATCTCAACTCCCATCTATTCTTTTAAGAAAGTCCCATTCATCATATCTTTCCATTCATTAGTCTTTCAGTAATATGTGAATTTTAACCTGTTGTTTGACATTTCCCCTAGGGTATTAGTGAGGCATTTTTAACTCAAGCAGTCCAAAACTGAATCCCTGATTTCCCTACCAGACCTGTTCCTCTCACAGCCATCTTTACACAAGGAAGGTAGGATCTGGGTGAGAACAAACCGTCCAGCTCAGTCACTGGTGTCCCCACGGCTTCATCATCTCCAGCTGTGAGAAAACAAGCTCTGTGAAGAAGTTGGTGCAATGCATGTTGCCATGTTTCTTCAGGTCCCTCAGCTGGGAGACCCTGGGGCTCAATTGCATTATATGTGTCAGGCCTATAGTAGACCTTAGCATAGTAATCAGGAGGAAGATGTGGAATGGGGGACAGCAGCTGCTGGGATTTATATTCCTGCTTATAGTTACTAGCATGTGTCCTTGGACGAGTTACGCAGCCTCCTGTGGCTGAGATTCCTCACCTGTAAAGTGGGGCTGATAATGGTCCCTTCCTCATAGGGTTGTAATCATGAATGTATGAAACGCACTTAGGATAGTTCATGGCAGATAGTAAGTGCTCAACATTAGACTTGCAATTAAGCAAGATTTGTGGAGACAAAATACCTCAGCAAGGCAACTTTAATAACTTCTGCAGAGAGGCATCCTGCCACTAGTGAAAGCTGGCCAGCAAGCACGCAAGCAGGGGGTGAATTCTGTTTTTGTCCCTAATGCAGGCCCCAGGCTGGGTCTTGCCCAACTGTCTGGGGTGGTGACAGCACAATCTTACTCTTTCCTGATTGGCTAGTTTAAATGGCTGTGGGAAGGGGGAAGGGAGAGGTGGGGATAGAGAACCAGATAAAGGGGGTTGGAGAAATTCCCACTGAAGAAAAGAACATGAGGTAAACAAGATGTTTTTCCTTCAGTCACCCCTATTCTTTATAGGTCTTCATTTTTTTCTTCAAACTCAGTAAGCAGAAGTTGGCTCTGGTCATCGGTGTTCAATACTCGCATCTGGTTAGATTAAGGGGGAAGGCTCTGCTTGGTTCCATAACCAACATCAGTCTCTGAATTAGGCCTGGAGCACATGGGAAGATGCAGCATCCTATAAGAATCAAGACTCCAATAACAATTATTGGGGGGGGGGGCAGAGTACACATGTCATTAATCCTTTTCACTTTCCAAATTGTTGTTTTATTAAATTGGTGAAGGGGTCATCTATATCTGAGTTTTTGACTAATTCATTTACTAGGGTGGTCAGCCCGTGATAAGACTTTGGTAATGGTACCATCTGGGGCTGTGTTATTCAGGAGGTAGTTACAACACTGGGTTTCAATCATAACACATACTCCACCTTGCTCTGCTAGTGTCATATCTAGTGCTAGTCGGTTCTCCAAGGCCATTCAGCTGGTAAGATCAAACTACTCTGCGACTCCCTTAATCAGACCTCTAGTGTAATTGATGAGTCTTTGTTGATTATAATACACACACACACACACACACACACACACACAGTAGTTTATTCAATCTATATTCTTGTTTATGGTTACCCACCAGAATAAGGCTGATTAAATCTGACTGCAATTTGATTCCATGCCTTGAACTCGTGGGGGACCCCCCCTTTGGAACTCCAATAGAATATATAACTAAAAGCAGTTTATGGTGGGCAGTCATATCCTAGGGAGGTGTTCTCTCTCAACAAAGGTCAATGCTTACTTTACTGAATCCTGTCTGCTGTCTTTTGCATCTATGATAATGTACCTGATAACATGCCTTTGGAATGTGAGGGTTATGGTTATGCTATTTTTTTTTTTTTTTGTCATCAGGCCAGATATCCGCCCAGAGCAGGAGCCAACAGACCCTCTTATACCATGAACTGTTAACTATCTTGTTCCGCCTGATGTAAAAGAAGTTTTAGCATATACACTTTGCTTTTTACCCAGTCCCATTTTTAAATGTGTAATGACCCAAGTATTTCATTGTAGGTAAAGAGAATCAGTTTGTTCTAGAGCATAAAGTATATCATCTACATATTGGATTAGAGCAAAATCTCTGGAAAATTCAGCACTGTTTAAATCAGCTTTTAGTATCTAAGACAGTAGGTGGGACTCTCCACATATCCCTGGGGCATTACTATCCAATTAAATTTATAACCTTCCCAGGTGAAATCAAAGATGTGTTCCTGTTCTTTTATTTTACAGATGTGTTCAAATAGGCACTACAGGACTTTATTATCATTGAAAAATATTGGCAACCCACAGGAATAGCTGGTAATAGATTATGTGGATTTGGAACCACAGGATGTCTGGGAGTAGCTATTTTATTTATAGCTTTGAGATTCTGTCTAAATCTATTTTACTGGAAAGCTAGAATTACAAAGGATTATAGATAGAATTATAAATTCTCCCTTTAAGTAATCTAGTAAAATGGTCTTAATTCCAGCTACTAGTGCATCAGATCTTAAAGAATATTTACAAATCTTGCCAATATCTGTACTGAAAAAGGCCCAAAGTTGCATTGGAATGTCCTGCAACAAACCTTCAATCTCAAGATTATTTTTCTTTCATGGAAATTCCTTTAAAATTATTATTTTCCCAATTAGTGTAGTATTTGATTTACTTCTAAATACATTTTACCCTTCTGGAAAAGATATGTGGGCATCATTGGTTTTAAGAAAAATTTAACCCTATTAGGTTAACTGGGGCAAACTTGATTACCAAAATATATATATCATCCCTCGATATTCACTCATTGGCAAGAGACAGGTTATGATTTAATCATCATTAGTTGATTATATATTTCTACCATTTGCACATATGCTTTACTCTGAAGTAGGATGCAACTTCTTAGTTGGGTAGGGTTAAGAACAGATAAAGTAGCCCCCAGTATTTATAGGGGCCTTAGCAATTTCCCTTTGTAATGGTAATATTAACTTTTTCTAAATTGTTAGTAAGGAGAAAGTAAAATGTCCTTCCATAGTCCTTGGGACAAACATATGCTTATTTCTGTTTCTATTATTATACATATATATATATATATATATATATATATATATTAAAATCCCATTTCAGTTTCCTATAATTCTTAAGGTGGCCTGGCTTTTTACAATAAAAATACTCTCCTCTATAAGAGTTTCTCAGCAAACCCTATTTAGTAATTCTGTAGCTTGACCCCTAGAAACCAGTAACTATATTATTTGGAATAGATCACAACAGCCAGGATCACACATTCTAACAGTTAAATTTTAAATTTCTTTGTGAACCCATCAGGGCCCTAGATAAAATCATGGAAATCTTTCATGTAGGTTAATTCTATTCTAGTCTAAGGAACATACACAATTGCTTGTTCCCCTCTACCTGAAACCAGCTTTTCTTCAAAGGGAGCTGCTAGAATTGCTGGATTATTCTTGTGTGAATTCCTATTCTTATTTTCCCCTAGGTTAGTAGGGAGTGGTAGTAGAGGAGGCAGGGATGGAAGAGAAAGTAAGGAGAGAGGGGATGGAGGAGTCTGGACAAGAAAGCTCAGATAGCAAATACAGTGGAGAAGCTGTAGAAGGAGAAAAATGGGGTGTTATCATTCATTAACTTCAAAGGCCTTCATTACTCTGAAGTAATAAAAATAATTTTTTAAAGAATTTATCTGTGCCTCTCCCAGAAGCTCCTTATGTCTGACCAATATATGCTTTACGTTCATTCAATATTAACTTTAGAGCTGGCATTTTCTAATTGAGCGCACAGAAAAATATCACTTCAGAGGGATTACAAGTTCCCCACTTTGGCCACTTCAAGTTCAAATTTTTTCATTTCAGTAGATACTTGGCAAGTTAACCACAGGATTATTAATGGGGGCTGGTGTCCTTGTACCTTAAAGGTACAATTTCCCATGTTAATTTTAGTTTTCTTTGTATATCTGCAGAATCTGAACAAATTTCTAGGGATATTGTATAGGGGGTTCAAGTGTGCTGTTTGTGGGTTGAGCTCTGAGGGAATTTCACCTCCCAAGTCATCTCAAATCCTCTTCCATGTCTCAGTTTCTCTCCCTGACTGCCTAATACAGCCAGGAGGACTCAGAGCACTAAGTAACCAGCCTTTATAGGCGCGTCCCCAGACAAGTCAATTATTTAATTACAGTTGATTTTGGAAGTCCCTATGGGGTGACCTATATGTCATGAGGAGTGATGCCTTCTTGATACCTCCACAGAGATTCTCAGTCACCTAAGAATACCCGAGATTCGGGCTAGAGGGAGGAAGTGTCCCTTATCTTCAGGATTGAACAAGTTCAAACTCTCATTTATCCAGCAAAGGTCTTCTTTGTTCAGACTCACAGTCAGTTCCAGTTGAAAAAGGCGAAAATTAAAAACAAGCCATCCGTTATTTATCCCCTGTTCTGCCTTAACCTAGGTCCTCAAACATTAACCTTTAGGTTCACCTTGAGGATTTCCAGAAACAGCTCAAATAAACTCATAAAAAATTCTTACAGGTTTAGAAGTTGTTTTACGTTGACAGAACATATTTCATTAGCAAACAAACTTATATTTTCAAAAGACGTAACAGAGATAACAGGAACCTTTATCAAGGCAAAACAAACATATTTTCTGTTAAGAACTTTAAAAAGGCCTGACCAGGCAGTGGCGCCGTGGATAAAGTGTCAGCCTGGGATGCTGAGGACCCGGGTTCAAAACCCCGAGGTCACTCAGCTTGAGCGTGGGCTCACTGGCTTAAGCGCAGGGTCACTTGCTTGAGCATGAGATCTTAGACATGACCCCATGGTTGCTGGCTTGAGCCCCAAGGTCACTGGCTTGAAACCCAAGGTTGCTGGCTTGAGTCCAAGGTTGCTGGCTTGAGCAAGGGGACACTCACTTTGCTATAGACCAGAGGTCTCAAACTCAACTCAGCATGTGGGCCGCAGAGCAAGATCACAGCCGTTCGGTGGGCCGCACTAGGTCTACAAAAGGCAACTGTTATGCAATACTTTTCTCACTGCAGTTGAAAACAAAAAAAAATCAGTACAACAAGCACAATCGTACATGCAGTTTACTCAGTGTCACAAAACGACCAGAAACTGTAGTTCGCATCACAACTGCTGTTAACTAAGCTAATATCTAGCTAGGATGCTAGAGAAATGAAAAATACAAGTAGGCCCCTAGGCTTACTTAATTTTATCCAAAATATTTTGAACTTTGTGGATTAGTCTGCGGGCCACACAAAATTGTTCGGCGGGCTGCGAGTTTGAGACCCCTGCTATAGACCCTCTGCCAAAGCATATATGAGAAGCAATCAATGAACAACTAAGGTGCCACAACTATGAGTTGATGCTTGTCATCTATTTCCCTTCCTGTTGGTCTGTCCCTGTCTGACCCCCCTTTTCTCTAGCTAAAAAAAAAACAATTTACAAGACACTAATTAAATTAAACTAGTCGTAATATTAAATGCTTTTCTAGACCACCTGGTTAAAAGAACATTTGGAATAACTTTATTTTACAGTATCATTAATAGTTGCAGAGAAGGCAAGGCTCCTTATCTGTCCTTGGTGGCCTTTTAGTGTGACTGAAAAGAAAGGAGGGGATGGGCTACTGAGCCACCCCTTGGATTTTAAAAGTGCCCCCTTTTTTTGCTCTTCCTCTGAGATCCTAGCATGACCCCTTCCATTTTCACAGTCCATACAGTCTGACAGGTGTTAATTCTCCTATTGTTCTCAGAACTACAGCCATTTTTCAGACCTCCAGGAAGAGGCTTTAAAATATTTAAATAACCTATTCTTTTTTTTTTCTGAGGTTCACTGTCTGGAAAGGGGAGTGAGATCTCTTCCCCATTTTGAATTATCCACTTTTTTTCCCCACATAGAATAGTATGAATTTCAGTCAGACAGACAGATGAGACAGACAAGAGCCCTCAAACTGAAATTGATTTCTCCTGTTTCACAGACCTGAGCACAGTTTTACACACAAACAAGACAATCACAGTACAGAGACTTGAGCATGACACAAATATAAACCTGATGGAACCTAATAGCAGAGCTGCTGCTTGGCTCTTAACTCTGAGGACAATGACACAAAGCACAGCAATTAGCATAGCAAGACCTTACAGAGTACAAAACCAAGAAACAAGTTTAGGATCCAAAAAGTTCATTCTATTTAAGTTTAAATGAGCACTCCTTACCTGGTCTAATTTTAAAGCAACAATGCCCAGAGCATTTGAATACAAGAATGAAACTATTTTATTTAGTTCAATATTAGAGCTAACATTTCCAATTTTGCATGCAAGAACTTAATTTAGACCTCAAAAGAGCCATATCTTGGATCTCCTAGGTTGATACCATTTGGAGCTTTCTTTCTCTTTTGTTTGGTACCATCTTTGTCTCTAGTTATCTCAGAGGTGCGATTAAATCCTGACTGTGGCATGACTCCTGAGAGAGGCTCAACCCCCCCATCCTTGCAGGTTTTTTGCACTCTCGTCATTTGCTTCGTCCATCTCATTTGGCTGCTCCCCTCGTTGTGATGTTAGGAGCCTCCTAGTAATTGGTGGGTTGGTATAAACTACCGACTTGGATCAAGCATTGCCTGATACCACACTAAGCCTTATGAGGTCACCTCAGAACTACAGATTAGGACTCCACACTCACTCCGTGTCTCAGCATGACATACGCACACCACCTCCTGCACCTCCCCGACCGCCAAGGAGTATGTTGGGCAAATAAGTTTATAAAATTTGTATTTTTCTGAGTTGCTCACTTTTATTGTTAAAAATGGCTGCCCAGATATGTGATCTGTGAAACTGCTAATTACCTTCTTGCTTGGGAAGGGGCTTTGTTAGGCTACTGTGTGCTGGAGGAGGAGTTTTTGCACCGAAAAGTTTTAAGAAGAAGAAGAAAGGAGAGGAAGGAGGCCATCTTTTGCAGAGGTGGAAGCCAAAATGGCAGGGTGCTGAAGGAGAAGCCAGTTTGTGCAGAGATGAGGAGGGAGAAGATGTGCAGATGGGGAACCAGAGGTGACTAAGACTAGTGAGGGCCTTTGATTCTAGGAAAAACCAGAAAAGATTCTTCTGGTTATGGAACCAGAGAACATGTGAGTGGGTTTGGGTGCCCTGTGTGTTTTTACTCACCAGCCAGTTGCAAGGCTAGAATAAAAGCATGGCCCACCAGTTTTTGACTCTGCTGTTTCTTTATTATCTCTCCGAATTCAGTGAGAACCTGCATGTGCTGGCTGTGATGGCCTTGACTACTGGCCATGCAGAGTACTTCACTGCACCCGCAACTTTTCTTACCTTGGTCCATGCACAGAGTTGTCTGGTTGCTGTGATATCACCTTTTAGGGCCCCTTCTCCACTTTGCTGAGGGTCCGGGGGTTGCTCGCTACCTGGGCTGGGTCATCATCCCTTTAGTTGAGAGCTGCTACAATGGAGCAGCTAGCCTCGTCTCCCTCAACAGTGGGCTGAGACCCCTCCCAAGGGGAACAGGTATCCCGGATGGGCCCCCAGATTGTTAGAGTTACAATAAAGCAAGACTCATGGAGACAAAATACCTCAGCAAGGCAACTTTAATAACTTCTGCAGAAGGGTGTGCCGCCGCTAGTGAAAGCCGGCCAGCAAGCATGCAAGCAGGAGGTTGGGTTCTGTTTTTATCCCTAACACAGGCCCTAGGCTGGGTCTTGCCCCATTGTCTGGGGTGGTGATGTACAATCTTACTCCTTTCTGATTGGCTAGTTTTAATGGCCACGCGAAGGGGGAAGGGAGAGGTGGGGATAGAGAAACCAGATAAAGGGGGTTGGGAAAATCTTGTTGAAGAAAAAAGCATGAGGTAAACAAGTTGTTTTTTCTTCACTCAGTAAATGCTAACAACTGATAACAGACTCAATACGTATGTGATTGCTTCTTCTCAAAAAGCCCCCAAGCTGCCTGACCTGTGGTGGCGCAGGGGATAAAGCGTCGACCTGGAAATGCTGAGGTCGCCGGTTCGAAACCCTGGGCTTGCCTGGTCAAGGCACATATGGGAGTTGATGCTTCCAGCTCCTCCCCTTGTCTCTCTCTCCTCTCTTTCTCTGTCTCTCTTTCTCTCTCCTCTCTAAAATGAATAAATAAAAATAAAAAAAAAAAAAATAAAATAAATAAAAAAAAAAAAAAAAAAAGCCCCCAAGCTGAGTATCTGAAGGTGTTGGTATGCGTTAGTCTGTTAAGTTATGTGTTATACCCGAAGGCATTTGTGGATGAAAAAACTGTCTGTGAAAAACATTTATATAGCTTTTTTTTTTAGTAGGCAAAAAGGAGTGCCAATTCTCTGGGAAAATTTCATAAAGTTGTTGAATATAAAAGCCAGCCATTTACCATCCCTCAACACTTGGCTTCTTGTCATGGCCACTTCTTAATCCTGCTGGGTAACCACTCTGCAAATGAAACTCCCCTGCTGGAGCGCAGGCAGCACCTGCTTCAGCAGTTGTCAGGTGGTGCCACTCAAAGTCATTGGGGTGTCAGCAGAATCACAAGAAATTGGCCTCAACTTCCTTTCTGGCTGAGTAATTTCCGGGGACTTTTGAAGAGACATTGTTATTCGTTTAAGGATTGATGGATGGATAGATGGATGGTGCTGGTGGATGGATGGGCCTTTGTGGCTTCATGGGCCTCCTGATGACTCTACCATCCCAGCAGGTTTTCTGTTGTGAAGAGCTTCCTTTATTCCCTTGAGCTGGAGTGGATTCCGGGCTGGTTCAGGCTCCCACTGGAGACCAAAGAGGTGACCCTGTGCAATGACAGCTGATCTGCTTTCGGCTCTGAGGATAGTCATACACTGTGGCCAATTCTTTAGTTTACACAGGCCAACAAAATGTATCGTGTCATAAAGGGCTTGTTCAATCTGAATGAGTAATTCTCTGGTCTTGATGTATCATGTGATCTCTCTAGTGTCCTTGGCCTTGCTACTTCAAGTGTGGTCCATGGACCAGCAGCATTGATACCACCAGGAAGCTTGTGAGAAACGCAGAGTCTCTGGTCTCACCTCTCCTGAATTAGAGTCTGTAGTTTAATAAGCTTTCTGGGGGATTCATGCACATATTAAGGTTTGAGAAGCACAGACTCAAGAGGCCTTTCACCCAGGGAGGAGTTACCAGAGTATGAGTTGGGGGTCAATCTTTTTTTTAAATAATTAAATTTATTGAGGTAACATCAGTTAAAACATTTGAATCAAGCTTAATAAAAGCCAACTATTATATAAAAATATATATTATGGGGTGGGTTTTTTTTTTTGTTTTTTTTTACAAGGACAAAGAGAGAGTCAGAGGGATAGATAGGGACAGACAAACAGGAACGGTGAGAGATGAGAAGCATCAATCATCAGTTTTTTGTGGTGACACCTTAGTTGTTCATTGATTGCTTTCTCATATGTGCCTTGACCATGGGCCTTCAGCAGACCAAGTAACCCCTTGCTCGATCCAGCGACCTTGGGTCCAAGCTGGTGAGCTTTGCTTAAACCAGATGAACCTGTGCTCAAATTGGCGACCTCGGGGTCTCGAACCTGGGTCCTCTGCATCCCAGTCCGATGCTCTATTCACTGCGCCACCGCCTGGTCAGGCATATGTTATGTTTTTAAGGCCTCAATTTTCTGGACTTTTTATTTACTCAATTTGTTTTTCATTTGTTTTATTAAAGACAGTATAATTTATGTCTAGTAAAACTCACCCTTTATAGTATATTGTTCTATGGATTTTGACAAATGTATCACTTCTATATAATAAAAAAACTTTTTTAGTATATGGTTCTATCAATTTTGATAAATGTGTATAGTCATATAATCATCACCACAACCAAGATGCTAGAACAGTTTCTCATCCCCCCAAATGCCTTTGTGCTCCCACTTTGTAGTCCATCTCTCCGTCACTCCCTGCCTCTGAAAATACATTGATCTCTTTTTTGTCCCTATTGTGTTGCCTGTCCCAGAATATCATGTAAGTGGACTCATCACTTAGCACCCTAGGCCCCAGCTGTAACTGGATAGTAGGTATGGCTGTGGATCTAGATCTATGAATATTCATGTGTTTGATCCTTCTAGGTCTGGGTGCCTTTATATGCCACACAATGAACAGTTGTTACAAGGAGAGCCAGGTGGGTTAAAGTCCCAGGTACTTACTTCATAAGGAGTTGTTCCTAAGGTTTCTGGATCCATGACACTTGCTATTAGAGCAACTCGCTACCTAGGAAATTCTGAAGCTGAACATCCAATTTCCCTTTAGAGATTCATCAGGTTTTGCCAGTTACCTAGAGTCCTTACTGCCTGAGAACAGGGGGATAGGGGTGACCTCCACTGTTTTGCTCAGTAGGACAAAGTTCTGGAAGAGGGATCCACTTCACTAAGTCTCAGCCCGAGAATGGGATGCCATGGAGAAGCCCTGAAGGTCTGGAGGAGCTTCTGAGCCCATTTCTCCAGTTGAAAGTTGGGAGGCAGAGGAAAAATAAAATATTTGACAGCATAAATGTGTGTATTCCTTTTGGAAGACATGTACATTTTATACATATCTCAGGCTTCTTGAAGTTGTTATTGATGCTCTTGTCATTTTTTTATGCCTTTCCTCCAACCCCCATTTATTTTGGATAATTTCTATTACTATGTCTTCCATTTAACTTACCTTTTCTTCTATAATATCTAATTTGCTGTTAGTCTCATCCATTATATTTTCCATCTCAGACATTGTAGTTTTCATTTCTGGAAGTTTTATTTGAGTCTTTCATACATCTCCCACATCTCTGCCTAACATGTTCAATACTTTCTTTAGCTATTTGAACAAGTAGAATGCAGTTATAATAATTATAATGTCCTTCTAATTCTAACATCTTTGCCATTTCTGGGTTGGTTTCAGTTTATTTTTCTTATTATAGGCCATATTTTCCTACTTCTTGGTATGGCTGATAATCTTTGATTGAATGTTAAGCACTGTGAATTTTACCTTGCTGGGTGCTGGATATTTTTGTATTGCAATAAATAGTTTTGAACTTTGTTTTAGGATTCAGTTAAGTTACTTGAAAACAGTTTGAGCCCTGGCTGGATAGCTTGACTGGTTAGACTAGCATCATGCTGGAATGTAGGGATTGCCGGTTTGATCCCCAATCAGGGCACATACAGGAACAGATTGATCTTTCTGTCTGTCTGTCTGTCTCTCTCTCTCTCTCTCCCTTTCTCTCTTGATAAAATCAATAAACTTTTTTTTTTTTTTTAAAGAAAACAATTTGATACTTTTAGGTCTTACTTTTAGCTTTGTCTTGTGGGATCAGGGCAGCAATGAATCTATGGCTGATAGTTGCCCACTATTGAGGCAAACCCTTCTGTGTATTCTACTCCATGCCAGTGGATTATCAGATTCAATAATAAATGTCAGTTGCAGGTATGAAGAGGCTCTGTGTCTGGCCCTGTGTGGGCTCTAAGGGGCTGTTCTTTCTAGCCCTTTTACACAGTTTTCCCTTCCCCTTGGTAATTTCCTCACATATATGCACTGATCTATAGTTAACTGAATCATTACTATCTGTGTGGGTACACAGAGGTTTTTCTTTTCAAAAATGTAAAAGCTGCCTTTGTTTTATTATGTTTGTTTCTTAGCTATATACAGTGTTTCCATGGGTCCAAAGTTAAATATTTAAAAAGGCATTTTAAAGAGGACCAGCTTCTATCCTGATCCTTACCCTATTCTCTCCCTTCCCAAATAGGGAGTCATTATTTAAAATTCTATAGCTCATCCTTTCATTTAAAAAATATATTCATATATATATTATATATTCAAATAAATGTGCCCTCCCTTTCACTTCTTAAAAAATTGGTAGCACATTATACAAACTTGTATCAGTTTCATTTAGCAATATCTCCTAAAGACTACTTCATAGTAACTATAGCAATATACTTCATTCCTTTTTATAGCTTCTGAGTTCTCCTTTGTATGGATGTACCATTGTTTATTTAACCTGTTCCCTAGATGGACATATCGGATTTTCTAGTCTTTAGCTATTAAAAATAGTACTATAATAGCATCTAGCTCATTTGTTTTATTGCCAATTTATCTTTTTCTTTTTTTTTGTTCAATGTGTCCGTAAAGTCATGGTGCACTTTTGACCCGTCACAGGAAAGCAAAAAAGACGATAGAAATGTGAAATCTGCACCAAATGAAAGGAAAACTCTCCCAGTTTCATACCTATTCAGTGCAGTTCAATGTGGGCTCAGCATAGATATTTTTAGGGCTCCTTAGGTAGCTATCCCATATAACCTCTACAGCAGGGGTCCACAAACTACTAGCGGAGAGCCGCATGCAGCCCCCTGAGGCCATTTATCCACCCCCACCGCACTTGCACTTCCGGAAGGGGCACCTCTTTCATTGGTGGTCAGTGAGAGGAGCATAGTTCCCATTGAAATACTGGTCAGTTTGTTGATTTAAATTTACTTGTTCTTTATTTTAAATATTGTATTTGTTCCCGTTTTGTGTTTTTTACTTTAAAATATGTGCAGTGTGCATAGGGATTTGTTCATAGTTTTTTTTAATAATACAGCCCTCCAACGGTCTGAGGGACAGTGAACTGGCCCCCTATGTAAAAAGTTTGGGGACCCCTGCTCTACAGACTTGTCACTGACTGATGGCCTACCAGAACGGGATTTCTCCACCAAACTGCCGGTTTCCTTCAACTGCTTATCCCACCAAGTAATGTTATTCCTATGTGGTGGCGCTTCGGTATAAACACGCGCCAATATTCACGTTGCACTTTGGTCACAGATTCGAATTTAGTGAGCCACAGAACACACTGAACTTTCCTCTGTACCGTCCACATCTCGACTGGTATGGCCATGGCTGCTCCGCTGTATACACTGTGTACGTCATCATCTGTGCACATGCACATGCTGCCACATCATCCTACAGAAACTGGGAGGGTTTTCCTTTTATTTAGTGCAGATTTCACATTTCTATCACTTTGTTGCTTTCCTGTGACCGGTCAAAAGTGCACCACAACTTGACGAACACACTGTATTTTTCCAAAATGAGAAGTGAGAAGGCAGACAGACTCCCGCATACACCTGACTGGGATCCACCTGGCATGCCCACTAGGGGGCGATACTCTGCCCATCTGGGGCATTGTTCCATTGAGGCTGGAGCCATTCTAGCACCTGAAGCAGAGGCCATGGAGCCATCCTCAGTGTCTGGGCCAACTTTGCTCCAGTGGAGCCTTGGCTGTGGGAGGGGAAGAGAGAGATAGAGAGAAAGGAGAAGGGGAAGGGTGAAGAAGCAGATGGGCGCTTCTCCTGTGTGCCCTGGCTGGGAATTGAACCCGGGACTTTCACATGCCAAGCCGATACTCTGCCACTGAGCAAACTGGCCAGGGCCCCAATTTATCTTTGACATAGATTTCTGGATGTGGGACTGCTTGATTGAAGGATAAATACATATATGAAGGCATATACGTATTTCCAAATGCCATTTTGTGTTCCCACCAGCAGTATATATATGATAATGCCTTTCTCCAGTTTCCCCACACAGTGTCTTTCAGACTTCTGGATTTTGTGTTTTATATTATCTTTCTGTATCTATCAACCTATCTTATCTATCTATCTATCTATCTATCATCTATCTATCTACCTACCTACCTATCTATCTCTCTGTCTCCTTTATAAATGTAGTCTTACACGGGGGAGGAAGGTCTATTTTATTTGCTGTTCCTATAATTTTTAGAATTTAGGAAGCTGTTTTCATCTCTCTCAGCAAACACATTTGAGACTCAAGGCCACAAAATGTACCAAAGCCTAGATTTGCAATGGGAGGGAAGAAGTCGCTTTTGGCCTCAGGTTTCAACTTAGCTTTCCAGAAACATTGTTAATTGGGAATCAGATGATGTTACTTGCACAGGTTAATAAAAAGTGACACTTTTTTCTTTTTTGCGTTTAGCCAGTGATTTTTGTGTGAATTATCTTAAGCAGCGAAAGGATTTATGGTGCTTTAAACATGTAGGGGGAATGACCTGTCCAGGGCTGCTGATTGGGTGATGTCAGTTAATTAATGCGTGTGTGGTGATGGACAGCATTGTGCCCAGATCACTGCTCCTACAAGGCAGGCATTTAACCTAGAGTGTTTATTAAGGAAGGTGAAAAGCAAGGAGGTTGTCATGGAGCTGCTAGTGCTCTGGTGTCTTTAGTGGGCTGCACTCATAACTTACTTGCATGAACATACCTGACATGGTGCGTGCCTCTTCCGATGCTCAGAACTGGTTTCTGCATTTGTGTGTCATAGAGACCCATCGTGGACAGATGGTACTAGATCTTATGTCAGCTGCTATAGCCGGGGACTTCCTGGCAGTTTCATCTTTGACTTCTCATGTCAGCTGTTTGTAAAGGTCTTGCCAAGGTCAGAGCGCAGCCCCTGGCCAAGTGCCGTGATGAGGGCAGCAGTTAACTATTTAGAAGCCGCAGAAGGTACATGGAGGTTCTCTACGTAATAACACTGAGGGCAAATGTGATTGGCTCAGTCTCAGATGGCTCGCGAGTTCATTAATTTTTTATTTTTCACTTTCAATCACAGGAAGACCTTGACCAAGGAAGTTCACACTGAAGATGAGAAGCCCACGACCTTTATGGTCCTTCTCATTAACTTGACATATAGCTCATGGTGTAGTAGCAATCACTTATAAAAGCGACTGTAGAGCACTAAGCACTTACTAAAATGTTTCCAAGACAGAGCAGCACGGGCTTTGTTATAGCATCAGCTCAGGTTCTGACCTGGACACAATCCGCAGCAGTGTTTATGTGGAGGGAAGCTCGCTTCCCGAGCCCTCCTCGTCTGCCCCAGGAGTGTGCTACGCCGGAGCCCCTCTATTGCATGTGGCTCTCCCCACATATCTGTGAAGTGGACAAGACTCTCCATTTCATAAGTAAAGAGGTTGTATTGCAGGAGGTTAAGAAACTTTCCCACTGCATTGCAGCTGGTAAGTGGCAAGACTGTTTCAATTATAAGTCTTGTTAATTCTGAAACCAGTGCTGGTAACCACTGCCAAGTTGGGATGGTGACAGTGGTAGCTGAGTGACACAAAAGCCTGGCTCCCCTCGGCAACTCTAAAGGAGGCTTTTAATTGCCACAAGCCTTGTAGGTACCTGGTGTCGTGCTCTGGAACCTGCTTGTTCCCTCTTGATAGTCAAAAGTACATACCAACCCACTTTAAAGATGAGAAGTCTGAGATACAAAGAGGCTAATTAAGTGAAACACCCAAGGCCAAAGCCAGCATCCCAGCTGGTCTGCTGCTATCAAATGTTATGCCCTTCTGCATGCTTTTCTGGGTTGTTGGGTGTTTGAAGTCTGAATTTTGACAGCATCTCATTCTCCGAGTCCAGGCTTCTGATTTGTCAAGGATATATATTTAATACAAATAACTTACTATTTCAGGATGTCTAAGAGCTTTATGAATAAAGCTCATTCTGTCTTGCTGATTGAAATAACCCTTCAATGGAGAAACAGATGAAGTGATGGTTCTTTTCTCCTCCGCTTTCTAAACCTCATTGAAAAGGTGTTAGTTATGCCTTCAAAGTTCCATTTCTTAAATAAAAAGTCAGTGTGAGGCAGCACAGCCACTGATTGGAACCAGCATTTTAATTTCAAAACAACAAAAGCTTATATGTAAGAAAAACTCGGTGACCGGCAAACAGGGTTTCTTGCTCAAAGAATAGTGGTTCTAACTTTACATGTAATATTTAAGAGAGCCTTTAAAGAGCCAAGTAGAGCCTGACCAAGAGGTAGCACAGTAGACAGAGTGTCAACCCGGGCACTGAGGGTCTAGGTTTGAAGCCGTGTGGTCGCAAGCCTGAGCACGGGCTCACCAGCTTGAGTGCGGGGTCTCCGGCTTGAGTGTGGGATCATAGACGTGACCCCGTGGTCGCTGGCATGAGCAAGGGTCACTGGCATGGCTGGAGGCCCCCGGTCAAGGCACATATGAGAAAACAATCAATGGACAGCTGAGGTGCCGCAACTACGACTGATGTTTCTCATCTCTTTTCCTTTCTCTCTCTCTTTAAAAAACTGGGGGAGCCAGATAGACTTCTTACTCAGCTATCTCAGGGTGAGCAATCAATCAATTGTGCTTTTCTTCTGAGTCTGTTAGGTGTGAGGTAGCAAGTGTAGTGAGGCACATAGCAAGGGAGACACCTTACACCCTAGCGAGGGAGATTGGACACCTGAAGTGTGAGTCACAAGACTGGAATGTATGGCAAGTGCCACCTGAGCGGAGCCAGTGCCCAGAAGTTCAGACGAGGAGCCTGTCTCTTCGAACTGAACAGAAAGGTCCACGCGCTGCTCAGATGCTGTCTTCTTCATCAAAGAGACGTGCTGTCTCTGTTTCCCTGGCCCAGGAATGATGTCACCCCTCCCTGTGAAGGTGAGGCTCAGCCTCATCACTTTACCTGCCTATCAGCCACCTCAGCCCTGCCCTTCCAGGTCTGTGCAACTTTCACTCAAGTCCTATGTCCACGTCCTGTTGTAGTTGACAGCCCTTCCCAAGACGTCTGCAAACCCCTGGGTATTGTGACTATCTCATCCTCTATCTTAATTGTCTTCATTCTGCAACGCCGTGGTCTAGACTGAAACTCTAGCTTCTTTATCCATTTTCCATAATACTCCTACTCAGCATCCTTGAGTGCACGGGGCTTTTATTTGTTTGAACATTTGGAAGCTGATGATAAAGGCTTCATGTCATGAAGACTTAAGCAACTTCAGACTAATAATTAGGCATCCCTCTTGTTTAAAAATGCTCATTGGCCACCTGCTGCAAGTGGACTCATTGCAAAGCAGGCTCTGAAATGATTTTGCTGCAAAGGGGGGCTGGAATCCATACACGTGGCGAGAGGGGAGGAAGCAGGATTGGGCAGAGGAAGAAGCTGGGCTGTGGTATCACCATCTCAGCAAGGCCCCCTCAGCGGCACAGGACACGCTGTAGCTCGAGTGGTCCTGAAGAATTGTCCCAGGTGGGCTAGAGGGGCTGAACCGGAGAACCCTGCGCCCCAGGCACTGGCTGCAGGAGTGCAGGGAGGAGTGTGGGCCCTGGTGAGAGGGCCATTCCCCAAGAGGGCTGCAGGCTGAAGACGGGGCCTTGGGTCACAGTCCCTACACCCCCCAGGGACCTCCTTCCCCAGCTCCATTCTGGTGTTCTGGCATCTCTTCCTCCTTCCCTTTCTTAGAAGCAAAAGAAAATGTTCCCACGCTGGGCATCTTAGCCATTTTTCCACTTCTTGGCCTTTTGCTCACATCTGTACCCTTAGAATCTCACCTTTCCCTAGAAAAGCCTTCTCTACGTGTTTTTTCTAAATACGTGTTTGTGTGTGTGTGTGTGTGTGTGTCTGTACCAGCTGAAGTTGAACACATTATGCCCTAATTTCATCTGTCCCACTTTGGTAGTCATGGGAGACACCGGAGGTATGTTGCTGTGATGAACAGAAGGGGGATTCTAGAATCTGAACGGCCTGGGTTTGCCATTTGCTTGCCCTAGTGTGTAGTCTTAGACAAGTCCCTGCACCTCTCCAAGTCTCTGTTTCTTCACCTGGAAAACGGAGGGAGAGTCAGCCAAAGTATTAAACAGTGCTCCACTAAGTGGGGACCCAGTAAAGCCAGATGCCTCCCTTCTCACAGCTCCTGGAAAATGGAGGGAGAGTTAGCCGAAGTATTAAACAGCGCTCCACCAAGTGGGGACCCAGTAAAGCCAGATGCCTCCTTCTCACATCTCCTGGGAAATGGAGGGATAGTTAGCCGAAGTATTAAACAGCGCTCCACTAAGTGGGGACCCAGTAAAGGCCAGACGCCTCCCTTCTCACAGCTCCTGGGAAATGGAGGGATAGTTAGCCGAAGTATTAAACAGCGCTCCACTAAGTGGGGACCCAGTAAAGGCCAGACGCCTCCCTTCCCACAGCTCCTGGAAAAGGGAGGGATAGTTAGCCGAAGTATTAAACAGCGCTCCACCAAGTGGGGACCCAGTAAAGCCAGATGCCTCCCTTCTCACAGCTCCTGGAAAATGGAGGGATAGTTAGCCGAAGCATTAAACAGCGCTCCACCAAGTGGGGACCCAGTAAAGGCCAGACGCCTCCCTTCTCACATCTCCTGGAAAAGGGAGGGATAGTTAGCTGAAGCATTAAACAGCGCTCCACCAAGTGGGGACCCAGTAAAGGCCAGACGCCTCCCTTCTCACAGCTCCTGGAAAATGGAGGGATAGTTAGCTGAAGCATTAAACAGCGCTCCACCAAGTGGGGACCCAGTAAAGGCCAGACGCCTCCCTTCTCACATCTCCTGGAAAAGGGAGGGATAGTTAGCCGAAGCATTAAACAGCGCTCCACTAAGTGGGGACCCAGTAAAGCCAGATGCCTCCTTCTCACATCTCTTTCTCAACCCTTTCGATTGCCATCCTACAGCGCCTGACTTTATGAGTTGGTGTCCAAGTGACCATGAAAATGCTTGTTCTGTTAGTTGTTTTTCTACACAAATTTGAAATCCTGCTTTCCAGCAAATGGTCCTAAAGAGTTGACAGATCCTTTCGCTACTGTCAACTGCGAAACAGATGTTCAAGGTTGGGGAGTGAGGGGATGGCCACGGGGCACAAGTTCAAGGACTCACTGGGCAATATTTATTATATATCTGTCCAAGCTTCTTCAGTCTTCCTCATGTCTTCTGTCTGTTCTTCTTTGTTCATCTCTTTTCTTTTTAGAGCCATAAATAAGATATACTATATGTCTCTGATTTCCATTAAAACCATGCCTGATTTGTAGTATACTTATACTTTTCCCAGCTGGCTGCAATAGGCATTATTTTGAAACAAGCATATTTATAATAATATAATAATGAACACAACTGTTTCTATATTATTTTGAAATGTCTGCAATCTGTTCAGTGCTGAAACATCTCCAGGTACTGCAGGTTCAGCAAGAAGTCTTCTGTTTATTGCTGTATTTTTTGAGTTTTAACTCTAATAATTTTTTAATTTGTCAAATTAGAAAAAGAGAGTCAGCATGCCACCCAACCCTTTCAGTTCTCGGCTGTGGTATAAACTGTCACCTCTGGGCTCCCAACTCACAGGACCTTGGGAGGGTGGCAGCCTTCCTCTGACTGTACAGTATGAAGATATTAATAAAGAAAGAATCTAAACAAATGTTATTTTAGTTTCTTGATAAGGTGAGATAGAGTCAGGGAGTTGCAGCTGTTTTTCTTAAACCCCTCTGTGTGTGAGGGGTACAGGTGGGCAAGTCGGCCTCATGCCACCTGAGTGTGGGAAAGAAACAGCCAGAGCATCCCCGGTAGAGTCAGGTACAGGGTAGCAGACAAGACCATAGAAGGACTGGGAGAATTCTAGAGTCAATAGTGCTCCAGCTTCATTTGAAAGAGGGTATTTTCTGTCTTCCTGTGTTGATGGAAGTGAGGCCGGACTTTATATCATAGGTGTGCAACCTTGGTGTTTCTTTGTGTGTCCAAATTTTCTCTTCTTCTAAAGACACCAGTCAGATTGGATTTGGGCCCATGCTAAAGGCCTCAATTTCAAGGTCCTATCTCCAAACAGAGTCACAGTCAGCATGTGAATTGTTGACAGGGGTACAATTCAGTCAGTAACATCAGGTGTTTCCATTATCTGAGCTCCAAGTACTTTCTAATGCCCCCCTCCTGGTCCTGAGGGGTAGGTGCAAATTTCTGGAAGGTGCTTGCATGTATAAAGATGGTATCGGGAAACACTGACCTAGGGAACAGAGATGACTGAGGGACTGCCCTGAACTGTGGTTAGCAAACTTCTTTGCTTTGTGTCGCCTGTGACGGAGAGCAGGACAAGCCTGACTCACTGCCTTCGGGCACGTTCATTCACTCTTGTGCCTAGGCCCAGGCTCTGGGTGGCGCATGATTTCCCACCGAGAGAAAGTGAGGCAGTCAGTGAGTGAACTTAGTTGCTGTGGCTGGATGAATAGTTTGGCTCTGAGCTTCCAGGAAGCCAAGTCAAAAAGGGAAATGGCATACAATTCCTAATACTCATGACAAGAACGTGAATGTGTTACCTGTACCTCAGGAAGTCAGCTTCTCCCATGGTCTTTTATTTAAAGGTGTTGGAGTGAAGTCATATCCTCAACAATAGTTTTGCAGGGAATGCAGATGTCAATTTCCTATAAATGATTTCTTTGTTGATAAAAAGCTGTCCTCTGACAAACTAAATTATGTAGTTTTCAAGAGGCCTAACTATTCAAAAGTAAAACTTGGTAAACCTAGAGCATTTATGATCTATTGATTATAATTAGAATGAAATGTTTTGCTTTTTGGTTTTGTTTGTTTGTTTGGTTTTTGTTTGTTTTATATTTTTCTGAAGTGAGAAGTGGGGAGGCAGACAGGCAGACTCCCGCATGCACCTAACCGGGATCCACATGGCATGCCCACCAGGGGGCGATGCTCTGCCCCTCTGGGGCACTGCTTGGTTGCTACTGGAGCCATTCCAGTGCCTGAGGCAGAGGCCATGGAGCCATCCTCAGCATCCGGGCCAACTTTGCTCCAATGGAGCCTTGGCTGTGGGAGGGGAAGAGAGAGATAGAGAGGAAGGAGAAGGGGAAGGGAGAAGCAGATGGGCGCTTCTCCTGTGTGCCCTGACTGGGAATCGAACCTGGGCCTTCCACACACTGGGCTGATGCTCTACCACTGAGCCAGCCTGCCAGGGCCCTGCTTCTTTGTTTTTAAAATTAAAAGAATATGACCCTTAAAAGAAAGGATAAGAGCAAAACTGAAGGCTGATTTAAATTTAAATGCCTTTGGCTGATTTGATGAGTCTATTTTCCTACCGCCATGCATTAACTAACAGCATTCTGACTTCCTGTTTTTATGGTCAGCTCCTGGTCAAGGCAGGTAAGTGCAGTCACTGTTAAAGCTATACTGAGAAAAGCAGGATGCAGAATAACACCACATAGTCACTCAATGCAGAAGCTCATTAGCCTTTGGTCAGGGGTTGGGCTGCCCATGTTCAGGTGCTAGAGTCTTGTTCATAACAGCCAGGACAGACTATAACAAAATATGGAGAGGTTTCTTAACTCAGGACTGTCTAAAATGATCTCAAGGATGTATAGAGGGTGATCAACTTTACCCCTCTGGCCTGTGAACAAGTACAAATGCAGAATAAAAACACAAATCCTGATGGCTAAATAAAAGGGGGCAGAGGATGAGAGTGAGCATGATAAGTTTCTACCTTCTTCTCTAAGAATCAGTATTGCTCTCTTAGAGCATGACTTGTCCAGTCTGGTCTAGATTTTTCTTCTCTCCCATGGTATACATTTTACGGCCCCCAGAGAGCTTGGAAGAGAGGTGTAGGGAGCAGGGAGGCAGACCTTGGAGAAGAGTCTACCACTCAGCTTGTGCTGGTGTCTCTGAGCTTGGAAGAAGGTCTCTGGGAAAGACAGTGCCAGCCACTGGCTCTCTGCACGTGTTGGGTCTGGGAGGAACCGCAAGCTGGAGTCAGTTGCTGCTGGCAGCAGACGCTGTGTAGTCACCATGACAGTCACTGGAATAGGGGGCCAGTCCCTTTGTTCTCCCACAGCATTCCCATCACCCTGTAGCACGCCCTATGGGGGCATCCTCATAGGGAAAAGCAGGCAAAACTAAATTATGGTTGGCAGAGTCTCGAAGCCAATGTCCCAGGCCGAGTTCGGAAGAGGGGGTGTGGGGCTGAGGCACTAGTCTAACACGCGGCACCACGCAATAGCGCAACGCCCAAAGCCCAGCAAGGGCATTCTGGGAGCAGACCCCGTGTGCGTGTGCGCAGACGCAAAGGGAATTCTCCAAACACTGTTTGTTTTCTCTCATACACCGGGTAGACGGCAGTTTGAACATAGAGTTCAAACAGCCTAATTTTTTTTGTAAAAGTTAAGAAACATTATGCCTCGCTGATTTTGCTGCCTAAATAGAACTTTTTAAATGCAAATGAAGGCATCATTTAGGCATAAAAACAACCTAATTGCTAATCATCATATATTTAATGATCTCTAATTAAAGCAAAATTTAAAGAGAATACAAGCATATTAAAAACTTTTCTTATGTAGCCTTCATTTGTACCTATCATTCATAAAGCAAATTCTGCATGTCCCCCAGGCTTTAGATGAATATACCATTATACTCGCATAGAACCTGTGTGTGTGTGTGTGTGTGTGTGTGTGTGTGTGTGTGTGTGTGTGTGACAGAGAGAGATAGAGAGAGGGACAGATAGAGACCAACAGGAAGGGAGAGAGATGAGAAGCATCAAGTCTTCATTGAGGCACCTTAGTGGTTCATTGATTGCTTTCTCATATGTGCCTTGACGGCGGGGGGGGAGGGGGCTTCAGCCAAGCCAGCGACCTTTGAGCTCAAGCCAGTGACCATGGGGTCATTTCTATGATCCCACGCTCAAGCCAGCAACCTTGGGGTTTCTAACTTGGGTCCTCTGCATCCCAGTCCAATGCTCTATCTATTGTGCCACTGCCTGGTCAGGCTGAACCTATTTTCTTAAATGCAAACACCTTCCCTAGGTATAGACACAGGGGGTACATTCAACAGCTTCATCAGGTGACAGAGTTCTCAAGACCTGTGCTATTCTGTATCTTGTCCTTTTGATTATGTTTTAAAAAGAAAAAGAACGTGCCTTAACTAAAAATGCAGAATCTCAGGTCCCGCCCCAGACCTACCTAATCAGAATCTGCATTTTTAACGAGTTCCCCAGGTGACTGCTGTGCCCGGGAAGATTAGAAACACTCATGCAAATTGCCCTCCCCAGTATGTCTGGCTGCCCCGCACTGTAAACTCCCAGACATCTCCCATCCCATTCTGCTCCCAACTTTCTTCCCCTTTAATTGAGATGTAATTGACATGTAACATTGTGTGAGTTTAAGGTGTACAACGTGATGGTTTGAGATGGGTATGCATTGGAAGTGATCACCACAGTAAGGTTAGTTAGCACATCCATCACTTCACATAGTAACCATGAAAATATGGACACTTCGTGAATTTCCATGTCATCTTTGTGCAGGGGCCACGCCAGTCTTCTCTGTATTGTTCCAGTTTTAGTGTATGTGCTGCCGAAGCAAGCACCCTGCTTCCTTCTGGTTCTCTAAGTGCCACATGAGTTCTTCACTAGCCTTCACTTTAGTTTTCCCTCTCTTTCGCCCATTAGATAAAACAATAAGGTAGAAAGGAAAGAAATGAGAGCTCTGGCCATATATATAGCTTGGTTGGTTAGAGCATCGTCCTGAAGTGCAGAGATTGCTTGTTTGATCCCCTGTCAGAGCACATACAAGAACAGCTTGATGTTCCTGTCTCTCTCTTCTTCCTCTCTCACTGAAATCGATAAATAAAAATTTTTTAAAAAGGAAGGAAATGAGGGAGAAAGGAAAGAGATAAGGAAGACAAGAACAAAGGAAGGAAGGTAGGAAGGAAGAAAAATTGGGGGGTAGGCGAGGATGGAGGGAGACCCACATTACAACGGTGCCATAGTAGTGTTCAAATACACACAAATACATCCCAGTCATTATTTCAATTTTAAAATGAAGCAGTTTACTTTCATACACTGTTGAAGGGAGTGTTAACTGGTATAATAATGTGGAAGGCAACTTGGCAATGTCTATTCAAAATTTTAAAATGAACATTCTCTTTGATCCAGCAATTTTAGAATTTATCCCACAGAAATACTTACAGAAACACACAAAAATGTATGTCAAAGCTATCTGTTGTTTTAATAGCAAAAAGTGATACGTAGTCTAAAGGTATTATCAATAAGGGTTGTCTTTAAAAATCAACATATATCTGCCCTGGCCGGTTGGCTCAGCGGTAGAGCATCGGCCTGGAGTGCAGGAGTCCCAGGTTCGATTCCCAGCCAGGGCACACAGGAGAAGTGCCCATCTGCTTCTCCACCCCACCCCCTCTCCTTCCTCTCTCTCTCTTCCCCTCCCGCAACCGAGGCTCCATTGGAGCAAAGATGGCCCGGGCCCTGGGGATGGCTCTGTGGCCTCTGCCTCAGGCGCTAGAATGGCTCTGGATGCAACAGAGCGACGCCCCAGAGGGGCAGAACATCGCCCCCTGCTGGGCATCCGGGTGGATCCTGGTCGGGCGCATGCGGGAGTCTGTCTGACTGCCTCCCCGTTTCTAGCTTCGGAAAAATGAAAAAAAAAAAAAAATCAACATATATCTCTGCAATGAAATCCTCTCCTGGCAGTAGAAAGCAATGAGGAAGATCTGTGTGTGCGTGTGATAATCTCTCTAACTTATGTAACAGAAAAGGAAGGTGTTGAACAATAGGTGTGATTTGATCCCACTTGTGCTTTTTTTTAGTGTGTGTGTATACATGTGTGTATACATGAAACATAGTTAATAACTTACTAGATTTACATCCAATGGAATAGTCTGTAATTGTTGCAAACATGATATCGACAGAATTTTGAATAATTTGGGACATTTCTGTAATGTAATGCTAGGTATTTTTAAAAGAGCAGGACATACCATATTTCCCTATGTATAAGACGCACCCTTTTCTGAGAAATTTGGGGTCTAAAACTGGGTGTGTCTTATACAGTGGTTGTAGATTATTTTTACTTGCATTTCCCGCCTTTTTGCAAGGATGAGGCGTTGTATAAATTTTATAATGGATAAAACTTGAGTTCAATAACTTTAAGTAATTTTTTTTTCAAATGTTGGGCCCCCAAATTAAGGTGCATCTTATACATGGGGAAATATGGTAGTACCATGGTTTTCCTCTTCCACCTTTCTAGAGCATTTTTTAATGTTATTAAAATTTCCAAAAAATATGAACTTCTCTCTAATATAACTCTTGGATCTTAGGTTGTTTGCAGTTTTTTTCAACTCATATGTAATGTTGATATAAACATTTTTTTACTTAATCTTGTTTTTAAATTTCAGACTCTTTTCTAAGGTAAATGTCTTATGTAATGACTGGTTCATAGGCTGTGACCCTTGATATGTATTGGCAAATTAGTTTCTAAGTTCACAAAGCTGTTTAGGGTAATATCTTCAATTTTTGTTATTGTGATTGGTTATTTTTTTATTTATCTATTCATTTTTAGAGAAGAGAGAGAGGGAGAGAGAGAGAGGAGAGAGAGACAGGGGGGAGAGCTGGAAGCATCAACTCCCATATGTGCCTTGACCAGGGTTTCGAACCAGCGACCTCAGCATTTCCAGGTTGACGCTTTATCCACTGCACCACCACAGGTCAGGCCATGATTGGTTATTAAGAGTCATAGTTTATTCAACAAATTTTAAAATTTGAGATCAAACAGGTCTTAATACTTACTGTTCCTTTCTTAAAGGCACTAGGTACACCATACAAATAAGACAGTTTCTACCTTGCTACTCTAAGTGCATCCAAGGCCAGCATGTGTAAACACGTAATTACACAGTGCTGCACTCCAGGCGCTCATAGAAGGATGCCCGGAGAACTGTGGAACACAGCACATCTACAGTATAGTTGTGATAGTCAACCAAAAGAGGGACCAGATCCTGATACTTCACTTTGACTGTTCCTCCCCGACATTCTAACTAAAGAGTGGTGTGACTTGCCGATGGGAAAATCTCTTCTGAGCCTATCAGAGTTCAAGTGTTCACTGCACATCACTTTAACAAAGAAGTAGGAAAGAAACCCAGTTTGTATGTCAAGGGCTAGTGCCATTTATATATTTCACAGATTCAGAAGGTGGTAAGACTCCTTCAAGGACACATACATTCATTCTAAATCTATAACCAAACCTGACCTTGAAACACCCCATTTCTCCCCAGCTGCTTAGAATAGAAAGATGATTATCTAGCCTTCAAAGCATTTGCCCCAACTCCCTCCCCGCCAAAAAAATCTTCAAGGAGAAGAGACAACTCAAACTCTACAAATAGCACTTTCAATTCTCCTAATATTTCTTAGGTCAAAAAATTATAAACTAAAACATTCTAATTGGGTTGACTAAATGAAATTGCCATTATTTGACTTTTTTTTAGCCTATAGAAGTAGCAATTTCATATGGTTCAACTAAAATTTTCAACTGAATTCTTCCTGTTTCTTTGCAAGCATATTCCAAGATGACCTACATTTTAGACTCAATCAAAACTTTTTCACACCAAATGCTTTCTGTAATATCTATTTCAGCCTGACCAGGCAGTGGCGCAGTGGATAGAGTAGGATTGGGATGCAGAGGACCCAGGTTCACGACCCCGAGGTTGCCAGCTTGAGCGCGGGCTCATCTGATTTGAGCAAAGCTCACCAGCTTGGACCCAAGGTCGCTGGCTTGAGCAAGGAGTTACTCAGTCTGCTGAAGGCCTGCGGTCAAGGCACATATGAGAAAGCAATCAATAAACAACTAAGGTGTCGCAACAAAACACTGATGATTGATGCTTCTCATCTCTCTCCGTTCCTGTCTGTCTGTCCCTGTCTATCCCTCTCTCTGACTCTGTCTCTGTAAAAATAAAAAAAGAAGTCTAAAAAAAATATCTGTTCCAGGTACAACAAAAAGAGAAAACTTATTAACACAAGTTTGTGCTTAGTTGTCACTTCCAGGTCAGATCATCAGTGAGATAAAATCAGAATTCTATATTTCCGAACTAGAAGGGAAAGAGGTCCCTTGCTTATTTAAGCAAAGTGATTTTAGCTAATGCAGAATTAGAAGTCAGGAGCAAGCGTGTCTGAGCAGATCCAGTGAACTACCAAACTTCATAATCTCCACCCAGGCGAGGCTGGTGTCCTCCTTGGAAGGCAAACATAATGCTGAGGATGTGCTGTGAATCCAGCGTTGTTATTGCTACAAATCTGTGGACCAAAGATCCAGGGAGAAGAAAAGGGGGAGGAGCTTGAGCTTCAGCCTCAAATTGGAGGTCTCTTTTCCGTTACTTGTATCTGATTTAAACTCATATTGTAAAAAAGTAAATTTAGTAATTTGGTAGAGGGTGCTAGAATGGGAAGTGATGCCTCAGAGCTTGGGAAGCTGGCCTGATCCCATAAAAGCATCGGAATTCTCCGGCAAACTCTAACTCATAGTTTTAAATGCTTTTTAGAGGTTTGCGATTCACAATGTAATGCAGTGGTCCCCACCTTTTTTGGGCCACGGACCAGTTTAATGTCAGAAAATATTTTCACAGAACGGCCTTTAGGGTGGGACGGATAAATGCACAAAATAAAATATGCAACCAGCGTAAAAACTGTGGTATTTTTAAATATAATTTTCAAACTTATGAGACAAGCATCAAGAGTGAGTCTTAGATGGATGTAACAGAGGGAATCTGGTCATTTTTTAAAAAATAAAACATTGTTCAGACTTAAATATAAATAAAACGGAAATAATGTAAGTTATTTATTCTTTCTCTGCGGACCGGTACCAAATGGCCCACAGACCGATACCAGTCCGGTATCGGTGGTTGGGGACCACTGATGTAACCCACAGCTCAAGCCAGTGTTTCTCAAACTCTAAAGTGCATCTGACTCACCTGGGCTTTCTTTTTTTATTTTATTTTATTCATTTTAGAGAGGAGAGAGAGAGGGAGAGAGAGAAAGAGAGAGAGAGAGAGAGAGAGAGAGAGAGAGAGAGAGAGAGAGAAATGGAGGAGGAGCAGGAAGCATCAACTCCCATATGTGCCTTGACCGGACAAGTACAAGGTTTTGAACCTGCGACCTCAGCATTCCAGGCCAATGCTTTATCCACTGCGCCACCACAGGTCAGGCTGAATCACTTTGTGTCCTGTTAAGCACACATTCTGATTGCGATGGGGTCTGAGATTTAGCATTCTGAGCAGCACCCCTGTGCTGTGACTCTGCATGGCCAGGATCACACTGGGTTGTAGTAGGTAAGTAGGGCATCCTTCTGAGGGCTTTCGTTGCTTTTTGCCAAATTGACAGACTGGCCCTGTGGGTCACATACTGAGGGCTGAAGACAGGATGCTCTATCCAGCTCCCCTTCAGTGGTCTTACTCTCTCTTCTGTTTGACTCTTCCTACCTGTAAAGTGGGGTAAACAAATCCATGTTGAGAGTCCACTGGAGGACCGAATCTCAAGGTAGGAGGGAACTTTGGAGCTTGTCTGATCCAACCCTCTCTGCTCTACCCTGACCCTGCCTGCGCCTGAGATCCCGCGGGCCCGGGGGAGCTCTGCAGGGTAAGGGCCTCTGGCGTGTATTCTCAAGTGAGCCAAAGCAGCTAGCAAACCCAGTGCTCAAAACCACTCTGCAAACATCACCTGATGAGAGAGATGAAACCCAGTGTTTCCAGCAGAAGGGGTTTAGGGGGCTCCCTCCTGTCCTGCCCTCTCCCCATAGCAAGTGAAAGCACAGCTCAGACTTGATTTGTCACCACCTATTAAGAGGAGCTGTCAGCTTCAATTATTGTTTTGCAAATTTATTTCAGTCCTTTAATGCAATTCACCAGAGAATTCAGTATTGATTCCCCAATCTCATCTGTTTCTCTGAAGGCCTGTACCACGTTGGCCTTACTGGTCCCTCTGTCTGTCTCCCCCCCCCCCCTTTCCCTCCCTCTCAATCTGGAATGCATGTCACATTCTGGGTAAGTGTGCTGTGATAAACCCATCTGTCATGATCAAAAGAGAGGCATAATAAAGGCAATGTGTCAACATGGTTGAGAGATGTGATAAAAATAATCATTTTTTTACTTACGGAGAAACATTTTAATTTGGACATGAAATGCTACAAATCAGGAATCAGGACTGAAAGGAGTTCTCTCTTCTGTCCTTGGTAGTGGCTGTAGCACCATTTTTAAAGTCCAGCAGTTCTTCTTGTCATTGAGGGCTTCTAGCCAGTAAATTTTATACCATGTGCAGGTGACCATAACATTTATTGCCCAAACTAGGGTACTTTAGACCAGGGGTCTCAAACTCGCGGCCCGCCGAACGGCTGTGATCTTGCTCTGCGGCCCACGTGCTGAGTTGAGTTTGAGACCCCTGCTTTAGACAGTGGAAATGGGCAGCATTGATGATTATGTTCTCATGTCAGCCATGCACTGAGACTATCACAGTTCAGTTGAGACATGGCTCTTCTAATCATGGGAAGTTGACAATAGGGAACCCAGTGACAGTCTGACATTAAAAGGTGAATTTGTTCTGCTTGACCAGGCAGTGGCATAGTGGACAGAGCATTAAACTGGGATGTGTAGAACCCAGGTTTGAAACCCCAATGTTGCTGGCTTGAGTATAGGCTCATCTGGCTTGAGTGTGGGCTCATCAGCTTGAGTGAGGGGTTGCTGGCTTGAGCATGGGATCATAGACATGACCCCATGGTTGCTGGCTTAAGCCCAAAGGTCGCTGGCTTGAGCCTAAGGTTGCTGGCTTGAAGCCCAAGGTCTCTGGCTTGAAGCCCAATGTCACTGGCTTGAGCCCAAAGTTGCTGGCTTGAGCAAGGGGTCACTCGCTCTGCTGTAGCCCCCGGGTCAAGGCACATATGAGAAAGCAATCAATGAACAACTAAGGTGCCTCAATGAAGAATTGATGCTTCTCATCTCTCTCCCTTCCTGTCTATCTGTCCCTCTCCCTGTCTCTCTCTCTGCCACACACACACACACACACACACACACACACACACACACACACTGAATCTGTTCTCCAACACCAGGCAGCATTGAACAGGCAAGGAAGACTTTATTCAAGATTACTGCACTAGAGGACAGAGATTGAACTGAGCTGTGAATACAACAGAGGCAAGTGGGAAGTTATAGCCGAAGGGAAGAGAGCAGGGGTCAACAGGCGGAAAATGACTGAGAGGAACATGGATCTGTATGAAGGGCAGGGGGATTCTTTGTAAGCTGGGCTCTGTAGATGTTTGTTTGCAACCTTGGGGCCTTCCTGAGTGAGATCTGAAACAGCCCCTATACACAGAGGTCAAGGAGAGACCAAAGAATAAGCCAGGTCACTCTAGATTGGTAAGTGGCAGTTTTGATGAGCAAGGAACTCATGAGGTTTGTCTTAGCCACAAGATGAATGGTTTCCCACACCCACCTATGAAAACTGAAAAGTTGATATAGAAGTTTTAACTATGTTCAGTTACATATACCATCCAGATGGCTGCAACACCATCTTACTGTCTAAATAGTGAGCTTTAAAAATGGCTCCCATAGTGGGAACATTAAGAAGAGAGAGCATTTCAAGCACAGGGGTGGGGGTGAGGTGCTTTTGGTTGCCTGGGTCCAATTGTAAGGTCAGCTGGTGGTCATGTCCTCTTAGTTACCTCCTTCAACAGTAGCCCATGGATTGCAGGTGACAATGAGGACTAGTGGAGGACTCAGAAGTGCCAGGCTAACATTTGGTCAGGGAGAGAATCACTGTGGAAGACCCCCAAATGAAAGGCAGCTTTTCAAATTCACTCTTCTCCAAGACAACTCATCGTTTCCCAGTCATAAGCATGCATCCTTGCTCCGAGAGTTTCTTCCAAACAGTTATGCTCTCATTTCTTATCCTTTTGTGATTTCATTTTCCTTGCAAATCCAATTATTCTTATTATGTTTGATTAGGAAATCTATTTCATCTTCTGATTTTTGCTTCTACTCAGCAAAATTGGGGCAAAATTGACTTTTAAAAAGTGTAATTTGAATTGATCAAGAGCAGCACAGTTGCGATTTGGCCAGGAAGGGCTGCAGTGAGTGGTCCCCTTGTCGCGGTGCATTGTTTAGCGGAGCTCAGAGAGCAGAAGGAAGAGCAAGGGGATTTGTTTATTTTATCCACATTTCATGCGTATGCACATCGTGGCGGAGGCCCAATGCAGGCTCTGCTCCCTGTAGCCCAGTGCCCACCGCTGGGCAAGTCCCTTTTCCAGTTCGGAATCGGTTTCCTTGTCTATAAAATGAAGGTGTTTGATTAGATGAATTCCTTAGTACTTTTCAAAAATTTCATAATTCTGTTTTCATTTATTTATTTTTATTTTTTAAATTCATTTTCGAGAGGGTGGAGGGAAACAGAGAGAGAGAGAGAGGGAGGGAGGGAGGGAGACAGAGAGAGAAGGGGGGAGGAGCAGGAAGCATCAACTCCCATATGTGCCTTGACCAGGCAAGCCAGGGATTTCGAAGAGGCGACCTCAGCACTCCAGGTTGACGTTTTATTCACTGCAGCACCATTGGTCAGGCCCATCATTCTGTTTTTAAACCATTCTATTTCCATATTTTATTATAAAATATCCATTTGGAAGTCATTACAAAAAGATCAAATACGAGTGATGGCAAATCAATCTGAAAATAATGACGCGATGCAGGCCCTAAGTCTGTAAAGCTGTTTTCCCTACATCTTTGCATTGTGTGTCTAAGACAGTGGTTTTCACCCACCGGTTCCCAGACCGGCGCCAGTCTCCCAGAAATTTCATGCTGGTTAACCACGGGCCAACAATGGAAAACCACTGGCTTAAGATATATTGAATCTGAAATGTGTGCAAAAACGTTCACAACAGCTTTTTTAATAAAAGCAAGCGTGGGGTTAGGGAGGAACAGAAATAGCCTGAAATGCACGTTAGCAGGAGAAATAGGGATGGAATAGAACAGTGACAATCAATGAGCTATAGAAACAAAGGGAGTGTGTGTGTGTGTGTGTGTGTGTGTGTATCAATAATGCTGAGCAAAAACAGGCAAGCAGAAAACTAAGTATGATGCCACTAAAAATGTAAAAAACACACAAAACAATACTATTTATTTCTCAGAGTACATACTTCCATATGTAATAAAAGTATTTTTTTAAATGCTTGGTGATGATAAAACACCAGATTCATAATAGTGCATACCCCTAGGGGTCCCTGTTTTATTTTCCTTGTAGCATTGGCAGAAATCTAAAGTGACCTTGTTGGCTTGTTTACTTGCTTACTCTCTGCGGTCTTCCTGCTGAAACACGAGTTCCGTGAGGTCAGCGGCATGGCTGTCTCCCCAGCACTTGGCGTGCTCTCAGTGTTTACTAAACACGTGCTGGATGAACAGTGGGTACTGTTCTGTGCCAGGACTGCTGGATGCAGACGTGACTAAGGACAGTTCTTTGTCCCCAGTGGGCTTTGAATCGAGTGGTGGAGCAGAACAGAAAACCAAAGGTCCTTTGCTTTCGGTTGGATACTCCTTTAGTGGTTAATTAATCTGGAAACAAAAGTATATCTGCAGCCATCACTGAGGGGACGTTTCCTGGGCAGATGCGGTTTGCCAGGCAGTGAGTTCCAAGGGAAGGGAGAGAGACTGTTCCGCTGGCTCCTCTAAAGCGATGGTGATAAGGAGCTTTTCAACTTGATGACCCATCAGAACTGGTGGAAACTCATTCCCTCTCTGTCTCCCCGAAGAGAAACAGCCTGTTGTTTTTCTAGAGAAAGAAGCGTGTTCAACCTTTTCTGCTGTTAAGCTAAATTGTGTTTTAGAACAGGAGGCTGAAATCCCCTCCTCTGCCGCTCTCTGCCTTATCTAACTCCCACAGCAGACGGTGACATCTGTTGAGCAGCCCTGGCATGGCTGCCCACTCCCATCCCCCCACCCCAGGAACTGAGGGCCTCTGGAGTCAGCTGCTCCATCCGTGCAGCCTCATCAGTGCCCAGGGCAGCTGGGGCTTCCGGCAGCTCTGGGTGGATTTCAGGTGCTCTCCAAATGGCCCCGGTGTGCACATGTGGAGGAAGAAGATGGCAGAAACATGGTCCCTTTCACATAGCATTTAAAAGAAAAAAAAAATAAGGTTTGTTTCTTCCCACTCAGAAATAGAAGAGGTCATTTTTTTCTTTTTTCTTTTCCAAGTGAGAGGAGGGGAGTTAGAGAGACAGACTCCTGCATGCACCTCAACTGGGATCCACCTGGCAACTCCTGTCCGGAGCCAATGCTCTGACCATCTGGGCTCGCAACCAAGCTGTTTTTTTTTTTGTTTTTTTTTTTCATTTTTCTGAAGCTGGAAACAGGGAGAGACAGTCAGACTCCCGCATGCGCCCGACCGGGATCCACCCGGCACGCCCACCAGGGGCGACGCTCTGCCCCCCAGTGGGCGATGCTCTGCCCATCCTGGGCGTCGCCATATTGCGACCAGAGCCACTCTAGCGCCTGAGGCAGAGGCCACAGAGCCATGCCCAGCGCCTGGGCCATCTTTGCTCCAATGGAGCCTTGGCTGCGGGAGGGGAAGAGAGAGACAGTGAGGAAAGCGCGGCGGAGGGGTGGAGAAGCAAATGGGCGCTTCTCCTATGTGCCCTGGCCGGGAATCGAACCCGGGTCCTCCGCACGCTAGGCCGACGCTCTACCGCTGAGCCAACCGGCCAGGGCCCCAAGCTGTTTTTTAGTGCCTGAGACAAAGGCAGCCAACCGGCCAGGGCCCCAAGCTGTTTTTTAGTGCCTGAGACAAAGGCTCCACAGAGCCATGAAGAGGTCATTTCTTTTTTTATTTGTTTTATTTTATTTATTTATTTTTTAGTGAGAGAGAGAGACAGAGAGACAGAAAGAGGGACAGACAGGAAGGGAGAGAGATGAGAAGCATTATTATTTTTTTTTAATTATTTTTATTTATTCATTTTAGAGGGGAGAGAGAGAGAGAGAGAGAGAAGGGGGGAGGAGCAGGAAACTTCAACTCCCATATGTGCCTTGACCGGGCAAGCCCAGGGTTTTGAACTGGCAACCTCAGTATTTCAGGTTGACGCTTTAATCCACTGCGCCACCACAGGTCAAGCCAGCATCAGTTATTTATTGTAGCACCTTAACTGTTCATTGACTGCTTTCTCTTATGTGTCTTGACTGGAGGGGCTACAGCAGAGCAAGTGACCCCTTACTCAAGCCAGCAACCTTGGACTCAAGCCAGTGACCTTGGGCTTCAAGCCAGTGACTTGGGCTCATGCCAGCCACCATAGGGTCATGTCTATGATCCCACACTCAAACCAGCAACCTTGGGGTTTTGAACCTGGGTCCTCTGCGTCCTAGACCGACACTCTATCCACTGTGCCACTGTCTTGTCAAGTGATCATTTTTATCCAAAGATGATATTACAGGTCCCATAATACCAATTCATTTGAAATAAGAATGAAAATATCATAAGAAATACTGAAAAATACACTTGAATAGAGCTCTATTTTTAAAAACAACAGCTAAGCATCATATAAAGGATCGTATACTTTGCAAAATTAGGCTGTAATTTCACTGTGTGGTAATTCTTACCACAAGCACCAGGAATCCACATTTTTAAATAAAATTGTATGACATTACTGTAATTTTTTAAAATTGACTTTCAAAGTACCTATTCATTTGTCCAAAGAGTACTTATTGTGTTCTTGCTATGTGCCAGGCACTGTTCCAGGTGGTGGGATCAGTGAGGGCGGATGATAAAAATAATACCTGCCATTTGGACCCTACATTCCCGTGAAGTAATTGACATATCATAAAATAGTAGGGAGAGCAGGGTGTGCTAGGAAGTAACACGTGCTAAGAAGAAACTATGAAGCAGGGAAGGTGGGTGGGCAGTGCAGAAAGGGGGTAAAGGTTGCCCCCTGGTTGTAAAGAGGGTGGTCAGGGCAGGTCTCTCTTGAAAGATGACCCAGGGCAAAGACTTGGAGGAGAGGGAAGGGAGAGACATAGGCACATCTGGAGAAAGAGCATTCTAATCAGAGGGAACAGCAAGTGCAAAAGCCCTGGGGTGGGATGTGCCTGGTATGTTTGAGGAAGATGAAGGTGCAGATGGAATGGAGTGAGTGTGGGGAGGGAGGGAAGAGATGCATTTGGAGAAAATATGGCGGGAAGATCGTTCAGGAAATTGTAGACCAGTGGAAGGACCTTGATTTCACTCTGAATGAGATGGAGGCTGTGAGCAAAGGAGTGACTACTGGAATATGAAGACAGAAGGGAATCCAGAATGACTCAAAGGTTTTGGGCCTTTTCCAAGCAGATTTGCAAGGCAGACACTGACATGAACAGAAATGGGGAAGGCTGCTGCATTAGGATGCTTTGGAGGGGAGATCAGAAATTCAAATGGGCATGATAACTATAAGACATTCAGTGAAGGTATCCAGTAGGTAGAATGCTCAGGGCACTCTGTCCTGAGCCCCTACAGATTTACTTCACAATCTGCTTCTTCCTCTAAGATAGAGCACTGGGAACAAAGCTGGAGGGAGGATCATGAATGAGGCATCTGAAAGCAACAAAATAATACTGTTACTACCAGGGCATTTTGGGGAATCTAAGAAAAGAAAGAATCTTCATGACCTGGTTAGGTGAGGTTCTCTATTAATGCTCCAAGATAATGCTTCAAGGTAATGCTCCAAATAATGCTCCGAGAAGGTTCTACTCTTGTCTACCAAACCGATACATAAAAGGAGGGAGAACCGAGGATGGGGTTGGTAACTCCCACAGGCAAGGGCAGTGCAAATTGAGAGGGTCGTTCTGCAAAATAACCTGCTTCAGACCTTTGAGTGTGTCAAGGTCATTGAAGGAGACTAAAGAGACATGACATAGAAATGCACCACAGGATTTTTTTTTTGACCTGGATCAAAATAATTGTTATAAGGGGCATTACTGGACAATTGGGGAAACTTGAATGTATTAGAGAATTAGATGACAGTAATGTACCTATGTTGATTTCCTGTTTTGTGGGTATGTAAGAGAGTGCCTTTATTTGTAGAAAATACAAAGTATGGGGAGGAGGGCATCAAGACAGCTACTTATTCTCAAAAGAGTTCTTTCTACTCTAACCGTAACTCTTCTATAAGTATGAGATTGTTTCAAAATTAAAATAATATGTAAAATGTGGGGGCATTTTTTGATGACATCTTCTTTAGAGCCCTGAGAGGGAGAGGGAGAGAGAGAGAGAGAGAGAGAGAGAGAGAGAGAGAGAGAGAGGGCACACAGAGCAGTCTATAATTAATGGGCGAATGAATATATGTGACAAAATATATTGTTTGCACATAAAAAGTGAACACGCAAAGAGGTCAGTAAAGGAATTTGGAGGGTGAGAGATTGAGTTTGGAGGGAAAAGGGAGAGAGAGGGAGAAAGTGCTCTCTTGTGGTTTAATGGAGTTTTCAGCTGGAGAGTCGGCTAAACACACACAGGGATTGGCTCCAGGTAGCGGGGCTTCTGCTGAACCTGCAGAGGTTTCCTCCATCATTGTGAGATGATTACCTGCGTTGGCCATGTGGGCAGGACGGTGGTCCAGCCCAAAGATCGCTGGCCTGCACGTGAAACATCCTCGCTAAGATGACTTTTGAGCAGGAGGATAAAACTGATAAAAGGTATGAAGTGTAGGAAGAAATAGGTGAAAAAGAAAGAAAATGTAAGTTCTCTTCATTTGAAAATGTAAGTATTTTTTATTTGAGATACCTGCCTAACTAAAGGGGTAGTTCCTGCCCCTTCTTCATCTCTCCTCTCCTCCCTTCCTTTGAAAAATCTAACTTAGAACCCTCTTTAATTTGAACCAAACAGGGAACACTTCCCTCTCTTCTCAAGTCTTAGGTGACAGCAAGAGAGTCCCCTTAAATAGAATTTTCTATTTTATGATTCCTGAAATACTTATTGCAGAATCATTACAGCATGTGTTCCAAGTGCCAGAATAAATTTACACTGCAATATTACAATGCTGAGCACTATCACTTTTATTTTGGCTTAAAATGAATCTGTTTATAGCATGTCTTTTTTTTTCATTGACCCATAATTTACTTGGAATAAATAAATTTTAAAACACAGTGATGTTTAATCCATATTTTTAAAAATGTATCTATTGATTTCAGAGAGAGAGGAAGGGAGAGACAGAAACATCAATCTGTTCCTATATGTGCCCCGACCAGGCATCAAGCTGATAACTTCTGCATATTGGGACAGTGCTCTAACCAACCAAGCTATCTAGCCAGGGTTAATCCATATTTTTTTATTCATTGATTTCAGAGAGAGAGAGAGAGAAAAAAATACATTGGTTTGTTGTTCCACTTACTTATGCTGTCAATTGCTTGATTCTTGCATGTGCCCTGACTGAGGATCAAACCCACAACCTTGACACTCTAACCAACTGAAATATCCAGCAAGGCTAACTCTATATTCTTGTTTCAGATTTCTATCAATTGTACTGAGGTCTGATAACTAGATTTTGTAAAAAATCAGTTATTTGAAATTTGTTAAGACTTGAATTGGTGTCTAGTGTGTGGTCAGTTTTGCTAACTGTTACAAGAGAATCTGGGAAGAGTGTGAATTCTCTAATCATCAGGGAAGGAGAGGGTCCTCTATATGTCTATTAAGTTTAGCTTCTTAAGTGTATTCAGATTTTCTATGTTAATACTAATCTTTTCAATGTTTACCTACCAACAACTGAGCAAGGAGTCTTGAAATCCTACATTATGAGGAAATATCTGACAATTTCCTTCTCTAGTGCCTTTTGTATTTTGATTCTACTTTATTAGATGCATGCTAGTTTTGAATTTCTATTTCTTCCTGGTGAATTGAACTGTTTTCATTATCTAGTGGCATTCTTTATCCTAATAACACTTTTTTTTCTTAAAGTCTATTTTGTCTCATATCAAGTGGCTACTTCCAGATTTCTTTTACAATATTATTTGCCTGGCATATCTTTTGTTTGTTTGTTTATTTACTCTCAACCATTCAACGCTGTTTTTGGTGTGTCTCTTGTAAACAATATCTAGCTGGATTTTGTTTTTAATCAGTGAGTTTATTTACATTTACTGATTATGAACAATGGAGGGTGTTTAGGTCACGAACAAAATAACCCTTACAGGAATGGTTAGCTGTAACGGGGTACCCAACCAGCAGGAACACTGAAGATTGAGCTGCCCAGGGTGCACAGAACAGAAGGCAAGCACCACTTACAGAAAGGGGCGTGGTGGTCACATGTCCCATGTCTTCCTGCATCCACAGTGCAGTTTCTGTAGAGATCGGCAGAGAGATCTGTTCATCTATGCCCAGTAGATTCACAGACAGCCACCACAATACTAGGTACAGAGAGGAGGAGTACAGAATCCATCCTTAACTGAGATTCCTGATGCCTGTTAGCACCAAATGATCGTTAAGACAGCAGTATTAAGGGAAAACACATCGTACCATTCTGCTCCTGCAGTGGCTCATACATATTTGATGTGCAGGGATTTCTTATTGTCTATAAAGTCATTTTCAAGTTTTTTTTTAAACTGTGCCTGTAGAATAATCTGTGTGCTCTCTTAAAGCTTTCTGCTAAACTAGGTTTTCTGATTATTTCTACAAAATGAGTTATTTTTTTATTCCCACTGCGCCACTTGCCTTCTTGTGTCATTTGTTTTTCAAATTCAGTAGAGAAGATAAAAACATTTAACATATGATAGTTTCTTAACCAGAGGTAGAACTGAGAAATTACTTGATGCTTCCAGTTAAACCAAAATAAGATAACTGTGCAATTCACCATTGGGAAAGCAACGGTAATGTGTGTGATAGTAACACAGAGGTTATCGAGTTCTTGGTGGGTGGCAGGTACTCTGCTTAGATGTGTGTGTGTGTGTGTGTGTGTGTGTGTGTGTGTGTGTGTGTGTGTGTGATCTCCACTTAAATATGAAAATCTAAGGCTCAGAGAGGTTGAATAATTGGCCCAAGATCACACAGCCAGTAAAGGGTTGAGCCAGGACTCAACGTCAGTCTCTCCAAATTTGTTATAATGAAGAGAATGAGTCCTTGTGTGAAACTCCTGGAATTCCTATCCCAGCTCCCCCATTTCAAACTCTCTGGCAATGGGCAAGTTGTTTTTTGTTTTTTGATTCTCCAGTTTAATTGGGAAATATTTGTTATACATCACTGTATAGGTTTAGGTATACAGCATGATGGTTTGATTTACATATATTGTGAAATGATTACCACATAAGATCAGTTAACATCTATCATCTCATAGATGCAATAAAAAAGGAAAGAAAGAAATGTCTCCTTGTGATGAGAAATCTTAGGTTCTACTCTCTTAACAACTTTTTATTTAAATTTTAAAAAAATTTTGTGAGAGAGAACAAGACAGAAACGTTGATCTGTTCCTGTATGTGCCCTGACTGGGGATCGAACCGGCAGCCTCGGTGCTTCTGGACGAAGCTCTAACCAACCAAGCTATCCGGCCAGGGCAATAACTTTCTTTTTTTATGCTCATTTCCCAGATTATTTGTTTGAAAAATGTCCTCAGAGGATGGCAGTTAGGATTTAAAATTTTTTTTCTTTGTTTTTCTTTTTTAATTTCAATTTAAATATTTTTCAATTACAGTGGACATTAAATAGTATGTTATTTTCAGGTATACTCCCTAGTGATTTGGGCAAATTATTTAATACTCTCTTCTATCTCAGTTTTCTCTTCCGTAAAATAGGAGTAACAATATCTATCCAGAGGATTGTTATGAGGATTTAATGGAATGACATGAGGAGATGCCCAAAATAGAGCCTGGCACATGGCTCTTCAGAAACTATTCGTTATTGTGGTTTCAGGGGACAGGTGCGGCTTGTTTATCATCAATGGGTGATATTACTAGTCAAATTCTATGGTTTCTTTAATGTTCTATTTACTGGTTCTCACCCTCTTCATGTGTCTTACTCACCTGCCACACAGACCCACTGATGGCCCAGTGTTCCCAGTGTTGGCTGCCACCCGGCTTCCCTGCACTTGTTACGGCCCAGGTTCGATGGTGCTCTCTTCTCCAGAGGGAATGCTCTGGTTTTCCCTGCTGTAAAATTTCATAGCACTTTATATTTTTATCATGATATTTAATGGCTGTATGGGTCATTCCTTCATTCTATAAATATTTCCCAAGCACCTTCTGCGTGCCTGGTCCTGTTCTAGTTACACACACACACACACACACACACACACACACACTCTCTCTCTCTCTCTCTCTCTCTCTCTCACGAAAAAAAAAAAAAGCAAGAAAGAAAGAAAAAAAAAAGAAGAAAAATACCAGAGAGTTGTAAGTGCTGTACAAATAGTTAAGGTGGTCTGACTGAGGTGACTAGGAGTGTGAGGCATCCTGGGGTCAGTGAGCAACCTGTCCACGCTGGACGATGTGGGCCCTGGGGCTGGGACCCCTCTAGCACTCCGAGTTCCAGTTCCCTGTGTTTGAGTTTAAGCTCCATCACCAATTAGCTGTGTGAGTTTTAAAAGTCAACCTACTTATCTCATCTGTAAAATTAAGATAAATGTTCAATGACTTGCCTAGCTCACAAGGATCATTTGAGATAATGTAGAAACATTCTGCAAACTCTAAAGTACTATGAAAATGTTAGATAAGATTTAAAATGTATGGAGCTTGCATTATAATTTCTAGCCTCTCCGCTAGAGCAGGATCAATTACTATTCTTCTTTTTATCTGCCACAATACCTAACCTAGTTCCTATGTTCTACAGATCACAAGGGTGAATAGTACTGCACAATAAAAGCTTATAAAATGTATGAAAGAGTCAGTGATTAGTGCCTTCAATGTTATCATGAACATTACTGTCTAGCAGCAATGCTTTAAAAATTCTAGGGTAAAATAACCCAAAATACCTAATCTTTATTTTCACCAAATCCATTGAAATGAAGAATAAAGAAGCATTTTTTTCAAGGTTAAAGTCATAAAAATACTTTTGACTTATGTTGGGTGAATGAGTTGTAAAATCTGTATTTTGTGGGTTTTTCTCACTCTTATTGTTAAAGATGGTGCTGCCCATCGCCCAGGTGATACTATTAATGCCCTTCTTGCTTGGGAAGGGGCTTGGTTATGTTAATGTGTGCTAGAGGAAGGGGTTGTTCCGGGGAAAAGTTTTAAAAGGAGGAGCTAGGAGGCCATTTTGGAAAAGAGTGACCACTTCTTGTAGAGAGGAGGAGCCCATGCTGTAGCAGGGGAGGGAGGGAGAGAGAGAGAGAGAGAGAGAGAGAGAGAGAGAGAGAGAGAGAGAGAGACCACGTGGGGGAGAAGAGGCAGCCAAAATGGAGGCAAGGAGGTGGGAGCCTTTGAGTCTAGGAAAACTCGGATGAGTCAGTAGCTTTGTGATCACTGAATGAGTGGGATTTGGAGCCCAGTGTGTTTGTTATTTACTCCCTTGCCGGGTGCGAGCTAGGTAGGATTAAAGGAAAATGGACCACCAGTTCTGGGCTCCGCAGTTTCTTTACTATCTGTCCGGATTACATGCGAACCTTCACGGGCCAGGCGGCTTTGATGGTGGCCGCGGCTACTGGCTTTACAACCTAATAATTCCATTCTCACACAATCTTTTGTCTTTTAGTCAAGCTCAACATACATACAAAAAAAGTGCAGAAATCTTAAGTACAAATAGGAGTTTTCACTGAGTGAACACACCCACATAATTAGCCCCTCCCCTAGAAATGGTGCCAGAAGATATTCCCCTACATGGAAAACTGTATTTCTGAAGACATTCACACTGTGTGTGTGTTTCGGTGAAAACGCTAAGTGTTGGGTGGGGGAATGATAAGGTAAGTGTTGGCACCTAAGTTTTGAATTGTCCTTAAAAACTCATAAAACTCAAAAGCCCTTGAGTCAGGTGGGTGGGGGAATGTGAGAAGTAGCCCGGTGGGAGGTCCTGAGGAATGCAGGAGGGGACAGAGGCCAGTTTGCAAACGGAGAGGGCAGACTCAGGCCTTGCCTAGGGACTTTTACATTAAGATGTTAAAAAAAAAAAAAAGATAAGCTAGAAAAAATTAAAAGCATGATGCTGATCAAACAGAATATGTCACGGGCCAAGTTTTGCCCATAGGCACTTTCTTTAGCCACTTTAGTTTGTGACCCTGGCTAAAGAAAGAGAAAAATAGAGGCAAAATAAACTCGCCAGGAGCGGCCATGGGGTTATAGCAGTGCACAGGTTATGGCGACGTGTGGACAAGGACCGGAGGCAAATACAGAAAAATGAACGCTGGCCTTGGTGGGAACTTGACCTAATTACCCCTTTTTCAGTTTCTTCTTTGGTAAAACAGGGATTAAAACAACAACAAACAGCCCACATAGAGCTGTTGTAAAGGTTAAGTGCATAGAAAAGTACATAGTTAATAAAAACAATGTTTTCTTCTCATTATTATTTCTCTGGTCTCATATCCCATCCTTTCCCTCCTGACTGCAGCCACACTGGCTTTCTCAGCCTCTGTCTGACATGTTTTAGCCTCAGCCCCAGTTCTTCTTCCCTCTAGTCCTGGCCTCCCGTCCTGGGGCTCTCTGCTCAGATGGCCCCTCCTCAAAGAAGACTGCTCTGCCCCTGGTCTAAATCCCAGGGTTATAATGTGATTTGTGTAATTAATAATTTAAAAACAAATTTCAATGGGTCCGTCTTCTTTCCCTCTGCTATCTCGTCCGACAGGTCAGCCATGCAGAAACTGGGAGCAGACATGTTTGAGCAGGTCTACGGTTACCTCAAGGAAGCAAGGCGGCGCGACGCCAGTGACGCGGAGATCAGGGCATCTCTAGAAAAAGTGGTGCCTCGTGCCAGTGACTGTTTCGAAGTTGACCAGCTCCTCTACTTTGAGGAGCAGTTGCTGATCACAATGGGAGAAGGGCCAACACTTCAGAACCAACACAAACAACTGTCAAAAGCAAGCAGGTTCAAGGGGACAGATTTCTGTGAAAATCCATTCAACACATAAGTTGGAGTCTAGTCTGGGAGATGGGTACACAGTGGGAGCTACCATCTTTACTTTTATTCTTTACCAAGAGGGAGTTAGGAGCAGACGCAGTCTGCCTGTACTTGGAGTCACGAGTAGGTCAGTATTGTTGGGTCTGACATTAGCATGTAGTTCAGATTGAGTGTCCCTGCAAGGCTCCCATTGGGGTCGATCACCCCGAGGACAGCTTGGGGAAGCCCTCTGCTCTTTATCATTTCCCCTTGGAGGACAGACTCAGTGCCTCTGCCCTGGATCTCCGTGGACTGTGGCCAGCATGCCTCTGACAGTTGTGGACACTGGCCGCTGACATACTGAGCTGCTGACCAAGAATCACACATGCCTGTTTTGGGTGACCTGATTTTTTGGTCCACTTTTATCCTTTTATAGCTTTCAAGCAAGAAGTGCCGATGTATAAGGATCTGAGTAGAAATCCAAAAAGTGATTCTCTCCTGTGATGGATTCCCCAGACTCACCCGTGGAGTAGTGAAGACTCTTATTCTTAATAGATTTTCCATGGTTACAAAATAAATGACCTATTCTAGCTTTTCGTTATCTAGAAGTATCTTGTGGAATATATCACAGTCATGTAATGATAATTATTACTTAGAGCAGCTAGCATTAGGTTTATTAGGAGCGCATTATATACCTCTTGGATTTTTTTCACCAGGGAGAGAGAGAGAGAGATAAGTCCATTTCACAGCTGAGGATGCTCGAGTTAGGTAGCCTGCTTAGTCACCCAGCATGAGCTGAGTTGGGACTGCATGCTTGGTCTGTCTGATTCAGCACCCCAGCTCTTAAACCAGGGGTCTCAAACTCAACTCAGCATGTGGGCCGCAGAGCAAGATCACAGCCATTCAGCGGGCCGCACTAGGTCTACAAAAGGCAACTGTTACGCAACACTTTTCAGTGTCACAAAACGACCAGAAACTGTAGTTCGCATCACAACTGCTGTTAACTAAGCTAATATCTAGCTAGGATGCTAGAGAAATGAAAAATACAAGTAGGCCCCTAGGCTTACTTAATTTTATCCAAAATATTTTGAACTTCGTGGATTAGTCTGCGGGCCGCACAAAATTGTTCGACGGGCCCGTGGGGCCGTGAGTTTGAGACCCTGTCTTAAACTCTATGTATGTGGGCTTTCGACTGAGGAGCTCCAGCAGACTTGCTTGAGCAGCTTCTTAAACATACACACTTTTAAAGGTACTGTCCAGGGAATAATACCCTGGGTGTAAGAACATGTTAGAGGGGAGGAAAGGCTTCCTTTGCCCTCTTCAGCTCTGTGGCTGGGGCCTGCAAATTAAACTGACAAAAGACAGATTAACAGGAGAAAAAGCATACAGATTTTATTTAATAGTAATATTTTCAATGTGGCATTGGGGGCTTTCTAGAAAGAAGTGAAAACCCCAAGGAAGAGGTTAAGCCTGAGAGCTTATATACCATTCTGACAAAGGAGCAATACATTTGTGGAGAAGTAACGACAAGAAAAAAAGGGGATTTGAACTCCTAAGGGGGTTAAATTGTGGGAAAGTGACTAGGAAATGCATGGGGAAACTAGTGGAAGATAAGGGTTATTTTAATAGGTTTGTCCGTTTGGGTCCACTTCTGGTGTTGTTGGCATCCCATCTCCAGTGATAAGATTGGTCTCTTCCTGGTCTCCTTGGGGCACTTTTCTCATGGGAAATTTATGCTTTTAGGTAGAAAGGGAGGAGGCAGAGAGCTTTTCCAACATCTGCTGTTTCTTATTTGCTTTTAGCTCAAAATAATCTTATGCCAGTGTGGCATATTTTGGGTGGCATATTCTGACCCCTTACAGTATCTGGGAAGACAGGTACAGATTGGACACAACTGGTATTCCTGGGGTTGGTGCTGCACGTCGTCATCAGATGAGGCTTAAAAGAAAGGAGACCCAAGAAGAAACACCACTTTGGATCATAGCTCTTTGCCTTACAAAGGCACTCATGCATGTTTACCTTTCATTTGGTTCACTGGGAGCAGCAGCACAGGATTTAAGATGACTACAAGAAAATACCTATATAGAAGTTTTAGATTTACCACTGGGGAAATACTTTCTCCTTCAACCATAGTCTGTTAATTTTGACTCCAGAGTAGGTTGAAATCTATCGGTATCCCATGTATACCTGGTGATTTATTTCTTCCCAGTACTTTTTTTTTTAAGTGAGGGGAGATAGAGAGATAGATTCCCACATGCATCCTGACCAGGATCCACCTGGGAACTCCATCTGGGGATGATGCTTGGAGCAACCAAACTATCCTTAGCACCTGATCCTTAGCACCTGAGGCTGACACCCAGAAAAACTGAGCCACTGCAAGAGAGGAAGAGAGAGAAAGATGAGGGAGAGGGAAAGGGAGAGAAGCAGATGTTTGCTTCTCTTGTGCCCTGACCAGGAATCAAACCCAGGATATCTGCATGCCAGGCCGACACTCTATCCACTAAGCAACCAGCCAGGGATTCTTTCCAGTACTTTCATGGCAGGTTTTACTTTGCTTTCCCGAATTACAGGTTCTTTCTAATAGTAATCTTATTTGAAGGTATCTGTCATCCTTTTGTCTTTTCTGAATAGATTTTAAGTATACTGTGCCAAGACCAGCTCAGCAGTGGGTGTGCATGAAAGGAAGGCACTGCAGGACTTAAGAAAAAACACACACAGGACAGAACATAGAGAAAAGATGGGTACAGGGGCCTCCCAGGCTCTAAGACTGAGAGCCCAGATCTCTGCAGCCTCATCGTATTTATTCGTGTCTTTGCTCATCAAGCAAATTAGCAGAGCCTGAGTCAAATTAGTCTACAATGGATTCAGGTGCAGAGAAAGATGACCAACAGATGTCCCCAGGCATGTAGGAAAATAGCTACAGGAATCAGCTCCTTCCTATAAACCAGGGGTCCCCAAACTATGGCCCGAGGGCTGCATGCAGCCCCCTGAAGCCATTTATCCAGCCCCTGCCACACTTCCAGAAGGGGCACCTCTTTCATTGGTGGTCAGTGAGAGGAGCATAGGTCCCATTGAAATACTGGTCAGTTTGTTGATTTAAATTTACTTGTTCTTTATTTTAAATATTGTATTTGTTCCTGTTTTTTTTTGTTTGTTTGTTTTTGTTTTTACTTTAAAATAAGATATGTGTAGTGTGCATAAGGATTTGTTCATAGTTTTTTTTTTATAGTCCGGCCCTCCAATGGTCTGAGGGACAATGAACTGGCCCCCTGTGTAAAAAGTTTTGGGGTCCCTGCTATAAACAATCACAGTAGTGCTTGCCGAAGCAGCGTTCTGCCCCTGCAGGACTTGACGTTGGGAAGTCCACACCAAAGACGTCTCAAGGCTGCAGTTAAATCTCTCATTTTCCTACAATACTGTTTCCACCTTCCCTTTATTTTCTCCTGATCAGATAATGTGCTTCCTTGTTGGTTGTTCAGCATTCCTAGTCTAGGTTTGAAATTTTATTTTCTTCAATCTTTTGGTAGAGATCCTTGGTTTTTCTTTTTTGTTCTGCTCTTCCATCTCCTTACATTAAATTAGGAAATTCATTGAATTACGTAGAATTAGGAAAGATCATCAAGAGCAAAGGTGTGTCGCCCTGGCAGGTTGGCTCTTTGGCTCAGCGGTAGAGCGTCGGCCTAACGTGCGGAGGACTCGGGTTCGATTCCCGGCCAGGGCACACAGGAGAAGCGCCCATTTGCTTCTCCACCCCTTCGCCGCGCTTTCCTCTCTGTCTCTCTCTTCCCCTCCCGCAGCCAAGGCTCCATTGGAGCAAAGATGGCCCGGGTGCTGGGGATGGCTCTGTGGCCTCTGCCTCAGGCACTAGAGTGGCTCTGGTCGCAACATGGCGACCCCCAGGATGGGCAGAACATCGCCCCATGGTGGGCATGCCGGGTGGATCCCGGTCGGGCGCATGCGGGAGTCTGTCTGACTGTTTCTCCGTTTCCAGCTTCAGAAAAATGAAAAAAAAAAAAAGAGCAAAGGTGTGTCATAAGAGACCAACGCTAAGGTCATTCCACACCCTCATATTTCCACTATGTATGGATGTGAAAGTTAGTGAATAAGGCTGATAAGAAAAAAATAGATGTATCTGAAATATGGTGTTGGAAGAGAGCCTGACAGGTACCCTGGAGCCTGGACTACCAGAAAGATGAACAAGCAGGTAGGTTCTAGAGGAAATGAAGCCTGAAACATCGCGGGAGGTAAAAACGACAAAACCAAAGCTGTTCTATTTCAGGCACATCATGAAAAGGTAGGGTTCTTTGAAAAAAAAAAATAATGCTGGAAAAAAAAAACAGCAGGAAGAGGAAGATGAAATACGAGATAGATTGACTCCATAAAGGAAGCCATAGGCATGGGCCCACAGGAGCTGAGCAGGGTTGTTGAGGACAGGACATTGTGGACATCACTCATTTATTGTGTTGCCAGGAGTTGGAGCCAACTCAATAACACATCTCTCTCTCTCTCTCTCTCTCTCTCTCTCTCTCTCACACACACACACACACACACACACGTATGGATATTACATCACTAACCAGATGGGAGGTGCTGAGTAGAAACTGGCTGAGGAATTAGAGAATTAGGAAGGCATTTGTTATGAAACAGTCACAGGTACAGGGAAGAAAGGGACCCTGCTAGCTTGCTGCTTTGTAAAATATACGTATATTTCACAAATGCCAATTGACCTTTCTGTTTTCTATTTATGCAGAGGAAATGCCACCAGCTATTTTGGGTGATGCAGAGATAAGAAAGATACAAAGGGGCATAATGGATGTTAATTATTTAATGTATTTGGACTGAGGCTGGAGCAAAAGCTCTAGATCTGTTATAAAAGTTCAGCCATCGCAGTGGGCTCAGGATAAAGGGTGCTAACAAACAGTAGCTCAAGGGGAAAACTCTTTCAGGATAATGGGGTCGCTAACAAATGTTTCAGAAGGGAATAGGGGCCAGGCCACCAAGATGATAAAGGAGCAAAATGAAAAACGGGGCAAAGAGAAGTGTGTGTGTGTGTGTGTGTGCGCGCGCGCGCATGTTTAAAAGACAGAGATAGAGGATTAGGGAAAGGGGCCGGGGTGGACACACAGTAAAGAATTTTTTAAATGATTTTCACAACTTATGTAAGGGGGAAAAATTTTTTTTAGTTGTTTATTGATTTCTCTCTTATATGTACCTAAACCAGGGGTTGGGGGGCTCCAGCTGAGCCAGCGAGCCCTTGCTCAAGCCAGAGACCTTTGGGCTCAAGCCAGCAACCATGTGGTCTTGTCTAAGATCCCATGCTCAAGCCAGTGATCTTGGGGTTTCATATCTGGGTCCTCGGAGTCCCAAGCCAATGCTCTATCCACCGCACCACCACCTGGTCAGGCTATAAGGGGAAAAACTGAACTTAATATCAGATGACGCAGATTCTAGCCCCACTCTTGCTGTTTACAGTGTGATCTAGGGCAAGTCATTTTTGCCAAGTCTTAGTTTCCTGCTGGTGTCTGAAGATTACTGTAAAGAACAAGTAAGGTGATTTAATAGGTTGAATCACATGACATTGCCAATGGGTTCTCCATAATATAGAAAAATAATTTAAATGTAGGTGCCCTCGACTTTGAAGGAGAAATTATTATTAATTTTATGGTCAGGCCACCTGATCTCCCATCATTGGAGATTCATCTCTGAAGGTGTAAGACTGGTGGGCGTGGCCATGCAGGTTCACACTGGATTCGAGCAGACAGTTAGGGAACAGTGGAGCTGGAGGATGGTGGGCCATTCCGTTTATTAGAGTCTCACAACAGCTGACCAGCAAGCTGGCAGGGAAAACCGCTTCCCTCTCTCAGGGCCCATGAGCACACAGGTGGGGGGGGGGCCTTCTCCAGCAAACAATGGCCCCTCCCAATGGCAGCAGGCAATCCAATCTACAATCTGCCGCCCTGAGGGCAAGCACCTGCAGCCTTACATAGATTGTACACACGTGGTGTGGCCCTTGCTCATGCACCAATCAGTCAAAGTACAAGCGAGCAAGTCTAACACACTTGTTTGCCCAACAGAAGGCTTCTAAAATTCTACTCCTACTGTGCAAACACACCCAAAAGTACACACTTAGCCATTTTCAGCTAGCACTGTATTAAAAATTCACTGACGGTCTGCTAAAAGCCACGAAGGCCATAGAGAAAGCAGCTCTGAATAGGTAGGTGAATGGTCTCTGAGTACCAGCGTGCCCCCTGCACAATGCGTCAATGAACTTCACACTCCAGTAACCTGCCTGTGTGACCCCAAAGTTAGTGGCACCACCAGCACCTTTAGGACACTCAGTTCTTCCCTAACTTCAGGCGTTCTTCCCTACATTCAGAAATTTGGTCTCATATATATAGTATATATACATTATAAAATGACATATTCAAAAACTATATAACATCATAAATATTCATTAGGAGCACCAGAGTCATTAACAAGTATGCAGAATTGAAAGCCTGTCTCCAACAGGACTATTTTCAAAGTAGATCTGTAGGGTTTTGTGAAGTGCAAAGCTTATTCAAATGTAAATTATAACCTTTACCTTTAACTTTATGGGAAGCTCTTTATATTTTTAACATTTTACTATGGAAAGCATCAAATCATAAAAGTAAAGAGAATAATATAATAAGCCCTTGTTATGGAATCTTATTTTAACCAATCTTATTTTATTTATGCTCTCACCCACTCCTCCAAACTGGATTATTTTTATCCTATCATTCATAAATATTTTAGCCTATATCTCTAAAGGATAAAGAATCTCTTTCCCCTGTTGAGTCATAAGATTTTTATTCTGCTATGTGCTTAAAACTTAAACCATGAAATTCAATTATAAAGCTATTTAAACCATAACATCAAGATCTTTAAGGTAGCAAGAAAATCTTTGTCTTTTAAATAATTTTTTAAAGTCACAATATTATCATATTTGAAAATGATCAATAATCCCTATATATCAAATGTCCAATGTTTTGCTCAATTTCCCCTGCTGTTTTAAGTTTGTTTCTTCAAATGAGGATCCAAATAAAGCCCAGTCATTTCTAATGATGTCTCCTCAATCTCTTTTGATGTATAGATTCTGCCTCCATCCCCCCTCCCCCCCCCCCATGTAAGGTATTTTCCCCGCAGAGGAAGAAAGAAAGGTGTAGCCATAAAGTGTGGAATAGCAAAAGCTTTATTTAGTAGAGCGCTTCCCAGACAAGGTTCTCTGGTCCGCAAGACAGGGGCCAGAGAAGTTGCACAGGGGAGGGGGGGAGTCCGTGTGGGGGGTAATTTATAGGGTTGGTTGGGTGAAGGCGAGTTGGTATGACGTGGTGAAATTTCATTGGCTGACACAGTCGTTCTTTTTAAAGGGCTCCAGAGAGTTTCTTTTGGCAGGCATGGATGTGGGCGGTTCCAGCCAAAGTTCCCGGGCCTGGTTCCTCACGTGACCTTCCCCCATTGCCAACTGACCTCACACCCCATAATTCACTTATTGAAGAAACCAGGCCATTTGTCTTATAAAGTCACCTTCAGTCTAGATTTTGCTAGTTGCATCATCCTGATTTTTTTTAAACAATAAACTTTACTTTTTAGAAGTTTTAGATTTACAGAGAAACTTGAAAGAAAGTACAGATTCCCATATAGTCCAACCAGTTTTCCCCTATTATTAACATCCTACATTGGTATAGAATATTTGTTACAATAGTGGACCAATATTGATACATTATTGTTAACCAAAGTCTACACTTCATCCAGATTTCCTTAGCTTTTTAAAATTATTATTTTTACAGAGCAGGAGAGAGAAAGAGAGAGAGAGGGAGGGAGAGATTAATTGGTTGTTCTACTTAGTCATGCCATCACTGGTTGATTCTTGTCTTGTATGTGTCCTATTGGAGGGATTGAACCTGCACCCATGGCATCAGGACAACACTCTAACCAACTGAGCTACCTGGCTGGGGCCCAGATTTCCTTAGCGTTTATCTAATGTCCTAATGTTCTTTCTCTGATCTAGAATGCCATCCCAGATAGCATAGTACATTTAGTAGTCATGAATTTTTACGGTCCTCTTTGTTGTGACAGTTTCTTAGACTTTCCTTGTGACTTAACAGTTTTGAGGTATGTTGGTCAAGTATTTTGTAGAATATCTCTCCACTGGGATTTTTTTTTAATTTTTTTTTTTTTTTACAGAGGCAGAGATAGACAGGGACAGACAGACAGGAACGGAGAGAGATGAGAAGCATCAATCATCAGTTTCTCGTTGCGCGTTGCGACTTCTTAGTTGTTCATTGATTGCTTTCTCACATGTGCCTTGACCGCGGGCCTTCAGCAGACCGAGTAACCCCCTGCTGGAGCCAGCGACCTTAGGTCTAAGCTGGTGAGCTCTTTGCTCAAGCCAGATGAGCCCGCGCTCAAGCTGGCGACCTCGGGGTCTCGAACCTGGGTCCTTCCGCATCCCAGTCCGACGCTCTATCCACTGCGCCACCACCTGGTCAGGCTCCACTGGGATTTATTTAATGCTATTCTCATGATTAGACAGGGGTTATGCCATTTTAGGAGGAAGGCCAATGACATTAAATATCAACATGGCTGTTCACTGTTGATGGTGACCTTGATCACTTGGCTAAGGTAATGTTTGTCAGGTTTCTCCACAAAGTTACAAAACCCCCCTCCCTCCAACACATTCACTTCTCTCTGTATTGTCCTCTTTGGAAGATAGTATTCACAACCCACCCATAGAGTGGGCAGTACATTCTACCTCGAGGGCAGAGTACATTACTTCAAATTCTGCATGGGAGATTTCTCTTCTCACCCTTTTACTTACTTATTCATTGTCTATATCAATATAAACCTGCAGATATTTATTTTAGACTTGGGTTATAGTCCAATACTACTTTATTTTGTCGCTAAAATAGTTTCAGCTTTGGCCACTGGGAACTCTTTCAGTTGGCTCCTGTGTCCCTGTCCCTTTGACATCAGTATGGCTTTTCATTAAAAATAATTTTTTTGGGTGCACTTCCTTATTTTCAGGTATCACAAAGTGCTTCAGGCTTATCATGTATCCATTGTGTATATTTCCTGCCCCAGTGCTTGAATCAACCATTTCTTCCAAGGAACCTTGGCTCCTTTCACTGGAGAAGGGTATTAAAAATCAAGATCTGGGCACTAGGTGTGCCTATTGCTTCTGGGGTATTGTAAGGCCAGTGGCCGCTGCCGTGGCCATGCAGGTTCTCACTGGATTCAGGCAGATGGTAAAGAACTGTGGAGCCAGAGGATGGTGGGCCATTCCATTTATTAAAGTCTCGTAACAATGGAGGAGCAAACAGGTAGGAAAGACCTCTTCCCTTTCTCCTCACAGGCCCTTCTACCACCCCACCATTCTCAGCAGGGCTCCCAAGCCCCTCAGCACTCCAGCAAACAGGCCAGGAGGAAATACCCTTTCTCTGGCAAACAATAACCCCTCCCCACCACTGACAGGCAGTCTGCAATTTGCAATCTGCCACCCCGAGGGCAAGCACCCACAGCCTTTCCTGGACTATACACACATGGCGCTACCCCGATACAAGCCAGCAAACCTAGACACTTGAAACACATTGGTTTGCCCGACAGATATTGCTTTATGTCCTCTCAGGTAACAGAGCAAAGAAATATATATGTATATAAGCCTTGTATACACACATATCTATGAATACTTTTATATGTAACCATCTGTATCTAAATTAAGTTAAACATAATGAATTCATACTGATGTCTCCAACTCGATCCACTTTCATAGGGATCATTCAAGCTTCTTCCTGATTTAAAAAAATATATATTGATTTTAGTGAGAGAGGAGGGGAGGGAGAGAGAGACAGGAACATTGATCTGTTCCTGCATGTGCCCTGACTAGGGATCAAACCAGTAACTTCCACACCTCCAGATGACTCCAACCAACTGAACTATCTGGCCAGGGTTTCCTGATTTTTAAAGATGTACTTCGCATTTCTTATAAAATGGCAGTCAGATCCAGATTCAAATTCCAGTTTTTAGGATTAATATTTCACAGGAAGTGATGTGTTGTCATCATGAGGCAAATAACATAGCTGGTTTTCTATTATTGATGTTAGCAGCCATTGATGATAGATCCCTAGGATCTATTCTTTAAACTTTAAAAAATAGTAAAGGTTTTATTGGTTCTGTCATTTTTCTTTGATTAACTGGAATACTCCATATAAAGAGAAACTTCCCTTCCTAAAGACAGGATAAGTGCTTAATTCTTTTCATTACTTAAAAAATAACGAATTCATTCTTTAGCATCATCCTCTGAGGCTGACCCCTCAGTTATTTTTGGTTTTGAGTACCACTATGAGCATGGAGTAGCTCTTGAGGTACATGGCACTGCTCAGCGACCCACCTCCAGCTTTCATCCTGGGCGATCTGCCTCAGTAGATAGAGGGGAAGGGGAGGCATGGAGCCTGGGCTCTGCTGGCAGAAGCAGAGAAGGTTGAAAAGAAAGGCAAGGTTGGGGTGCGGGGATGGGGTCTGAGGACTTCCATGTTCTTTCATCCCGAAAAAGCTCTGGTCTTCAAAGTCACTCATTATTAGACAACTGTTGGCTTGGGTTTCAGTTTTTCATGTTGCCTTACAAGGAGAGGAATCCATCTTTCAAAGCCTCTTCAAGCAACCAGGTAATAAATATGCAACCATCTGAAGCTCTAGAAAGGGTATGTTTGACCTTACATCCTTTGAGGAAGCCAATTTAGGAGAGAAACCAAGTCACTTTTGGAATGTTAGAAGTAAGGATTAGGGCACTGATTCTCAACCCTGGTTGTTTATCCGTCACCTGAAACACATTTTAAAACTGTCTAAGCTTCAGCATCACTGCCAGAGGTTCTGATGCAGTTGATTTGGGGGTGGAAATCTGGAACTGGCAATTTTTGCGAGCTTTTTGCAAGGTGATTCTAACATTTAACCCAGGACCGTTTCCAAGGCCCCTAGACCAGTGGTCCCCAACCTTTTTTGGGCCACGGACCAGTTTAATGTCAGAAAATATTTTCACAGACCGACCTTTAGGGTGGGACGGATAAATGTATCACATGACCGAGACACGCATCAAGAGTGAGTCTTAGATGGATGTAACAGAGTGAATTTGGTCATTTTTAAAAAATAAAACATTGCTCAGACTTAAATATAAATAAAACGAAAATAATGTAAGTTATTTATTCTTTCTCTGTGGACCGGTACCAAATGGCCCATGGACCGTTACCGGTCCGTGGCCCGGGGGTTGAGGACCACTGCCCTAGACCACTGTGGGGTAATGAGCTGTGTCACACCTACAGTCTCATCACCTGGATCCAGTTGCCTGATATTAGTAGACACCACCTCTGCCATGTTATTTAGACATCTGTAAGCTAGGAAAGATGATGCCAGAGATGACTCTTTCTCTTCTCCCCGTAGGATGCTGAGGCCTGATGACTGTGGCTGACTTCTAACCAACAGGTCTTGAACATAAGACAGCACTCTGCCCACCTTCAAAACCAAGGGTGGCTACATTTACTTGGTGCTGACACTGTTTTAAGTACTTTGAACTCTCAACATTCCTAATATTGGTTGGTATCATCTCCGTGTAAAGATGAGCAACTGAGGATCTGACAAGGTTAAAGGATGCTAAGGTCTCAGGCCTGTGTCTGGGTGGATTCTCGGGCTCTTCTCTATCCCTAGCTGTCACTTACAGGGCCCTCTTCAAGGAGCTGCCTCATCTTTTCCTTTGTGTAAGAGACAGATGCTTGCTGTAGAGGTAGTCTGCATAGAGTACAAGGCCTCAGAAAAGGTGGGGGAGGCCTGGCCTGCAGTGAGAGATCCCGAATCCTTGGTCCTCAGCATCAGGCCCAGAGTAGCCACTACCCTGGGGGTGGCCATTCCCTACCTTCCTTCACAGCTCAGTGGTCTGAGTGTGTGAAGATAAATTTAGAAAGCCTTGGACACTTCTTCCATCTTTAAACCTTCCTCACGTTCCTTCCTGTGCCCATAGGGTTCCACGCACAGCTCTTTCTACACCCTTCCTCGGAAAATTTGATTGATCCTATCCATCCTATCCACTGCTTATCACTACCCCCAGTTCTTGACTAGAGCTACAGTTACCATTGACTACACCTCCTAAATCCACCTCTCAAGATAGGACACCACCATCCACACAGACCAGAGACTCTAACCTCACCCTAGTACCAATCAGCCCCAACATTCAATCAGCCACGAAGTCCCCTCAATTCCTCCACTCAGGATAGATGTTACACCCATCGCTCCTCTCCATCCCCACTGCCCTAGAAAGACCATGTTCCAGCAGCCAGCTCTGCCTCATTTCCTTCCTAACCCCACTCCAGACCTATGCCTAGTGTACCATTAGATCAAACCAGATGTACAGTAGTTCCTTGAACGCTCCCCTGTGTTTCTCCGGCTCCCAGGGTTCGTCCCTAATTAAATCCTGCTCAGGATACAATCCCTCAAGTGCGTCCCCTGCTCCAAATCCGTTTAGGAATACTACCAGTGCTGGATTGTGATGTAAGCAAATTTATCGCTACTGTCCGTACATAGGACGCCGCTACACTTTTGGCCCCGCCCCACCCCGCCCCATCCCGAGGCCCAATCCCGAGGAAGGTTTCGACTTCACCTATAACCCACCCTGATTGGCTGCCGCCTTGACCAGTCGCTGCCCTAACTCTTCTAGGTCCCGCCCCTGAGCCCTGCGGGGATTAGTCCTGGCCGCTCAGCCCGCCACCCTGCCCACGTGGGCCTGCGGGATCGGTGAAGGAAGAGCGCGGGACCATGGCTGGTGTCCGCAGGCTGACGTTGGAGGAGGCCCTGGCGCTGGAGCCTAAGTGGCAGCACGCGTGCCACGCGATGCTCTACGCGCCGGACCCTGGGCTACTTTTCCACCACATCCCTATGCGTTATGCTGTCCTGGTGAGGAGGGGGCGCGCCAGGCCACTCCCCGCCCTGCTACCTCCCTGTAGTGCCTGCCTCTGGCGCCCCAGGCCACTCCCTGCCCTGCTACCTCCCTGTAGTGCCTGCCTCTGGCGCCCCAGGCCACTCCGAGTGTAGTGCCTGCCACTGGCGCCCCAGGCAATCCCAGCTTTCCTCTCCTGCAGATGCAGATGCGCTTTGATGGGCGTTTGGGCTTCCCTGGCGGTTTTGTGAAGTTGCAGGACGGCACGCTGGAAAATGGGCTGAACCGCGAGCTGAGCGAGGAGCTGGGCGAGGGTGCGAAGGCCTTCCGCATAGAGCGCGCCGACTACCGCAGCTCGCATGCGGCAACCAACCCGCACGTCGTGGCCCACTTCTATGCCAAGCGTCTGACGCTGGAGCAGCTGACTGCAGTGGAGAAAGGCGCACCGTACGCCAGGGACCACGGGCTGGAGGTGGGGCCTGCCTGGAAACCCCCACCCCCACATTCTCCCTCTGCTCAAAAGCCTCTTTCTCCCCTGGTATAGAGTGGAAGTCTTGGTCATCTTTCCTCTGGATGTCAAACAATAGCAAACCCTGTTCCCCTGCGAAGGTCTCTCCCCACTTCTCCTTTGACAGGCCTCTGCAGCTAACTTTCTAGAACACATCCAACCAAGCCTCTCTTCTGCTCCTCATATATAATGGCCAGGCGTCATACCCTAAGCCCCTTTTTTTCTTGGAAAGGAGATGCGTCCTGATTCTTCCTGGGGAAATCTTGGCGTGGCACTTAGGCCAGGGGAGTAGGGGGACCGATGGTGCATGGAGATGGTTCTCAAACTTTGGCAGTTATCAGAATCATCTGGGAGGCCTATTAAAACAGTGCTTACTGGCCCTACACCCAGAATTGCCAGTTCAGTGGGAGAGGGACAGAAGGACCTGAGAATCTGCATTTTTCAGGAATTCCTAAATGGTGCTGATATGCCTGGCCTGGTACCACATTCTGAGAACCGATGTAGGGCCAGACAGGCTCCTGGAGGAAGCAGCCACTAAAGGTTTAGTAGTAGGGAAGGACTAGCCTTGCTGGAGCTGGGTAGCATGACTTGAGGAATGAGCAGCTGCCTGGGTTCCTAGTGACTCCTGGCTTTCTCCGTTCACAGGTGCTGGGCCTGGTGCGGGTGCCGCTGTATACCCTGCGGGATGGTGTGGGAGGCTTGCCTGCCTTCCTGGAGAATACCTTTATTGGTGCTTCCCGGGAGCAGCTGATAGAAGCCCTACAGGACTTGGAACTGCTGGAATCGAGCTCTGCTTGAGGCTTTAAGATCTCAGCTCTTCACTAGAGGAGCCCTCCATGGACCTGTGGGGCCTGAGGGATGGAAGGAGGGAGGAGAAAAGGAAATTTTTATTTTCTGGGCCTGCACCGATAGGTGGTAACAGATTAAAAGGAGAAGTATGTGCAATATGTTCTGAGCAGAGGGCCCCCAGCAACTCAGGGCAACTGACAAAAAAATGCAGCTCATCCCAGGGGCCCTGGCAAATTCTCAGAGCCCACCCCTCCCAGTGTATTTGCATACACACAGCCTGGAATCCCCCAGACAAGGGGATATAAAATTTGTGCCCATACAAGTTGATGCTCCCTTGACCCCCAAAGTTTAGTTTAACCAGGAAGAGGCTCTTTTGGGGCCGAAGTTGTCACCATCCCATCCTCATGCGAGGGGGAGGAATGGTAGCACATTCCTGCATGGCCTCTTCCCACCCTCCCACATAGCTGCTCTCCAAGGTCTAGCCCAGCCCATGACTGTTGTGGAGGACAGAAAAGCAGAGGACTTTTTCCCTGTGAAAGTGGTCGCATCCTTCCCTGGGAGTTGGCCAGAGCAGTATGCCCCTGAAAGGTGGTAAAGGGTCTTACCCAACCCCTTGCTGTCTCCTGAAACTGAGCAGAAAGGGTGAAGCAGTGGTTTGGTTTCCTTGGACTGACCTTGAATTTGATACATCTGGTGCATCTCCAGGGATTGCATCTTTGGGACCCCTTAAACTCTGGAGACATCAGAAGGGAGCTGACCCATCCCTGATTTGCCTTGGTCGGACAAAAAGAGCCTTCAGTAAAGAAAGGCTTATTGTTGGGCTTCTTGGCCCTTTGGTTCTTACAATATGTATGATGTATTGGAGATCTAAGGATGAGAGCCATAGGACTTGCTTTCCTCAAGGTTGGGAATGGTATACATTCTGGGCTTTGTTGGGCCACATGGTCTTTGTAGCAATTACTCAACTCTGCCATGTCAGTGGGTGTGGCTGTGTGCCAATAAAACTATTTTTAAAAGAAGGTGGCCAGCCTGTGGGCCTTAGGCTGCCAACCCCTGCTCTAGAGGAAGATAAGATTAACAATTTTAATTATGATGCCTATTTATTTGCTTTATTTATGTCAGTGTTAAGAAGAAAATAAAGGGTTGATACAGGTCTCACCTCGTTATTTTTTACTTTTATTGAGATGGTTGGGAAGCATCTCTGAAGAGTATTTAGGCTGAAAGATGAGAAGGAAGTTCCCAGGTAGGAGTGTGGGAAGAGTATAGTAAGGTTTTCCAGGGAGTAGCATGTGTTAAGGCCCCAAGGAAGAATCTTGGCAAATGCTCCCAAAACAAAGGTAGGGGAATTAGACTCCATCTTTAATTTAGCGGAGGATGGTCTAGAAGTGGGAAAGGCCAGTGTAGTTAGACTAGTGAGCCGCAGCTGGAGAGGCCGGCAGGAGGCAGGCAGGAGCGAAGGTCTGTGGCCCAGTGCTGTGTGGGGCCTGGACTCAGAGGGGATAATAATGAAACAGAAGGCTGCCACCGTAGTTCACGGGGGAGACGGTGGTGATCTGGGCCAGGAGGGCAGCAGAGATGGTGAGAAGTGAAGGTGTTTGAGAAGCATGCTGGTGTCAATGACAAGCCCTCTGAGGGACTGGTTGGGGGTGTGGTGAGGGAGAAGAGGATTCAAGGATGACTTTTCAGTTTGTTTCTTGTTAGTCAAGTTGTGGATGAAGGGAGACCTTGAGGTGGGGGGCAGACTTTTGGAAGGGTAGAATCAAAGTCCTTTGGGGCATGTTGAGACACAAATTTGTGAGTCATCTGCATAAAGAGGATAGGACAATTTGTCAGACTGGAGGAGGTCAGCCAGGGGGAGGACAGAGAAGAGGGCCCGGGACATGGCCTGAGGAAGTCCCCCCCCCCCCCGGAAGTGGGGGAGGAGCAGAGGTTGAGAGGAAGCTGCTGTAAGAACATTCCTGTGCCAAGTGCTTGTGAGCTGTGGTAATATGAGGGCAGACTGCTGGAGTGAGTGGCTTGAAGCTTTTGATAACTTAGATGGCAACAATTTCAGGAAGGGCTGGGAGTGGAAGGCAACCTGGAGCTGGTTGAGTGGGGGAGGGGACAGGGTGAGAAGTTGGTCCCTGTGGAGAAATAGGGTGATAACGAAGAGAGCTGCAGGGTCCACAGAGTGTTTGCAGTGGGGAATGTGAATGGGACAGTGGTTGTGGAGAGAGATGGTGTGGGGATGGCGGAAGGGGTCTCTGAAGGGCACAACCCAAGAAAAAGGAGGGAGGGCCCCGAGGTGCGAGCAGATGGAGTCCTGCAGCCTGACTGGGCTCAGGAAAGAGGAGAAAGAAGGTGTAGAGGAGGAGGGGGCGAAATTAATGGTGAGATAATGGAGTTTGAATGTCTTCTTGGTGAAATGAAGCGAGGCCATCAGCTAGCTGGATATGGCTGGAAGATGTTCTCAGAAGTAATGAAGGTGATAAGGCAACATTAAAAAAAGAAGATATGAAGTAGTCATTCATTTTGGTATTTAAAAGTAAGTCAAAGAAACAGTAGAGCCTTGGCCAGGTAGCACAGCTAGTTAGAGCGTTGTCCCTATACACCAAGGTTGCGAGTTCAATTCCCAATCAGAGCACATACAAGAATCAGTCAAGGACTGTATAGATAAGTGGAACAACAAATTGATGTCTCTCTCCCACCCCCTCTCTCAAATTGATACATTTTTAAAAAAGAAAGAAAAAAAGAAAAACAGTAGATTGGCAGGCAGGGGTGTGTGTGCCCCTGCACTGTTTTCCCCCCTTGGGCGCCATCTGGGATGAAGGCACTTGATGCAGACTTGGGGAATTGCCAGGAGCACAGGGAAGGGACAGGGCAGTTAGGGAACAGGAGAAATGACGGACCGTGCGGTACAAGGTTTAATGAAGACAGGAGATGACTTGAGAGGTGTTAGCACTGGTGGTCTTGGTGAGATAGGTGTGTTTGAACCAGAGAGGCCGGTTTGAAATTGAGAGGAGCAGTCACAGGTAAAGTCCAAGTCATGTGGGCAATGAAGCAAGAAACGGACATATTGGAGAAGGGAGGACGAACTTGGAGCCAACACCCTCTGCAGACAAGAGGAGTGACCCAAAGGCCAGGGACAGTGGCCAGAAGGGGGAAATGGGCATGAGGGAATCTGCGAGGAGAGGGGAGAGTGGTGATCTGGAAGGGCAACAGAGCGCAATGTGGGCCCAGAGGCGGCTCCTGGCCTTTGAAGGTAGGACAGGGAGCAGCTGCAGGGATCAGGTGGATAGACGCCTAGAGAAGTTAAGGACTCTGTCTTTTGCCTCCTAACCTAACCCTGAGCCTTTTGTATGCTCTAGAGCAGGGGTCCCCAAACTTTTTACACGGGGGGCCAGTTCACTGTCCCTCAGACTGTTGGAGGGCCGGACTATAAAAAAAAACTATGGCCCTGGCCGATTGGCTCAGTGGTAGAGCGTCGGCCTGGCATGCAGGAGTCCCGGGTTCGATTCCCGGCCAGGGCACACAGGAGAAGTGCCCATCTGCTTCTCCACCCCTCCACCTCTCCTTCCTCTCTGTCTCTCTCTTCCCCTCCCGCAGCCAAGGCTCCATTGGAGCAAAGTTGGCCCAGGCGCTGAGGATGGCTCTGTGGCCTCTGCCTCAGGCACTAGAATGGCTCTGGATGCAACAGAGCAGCGCCCCAGATGGGCAGAGCATCACCCCCTGGTGGGCATGCCGGGTGGATCCCGGTGGGGCGCATGCGGGAGTCTGTCTGACTGCCATTCCGTTTCCAACTTCAGAAAAATAAAAAAATAAAAAACAAACAAACCTATGAACAAATCCCTATGCACACTGCACATATCTTATTTTAAAGTAAAAAAACAAAACGAGAACAAATACAATATTTAAAATAAAGAACAAGTAAATTTAAATCAACAAACTGACCAGTATTTCAATGGGAACTATGGGCCTGCTTTTGGCTGAGATGGTCAATGTCCAGTTCCATATTTGTCACTGCTAGCCATAACAAGTGATATGACGTGCTTCCGGAGCTCTGATGCTTGCGCCCCACGTCACCGGAAGTAGTACTGTACATGAGCTACCATGTGCTTTGCGGCACTACCACATACTGCGCTGCTCTCCCTGACCACCAATGAAAGAGGTGTCCCTTCTGGAAGTGCGTCGGGGGCCGGGGGCGGATAAATGGCCTCAGGGGGCTGCATGTGTAGTTTTGGGACCCCTGCTCTAGAGTAAACCCTCAGGTAGGAGGGCTGGAGGGAATGGACAGGGAGTGCATCTAGGATTTCTATCACGGGGGTGGGGGTAGGGGGTGTGAGGACCTGCGGCCCAGAGAGATGGGAGTAACTCTCCAGCCACAGCAGTACTAACAGATCCCTCAGCTCAGGGGCCCACCAGGCAAATCGACGTTTAATAAAGTGAAGGTTTCCAGATGTGATCTGATCCAGCCTCACACCCTGTTTATACCGTCTGTCTAGTACTGGGTCTCCCACAGCCTCCTGGCAGCTCAGCCATCATTTATTTATACCAAATTTTCTTTTTTAGATCTCTAGCGACTCTCCTGTGTCATCCCCCACATCTACCACTCCCCCCAATCAGTAGGCCACGTCTCTGAGCATTCTCAGTGTCCCTTGTGGCTTGAGTCCATTCCACTGGCCCCTGGCCCCCGGTTCAGCGGCAGGCAGGGAGCCGTGAAGCGTAGCCCCTGGTTCCCCTCCCTTACCCGCTACCATCCTGCTGTGGGACAAGGACACCCAGCACCGTTGCCCACGCGGGATTCCTGTGGCCTTGTTAAACCCAATCGCCAGGGATAGAAGACCGGAGGCTTCCAACAATCCTTGACACCCCACTAGCTGCTGTGGTGACTTTCAGCAGCACTTGACCCCTGTTCCTTACCTAAAATCCTGGTTCATGGTTCCTGTGGTGAAGGTTAATCGAGGCGGCACTTGGGAGGCTGCTCTGCACAGCGCCCCCAGCACTGTGTCACCCCCTTCCCCGCCATTTCCCCCACCCCCAGTCATTCCCCGCCCCCACTACCCCTGTTGGCGCCTGCGCATTAGTACATTTTGGTCCTTGGCCAGTGAGTGTCCTGGGCTGCCTTCCCCCAGACACACATTTCTGCTTTTCCCAGCTGAGTCAGCAAGTTATTCTCACTTCTCGGTTCTGTGCTTTTTCCTCGAGTAACGGTTGCTGATGCTGTGTTGACATTGTCGGGCGCCATGCTGTCCTGAGCAGATGTCTCCCTCTGCTATTGAATTTCCAGCAAAGCTGCTGCTTTTAGATGGAGACATTTAAGGCAAGAGCGGCTGTCTCCTTCCTCTGTTACTTGGACCTTCCGAAACTGCTAAGGGAATTAGACCAGGACAAAGGTCGACAAGTGGGAAGGGATGTTTTCTATGGGTTTCAGTTTACTCCACAGAAATTAGATTCCCCCCCTCAAAATCTTCATCGTACGGACAAATGATTTTTTTAAAAAAATAGAAAAAAATTACCTGTAATAAAAATTAATGAATGGCATCAGAATTAGAGCAAGACTAAAGCGTTAGGTGAAATTAAGAATTCTTTAAGTGATCAAGAGATTATTCACAGTGATCATGTGAATTTCAGATTACACAATCTATTGGAAATCTATTGAAAATGCAAGGAGAAATAAATCATCATCATTGGGGAACCACACACTCTTCTTCAATCCTTGGCCAATAAAATGTCAAGGCTTAAGTGCGGAATCTAGGATCTAAACATTAGCAACAGTGATGACAACAATTACAGTAACATTTTGGCAGCACTATTCTAAGCTCTGTTCATGTGTTAACATATTTAGTCAAAACAGTCATATGAGCTAGAGATTCACTTACTTCTACACTCCAAATAAAAAAACTTAAGCACAAAGGTCAGCAAAATAATTAAGGTCCTTAACCTGACAGATAAAATTTGAATATAACTTGAAGCAGAGAATATACCTTTAAGGGCCCAGGGAACATGAAATGAATTAGTCATACAGTGGGCCTCCCGTGGCCTTAGGAATTCTCTCCAGGCTTGTCCCACCCTCTCTGAAATTGATAAAGTCCTATCACATTTTGTGGCCATTGCATGTAATAAAATTAGAGATAAATGACAGGGATAAATGCTCTGAAATTTCCTTCTGCCCCCAGGAGTCTCAAAACTGTTTGTCATAAAGAGTTCTGGGTCTGAGGCCCGTGTTGGTGGCCCACCCTACTTCAGCACTCAGCTCCAGGTGGGTCTTCCGCAGGGCTCCAAGCATTCATTGGCAGGATTGAAATTAGTCACGGACAGCAGGTTCTGCTCTGAAGCGATCCTCCTGCTCCCTGTGTGGGCCTCACAGGCACGAGGCTGCCAGGAAGAGCCAAATCTCAGAAGTCTGGAGGTGGACGCAGGGCAGTGCCTTGTGAAGGGCTGAGGGAAATTTCAAGATCCTGGACTTTTTTTTTCCTGTTAAGTTCTAAAGCAGGGGTCCCCAAACTACGGCCCGCGGGCCGCATGCGGCCCCCTGAGGCCATTTATCCGGCCCCCGCCGCACTTCTGGAAGAGGCACCTCTTTCATTGGTGGTCAGTGAGAGGAGCATAGTTCCCATTGAAATACTGGTCAGTTTGTTGATTTAAATTTACTTGTTCTTTATTTTAAATATTGTATTTGTTCCCGTTTTGTTTTTTTACTTTAAAATAAGATGTGTGCAGTGTGCATAAGGATTTGTTCATAGCTTTTTTTATAATCCGGCCCTCCAATGGTCTGAAGGACAGTGAACTGGCCCCCTGTGTAAAAAGTTTGGGGACCCCTGTTCTAAAGCAGTGGTAACATGCTAAGAAACATCAGGTCTGACTTACCATTTCTTCCTGTTTTCTGAAATGCACGTTTGAAGAATCTCGGAATCAGATGGGTCTTACAATTCCAGGTTAGTGGTCTTTTGCTGCACAGAGTCTGAGCATGTTTGGGATGAGTGTGGGAGGCTTGGGGGGAATCCCAGAGAACTCGGAGAAATGCTGCAACAGCATGATTCTTGGTGGCACGGAAGTCAGTGTTTTGTGGAAAAATACTTACAAACCTCAAGTGGAAACATAATTCCACTTGGGCTGGTACTTGTGCAGAAGTTTTAGGGACAGCTAAATCAATTTACTTTGCTTGTATTTCCTTTCTTCACATTCACTAGAGTGATCTATGGTAAAACCCATGTCTAGGAAACTCAGATCTAACAATTTTTTTTTTTTACAAATTTCTAAGTTGATAAAGCACTGTGTTATGACTTCATGCCAGCATATTTCTTTCTTAGATGTATATATAATAATAATGCACGCGGCCCTGGCCGGTTGGCTTAGCGGTAGAGCGTCGGCCTGGCGTGCGGGGGACCCGGGTTCGATTCCCGGCCAGGGCACACAGGAGAGGCGCCCATTTGCTTCTCCACCCCCCCCCCCTCCTTCCTCTCTGTCTCTCTCTTCCCCTCCCGCACCCAAGGCTTCATTGGAGCAAAGATGGCCCGGGCGCTGGGGATGGCTCCTTGGCCTCTGCCCCAGGTGCTAGAGTGGCTCTGGTCGCGGCAGAGTGACGCCCCGGAGGGGCAGAGCATTGCCCCCTGGTGGGCAGGGCGTTGCCCCTGATGGGCGTGCCGGGTGGATCCCGGTGGGGCGCATGCGGGAGTCTGTCTGGCTGTCTCTCCCCGTTTCCAGCTTCAGAAAAATACAAAAAATAAAATAAAATAATAATGCACGCTATGATCAATCATGTCTTAGTTAAAATAGGTGAAATGCAGGATGGGAGAAGCCTTTTTTTTTTTTTTTTTAATACTCCAGAGGCATCTGGAGTCATAAGTAACCTAAGAACTAGTCTGGGGTATGCAGCGAGGACTGAGAGCCAGGGAGTCAAAAATGCCAACACGGCTGCGCTGGCTCACCTGCTACCTGAGGCCCTAGACAGAGACCAGGAGAGGGCAGCACTGAGCACCAAATCAGAGCTGAGGTCGCCAAGACCACACGTGTGGCTGGAAGCAACGTTGGGGCAAGTTGCTGGGCAGAGGAGCCCCTAGCTCGGACAGGAGAGGTTCTGAGGTGCCCTCTTGGGAGAGTGAGCGCCTTCTGCCTGTCTTTGCCATTGATGACCAGGCCGGCCTCAAGTACCTTATAAAATGGACTGCAAGGGCCCAGCCACAACCTGGAGATCAGAGGTGACATGGGACTGCCTAGCTGAGGTAGGCACCAGTGGAGTCAAAAACATTTGCGGGGAGGAAAAAAACATTTGCGGGTCTGCTGCTTATGGGAAAAGTTAAAACGGCGTTTGGGTGTGCGTTTGGCAAATGTTTCAGGTGAAATAAGTTAGCCAATTGAACCATTCATGGCGACCCGAGCACCTTGTACTTAAATCTGTTCAAATATTGGCTGAATTACCCCATTTCCCGCACTAGGATCTGTGGTTGGTCAAAGTGTGTCAAAGTGGCCCCAACTTGAGGGGACAAAGGAGCTCAGTGCTTTAAACTGGACACATCTCCCTAGGTATTCGGCACCTGCTGTCAGAAACTGCTGAGAAAACACCAATCCTCTGTTTAGTAACATTAATTACAGTAAATGCTGCCCTTTCCTGGAAAGTCCCACTTGCCCCAAGCCTCTCGAGTGCCTACTTCTGCTTCAGAGCTCATCACCCCTCTAGGGCAGCTTTGGCTTCTGGGCTGCCACGGCAACCTGAACATGCCTCAGTCAGCACCATCCCACTGGCCCTACCAGAACACAGTTTGATTTCCCCGGATCTACCATGTTGCTTATAAAGCAGACCTAGTGGCCCTGGCCAGTTGGCTCAGCGGTAGAGCGTCGGCCTGGCGTGTGGGGGGACCAGGGTTCGATTCCCGGCACATAGGAGAAGCGCCCATTTGCTTTTACACCCCGCCCCCCTCCTTCCTCTCTGTCTCTCTCTTCCCCTCCCGCAGCCAAGGCTCCATTGGAGCAAAGATGGCCCAGGCGCTGGGGATGGCTCCTTGGCCTCTGCCCCAGGCGCTAGAGTGGCTCTGGTCGCGGCAGAGCGACGCCCCAGAGGGGCAGAGCGTTGCCCCTGGTGGGCGTGCCGGGTGGATCCTGGTCAGGCGCATGCGGGAGTCTGTCTCTCCCCGTTTCCAGCTTCAGAAAAATACAAAATAAATAAATAAATAAAGCAGACCTAGTAAGTGTATCGGATGCATGCTCCGTGAAGAGTCTTTTCTCTTATGGAAGTTAAGCCTGTAGATGCTTATTTTGTTGCCTTTTTTTTTTTTTTTTTTTTTTTTTTTGAGAGAGAGAGAGAGAAAAAAAGAGAGAGGAAGGTAGGGGGAAGGGAAAGAGAGAGAAAGAGAAGCATCAATTTGCTGTTCCACTTGTACCATTGACTGGTTTGAGGAAACTTATTTTGAATGCTAATTCTTTTCGAACAAGTTTTTTTCATATTGTGGCAAATAGCACAATATATCAATAATAGGACTGGGATTCAAGTCTCCTTTACAAGTCCCGAGTGACTCTGGGCAAATTTCCTACCTCACTGGGTCTTGCTTTCCCCATTTCATGTGGACATTTCAAGGGTGCCCTGTATCTTCTATTACTTATTCACTTATTTAACTTGTTGGGGTGACATATATCCTTTTGAATTAGTGTTTCAGGATTCTTAGGATATAGTCCCAGAAGTGGAATTAATGGGTAAAAAAGCAATTCTATTTTTAATTTTTCGAGGAAATTTTATGCTGTTTCTCACAGTGGCTGCATCAGTCTGCATTCCCACCAGCAGTGCATGAGGGTTCTCTTTACTTCACATCCTCGCCAGCACTTGTTTGTTGATATGCTGATGAGCACCATTCTAACAGGTGTAAGGTGATAGCTCATTGTGGTTTCAATTTGCATCTCTCTGATGATTAGTGGTATTGATCAATTTTTTTATGTTTGTTAGCTGTCTCTATGTCCTTTTTGGAGAGTGTCTATTCAGGACCTTTCCCCATTTTTAAATTGGATTGTTTGTCTTCCTGGTGTTGAGTTTTATAAATTCTTTATAAATTTTGGATATTAACCCCCTATCATGTATTGGTGAATATGTTCTCTCATGCAGTGGGTTGCCCTTACATTTTGTTGATGGTTTCTTTTGCTGTGCAGAAGCTTTTTAGTTTGATGTAGTCCCGTGTTCATTTTTTCCTTTGTTTCTCTTGCCTGAGGAATATCTTTCATTATTTAGCACAGTGCTTGGCACATAGTATGTGCTCCATCAATATTTGAGTAAATAAATCTGTAAAATGAATGAAATGATTGGATTAAGTATCTCAAATGTCACTCTTTGGCTTTCTAATAATGCAAAGAAATACTTCACCTAAAAGTTCTCATCACAAAGAGAAATTTTTTTTCCTTCTTTCTTTTCCTTATGTGGTATCTATGTGAGTTGATGGATGTCAGTTGAACCTATTGTGATAATCATTACAAAATATATGTCAATCAAACCCTCATGTTGTACGCCTTAAACTTATACAGTGATGTATGTTATTTCTCAAAACTGGGAGGGAAAAAATGTGCAGTGCTCACATACAAACAAATTACAAATTAAGGATTCTACTTCAGATGTGGAGGAAAATCATTTGCTTAAGTGAGATCATCTACCTCAATTATGCACGCCACTACAGGGAGTGTGGGCAGAACCCCTGACATAAAACGCAGGAAGTCAAATCTAGTTTGATTTTTCTATGGACATATATTATTTATGAAGTTTTGGGTTGTAAATAACAGAAAATCCAGTTTAAACATTTTTCCCTTATATATCTGGAAATCTGAAAAATGTGTAGATTTCAGGAATATTTGATCCAAAGGCTTACTGACAGTTTTTTTTTAATATTTTATTTTTAACTTTATTCAGTTTTTTAGACACAGAGAAAGAGAGAGAGAGAGAGAGAGAGAAAGAGAATGAAGGGAGAGGAGCAGGAAGTATCAACTCCCATATGTGCCTTGGCCAGGCAAGCCCAGGGTTTTGAACTGGCAACCTCTGCGTTCCCAGGTCGACACTTTATCCACTGCGCCACCGCAGGTCAGGCTTAATGACAGTTTTATTCTCTCTCTGCACTCTACTAAGTACAGTGAGGGCTCCATCAAGGCTGTTTCCCTTTATTTGTATACAAAGGAAGAGTTCTTAGCTTTGCCATGACTGGGCCAGCCCTGGCCAATTCCTGTGGTCAAAGGAAGGGCATGAGTGAATTGGCCCAGACCTGGGAGACTGAAATCAGTGATTGCTCCAAGCAGAATAGGATTAAGTGAGGCTCAACTCTATTCAGATTTCACGGCTCCTGTTCAGTGAGGGAGGGAAGAAAACCACAACATCCCAAACTGGCCACAATGTCGCTTCTAAACTGAGCACATGATTATTTTTGTCAAAAGATAAAGGGAGCCCAAACTAAATTTGCATTGTTCTGCCTGATTTCCAGCAGTTCCCTGTAATTGAAGGATTTATGTGAAGCCATTGGCTGTCCTTGGCAGCTTCTCTACTCCCACCCGTATTCGGTAAGAGGCAGAAATGGATGTGGTAGCTTATATACCGTGGTAATTGGATATAGTTCATCTGTGTCCAAGGCCTTTGTTCAGAGTGCTTGAGCAGAGATAAGAGTCCAACGGTCTCCCCTCTGCCTGGTATAACTGTCCTACTGGAAGTCAAAGCTGAGTATTCGAGCCTCAGCAGCACCGTCTCAAATGGCCAATTAAAAAAAAAATCACTTATACATTAGGCTGTTCTCCAAAGGGTGTTTCAAAACATTTATTTGTTCAAGTGACTATAAAATTAATAATATGATTAGGACTCACACTAATGGGCTGGGTAGCCTTGCAGTTTTATTTCAAAGGCTCTATTTGACCAGAACATGTACATCCTTTTTGTCATCCTTAATGCCAAGGTGTTATCAAGACTTTTGCAACTGACAATGTACCACACTGTTTCCTCCTGAGGACCCGGAGGTACATCTTAAACACTCATCACCTTAGGTTCCCTTGAGATTACGTGAGTGTGTATGAGTGTGTGTGTGCATGTGTACATATGTGTCAGATGTTCTCTGAGCAGAGAATTAAGTGTCTACTATGTACCAGGAAATTAATCTAAATCATTTTATTTAACATGCAGAGTCACCTTATTAAATGAGTTCAATTGTATAGCTAAGGAAACAGGCTTGAAGAGCTTACCTTAAATGATTTTCCAGCCATCACAGAGCTTTAAGTGGCTGGCAAAGCCTGAACTGGACTTGGGCCTGCCTGTGGCCATAGCCCATGGTCTGACCCACCAAGCTTCATTGGCTCGCTGCCTCGCTGCATTTGAATTAAATTGCCCATTTCATTTTGCTTTTACTTTGCCTCGTTCCCTGTCCACTGCTCCTCTGCTGAACTCTATATCCACTGACTCAAATATTTATTGAGCACCTATATGGCAGACACTGTTTTAGGTGCTAGAGTGAACAAAATGGACAAACGTTCCTACCCTCAGGAGCTTACATTTTAGTAAGAATAATTTGGGCCTGACAAGGTGGTGGCACAGTGGATAAAGCATTGGACTGGGATGTGGAGGACCCAGGTTTGAGACCCTGAGTTCGCCAGCTTGAGTGCGGGCTCATCTGGTTTGAGCGAAGCTCACCAGCTTGGACCCAAGGTCGCTGGCTTGAGCAAGGGGTCACTCAGTTTGCTGTAGCCCCCCGGTCAAGACACATATGAGAAAGCAATCAATGAACAACTAAGGTGCCACAACGGTAAAATTGGTGCTTCTCATCTCTTTCCCTTCCTGTCTATTTGTCTCTATTTATCCCTCTCTCTGACTCTCTGTCTCTGTAAAAAAAAAAGAAAGAAAGAAAAAAAGAATAATTTGGTTATTTGTGTCCTGATCTCCCCAATTTCCACACCCTAAATATAATTTTCAGTCATCCAGTAAACTCACGGCCTCTATCCTAAATGCTACTTGCCCTGAAATATAACTCAACCTCTCAAAGCCATAAGGTCAGTGGGAAATTGCTTTCATTTTTCTGATGCAAAACACTCTTTACTGCCCCCTTTTTTTTTCTTTCAGAGAAGGTATTAGGGCCCTGAGTTGGCTGCTTGCCTAGTGGCACATGGATATAGGGACACTTGGGTGCCCAACGGATCGAGAGATAGTTATTTGGACGTAAAGGGCAATGCAGGTCCTGTTTTCAAGGACACAGGTTCTGATCCAGAGATTTGCAGGCAGGAAGTTTATAAAAAGTGCTCTTAGGCACAAACCGAGTGGAGGGAAATGGTGAACTGCTAGGCAGCCCTAAGAGAGGTCAATTCTACAGGGAATTCTGGAGCCGCAAGCATCTCCAACTGGGTTAGGGGCCAGGCCTCTGTACCCTCACATCAAACAGTCATTTCACTCACGCAGCGGCCCCTGGGAAGAGAGTGCGACTGGGGTACACAGCGTTCTCCGCAGTTCCCACACAGAGTTCCTGAGTGCTGGCTGCCAGCGCTCCTGGAAGTGGGGGGATGAGGACTTCAGCCCTGAAGCTGTGGGCCTGGGAAGCCCACCACTGACTCCACATGCCAGTTGAGATGGTTGTCTTCCCTCTGATGGAACGTTCTGATGCACTGCTCACCTCTGGCTATTATTTCAGCAAAGTTTTTGCAAAAACTCAGACCTCAATACCCTTCAGGGGTCCCCAAACTTTTTACACAGGGGGCCAGTTCACTGTCCCTCAGACCGTTGGAGGGCCGCCACATACAGTGCTCCTCTCACTGACCACCAATGAAAGAGGTGCCCCATCTGGAAGTGTGGCAGGGGCTGGATAAATGGCCTCAGGGACCCTGGCCGGTTGGCTTAGCAGTAGAGTGTCGGCCTGGCGTGCGGGGGACCTGGGTTCAATTCCTGGCCAGGGCACATAGGAGAGGCGCCCATTTGCTTCTCCACCCCCCCCCCTCCTTCCTCTCTGTCTCTCTCTTCCCCTCCCGCAGCCAAGGCTCCATTGGAGCAAAGATGGCCCGGGCGCTGGGGATGGCTCCTTGGCCTCTGCCCCAGGTGCTAGAGTGGCTCTGGTCGCGGCAGAGTGACGCCCCGGAGGGGCAGAGCATCGCCCCTGGTGGGCGTGCCAGGTGGATCCCAGTCAGGCGCATGCGGGAGTTTGTCTATCTCTCCCCATTTCCAGCTTCAGAAAAATACAAAAAAAAAAAAAAAAAAAAAGGCCTCAGGGGGCCACATGTGGTCCGCGGGCTGTAGTTTGTGGATGCCTGCCTTAGACTCACCAAAGAAATAACGCAGGCAAACTGGACAGAAAGCCACAAAGGCAAAGCTGTGAGTTTGGGCCACCACTGATTAAGAAAGCCACTTGACTCTAAACTGGCTTTCAGATTTTGGTAATACTGGAAATGTTTATTTGACTTCCCTCTATTATTGTTGAGTTCCTTTTGCTCTTACAGACTTTGGTCTTATTTTGTTTAGTCATAGTTAACATTTACTGTGCTGCACTAGGCATTGGACCTCCAGTTACATAGGTTATCTCATTTAATCCTCAAAACAATCCAGTGCGACAGGTGTCACTGTTGTCTTCATTTAACAGAGGAAGATGTTGAGGCACAATGAGGTTCAGGAACTTCCACATGGTTAAACTACTCACAGAGCTTTTATCTGAATCCAGGTCTACCTGACATTGCACCCTGAGCTCCTACCATGTATGACCCTGCCCCTCCCTGTTTACAGAGCTGACTTGAGTCTCCTTTCAGTTTAGTGCTTAAGACATATTCTTGGATCACCCATTTCCCATTGATTTATTTTTCAAACCATTCAGTAAACATACCATATTCCTGACAGTATCCAAAGCACTGGACCTATGATATAGAAGACACATTACTGCCCTTATACTTTCTCATAGGACGGTGAAGGGCTTTGGAGAAGTAAATGGGCACTTCTGAGACAGAGTAACAAGTGTGGAGGTGTGAACAGCCCTGTGAACTCCAGGTGTGCATAGGAGGGGCTCCTGATGCAGGCATGGGGGTAGGGAAAGGGCCAGTGACAGCTTCCCAGAGGGGACATCTAAGCAGATGCAGAGGAGTGAAGCATGGAGAATGTTCCAAGAAGCAAAAGGATGCAACCGCTTGGAGTGGACCCAAGGATTGAAACAGATCCAGGGTGTCTGGACCCCTGTGTGAGAGGCTGGACATGACAAGGGGTCGCACTGAGACTGAGCAGCGGCTGGATCATGCAAGCCCTCCCAGTCACGTTTCTGGAGACAGGATTTGCAGTCAAGAGAACTGGAAACCACCAAAGGTCGTTAAATAGCATGACATTATCAGATTCACTTTTTATTTTGTCCATAAGTTTTTATTTCATTTTCTTTTTAACAGCTTTATTTAGATATAATTGACATACAATAAACTACATGTATTTCAAGTATACAGTTTAATAAGTTTCCACATAATATATATTGCTGCAACTATAAACACTATCAAGAGAGCAAACATATCCATCACCCCCAAATGTTTTCTATGCCCCCCCCATTTAATCCTTGCTTTCTGCTCCATTACTGTCCCAAGCAACCAGTGACCTTTCTGTCAGTACCTTTTAGTTTTTATTTTTTAGAGCAGCGCTTTACAACCAGTGTGCCGCAAAAAAATTTAAAACATGCAATACCTCACTACTTAGGGGCACTGACCTCTTTTCCCTTAGATTGTCAAATAAAAAAATGACAACAGCCAACACAACAATAGTCATCTGGTGTGAATAACCTGTCTTCAATCATAAATACATAGATTATATAACAGAGTTGCATCTTATTGGTCATGTTGCATAATAAGGCTGTGTCTGATTGGTTAATTCTTGGTATCAGAAATCCTAATATACAAGTATGGACACTTGAGTTTTTAAAAAGTCACTTTGGAGCCAAAAGGGTAGGTAGTTACTATTATTATTTTTTTTGTAAGTCAATAAAAATTAAACTTTTTGTCAGCTTGGAAAAAAAATATGTATACTTTTTGGTGTGCCACAGAATTTTAATAATTAGTTTATGTGTGCCATGAGGAGTTGAAAAGGGTTGAAAACTGCTGTCCCAGAGCTTCGTATAAACAGAATAATATTTTACATGTATTCTAAAGAGCACACATAAACGCATATTATTTCAACAAGATCATGAAGACTGCCAAGTAAAGAATGGACAAGAGGAGCAAAAGACTAGAGGCTTTAGTGAACTGTTAGCTCAAGTATTCAGCTCCTTTGGAAAGGGGCAACACTCTGAGCATGCTCTGTTCGTAGCATCATAAAGTGGCAAGAGCTAAAAGCAAGCTTAGGGGTATCTAAGCCCGCCCACCCCCCCTGCTAGCCAGCTCCTTCGTTGGCAAGAGACAGAAAACCACCTTCACCTGTTTGAGCACACAAGCACGTGTGCACGCCCAGTGAAGGTTTTATTGGCTCACGCCATTGGCAAGTTCAGGAGTGGCCGGTTGTAGTCAATGATGCTCAAAGGGCCTGATTAAGACTGAGTTTTTCCTGATCTCGCAGCTCTATTCTTCACCATTTTGTTGTCATTGTCGTGGTGAGAACATTTAAGTTCTGCTCCCATAGGAACTCTCAAGGATACAACATAGTATAGTTACTTATAGTCACCACACTGTGCATTACATCCCCAGAACTTCCTCATCTTTAAGCGGGAAGTTGTGCCTTTGACTTGCATCCCCATTTCCCCACCCCAGCCCCTACAGTATAGTTATTAGGCTTATTTTAAGCTCCTCGGTAAATTCCAATCAATATTTGTTGCCTTTAGGTGGGCAGTTATTTTGCCCTGGGAACCCACGTCCCTGTTTTAAGCTATCGGGGCTGGTAGTGCGTTTTGAGGAAGAGCTGAATGCCTCCGTGTAGTTTAAGGGTGGGGAAGAGAGAGATAAACCCCAGAACAGGTTCCTCCAGAAACCACGGAATTCCACAGACCCCCTCCCTCGTGCCTCTGCACCTGGCGACTGCTGTGAGCAAAGGGCTCCCAGATTAAACACCACCACCCAGGGGTCTGAGGAGAAGAGGTGAGGGAGCGAAGGCTATGTATCAGCTGGTCAGTCCTGTGTCCCTCAGCGCTCACCCCAGCAGGGCTTCGTTGTCCCACAGACCCGGCTGCACTAGCAGCCGCCCGCTCGAGCTCACTCTGCAGTTCTCTGCGGCCGAGGGGCGGCTGTGATCAGTGAAGGCCAGGCGTGCAGGGGGGTGGGGAGGGTCCAGAGCCCTTCCCCAGACCACCCTTGTCTGCTGTGTTCTCCAGCTGCGTGCGCCAGGCTGCAGCCACCCCTCCCACATACCTGCTCCGCACACCCTCCGTCTCCCCGGGAGGTTCTCGCATTGAGGGGAGCACTATTGAACCCTTCACTCACAGCTATGCTTGCATCCACCGCTCCTCTAGGGCGGGTCTGCGGGAAGGAGCCCCGCAGCCCATTTGAGAGCACAGAGGATGCCGGAGCGCAGCCCTCCCGGACCGGCTCCTCCTTCTACAGCGGCATCGCGGGCCTCCGAACCTCACCTCTCTCTAGGAGTGACCGAAGGCCATGTTCCAGAAAACATGGTCCAGGATCGGTACTTTTTAAGGAAGAAGAAAAATATTAAGTTGTAAAAGCCCTCTGTTTTCTCCTTCAATTAAACCGAAGTTAAATCTTCTTTCAGTTAATGACTCAGAAACTCTGCCAGTGGGTTTAATAATAGCTCCTGATGATTCATGTGAATATTTTACCCTAAGTTGCTTGTGTTTGAGGAATATTGATGAGAAACTTTTGCTCCTCCGAATTACAGGCGAAGGTCTAAGTACTTCTTGCTTTGTGAGGTGGTTATGATAATGGTAATAACTATTTCTCTGTGCTCTGCCAAAGCCACTTTAGAAAAAAGCAATAAATAGATAGTCAAAGACTTTCATTAAGCCGCTTAATATAAAGTACACTTTCATTCTTTTTTTTCTTTCTTTCTTTCTTTTTTTTACCACCCCACTCGTGTCTACAAACATTAAGAGATAGTGTTTGAACTAATTGCTCAGGTCGATTCCAAAGATGATTATTTTCAGAAGTAGATTATTAGATAGAAGTAAAAATCCAAGATTCTAAAATGCATTTAAGAGCAATGCTTCAGTTTGAAGCCAAAACCTTTTCTAAATGACAGAAGTAAGGGGGCTTTCAGCTTGCAGTTCTAGGCCTGGCCTGCCACCAGCTAGCTGTGTGCCCTCCTGCAAGTGGCTACTTTCTGGGCCTCAGTCTCTTCGTTTGTTAAGAGGTCACTGGAAATCTCTTGGGCTCTTTCCTGCTCTGGAATTCCTTAGTGTCTGTAGATGCACAAGAGCTTCCCGACTCTAAATCCAGTTTCTATAAATTGCCCATGCATATATCATGTTACTGAATGTTCTCTAGACATTTTATTGTAATTCTTCAAACATACAGAAACACTGAAAGAGTAGTGCAGGGAATACCCATATACCCACTGCCTGGAATCGACCATTAACATTTTACTTCACTTGCTCAATCACATTTTTATTCATCTACCCATTCCTTTGTCCAGCCATCATTTCAATATATTTTAAAAATGTAATTCAAAGTTCCAGATACTTCACCCCTAAATATTTCAGCATGCACAGAAGTTCAACTTTTTTTTTTTTTTTTTTGTATTTTTCTGAAGTTGGAAACCAGGAGGCAGTCAGACAGACTCCTGCATGCGCCCAACCGGGATCCACCCGGCATGCCCACCAGGGGGCGATGCTCTGCCCATCTGGGGTGCTTCTCTGTTGCAATCAGAGCCATTCTAGAGCCTGAGGCAGAGGCCATGGAGCCATCCTCAGTGCCCGGGCCATCTTTGCTCCAATGGAGCCTCGGCTGTGGGAGGGGAAGAGAGGGACAGAGAGGAAGGAGAGGGGGAGGGGTGGAGAAGCAGATGGGCGCTTCTCCTGTGTGCCCTGGCCAGGAATCAAACCCGGGACTCCTGCACGCCAGGCCGACGCTCTACCACTGAGCCAACCGGCCAGGGCCTTCAACTTTTTTTTTTTTTTTAAGATAAAACTTACATACTGTGAAATACACTAATCTCAAGTAGCAAATGCATACACTCGTGTAACTCAAATCTCTATCAGGATAAAAAGCATTAGCATCACCCCAGAGAGTTCCGTCATGCACCTTCCAGCCAATTCCTATTCCTATCACCCCACTTCACCCCCATGGCTTATTTTTGGATGTTCTAAAACTTTATATAAATGGATGAATACAGTATGTTCTCTTTTGTGTCTGGCTTTCTCTCAGCATATTTATTTATTTTTTGGCATTCATCCATGTGGGTGCATGGATTCAATAATTCCGTTTTTATTAATAAGTAAATTCCACTGTATGAAGAAACCACTATTTTGTTTAACCAGTCTTCTACTGAGGGACGCCAGGCTATTTCACTGTTCTCTTCACTCTCGTGAGCTCTACCCTTTCTGATCCATTCCATGCTTCTTTAACAGATCCCTTCCTGGGAAATTGTTTGTAAAGAGCACTTTGGTGTATCAAAGCCAACTTGCCCATTGACTTAGGCCGGAGCTTCTTGAGGAATACTTTGCACACCAGTTAAGCTGTGAGTGGGAGACAGATGGCAGCCTCGATGCCCTCTGTCCTCAGGGTGGCTGGCCTGGGACTGGGGTAGCTGAAGGCTGGTGTCCCCCGCACAGTCACCTCAGGATCAGAAGTAACCTCATTTATTGTCCAAACGTCGTGTTTATGAGTGCCACGATATGAAAGCCTTTAGGAAGCCCTGACTTAGGCTTGTAAAAAGAGACAGCCCCCACAGAAAAAGAAACGGAGATGTCATAAAATCACAAGAGTTCAGCAAAATGTAAACAACATGTGCATACACTCGACATTCAGAGGAAAATAGGAATAATCCAAAAACTCTGCAGTAGCAATCATAAGGGAAGGCTACACAGGCCCTGGCAACGTCCATGGGGGAAATGGGAGAAGCAGAAAGGGCTCTCTCATTCACCGCTGAGTGTGGCTAAAACAGAGACCGCCGGTGAACTGTAAAGCAGAGTCTACCTTTTCTTTCTTTTGTCCCTTATTCTGCTTCATGGCACCTATTTCTCTCCCTTTTACAGACCACGTGGTCCATTTCAGAGAGGGCAAGAGGAGCAGAGCATTTCGGGTCTGGAGACTGAGGATCAGAAAGGGTAGAGAAGAGGGTCAACTCTTCCTGTAAGTGACAGTGTAACTTTGGCAAGTTACTTGAAAGAAAGGACTACATATTCCTATAAAATGTATACCTTCCTCATTCCAAAAATAAACTTTGAGGTGGCTTTGGACAAAATAATAATTTTTTCAGCATAATTATGGGATCTTAAAAAATTTTATTTGTTTTTAGAGAGAGAGAAAGGAAGGGAGGGCCCTGGCCGGTTGGCTCAGCGGTAGAGCGTCGGCCTGGCGTGCGGGGGACCCGGGTTCGATTCCCGGCCAGGGCACATAGGAGAAGCGCCCATTTGCTTCTCCACCCCCACTCCCCTCCTTCCTCTCTGTCTCTCTCTTCCCCTCCCGCAGCCAAGGCTCCATTGGAGCAAAGATGGCCCGGGCGCTGGGGATGGCTCCTTGGCCTCTGCCCCAGGCGCTAGAGTGGCTCTGGTCCCGGCAGAGCGAGGCCCCGGAGGGGCAGAGCATCGCCCCCTGGTGGGCAGAGCATCGCCCCTGGTGGGCGTGCCAGGTGGATCCTGGTCGGACGCATGCGAGAGTCTGTCTGGCTGTCTCTCCCCGTTTCCAGCTTCAGAAAAGTGCCAAAAAAAAAAAAAAAAAAAAAGGAAGGGAGGGAGAGAGAGAGAGAAAAAAAAATCAATTTGGTGGTCCACCCTTTATGCATTCATTGGCTGATTCTTGTATGTGCCCTGACTGGGGATTGAACCAACAACCTTGGCATATGGAGAGGATGCTCTAACGCACTGAACTACCTGGCCAGGGGAATCATCTGATGTCCTTTGTTTTTGAATCATGTCAGTCATAGAGATTATGAAAGAATGTGGCATTTCACAGCTGCTCATGTCCAGATATATTCAACCCAACATTTTTATTGCACAGATATGAAAACCAGAGTCCCGGGAGCGACAGTTACCTCTGAAAGTTACAAAACTACTTGAAACTGCCTGACCTGTGGTGGCGCAGTAGATAAAACGTCAACCTGGAAACGCTGAGGTTGCCGGTTCAAAACCCTGGGCTTGCCTGGTCAAGGCACATATGGGAGTTGATGCTTCCTGCTCCTCCCCCCTTCTCTCTCTCTCTCTCTCTCTCTCTCTCCCCCCCCTCTCTATAATGAATAAATAAAATCTTAAAAAAAATAAAATTAAAAAAAAAAAACAAAAACAAAAAATCTACTTGAAACTAATGAGTCCAGAATCTAGGTCTACTTAAAAAAAATTTATTATTATTATTATTAAAAAGAAAGATCTGTCGCCTGACCTGTGGTGGCGCAGTGGATAAAGCATCGACCTGGAAATGCTGAGGTCGCCGGTTCAAAACCCTGGGCTTGCCTGGTCAAGGCACATATGGGAGTTGATGCTTCCGGCTCCTCCCCCCCCCCCCTTCTCTCTCTCTGTCTTTCTCTCCTCTCTCTCGGTCTCTCTCTCTCCTCTCTAAAAATGAATAAATAAAAAAAAATTAAAAAAAAAAAAAAGAAAGATCTGTCATCTTCACAGCCTGCAGGCACGGCTCAGGGCTGATGGCTGAGCCACTCCCATCACCATCACATACTTTCCAGGTAGCACCCCCAGCAATCACAGCAGATCCAGAGTGAGGGAGACCCGGGCTGGGTTCTGCTATGTCTCTGCTGGCTTGTGGTCTTCTACTTAAAGATTTTACATTAGTTCTCCGCTCTCCCCAGCCTAGTTGAAATAGCATTTGTAGCATATTTTTTAAAATCTTTGTCTTTGGCTGCTTTTTAATCTTTGGAAGTCCTTTTTATTTGAGGGGAGCCCCCACCTCCTTGACAGCAGCCAGAAGTTGTAGACAGAGGATGGGCTATATCAGACATTTGGTCTAGGCTCTGCCAATCTGATGCTCTTACTCAGAACTGGGAGGGAAGCAGCTGCCTCCGACAATAGACGTTGACATCAGTGGCTTCTTCATGAGAACTGGTGGTGAGGCATCATTAGGGGATCTGCTCTCTGGGCCTCGATGTCCTCCAGCCATCTCAATGTTTTTGGGAACACACCAGCATCTATTTAATAAACTCCTTAGCCAGATTTTTTAATCACTTGCAACTAAGACCCTTGACAAATAAAATTAATAATATTTATCAAATACCATGTGCCAGGAATTATTCTAAGTATTTCACATGTGTCAACTCACTTACTCCGCACAATAACCCCATGAGGTAGGTATTGTAATCACGCTCATTTTACAGGTGAGAAAACTGAGGCACAGTGAAGAAAGTATTTTGAGGTTAAGTAATTTGTGCAAAATTATAAGCAATGAAGTAGCAATGATAAGACTTGAACCAGGCTGTCTGGCTCTAAATATGAGCTCTTATGCTTCTCTGTAATTTTTTTTTTTTTACCAGTTATATAATCAATTACTTTTCATCATAGAAACATCCAATCACTATAGAAAACTAGAGGAAAGAAAATATGAATAAATTGTAACTGTACAGCTCATCAAAAATCATTGTCTATAAACTGTACTGATTATTTAAATTTAACTAAAAGTAAATAAAATTAAAGTTTTAGTTCCTCAGTCACAGTAACTACATTTCTAGTACGTACGGACCAAGTCACAGCTCATATCTTAAAAAAAAATTTGTATGTTGATCTGTTCATATCTCAAGGTACCACTGTACTCAATAGCTACATGTATCTACTGGCTACTGTTTTGGATGGCACAGTACAAATATAAAACCTTTCCATCATTGTAGAAAGTTTTAGTCTGCAGCACTGAATAGTTTGGTGGCCTCTCTTCGTAGTTCTCTGGGACAATGAACAAATACATGCAATTTTATATAAGTGGATAATTTTGCTTTTTGTTTGTTTGTTTAGTGACAGATAGTAAGGAAGAAAGATGAGAAGCAACAATTCTTTGTTGCAGCACTTTAGTTGTTCACTGATTGCTTCTCATACATGTCTTGACCAGGGAGCTCCAGTTGATCCAGTGACCCCTTGCTCAAGCCAGCAAACTTTGGGCTCAAGCCATCAAACATGGGATCATGTTGATGATCCCACACTCAAGCCAGTGACTCCACACTTAAGCCAGTGACCTCAGAGTTTCAAACCTGGGACCTTAGTGTCCCAGGTCAACACATTATCCACTGTGCCACCACCAGTCAAGCTGCATGATTTTTCTTTCTTTAATTATGGGACTCTTTTCATTACTCTCTTTTTCTTGCTTTGACTCCTCCCCTCTCCTCTCCTGATAAGCCAGTTGTGTATAATCCTTCTATGGCTTTGCTCAGGCACCTCCAGTCATAGAAAGTTACATATTACTGCACAGAGGGCCTTGTTGTTGATAGGTACTTTTAGCCCTCTCACTTTTTTCATTTAATAAAAAGATTGTGGAGATCTTTTGAAGTTGGTCAGTGCAGATCTAACTTAATCTTATTAATGGCCATGTGGAATTTCATGGTTCAGATACATGACAATATTTCGTTTTTTGTTTTTGTTTTCATTTTTCTGAAGCTGGAAACAGGGAGAGACAGTCAGACAGACTCCCGCATGCGCCCGACCGGGATCCACCCGGCACGCCCACCAGGGGCGACGCTCTGCCCAGCAGGGGGCGATGCTCTGCCCATCCTGGGTGTCGCCATGTTGCGACCAGAGCCACTCTAGCGCCCGAGGCAGAGGCCACAGAGCCATCCCCAGCGCCCGGGGCCATCTTTGCTCTAATGGAGACTTGGCTGCGGGAGGGGAAGAGACAGAGAGGAAAGCGTGGCGGAGGGGTGGAGAAGCAAATGGGCGCTTCTCCTATGTGCCCTGGCCAGGAATCGAACCCGGGTCCTCCGCACGCTAGGCCGACGCTCTACCGCTGAGCCAACCGGCCAGGGCTGACAATATTTCGATATACATCAGCCTCTTTTTCAGGAGTAGGATTATTGGATTATTGGATGTTTAATTTCCTTAGCTGTTCCCATATTCTAGCCCAAAGGCTAGAATGATCCCCACATTTCTTCCAGCAATGCCTCCTCCCTTCCCCTTCTGTCTCTCCTTTACCCCCAGACACCCCAAATCCTGGACAACATTAGAAGCTATCACACCCTGGGATTTTCCAGAATTATGGTTGAAAAGTACTATGTCTCTACAGTGGTGTGCCAAGAGAAGGATGGTGAGAGCAGTTACCCAAAGTATAAGCAATAAAATGTTGCAAAAAAAAAGTCAGTTTGCTTATTGTTATCCCCACACACAGGTCAATCTAACAATGCTAGTGCTAACATACTCCTTCCCTGAAAACTCTTTTGTTGACCCACATTCTAAGCCGTTTCTGTGGTTACCATGGAGTTTTAATAAGATGTGTAAGTTTCAAATCCCACTTACACAGTTGGCCTCCAACAGGCATGATTCAGCTAGGTTTGTTTCAAAAGTAACTTTATAACAGTTCTCAGTAATTCTAGCTCCTTTCAGAGGCAGCTGTGTCTCCAGCTCCTGGGGACTACACATGCCTGTGCTTACACAGGAGATTCAACATCAACCAGGTAGTTGGATGCAATGATTCTTTCAGGGGATGAAAAAGACACAAACATCTTTTCAAACAGAGTTGGCCTTGAATCAGGGAGCCTGAAACACCAAGCTTGAAAACTGTTCCTTGAAGGTCAGTGCACAGAAATTGTGGAGAAGGCCATAAAGTATGCAACAATGACAAAAAAGGGAGAAAATAGACAATTCCAGCCTGACCAGGCAATTGTGCAGTGGATAGAGCGTAGGACTGGGATGTGGAAAGACTCAGGTTCGAGACCCTGAGGTCGCCAGTTTGAGCGCGGGCTCATCTGGTTTGAGCAAAAGCTCACCAGCGTGGACCCAAGGTCGCTGGCTCGAGCAAGGGTCACTCGGTCTGCTGAAGGCCCACAGTCAAGCCACATATGAGAAAGCAATCAATGAACAACTAAGGTGTCGCAACGAAAAACTGATGATTGATGCTTCTCATCTCTCTCTGTTCCTGTCTGTCTGTCCCTATCTATCCCTCTCTCTGATTCTCTGTCTCTGTGAAGAAAAAAAAAATTGACAATTCCATAGAAAATGGAGTCCAATTTTAAAGAAGAATGAGGGAAGAAGTGACAAAGGGCACTGTTCATACTGCCAGAAAGAATCATCAGAGCAATCTTTGAATAGCTTGATCATTTTCTAGATACTCATCTCAAAGCGATGAATCAAATGATGTCGGTGTACTTTAGTCAGTTGTTTTCTCTGAATTTAGGAGAAGGGGATTCCACTAAATAGAAATGTGTGATGAACTTTCTGGTAAAAATATTTCAATGAAGATATTTCAACTGCAGAGACATTTGAAAACAACTGAGCTCAATCTCAAAGAATCAAAATGTGGAAATGCTGCAATTTCTGGGATTCATTGTAAAATGAGATTTTTATGAACCTGTCAAATTTGTCTTTTTTATCTTATTTTTATGAATCTGTCAAATTTATCTTTAAAACTTTTATTTATTGGTTTTAGAAAGAGAGGATGAGAGAGAGAAACATTAATTTACTATTCCACTCATTCATACATTTATGGTTTGATTCTTTTTTTGAGAGAGAAGAAGAAGAAAAGGGGGAAGGGAGCAAGAGTGAGAGAGAGGGAGAGAGATGTATCAACTTGTTATTCCACTTATTTATGTCATTGACTGCTTCTCATGTTTGTCCTGACTGAGGCTTGAATTGGCTACCTCACGGTGAGCCAGTGGCCTTGGGATCAAGCCTGTGATCCAGGGATTGAATCTGCGACCTCTGTGCTCCAGGATGAGGCTCTATCCACTGTGCCACTGGCCAGGGCTTTTACACACACACACACACACACACACACACACACACACACACATCTATATTACTCAGACATGTAAGAAAGTTTCTTCAGAAAGTCATAGATGTTTAAGAAGTGAGCTGTAGAAGGAATGGGCTTAGAAACAAGTTACAGAGGCAAAAGAAGGGTCCTTGAAGCTTAGGAAAAAGAGAGAGATGGGGTGGGGAAAGGAACAGGTGTGCTCCATAGAGCTGCTCATTGGTTGATTCTTGTCCGGGTCCTGACTGGGGATGGAACCCAACGTTGACGTATAGGAATGATGCTCTAATCAACTGAGCTATGTGGCCAGGGTCTGTCCAATTTATTTTTATGTTTAGATGTTTCCTAATGATTGGTTATGTTAAATGAAATAAACTTTTCAGAATTAAAATTAAAACTGTCTTTCATAAACTGTAAGTAAAGAAAGGTAGATAAATCTAGCTACTCTGTCTATTTAACAGGAATATACAAATTTTGACCAAACTGTTGACATTTGCAGAAGTTAAGACTCAAAAACAAGTACTACAATGCTATTTCATTACTGAGATGGAGTATGTAACTTTTTTGAAAACTGCATTCATAGAATGTTAAACTATTAATCATTTTTCTTTTAGTTTTAATGTAATATTTACTTAATTTTTAAACTTAAATTACTGGTATAATTATACATATGCAATTCAATAATAGAAATTTTGTTGTCTGCATTTCCTTTCTGATCATTTATTATCATCATTAGTTTCATTTCAGGATTATTATTGAAAATCCTTTAGCAGAGAGGAGGATAGGATGTTATGACTAAAAAGACACAAAAATGTTTTCAAGCAGCTAAAATTGGCCTTGAATTACGTTCCTTGAAGGTTGATGCACAGAAATTGTGAAGCCATTCGGCTCTTGTTGCATGGATTAGCCCTAGAATGGTCAGTTTCCAAGTAGGCAACAGAGACCAGAGGAGCGTAACTGATTCGCCCCTGGGAAGTTCCACTGCGCCAGCATGGAAGTTCCACTTGGACAGGCATGGCTTAATTTCTGAGATAAGCTCATTTCTTTCACATTTTCCCAACAATAGAGATGCTGAGCATTTTTAAAAATGCTTATTGTGTATTTGACTACCTTCTTTTTTGTTGTTGATTTTATTTATTTATTTATTTTTTTTTTTTTAGAGAGAGAGAAAGGAAGAGTAGGTGGGGGATGAGGGGAAGACATCGATTTGTTGCTCCACTCATCCAAGCGTTCATTGGTTGATTCTTGTCTGTGCCCTGACCGAGGACCAAATTTGCAACCAACCAACTGAGCAACCGGGCCTGGGCTGACTACCTTCTTCTATAAATTCCCCGCTTGCATCCTCTCTGGGATGGTGATGCTCAACCTGTTCGGGTCAGGGAGCCTTTGAGAATCTTTTTCCAAGAAAAATACACGTGTTTTCATTTGTGTAGACCTTGGTGCCTAACTGCCAGGGGCTCAAAAACCATCCCTTCCTCATTTTACAGATACTCAGACCCCAGATCTCAGACACAGTTGAAGTGAACTCCGTGCCTTCTGAGCCTCGGTTTTCTCATCAGCAGAACAGGAACGATCATCCTCAACTTCACAGGATGAATGTAAGGATTAAATGAGTCCGTATTAGGCTAGAAGTTCCAAAGTTACTGACCTTATTTTTCTTCTCTTCCCCCCCCCCCAGAGTATTTTCTTAGAGTTTGAATCAGTTTTGATGTTTAAAAATTGAGAGTTATCACATTTAAAAAGAAAAAAATCTGCATTTCTAACAATTTCTAGAAAAACAAAAGCTCCAGCAATACTGTGTGCACCTTGTCTTGGACCAGCAAGAAGAAGGGGCAGCCGGAGGGGTCTTGACCTGCAGACCCTTTTGTTGGTCTCACTCCCCCTGTTGCCTGGCAACAGCATTGGCTGCGCTTCCTCCTCTCATAGCCTGGTGACTTGACTCACTCACTCTCCCTGCCAGGGCTCCTGCCTGGGGTATTGACTATCAGTATCTTTGTCAAGTTAGTCACACAAAGGTGATAAACCTTGATGAGGGTTGAGGTGATGCTATCTTTCTCTGGGAGAGTGACATTTTAAAGGGATTTAGGGGAAGACCTTCCTAATCCCGTCACTCCCTGAAAAGATCCTAGTGTTTACTTGAGATTTTTTTTTTTTTTTTTGCAGTGTCAGCAAGGGAATAACAGCAAGGTAGAATTGTGGTTGCTTTTACCTCCAAACTATTTCACAATTCAGTCTAATTCCATTTCCATGGTCAGAACCCTATTTCAAGCCACCATTACTTTCCTAGAGTCTCATGAGACAACAAAAAAGCACTAAAATAACTATGTCTGTCTTTCCTTTGGATAGCATTGGTCAAATAAATTTGTAAATAATGATATATATGTTTGCTCGTTTATAGTTTGCACTGGATGTGGAGGGACAGGCTGTAAGCAGGCAGGTTCTTATAGCTTAAGGCTTAGTTTTAAAATTAAGTCCCACCCTTTTTGATGTCGGGTGGTGCACTCTCATGAGGAATCCCATTATGCCTCAGATGGGTGACTTTGTATCAGAGACTTCCTTGTTTGTATATTGGATTAAAGGTTTTGATTTCTACACTATAAAATGGGGCAGACCAGGAGCTTGCTCTCTCTTGGTCCCTGAGATTAGCATTAGAGGAGAGAGCAGAGAAAGAAGAGCAGATAAAGACCACTTGGAGGAGAAGAGAAGCAGCCAAGATGGCAGAATGCTAAAGGAGAAGCCAGTTTGTGCAGTTTGTGCAGAGAGAAGGAGATGGGGAACAGGGTGAATAAGGCTGGTGAGGTAGAAACCTCTGGTTCTAGGAAACTCAGATAAGTCAGTGGCTTTGGGAGCCCTGAATGGAAAGGGAAGTGTTTTCCCACTGTGTATTTCTTGCCTGCCAGGTGCAAGCTAGGATTAAAGGTAATGGCCCACCAGTTCTTGGCTCCGTTGTTTCATTACTGTCTGTCTGAATCTAATGTGAACCTGCATCATGAGCCAGGCAGCTGTGATGGTGGTTTGGCTACTGGCTTTACAGATAGTGTTTATTTTTAATAATTCCTTTACAGTTTAGAGGTACTATAGTCACAAATTTGGGGGGGGGGCTTTTAAACATTTTGTTATTAGCATCTATACTGTCATCTTAAAAAAAAAACCACACAGCTGTTATTTTTCAAATTTGAATCATAAGCCATCCCCTAAACCCAATGTTAAAGAGTTTAGTATATTTCTTCTTGAGGGAAGGACATATACCCCCTAAAAATAATTTATTAATTTAATAAATATCATACTATTTTGTTCAATGTTTTGTTTTGTTTTTTCAAATTATAAGAGAAAGTTTATCTAGAAAGTTACAGAGGTAGGAAGTGAGCTGGCTGGGCTGCGTGGGCTCAGGCAACAAGCTACAGAGGAAGAAAAAGGGCCGCTGCAGGTTAGAGGAGAGAATGCGAAGGTAACACACCCAGAGAGGAAGAAGAGGAGGAAGGGAAAGGCATAGATGTGCTCCTGAGAGGGAGAGCACTAAATGTGTAAAACACTTTTTTTTTCATTTGTTGATTTTTAGAGAGAGAGAAAGGGAAAGAGAGAGAGAGAGAGAAAGAGAGAGAGAGAAAGACATTGACTTGTTCCACTCATTCATGCTGTCATTGGTTGTTTCTTGTAGGTGCCCTGACTGGGATCGAACCTGTTCTATTTATTGATTAACTTCAATTCTCCCCTCCCTCTCAAGAGTTTTCTACATAAATGTTCAAATTTGGAATTTGTGTGTGTGTGCGTGTGTGTGTGTGTGTGCGTGCGTGCATACATGTGTGTGTGTGTGTGTGTGTGTGTGTGGTGGTTCTTGTTGCTGTTGTTTTGCTCACTTTCTAACACATTTTCTTTCCTTTCTGGAAACTAGAAATGACACAGAGAGAGCAAAGAACAGTAATCCTATGATGTGTTCATTTTTTACCATTTTAATTTTTCACTCTAAGTTAATAGTTCTGCTTACCTCTTTAAAGTTTACATTTTTTAGGCTATTCAAACTTTTTTTTAACTGATTTTAGACAGACAGACATACAGAAACATCAATCTGTTCCTGTATGTGCCCTGGCTGGGGATTGAACTTGCAACTTTTGCACATCAGAACAATGCTCTAACCGACCAAGATACCTGACCAAGGCAGGCTTTGCAAATGTTGTTTCTTCGTTTACATACTCTAACCTCTGAAAGAAAAATGATTTCTATTTCTCCAAATATATCTCCACCAATTTACTATAACTCAAGCTATCACTTTCTGCTGCTGAGTCAAAAATGTTCTGTGGGAATAGCAGCATTCTCTTGCACAGGTGAGAGCCAAATATATTATTAGTCATCATTGCTTTATTGAAGTTTCCATATGCTATTCTACAAAAACGATCATGTTTTATGCAAATAAAAGGACCTTCTATCCAAACTGCATTCCTTTTATTTCTTTTACTGACTATAGTGTGCTGGCTTAAACCTATTTCAAGAGTCACGTTCAGATTTGCTCCCAAAGCAGAATCTAACACTATGCTGTATTTGGGATTCACACAGTTCTGACAGCTGCAAGTCCGAGGTGGGGATGCCGGATGGTTGAGTTCTGGTGGGGGCCCTCTATGGGGCTGCAGACCTCTGAGTCCTGGTGGTATCCCGACACATGAGAGACCCAGAGTGATGATTATTATCTCTGTTGGTTATTTTCCAGTTCTGAAATTCAAAGGGCATGCAGAAAAATCAATGAGTAAAAGGCGGGGTTAGGCTGAGCAACAGTGATAGTTGTTTGGAAATTAGCAAGCTGAAGACAAAATATCACAGGACTTGGTTTCTCAGAGAAGAGTTTTGTTGCAGCATCAAGAAGACTTGGGAGAGGAGCTCGGACAGGGATTCCCCAAAGCTTGGAGCAGATGCTCTTTAAACAACAGTGTTGCTGTCAGTTGGGCTCCCAGGCTGAGCAGGGAATTAGGAACTTGCAGTTTGAATCTGGCTACTGAAAAGTCATCCCGGGGTTAACCCTCAGGCGCAGGAGAGGCCTGGGCAAGGCCTGGCTGTCTCAGAAGCACACTACACAGTTAGCAGGTAGACAGAGTCCCCTGCCTTCTGTGCCTGCAAGATAGCACATGTCCTCTGTATTATGTTCTATTTTAATCAGAGGCCATCTGGCCTTCATAAAGCCCTACTGTCCTTTTCTGAGGCAAATTTCTGCAATACCCAAGTCTTGTTTTGTGTCACTGATGCTCAGCAACCCTTTGAAGAATGGGATGCCCCAGTTCTTCTTTAAATGGGGATTCAAAGGCTATCTGCATGTGACATTATCCTCTGAGGTGCTTGCTGGAAATGGAGATGACCTAGGTCTCACCCCAAGTGTCCTACATCAGGATCTCTGGGGGTTGAGGTTCTGGAAACATGTATTTTAAAGCAATCTGATTCTGCACTCTCCATACTTAAAGTCCTCCAATAACTTCTCATTGCTTCTAGGGGAAAAAAAAGAAAACTGTATGTTCCCATGGCCTATGAGATCCTCTATGATCTGGACTCTGCCTGCTTATCTCCCATGAGTCTGTTGCTCCATCTCTCAGCTCATAATCAAAATAGCCTCTTGTCTGTCCTTCATAACAAGTTCCCTCCTTCCACAGGACCTTTGCACATGTTCTTCCCCTAGCTCAGGGTTGTGGACTCACAGTTCAATGTGTTCTTCAAGGCACAAATGCTTATTTAATTTATATAACAAAAACTTATAAATCACTTACGGGTCAATATTAAGTGCTACACAAATATTAACATATTCAATTCTTATGATGACCCTAGGAGTTAAGTGTTACTTTTATTTTCATTTTATAGCGAAAAGAGCCAACTGAGGCACTGCTGTAGAGACCCTCCATATGACCTCCTCTTGCCTTCCCTGCAGGATGAGAAACCAGTGGGGCCAAGGTGCTGTCTAACTGGAGGCTCTGTCCTACCTTCTAGAGTCTAGAATCTAGACCAGGGCTCCCCAAACTTTTTACACAGGGGGCCAGTTCACTGTCCCTCAGACCGTTGGAGGGCCGGACTATAAAAAAAACTATGAACAAATCCCTATGCACACTGCACATATCTTATTTTAAAGAAAAAAACAAAACGGGAACAAATACAATATTTAAAATGAAGAACAAGTAAATTTAAATCAACAAACTGACCAGTATTTCAATGGGAACTATGGGCCTGCTTTTGGCTAATGAGATGGTCAATGTGCTCCTTTCACTGACCACCAATGAAAGAGGTGCCCCTTCCGGAAGTGCGGCAGGGGCCGGATAAATGGCCTCAGGGGGCCGCATGTGGCCCGCGGGCCGTAGTTTGGGGACCCCTGATCTAGACCATAGCAGGTACATGGAACCCCAGAACCCCCTTTCAAACTGTCCTGAGAATATGTCCAGGTCCCATGCAGGCATTCTCCCCAGGGCCATCCTTCAGAGAGTGGACTGTCCCGACCCCCCCCCCCCCACTTCCCCGACCAGTGTGCACGCTTAAGCCAGGAGGCACTGTTAACAAGCAGTTGTTTGTGGCTGTGGGGTTGGGGTCTGGGGGAGCTTGAGTGTGCAGGCTGGGGATCCTCACACGGGCCAGAATAGACCTGGGGACAGAGTGGGAAGAGAAGACAGGTAGTGGCAGGCTCTTTCCCTCCGGCCCCCTAGCTCTGAAGAGCATTAGAATTCTAACTTTGAACACGGCACTTCGGCCATTATGAAGATCTATTTGCCAAGGCTGGAGGATAGAACTATTCTAAACGACAGTGTGTTAGCATGATTTATAACTTTTCAATATGTAGACATATATTTAAAATGCACATGCATCTATATTTACATTCTTATTTGGATCCCCATAAATGTTAGTGGTGAGCAGAAGTGTGCACATAGATGTTTAACAACCAGCTCTGGGGAGTGGAGTGCAGGTGATATGGAGGAAGCCCTGAACTGTAGCATTAGCCTAGTTCCATGGTGCACATACGCCCACCACAACTGATTCCCCGGGATGGGTGATGGGACATCACTGAGCAGGGAGTGGGGAAAGGTGTGCACAGTGGGATTTCGGAAGCCAAACGAGCCCAGCTCCAGCTCACCACTCGGGCAGGCCTGATGACATCACACAACTAACAAGTGGTAGGAGCAGAGTTTGAGCCAAGGCGGTCAAGCTCCAGAATTCCTATGGGCTCAGCTACTCCCCAGCCCTCTCTTTCCCAGGCCCACATTCTTAGACCCTGCGAAGTGTTGAGAACTGGTGCACAAACTGTGCCTTGAGTCCTGGACCCTGGAGGGCCACGTCCTAGAATCAGCAGACATGCTGTAGTCACAAACATAAAAAAGACTCCTGTCTGAAGCAAGGTGGCCCATGACTCCCTCAACTTCAAAATCTCTTGCCTATGCGGTGGCTTTCTTAACTTTTGAGTATATTCCAGTTCTAGGAACAGGCTCCTGCCTGCTTCCCTCGCCTGGCCCATCTTGGCCTTATCACTTACACTCACTAGTCCCTGTGGCTTGTCTGACCATAACCCATTGGGTCTCTAACTGCTGAGCATGGATAGGAGTTCCGAGCTGTGGACAGTTATTTTCTTTTTGAATAGGTACTTGTGTGTGTGTGTGTGTGTGTGTGTGTGTCACATATAAAATATTTTGACCTTATAGAGGGATTCTGCTCTTGAAAAACTTGGGAGCTCCTCCCCTAGCAGGGTAGCTCAGTCATTAGAGCATCATCCCAAGCATCATCATGCCAAGGTTGTGGGTTTGGACCTCAGTCAAGGCACATAGAAGAAGCAACCAATGAATGAATAAATAAATGGAGCAACAAATCGATCGCTCTCTCTCTCTTCCCTCCCTTCTGCTCTAAAATCAATCAATAAAATTTTTTTTTAAAAAAAGAAAAGGAGGCCCTGGCCAGTTGGCTCAGCGGTAGAGCGTCAGCCTGGCATGCGGGGGACCGGGGTTCGATTCCCGGCCAGGGCACATAGGAGAAGCGCCCATTTGCTTCTCCACCCCCCCCTCCTTCCTCTCTGTCTCTCTCTTCCCCTCCCGCAGCCAAGGCTCCATTGGAGCAAAGATGGCCCGGGCACTGGGGATGGCTCCTTGGCCTCTGCCCCAGGTGCTAGAGTGGTTCTGGTCATGGCAGAGCGACGCCCCGAAGGGGCAGAGCATAGCCCCCTGGTGGGCAGAGCGTCGCCCTGGTGGGTGTGCCGGGTGGATCCCGGTTGGTCGCATGCGGGAGTCTGTCTGACTGTCTCTCCCCGTTTCCAGCTTCAGAAAAATACAAAAAAAAAAAAAAAAAAGAAAAGGAAAGAAAACACTGGGAGCTCTTTTTCTAGATAATTCAGCTATTTCTAACCTTAGGAGGAAATCAAATCTCAATGCCTGGGAGAAGCGCAGTTAGGAATCGGTACCATGTCTTTGGCACCTATCTTCGGGGATACCATATGGCACCAGGACTTGGTGAGCTAGATGCTGCCTTTGCCCTGCAGGAACAGTTCATTGTTCTACTATATTTTTTATAAAAAACAACCATTTCTCAGTCAGAAAAAAATCTTAACTCCTACAGTATGTACTGAATTAACTTCCTTTCTATTCATCTAGCAATGGACCATCCTTATGAGAGTGGAGAAGATTGTGCTTCTCACCCTTTGGTGAGCACAGGGGTCGCCTGGAGACCTTGCTGTATTGGGAATTCTGAACTAGTGGGTCTGGGGTGCAGTAATTCGCAAATTATGATCTTTGGACCAACAGTATCAACATCACCTGGGAACGTCTTAAAGCTGTAAACCCAGCTCAGACCTTACTGAATCAGAAACTCTACCAGACATCTGTATTGTAACAAACGTTCCTGGTGAACTGGATGCACCTAAAGTTTGAGAACCACTGTTCATGAGTGTTACTAAAAATAGGAAGTGCCACCAGAACCCAGGGAGGTGAGGAGCCTGCTGAAAATGGAGAGGAGAGGCAGAGGGATGTGATGGTGGGCTGGCAGCTTGGTGTGGAGGGTCACATGTTAGAGCAGGGGTTTTCAACCTTTTTACACTTAGGGACCGGTGAAAATAGGAGAATTATTTTGGAGACTGCTAAGGCAGAAATCACCCTGAGCATCAGCGAATTTGACTAAGTTCATTGGGCCTATAATCTTCATGCAACATCAAGGTGGTTGACTCTTTTCACGAACTGGCACAAAATTTTTGGCCATGGACTAGTGGTTGAAAAATACAGGGTTAGAGCATTTCTCCCAGTATAATAATCTAGCTTGAACTGGGAGTTGGCCTTGTTCTACCTGGACAGCACCTGGGTGGTAATATTTCATCACCAATTGAAATTTCTCATGACCTGTTGGGTTCCCAAGAAGGTGCTTCCAGCTTCCATTCCAGAGGTGACCAGATCGCTTCCTGTGCAGGGAAACCTTTTCCTCCTGCAGGGAAACCTAAGTTTCCTGCTTCTCCTTCCTTGTTTGCATGTGGAATAACACTTAGCAAGGATGACTCAGCTTTCCAGCAGTTGGACTGCCTCCCTCCTTTCTGCTTCCCCTCACTGTGACCTGCATGCTAAACAGAGCCCAGATGGAGCACATGAAATGCATGAGAAGTAATGTCACAACCAACCTCATCGTGCTTGTAATTGACATGTTACAGAATTTTAATAAAAAAAGAAAAACTGCAGACATCTGGGGTTTTTTTATGGCTGAACATCAATGATGCAGACTTCTGAGACCCTTCCATATGTTCCAAAGCCAGAATGCCTAAATCTAGAACTCTAATGGAGCTCAGTCGTGCTAGAACATAGTCAGGAAAACATTGAGCTCCTGACACAGAGGTTGTGGGAGAGAGGAGCTTGTCTTTCCTCTTAAGCTCAAGGAAATGCACTGGGTGACAAGTCTGGGAGCTACCAGGAGTAGCCCGAGCTGTAGGTGCACCGAAGGCTGCTCACTGTAAAGACCTTGGAGGCTGTTTGAGCATTTTCTGTCCGCTGGAGGGAGCACGCTGGCTTGTGCACAGAGAAGCTGAAGTGTCGGGAGATCATGTCCCCAGAAGCAACATGCAACCAACGACAGACAGATGGGGTCATAGTAGATAAAGCCACAGGTGTCCTCACCTCTTGGTTGGGACAGCTCAGGGGAGGTCCTGAGCACCCTAAGAGGACTGCACTGCAGTCACCCACTGTGGGGACTCCCCTTCTCACCTTTCTCTTCCCAGCTCACTTTCTTACTGCTTCGCTGGCGTTTCCTTGGATCTCCTTTCAACTAAATTACTTGTCTTTGCGTCTTTGTCTTAGGGTCTGCTGCTGGGGGCAACCAAACTAAGATGAATATAATAAGAAAATGTTTTAGGTGGGATGCCCCATAACGGAAAGGGTCAACTTTTATTCTTGAGAACAAAAAGAAAACCATTACATTCAGGTAAATGATGTTAATGAGCTCATCTGTATGTATTACCAAACATTAATTGGGCACCTACTCTATGCATAATACTAAACCAAGCACTATCTTCATTGAGTTTGAATCTAGTTTTATATTTAGATTTATACCTCAACCCAAGTTGAAATGTGATCAAAGGATATTCAAATAAAATGGTTAAGAGTCTGAGGAAAAAGAATTTATGTTGATGGTCAGGGGGCTTTGCAGGGAGGATGAAAAAGGATTTTAATCAGAGATCATTCTATGCCCATGATGGTGAACCTTTTTATAAAAACCATCCACTTTTTTTTTTTTTTTTTTTTGTATTTTTCTGAAGTTGGAAACGGGGAGGCAGTCAGACAGACTTCCGCATGCGCCTGACTGGGATCCACCCGGCATGCCCACCAGGGGGCGATGCTCTGCCCATCTGGGGCATTGCTCTGTTGCGACCAGAGCCATTCTAGTGCCTGAGGCAGAGGCTATAGAGCCATCCTCAGCACCCAGGCCAACTTTGCTCCAATGGAGCCTTGGCTGCAGGAGGGGAAGAGAGAGAAACAGAGAGGAAGGAGAGGGGTGAAGGGTAGAGAAGCAGATGGGCGCTTCTCCTATGTGCTCTGGCCGGGAATCGAACCCGGGTCCCCCACATGCCAGACCGATGCTCTACCTCTGAGCCAACCGGCCAGGGCCAAAAACCACCCACTTTTGCAGTGTTGGTCAACCTGGCCCCTCCCACCCACTAGTAGGCAGTCCAGCTTTCATAGTGGGCCATTCGTGGTGCTGTTTGGTTGCTCCACTACCGCCCACCATGAAAACTAGAATGCCCACTAGTGGGAGGGAGGGACCAGGTTGACCAGCACTGCAAAAGTGGGTGGATTTTATTAAAAGGTTCGCCATCACGGTTCTATGCAAAGCAAATAGTAAGAGTAATTTTCAGCAGGTGGGAGAGTGAAGGTGTGTCTGAGGAATGGTAGGAGTTCTGTTGACTTGGATGCAAGTGTAGGTGTAGAGAGGTTCAGGCATGGCCCTAGGAGGCCCAGAATACCAACCTAATGAATTTGAACATTCTTGTATCAAGAGGAGGGTGTTCTTGAATTTTGAGCGAGGGAGCGATACAGTCAGAGCTGGGCACTGGGAAGGGGAATCTGGCTCTACAGTGTGAACTGGCAGGTAAGAAAGGGCCAGTGAAGCACATTTATAAAACTGCTGGCATATTTTTAGTGCATGTGCTGAAGAATACTTTCAACAAGTTACATACATGACCTTTCTATAAACATATATACAATAAACATGTCAAGAATTTTATCCCACACACAAAGAGACCAGTAATATGTTGAAAATAATTCAAATGTAAATTTGAAGAACAGAGCTTTACAATGGTCAGACCAAAAACAAAAGAGGGGGACTAAAATGAGTTTGTTCATAAATGTGATATTGGTTTATACCTACAAACAATAAAGGGTAACTTTAGCGGTTATAATTTCTACCAATGGAAATCAATTGTCTCACTACCAGACAGAATTTGCATTTGTCAGGCATTGTTTGCTTTACTTTCAGGCACAAATCATTTGCATTGTTTTCAGTTTTCTACAAGTTGGCTTCTGCCCCCACCGAGTTGTAAAATGATTGGTCAATAGATAGCCAATCACAGGTGTATTCCCAGCTTCACTCTTGAAAGAATTTTGATACTCTCTTGTTTATTTTCAAGTTTAGGATAGTTTTTCTTGACCCTCTGCCACTTTGTGAGACAGAAAAGGCTGTTCTCATTAGGCTTGTCCTGTGCAGCAGGAGTGTTAAATATCTGTATAGGCTCACTTGAGTTTGCTTTACAAATCTAGAGCCAATCAGTACTGGGCAACTATATTGAGTTGGAATCTCAAATAGGACTTTGAAAAGTCTCTGATACAGTAGTCCCCCTTATCTAAGGGGGATATGCTCTTAGACTCCCCCCAACAGATGCCTGAAACCGTGAATAGTACTAAACCCTATATATACTGTGTTTTTTCCTATGCATACATTCCTATGATAAAGTTTAATTTATAAATTAGGCATAGTAAGAGATTAGCAACAAGGACTGATAAATATAACAATGATAACATACTAGAAGAAAAATTATGCGAATGTGGTATCTCTCAAAATATCGGATGTACTATACTCACATTTCCACTTTTTTCTTTTTTTTTTTTAATTCACTGAGAGAAGGGGAGGCACAGACAGACTCCTTCCTGCATTTGCCCAGAGTGGTAACACCTGGCAAGCCCACTAGGGGTGATGCTCTGCCCAACTGGGGCATTGCTCTGTTGCTCAGCAACTGAGCTCTTCTTAGTGACTCAGGCAGAGGCCATGGAGCCCTCAGCACCCAACTGAGCCATGGCTGTGGGAGTGGGGGTGGGGGAGGAACATCATTCTGTTTCTGTATGTGCCCTGACCAAGGATCGAACCGACAGCCTCTATGCTTTCAGCTTATGCTTTAACAAATGGAGCTATCCAGTCAGGGCTCACCTTTTCACTTAAAGGAAGCACTTCACAGCTTGTCTTTGGCATGTTTAAATTGCCAAATCTCTACTCTTGCAATATGGAGTCATTACTAAGTAAAGCAAGGGTTACTTGACCACACACTGATACCACGCAATGCAGATGGCTTCTAAGTGACTCACAAGTGGGGAGCCTGTAAAGTGTGTATCAGTAGACGAAGGGAAGATTCATGGTCTGGGTGAGATTGAGTGGGAGCATGAGATTTCATCACCATACTCAGAATAGCGTACAATTTAAAAGTTATGAATTATTTATTTCTGGAATTTTCCACTTACTGTTTCTGTACCACATTGACCGCAGGTAACTGAAACTGTGAAAAGTGAAACCATGGATAAGTGGGAGACCCGTTGTTTTCCTTCCTATCTTTTTTTTTTTTTCTTTTCAGGGACAGAGAGAAAGTCAGAGAGGGATAGATAGGGACAGACAGACAGGAACAGAGAGAGATGAGAAGCATCAATCATCAGCTTTTCGTTGTGACACCTTAGTTGTTCATTGATTGCTTTCTCATATGTGCCTTGACCAGAGGCCCTCAGTAGACCGAGTAACCCCTTGCTCGAGCCAGCGACCTTGGGTCCAAGCTGGTGAGCTATTTGCTCAAGCCAGATGAGCCTGCGCTCAAGATGGCGACCTCGGGGTCACAAACTCGGGTTCTCTGCATCCCAGTCTGACGCTCTAATCACTGCGCCACCACCTGGTCAGGCTCCTTTCCTATCTTGACACTTGGGAACTAAGCCCAAGAAACCCTGTCTACCAGATTTAACCTGGACAACCTGTAAATTTGGTAAATTCCTCTCTTTTTAAGGTCCCCTCAATTTTCTTGGCTTCCTAGCCTGCCAGAAGGTGACCTACCTTACCACCCGCAAAGCTGGGACCCTGTTGGCCCAGCATTAGGCCAGTTTTCCTAGCAGAGCTTTGCAGGCATTGCTTCATATACACTGTGTCCATAAAGTCATGTTGCACTTTTGACTGGTCACAGGAAAGCAACAAAAGATGCAAATTTGAATCCATGACCAAAGTGCAACGTGAATATCGGCGCGTTTATAACGAAGCGCCACCACACCAGGAATAACATTACTCGGTGGGATAAGCAATTGAAGGAAACCGGCAGTTTGGTGGAGAAACCCCGTTCTGGTAGGCCATCAGTCAGTGATGAGTCTGTAGAGCAGGGGTCCCCAAACTACGGCCCGCAGGCCACATGCGGTCCCCTTAGGCCATTTATCCGGCCCCGCACTTCTGGAAGGGTACCTCTTTCATTGGTGGTCAATGAGAGGAGCATAGTTCCCATTGAATTACTGGTCAGTTTGTTGATTTAAATTTACTTGTTCTTTATTTTAAATATTGTATTTGTTCCCGTTTTGTTTTTTTACTTTAAAATAAGATATGTGCAGTGTGCATAGGGATTTGTTCATAGTTTTTTTATAGTCTGGCCTTCCAACGGTCTGAGGGACAGTGAACTGGCCCCCTGTGTAAAAAGTTTGGGGACCCCTGCTGTAGAGGCTATACGGGATAGCTACCTAAGGAGCCCTAAAAAATCTGTGCATGAGCCCACATCGAACTGCACCGAATAGGTATGAAACTGGGAGAGTTTTCCTCTTATTTGGTGCAGATTTCACATTTCTATCGTCTTTTGTTGCTCTACTGTGACCAGTCAAAAGTGCACCATGACTTTACGGACACACTGTATAAAGTGAAACCCTTAAGGGAGGGTTTGTGGTGTGTGGCTGGGTACTGATGTGATAATGCTTTGACTGCTCAGTATGCAGGAAAACCTGACATGCCTTGAAATATTCCAATACATATGTGAAAGAAACTGGATAATTTCCTAATTTGATAATTCCCCAAATTTACATAACTTTACTAGTAATATGCAATAAAGATAAAGAAAACTTATTTAAAGCTTTAAATAAAAATAATTCATTTTAATCAACTATGATAGAGAATAGACTTATAATGGGGTTCAGGACACTACCCCAAAATATGGCACCTTGGCATGTTACTGAGCCAAGTCCAAGTGTCTGATTCAAAAGGCCACAACTCAACACGTCAGAGTTTGGATTAAGGAAAGTTTTATTGATCAGGAAGATGCCAACCAAGAAGATGGGAGAGCTAATGGTGCCTCAAATCCATCTTGTACACTGGAGTAGGTTAAGGGTTTTTAAGGAGATAAGGGGACCAGGTATGTGGAAATGCTGGTGGGGCAGGTGTCAATTGGAGCAGTGGTCCCTAACCCCCGGCCGCAGACCGGTACCAGTCTGTGGGCCATTTGGTACCGGTCCGCAGAGAAAGAATAAATAACTTACATTATTTCTGTTTTATTTATATTTAAGTCTGGACGATGTTTCATTTTTTAAAAATAACCAGATTCCCTCTGTTACATCCATCTAAGGCTCACTCTTGACGCTTGTCTCGGTCACGTGATACATTTATCTGTCCCACCCTAAAGGCCGGTCCGTGAAAATGTTTTCTGACATTAAACCGGCCCGTGGCCCAAAAAAGGTTGGGGACCACTGAATTGGAGGACTTTGGAACTTGGCCATTTATGGTAAAGGGGCATCAATACTAGATCTTCTTGGACCACAGACCCATGGCTTCTGAAACAGTTCCCAGTGTTCAAGTTCTGGTTATGTCCTGGTCCTTTGGTTCCTTGTGTGGGGGGGTGGGGGGGTGACAACGAGACTTTGGTTTTGGGTGCAGCTAGAGGTCAAAGTTCTTTCCTCTGCACATGCTTTTACTGCATGACTGGTGGTTCTGGTCTGCTGTCTCTGACAAGCAACCTGGTATCTCATTAACAGGATAGGACCATTTGAGCGGGTTCTGCAGTTACAGGCATACTGGATATCTTAAACCAAAGGAGTCTGAGAAAATGGCAGAAGCACTCTGACCTCCCCCTTTCTCCCTCTTTCCCTGAAACAGGTTGTAAAATCCCCATGTGAAAGGTGCCCGCCCCGTATCAAAAGGAAGATTTTCTTATCACCAGAGACAAAGAATTTGTATCAAGTCATCTGCATTTACTATCCCTGACCCAAATCCCTCTGTCTTGTCAACTCTTCACAAATTTATTGTTTCTTTATCCAGAACAGTGATTTTCAACAGATGTGCTGCAAGAATTTTTAAAATGTGCAGTTTCTGACTATTTGGTCAGGGGCATTAACCTCTTTTCCCTTAGACTATCAAATTTAAAAAATAACAATGACAACAGCCAACAAACAACAGCCATCTGGTGCAAATGAATCAAAATTATATCAAATTTTTTGTCAGATGGGCAAAAAATATATTTTTTGGTGTGCTACAGAATTTTAGCATTAGTTTATGTGTGCCGTTGAAAAGGTATCAAAGTTTCTACTCTGGCCACTTCTTTAGGTCTTTATTCTTCTACAAAAGATCCTGTGTACATGCAAACTTTTAATAACGTGTATGCTTTTCTCCTGTTACTCTGTCTTTGTCAGTTAAATTTTTGGATTCATCCAGGCACCCTAAGAAAGTTAAGGAAAACTTTTCCTCTCTTCACTATCTTTGTATCTTCTCTATAGAAAATGATATCACAAAATTGCCATCTGAACTAATAAAAAAGCTCCCCAAAATATAGGGGGAAAGCATTATAGAGGTGTGGGAAGCAGCCAATTAATAAAAATATTATTTTTCTTGACTTGGTGATATGTGTGGTATTTGTCAAAATGTTCATATTTTTAATGTGTTGTCATCTCTTTTTTTATCCTAAAGAAATTAACACCTGTGCCTTATTTTGTATATAGTTTGTTAAAGAGAGCCCTCCAGAAGCTTTGGGGCGCCAGACTTGGATCCAGCCCTTCGGAGTACACCACACACACCTGCCCATGTAAAGCCTGGACCCTTCCAGAGGCCTCACCACAGGCCAGGATGTGGTTCCCTGACTCACGGATATCCTATCCTTGTCTCTGCCTCTGGGGAAATCTCTCTTGCTCTCCTCTGCGCCTTTCAGACAGATCTCTTTGTTAAGGTCTAGAGTTTCCAAAATTCAAGTGCTTTCCGTGTTAAGCAGCTTCCATTTATTCTAGCTACAAAAATCCCTGAGGCAAGGAAATACTGAGGATCTGGACCCCAGTTTGTAACTTGAGGGGAGGCTTATGAAAACCCACAGATTGATATTTCAATCAATGATCCGGCTACATGAGTTACTGTGATTATTCAAACTGTATTAAATAGTCTTATTCTATCTGTCTTTGACTGTACGCAGATGTGTTTATAGAAAATAGTAATGTAAATCATAAATCATGTTTAGAGTTCAGGGGTGAAAATGTCTGTTTCAAGTTGAAGAGTGACCCCAGCAATTGCCCACATGAGACATTCCATGTCTTTGCTAATTAGACAGTGGGAGGAAGCCACGAGAACCCCAACTAGTCCTGGGTTGCTCCCACACACTGCCACATGCTTCCAGGTGACAATGTGGGGGAGGAGCAAACTTTCCTCTACCCTCTGCATTCTTCTGGCTGGTCTAATAATAAACAGACAGGAGACATTAGTGAGAGAAAATAATCAAACGTGATACATACATATGTATGGGAGCCCCGCATACATGAGAGAGAGACCCCACGTGCAGGAGAGGTTCAGAGACAGAAAGGGGAATGGAGGTACATAAGACATTTTGAGCTAGGGATGATGTAATGCCCCGGGGTGTGGGGGAAGGGGCTTCAAAGGATCGTTACAGGATGATAAAAAGAGCAGATGTTTAGTAAGTAAAAGTTTGCTCTGCTATATAGGTGAGTTAAAAAGAGATTATGGCTGTTAACCACTTATGGGCAAGGCTCCTAATTCAAGTTCTTCTAGGTAGTTAAGGGGAGAGGCAGAAGTTTCTCTTGAGCTTGAACTAGATTTCACTGCCCTTAGCTCACAACAATCTGCAAATCCCAGATGCACAGTTTTGGGTGACTAGCTCTGCACCCTGCCAGGAACAGAAATAGCAATGAAAAGGGAGTGTTGAACCAAGAGATCCAAGAGCAGATCATTTGAAGAGACAGGGAAAAATTCTGCAGCCATTTTTCAGCAATTTCACAAAAGCTCCTGAAGGAAGCGGAGTACCTCTTCCAACCTGGACTTCATTGGGAGCGGGGAGGGGGGGGGTGAATAATGTTCCATCAAAGGAGTGTGGTTTGAATTTTCTCCTAATGTACATTTCTTTCTTTCATCACAGCTGCCTCGGTGGCCACCTTGCTGTGAAACAGCATGATTAACTGCTAGGTTTCCGGAGAGAGGTGATCACTGTCAGTCAAGACTTTAGCCTGAAAATGCCTTTCCTTTTCGGTAGGGCAGCGGATCTCAGAAGTGGGTTTTGCTGGAAGGCTTCTATTTGCTTCCCTCTGATTGCTTTATTTACATTGCAAATCACTGATTTGGTGTCTGGGAAATTGACATGTTCAGGGCAGCAAAGCTTTTAGTTAATGGATGGTGAGTTTTAAGCTTTATACATTAAGAAAATAAAATTAAAAGGCCCCTTAAAGATTCAACACATCATTTCTCTTGTTCACGATAATGATCAATAGTGAGCTCTTACCATGCTTTTCAACTCCTGGTGTCAAAACTGAAGTCCATACTTATCTAATCTTCACTTTCAAACGTCTTGGTACCTGCTTTAATAATCAGGTTGGATAAAGCAGTTTTGGTCTCCCAGCTACGCTCTGAATACTTTCTTCCCTGAGTATCTGATCCTGTTGGCTGCATGGAAGAAAAGAGCAATCAAAGTCGAGCGCTGGTTCTGCCTCTGCGGTGACCTGATTATGGCACTGTCTCTTGACACTGTGTCTTTTTCTTCTGTTTCTTATCAGTGAATGAAAGTTGGATTCGATGATTATAAATATCTGTTTTTCCACTGTGGTGTTGTTCTAAGCAACAGAGTTCTTCAAATGAAATTGTGCCTAGAATTCTGCTATGGAAAACAGTATATTGGTTTCCTGTTGTTGTAAAACAAATCACCCCAAAGCTTTCCTAGGTCATGGGGCATAGGACAAAGTCCCACGTGGAGCCAATGGGAAGAGACTTTCAATCTACAAGGGAGCAATAACAAAACATGTGCTTTTAGATAGTGATGAGGGCTCGGAGGAACATAAAAACAGGGTAAAGTGATTGATAGCCATAAGAGAGGTGGCTTTTTCAGAGAGGGTGGTCAGTCACAAGCCCTCGAAAGAGGTGGGACTTGTAAATTGTAGTCTTCTCTGATTGGAGACTTTCCAAAGCCAAGGAAAACCAGCGTGGACAAAGGATTATTCCGGAAGCCTGACAATGGGCGGTCACATTAGAGAAATGGATGTCTGACTCCTTTCCCACCTTCTATTCTTTATTTTACAAATTTCCTGTAATATGCTTTTATTAATGTTCATATTAATTTTCATTATGAATAATGACTTTTAAAAAGAGGAAGTGCTATTGGTTTAAGATATCCCAGACTCCCTTTGGGCACAGCATGGCTCACACACTAGAGCAGGGGTCCCCAAACTTTTTACACAGGGGGCCAGTTCACTGTCACTCAGACCATTAGAGGGCCGGACTATAAAAAAAACTATGAACAAATCCCTATGCACACTGCACATATCTTATTTTAAAGTAAAAAAACAAAACGGGAACAAATACAATATTTAAAATAAAGAACAAGTAAATTTAAATCAACAAACTGACCAGTATTTCAATGGGGACTATGCTCCTCTCACTGACCACCAATGAAAGAGGTGCCCCTTCCAGAAGTGCGGTGGGGGCCGGATAAATGGCCTCAGGGGGCCGCATGCGGCCCGTGGGCCGTAGTTTGGGGACCCCTGCACTAGAGGGACTTTTTTGCCATTCACACTGGCCCGGAAGAGGAGTGGGTCTCAGAGACTAGAAATGTTCTCATTTCATTGCAAGTGTTGGTTCCTCAGTGCCTGTCAGACCCTGTTGGAGTTGGGTGAATTCAGAGAAGAGATGGTTCGAGAAAAGGAAAGGGCTTTCTGCAAAAACTTGCAGCCCCTGGTGTTTCCTTCTGCTGCTAAATCAACAGTCCTCAGCAGTGTCTACTCACGTTGGGCCAACCTGGACCTATTCTCCCAGCCTTCCTCCTATCAGCCCAGGGCCCTGTGTTTGCCTAACTAATCACTGGAAGTTTGCATAGGCCATTGCATTTCAGGAAAGGTCACTCCCCATCCCCCATCTCCCCAAAGCCATTTCCTGAAAACTATTTCTACTCCAGCAGTATAGACATGCTACACGCCAAGAATTGCTGATTTGTAGCTGAAGGCTTCTGGGTTCACCTGAAGCCATGAACTTTCTGCCTCCTTTTGGTTAATGACCCATATCCCCAAAGGACAGGTTAAGGGTAGAAATGCCGGCAAAGCACATGGCTGGAATCCGCCTCTCTGTTCCACACGCATTTGCTTGTCTTTCTGTGTCTAAGCCCCGCTCACATGCTCCCTGGCAGGATGTGCACCAGCCCGTCCCCCTGGAGACGCACTGGGAGAGAAGTTGGGAGAGCTCAGTTCTGCACACCAGCTCTAGTGGGAACCGTCCCTGGGGAGAGAAGGGGGAACCTCCTTGTGTGAGTGTCCTAAGGCTGCAGTAACAAATTACCATCACTTGGCGGCTTACACAGAGATGTATCCTCACACAAGTACAGGGGCCAGAGGTCTGAGTCAAGATCATGCTCCTTCTGGAGGCTCTAGGGGAAAAAAATCTATCCCTGCCTCTTTTACCTTTTGGTGACTGTTGTCATTCTTTGTCTGGTGGCTGCCTCACTCCAGTCTCTGCCTCCATGGGCACAATGCCTTCTCCTCTTCTGCCTGCCACCTCTCTCTCTGCCTCCCCCTCATTAGGATATGTGATTGCATTTAGGTTTCACCCAGACAATCAGGATAATCTATCTCTCTGTCTCACAATCCTTACTTTCATTATACCTATGAAGTCCTTTTTTTGTCATATAAGGCAGTGGTTCTCAAAGTGTGCGCCCTAGAAAATGTCCAGGTGCATCCTATGGTATTCCAGAGAAATATGTGCCTGTTGGGGACCAAAAAACCAACAGGGTTTTTGGAGTTTAGATTTTTGGAGGACAGACGTGTGGGGAATTGGCTGACAGTCTGCCCAACCCCCCACCTCACTTGCCTGATTAGGTTGCAAAAGGCTGTTAAGCTGTGGTGCTGGATTGTTTACACTTACCCCCTGGAAAGACTGGAGGCAAGTTTCTTCTATCCTTTGTTTGGTGTAAAGTTAAGATGATATGTATGGTGGGGGTTTTGGATTGATGATTAAATATAAGGAATTGTCTTTTGAAGCCTTTTGGATTTCTATAAAAGAAGAGTATGTGGAAATATCTAAAAAAGCTTTGAACATTTTAGTACAATTTTCAACATCCTATTATGTGAACTAGGATTTTCTACCCTCAACACAATTAAGAGTAAAAAGAGAGGAATTCTTCGATATATTGACAAGGAAATGACAGTTTGCCTTTCAAATATATGCCCAAACATTGAAGAAATTGCTAGGACACATCAGGCTCATGTTTCTCATAAACACAAGAATGAAAAAACTTAACACATTTGTGCCAGGACCTGCTGAATTTACTAAATCTTACAAGAATGTATCTATATATATAAAAAGATAACTTTTTTTGTTGTTTTCTTATTTTTTTAACCCCTCTTTTTTTACGAATTCTAAGAAGCATAATTTAAAAAATTGAACATAAAAATGTTTTTTAATGTCAGAATACATTTAATTTCATCATATTTATTTTGTTTAATTACCATAAAAACACGCTTGGACTTTATATATTTTTTCCTTACTATTTGACTTAATTATTATAACATATTTCTCAGAAATTTGTATATAGTGTGCCTACAATTATTTGTAGGCTTCTAAATGCGCCCCGACTTCAAAAAGTTTGAGAACCACTGATATAAGGTAACATTTACAGATTCCTGGGATTAGGACATGCCCATCTTTGGGAGGGTTTTTTTCAGCCCCCTGCACTCCCTGGAAAAGACTGCCTTCCCTGGTCTGGAAGAGCTAGATGCTCTGAGACCAGGCTCGAGCAGAAAGTTGCCTTTGTTAACACTGAAGATGCATTTGGGGAAGAGGCAGGTGATTGGGAAGCTCCAAAGCCAGTATCTTTTAGAAGAATCAACAGTGGCCCAAAATAGGAGAAACAGGTGATGTTCCAAGTCACCAGAGAGATGGGGGCAGAGGACAGGACTAAGCGTAGGGTGGAGAGCTGGGGGTCAGGGTGTGAACCGATTCTGCGCAGGTCCAGTTGCCTGGGGCAGTAATGGTGGTGGGTTATCCAGACACCAGGCCATCCTGGGGTTCTCTCCCCTGCATGCCAATGGCAGAACTCAGCTAGTTGGAAGTGCTTTTTAGTTAAATAAACCTCTTTCTAAAATAGTATAAAAGGGCTTATCAATGGGATGACTCAGATCTTGGGGGGTAGAGAGTAAAGGGTCATGCCCCCCCCACCCCAAAGCAATGTTTTCCCTTCTATTGTAGAGACATTAAAAAAAATTTTTTTTTTTCTTTTTCTGAAGCTGGAAACGGGGAGAGACAGTCAGACAGACTCCCGCATGCGCCTGGCTGGGATCCACCCGGCACGCCCACCAGGGGCGAAGCTCTGCCCCTCCTGGGCGACACTCTGCCTCGACCAGAGCCACTGTAGCGCCTGGGGCAGAGGCCAAGGAGCCATCCCCAGCGCCGGGGCCATCTTTGCTCCAATGGAGCCTTGGCTGCGGGAGGGGAAGAGAGAGACAGAGCTGAAGGAGGGGGGGGGGGGTGGAGAAGCAAATAGGCGCTTCTCCTATGTGCCCTGGTCGGGAATCAAACCCGGGTCCCCGGCACGCCAGGCCGACACTCTACCGCTGAGCCAACCGGCCAGAGCCCAGACATTTAAATTTAAAATGCCATTTTCTTCCACTGGAAGCCAATGCTTCTAAAGATGACCCTCCCTCCCCGGGCCACCTGACTCTTCTTCGCTCCTTGTTTTCTCCTCGAGGGACGCTGTGATTTTCACCAGCAATGCCTGGCGAAGAGGAAAGCCCAGCTTCAGTGAGATCAATACATCTGATCTGAGACAAGGCACATGAGCTAGAAGACCAGGAGAAAGTGGTTGGAGTAGAGGGTGTGTCAAATCAAGAATTTGGAGTTCTAGGCAACAATTCTATCTTGAGTGGCCGCTATGGGCCAGAAGAACTCTATGATTGGGTGTCTTAATAAACCTATTTAGAAAGAGGGAAGAGTAGACTGAAAGTGTCGCGGGAATAGGAGAAGAACCGGCAGTCCCTTGTCTGAGTCCGGATAGGGAGCTGTTTGGTCACTGTTGTGGTCTGAGCAATGTTTGTGTTTTGTCTGTGTTCAGACATGGTGGCAGGGCAGTCCTGTTTTTGCCTCCATATATCGAAGTCACAGCAGAACAGGTTCTTGTTTCTTGAAAAGCAGCTTGAGGTCTTTGACGAGTTCTTAGGTTGTGGTTCCTGTGGGGACTCACAAGAAACAGGTTTACTGTATTTCAAGACAAGTGTCTAACCCAGGGGTCCCCTAACTACGACCCGCGGGCCACATGCGCCCCGCCATGGGTCTTCAAACTTTTTATAAAAACCGCCCACTTTTGCAGGGCTGGTCAACCTGGTCCCTACCGCGCAACCAAACAGCGCTGCGATTGGCCCACCATGAAAGCTGGACCGCCCACTAGTGGGCGGTAGGGACCAGGTTGACCAGCACTGCAAAAGTGGGAGGTTTTTATTAAAAGTTTGATGACCCCATTGACCATCTCATTAGCCAAAAGCAGGTCCATTGTTCCCATTGAAATACTGGTCAGTTTGTTGATTTAAATTTACTTGTTCTTTTTTTTTACAGAGGCAGAGATAGACAGGGACAGACAGACAGGAACGGAGAGAGATGAGAAGCATCAATCATCAGTTTCTCGTTGCACGTTGGGACTTCTTAGTTGTTCATTGATTGCTTTCTCACATGTGCCTTGACCGTGGGCCTTCAGCAGACCGAGTAACCCCCTGCTGGAGCCAGCGACCTTGGGTCCAAGCTGGTAAGCTCTTTGCTCAAGCCAGATGAGCCCGCGCTCAAGCTGGCGACCTCGGGGTCTCGAACCTGGGTCCTTCCGCATCCCAGTTCGACGCTCTATCCACTGCGCCACCACCTGGTCAGGCTAAATTTACTTGTTCTTTATTTTAAATATTGTATTTGTTCCTTTTTTTTTTTTTTTACTTTAAAATAAGATATGTGCAGTGTGCATAGGGATTTGTTCATAGTTTTTTGTTTGTTTGTTTTTGTATTTTTCTGAAACTGGAAACGGGGAGAGACAGTCAGACAGACTCCCGCATGCGCCCGACCGGGATCCACCCGGCACGCCCACCAGGGGCGACGCTCTGCCCACCAGGGGGCGATGCTCTGCCCCACCGGGCATCGCTCTGCCGTGACCAGAGCCACTCTAGCGCTTGGGGCAGAGGCCAAGGAGCCATCCCCAGCGCCTGGGCCATCTTTGCTCCAATGGAGCCTTGGCTGCAGGAGGGGAAGAGAGAGACAGAGAGGAAGGAGGGGGGGTGGAGAAGCAAATGGGCGCTTCTCCTATGTGCCCTGGCCAGGAATCGAACCAGGGTCCCCCGCACGCCAGGCCGACGCTCTACCGCTGAGCCAACTGGCCAGGGCTGTTCATAGTTTTTTTTATAGTCTGGCCCTCCAACGGTCTGAGGGACAGTGAACTGGCCCCCTGTGTAAAATGTTTGGGGACCCCTGGTCTAACCGGCTATCCCTGTGAGCTTTACTGCAGTTGAGATGCTTCAAAGGACCTGAAGAAGGCCCTTCTATCTGGGTTGTAGTTGGGATGCTGACAGTTGTCCTTCCAGGTTTTTAAATAGACCATGGCCCCTGGTTTAACAAGACAGAGTGACGCTGTCTGAGGCTGATGTTCTGTGCAAGTTTTATGTTCCACAGGAGGACGCCACGCCCAGCTGAGAGCACCACACCCGCTTCCCGGGGCCAAGGACAGCTTTTCACTTGTTCACCCTGCACAACTGGCCACACATTAAGAGAAAGAGATGCCAGCTTTCAATAAACTGGCTCTGCTGGTCTGACATTCAGAAGAAACAAAACAGGTGGGGCTTACGAATTCTCCAAGCTCCCTGCAGCAGACATACTGCCTTTGGAAGACTAATTAAAATTTCATGTCAAAACAATTTAAATGCGAAAAATAGACACTCAGACCAATGGAACAGAATAGAAAGCCCAGAAATAAAACCACATATATATGGTCAAATAATCTTTCATAAAGGGGCCAACAACACACAATGGAGAAAAGAAAGCCTCTTCAACAAATGGTGTTGGGAAAACTGGAAAGCCACATGCAAAAGAATGAAACTCGACTACAGCCTGTCCCCGTGTACTAAAATTAATTCAAAATGGATCAAAGACCTAAATATAAGACCTGAAACAATAAAGTACATAGAAGAAGACATAGGTACTAAAATCATGGACCTGGGTTTTAAAGAACATTTTATGAACTTGACTCCAATGGCAAGAGAAGTGAAGGCAAAGATAAATGAATGGGACTACATCAGAATTAAAAGTTTTTGCTCAGCAAGAGAAACTGATATCAAAATAAACAGACAGCCAACTATATGGGAACTGATATTTTCAAACGACAGCTCAGATAAGGGCCTAATATCCAAAATTTACAAAGAACTCATAAAACTCAACAACAAACAAACAAGCAATCCAATAAAAAAATGGGAAGAGGACATGAACAGACACTTCTCCCAGGAAGAGATACAAATGGCCAACAGATATATGAAAAGATGCTCAGCTTCATTAGTTATTAGAGAAATGCAAATCAAAACTACAATGAGATACCACCTCACCCCTGTTAGATTAGCTATTATCAACAAGACGGGTAATAGCAAATGTTGGAGAGGCTGTGGAGAAAAAGGAACCCTCATTCACTGTTGGTGGGACTGTAAAGTAGTACAACCATTATGGAGGAAAGTATGGTGGTTCCTCAAAAAACTGCAAATAGAACTACCTTATGACCCAGCAATCCCTCTACTGGGTATATACCCCAAAACCTCAGAAACATTGATATGTGAAGACACATGTAGCCCCATGTTCATTGCAGCACTGTTCACAGTGGCCAAGACATGGAAACAACCAAAAAGCCCTTCAATAGAAGACTGGATAAAGAAGATGTGGCACATATACACTATGGAATACTACTCAGCCATAAGAAATGATGACATCAGATCATTTACAGCAAAATGGTGGGATCTTGATAACATTATAAGGAGTGAAATAAGCAAATCAGAAAAAAACAAGAACTACATGATTCCATACATTGGTGGAACATAAAAATGAGACTAAGAGACATGGACAAGAGTGTGGTGGTTACCAAGGGTGGGGGGGGAGGGAGGACATGGGAGGGAGGGAGGGAGAGTTAGGGGGAGGGGGAGGGGCACAGAGAACTAGATGGAGGGTGACGGAGGACAATCTGACTTTGGGCGAGGGGTTTGCAACATAATTTGATGACAAAATAACCTAGACATGTTTTCTTTGAATATATGTACCCTGATTTATTAATGTCATCCCATTACCATTAATAAAAATTTATTAAAAAAAAAAACAAAAAAACAATTTAAATGCAAGAGCAATGAAAACACTGAGTTTTACTTATTGTGGGTACAGTCTAGAGAGAGTTCCAGAAACTGATCTACTTTAAAACTGTAATAATCTTTGGAGGGGATTATCATGGATGCTAAACAATTTACTTTTAACTTGTTATAGTTGGTGTGTGTGTGTGTTAAAAAAAAAAAAGCACACTTTCTATTTTCATGACCTTGAATATAGGTGTGCTGTTATCCCCTCCCCCCCACCCAACCCACAACACGTGAGAGTTGTTTTAACAAAGGAATGTGTCTAGAATAAATACAGTGTGTCCGTAAAGTCATGGTGCACTTTTGACCGGTCACAGGAAATCAACAAAAGACGATAGAAATGTGAAATCTGCACCAAATAAAAGGAAAACCCTCCCAGTTTCTGTAGGATGATGTGGCAGCATGTGCGCATGCGCAGATGATGACGTAACACCGTGTATACAGTGGAGCAGCCCACGGCCATGCCAGTTGAGATGTGGACGGTACAGAGGAAAGTTCAGTGTGTTCTGTGGCTTGCTAAATTCGAATCCATGACCAAAATGCAACGTGAATATTGGTGTGTTTATAACGAAGCGCCACGACATTAATCACTTAAAACAGAGAATCACAGACGTTATTCACTCTGTTACACCAGACGTCCTTACCGTGTGTGGCAAGAACTTCACTATTGTTTGGATGTGTGTAGGGCAACAAATGGAGCCCACATCGAACTGCACTGAATAGGTATGAAAACTGGGAGAGTTTTCCTTTTATTTGGTGCAGATTTCACATCTCTATCATTTTTTTGTTGCTTTCCTGTGACCCGTCAAAAGTGCACCATGACTTTACAGACACACTGTATATGGTTACCAAATTCATACTATTCAGGGGGAAAAAAAATGAAATAATACAGTGTTGTTGTTTGAAGGAAGATGCCAGGACCCCAACCATCAGCAAGCTCCCCAGGCTAGTGTGGGAGCCCAGACGCTGACCCCAGGGCTCTAGACTCCCAGCTTTAACCAGACGTAACACTTCCTCTCAGTCTGCTCCGGGGGCAGAGACATTTTCTGTCTCGTTTCCCGCATGGTGCCTGATGATTTAGAGGTGCTCAATAAATGAATGGATAAACTACGCTTTAAAAAAACAGAGAAACAAAGCACAGTTCTGTAAAGTCAGCGTTCTGGAACTGTGAGAAACTTTAGTTTAGAGCAGGGGTCTCAAACTCGTGGCCCATGGGCCGCATGCGGCCCGCCGAACAATTTTGTGCAGCCCGCAGACTAATCCACGAAGTTCAAAATATTTTGGATAAAATTAAGTAAGCCTAGGGGCCTACTTGTATTTTTCATTTCTCTAGCATCCTAGCTAGATATTAGCTTAGTTAACAGCAGTTGTGATGCGAACTACAGTTTCTGGTCGTTTTGTGACACTGAAAAGTGTTGCGTAACAGTTGCCTTTTGTAGACCTAGTGTGGCCCGCCAAAGGGCTGTGATCTTGCTCTGCGGCCCACATGCTGAGTTGAGTTTGAGACCCCTGGTTTAGACTCTGTTATTCAAGCAATGGTCTGCAATGAGTAGCCTCAGCACCACCTGGGATCTTGTCCAAAATGAAGAATCTTCAGCTCCACCCAGAGCACTGAATCAGAATCTGCTTGTTAACAAGACTCCCAGGTGATCAACAGGCCTATGAAAGTTTGAGATATGCTGTAATAGAGTCATAGCCAATGTTTCTCAGCCCAGGCATGCTATCGGTGTAGGAAGATTTTGTTTTTTTAACTTTCAATTACAGTTGATGTTCAATATTATTTTATATTAGTTCCAGGTGTACAGCGTAGTGGTTAGACAACCATATGCTTTTTTTTTTTTTTTTTTAATTTATTTTTCTGAAGCTGGAAACGGGGAGAGACAGTCAGACAGACTTCCGCATGCGCCCGACCGGGATCCACCCGGCACGCCCACCAGGGGGCGACGCTCTGCCCACCAGGGGGCGATGCTCTGTTGCGACCAGAGCCACTCTAGCGCCTGGGGCAGAGGCCAAGGAGCCATCCCCAGCGCCCGGGCCATCTTTGCTCCAATGGAGCCTCGCTGCGGGAGGGGAAGAGAGAGACAGAGAGGAAGGAGAGGGGGAGGGGTGGAGAAGCAGATAGGCGCTTCTCCTGTGTGCCCTGGCCGGGAATCGAACCAGGGACTTCTGCACAGCAGGCCGATGCTCTACCACTGAGCCAACCGGCCAGGGCCACCATATGCTTTATAGAGTGATCCCCTCATACTTCAAGAACCCACTTGGCACCATATAGTTATTATAATATTGTTGTCTGTATTTCCTATACTGTACTTTGTATCCCCGTGACTATTTTGTAACTACCAATATGTACTTCTAAATACCTTTACCTTTCTCACCTAGCCCCCAAACCCTTCCTCTCTGGCAACCATCAGTTTGTTCTACTGTATTTGTAAGTCTGTTTTTGTTTTGTTTATTTTGCTGTTTAGATTTTACGTATAAGTGGAATCTTAGGGTATTTGTCTTTCTCTGTCTGACTTATTTCACTTAACCTAATACCCTCTAGGTTGTGGGAAGCTTTTAATACATATAAATATTTGGGTCCCATCTCCAGAGAATTTGATGTGTGGTCAGGCTTGAAGATCCTTGATTGTAGCTCAGTATCCTGTGTGACCTTACATGAGTTACTTTGCCTTTCTGTGCCTGTTTTCTTATCTGGTCAATGGGCTTCTCAATGCCCTCTAGCCAAAGTCCCTCGGGAATACATAGCAGTCGAATGAAGTTGATTTAGTGACTTGCTGCAACTTAGGAAATAGCACTTCATAAGGGCGCCATAAGGCGATTCAGAAAGAGGGTGTTGGGAGGGGGTTGTTGCAGGATTTGAACTTGTGCTGGGTGATTTGGGAGAGAATTAATGACTGTGTGGTGTTGGTTTGGATTGGGTGCTGTCTGGAGGCAGGAGCAATTCCGTTATACCTTAATTTTTATCCCTCAGATGTGAGAGGAACAAAGGCATAATTGATAAAAGCTGTCTGTAAAGCCAGAAGCCAAGGCCACCATCACAGCAGCCTGGCCCATGCAGGTTCACATTGGATTCGGACAGTCGGTAAAGAAACAATGGAGCCAAAAACTGATGGGCCATTAGCTTTAATCCTAGCTTGCAACCGGCAGGCAAGTAAAAAACACACACTGGGCTCCAAAACTCACTCACATTCAGTGCTCACAAAGCTACTGCCTTATCCAAGTTTCCTAGAATCAAGGTTTCTAGCTCACCAGACTATTCACCTCTGTTCCCTATCTCCTTCCTTCTCCCCACACAAACTGCACAAATTGGCTTCTCACTCAACACTCTGCCATCTTGGCTGCTTCTCCTGGCCTCCTCCACGTGGCCTTTCTCTGCTCTCTGCTCTCTGCTCTCTCCTCTAATATTAATCTCAGGAACTAAGAGCGCAAGCTCCTATTCTGCCCTATTTTATAGTGTAGAAATCCAAACCTTTAATCCAATATACAAAATAGGGAAGTCTCTAATACAAATTTACTTATCTGAGTCAAGATGGGATTGTACCACCCCACATCAAAAAGGGTGGGAAAGGCTTAATCCCAAAACCAAGCCCCAGGCTACAAGGATCCTGCCTGCCCACAGCCCACAGAGACACACATTAATATCACCTGGGCAATGGCCTCCACGTGGGCAGCGCCATCTTTAACAAAGTGAGCATAATATATTTTATCTGCCCAACACTGTCATTGATGAAGCAGTCACTATATCAGCTGTTGGGTGACAGGGCATTTGGTCATTTGATGGTTTGGCTTGTGTTCCTGTTTTGTTTGTGTTTAGATACAATTTCAAAGTGATTCTGCTTTTGTTGTGCTCCGTCATGGTCACAGAGTAGGCTTGTCTATTGCTGTTGGTGTATGAAATTGTCTCTATCCAACGTGTAACAAATATGTGTATTTTGTGGTACTGTCCTAGAACTCCAGCGTGTATTTTACCTTCACACCACATCTCAAACCAGACCAGCCACATTTCAAATATTTCCGAGTCACAGGTGGCTAGTAGCTCCTGTTTTGGAAAGTACCACCATAGAGAGTGATTTTGCAGATTAAATTAGGTAACGGTTAAAGTAATTAGTTCTTGGCCTCAAGTAATTAGCCCTTGGCTCAATACATCTTAGCTATCATTATTGTCACTGATCCAATACAGGCAGAAATGATAGGAGCCTCATCCAGGGGAAGGCTGGAATGGATGTAACAGAAAGAGTAAAATATTAATTAACGCCCTGAAGAGTCTAGAGGGAGTTTTGTGCTGCCAGAAAGTAATGGCTCTTTAAATATACATTAGATTAAACATTTTTATTTTCTTGCTCAAATCTTCTAGACCCTTATTTTTCTCTGCTTCATCTACCAGTTTAATATACCTGATAGTGATATGTTAAAATTTTTTACCATGCCCTTGGCAGGTTGGTTCAGTGGTAGAGTGTCAGCCCACTGTGTAGATGTCCCAGGTTCAATTCCCGTTCAGAAAACACAAGAAAAGTGCCCATCTGCTTCTCCACCCCTTCCCTTCTCGCTTCTCTCTTTCTCTCTTTCTGTCTTTCTTTCTTCCCCTCCTGCAGTTATGGCTTGATTGGAGCGAGTTGGCCCCCAGCACTGAGCATGGCTCAGTGGCCTCTGCCCCAGGTGCTAAGAAGAGCTCGGTTGCTGAGCAATGGAGCAACACCCCAGATGGACAGAGCATCACCCCCTAGTGGACTTGCCAGGTGTATCCCCATTGAGGCCCATGTGGGAGTCTGTCTCTGTCTCCCCTCCTCTCACTGAATAATAATAATAAATTGTACTATAATCATGGATTCATAATTTTTGTTGTTTTTTTTTTTTGTTTTACTGCAAAAAGCTTTATTTTCAATTGGTCCAACGCATAGAAGAGGGCTCCCGTGTGATTAAAAGAATGCCTTGTGGTTGCAGGGAGAGAGAGGCACAGGCAGATGCAGGACACCAGGGTGCTGCAGAGGGGTAGGGAGGGCCGCCCCTCAGAGGCCTCTGGGCTCCAAAGGCTCCTAGCCTTGCTTGAGGGGGAGCCTTTAGAGACCCGCCCAGCCCAGCCTGGGGGCCGCCAGCTTCGCAGGTTAGTCAGATATCGCCCATCTTTTTGATGAGTTTCACTTGCTCATCCAGGAAATGGTTCTCCAGGAAGTCACAGAGCTGAGTGTCCCTGCGGGCAGAACTCAGGGCACGCAGAACCCAAAGGCCTGGTTCAGGTTCTTCTCCAGGACCGTGGCAGCTTCCATGGTGTCCTGATCCCCGCCCCAGCCATCTTGGGAGGCTCCTGCGCGTCCTGAAAGTGGTCTCGCTGGTTTTGCACCTTCAAGGACCCTGGGCTCAGCCAACTCGTGGAGGAAGCGGCCCACGCCCTCCAGGGGCGCATCACTCAGGTGGAAGTACAAGCCCGCGGAGAGGTAGGTGTGGGAGGATCGCAGAGGCGGGGTGACCGCGCTGATGGCAGTCTCCACTCGGCTCCGTGGAATACGGTGATTCTGACCGATGTGGCAGCTCACGGTTGCTAGACAACAAGGAGTTAAGCTTGAAGGAGGCGTTGGCTGGTCTGGGAGGCCCAGGACCACTGAGGTGGAAAACAGGTGCACTGTGTTCGTAGGCTGGACGAGGGGTCGTCCCTCGGTCTGTTCCCGTCGGAACGGTACTGGAGCGAGAGACAGATCCGGGGACCGCCAGAGCCCTGCCATGGGTTTGTGATTTCCCCTTGCAATTTTATTTGTACATCTTTTATGTATTTTAACGTTAAATTGTTAGGAGCATATATATCAGCAGCTATGGCTAAGTTATATCATTCTATTGTGCACAGGTCTGTGGACATTCAGGATAGTTAGGTGTTTGTGAAAATTCTGAGGCAAACTGGGAAGCGTTTCTTTCTTTTTTTTTTCTTTTTTCTTTTTATATATATTTTCCGAAGCTGGAAACGGGGAGAGACAGTCAGACAGACTCCCGCATGCGCCCGACCGGATCCACCCGGCACGCCCACCAGGGGCGATGCTCTGCCCACCAGGGGGCGATGCTCTGCCTCTCCGGGGCGTCGCTCTGCCGACCAGAGCCACTCTAGGGCCTGGGGCAGCGGCCAAGGAGCCATCCCCAGCGCCCGGGGCCATCTTTGCTCCAATGGAGCCTTGGCTGCGGGAGGGGAAGAGAGAGACAGAGAGGAAGGAGGGGGAGTGCGGGTGTGGAGAAGCAAATAGGCGCTTCTCCTATGTGCCCTGGCCGGGAATCGAACCCGGGTTCCCCCGCACGCCAGGCCGACGCTCTACCGCTGAGCCAACCGGCCAGGGCGGGAAGCGTTTCTCTTGATACCATTTTATACCCCCTTGGTCACATCCCTCATGTCCCATTCCCACCTATTCTCACAGGTGGGATCAGGTATTACTTTTGGCTTTTATGCCTCTTTAATTTCTTTTAAATTTGCTTTTTTTGGTCTTTTTTTTAAAATAATTTTTTTTTATTTATTCATGTTAGAGAGGAGAGAGAAGGGAGAGAGAGAGAGACAGAGAGGGAGAGAGAGAGGAGAGAGAGACAGAGAGAGAAGGTGGGGATTTTTTTTGTCTTTTATGCATTTGATATATTTTAAAGAATTAGTTTGGCCCTAGCCAGATGGCTCAGTGGGTTGGAGCATTGACCCGAAGCATAGAAGTTGCTGGTTTGTTTCCCTATCAGGGCACAGACAGGAACAGATCAATGTTTCTGTCTCACTCCCTCTCTCTCCCTTTCTCACTAAAATCAATCAATAAAAATTAAATTAAAAAAGATTAGTTCGTTTGGGTGGGGGGTAATTGTTGAACATTCCTTGATTAGATTCAGGTGATGCATCCCAGCTGGGCTATTATGAAAGTAACATTAGGTTCTTAGTATATTTTATCTGGTAACATGTAATGCTCATCTGTTTCTCATTGTTGTTAATTTTGATCACCTGGTGATCACTGACTGGCTAGTATTTTCCCCTTTTAACTATTAAGCAATCTGTGGGGAGCACTTTTCAGACCATGCAAATATCCTGCTCCAGTATCCATTGATGATTCTTGTCTGAAACAATCTGTAGCACGATGGTTACAAATGATGGCTTTCTAACTCTAGCATGCTTTCCACGTGTATCAGTTGGCATTCAAAATTCTATTGCAAGCAATGATCCTCCTCTCTCTCTCATTTCTATTTACTATTCTATGGACTCATGGATTCCTGAATGTTTCCAAATGCTTTAACATGAATTAACTGACATTATTATTATCATTATTATGATGATGTTATTTTAGTGAGAGGAGGGGAGGCAGAGAGATAGATTCCTGCATGCACCCTGACTGGGATCCACCCAGCAAGCCTGCTAGGAGGTGATGCTCTGCCCATCTGGGGCTGTTGCTCCTTTGCAGTCGGAGCCATTTTTTATGGCCTGAGGCAGAGGCCATGGAGCCATCCTCAGCACCCGAAGCCAACTCGCGTCAATCCAGTCATGGCTGTGGGAAGGGAAGAGAGTGGGAAGAGGGAGAAGTGGAGAAGCAGATGGGCGCTTCTCCTGTGTGTCCTGATCAGGAATCGAACCCGGGACTTCCACATGCTGAGCTGACACTCTACCACTGAGCCAACCAGCCAGGGCCAATTAACTGACTTTTAAAAGTATCTTTTTATATTAGTTCTGTTCTTTAAAATCTACTTTTTCATGTGCCAGTACCACCTGGGCTTTGTTCATTCTTAAAGCTGTGTCTGTGGTTGAGAGTCTAGAAAAATAAGTCTTTTCCCCCATTACTTGTTATTTTTGGAGTTTCTTTTGAGCTTTCCTCCAATTTATTGTTCTGGATAAATTTTAGAACTATCTTTATACATTTATTTACCCCCCCCCCCCATGTCTTTTCTCCTCACTGTTTTTCCTCAACTCTGGTGGAATGTGATAGAGCTGCACTGGACCTAGACACCAGTTTGGAAATAAGGCAGTTTTATGATATGTAGTCTTTTCATCAGGAACAGGTCTACTCTCCATTTATTCAAGTTTTAATGAGATCAATGATATCTATAATGAGCATACCTTCTATAACAAGAAGCATAGGGTGCACAGGTGTGCTATCACTCTGTGGGATTCTCGAATGACTTTCAGTCTTTGCAAGAATGTCACTATAGTGCTGATGTCAACCATGAGGAAAGCAGATAAAACCACCAAGGAAGTGGGAAACAAAACAGAACAAAATGCAGATCCTTCAATAGGTTCATTTTATTCCCTTAGCAAATAAGCCTTCTGGAGAGTCTACATGTCACCTGCCAGGCACTGTGCTAGATGAGGGGACACGGAGGAGAAGGCAGACCAGAGAAGAGTATAAAATTAAATGGATACAAGGAAAAATCTCTAATAGGCTCATTGCCTTTACTTCTTGTATATTCCTTTTGGAGGTCTTCCCAGGCCACTTGTAAGATCTGCTAGTGATGGGGACACAGAAAGGAACAAACCATAGGCCCTGCCCCTGGGAGTTCACAGAAGACTAAGGGTTACAGGGGTGAAGTCTAATAAAGTGGGGTGAAACGATCATAATCTTGTCTGTCAAATTTCAAAAATCTTGACCATGGTGCAGCCCGTGAGAGCTTGTAGAAAATGCTTTCGAAGCTAGATAATAGGAAGCCCTGCTTGGTACAGTAAATCAATGGCTGGGAAATTATTAATAGTTCAATGATGAATGTCAGTAAAACGTTATATGATGAATTAATTCACAACATGTTAAACTTACAGCCTGTGGAAACTGCTCCTACATAAGAGCACCTGGGGCAGAAAATGTCTGTTGGAAAGAGAGTCTATCTCATCATTTCAAAGGGGTTTTTTTTTTTTCTTCTTGAGAAAAATAGAATTTAAAATCTGGAAACTTTCCCTGAGAGCTTCACTCTCTACATCCTGCCCAGAGAGATAGAACAGCCCTTCTCATGGCTTCGTTTGCAAGTATTCAGCTGTTGGCTTTCTGTGCTCTGCAGTAAGCAATTAAGATCATTGGACGCCACTGTCAATGACAATGAATGGGTCTAAAAAGTGCTTAGCAAACTTCTTTAGCTTTAATTAGCTTCTCAGCACCTTTCAGGAGGCTGTCAATCAACTCCTGGGAGGCGGTCCGGATCACCTGCCTTTGTCAGATTAGTTCAGAGCTCCCGAGGCAAGCATTACCCACCTCCTGGGGGGAAGTGTCACTGCTCAGCTGTGATCTAGAAACACTTAGGCTGTTATCTGTGGTTTAAAGAGATGTCCCCAGGCCTTCACTTATTTGTTGTTCTTTTTCCCCCCCTTTATTCTTCCATCCTTTCTTCCCACAGATATTTGGGACACACTGTCTCCAGTGTTTTTCTAACCCCTGAGTTTAAGTCTTCACTAAACAAGAATGGAGTGAATATTTATTGTCCATCTTGTTGTGGATAAATGAAAGGGAATTGATTCTTTCCAGTATTTGAGTAAATTAAAATAGAACCTGAGACTTAGAGTTCAGTTTCAAATTAGCCACTCCCCAAATCCTCCAGTTGGTCTTCCCTTCCTTCCGCCCCACCCTTTTTCTTCTCTTTACAAGGTGGTATCATTATCATAAAAGACATATACACAATAGGACTGTATCTACTTGAAAACATAGACCTGAATATTAATTGTCATGCTGCATGGAAAGATGGAGTGAAGAGAGATGATTATCCCAGAAACCAGGCTAAGAATAAGTGGTTTGCTTTTACTCCGTTTTCTAGGAGTCAGGGTAGAGACGCATGAGGAATTAAATACCTTCCTTTGCTGATTCAAGGAATCACACTCTTTTTCTTTTTTTTTCCTTTTACAGAGAGAGAGAGAGAGTCAGAGAGAGGAATAGACAGGGACAGACAGACAGGAACGGAGAGATGAGAAGCATCAATCATTAGTTTTTCGTTGCACATTGCAAGACCTTAGTTGTTCATTGATTGCTTTCTCATATGTGCCTTGACAATGGGCCTTCAGCAGACCAAGTAACCCCTTGCTTGAGCCAGCGACCTTGGGCTCAACCTGGTGAGCTTTTTGCTCAAACCAGATGAGCCTATGCTCAAGCTGGCGACCTCGGGGTCTCGAACCTGGGTCCTCCGCATCCCAGTCCAACGCTTTATCCACTGCGCCACCGCCTGGTCAGGCAAGGAATCACACTCTTTTTGACAGCAAAGACACACATCTTCCTAACATTACTCCCGAGTGGACTGCGTCACGCTGTCCCCTGTATAAGGAAGGTGGACAGAGTGCTCAGTATCAGGTTTTGTGACAACACGGGCCTCTTTTGGCCTCACAGAGGTGTTTTAGTGAAGATACACACAGCAGTGGTTGTCCAGTGTTAATACCATCCCGATGCTGCCAGCCCAGGTGCCCCCATCAGCAGGCAGGCCGGGTGAAGCCGAAGCCCTTCCTCCCTTGCTGTGCAGCGGCACACTCTCCCCAGGGCTCTGGGCATCTGATGGAGATACTTGGGCCCATCCACCACCCACGGGCTGCAGTGATAGGTGCTTCTGCAGCCCTTCCTGCTTCCCAAGCGGTGGCCTAATGACTGCACCCAGGGCATCAGTTCTTCCAGGAGATTCTGAAAATTCCTAGATGGGATCAAGGGACCATGCGTGGCTCACTGGGAGGATAAACCCAGTCTTAGGAATGGAGGGAGAAAAGTGAGATGAGGAAGGGTGGTTGCTGCCCCTCCTGCAACTTGGGAGAGGAAAGGATATGAACAACATCCTTAGAGTTAGGGGGGAAATGACTGATAAGTAGGTGGTGCTTGAGGAGGAAGCCCTGGCACATTGTACATCAGGGAGCGAGGGACCAGATGTTTTCCTCATCGAGGAGATTTTGAACGCATTTAACTTGGTGCAGCCTTCCTGAGGGTCTGTTTAGTATTGTATCTCCTTGATCCAGTCATTTCACTTCCAGCCCATTTACTTAAGATAATTAATGATGACCGCAAAGATTTAGCTGTAAAAGCATTCACCATAGGATTGTTTCCAATTGCAAAACAACAATACAACCCACCAAAAAAAAGTAACTTTAAGACACTAAAACATATGTTATAAACAAACAAAAAAGACTATGAAATAGCGTGCTCAGTGAATCTCGTTTATTATACAGGTCTAATACATGTCTTAGTAACTGCAAGGTGATATGAAGCTTTTTTATTTTTTTATTTTTTATTTTTTGTATTTTCTCTGAAGCTGGAAATGGGGAGAGACAGTCAGACAAACTCCCGCATGCGCCCGACCGGGATCCACCCGGCACGCCCACCAGGGGCCACGCTCTGCCCACCAGGGGGCGATGCTCTGCCCCTCCGGGGCGTCGCTCTGTCGCGACCAGAGCCACTCTAGTGCCTGGGGCAGAGGCCAAGGAGCCATCCCCAGTGCCCGGGCCATCTTTGCTCCAATGGAGCCTCAGCTGCGGGAGGGGAAGAGAGAGACAGAGAGGAAGGGGGGGGGGTGTGGAGAAGCAAATGGGCACTTCTCCTATGTGCCCTGGCCGGGAATCGAACCCAGGTCCCCCGCACGCCAAGCCGACGCTCTATCGCTGAGCCAACCGGCCAGGGCCTGAAGCATTTTTTTTTAAGTTTTGAAAATCCATTACTCCTTTTCTTTGGTGTCCTCTTAAAATCAAACTGGGTGATTGATCCATAATAGTCTTTCCTAATTTTTATTTAGTTACTTAGTGGTTTCTCCAAATGTGTCTATCCTTTCAGTGAGAACAGGAAACTAGCTCAGGCTCAACACAGAATCAAGTAACTGAGAGCTCAGGAGGTAACAGAGAAGACCCCTCCCCGGCCAGACAAGTAGTTCCACACAGACACCAGCAAATGAGAAGTTACGAATCTCCATGTCTGGGGAGCACCCAGATTCTAAACAGCTCAGGCCCTTTTCTGCATGATGGTGAAAGAAAAGACTATCTAGAAGATTTCTTAAAGTTGGCCGGATCATTGGCCTTTTGTGTTTGATAAATTAGAACAACCTATCAAATAGGAGAAATGACTCACCCATAGACGTCCTCTGGGGGCCTCCCATCCGTGAAGAGGTGGGCAGAGGCCAAGAGTGCCTATCTGTACTGTCCAAGGCTCCTTACCATCTCATTAGATGAAGGGGAAATTAGGACATTGGCCTTAAAAAGCTGCGAGAGTTCTCTATTTAATTAGAATTTGAACCAATGCTTAGTTTTTTAAAAAGTTGGCTCAGCAGTTTCAGCTGGTAGGACCTCCTTGGTATTCTGGAACCGCAGGAGTTTTTGTTGGTTTTTTTTGTATTTTTCTGAAGCTGGAAACAGGGAGAGACAGTCAGACAAACTCCCGCATGCGCCCGACTGGGATCCACCCGGCACGCCCACCAGGGGCGACACTTTGCCCACCAGGGGGCAATGCTCTTGCCCCACTGGGGCGTAGCTCTGCCGCGACCAGAGCCACTCTAGTGCCTGAGGCAGAGGCCAAGGAGCCATCCCCAGCGCCCGGGCCATCTTTGCTCCAATGGAGCCTTGGCTGCTGGAGGGGAAGAGAGAGACGGAGAGGAAGGAGGGGGTGAGGGTGGAGAAGCAAATGGGCGCTTCTCCTATGTGCCCTGGCCGGGAATCGAACCCGGGTCCCCCGCACGCCAGGCCGACGCTCTACTGCTGAGCCAACCGGCCAGGGCCTGGAACCGCAGGAGTTTTTGTTTGTGTTTGTTTGGAGTCTCGTGCTGTTTGACTGCCTGATGTTATCTGCAGGTTTAATCAGTGGACATTAGGCTTCAGACCCTCGCTCAGATCAAACAATAATGGTGGAGGGGGCTCGGGCCGAGGGGGTTCTAGTACTGTCCTGACCTGCAGCCTGGAATGAAAGGGCATACGTTTCCGTCCTTACCGTCGATTCACCTTCATCAGCACCCGACCCGTCCCATACATACTCAGCCCTCTTCTTCTTGGAGGATGGTGGAGCTCGTCCTGCCCATAGAGCGGTTTTGCTCACACGTAAACAGGAGTGACATCACCAAGGTTCCAGTCCAATGGTAAATGACCCTACTCTGCGGGTCCGCTCTTCCTCTCACACTCACTCCTGCCCAGGTCTCGCCCGGCCTCGTTTGGGCAAACCAGCCCTCTTTCAACTCTCTTCCCATCTTAGGTGATGGGCAAAGAGGTGAGAAGCAGAGAAATTAAGGCACACGGTGCACACCTATTCTTCTGGATATGAGGGAGAAACTGCCTCCCAGAAAAGTTGTCTAAACCACGTCTACAGGTGCTGCCAGGGGGAAGGGGGGAGTCCTATCTCCCCATAGCTGAAGAGAGGGCTTATTCAGTGGTACTCATCAAAAATGGTTAGGAGGCCTGACCTGTGGTGGCGCAGTGGATAAAGTGTCGACCTGGAAATGCTGAGGTCGCCGGTTCGAAACCCTGGGCTTGCCTGGTCAAGGCACATATGGGAGTTGATGCTTCCAGCTCCTCCCCCGTCTCTCTCTCTCTTCTCTGTCTCCCTCTCTCTTCTCTCTAAAGTGAATAAATAAAAATAAAAAAAAAAATGGTTAGGAAACTTGGGTGACTGGACCCTGGGGCTCTGCCCGGAATGCATGACTTGGGGTCCAGAGGCAACCTTTAGTTCTTGGCCCTGATCAGAGAAATAATTGACAAGGTATTTGACTTGGAAATGCTACATAATCTCATGAGTCCCAGTTTTCTCATCTATAGAGATGAGAAGGGTAGTTGAGGATTAGATGGGAGACTGTATAAAGCATCTGACTCTGAGTGGTTATTCAACAAATGCCATGTAGATCCTGTTACCTTCAGGTCATAAGGGAGTGGGGCCCTGATGAGGCCTGAGAGAAAAGATTTACTGATTATGATCAGCTCTCAGGCTCCTGTGGGTACACTTCACCCGACATGTCAGCTTCTCCATCTCCACATCAGCTTCTCCATCTCCATGCCAGCTTCTCCATCTCCATGCCAGCTTCTCCATCTCCACGTCAGCTTCTCCATCTCCAGACTTGTTCTAAAGCACTCGGCCATGAACAGAACCGAGTCTTGATCTATCTCAATCTGCATCATAAGAAACTACACTAATGAATAAAATTTTCTCCATTTTTCATCTCAGTAATTTTCCTTAAACCTTTGATATTTGCTGCAGGTGGAGGACAAGTGGAAATAAATACACAAGCAAATTTTAACAACAACAACAACAAACTGGAAACCTCAGACAAGTTAAAACTGACAGCTTGTATCACTTGTGATTGTATCATTGAATTGAGGTACTAAAGCAACATATATCTAAAGCAACCTAAAACAATTTAATACCTATTTGTGCATGAGGTTAAATCGCAGTTCTATTATAAGAAAGGAAAACAAATATACCCATATTTGATGGTGCTCTTCAAAGATAATCATGAGCCCCAGGTTTTTGTGCAGAAAGTCAAGATTTTAGTACAAGCTCATCCAGCCACTTGTTTAGTGAGAACGTGAACAAGCCCCAGGCCTCTCCTGATGCTTGTTTCCTCAATTACCACACAGGATTGATTAAATCTAACATTTGTGCAGTTTTACAAGATGCTAAAGCATTTTCCCACAAGGGTACTATCCTAAGAACATAAAAACACCTTATAATATAGAGTCCTATGCACATATAAAATCTTACTATTATTGCATTTTTATAAAATCTTCACCTTGAATTGCTGTAGGCAGGTTCCCAAATGATTGGCCTGGGTACCACAAATGATGTGTCTGTCCACACATCGAGCTGCTTTAGGCCAATTGTTCTGAACCTTGACTGTAGAGCTTTAAAACATACTGATGTTGGGGGCCCAGCCCTGGAGATCCTGAGAATACTGAACTGGGCCTTTTATTTTTAATTATGTTTGCACTCAACACTTTTTTTTGTGTTAGTTTCAGTTACACAGCAGACATTCACATAGGTTGCAAAGTGTTCCCTCTGATAATTCAAGCACCCACCTGGCACCACAATATTGTTGACTATTCTGCATGCCCTAACCCACACCCCCAAGCCTATTTTGTAATTACCAATTCGTGTTTCTTAATCCCATCACCTTTTCCCTCTCACCCCCAATACCCCTCCCTCTGGCGTTCCATCAGTCTGTTTGAACTGGGGTTATCAAAGCTCCCTGTGTGGTTCTCGCGCGGAGCCCAGGTTGGGAAGCCCTGTGTTAGGTGAAGGTAAGACTTGCCTAAGTGAACCACTGTGAGAATCACCTATGCTTGCCATGGTCCCTTCCTGTGTCCTCTTGCCTAGGTGAGCCTCGTCATAAACATGAATCTCAGTGCTTGGGCCACAGAGCAGTGAGCCCTTCTTTTTATGGGAAGTGGGGTCTTACAAAGGGCATTGGATCCTTCCATCACAACCTTCTTCCTGTGGCAGGTGTGCTGTCATCTGTTTACTGGCTAGGAACATGAGCCATGCAAGTGAGAGAGGAAGAGATGCTGCCTGTTCTCATTGTCCGGGTGAAAAAGTCTAGTTATTTTTTTTGGTTTGGTTTTTATTTTATTTTTTTAATTTTAGAGAGGAGAGAGAGAGAGAAGGGGTGGGGGAGGAGCAGGAAGCATCAACTCCCATATGTGCCTGGACCAGGTAAGCCCAGGGTTTTGAACCGGTGACCTCAGAGTTCCAGGTCAACACTATCCACTTCGTCACCACAGGTCAGGCAAAAAGTCTAGTTTTTTTTTTCTTCTTCTGTATTTTTCTGAAGCCGGAAACGGGGAGAGACAGTCAGACAGACTCCCGCATGCGCCCGACCGGGATCCACCAGCACGCCCACCAGGGGGCGACGCTCTGCCCACCAGGGGGCAATGCTCTGCCCCTCTGGGGCGTCGCTCTGTCGCGACCAGAGCCACTCTAGCGCCTGGGGCAGAGGCCGAGGAGCCATCCCCAGCGCCCGGGCCATCTTTGCTCCAATGGAGCCTCGGCTGCGGGAGGGGAAGAGAGAGACAGAGAGGAAGGAGAGAGGTAGGGATGGAGAAGCAGATGGGCGCTTCTCCTGTGTGCCCTGGCTGGGAATCGAACCCGGGACTTCTGCACGCCAGGCCGATGCTCTACCACTGAGCCAACCGGCCAGGGCCTAGTTTTTTTTTTTTGTATTTTTCTGAAATTGGAAACCGGGAGGGAGTCAGACAGACTCCTGCATGCACTCGACTGGGATCCACTTGGCACGCCCACTAGGGGGCGATGCTCTGCTCATCTGGGGCGTCGCTCTGTTGCAACCAGAGCCATTCCAGCACCTGAGGCAGAGGCCATGGAGCCATCCCCAGCGCCCGGGCCATCTTTGCTCCAATGGAGCCTTGGCTGCGGGAGGGGAAGAGACAGAGAGGAAGGAGAGGGGGAGGGGTGGAGAAGCAGATGGGCGCTTCTCCTGTGTGCCCTGGCTGGGAATCGAACCCAGGACTCCTGCATGCCAGGCCGACGCTCTACTACTGAGCCAACCGGCCAGGGCCAAAAAGTCTAGTTTTTATAGATCTTTTCTTATTCACTTTCTTTCCATCAGGTTTATTATTATTATTATTTGCCTACTTCCTCTGCTTTGATTCATGTTTTCCTAAATGTCCATTCCCACTGTGGCTCACCTAGGTTCTGCCATCTCCAGTGATATTTTTGGCGTAGGCTAGCTGCCATTAGCAGATTGTAAAGCTGTGTGAGGAGGAGAGGAACACCTCCTTATTAAGCACCAGTCCTCCTTGGTGAGAAGAACGTTGAGGTGTTTCTGCGTTAGCAGAAAAAAATGGACAGTCAGCAACAGTTCTGATGCCATCTCCAGTGCATCATGTAAACACAGCATTTCAGTTACGGAAATTTATGTTGGATGCCCAAGAAAGCCATTTATTATCATTCCTTCTGATACAGTGCCATTATACAGTCATCCATGTGTCTTTGTCAGGGCTTTTGTGATGGAGAGTTTAGTTAGGTCTTTCTCAAATAAGGCAAATTCAGTACAGTGTCAGAACTTGATTGATTTCTTATCTTTTTTGCTAAGAACAACAGCAAGCTTTCTAAATGCCATAATACATACTCAATGCTCCTATAAACTCTGTTTTTAGGAGAATCAAGTTCACCCTATTACTTTCATTCTTCTAGTCGAATGCCCCAGGGGAAATAATTATTCACCTCCTATGCCAGAACAATTCTTTGGCCAGCTGAGTTAAAATCATTTATTTGCTTTTATGGTGTCAGGGGTGGCATTCATTGAGATTAATTTGGCTCATCTGACTTGAACAGGCCACCTCATTAATCTAAAGAGAATGGAAAACACTGTGTGGAATGGACTGCTGTAGGTTCTTTGCAAACATTTAAAAGCAGAAAAGCAGATGAAATGGAGGCTGGCAGCCCCACAGGCTCAGGATGCCGGCTGTCTTCTGGAGGGGACAATGGCACTTTAATTGGGTCCTCTCGTTTGAGGGGATTCCGGCAATTGCTAGAGGCAGAACATGGGTGGCAGTCATCACTGAACTTGGCATGCTTTGAGAGACCACTGTTCTTTTTGGGGCCAAGTTCCCACCTGGTGCAGCAGGAATTACTATATTACCGGAAGCTGGCGGATGAGTCTTTACAGCAAACAGAGCAGTCAAACGGGAAACTGAAGGAGAAAGTCTGTTGTTACGGTAAAGTCAGCTTCACAGAAAACTCCTGAAAGCAGTAGAAACTTTTTCCATCCTTAAGTCAAGTAAACTCTTGTGTGAACTGCTTCCTATCTAGAAAACAGGTAGCACTGAAGTGACATTAGAAAGCTCCTGACGCTGTTTGCCCAAGGGGGCTCACAGTACTGGGACCTACTTCTGTCTGCATTTAAGTGTTTTCTTGAGTGAGCAGTTCAGTAAAACTGGCATCAGTACCATGCCCTACCAGGCATCCCCAAACTATGGCCCGCGGGCCGCATGAGGCCCCCTGAGGCCATTTATCCGCCCCCCCCCCCCCGCCACACTTCAGGAAGGGGCACCTCTTTCATTGGTGGTCAGTGAGAGGAGCACTATATGTGGCGGCCCTCCAACGGTCTGAGGGACAGTGAACTGGCCCTCTGTGTAAAAAGTTTGGGGACCCCTGCAAGCTCATCTACTATAAAACTGTCAAAACCAGATAAGCAGTACTAAGCGTTTTCCCTGACACACTTCCTGCAACAGGGGGGACACACTTCCAAAGCAGAGGCCTTTAGACAAAACAGGCAGTGATGGGGATTTTTAGAGCAATGCCACAGAAGGAAATCAGCCATGGGGGAATACAGCACACTGCAGGCTAGACCACCCTGGCAGGCTAGTGCCACACAAGTGATGGCATTGTTTCCACTCCAACAAGAGCAAGGAGCTGCCTGACCTGTGGTGGCGCAGTGGATAAAGCGTCGACCTGGAAATGCTGAGGTCACCGGTTTGAAACCCTGGGCTTGCCTGGTCAAGGCACATATGGGAGTTGGTGCTTCTAGCTCCTCCCCCTTCTCTCTGTTTCTCTCTCTCCCTCTCCCTCTCTCTCTCTCCTCTCTAAAAATGAATAAATAAAATTAAAAAAAAAAAAAAAAAAAAAAAAAAAAAAAAGAGCAAGGAGTCCTACAGACACTTGAAGGTATTCACGTGAGAGCATACATCCCAGAGGTCCAAACAGCAGACGGGAGTCAGCAATCTGAATGCTGCTCTTTCCTCCTGGGATGGGTTTTCACTGACTCAGCCAATGGTGTCTTGGTGGCCAGTGACTTAGGATCAGGGTCCAGTTTTGCTGCAAACAGACCAGACTCATTTGACACGTTTTTTTTTTCTTTCCTCAGAGGGTTATTATATATATATATATATAACTAAAAGAAACAGTAAGTTTCTGAATGTAAAACAAGTACTCCTACAGACTGGTAGAATTCATCCTGCAATACCAGGACCCCTGAACAACTGTCTTGTGCCATAACACCTTTTACATTAAAAAACATAGTTCTGGCCCTGGCCGGTTGGCTCAGTGGTGGAGCGTCGGCCTGGCGTGCAGAAGTCCCGGGTTCGATTCCCGGCCAGGGCACACAGGAGAAGCGCCCATCTGCTTCTCCACCCCTCCCCCTCTCCTTCCTCTCTGTCTCTCTCTTCCCCTCCTGCAGCTGAGGCTCCATTGGAGCAAGGATGGCCCGGGCGCTGGGGATGGCTCCTTGGCCACTGCCCCAGGCACTAGAGTGGCTCTGGTTGCGACAGAGCGACGCCCCGGAGGGGCAGAGCACTGCCCCCTGGTGGGCGTGCCGGGTGGATCCCGGTCGGGCGCATGTGGGAGTCTGACTGTCTCTCCCCGTTTCCAGCTTCAGAAAAATACAAAAAAAACCCAACAACAACAAAAAAACAAAACATAGCTCTGTACATACTTCATCATATAGCTCAAGACGTGGTCTGGGTCCATTTACAAAATTTACCTTTGGAAATATAAACTGTAAAAGTCATCCTTATATTACAGCCCTTGTGAAAAGTTGAAGTAGGTCTTTGTCTCAGCATTAAAGGTTACAATATGCACTATTAGCTGACCCTGAATTACTTAAGTCTCCTTGAAAGTTATATCCTTACATATACTTTGTGCAAGAAATGCTCTGAAATTTCAGTGTTAGTGACAGCTTGGCATCACCCAATGTTCGTGCACTGAGCCAGGACCCACTGTGGCGTCAGGACTAACCAACACTATCATTTCAGCTCCAGCTACCCTAGTGAGTAAATTAAGGGCTCTGGAAAGGAAGGACAGCCAAGACTTAGTATATCTCTTTTTTGAATTTATTTTTTAAATTGATTTTATAGAGAAAGGAGGGAGAAACAATGACTTGTTCCACTTATTTTATGCATGTCTATTTTTTGAGACAGGGAGCGGGATTAGAAGCATCAATTTGTAACTAAGGCACCTTAGTTGTTCATTGCTTCTTATGTGTGCCCTGACTGGGGGTGGGGGGTGGGGACTCGGGACTCTAGCTGAGCCAGTGACCTTGGGCTTAAGCCAGTGACCTTTGGGCTCAAGCCAGCGACCATGGAATCATTTTGATGATCCCACACTCAAGCTGACGAGCCTGCGCTCAAGCTTGCAACCTCAGGGTTTTGAACCTGGGCCCTCAGCACCCAGATCCACACTCTATCCACTGTGCAACCACTGGCCAGGCTTATGTGTTCATTTATTGACTCTTGTATGAATCTTGACTGGAGACTGAACCCACAACCTTGGCATATTGGGACAATGCTTTATCCAGCTAGCGCAGATAACTCTTAAAGTAGGTCTGCCTTGATCAGTTGTTATTCCCGAAGCCTACAGAACTTATCTAAGACTCCATATTCATCGGTGTTATAACCACGTATAAATTGAGCTGGAAAAAAATATCTAATTTCAGTGAAATATGGTTACAAAATGTTTCCCCATTTCAAGCCCAAATCAGGATCAAAGTGGGCTCCACTGCTGAGAACTGAATTGCTTCCACACCTGTCCAGGAGCCAACGCTGCTCAGCAGCAGGTCACTAGCATGGGGTCCGGACAGGTGAGCAAGTCAGTGTCCAGACCATGTATTCCTCTACCCATAGTAGGCAAAGTTACATTTTTCTTGAGTTGAATGTTTAGTGACAGGTGCTCTAGTTAGAAAGTGAAGTGAGGCTTTTCGCTAGCAAATCACGTGTTTTGCTTAGTGTTAGAGCAGGCACTCTGGCTTATCTAGTCCATAGCTATAGAGAAGGCTTCCTCCTTCCCACCTGGTTCATTAGAACACTTCTGGGCCACTGAAGTCTGCAAAAGCAGGATCTCGATTCTCAATAGACGGGTGGCTTGCACAAGGTGCTGGCGGTGGAAAAGGGAGGGGCTGTGAGAGGTGGTACGTGGGAGTAGATGCTCTGCTGTCTGGCTCTAGAAGCCAGGGCTCACATTTGTAATCCTAAAAGGTGATCACTCGCTTTCTCTTTAAAACTCAAGTGCAGATCCACGGTGCACCTGCAGACGGTGGTGGGCTCGGGACGGGCTCTCGAGGAGGCTCCCTGCCTTCAGCACACATGCCTTGGACAAAGGACTGCAGAACAGATCCTTGCTCTCATTCTGTCACTGGCTAGTTCAGATGCTATGATTCCACGATTGTTTCCCCAGTAGTAACTGTTCATTTGCCTTGCCAAGACAATAGCCACTTCCCATCACTTGATCAGCAAACGTGACATATCTGTAAGTTCATTCAAACCTTTTGATCATATGTAGCTAAAGAATTAAGGCATACAGTAATCTGAATTTCAGAGTTAAGTAAGCCTAAGTTCCTAAGCATAATATGGATCATACCTAACTAGTTTTAAGCAGTTTAGGTTTGGATATTCTTGAATTTACAAGTTCACATAAATTTTAGAATCAGGCCTTGGCTGGTTGGTTCAGCGGTAGAGCGTGGGCTCGGTGTGTGGAAGACTCGGGTTCAATTCCCGGTCAGGGCACACAGGAGTAGTGACCTTCTGCTTCTCCACCCTTCCTCTTCTCTCTTTCCCCCTCCCTCTCCAGCAGCCATGGCTTGAATGGCTCAGCAGTTTGGCCCCAGGCCCTGAGAATGGTTCCATGGCCTGCCTCAGGTGAAACAGCTTGGTGCTTTAGTTAGAAACATAGCCAAGCAATGGAGCAGTGGTGCCAGATGGGCAGAGCATTGCCCTGTAGGGGGCTTGCCAGCTGGATCCGGGTCGGGGAGCATGCAGAAGTCTGTCTCAGCCTCCCTGCCTTTCGCGTAATAAAAAGATAAAGTAGATCAGTTTGAACAATTCTATGTAAGTCCCGTTGAGATTTTAAAAATAGGATTGAATTCCTTACAATATTTTCTCATTCACAACCATAAATTGCTTTCCATTATTTTTCTTTTATGTCCTTCTACAAAGTTTTATTTTCACCAGTAACACTCTAGCAAATTTGTCATGCTTTTTTCCAGGTAACCTTTTAAAAAAATTTGCTATTGTGGATGGTATCCATTTTCCCTCCACAAAATTTCCCAATTAAATATTGCTAGTATATGTTTGTATATTAATCTTGTATTCAGTCACCTTTTTGAACTTTCTTTATTGGTTCTGTCCAATAAAGTTAATTGTCCTTGGTATTCTAGATAGATATTTCTTATAAACAGTAAAATTTGTTCTCACTTTCCAATATTTATATCATTACTTTTTTGTGCCACATGCTCTCGTTAGGACCTCCAAGAACACTGTTGAACAGAGCTAGTAAAGGGCGCCTTTGGTTTGAGCTGAGAAGAATGCATTTAATATTTTACCCTTGAGTATGATGTTTATTTGAACTACCTTTCAACAAGTTCAGGAATTTCTAGGTTTATAAGTTAATGTTTTTAATAATAAAAAAAATGTGATGGAAAGCAATACTTACTCCAGTTTAAAATGATTCTTTTTGAGGAACTCATGATTAAAGATAAATATCTAATAGTTCAATGTGTTACTTTGGTACCTGGGAAGCTCTGAGTATAACAAGTGCATGCCACGGCCTGCTCATCTATATTATACTGGCATCATTCCTTCCCAACCGTCCACCTAATTTGATTTACATCTTCATATTTTCCCCTTACTTTTCCATGTCAGAGCCTGTCAATGTCCGCAAATCTTTAACAGAATGAGATAAAGTATAAATAAAAAATTTTAAAAGACGTGGCCACACTTAGATTTAAAATTAAGAATGAGAGAAATGTGATATGGGCAGGAATATACTATAGGACTTTTTAACAACATCCCTTGGTTATCAGGAAATCACATGGAGACCTAACACCATGGTTAGTAAGTCTCTTGGGTGGTTGTATGAACGATGTCTCAGAAAATGTTGAGTTAATACGCACTCTGTGGGGCCAGAGGAATCTGGTCCACAGTAAATCCAGTAGTTAAATGAGGCCTGTTTATACAGGACTTACATGGTTAAGCTTAATTATGTCAGAAATAGCCATTAGTAAACACATTTTAATTTCATACAATGAAGCGAAACCCAGCAGCCATTAACATTTTCAAGTAAGAGGTGCTTAATAAAAGTGTGTTGAATGTATGATCCCAGGCCATTTCAAATACTTTCTAGAGGGCATGAAAGAAAAAATGATTATACCTATCTTACAGCTTAGTGATCAAACTAAAAACTATTCTTCTCAACAGAAATGTAAATAGGTCCCCTAATTTATGACAAATATATTTCTGTAATTTAAATAAAAATCTCACTTCCACTCTTTAGGCCTCAAAAATGTAGAAGACTGATAAAATATTTTAGGAAATGGATTATCTAAATATGTTACACCATAGTCCCCCTATGGTTTGCCACTGTCCCATAACCATTCACAAAGGTAAATCTTTAATAAAAGTTAAATTTATGAACATCTAAAGATACCTTGAAAAATATGTAGTAAAAAACCCCACAAATTACAAAGATTTTGCTAATATGCACACCGCCAGTCCATCTAAATTTGGCATATCCAATGGTACTTGATTTATTATTTTAGAGAGAGAAGGGAGGAGCAGGAAGCATCAACCCCTATATGTGCCTTGACCAGGCAAGCCCAGGGCTTTGAACCGGTGACCTCAGCATTTCCAGGTTGATGCTTTATCCACTGTGCCACCACGGGTCAGGTGTACTTGATTTATTTAATGTGGTAATTAAAAATAATTCCATTGGCAGATGAATATTTATGTCCTTGACAAAGGTGACAAGTGTGATGATGTTGTGACTAAGAAAGCAAAACAGAATTCCTGGCTCTGCTGTTGCTGACCCATCAAAGCTACAAAGGATGAGGCTCTCCCATGTCCACTGAGGTCAGGCAAATGTAATAGAAGGTGCGCTGGGTAGACACACATTTTCATCATACAGATTTTCTGGTAGTTCCTCTTCATCTCCATCAGGAAAATATGTCGGGAATGGTAGATTCTTACAGAAATCCTTATAGGCAGGTAGTTTAGAATCTCTGATCTGGGGGAAGGAGGCAAATATCTTATTAGTAAGTGCTACCAATTAAGTTAAAGACAGCTTGTTTTATTTAATATTCATATAATCAAAGTCTAGCTATTCCTATATTTTCTAATTGAATAATGCAACTGTTACTTTTTTTTTTTTTTTAAACAGGGACAGAGAGAGAGAGTCAGAGAGAGGGACAGATAGGGACAGACAGGAACAGAGAGAGATGAGAAGCATCAGTCATTAGTTTTTCATTGCGTATTGCAACACCTTAGTTGTTCATTGATTGCTTTCTCATATGTGCCTTGACCATGGGCCTTCAGCAGACCAAGTAACCCTTTGCTCGAGCCAGCGACCTTGAGTCCAAGCTGTTGAGCTTTTTTTTTTGCTCAAGCCAGATGAGCCCACACTCAAGCTGGCGACCTCAGGGTCTCGAACCTGGGTCCTTCCGCATCCCAGTCCGATGCTCTATCCACTGCGCCACCGCCTGGTCAGGCGCAACTGTTACATTTTAAGTATGTTTTATCCAAATTGGTTTTTCAAATATAAAACGCTGATATAAATTATATACCTAAAAGGTATTACTATCTACTTCTTAATCACTGATTTTATCTATTCATATCTATTTTTATTTTATACCACTGATTTTTTTGAGCTGATGCTAAAATTAGTTTGCCTAATATTTTTATTAGTCTTAATTTTAAGAACACATAATTGAAAATACTGTTTTATTAAGGAAATTAGTTTACATTTAACAAGCAGCATCTCATTTAGGAGCTAAGAACAGAATAGTATTTAGCAAAAAACAATAATAAAGTCGTAAGTCTTTATAATACTGCTATTATCTCTACATTTAAAAAATATGTATGCTTAATAGTCTAAAAATATTCTAATTATATCTGAATTCATAAGCTAAGGAATAGTAGTTACTGATATAATCTAAAATGATGTGTTTTAATTTTAGAAAACATCGTTGGGTTGATTAAAGCTTCTGACTTATTCTACAGCCTTCATTCAGAGAGGAATAAAAAATTACATATAATTATACACACAGAATAAAATAAGCCATAATCATTTTGGCAATAAGAAATGAATAATTTGATTGAAATAAGTACATAGCTGCTAGGAACAGCTAAGTACAGAAAAATATATCTAGTTTAATCTCTCTCATTAAAGTTGTTCCAAAAAATTATCCATAGGTTTCCCAGAAGAAAATAAACCTATTTTTTCCCCAACTAATCTTGGGTTGAACTTTAACTTAGGATAAAAACAGTCATATTCTTTCTAATTTAAACTCTCAGAATTTAAAACTGCCTGACCAGGCGGTGGCGCAGTGGATGGAGCGTCAGACTGGGATGCGGAGGGACCCAGGTTCGAGACTCTGAGGTCGCCAGCTTGAGCGTGGGTTCATCTGGTTTGAGCAGGGGCTCGCCAGCTTGGATCCAGGGTCGCTGGCTCAAGCAAGGGGTTGCTCAGTCTGCTGAAGGCCAGCGGTCAGGGCACATATGAGAAAGCAATCAATGAACAACTGGGGTGTCGCAATGAAAGGCTAATGGTTGATGCTTCTCATCTCTCTCCATTCCTGTTTGTCCCTGTCTATCCCTCTCTCTCTTTTTTTTTTTTGTATTTTTCTGAAGCTGGAAATGGGGAGAGACAGTCAGACAGACTCCCACATGCGCCCGACCAGGATCCACCCGGCACGCCCACCAGGGGCAATGCTCTGCCCACCAGGGGGCGATGCTCTGCCCCTCCGGGGTGTCGCTTTGCCGTGACCAGAGCCACTCTAGTACCTGGGGCAGAGGCCAAGGAGCCATCCTCAGCGCCCGGGCCATCTTTGCTCCAATGGAGCCTTGGCTGCAGGAGGGGAAGAGAGAGACAGAAAAGAAGGAGGGGGTGGGGGGTGGAGAAGCAAATGGGCGCTTCTCCTATGTGCCCTGGCCGGGAATCGAACCCGGGTCCCCGCACGCCAGGCCAACACTCTACCGCTGAGCAAACTGGCCAGGGCCCTCTCTCTGTCTCTTAAAAAAGAAAAAGAATTTAAAACTGAAAATAAAACCCAAGTAAACAAACTATGAAACCAGTAATAAAATTTTCTCTGCTATTTTGATAAATGTAAACATAAATGACCTAAACAGTGAATTCTCAGTTACTTTTACATTTTTATGAATTTATCATGTTTGAGGAACATTTCAGACAAAAGCACTGCTTAAATTTTTTTTTTTTAAATTTCAATGGGGTGACATTGATCAATCAAGGTAAAAAGGTTTAGAGAAAACATCTCCAGGTGCTTAAATATTCTAATTGTAAATGCTACAATACTGTAATTCATTGATTTGAAACATTAATGACGACAGAGGCTCTAAAATTGAGAGCAGAGTCTGCGGCCCAGAGGCGCAAGACTCCTGGGTATGTATTTCTGTGCACTTAATCTTATCTGACTTTATCACTTCCCTGCCTTCAGCCAGACCCCCTCAACTACCTACATCCTTCTTTTTATATTTTTGTATATTGGTAAACCAGTTCAAATTCCTAACCCCAATAAATTCAATAAACAAGAAAAAAGAAAGAAAGGTGGAGGTTAGGCCACACACAAAAACAGGCACACTTGAAAATCACTGCACATATTATGGTTTTCAAGACAGGTGACCTACCCATCCCGCTGGTGTCGGGGTGCTGAGGCGGTACCTGCAAAGTCTCAGTGGCAGTAAGGTCCACCTGGAAGCCTGCTGAGAATCGTGTGTGTAGCAAATGGGGCTAGAAGCATCTGACGTTAACAAATTTACCTGCTATCCAGTATAATTTTATTATGGAAAATAATCACTTTCCTTTTTTTCTCTTTTATTAGGTTGAGATATGCATAACATGTAATACATCTGGAAAGTGGAGGGAGTAATCCACTGAATCACAACCCAAAATATTATGAGAAATTCAATGAAAGCCTGCTGCCTTCAGCTGCCTGTCACTGTAGTCCCTCAGAGAATGGAAACCTACGTAAGCCTACACACCTGCAATCTTAAAAAGGAAAAGAAGACCTTGCAAGTAAGTATTCATCGAATACATTTTTCTCTTTAAGAAAAATGAGAATAATCCGTTGAAAAGTAAGAGTGTCCAAAAGGAATTTTAATTACTGTAAGATTAAAATAAATATTGTACCTTTTGCTAGTAATAGAACCTACATACTTTAAGATATAAAAAGCAGCCTAACTAGGCGGTGGCGCAATAGATAGAATGTTGCCTGGGTCACTGAGGACCCAGATTGGCAACCCGGAGGCTGCCAGCGTGAGCGTGGGATCATAGACATGACCCCATGGTGTTTGGTTTGAGCCCCCCTGGTCATATGAGAAAGCAATCAATGAACTAAGGTGCCGTAACTAGGAGTTGATGCTTCTCATCTCTCTCCCTTCCTGTCTGTCCACCACCCCCGCTAAAAAAGACAAAAAAAATTATAAGAAGCATATACAGAAAGACCCCAAATGAAAAATCTGAGGTTTAAGTTTCAATCTATTTTTGTTATTGTTGGAAAATTAATGAAGAATATATTCCTAGGAGTAGCTGTTATAACTTCTACTACAAATTTATTTTCAGAATGGAAGATTCAAAATTCAAGTGATTTATCATTTTATATCACTCTGGCTTAAATCACAGGCAGAATATTTAATTTGTATTTTATTTGATGGAAATAAGTCTCCGAGAGTATGAGTTCTTCTTCAGATCCATCCTGTTATAGAGTTTTCTTTTACTTTATATATCTGAACATAAAAATGAGCAGGAATATTTCCCTTTTAGGGAAAATCCTTAAAAGTATAATCAGAGCAATGCTAGTAATAACAGAATCTCTCCTTAAAATGTCTACCTTTTAATTACCTTTCTTCTTGACATTTAATTTTAACCTTCTGTATTTCTGGTTCTGGTGTCAAAGTACTCTTTAATTAATTACAGTTTTTTTTGTTTTGTTTTGTTTTTTTGCTTTTTTGCATTTTTCTGAAGCTGGAAACAGGGAGAGACAGTCAGACAGACTCCCACATGCGCCCGACCGGGATCCACCCGGCACGCCCACCAGGGGTGAGGCTCTGCCCATCCTGGGCGTTGCCATGTTGCGCCAGAGCCACTCTAGCGCCTGGGGCAGAGACCACAGAGCCATCCCCAGCGCCCAGGCCATCTTTGCTCCAATGGAGCCTTGGCTGCGGGAGGGGAAGAGAGAGACAGAGAGGAAGGCGCGGCGGAGGGGTGGAGAAGCAAATGGGCGCTTCTCCTGTGTGCCCTGGCCGGGAATCGAACCCGGGTCCTCTGCACACTAGGCTGACGCTCTACCGCTGAGCCAACCGGCCAGGGCCAATTACAGTATTTTTGAGGGGGAGAGAGAGCAGCATCATCTTCTGGCTCCACTTAGCTGTGCACTGATTGCTTCTCACGTGTGTCCTGACTGGGGATCAGAGGGCAACCTCAGCAGTCTGGGTCGACACTGTCCACGGCGCCACCACCACAAGCTCGAAGTACTCTTAAGAAACTAAAAAGTTCTTTTTGGGAACGACAGAGATACACTGATATTTTGGCAACAGTATGCAAATCTCCTTTTTATATTTCCAAAGAGACGCTGCTCACTGGTCCTACCCTTTCTGCAGGTTCATCACTTTATAGACATAAACTATAGGTTATTTTGTGCAATTTTTTTTTTATTCAGATGTTACTAAAAAGCAAGAAAAAAATTTTCATGGAAAAATAGCCACTAATTTTCAAGCTACAATTATAGGTCAAAGGAGAATTTTATTCACATCCACGTATGTGAACAATAGAAAATACAGAGAGCTATCTATATACCTACCTTGACTAAGCAATTTTTATGTCCAGGAACAGAGCCATTTACATAGATTATATTGTGCTTTGTGTTTATTCTCCACACCTAAAGCAAAAAATGAAATCCAACTTTAAAAGTTAAAAATTTGAGGATAACACACAGTTCACCTATCTTCTACCCCTCAATAACTGTGAAACTGATTAGAACAGTCATTATATTGTTTAAACATTAAATTGAACAACCCATAATTAAAGCCATTAAATACATACTCCAGTGCCCCTGAATTTAGGCATTAATTTAACCATTCCTAAAAAGAGCCACTTCAGAAACTTACCTTCAGTCCAAATGCTGTCCTGTCTCTGTTTCCCATTTGTCCAGGCATTTTAGTCCCAGGCCAGACTCTAGCAACATCCTAAGTAAGAGAACCAGAATAGCACGTTGAAGTACTCTCTTTCAGTTCTGAGCAAAACAGACTGTAAACCAAGATAGGAGTTTTAGAGCAACAAAATAAATATGGACTAAGAACAGATTTAGGAGAAAAACTCAGTAACAAGAGAGGAGCAACTGCACTAATATTGGTTGAGAATTTAAAAAGAAAAAGGATATACAAACATGTCACACCACCAAACACCAGTTAACTGCCCGGCTGTTTTCACTCATCTTCTGTGCGTACTAACTTAACAGACTCCATGCACACTCCAGTTGCTGCAATGGTCCTGCCCCCCAACCTCGGCTTTTGCTGTTACCTTCCTTCACCAGAACTGTGAAAGGACTGAGTTATCACAATCCTGAGTTTTGTTTGTCCAGCCCCGGTCATCTCTGACTTACAAAAATCAAACAGCTTCACACAGCCTCTCTGATTTTGGCTTTGATAATGGATAATTTTACATCTAAAGAAGCAAGTCTGAATTACACTAAAATGGGAAAGGTTCTCATAACACATAAATTCTTGAACTATAGAAACTTCTGCATCACTACTCTCACAACAACAGGTAAAAGTCCAGGGGAAGTAGCTCATATTAAGAAATAACCAACAAAGCTTAAAAGACAATTCTGAATATTATAGATGAAGTATCCCTCTTTCATTCTCTGTTCTATAAATACTTTGTGATTAAGTACTTTGCTTAACATTACATTACTTAAAAAAAAAAAAAAGACTCCGCCCTCCCTAATTTAAGGAGCTTAAATGTTTCATTTCTTTTGGGGCACAGTAAGTCTCTGAGTTACAAACATCAGACTTATATACAACTCCTACTTACGAATAGAGCACGGTACAGGCTATTTATTGGTAATCAACTACTGTTGGACATCAGTGAAAATGGTATGATAGAGTTAACTCGACTCCTGTGGCAAAGAACTAACCAATTAAGACCATAAAGAACTAAAGCAGCAGACTAGATGATAGCTTTTAGGGAAGAAAACAGGGACCCAGAAACTCCAGAACAGAAAACATTTTGTACAAAAGGTTCATGCTTTTTGTCTCATTGAAGCAGGAATGGCAAAGTTAGAAAAGCAAGAACCTGATACAGAGATCCACCAAAGTTTACTATATGCACAGTTCCCGAAGGCCGGAGACGCTACAGGGCCATTTATGATGAGAAAAAGACAGGATCTGCACAAACCTCCCTGGATGCCTACTTCAAGGAGCTCATTCCAGCAGCAGAATCAAACCTGACTCTCTAACAGCAGTCCCAGCCTCTCCAATAAGTCCATCATCCAAGATTGTTTAAGGCTGTATATTAAAATGTTTAAGTATTTATATGCACAGAAAGATAAAAATAAATACTATGTTAAAACAAACATCTAAGTTGTATTTAATAGGTAAATGTACCTGTTCCAACTTATAAATACAACTTAAGAACAAACCTACAGACCCTGTGTCATTCGTAACCAGAGACTGCTTGTATAGACTAAAGAGTGGAACTCTGGGTCACGTGATCATTTTACACTCAATATTTTTAGCATCTATCAAACCATTTCCCAAAGCAACTGCAACATTTTTATATTCCTACCAACAATGTGTAAGGGTCCTAATTTTTCTACATCCTTGCCAACATTTGTTGTTATCTGTCTTTATAAATTATAATCATCCCATTATAGCGTGAAGGGGTATCTCACTGTAGTTTCGATGTACATTTCCGTAACAGCTAAAGATGTGAAGCATCTTTTCATGTGCTATTGGCATTTGAATATCTCCTTTGGAAAAATGTCTATCCAAGTCCTTTGCTGACATTTGCTTGAGTTATTTTTTTACTACTGAGTTGTAAGAGTTCTTTACATATTCTGGATACAAGCCTTAGTAGATAAATCATTTGAAAATATTTTCTTCCATTCTCTGAGTTGTCTTTTCTCAGTTTTCTTAATGGAACTGTTTGCAGCACAAAGTTTAAACTCGAAATCTAATTTATCTGTATCTTCTTTTGTTACTTGTACTTTTGGTATCATATATAAGGCCTTGCCAAACCCAAGTTCATGAAGATTTACTCCTACGTTTTCTTAAGAGTTTTTAAGCTCTGAATTTGTCTATGATCTACTTCATTTTTATAACTTTTTTATTCAATTTATAACTATAATTTCATGTTTATAGAAAAGTTGCAAATATCACACAAAAAACTCATACATTTTACCCAAATTTACCAGTTGTTTGCATGTTGTCCATTTTCTCTACCATTCACTCTATCTCTATGTAAGCACATCTCCTACATCATTTAAAATCTGGTGACAGACGTGATGTTCCTTTACCTGTAAGTATTTCACTGTTTCCTGAGAACAGGGATACTCTCTTACATAACCACAATACAATTAGGCTAAGAAAATTTAATACTTGATTGTAAAACTTACAGTCCACATTCTAATTTTCTCCACCGCTCCAATGTTCTTTATAGCCATCCCCGCCCCAAGCCCAGGATCTACTCCAGAATTACATATTGCACTTAGCTGTCATGTCTCTGTAGTCTCCTTAAATCAGGAGCAGCTCCTCAGTCTTTCCTTGGCTTTCACGACCTTGCCATTTTTGAAGGTGATAAACCAATTACTTTGTCATCTATCATTCACTTTGGGTCTAATGTTTCCCTGTGAGTGGATTTAGGTGAAGCATTTTCAGTAGGACTTACCCCAGAAGTGATGCTGTGTTCTTCTCCCAGAATCCGATTAGGGGCACATTATGTCAGTTTGTTCGATTACTGGTTATGTCTAACATTGATCAGTTACTTAAGAATGTGTTCTCTAGGGTAAATCCACTCTAAGGTTATTATTTTGCCCATTTTAATTAATAAGCAATTTGTGTTGGGCCTATGTAAGTAAGTAGTGTCCATCAAGCTTTCACCACTTGTTTAAGCATACACTGCTAATTCCTGTCTGAATCAATTATTTCCATGATGGCTGTCAAAGTGATGTTCTAACTCCATCATTTCTTCTGCATTAGTTGAGATTATACTGTAAGGAAGAGCAGTCCCTTTTCTCCGGTTTATTTATTAACCTATCTGTTCATTTTATTTATTTGTATCAGGGTAAACTCATGGATTCTAAGTTTATTTCATTTTTTAAGTTTTCAGATCAAACTCCCAATTTTTGCAAGTGAGAGCTAATTTCAGCTGGGCCCTGGGCCCTATTCATGTGTCATTATTTTTTAAGCACTTCCTTGATTTCTTGAACAAGCTGGTTTGTGTTCATCTTGTATTCTTTTTACCCTCACGCATGACATTAGTCATTTCTCCAACAAGCCCTAGTTCCTTTTAGTGGGGAATGGTGTTTAGAAACCAAGATCTAGGCTTTAAGTGTGCTCTTGCTATGGTATATCTTTAATTTTAGGTCCTTTCAGCATCCTAAACATAAATATGTACACAGCCACATACATAGCCATATCTGTTTCTTTGTTTACATAAACACACAGTAAATATATATTGATACCTACACCTGGAATTCAACACTACAAGGTTCATTTTAATTTCCTTCCTTTTCATAACTTAATACCCTTCTCTAACATTGAGAAACCTGGCTTCCATATCATGATATTTACCTATCTACTCAATCATACAATTCACAGAAAAGTATTTCAGAATAGTTACCTAATACTGTTGCAAATAAACATACTTAGAACCCAACACTTGTGCATAGTACATTTTAAATTTAGACTCAGGGTATCTAGCCAAATAGTGTGTTCAAAAGTTACTTGAGTTATTCCCCACCTGTTTGGTGAGGTTGTGTTATTCATTTGAAACAGTTTCATACTCTAATTATATTCCATTATGAATCCCCCCTCTTGTTTTTATTCTGAATATGTAAAACATTAAGATGATTCCAAATATAAAAAGTGTAACAAAAAAGTATAACAAAAAAGTCCACCAAGGAAGGTGTCTTCCCACTTCCGAGCCTTCCCTACTGTTCCCACCCATCTCTTATAGTAACCAATCTCATTCGTTTGTGGGTTATCTTTTTGGTCCTTCCTTTTGCAAAAATAAGCAGGTAACATGCAATTCCTTATATCCTGGAAATCATGCCATCGTTTAGAAATGGCCTTCTTATACTTTTTTTTAGCTGTGCAGTATTCCATTGAGTAGATGTACCATGTTTTTTTTTTTTCTTTTTTTTTTTTTTTTTCATTTTTCTGAAGCTGGAAACAGGGAGAGACAGTCAGACAGACTCCCGCATGCGCCCGACCGGGATCCACCCGGCACGCCCACCAGGGGCGACGCTCTGCCCACCAGGGGGCGATGTTCTGCCCATCCTGGGCGTCGCCATGTTGCGACCAGAGCCACTCTAGCGCCTGGGGCAGAGGCCACAGAGCCATCCCCAGCGCCCGGGCCATCTTTGCTCCAATAGAGCCTCGGCTGCGGGAGGGGAAGAGAGAGACAGAGAGGAAAGCGCGGCGGAGGGGTGGAGAAGCAAATGGGCGCTTCTCCTGTGTGCCCTGGCCGGGAATCGAACCCGGGTCCTCCACACGCTAGGCCGATGCTCTATCGCTGAGCCACCGGCCAGGGCTGTACCATGTTTTATTCATCCAAACTCCCAGGTATGGACATTTATACTTATAATTACAAATAATACTGCAATGACTAATTTTATGAAAATGCATTTTTATATTTTGGAGAGAATATCTTTAAATTCCTAGAAGTAGGACTGCTGTGTATTTCTGTTAGATATTGTCACATTCTCCTCCATCCAGGATGCACTATTTTGTATTCCCACCAGCAATGTAGGAGAGTGCCTATTTCTCTACATTCTTACTAATAGAGTGCCAAAAATCAAAGAGTTTCATAACACAATCTGCTACATAAAACATTAGTCACTCAGGAGTAGCTTTAATCTGTATTCCACTTATGAAAGAAGTAGAAATATTTCTATTTAACACTGATATATATACTATATATATACACACATATACATATAAGGCTTTAGAGGTTAAACCTGCATTACTCTGATACTCTAAGAATACCCCCCCCACCCCCGCCCCAGCACTTTATGCTGTATCTCTGGGAGAGTAGAACTGAATTAGCAATACAAAAGTCTCCCTCCATTTCCTATGTGCTTAATGTCTATTTCTCCATTTCTTCTCTACCACTTTTCCCTTGCACCATTATATTGTCCTTGACAATCCTTCCTCTTTTAAGGCAAAAAAAAAAAGTGTGAAGGAACCAGTGGGGCCAGACGAAAGGGCTTTGCAATCCCTGACTTTGCAGCTGACTTCAGAGTGTAGGATGGAAGTCAGAGATGGGAATGAGAAAGTAGGCAGAAAACAATTAAGAATATGAATACTGACTGTAGGGTATAACTAAATGATTCAAGTTGGCCTCTGGAAAGAGTAAGTAAGGGCAGGACCCATAAAAGTGTGACAAGGTCTAGGACCTACTTTGGGTCAGATTAACATGTGTGACTTGATCCCAAGGACAGACTAAAGCACTCTATGTGCAGAAGCTGAATATTCAGTATTACGAAGAGCAGCACAAAGCGATACTTACACCAGTTGAAATAGCTCCAGGTCTCCTGTGAGTCTTCGTTTGACCATGAGTAGCAGGCTGGCCTTTAAATCCCCACCGCTTCATAACACCTTGAAAACCTTTACCAATACTGAACAAGATAAACAACAGAATTTTCATAATGAACAGAGCACGAAATACTCCCAATTGTACATTTTGATAGTACCTTAGAGTATTAACAAAGCTCCTTATCTAAATAACTAGAAAAGGCTACAAATTCAAAACTGCAAATGAACATTCCTTTATCTCGGACCTGGTCTGCACCCCTCCTAAAGTCTCATTCTACATCAAATGACTAATTCAAGACTGTGAGACAAGAGAAAACTAAGTGAAGGGAGTTCGATCTGAACAGGGAGTTTTATCATCATAATCCTAAGAAAAAACCTAGTAAGAGTGGTAAATTTCCAGAAGTCCCAAAGTACTCAAAAGAGATATGGCAGGCAACCATTAAGATCCCCACACCCCTAAGTAATCACCTCTTGAGTCTGAGTGGACCTAATAACTCACTTCTAAGGAATAAACTATGGCAAAAGTGATGAGATGCCACCTCTGACATTAGGTTACAAGGAGAATGTGGCTTCATTCTTGGCACTCTCTTGTCTGATAGGCTCTGAAGGAAGCCAACTGCCATATCATAAGCTATTCTATAGAGTCAAGAGGCAAGGATGTCTCAGCCAACACCTGTGGACCCAAGGCTTGGCAACAGCTGAGTTAGTGAGCTTGGAGGCGATTCTCCCCACGTCGGGCCCTGAGATGACTACAGCAGCCCATGACACACCATCAGCCTGATCAGTTTACTGGGATTCCTGACCACAGAAACTGTGAGGTAATATCTGTTGTTTTAAGCTGTTACGGTTTAGGGTAATTGTTAGGCAGCAAGAGAAAGAACACTAAACAGTAATAATGCCCCACATGCTGAATGTTTTACTATTAGAAGATAGTAGGTAGATACTGGTTTCAAGGTTTGAATAGGAACCTAATGAAAAAATTAAAGTTGGAGAGGAACAATTTCTTAAAGAGCAATATTGCATTTTTTAAAATAAAACTATTCTACTTTCAAAGTCTACTAACTAGAGAAACATTTTGCCATGCAGGTGGAAGGTGAAAAGTACTAAAATTCAAAGCATTATTAAGTCTGCCTGTGATGGTCAAATATATCAGTACAAATGACACAAGGGCTAGAATAAAGCATAAGCTGCAATGGACATATATTTAGAGACTCTTAAACAGTTTATTTCAGCTTTCATTAGACAATATGTTAATCTATTTTAAATATTGTGTTTCCTAATCCTAACAAAGGTAGCTACTATTGAATAGACAGAGAACAGTTCAGGCTGTTTACAAAAAAGGTCAAAGAGCAAAAGATGAAAACCACCTTATTTCCACAAGGCCTCTGCAATACACTTAACAAAGAATTATCAGAGTAATGGACTGAAGTAAGCCCATTTGTATAATAGTTTGTTTTAGAGAAATAAAGAAGTCAACATAAAAACAATCTATGAACTATGTATAGAACCTAAGAGCTGAACATTATCATATCAGAGTTCAAAAGTTATTTGTAGCCTTGACCAGGTGGTGTCGACCTGGGATGCTGAGGTCCCAGGTTCAAAACCCCAAGGTCATAACTTGAGTATGGGATCACAGACATGATTCCATGGTCACTGGCTTGAGCCCAAGGTCGCTGGCTTGAGCAAGGGGTCACTGGCATGGCTGGAGCCCCCCCAACCCCATCAAGGTACGTATGGGAAAGCAATCAATGAACAACTGAAGTGCTGCAACTACGAGTTGATGCTTCTCATCTCTCTCCCTTCCTGTCACTGCCTCTCTCTGGCTAACAACAACAAAAAAGGTATTTGTATATGAATATAAATGTAGCTAACACTACTTTCTTCATATTAATCAACTGGACACATCACTTACAATGTATACATAATTCTTTGTTGCCTCAAAAACCTCAAAATAATGCTTATTCTTGATAGAAGAGCTAAAACAAGTTTTATATATATTAAATTTAAAAAGTTTGCAAGATTAACACTTAAGAAGAAAACTATGGCCTGACCAGGTGGTAGCACAGTGGATAGAGCGTAGGACTGGGATGCAGAGGACCCAGGTTTGAAGCCCCGAGGTCGCCCGATCGCTAGCTTGAGCGCGGGATCGCTGGCTTGAGCATGGGATCATAGGCATGACCCCATGGTTGCTGGCTTGAGCCCAGAGGTTGCTGAATTGAAGCCCAAAGTCGCTGGTTTGAGCAAGGAGTCACTCACCCTACGGTAGCCGCCAGGTCAAGGCACATATGAGAAAGCAATCAGTGAACAACTAAGGAGACTGAAGAGCCACAAGGAAGAATTGATGCTTCTCATCTCTCTCCCTCCCTGTCTGTCCCTATCTGTCCTCCTTCTGCCACAAAAAAAAAAAAAAAAAAAAAAAAAAAAAAAGAGAAGAAAACAATGATAATCAAATATTTTACTGAAATTCTTCAGTAACTTAACAAATACTTCTATTTAACACTGGGTTTTATAACATTTGAAAAATAAAAACCTTGGCAATTTAAAAATAAAAAGGAAACACCTAAAGAGTCATTTGAATCTATGATAGTTTTTGACAAATAACACTTTAAAGAAAAAAAGGGGAGGGGAATGGCAACACTAAATCTAAAATGAACTTATTTTAAAAATACCACATTCTAACATAGCCCATTCTTGGTAGAAAGTTTGCTGGTGCCTTCTGAGTTCTCAAACTGACTCATCTCTTCCTTAAAGAGAGGATGACTGTGCTCCAACAACACACATGCCAGGTAAATTACAGATGATAATTCAGCTCATTTTGAGAGTAAATTATTATAAGATGAAAATGGTACCCTGAAAGTGCTAATTCCCTATCAGCTAATTACAGACTGTCTTTAAATCTAGCTCGAGTACATCATGTTGTTATAGTGTGTACAATGGGAAACTCTTCAATAAATAACTTTGAAACAAAAGGACAAAACAAATGACATGACAAATTATTGGCTTAATTTAGATATGGAGAATAGAGTGCACCTGTTGATCCACGGGTGGTACAGTATCATTTCTATTGTTTCTCTCAGTTATCACTCAACTGAGAACAACAACAAAAAAAAAAACAACAAAAGAAATAAACTAATCTATACTTAGCATACCCACACAACACACATTTCAAATATAAGGTTCTCACAGGTCACATGAAATAAAAATCTTCATTTTACTAGAAATGATACATAACACAAAGTACACATGCTTTACCTCCAAACCCTTTTCTAATGCAGTTTTTAGTTAATGACAGCAAAAAGTCAAATCAAGGAAAATTCAAATTAGAAAAACCACAATTTTCAAAGTTCCAAATTTAGTATAACATCTAAAAATTAAAAGAAAATATTTTATTTAGAGCATTTTACTTGTTAAACCAAGAATTCATTAAAAAACTCAGATATACTATTTAAATTTAGGAGACTTTATTGCCCTGTTTCATGGCCCATTTCCTTAGTATACAGTAGTATATCTTCATAAAGGGCAGGGATTGTGTATTATTTAATCCTAGAGTCCAACCTAGAGAAGTCGGAGTGATTTTGTTACTGGCAATAGCTGTGTCTTAGTAAAAAAGATTAGTTTCCTTTATTTTGCCCTGTAGTTTCCAAATGTTGTATTAATGGGCATGCCTTTCAGAAAAGTTTAATCAGATGGTGTTAAAAAGAGAAGAGGGACTTAAAGGTATGACTGTAAGAATCTTGCAGAAGAGAGCCATAATGTTTCCAACTGCATTCTACAAATCACTAGCACATGGATTTCATTCCCTTGCCATATTATGACAAATGCCCGAATGTCTACCAGCAGACAGTTTTTAATACAAGCCCATCAGTACTTCCTCACTCTGTGGGAAACTGCCGTGGATGTCATGGTGCAGGATACACTCGTACACGGGGATAAAACAAACAGAATGACCACGAGGTGAAGAGTGCTCTCACGTCCATCCATTCCCAGTCCTTTGAGAACTTCCTCCGAAGTTCTCACACGGAGGCCTTCCCTCTCCACTGGCTCCTTCTACCTTCTCTTTCCTCTGCATTTTTCCTTCTCTTTCTCAGGAAGCAAACTGTCCGTCCTTTCTCCTTCATTACCTGCAATCTGTTTTTCTTTCCAATTATTCTCTGGAATTCATTCTGTGTTTAACCCCTTAATTCTCACATCCAAAGTCTTTTACTAAAATAACTTTTTATTATGGGAGTTTTAAAACATATTTGAACCAAGGGCCAAAGAATTTCTGACTCAAGGCCTATTCTGTTTCATCTTTCTCCTTCCCCTACAACTCCAATGGATTATTTTAGAACAAATTCCAAATATCTTATCATTCCATCCATAAATATTTCAATATGGGTCTCTAAAAGATAAAGATTCTTTTAAAGAACAAAACCACATTACCATTATCACAATCTAAAAGAAAATCATTCAATATCATTATCTAGTCAGTTTTCAAAAATCGATGGCCTCTTTTAAAATAGAATAACTGTCCTCTCCTGCTTCTTACCACCCCCACCCCACCCTCAATCACTTCCCCCCATTTTCCTGCTTCCCTACTGCTCTTTGAGAAGTTCTTTTCCCTTTATAGCTACATTAAAAGCTGCCCTTGAAGTCCTGCCTCTGACCCTCTTCTCACTATGGTTTGAACCAGGGGTAGGCAAACTATGGCCTGCACTGGTTACTTGTTTTTGTAAACAAAAGTTTTATTATAACACAACCCTGCACATTTTCCTACTTACTGCCTGTGGCTGCCTTAGAGATATAATGACAACACTGAGTAGTTGCAACAGAATCCATAATGCTCACAAAACTAATATTAACTATCTGGCCCTTTGAGAAAAAGTCTGCTGACCCTGAAGCTATTACTAATAAGCTGGTGTTCCACAAACCTGACCTTTGGCAAGAATTCTGCTACCATCCCATTCTATAGATGTTGGACCATATCTAACCAGAAGACCTCAGCCATTCAATTACAGTATTTCAGAAACAGGAACTAAACACCCCCTCTTCAAGATGTCCTTCTCCATGACCACTAGAGGGAAATTTCTAAAATGATAAGGTTATCACACAAGCTGTCTCCTGCTCTAAAAAACAAAACAAAAACAAAAACCCCAGCAATAACAAAAACAAACTAAACAACCTTCAATGTTCCCTAGCAATTTCCTTAGTTTGAGGCACATAAGGCCTTTTATAATTGGGTCCAGCCTAACTTTTCAAACACTGCCCATCACAAATGTAGTCACAGGAGACTGATTACTCTATGAAGCTCTCAATATGCTACTCTTCTGCATGCCTCGCTCATTCAGTTCCCTCCACCTCAACCACCCTTCCCACGGCACTATCTTTCACTATTACCATGACAAACACTGAAAGTGCCTGTCATCATGTATTGCATCAGCTGTAAAGGACTTGATCTCTTTATTTAAAAAATCAAAATCCATACTGTAAATAGGTTTTCAATCAGAATCATTTCCAAATTAAGCCTGAACTTTCTCTTTATCTGATTCATGCTGTAAAAACTTTAAGTGACTTGTACATAATCTCTCAGAAAACCTATAACTGAGTACCATATGGAAGAGAGGATTCTTTTTTTTTTTTTAATGTTTTGTATTTTGCTTAAGTTGGAAACGGGGAGGCAGTCAGACTCCTGCATGCGCCCGACTGGGATCCACCCGGCATGCCCACCAGGGGGCGATGCTCTGCCCATCTGGGGCGTCACTCTGCCGCAATCAGAGCCATTCTAGTGCCTGAGGCAGAGGCCACAGAGCCATCCTCAGTGCCCGGGCAAACTTTGCTCCAATGGAGCCTCGGCTGTGGGAGGGGAAGAGAGAGACAGAGAGGAAGGAGAGGGGAGGGGTGGAGAAGCAGATGGATGCTTCTCCTGTGTGCCCGGGACTCCCGCACGCCAGGCCGACGCTCTATCACTGAGCCAACCGGCCAGGGCCAGAAGAGAGGATTCTTGACTTCTCTAAGGATGCCCCAAGATCTGGTTACATTTTTATATTTAATAAATAAAAATGGAGGTGGGGTAGGAACGTGAAAAAATCACTAGTTAACACCAGTTTCTCTGGTTAAACACTACAGTTGAACACATGGAAACGGAGCCTCATGTCAGTTCCTATCCAAAATCAAGACTGGGCTTCTTTGTAAAACTGAACCACTGAGAACAGAATGAAGTAAAATGAAATCTTTAATTGTGAAAAAGTATTATTGAATATAAAAACATAATGTCCAAACCAACAACCTAAAGAACGTCTTGTAACATATTACTTAACACCATTTTGTTATTTATTTTTTGTGACAGACAGACAGAAAGAGGGACAAATAGGGACAGACAAGAAGGGAAAGAGATGAGAAGCATCAATTCTTTGTTGTGGCATCTTAGTTGTTCATTGATTGCTTTCTCATATGTGCCTTGACTAGGGGGCTACAGTAGACCGCGTGACCCCTTGCTCAAGTCAGTAACCTTGGGCTTCAAGCCAGTGACCTTAGGGCTCAAGCCAGCAACCATGGGGTCATGTTTATGATGCCACGGTCAAGCCAGTGACCCCGCACTCAAGCTGGTGAGCCTATGCTCAAGCCTCATGAGTCCACACTCAAGCCTCGGGGTTGTGAACCTGGGTCCTCTGTGTCCCAAACCGGTGCTCTATCCACCGAACCACCACCTGATCAGGCCCACTCAAGAGTCTTTTACTAATAATTAAATATTCCAGTAAACAAAAAAGGACAATTTTCATTAAAATAAATTACATGCATATAAAAGGCCCTATTAGCTAGTTCACCATCTCCATCAGGTTTGGCTTTTAATTTATGATAAACTAATAGAGCATAAAGATTTTAATCTTTAATTATAGCTGCTCCTCATTTCAACAAACTCACCCAGATGTTATCGATCTACTTTCATCTCCACACATTTCAAAGATAAAGCATCCCCACCGATGGTCCCTGCACACTCTGGAAGTTAACTTCTACCCAATTCTGTGCCGCTGTCAAACCAATTTCATCAGTGATGTATAGCTCCTGAGCTCACGAGTAAGTCACGGTAGACTTTTCCAATTGCTTTGTGTTCATCACATATAGTTAAAAGCTGACATGAAATATCTGTATAGCTGTTACTCTCTAGATGAATTTGTGACAGCAAGACCAATGCAGACATTCTGTTTCTGACTAAAAACTGTAAACCTCGCAGCAATATCTGGGAACATTTTTGTCAACAAGAAACTGATAAATGCACAGCTTATAGCTTTCTGATATCAGAACCTAGCTCATTCAATAGCACTAAGAGCCACATGTGCAGTGACTCCTCTGGGTCCTCTCATAAAAGAGACCATTTCCCAGCTGTCTGAAATAAACCCAGGATACCACATTTGCTGTGCTGAGTTCAGTCTGCTCTTTTTTAAAAAAGAAAACTCCAATAACCAATTCTGCAATATCATGACAGGACTTAACAGTTTTCTGAAGGTCTTCGGCCACATCTTTTCTTCAGGAGCTCAGGAAACCATACTGCCATGTGCTGTGAATCTATCATTATGTATGTATTATTTTTTCATTAATATAGATAAGAATGAGTTATGCGTCTTAGAAAACTGAGGGATTATTCTTTGGAAACAGAGTTTAGAATTGAAGGGAACCTTAGAAACCATTCACTCCCATACCCTTATGTTAAAGATAATCAAATCTACATCCAGAGAAGTTAAGCTACTTTTCCAAGGTCAAATCCCTGGTAAATGAAAGCATCTGGCCATTATTTTCAACCCAGGCCGTATACTGCCTCTTGAGAAACAGGTTACAGCAAAAATATGAAACTATCTAGCAAATCAGACAGGCATGAAGCTATTTCAAGGGCATCAGCATTATTCTGTAAATTCTAGATGTAGCAAGTGGTGTATAATCCTCAAATTACCTAGAGTACCTTGTAAGGGTATATAAAAGACAGTCTAAACTAATATGGCAATAACTTGATGTACTAGAAAATAGCACAATTGACTTCCTAATGATTCAATGTTTTTAACCATTTAAAAAGATAATTTCTATTAAAGAACACATAAATTTTTCCTTTTAATAAATTAAAAAATAATACTATCAATAATAGAGATAGTAGTCAATACTCTAGAGCAGTGATCCCCAACCTTTTTTGGGCCACGGACCAGTTTAATGTCAGAAAATATTTTCACGGACCGGCCTTTAGGGTGGGACGGATAAATGTATCACGTGACCGAGACAAGTGTCAAGAGTGAGTCTTAGAGGGAACAGAGGAAATCTGGTTATTTTTAAAAAATAAAACATCGTTCAGACTTAAATATAAATAAAACGGAAATAATGTAAGTTATTTATTCTTTTTCTGCAGACGGGTACCAAATGGTCCACGAACTGGTACTGGTCCGCGGCCCGGGGGTTGGGGACCACTGCTCTAGAGCATTTATTATGTGCCAGGCCTAGAGCTAAGAGCTTTCTGTTTATTATCTCATTCAATCTTCACAACAGGGCTATGAAGTAGGTGCTACACTTATTCTCATGCTAAAGATGAGGCAACAGAGAGGCAAGAAAGCTGCCTAGGCCACAGCTACCGAGAAGAGGAGCCCACGTTTTTAGCCACTCCCTGGATTTCCCCCACTAGGCCCCAATTTTACTGACTTTGAGTAAAAACAAAAACAAAAAACTCACCTCTGCATAGTTAAAAGTGAGGCAATTATGGATGCCTACTATAAAAACAGTTTTAAAGCAAGAAAACAACAAAATATAACCCTAAAACACCACTCTCCAAATTCTAATCTTTATCTTTAGTCATTCAATTTAACTGATTTAAGAGGGCTTTTTTTTTTCAACAGGAACTGTTGCCCTCTATGGTTTAATCACTCATTTTGAAAATTGTTTCACTAATGTGCTTAAAAATCTACTGCTTTGAATAACTAGTAAATAAAGTAACTTAGTAAAAATGAAGTAAAATTGAAAATGTGCAGGGCTGGACAGGAATCATATTCCAAAGGCAGCCCATACCTCCCCCCTCCACTGGTCGGAAGAAAAATGAACTAGAGAGAGGAAGCTTTCTGACAGTGTGCAGGGCTGGGCATGAGCCCAAAGAACTGTTACTCTCTTAAGGGCCCACCTGGCTTTTTAATCACCTTAAGACTGATGGGGGCCCTGGCCCATCTGCCCAGTGGACAGAGCACTGGCTCGGCGTATGGATGTCCCAGGTTCAATTCCCAGTCAGAGCGCACAAAAGCAGCGACCAACTGCTTCTTTCCTCCCTCTCCTACTTCTCTCTCTCTTCCCCTCCTGTGGCCAGTGGCTCGACTGGTTCAAGTGTTGGCCCCAGACAGGGTTGCCGGGTGGATCCCGGTTGGGGAGAATGTGGGAGTCTGTCTCATTATCACCCCTCCTCTCACTTAAAAAAAAAAAAAAAGAAAAAGAAAAAGACTAATGGACAATAATATTTCTGTACATATTCTGCTATCTTAATGAAAGAACCCAAACTAACCAAACATCAGTGTGTGCGCACAGGAGCTCTATCAGTCATCAAATTCCACTCACTCCTTCCATTTTTCCACCAGGGTAACATTATCAAGGTAAGCACCTATTTTGAGGCCAAAGGGCAATGAGTCCAAAGGACACTGATGAATTTAAAAAGATTATGCAAGAAATTGCTACTGTAAAGTAATAAAATAATGCTCAAAAATATATGGGTTGTCTTAATTAGCCAAGAGTTGTAAATAAGATTTTTAGATTATACAGCATTAAGAAAAAAAATCTTTTAAGCAGCTGAATGAGATTTTTTTTATTACAATCTGGGCTTCAAGTTTTAAACAAACAAATAAATAAATCCCAGACAACCAGAAGAAAAGTTACTTCAGGTATGCCAATGTCATGAATTCAAAGCTCCAGAGGAACAGGAAAGTGCCTCATTGCTATGGATGTGATTCATTACAGTCTGTGTTCTTCAAGTCCTTTGACACAGAGACCCAATATTTTCCCCTAAACAATGCAGAATGCAGTTTTACAGTTTTCTTTTTGTTTACTGTTTCACTCTTTCTTGATTTCTTTTTAAAAAAAATTAAAAAACCTTACAAATTATAATAAGCACCTCTAGCATTCAACACAAAACAATGGGCTAAACATTCTGTATTGATGATAGAATCAATAGTCATACCTCAATCTCACCCACTATTTACATATTATCCACAGCTGTTTCCTCCCCAATATTGAGAGAGACCAAGAAAAGAAAGAAAATATTAGACCCCAAACCATCATCTATTAGAAATTACACTGGAGCCCTGGCTGGGTAGCTCAGTTGGTTAGAGCATCTTCCCCATACACCAAGGTTGCAGCTTCAATCTCTGGTCAGGGCAAGTACAAGAATCAACCCATGAATACATAAATAAGTGGAACAACAAATTGATTTCTTTATACCTTCTTCTCTCTAAAAAAATCAATCAAAAAAAGTTACACTAGAATCTAATCACCATTACAGAATAAGAATATAAGCTTTAAAAGGGCACTAAGGTAGTAGGGTGGTGCTCGTGGTGGTATGGAAAACACATCATTATACATGCTAGTCTTAAAGTTTTATTTTGAATGAATTTCATAAATCTGCCATATTTCAAATACTGGGCATTATTATCTGTTAATATCATAATAAAATTATGAAAAATTATTCTGTTAGAATGGTCCTATATATTATTAGATAAAAAAAAATCTTTCCCATGTAACCTAAATTGAACTTGTATTCTCAGACCCTTTAGATAAAAAATATATATATAAATATTTCTGGCCTGACCTGTGGTAGCACAGTGTATAAAGCATTGACCTGGAAAGCTGAGGTCACTGGTTTGAAACCCTGGGATTGTCCGGTCAAGGCACATATGGGAAGCAACTACAAGAGATGCTTCCAGCCCCTCCCCCTCTTCCTCTCTAAAATGAATAAAAAATATTTCTGGTATAAAAGTAAAAATTAAAATAAATTCTGGTAACAATATATTCACCTCACACTCCACAGTGACACAGGTAAATTTATATATTTATATGGAGAATTATACCCAAATTCAGAACAGATTCACACAATCTATCTTTCAATGTAAGCAGATTTCCTACACAATTATTAAAAGAAGAACATTTAAAAATTTTAAGTAAGACTTCAAGAACAGGCTGCTACTGTTGGTCACTGGCCCCTTTAAAAAGAAAATGTCTGCAAGCAGTTTCATTCTTGAAGTTAGATGGGTCACAGTACCACTATTTTCAATGAGCAAGTATTTTTTTGTTTTAAATTTTCTCAGTTATTTCTAAAGAGTGTTTAATACAGCAATTAAAATTGAAAGTAAAAAGGACTTGAAATACTCAAAATATCAGTGTGAATTTTACAATTAAATATAACTATTACAACATGAGAAAAATGAAGAATTCAATTAGAGATTAATTTGAGGTTTTTCTCTTTTCTAGTGGGAAGGAGATAATGAAGCCAATGACTCAAGAGATCAATTTCCCATTTCATACTAACTGAAATGTGAGTAATAAGCAGGCCAGGTTTTTATCAACAATGTTTTCTGGAACTGGATTCACTACATTTGTTTTCTTTAAAGCAGATGTACAGGTCACACTGGAGCAGCGTTAAGGAAAGGAAGTCCTAGGATTCTGTGCTAAGAAGTGGGAAGGAGAGGTGGTTCCAGGGGTGAGCTCTTGACTACTGTCCAGTCCACTGGTTTGCAAAGTGTGGTTCCTGGCCTAGTGGCACCCACATAACCTGGGCACTTGCTAGAAATGCAGCTTTGTAGGTACTGCCCAGCTCCACTGGATCAGAAGAGGGGTGTGTCCTGTCATCTGTAATCTGTGTGTAGCAAGCCCTCCTGGAGATTCTGGGCCCACTCAAGTGTGGGAACCAACGCTCCCGTCTGTAAATCCAGGTCCTTCACCAGCTGACTTGACCATGTTGCTGCACAACTCTTTTCTCCAGTTTTTCAACTGTAACAGGGTTAGTAATCAAGAAGATGGAGCCCAGAAGTTTCAAAATTTATATATATATTTTTTTTCTTTTTTTTTTTTTTCCTTCAAAATGTTTAAATGGGCTCTGGAAACAGAGGACAATGTAGTTAATTTCTGGCAGTAGTAAGCCACAGTACAGGAGTGAGGACTTAAGAGTCTACTCCCAAAAGATGGTTCCATTTGTAGTCAACAGGAAAAAGAAACCCATTTTCATTGGCTCTGTTGGCCTTAAACTCTAGGCAGGGGAAACTGTCCAAAAATGAGAACCATCAGGGACAGGAGACAGAACTGTAAAAGGAAAAATAAAAGCAAGCCCATGCACACACCGCTAAACCCACACTCCCACCCACCGCACAACCCAGAGCGGTGAGCGGCAAAGAGAAGAGGCTGCAGCACCTGGGACTGGAAGCAGCTGAGGATCCACTGCTGCGCCCAGAGGGAGTTCAAAACAGCTGCACCCAGAAGGACAGAGTCCTACAAACTCACAAGCACCTACATGCATCTTGAGGCTTTAATAACATGCCAGCTACAAGGCTCTAGGTCTTTAGAAGCACTTAGTGAAAGGATGATAAATCCCCTGATCTCAGGCAGTGCACACACATAGAGGAGTGCACACCAGAGCCCTCCTCCCACTGGTTATACAGTGAGAGTACAGAACACCACACCGCAGCCCACACACGTGCGAGGACCTTCTCAAATGAAGGCCCTCCCTTCTCCAGAGTTCAGTGTCAACTGCTTTAACCCCCAGGGCTAGTTATCCTCCCAGCTTCTAGTCTTGAGGCTGATAAATGGTTTTATACAATCTTGTTTTCTGGGCATATGATCTTAAAACAAAACAAAACAAAACCAACATACGTGCTTCCCCTTTCACTTTATAGAACGCTGATGTTTTAAAAATAACTTTTAAGAAGCCAAGGAGCCTGACCAGGAGGTGGTGCAGTGGATAAAGCGTTGGACTGAGATGTCGAGGACCCAGGTTTGAGACCCCGAGGTCGCCAACTTGAGCGTGGGCTCATCTGGTTTGAGCAAAGCTCACCAGCTTGGATCCAAGGTCGCTGGCTCCAGCAAGGGGTTACTCAGTCTGCTGAAGGCCCATGGTCAAGGTTCATATGAGAAAGCAATCAATGAACAACTAAGGTGTCGCAACGCGCAACAAAAAACTAACGATTGATGCTTCTCATCTCTCCGTTCCTGTCTGTCCCTGTCTATCCCTCTCTCTGACTCTGTCTCTGTAAAAAGAAAAAAAAAATTAAAAAAAAAAAAGCAGAAAAGAAGCCAAAGAAACCCAACAGCAGCATCTGAAATTAAAGCATTTACTGAGCACAGGCATTTGAAAAGCTAGGCTAATCCAAGCTAGTCACAACCCTGTCATAAGGCATCAGCTAACAAAGGCCCCTGACTTCACAGGGCTTCTCAGAATATCCCACATGGCCTATAAAATATGCAATGGAATTGTGTTTAAATTAACAGATTTAAAAAAGATTACAGAATTACTCTAAGGTATTTTATATGTAATAATTAACTCAGAAATGAAAAAAAGTAAAATAATCTAATTCAGAACACTGCTAACTAACCAAACCAAAGCTTTATAGCAGGGGTCCCCAAACTATGCATGCGGCCCCCTGAGGCCATTTATCCGGCCCCCGCCGCACTTCCGGAAGGGGCACCTCTTTCATTGGTGGTCAGTGAAAGGAGCATAGATCCCATTGAAATACTGGTCAGTTTGTTGATTTAAATTTACTTGTTCTTTATTTTAAATATTGTATTTGTTCCCGTTTTGTTTTTTTACTTTAAAATATGATATGTGCAGTGTGCACAGGGATTTGTTCATAGTTTTTTTTTATAGTCTTCCCCTCCAACGGTCTGAGGGACAGTGAACTGGCCTCCGGTGTAAAAAGTTTGGGGACCCCTGCTTTATAGCTTCAAAATTTTGGATTCTTGACAAGAGAAGGCAGAAAACAAAGTTACCAAGCAACCAGTAATCTCAGAGACCCCAGTAAACATATAGAAATAAGTTCACAACAATCAAAAAGCAGGGAAAATAGGGAGCAGTTCATAATCTCTCTAAAAAGAGGCTGCACTCTACGGCCAGCCTATCTCATTCCATTTCTACATAGCTCATCAAGGGTAAAGGCACCTATCAGCTGTATGCAATGGCCCACATTTGAAGGCAGGCAGTAATAGTGTGGAAATGAAGGTATATCTGACTGCGTTGAGGGAACTGATGCTGACACTCATGTGATTTCCTCTGATAAAAGCTGCTCTGCCTCGGTCACATGACCTTAACACCATCTCAGCGCACCCGTGGGACACTTGCTCATTTCCAGAGGGCTTCTAGTCAGAATATTCGTGGAACACAGGCTGCAGACTTGGTCAAATGACAAAAAGAAAACTGGGGCACATAAAGAAGTAATATTATCACCTATATGAGTAGAATAAGAAAAAGGAACGGACAGGAGCTGCTATTTAGAGTTTAGTTTAAGCCTCCGTCATGTAGACTCTAATAACCTATACTGAACAATTTCTACATAAACACATACATACTGGTGCTCAATTACTTCATTCATAGTGAGGTAACCTCAACTAATTTTTGAAAAATTACTTCTGTAAAATCTAAATGTTTCCTGGAGATCATTCAGCTAGTACTGAACTTACCTTAAGCCATTTTATAGATGGTAAAATATGAAAAAACTACAGTGCCAAAAATACCACTGCTCAGTCTAAAATATGACTCAAAGTCAGCGTTGCTGTTAGAATGACAATTCAGTGTTGATTTGTACCAAATTAAACCGTTGTTTAACTACATAAAAAATGTGCTTTTACAGAAGAAGTTCCACTTATCTAGTACTGAGACATAATGTCACGCTACTTAAGAGGCTTAAGGTGTAATACTATTTCTTCTTCCTGATTCTAACAGGCTTTTAACCCAGTTACAAAAATGTTTTTCAGTTAAGTAAGAGGAACCTTAAGCACAACTATTACTATCACAAATGGCATAAAATGTTTCCAATTGAACTAGTTCCTAGAATTAGAAAGAACCGTCAATTACTAGACTATACAATAATCTCAAAAGAACTCCATAGCACTGTTCATATATATATTTCACCATCAAACTGTATATAGCCTTTGACATTCAAAACAGAAGAACCCAAATAATATGACCTTTCTCTTAGTCCCATCTCAAGAAGCATACATCTCAGTTTACAAGCTATAACCTGATATGAACTCTTCACATACAACTAATTCAATGAAATTTAAAAACCAGTACAATCAGTAATATTAAAGATGAGAAGTATGAATGGAAATAATGGTTATTTATCCTTTATTCACTAATTTGAAAAACTGTACTTCTTCCACTTGCTCTGTTATTTTTACTATAAGAGGAAAACAAAAGGAAAAGAGAATCCATTACGAGGACCTACGTTTTGGCTGTGACGTCCACGTACTGTCCCGGGCGGAAGTGAGCAGCATAAAGAGGAGTGCCTTTATGAAAAGAAAAAGTCAATATGAAGTTTGTCCAGAAATAACTTCATAAGCATAAACTAATCCAGGAAGCCTTCTACATAACAGATTTCAAAAATGGTAGATTTTCCTCTGCATTTATAATTAATGCAGAACCACCAACTATAAGATAATAAAATTACTCCACAAACATGCTTTACTTGACTACATAGGCTAATTAACAATCTGCCCTAGGATGAGGGACATGGTGCTGGAGACCACGGCCGGCTGGCGGTGTGCCTTCACAGCAGTCACCGTGGTGCTGCCTGAAACGGGCACGTCCTGTGACAACCAGTGTTTCCTGCTGCTACATACATAAGCTGAATGAGTCTTGGTCATTTTGGTAACAATATAATAAGATAAGGTATATTTCCTATTTCATATTAAGAAAAATAAAAAGAATGACCAAAACGTTGGGGTTAGGTCAAATCACATTTTACCCTTTGGGTATAAGTTACCCCCCCAAAATATCTGAATTATTTGAACACAGGTCCATCATTCTCTGGGTAATAACTGTGGTATGTATAATGTATAATATACCCATAAAGCCCATACATATGAGATTTTTGGTAGACTGGTCAGTATTCCAATAAAATAGTTATTCTAGTATGTGCCCAGATATCTGGAATAGCAAAAAAAAACTATAGATACACCTAATTTAATATATACTAACATTTCCAAAAGTAGTTGTATGTAAATAGAACTTACTTTAAATGCACTTGGGAAATGTGCTATTTAATGGAATCTTATAGCTCAAAGCCCTATAAAATACTGTATTTATATAAATTTGGAATTAACACTTATGAGAACTATTTAACTTGGCAATTAATCTCTAAACATTTATAAGGCACTTACAATATGTAAAGCTAGAAATACAAAAGTCTAAGGCATGGCTCCTGACCTCAAGAATTTATTATCGAGGTAAAGAATCAACATTACATCATCAAATAAGAGGCCACGAAAGATATTTTCCCAAAGAGGACATACAGATGCCCAATAGACTTATGAAAAGATGCTCAGTATCACTAATCATCAGGGAAATATAAATCAAAACCAAAATAAGAGACCAACTCACATCAGTCAGAATGGCCATTATCAAAAAGTCAATAAATAACAAGTGTTGACAAGGATGTAGAGCAGGGGTCCCCAAACTTTTTACACAGGGAGCCAGTTCACTGTCCCTCAGACCATTGGAGGGCCGGACTATAAAAACAACTATGAACAAATCCCTATGCACACTGCACATATCTTATTTTAAAGTAAAAAAAACAAAACGGGAACAAATACAATATTTAAAATAAAGAACAAGTAAATTTAAATCAACAAACTGACCAGTATTTAAATGGGAACTATGCTCCTCTCACTGACCATCAATGAAAGAGGTGCCCCTTCCAGAACTGTGGCGGGGCTGGATAAATGGCCTCAGGGGGCCACATGTGGCCTGCGGGCCGTAGTTTGGGGACCCCTGATGTAGAGAAAAGGGAAAACTGTGCAGCCATTGAGAAAAAGAGTATGAGATTCCTCAAAAAACTACAATATACTACCAAATGACCCAGCAATTCCACTCCTGGGTATTTATAAACAAACAAACAAACAAACAAAAAGCACTAATTCAAAAACATGTATGCACCCCTATGTTCATTGCATCATTATTCACAATAGCTAAGACAAGATATGCAAGTAGCCCAGCTGTCTGTGATAGATGAGATAGATGGATAAAGAAGATGTGGTATATATACACAATGGAATATTACGCAGCAATAAAAGAATGAAATTTTGCCATTTGTGACAACATGGACACACAGACGGATAAAGAGGGTATTATGCTAAGTGAAATAAGTCAGTCAAAGAAAGACAAATACCATATGGTTTCATTTACATTTGGGATCTATAAAAGAAAAAAATGAACAAACAAAACATAAGAAAAACAGACTCACAAAAACAGAGACCAAAGAGATGGTTATGAGTAAGGAGGGGATGGGAGATAGGTGAAAAAGGTGAAGGGAAATACAGTCAATAACATCGTGGTAAGTTTGCACAGTAACATAATATTACTAGAATTAGTGGGGCGATCACACTGTAAGGTATAAAAATGTTCAATCACTATACTGTACACCTGAAATTAATATAACTAATATAATAGTGTATCACAAGCATATTTAATAATTTTGATTAATTTTAAAAAGCTGGAACCAATGCAGTAGAGAATATAATGGGAAAATAATTTGGTTCACTTGTTTAAAAGAGGGAGTAGAGTAGAATTCCAGATAGCAGTAACCTTTAAGGAAGTGCGTAACCTGGATTTGTATGGGCAGAGAAAAACCTTGAATTAAGGAAAAATAGGGGAATTTGTGACGGCACGGATGGACCTAGGGAGTATTATGGTATAAGAGAAATAAGTCAGACAGAGATAGACAAATACCAAATGATTTCAGTTACATGTGGAATCTAAAAACTAACTGAATGAACAAAAAATAGAAACAGACTCATAGTTGCAGAGAGCAGACCGACAGCTGCCAGAGGGGAGGAGGGCTGGGGGCTGGGTGAGAAAGGAGAAGGGATTAAGAACTGACAGTCAACAAAGTCATGAGGATGTCAAGTACAGCAGAGAGAATATAGTATATAGTCAATGATACTGTAATAACCATGTATGGTGCCAGGTGGGACTTGAAATATCCGGGGAGCACTTTGCAAACTGTCTAACCATTGTGCTGTACATCTAAAACTAATATAAAATGATATTGAATGTAAAGTGTAATTAAAAAATAAAATTAAAAAGAAGAAAAAAATGGGGAGATTAAAAAATTACTGAATTTCAGCCCTGGCCAGTTGGCTCAGTGGTAGAGTGTTGGCCTGGTGTGCAGGAGTCCCGGGTTCGATTCCCGGCCAGGGCACATAGGAGAAGTGCCCATCTGCTTCTCCACCCCTCCCCTTCTCCTTCCTCTCTGTCTCTCTCTTCCCCTCCCGCAGCCAAGGCTTCATTGGAGCAGCGATTGCCCGGGTGCTGAGGATGGCTCTGTGGCCTCTGCCTCAGGCGCTAGAATGGCTCTGATTGCGGCAGAGTGACGCCCCAGATGGGCAGAGCATCGCCCCCTGGTGGGCGTAACGGGTGGATCCCGGTTGGGTGCATGCGGGAGTCTGTCTGACTGCCTCCCCGTTTCCAACTTCAGAGAAATACACACACACACAAAAAAAGAAATTACTGAATTTCTATGAGGTTAATTGACCTGAACTACCGATATTTGACTATTTTTCACCCTTTAAGAATAACAATTTCACATTGTCTGAGCTATAGTAAAAGTTAATGTGGACTTAATTTCTATACTTAGTTTAATTCCATTTAATTGCAAAACTTGCACTTCAAAAAATACCTTTTAATTCTAACTTATACTGAAGCTGACCCTCTGTCACTCCAATTATTATGGTCTATTACAATGGTATTTTACTTCAAAAAATTCAGTTTAGATATTAAAATACCAAGTCTTAAAACATCCTTCTACTGTCAACTTGTAAGAACTCAAGTTCAAGAGATTGGAAAACTCATCTGAAGTTTAAAGACATCAAATGCTGTAAATCACATGAACAAATATAATCACATTGCCAAGTCTCACTTTTTGCACATTCCATGGATTATATAAAATACTTTGAGATTTTTTTTTTAATTTTTATTTATTTATTCATTTTACAGAGGAGAGGGAGGATAGAGAGAGAGAGAGGAGAGACAGAGAGAGAGAGAAGAGGGGGAGGAACTGGAAGCATCAACTCTCATATGTGCCTTGACCAGGCAAGCCCAGGGTTTTGAACCGGCCACCTCAGCATTTCCAGGTCGACGCTTTATCCACTGCGCCACCACAGGTCAGGCGATACTTTGAGATTTTTAAGTAATAATCTTTATATCAAAGTGCTATGGTTAGTCACTGTCCAATTTTAGGCTATATTTTTTCAAATTATTCTATCTCAGCGAGTGTAGCTATTCCCTGCTAAATGGCCTACAAGCAGTAAACTTCACATTTTAAAAGTTGATGCATCTATTTTGAGAGGCTTTTCCAAATGTGAAACTCTCTGTACATTAAAAACAAAAGTATTCTTCCCTTTTTCATGGAAAAAACAGCGAGTTCTCTACAGTTCTCACTGAAAAGAGAAAGACTTGTTTGTCCCTACTTGTTTATATTAAACAATAAATGCTGAGACTTTGTTCCATGCACAGTTTCACTGAAAGGGCTGACATGAAATAAGTCACACATTTGGGTATGTTCCCCCTCCCTCCTCTTCCCAGCCTCAGATTACCTGGCTTAATTATAGCATTCTCTGTTACGCGAAAGACTTTAGTTTTCTGTTTTGGTGGTAATCCAAGTTCTCGGTAAAATTCCAATACAGCGGGGGATTTCTAGAGAAAAAGCAGCACACACATTAAATACTAAAGGTGGGGTTTAGTGCAGAGATCTAAACCAAGTTATACACACCAGAAGACAAGTCAAAGAGCACTCTGGTCCCAATGAAGAAAGAACACTCCATCCCCTTACTGAAGGGAGGTGAGATCTGCATCTATAATCCATTACATGTAGGATTCAACCATGTGCCCAGTGTAGCTCACATACAGAACATGGGGAAAGACCTTTGTTCTGTAGGAAAATAAACAGAATTCTGTTCATACCTGAACTTTCACCAGAGATTCTATATACCAACAATCCCAATTCTGAGAAATTCCACTCTGTCTACTCTGCACTTGTTCCCAAGTAGCTAGAAGAAAACATGGTAGGTGACATTCAAATGTATGACCACATACTAAAGTGAATCTCAATGTGGCCTGGCCAACCTACATTTCCCTCCTCCTGGTCAAGTCCTTCTCACACTCTCCAAGTCAACCATGTCACATCCCCTTTTAAAACCTCCAGCAGTGCCCTGGCTGGAATATCGTCCTGATACATCAAGGCTCTGGGTTCAACTACTGCTCAGAGCACCAAAAGACAAAGAAAGAAATCCTCCAGTACTATTCCCTTCTCCTCTCCCCTTTGGACTGATTATGTTGCTTCTTATTTCATTAAAAAAATACACAAGAGTCAAGAGCACTTCCCACACTCTTAAACCTACTCCATCTTACTACACTGTCCTCCCATCACACTCCAGGTTGCCCAGACGCACACAGGGAGCTCTTAGAAAATGCCAATGCCCAGGGCGCTCAGCATGAACAGTGTAACTTCCCTGGTCTAGTGTGGCATCCAGGCATCAGCATTTTTTTTAAAGCACTCGTATGATTTTGATGTAAAAAGGGATGGAAATCACAATGATAGGTGAGCTGTCCATGCTCTTATTAAAAGCTTAATCCTTCACTGTGTACTCAGTCCTAACCCCTCTCATCTATTCAATGGCTTTACTACTGAAATTGTCCCCATCATCTTCTGAATCACTAATGTCCCCCTTTCTACTGAAACTTTCCTATTAGTCTACAAAGATGTCACAATAACCTAATGTTAAAACAAAACTTTTCCTTATTCAGTCTCCTTTAGCTAATCTGTCTGTTCCCCTTACAATAATATGTACTCCCCAAAAGACTTGCTGGGTTTATCTTCTCTCCCTCCATGCTCTCAAAGCAACTTTAATTAGATGCTTTCAGACCCTAATACTCAATGGAAAGTGTTTGTCAAGATCACCAATGTCTCCATGGGGGCAAATACATGGGTCAATACTCATTTTATTGGCCCTCTCAGCAACTCCTGGCAAGGTGACTCCTCTCTCCTTAAGACGCTCACTTGGCTTACAGTCACTACTCTCTTGGTTCCTTCATATGCTATGACCCCATATTTATAACTTCAATCCCAAATTCTACTCTGAACTACAAATTCCTATGTCCAACTGCCAACTCAGCATCTCATGTTGATATCACACAGTAACTTAAGTTTAACTGGTCTAAAATTGAACTCGATTTCCCCCTTACCCCCAAGTCTGTTTTCCTCATCGTCCAAATCTCAATAAATGGCAACTCCATACTTCTGTTGTTGGACCAGAAATCTCATGGTCTTTTGACTTTTTTCTTTCTCACATCCCATGTCCCATCCATTAGCAATTCCTGTAGACTTTATTTAAAAATACATTGGCCCTGACCGGTTGGCTCAGTGGTAGAGCGTCGGCCTGGCGTGCAGAAGTCCTGGGTTCGATTCCCGGCCAGGGCACACAGGAGAAGTGCCCATCTGCTTCTTCACCCCTCCCCCCTCTTTCTTCTCTGTCTCTTTCTTCCCCTCCCGCAGCCAAGGCTCCATTGGAGCAAAGTTGGCCCAGGCGCTGAGGATGGCTCTGTGGCCTCTGCCTCAGGCGCTAGAATGGCTCTGGTTGCAACAGAGCGACACCCCAGATGGGCAGATTATCGCCCCCTGGTGGGCGTGCTGGGTGGATCCCGGTCGGGTGCATGCGGGAGTCTGACTGCCTCCCCTTTCCAACTTCAGAAAAATACAAAAAAAAAAAAAAAATACATTAACCACTTCTCACTCCCACTCTACCCAACCATCTTTCCCTTGGATTATTTCAATAGACTCCAAATTAATCTCCAAAATTCCACACTCCTGACCCCTCATCTGTTCCTCATTCTGGCATGTTCCTTTCAGAACTGAAGCTATTTCATGTCTCTACAATGGTTTCCATCTTATGTAGAATCAAGTCCTAAGTCCTTACCACGATTGACAAGGTTCTATACAATACGGCCTCATCTGCTGCTCTTCCTGTAGCTCACCTGCTAGTGCAAGGACACATTAAACAACGGTCTTGGGTCCTTTGTGTATACTGTACCCTTGAAGCATCAACTCCCATCTGTGCCTTGATGAGGCAAGCCCAGGGTTTTGACCAGGTGACCTCTGTGTTCCAGGTTGCGTCATCCACTGTGCCACCACAAGTCAGGCCCAGGTCTCCATTAAAACACCAACTTACCTTTCCTGATCAGTCTATCTAAAATAGCACCACGGGGCCCTGGCTGAGTTGCTCAGTGGATAAAGTGTTGACCAGGCGCACAAAAGGTCCTGGGTTCAACCTACCGTCAGGGCATGTACATGAAGCAATCGAGTACAAAACTAAATGGAACAACTAAGTGAAACAATGCGCTGATGCTTCTCTCTCTCCCTTCCTTAAATCAATGAAAAATTAAAAAAAATAATAAATAGCACCATTTTCTGTCACTCACAATCCATCCAGCCTCTTCATTAGTCTTCAACGTACTTCTCTCCATTTGTCATGATGCAGTTTTAGTTTACCTTCTTTGTAATAGTCTCCCTGTACCATTCTAATCCCACCAAAATACGAGCTTCTTGAGAGCAGAGACTTTTTAGTTGCTGCTTATGTCTGCAGCTCCTGGTAGGTCCTGCTATCAGTCCCTACATCCCTTAACTTTTCTTTTTCTATTTTAAATATCCCAGAATAGAAAACTTTATGAACATCCTACTTTCTTACCACAACATCCTGAGTTTTTTTTTTAATTAAAACTCTTAATATAGATTGCTATAAGACTTACCAAAAAAGTTGTATCACTTTATATTTTCTGATGGAAAGAGTGTCTCTTTCATGAGAATGTAGCCAACACAAGTATATCTATCTTCCTGCTTTTCTCTCTCCCTCAATTTCCCCTCTAATCACACACGAAGCACCAGGAGGCCCCCAATGAGCCATGGTATTCTATGTATGCTTACCTGTGTCTGCCTACGCCAGTCTCACGTCCTGCAATCTCTCCCCCAACCCTGAACCTCCAAAGCTCATTACAAATCTGTTAAATATACGTTTAGTCCCAGCTGAAGGGACACTTCTGTCCAGAACCCTCCTTGGGCAGCCTGGCCAGAGCAGGCTGATCTTCCATCTGCGCCACCTCTAGACCTCGCACGCATCTCAATTACTGTCCACATGACCTTGTGTTTACTGAACTTACCTGTCTGTCTGCCTTCTGGTCTGTGAGCCCCTGAGAGTAGGGGCTGTTTAGTCACCTGTGTCTGTCACTTCAGAGCTAATGACAGTTAGCAGGGCAGATCCTGCAAAGTGAGCTATGTGAAAGGTGAGAAGATGTGGAAGACAGAGGACAGACATCCATCTGGGTGTGAGTCCTGCTTTGTCTCTCAGACACCCCACTTTTCATTCTGAACTGCTGTTGAATCAGTTCTTGGCACACAACATCACCATGCTTGTGGCCTGACAGTGTGTGGCCTCTATCTTCAATTCTATTTATTAAAAACTTATAGGCCTAGAACAAACATGACAACTTACTCTGAAGATGAACAAATCTGTAAGAAACTAAGCTAGTATAAAATCAAACAATAGTAATTTGTAACAATAACAAAAACAAAAAAACAAGAATAGCAGCAACTGAAAAACCTTACCCACCTCAAGATGACGCCGATGCTGTACTGAAACAAAGCACCCCCCCCAATACAATACAATGGAGTATATGCACAGCCAGACTTACTTGATTACACAGCATACTTTAGGTACTTGCTAAAAAATGTGAACTGTTAGTGGCCCTTTATATAACTTATTGAGGAGGTTGACTTGTGTGGACATGAAAATGGGTGGGATTGGCCTGGAAGCATAGAACTTTAATTTCTAGATCAGTCCACAGGTGGAAATCCCCCTGCGGCCCACAGGTGGACCGGGCCACACATGCTGAGCAGCTCTGCTTCAATGTCCGTGAAGACTGTTCTGTGTCTCCCAGAGTTCCCTCGAGAAGATCTGCTTTTCTCCAAGAGCGCGGGAACACGCACTCACCACAGTCCCTCTTTGGGCTTCCACTCCCACTTGCTGAGGTCTAAAAGACTAACATTCAGCACCTCTTACGGAGGTTTTGCAACTTTAATCATACTCAGTTGTTCCTAAATAAAAGCAACACAAAAGTTTTCATTTAAAAATGTGGCTCCTTGATATTATTTTCCTGACGAATCAGTCAAGATATATCAAATTTTAAGACTTCAACTTTATTTTTAACATTCACATATTCTACTTGGTGACTCAAAAATCATAGTATTTTATTAATATCAGTTTTTAAGTACACCAAGGAGGCTTCTGAGAAAAATCCGTAACTTTTTTAGTAATACAAAATGGAAAAGATTACCATCTTGACCTAAATAACTATAGACTGCAACATAAAAAGAAAAAATGTAATATGTACTTCTTGATTATCTTCCAATTTTGCTAAAATGAAGTGTTTCCATTTCTTTCTTTTAAGATAAAAATATAAAACTGTACTGCTCACAAAAATTAGGGGATATTTCAAAATGAATATAAAGCTATAAAATATCCTCTAATTTTTATGAGCAGTATAGTTAGACATCAGTCATGAGAAAAATCAAATGCTCAAGTTGAGTTGAAACCAGCAGCAGTGTAACAAAGGTATTTTTTTAAACTTCCAAATAAATAATTTCAAAGGCAATTTAAAAGACTGACAGCAATGTCACACTTGAATAATCCCATATATGAGAATGCATTTTCTCTCCCTCTTCAAAGTTTTCTGTAATTATCCTCCTCACAATGAAAATGCTTCCCTGCTCCTAAGATGAATCGATTTAATCAACTTTTAAGGCTATTTAACTTCCTTATTCAAAAATACTATGTATCACATCAGTTTTTATTTAGAACAAGGTACAAAAATAGCAAAAGCAAAGTGACTCCCAATTTCTTGGAGGCATAAATGTTTTACAGACTAGAAAAAATAACAGTTTTAGTCCTATTATAAACAAAACTGATTTCATCAATTTATTTTAGAATGCTTAACTATTTGATGCTTTATATTCATAGGTCTTTCTCTCTTTAAAAACCCTTTATAATCAATCTACTTTCAGTTTCCATAAGGGTTACAATATGCAAGAGCAATTTTGCATATTTCAGTTTAAAAATTGTTTTTACCGTCTGAATCAAATACTACTTTTTTTTAGTGAGACACACACAGACAGACTGACAGGAAGGGTGAGACGGTAGTCGCGGCACTTGCAGTTCTTCACTGATTGCTTCTCACATGTGCCTTGACTAGAGGGGCTTCGGCCAAGCCAGTGACCCCTTGCTCAAGCCAGTGACCATGGGTTCAAGCCAGTGACCATGGGATATGTTTATAATCCCACACTCAAGCTGCTGGGCCCACATTCAGGCTAGATGAGCCCACATTCAAGCTGGTGACCCCAGGATTTCAAACCAGGTATCTCAGTGTCTCAGGTCAATGCTTTATCCACTGCACCACCATCAGTAAGGCTCAAAATGCTTTTCTTATAAAGAATCCTAAAACTCCATTTTCATACACCATTCTGAAGAAAGGTCATTCAGAGACAAAGCTTTTCCTTAACATAGTAATACATGTCCTCTGGACCTGGAGAATTTGTATCTTAAAGAATAAGAAGGGCCTCTGTAGCACTTCCTATACTAGAGAAGTGAATAGTTTTAAAAGTTTATGTTGTGGGTTAAAATTGTTTCTGTACTATGTTAGTATTATATTAATTAAATTTTATTTATAAGACATCATCACTAAGTAAAACAATAAATTGAGCTGGCAAGTACTTTTTCTCCCTCTAGAACTTCTGTTTTTTCTTGAAAACTAAACTATTAGAGAATCAATGTGAGACTTAGATCTGGGAGAAAATTTAGGGTCATCAAGGCCAATCCCTTGTTTTCATGGGTAAGAAAATACATACATGTTCATAAAGATGGAGTGAAAGGGCAAACAGAAACCAGAATAGAACTCAGATCTCCTGACCCTATGTCCACTTGATTTACAAATATCAAAACCGTAACTTTGTGAATTTATAGTAATTGGTAATAAAAATAAAGATGATGCTGATAGCCAAAACAAAAACATGGCAATACAATCAATTAGAAAACAGTGGCATCCATTAAACCAGAGAATTATTCGCATGATTCACATGAAGGCTGGCATATATTTACAAAATTAAAAATTCAAACACTGACATTTAAAAAGAAGTTTCTAAAAATACTTCAATGTGTTTTTTAATTACTGTGGAATTACTTGAACCCTGAAATTACTAGCCAATAAACTATCAAGAATTAATAGGACAGATATTGCTACACAGCTTTCCTGGAAGATAAACTATACTACCATAATATAATATGCAAAATAGCTAACTTCTCTAATACTTAGGAGACAGGCCTAGATGGCCTATAATCCTATTAAACTATAGGACTCAGATGACTTCAACCACCGCCAATTTACTGATCAGTATATATAACTGTTTACAGCAGTAGTCCCCAACCTTTTTTGGGCCACGGACAGGTTTTAATGTCAGAAAATATTTTCACGGATCGGCCTTTAGGGTGGGATGAATAAATGCACAAAATAAAATTATGTGACCAGCATAAAAACTGTGGTATTTTAAAATATAATTGTCAAACTTATGAGACAAGCATCAAGAGTGAGTCTTAGACGGATGTAACAGAGGGAATCTGGTCATTTTTTAAAAATAAAACATCGTTCAGATTTAAATATAAATAAAACGGAAATAATGTAAGTTATTTATTCTTTCTCTGCGGACTGGTACCAGTCCGCGGCCCGGGGATTGGGGACCACTGGTTTACAGGACACCTCCACCTGGATTTTCTCTAAGCACTTCAAACATATCTTTCCTCCCGTTTCTCTTTCTGTGTCCCAATCCAGGTTACAGCATAAGCACTGACCTAGCTGCTTAGCTAGAAACTGCTCCATGCCTGAGTCCCCTAACCACACACTCGCACTCACCTGGTTTTTTAGATACCTCTGCTCTTTCCAAACCCATGCAACTGCCCTGGTTCAGAACTTTATCAACTCTCCCCTAGTGCTTAAACCAACTTCCCAAATGTCCTCTCTCCATCCAGATTCCTATCATTTATTTAACCAAGATAACAATTCGATCCCCTTACTACCCTGATTAAAGAATTCAAAAAGCTCCTTGGAGTCGACAGGATGAAGTTTGGACTCATTAACCCTCCATCCTGACCCTTCTACCTTCCCCACCCGCACACTAAGATCAAGGCACACCACCCTTCTCTTTCCAAGCACACACACTCTTCCACATGTCTCTGCTTCTACAGAAACCATGGCTTCTGGCATGCCTTTAACACATGCTACTTTCTGGTCTCCTTCCTGTGACCCCTCAGAGGATGTGTCCAACCAGAAGTGGCCACCCCTGTTCCGTGCTTGTTGCACTTATAATACTATACCGAGAGGGCTGATTCACTTGTCCATCTTCCCAATTAGCTTATGTGTCCCCAGATGGTGGGCATCAAGTCACAGTTACGAAAGTAAGGCTCTGCAGTCTGCTTGTCACTCTCTTACCAGCTAGTTGCCCTCAGAGGCTGTAAAGATTACTAACAAATGTAAAGGCTTCATGCTTACACACTCAGCATGTAATAAATGCTCAATAAAAGTTAACTATGACAAGGAAACAGGAGGCACATAATAAGTACACACTAGGTTTGAGAGTTGCATAGGATAGCTTGTATCCTGAGTTCCATCCATGTCCTGTTCATAAACAATTTAAAAATATTTACCTTAAAGATAATGTCTTACCAAACCTAAAGATGTTTCAGTATCCATTAGTGAAAACCATCACTATTTCTAGAAAGGTATCCTCTGCTTTTAGTCATCCAATAAAGGATACTGTGTAGATTTTTCCATCTTAAACTATAAACTCAGCATTCTATTAGTATTTGGGGGAAAAATGCTTCATTTGAAAAATTCTGATGTGGGTTTGTATACAACCTTTTCCCAAATACTGAAAGCTCCTTCTAATATATACAGAATTAACCCTCACGTGCTATTGGTGTCAATTGTTGAAATAGCTTAGAAAAAAGGGAACCTAAACACAAAACAATAACCAAAAAAGGTTATTACTGAAGAGTCTGCTACATGCCAGGCACATTTAAAAATCCTCATGTAATCTTTTTAGGTAAGCAGTACTTTTATCCCCATTTTACAGATGAACAAAGCCTGCAGCTTACTAAAGGTACTTGTGCTAGTCAGTGAGCAGAGGCTGGAACAAACTCAGTCTTTCGGACTCCTGGGCTCAGCAGTTCTACTACACTATCTCTCCCGAACCCACCGTTTACCTCACGGATAAATATACGTTTGTCGCAATGGAATATGCTCACAACTGAAAGAACTCTAAAACTTCTAAAATGTACTATCCTAGGAATGAAAACACATCCTTACCTGGAAGCGGGACACAGTTTTTCCTCCTACAGTGAGGGCTGCCCTTTTTCCATCATTGTTTTCCTTTGGAGTATATTTTAGGACATGACAGTCTTGTACCTAAAAACACAAACATAAAAAAACTAAGCCTGGGCCAAGACACAATTTAACACTACACACAAATCACAGAGACCCTAGGACATTTAGGAATTCCCTCAAGTTACTTATCACTCCTCTAACCAACCACAATCATAAAATATAGATAACCTTTGGAAAAAAATGTCAAATATAACATATAAAAAAGTGCATAGGACACAAACATATAACAAAATGAATATTTATAAATAAAATATACACATAACCACTACCCATGCCTCCGTTTCTTCCTAATCACACCCCCCACGCCTTTTTTCCTTTTTCAAATCTCACCCTGGTCAGCAAACTGCAGCTCACGAGCTACATGTGGCTCTTTGGCCCCTTGAGTGTGGCTCTTCCACAAAATACCACGTGCGGGCGCTACCTCGATAAGGAATGTACCTACCTATATAGTTTAAGTTTAAAAAATTTGGCTCTCAAAGGAAATTTTTATCGTTGTACTGTTGATATTTGGCTCTGTTGACTAATGAGAGCCAAATGAGAGTGGTTTGCCGACCACTGAGAGACTCTCAAAGCATGGTCCATGGACAAGCAGCATCAGCATCACCTGGGAACTTTGCGGAAATGCAGGTTCTCAAGCTTCATCAGAGATCTACGAAATCAGAACCTCTGATTTATTAGCCCTCCAGGTGATCCTGAGGCACACTATTTGAGATGCACTGCCCGAGAAATAACTCCTCCTCCTGACATTTATGGTAATCCTTTACTTACTTTTCTTCACGATTACTATCTTTGAAAGTATTACTTGATGTCAGAGTAATGGCAATGTGAGAGATACTCCTGACTCTCCCCTTGAAATTTCAACAAACTGAGCAACTGTAACGCAGCAAAGAAACTCCAGCTGGGCCTGCAGATGTGCAGCACTAAATAGACTACAGGTCTGTTGAGACGTGGGGAGAAGCGCCTGGAAGCCCGAGATCACCATTCCTAGAGCCATAAAGCCATGAAGCCATAAAGCCAAAGCATCAAGCCCTCACGACACGCCCCACCCACTGTCACTATGGCTCCACTTACATTACTGCGACAGAACATCTCAGCAGAGGACAGCCCAGGGAATTCAAAGAGCTAATACAATGACACCTACTGGAAGTAACCTCTCAAAATTGAAATCTATTTTTCCTTTTTATTTCTTCATTTTCCCTTTTTCCTTCTTATCCTTTTTTTCTCTTTTGAATTTCATTTTCTTTAATTTATATACATTTTATTCTTATTAATTTTCTGGATGTTTTGTGTTTTTCTGTTTTGGTTTTTGATCTTTTTCCTGTGGTTTATCTTCTAGTCATAAATTTTTTAAAATATGTTTTTATTCTATTTTTAAAATTTTTCATTTCTTTAGTTTTTTGTTGTTGTTAGGGTTCTTAACAATACCACCCTCGAATGCCATCAAGGAAGAGGAAATTGAATACCATGGCTACACAAAACAGACATGTAGTTAGAAAGAAAATAAAAAAACTCAAGAAAAAAATCTCAATCACATGGAAACCTTAAAGTTAAATGATAGAGAATTCAAAATTGAAGTTCTGAAAATACTCAACGAGATGCGAGATGACACCAACAGGCAACTTAATGAGCTCAGAAAACTAATAAAGAAAACGAATACCTCACCAAGGAGATTGAAACTTTAAAAACAGAGATGAAGAACTCAATACACGAACTGAAAACTGAGGTAGCAAGTTTGGCGAATAGAACAAGCCAGATAGAGGAAAGAATCAGTGACACCAAAGACAGGCAACTAGAGATGCTAAAAAGTGAAGATGAGAGACTCATGAATTAAGAAAACTGAGAGAGCTCTACAAGAATTGTCTGACTCCATCAGAAAGAGCAATATAAGGATAATGGGTATATCAGAAGAAGAAAAGAGGGAGAAGGGTATGGAGAGTCTATTCAAACAAGTAATTGATGAGAATTTCCCAAGCCTATGGAAAGAGTTAGAGCCTCAAATCCAGTAAGCAAACAGAAGGCTGAGTTACTACAACCCAAACAGACCTACTCCAAGGCACATCGTAATAAAATGGTCAAAAATCGATGACAAAGAAAGAATCCTCAAGGCAGCTAGGGAAAAGAAGAACATAATATATAAAGGAAAGCCCACTAGGTTATCCTTAGATTTCTCAGCAGAAACTCTACAAGTCAGAAGAGAATGGACCCAAACATTCAAAGTATTGAAAAAGAGGAATTATCAGCCAAGAATGCTATATCCATCAAAATTATCCTTCAACTATGAAGGAGAAATAAACTTTTCCAGACATACAGAAGCTGAGGGGATTTATCACCAGAAAACCTCCACTGCAGCAAATACTCAAGGGGGTTATTCGGCCACACACAAAGAACAAATCAAAACTACAAGAAAAAGCTCTAACAAGGTTACAATAAAAACAAGGATAGCCTGACCAGGTGGTGGCACAGTGGATAGAGTGTTGGACTGGGACACGAGGGACCTAGATTTGAAACGCCGAGGTCACTGGCTTGAGCGTGGGATCATAGACCATGACCCCATGGTAGCTGGCTTGAGCCCAAAGGTCACTGGCTTGAAGATCAAGGTCCCTGGCGTGGGCCCAAGATCACTAGCTTGAGCAAGGGGGTCATTCGCTCTGCTGTAGCCCCCTGGTCAAGGCATATATGAGAAAGCAATCAATGAACAAGCAATCAACGAACAACTAAGATGCCGTAACGAAGAACTGATGCTTCTCATCTCTCTCCTTTCCTGTCTGTCTGACCTTATCTGTCCCTCTCTCTGACTCTTTCTCTGTCAAAAAAATAAATAAATAACACCCCCCAAAAACAAGGATAATCTCTGACAACAATAAAATAAAAGGGGAAAGGATAAAGATCTTCAAAAGCAAAGGAGTATGGAGTACAGGAGCACTCATAAGACAAAGGACTCTTGTACATATGAACATTTTCATTTTAATAGCCTAATGGTAACCACCCATGAAAAAGCCACTACTGAAACACAGAGCTTAAAAAAAGAATGGGGGAAAGAAGTATGGAATACCACCAAACAAAAACAACTGACAGAAACAAAAAAAAAGAAGAACCAAACAAGACACAGAGCTACCAGAAAACAAAACATAAAATGGCTATAGGAAATCCTTAAGTGTCAATAATTACCCTACATGTAAATGGACTGAACTCACCAATAAAGAGGCACAGGGGAGTAGATTGGATCAAAAAGCAAAACTCAATCATATGCTGCCTTCAAGAGACATATCTAGGCTGCAAGGACAAAAGTAGATTCAAAGTGAAAGGTTGAAAAATGATACCCCGAGCAAATAATAACCAAAGGAAAGCAGGTGTAGCCATACTCATGCCTGACAACGCTGACTTCAAGATAACAAAGGTAGCCAGAGACAAAGATGGACATTTCATAATGATAAAGGGGACATTGTATGAAAAAGACATAACACTTCTTTATATATATGCACTGACCAGTGAGCACCAAAATATATAAGACATCTACTAACTAATCTAAAAATAGAAGCTGGGAAAAACACAATCATACTTGGAGATTTCAACACAACATTGACAGCTTTAGATAGATCATCCAAATGGTAAATCAAGAAGAAAATATCGGCCCTAAATGACACACAGGACCAAATGGACATAATAGACATCTACAGGACATTTCATCCCAAAACGTCAGATATAAATTCTTCTCTGTGTGCATGAAACATTCTCAAGCATAGACCATATGTTGGGCCACAAAACTAACATCAACAAATTCAGGAAGATTGAAATTATACCAAACATATTTACATGAGGCTTTGAAATTAGAATTTCGTTGTAAAAATGAAGTCAAGAAACCCACAAAAATGTGGAAATTAAATAATATACTTCAAAAAAATAACTGGGTGAAAGAAGAAATAAAAGCAGAGATCAAAAGATATATACGTATATAGCCTGTCCAGGCGGTGGTGCAGTGGGATACAGCGTTGGACGGGAATGTGGAGGACCCAGGTTAGAAACCCTGAGGTTGCCGTCTTGAGCATGGGCTCCTCTGGCTTGAGCGCAGGCTCACCAGCTTGAGTGCGAGGTCACTGGCTTGAGCATGGGATCATAACTATTATCCCATGCTCACTGGCTTGAGCCCAAAGGTCGCTGGCTTGAGCAAGGAGTCATTCACTCTGCTGTAGCCCCCTGGTCAAGGCTCATATGAGAAAGCAATCAATGACCAACTAAGGTGCCACAACAAAGAATTGATGCTTCTCATCTCTCTCCTTTCCTGCCTGTCTGTCCCTATCTGTCCCTCTATCTCTGGGGGAAAAAAAGATATGTACAGACAAATGAAAATGACAACACATCAAAATTTCTGGGTTGCAGCAAGAGCAGTAACAAGGAAGTTCATATCATTATAAGCTTATATCATGAAATAAGAGAGATCCCAAGTAAACAACCTAACTTCATACCTAAAGGAACTAGAGAAAGAAGAACAAAGGCAACCCAAAGTCAGCAGAAGAGAAATAGTAAAAGTTAGAGCAGAACTAAGTGAAATAGAAAACAAAAATACTATAGAAAAATTTAATACAACGAAGAACTGGTTCTTTGAAAAGATCAATAAAATTGACAAACTACTGGCAAGACTCACTAAGGAAAAAAGAGGAAGGGCTCATATAAACAAATCTGAAAAGAAAGAGGAGAAATTACCATAGACATAATAGATATACAAAAGATCATAGTAGAATATTATGAAATATTATAAGCCATCAAATTCAATAACCTACAGGAAATGGATAAGTTCCTAGAACTATACAATCTTCCTATATTGAGTCATGAAGAAGTGGAAAACCTAAGTAGACCTACAAGCAGGAAGGAAATAGAAACTATTAAAAACTTCCCCCAAAACAAAAGTCCAGGCCCAGATGGCTACACTAGTAAATTCTACCAAACATTTAAAGAAGATTTGGTACCTATCCTTCTCAAAATCTTCCAAAAATTGAAGCAGCAGCAATACTGGAACACATATGAGGCCAACATAACCCTCATACCAAAACCTGGCAAGGACAACCCAGAAAAAGAAAACTACAGATCAGTATCTCTAATGAATACAGATGCAAAAATCCAAACAAAATACTAACAAATCAAATATAACAACACATTAAAAATATAATACATCACAATCAAGTGGGATTCATTCCAGGCGCACAAGGATGGTTCAACATATGGAAATTGATCAACATAATACACCACATCAACACAACAAAGAACTGTACCTATTGATAGGCATTTGTTAAGATACAACATCCTTTTATGTTTAAAACACTCAATAAAATTGGAATTGAAGGAAAGTACCTCAACATAATAAAGGCCATGTAGACAGACTGTCAGCTAATATCATATGAAATGGTGAAAAAAATGAAGGCCTTTCTTCTAAAATCAGGAACTAGACAGGGCTGCACTCTCTCCACTCTTATTCAATATAGTTCTGGAAGTCTCAGCCAAAGAGATCAGGCAAGAGAAAGAAATACAAGGCATCCATATCAGGAAAGAAGTAAAGGTATCATTTTTTGCAGATGACATGATCCTGTACATAGAAAACCCCAGATTCTCCCAAAAAACTATCAGAAACAATAAACCAATACAGTCGAGTTGCAGGATACAAAATGAATATACAAAAGTCTATTGATTTTTTATACGCCAATGATGAAACATCAGAAATTGAACTTAAAAAAACAATTCCTTTTTCAATTGCAACAAAAAAATTTAAAATACCTAGGAATAAACTTAACAAAGGGTATGAAAGACCTATATACTGAAAACTACAAAACAGTGAAAGAAATTGGAAAAGACACAATGAAATAGAAAAATATTCCATGTTCATGGATTGGAAGAATCAACATAGTTTAAATGGCCATTATTACTCAAAGCAATATACAAATTTAATGCAATCCCCATCAAAATACCAATATCATTTTTTAAAGAAATAGAACAAAAAATTATCAGGTTTATATGGAACCATAGAAAACCCCGAATAACCAAAGCAATCCTGAGGAAAAAGAATGAACTACCTCACTTCAAATTATACTATAGTCACAACAATCAAAACAGCATGGTATTGCCACAAAAACAGACATATAGAACAGTGGAACATAATCAAGAGTCCAGAAATAAAACCACATATATAGGGACAAATCATCTTCAACAAAGGAGCCAAAAACACACAATGGAGAAAAGAAAGCCTCTTCAATAAATGGTGCTGGGAAAACTGGAAAGCCACATGCAAAAGAATGAAACTTGACTACAGTTTGTCCCCCTGCACAAAAATTAATTCACAATGGATCTAAGAACTAAATATGAATTCTGAAACTATAAATTACATACAAAAAAACAGGTACTAAGCTCATAGTAGAGAACAATTATGAATTTGACCCCAAAGGCAAGGGAAGTAAAGGCAAAAATAAATAAATGGGACTGTATCAAACTATAAAGCTTCTGCACAGCAAAAGAAACTGACAAAACAAATAAGCAGCCAACTAAATGGAAGATGTTATTTGCAAACAACATCTCCGAAAAGGGAATAATATCCAAAATACATAAAGAACTCACAAAGCTCAGCAACAAACTAGCAAACAATCCAATTAAGAAATGGGGAGAGGATCTGAGCAGACACTTCTCCCAAGAACACATACAAATGGCCAACAGATACATGAAAAAATGCTCACCTTCACTAGCTATTAGAGAAATGCAAATAAAAACCACAATGAGATACTCCCTCACACCTGTTATATTAGCTATTATCAACAAGACAGATAAGTGTTGGAGAGGCTGTGGTGAAAAAGGAAACCTCATTCACTGCTTGTGGGAAGCAAATTAGCACAACCATTAAGGAAGAAAGTATGGTGGTTCCTCAAAAAATTAAAATACAATTACCATATGACCCAGAAATCCCGCTAATGGGTATCTACCCCCAAAACTTGAAAACATTGATATGTAAAGACCCCCATGTTCATCGCAGCATTATTCACAGTGGCCAAGACATGGAAACAAGCAAAGTGTCCCTGAATAGAGGACTGGATAAAGACGATGTGGTACATATATACAATGGAATACTACTCAGCCATAAGAAATGATGACATAGTGACATTTATGACAACATGTTTGGATCTTGAGAACATTATACTGAGTGAAATAAGTAAATTTAAAAAAGCTAAGAAATGTATGATTTCACACAAGGTGGATATAAAACAGACTCACAGACATAGAGAAAAGTGGTTATCAGAGGAATGGGTGTGGGGAAGTGTGTAATCAAGGACAAATATGAGGTGACGGAAAATGATTTGACTTTGGGTGATGGGTATCCAACATAATCAACAGTTCAAATGCTATAGAAATGTTCACCTGAAACTTATGTACTCTTTTTGATCAAAGTCACCCTGTTAAATTTAATTTTCTAAATAAAATTTTTTTAAAAAGTATAAACAATGTAGCTCAGCACTGTCTGCTTTAAGCTTTATAGAAACAGAATCAGACTGCATGCACTCTTCCATGTCTTAATTTTTTCACTCAAAGACGAACCTTGTAAGGTTCATCCATATTGTTGCATGTAGCCCCATCAGCTCCTTTCCACTGTTATCCAGCATTTCATTATGTGATTATACAGCAATTCACCCATTCTAACACTGGTGGACATCTGAGTTATTTCTAACTTCAGTGTACTAAGAGTAGTACTGCCCTGGCCAGATAGCTCAACATTGTCTGAAGAGCAGAGGTTACCAGTTCAATCCTCGGTCAAGGCACATACAGGAACACATTGATGTTCCTGTCTGTCTCCCTGCCCCCCACCTTCCTCTCTCTCTAAAATCAATAAAATAAACCTTAAGTAAAAAAAAAAAAAAAGAGAAAAAAGGAGTAACACTGCTATAAACACTGTTGCACAGTTATCCTGGTGCATACCTGTTTAAATCTAGTAGTACTCACAAAAGGAGTCGCTGGACTACAAGGGTTACTTATCTCAACTTTACCACATAAGGCTAAAGTATCTTCTGAAGTGGTCAGACCAATTTACAATCCCACCAGTCATTCCCCAACGCTCTCAAAGTTCTTTAGAGTTCTAGAAACTATAACCCCACCCTTGATCTCTGAGAGTCAATAACAATGTACTAAGGGTCTGTCGGCTCCTTGTGCCTATTAGCACTCCAAGTACTCAGGTGCATGAACTCTTACTTTCATTCTCATCAATTGTGTAAGGCTGGCCCCGAAGATGAACTGAGTTGTCCAAAGTGATTTGGGGAATAATATATATTTTAGAGATGAGACACAGTGCTCCAAAGAACACAGCTAGGAAGTGGCAGAACCGAGATCCGAAGTCAGGTATTCTGGTCCCAGGGTCCATATTATTAATATTAAGGAGTTTGTTTTATTTCAGAGAACAAAATGCTGCTTCGCCTGACAAGACTCTTACATTCCAAGTTAGCAGAGATAAAAAATATTTTAGAGTTGAAAGAACTTCATTATGTAAATTAGATGAACTGAGATTTTTTTTTCTTTTCTGATACTGAACTGAACTAGTAGATCTGGGAGAAGCCAGGTTATAATCATTATCATCGTTACAATCATTTTTGTTGATTGCCCCAATTATCCCATGCCAGTATCAAGAAACCAGGCAAGAGTGAAAACATTCACTAAAACCATCAGAAGCTCTTTAATAGTATTTACGCTCAACATTAACCTATTCTTCATCACAGACACACATTTCAGGATACAAATGTTGCCTGTTTAAGTTTGTACAAATAGGTCTCCGCATAAAGCTCTGTTACATCTCCTGTTTCTTACCTGAAGTAATGTGACCACGTGCCTTTGACCATCTTTAGTCCATAAAGGCATCATGCCCAGCTTCACTGCAACAAGGCCTACTCTGGCAGAACCTGGCAATTAAAAACAGATGAATAATATGAGCATTTTCAACATCTGCCAACATGATGCAATAGCATTTCCTAAATCACGGTTTTAAAATAAGTGGCAGGCAAGTAAAAAAACATGCTAATATATTCATAGAGTAAAACACAATTGTTCCTTACAGATTTAAACACCTTTAGCCCTGGCTGGTTGGCTCAGTGGTAGAGTGTCGGCCTGGCGTGCAAAAGTCCCCAGTTCGATTCCCAGCCAGGGCACACAGGAGAAGCGCCCATTTGCTTCTCCACCCCTCCTCCTCTCCTTCCTCTCTGTCTCTCTCTTCCCCTCCCGCAGCGAGGCTCCATTGGAGCAAAGATGGCCCGGGCGCTGGGGATGGCTCCTTGGCCTCTGCCCCAGGCGCTAGAGTGGCTCTGGTCGGGGCAGAGCATCGCCCCCTGGTGGGCAGAGCGTGGCCCCTGGTGGGCGTGCCGGGTGGATCCTGGTCGGGCACATGTGGGAGTCTGTCTGACTGTCTCTTCCCGTTTCCAGCTTCAGAAAAATACACACACACACACACACACACACACACACACAAAACACCACCTTCAGCCAAAGCGGACATAAGATATAGCAATTCAGGAAATTTCTGTATAATGAACAAACATCAGCAAACTGTGCATAATAAAGAAAACTGTTACACAAATATAGTCTGGTTTAAAAATAGTGGTATTAAGAGAGGGCATGATAAATCCCTCATTATACTTTACTCTCCTATAGTATCAATATCAAATGTCATTAATTAGACAACATCTACCACTCAAATTCTAATAAGTTAACTGGGGTTATAAGGATGACACAGGTGGTCACATTGCTAAACTATGTTGGCCTTCACCATAACAGATTTGTTGCAATAAATTGATCAAGTTGGCCCTGGCCGGTTGGCTCAGTGGTAGAGCATTGGCCTGGCGTGCGGGGGACCCGGGTTTGATTTCCGGCCAGGGCACATAGGAGAAGTCCCATTTGCTTCTCCACCTCTCCCTCCTTCCTCTCTGTCTCTCTCTTCCCCTCCCGCAGCCAAGGCTCCATTGGAGCAAAGATGGCCCGGGTGCTGGGGATGGCTTCTTGGCCTCTGCCCCAGGCGCTAGAGTGGCTCTGGTCGCGGTAGAGCGACGCCCCGGAGGGGCAGAGCATCGCCCCCTGGTGGGCAGAGCGTCGCCCCTGGTGGGCATGCCGGGTGGATCCCGGTCGGGCGCATGCAGGAGTCTGTCTGACTGTCTCTCCCCGTTTCCAGCTTCAGAAAAATAATTTAAAAAAAATTGATCAAGTTGTTCCATTATACAATTGAACTGTTACAATAAACCCCAACCAGAGATTATATTCACAACAAGACAGGTCTTATTCTTCTTGGCCTGTCCACATATGGATTTAGCACCCTACTAGGCACAAACACCTAATCCTGGGGCTATGCCTGGCAAATCCACAGTGCTAGAACTTCCCAACTGGAGACATCTGGGACACATTTAGATCATATACTTCCAGACTTTCTTCCCTGATTTATTTTTATATTCTTTTTTATCTGAAGGAAACAAGAAAACATAGGCAGACTGATTCTCATTTCACATACAAAACAGCTTCTTTAGCAAATCTTGATTATCATCAGACATTCATTAACAGCAGAATAGGATGCTGGAAATAAATTTGCAAACCAAAGCACAATGAAACAGACACACTTAAGACATGAAAAATAAATTCAAGAGAGGATAAATCTGTCAAGCAGTCATTATAATTTTGAATGTGCCAGCCACCAAGTAACCAGGACTCATCATACACAAATTAACTACCTGGTTCCCACTGATGCAGAGGCCATGGTTCATCTTTCAGAGGACACAGTTTACTTGCTAATTGGGCTTTATCTTCATCAGAGACCAGCTGCTTAACAAATGGGACATTTTCTTCAGAAAGATGCTCATCCCACCAAGTAACACTCTTGCCATGGAGATTTCTAACCAAAAGCCAGATGTCTGTTCTGCAGAAATAAAAATTAAAAAACAAACCACAATGCAAAAGTTTCTCTATTTAACATAGTGAAGGGAGATCACATAAATTGGGAACTGTCTTCAGGGCCTTAGGAAAGGGCTTGGATTCCATACAAGTTCACTTTTTCTCCCCTGACATTCTTTATGATAATAATGGGGTTCACACAGTAAGTGTTAATAGTTACCCTGAAGACAAAGTTCTTCTTCTCTTCTGGGATAATCAGTTTTCTAACAAAGTAGTTCCACCTAGACACAGGAGATACTATTTGTAGGTAACCTTAATAGTTCACATCCAGCACAAGTTGCAGAATATGGATACAATGCTGATCTTTCTCTGATAAGCACCTCTTCCCTGCAGTGACTCGGCCTAGATTCAGAGTGATGAAGAAACTAGTTGTGCGAATTCAAAAGATCTGTGAAAGCCACGACCTCTGATCAGCTGAACACACCAAGAAAGACCAATGGGGACTGAGGTCGGGGCAGCGGAATGTCAGAAAATCAATCAAGTTTTCTTCAGTCTATCCTCCCTTTGTAGCTAGGCAGATTATTCAGGTTAGAGTCTCAATTTTGCATTTATTGAGTGATCACTGGTAAGTTACTTTTCCTGTCCCAAGCCTCCGTTTTATCTGCAAAATGGATAATGAGAGTTCTCTCACGTGAGGCCACTTAAGCTAGGGCACTTAATATAAAAAACGCTAATTGGCAGATAATATTATTATCGCAGTTGGTAATGCTCAAGGTCAATCGCTCATAAGCATTACAAACAAAAAACAACAAAAACCCTCCAGTCCTTTGAAGGGCTATCTTGGAGTAACACTCCTCACTTACCCTTCCAAACCTTAGGTCTTGACACAGCCCCCTTCCTCTCCCACCCAGGGCAGACCCTTCCGTGTCGAGCCATGCCACAGTTCGAAGTTGTCGTTTTGCAGGGACACACTCCCGCACCCCCCGACCCCGTCTCTAGCCCACACCCACCTGTTCCGGGAGCCACAGGCAGCATCCAGGCCCCCGGCGCCACGGCCCAGCACCCGGGAGCCGGCCTGAGCCAGCAGCCTCCAACCAAGCATGAAGGAGCCAGAGAGGGCTCGGGTCGCTACACTTCCGGGGCCCCCTCCGCTCTATTTTCAGGGAGTTCCCACGCCACTGGCACGCCCCCACCACAACTTCCCTGGAGCAGTCCCGCCCGCTGCCCGAAGACGTCCTCATGGACGGAAAAAGAATCGCGGGAGCCCCCTTCCGGTCCGGTCCGGTCCGCAATTTCCTCCGGGCACCGGACTCAGCCCTGGAACTAAAGTTCCGCCTCCGGAATAGTCCTACCTTGGGTCGGAGTTGGTGTGTGGAGGACAGGGACGATTCTCCAGGGGGTTGGGAAAAAAAAGTATGTTCGGAGTTTAAACTTGAGAAGAATGAGGCTTACAGGCTTCTTAAGCAAGTGAAATCTCTTCTAAATAATACCCACTCAGTACATTATTGTACTAAGCAATGCTTGATTTTCATATATTGGTTTATGTTCAAAACGGCCCCAAAAGGAAGTTGTTATTTTTATATTATAAATGAGGGAACACAGACTCAGAATTTGGCGCTGGTCCAGAGTAGCACATCTGGCAGACGCGCAGAGCTGACACTGAAACAGGGCTGGCATGTGTTAGCAATAGGATATGGCCCAGACCATGGTGTGTGACTTACAGGGTTGGGTGATTAAAAGTATGGCTACTTCCGTCTTGGCCTCTGGAGTTGTTATCTAGGGAGAATTCCAGTGGACATGGTCCTGAAGACACTCCAACAGCCCTATAGAGAGGCCTATATGAAGAGGAACCAACTTTCCAGCTCAGAGTGAGCCACCTAGGAAGTGGATCCTGCACCCCAGCAGTCCTTCATATGACTGCAACTCATGAAAGACCTTGAGCTTGAACTTCCCAGCCAAGGAACTCAAGGGTTCCTGACAAAAGATACTGCCAAAGAGAATAAGTGAATATTCTTATTTTGACTCGCTAAGTTTTAGGATGATTTGTGGCACAGCAATAGATTTCTGATATCATCCTAATACAAACAAAGCACTGTCCTTGGTTCCAGACCTGACCCTAATCACTCTGTGTATGCATTGGGCATTCATTCTACTAGCACAAGGGTCTGTTTCCTAATTTTTCTTTTCTTTTTTCTTTTTTTGTATTTTTCTGAAGCTGGAAACGGGGAGAGACAGTCAGACAGACTCCCGCATGCGCCCGACCGGGATCCACCCGGCACGCCCACCAGGGGCGAAGCTCTGCCCACCAGGGGGCGATGCTCTGCCCCGACCAGAGCCACTCTAGCGCCTGGGGCAGAGGCCAAGGAGCCATCCCCAGCGCCCGGGCCATCTTTGCTCCAATGGAGCCTCGCTGCGGGAGGGGAAGAGAGAGACAGAGAGGAAGGGGGGGGGTGGAGAAGCAAATGGGCGCTTCTCCTATGTGCCCTGGCCGGGAATCGAACCCGAGTTTCCGCACTCCAGGCCGATGCTCTACCGCTGAGCCAACCGGCCAGGGCCTGTTTCCTAATTTTTCAAGTGGGTATTCGTAGAAATTTGGGAATAATAACTTTAAATTTTAGCTATTTTTACACCCTCTTTTCATAGCTATCTGGCTAGCCTGGCTTAAAAGCTTCAGGCAATGGTCAATTCCTGGTTACTACTTGAGCTTGAGCAGGCTCAAAAATATTTTTCTTTTCTTGCTCTTCCATTTCATTGATTGCTGTTGCACCTACCCTCAGGACTTCTAAATAACACTCTGAGCCTTGGAGAAAAAGTACATCTCTCATCCTATCCATGCTAACTGGCTTCCCAGGTACATAAGAATGGCTCTTCATTGAACAAACATGTCTTGAGGTGTACTACATGAAAAAGCTAGGGTAAAAAAAGACTTGCCTACTGTTCCCAAAAGCCAGCATTCCTTATGCATGTAGTGTGCAATAACAAGTGCTCAGTATTGTAGAAGCCCATCAGTCAAAGACCACCAGGAGCACAACTGAACTCAAACAAGGTTAAGTTTAATTAGCTTGCTGCAGCAAGAGAGTGCATATACCTAAGGGTGTCTCTATATGAATGCGTTGAGAGGGGCTTGTTATAAGATTTAGACTTATGAGAGAGATTTTTAAGGTGGCATAAGGGAAGCAGGGACTTATTTTGAAATAAAGGCTATTAAGAAGCAAGAACAGTTCAGCAACTGGGCATCTCAATAATTTTCTTCTGGACGAAAGAAAGACAAAGTGAGACTAAGAATGATGTTGGTAAAAAAGCAGAAATCACTCAGAAGACGAAACAGTTAGTCATTTTGTACCAGTGGTGTGGCCTTGGGTATGGTCTGTTTGAAATATTGTGTTGACGTTCCATGATAAATTCTGCAATCTGATTACTAGTGGGATTTATTTTTACTCTTTCAGTATATTTTCTCAATAACAACCACATGTGATAATACTATAATTATTCCTATTTTACAAATTGATCAAATAAACACAGAGATATTACATAATTTAAATAGTAAGTGGAAAAACCAAGATTTAGACCTTGGCAATGTGACCAGAGAGCCTCAGCTCTTAGCTGTTTTGTTCTCGACTTTTCTATGCTAAATCCGTTACTATCCTTGTACTGAACTTCCGTTATGGTTAAAGAGGGATACTGATAAATAAACCTATGGCAAACTGTGGTCAGTGAGGATTGAGGAGGCAGCCATTCAAAGCAAAATGTGTTTCATCTATCACACAGCACGTGCCTCCTTATTGCCAGCTGGGGCTGGGTGGTGTCTTTATATCCAATTTTGTCACTGCAGTATGCTGCTAATTCACAAAGACCAGGCTCAGTTCTTAAGGGACCTAGTAAGGGTTCCTTTTATGCATTCAGGCATTGATCTCAAGTTTCCCATTATTTCTGATATCATCCTTCAGAGATTGCCTTAGACCCAGGGACCCTGATACCACTTTGCCTCCCTGGGACTTCAGTTCCTCATTGGAAGAAAGATAACCTCCACTATGCCTTTTTAGTACACAAGGTCCTTGAATAATGTCTTTTTGTTCAAAATCATTTTGTTATAAAATTAATGAGATGCTGTAGGAACTTAACTCCTGTTTATACCAATTAACCTATTGTAAAATTGTTTTTTTTTAATAATTTATTTATTTATTTTAGGGGGGAGAGAGAGAGAGAGAAAGAGAGGGAGAGAGAGAAAGGGGGAGGAGCAGGAAGCATCAACTCCCATAAGTGCCTTGACTGGGCAAGCCCAGGGTTTTGAGCCGGCGACCTCAGTGTTCCAGATTGACGCTTTATCCACTGTGCCACCAAAGGTCAGGCAAAATTGGTTTTGTTATATGTTATTTTCCTTAGAGTCCCAGAACCTATCGATGATGTTAAGGGAGGACTTACTATACTGCAATTCCATAATTCTTACTCTTTTAATTTAAATCAAAAGGTGATTTAATAAATGTTCTTCTTATAAAGTAAAACATTAATAACAGTTTTATTTATGCCCTTGCCAGAGAGCTCAGTTGGTTAGTGCATCATTCCAAAGAACAAGGTTTGCTGGTTTGATCCCCAGTCAGGGCACATTCAGGAACAACTTGATGTTCTTGACTCTCTCATTCTCTCCCTTCCTCTCTCTCTCTCTAAAAAAAAAAAAAAAAAAAAAAAACCTAATAAAATAAGCTTTAAAAATAAGAATAGTTTTATTTTTGAAAGAGTAGATTTAAAGCCAAGTAATTATTAGACATAGTTTTTCTATGTGTTCCTCCCTTTAGGCACTTCAGTCAGTTTTTATAATGTTTGTGACATGTCCTGTATGGTTGGTGTATTGCAGAATAATAAATTTTTCTTTGGTGGTTAATTTGCATTTTATATTCATTTATGCTGTCTCTTAGTTCATAACATGCCTTATATGTGAAATTAAAAATCTTTTTAAAGTGAGTTTAGACTTTTTATTAAATTTTCCTTGGCTTTCTTCCACCCTTCTAAATAGAATTTAGCATATTTTAAAATTGGTAGAGATATTATGAAGGTGAGACAAGCATTGGATAAGGCAATAAAGAAAATGAACTTTAAGAAATTTTGAACTTTGATATTTAATTTACGGCTGGTATAGAAAACTTAAAAGGCCATCTTGCAAAATCCACAGATGCTCATTCAATAAGAAGATGAATTCTGCTTCAATGTCCTCCATCAAGACCAAATGACAACTTTCAACTTCAGTATAATGATTTTAAATGTGCAATATTTATACATTTCTAAGTTAACCCACAGATTTTAGTGCTCAAGAGATGACCAGAATGGAAACACATTTGGCTTGAAGAAAGACTTAAGAGAAAAACAAAAACAAAAACCCAGTGTAGACATGTTGTGATGTAGATTTAATTAAAATTTCTCAGCATCCTGCCCGCCTCTGTTGAATTCAGAACGGTTCTGGAAACCTAATGTATTTAAGCCTATGTGCATTTCTTTAAATTTCTGTGATGACTGAACAAAAATGCTAGTGACAGAAATGGAGACTCACATGCTGGGGGACCAGATGCTTTTAGCCAAGGAAAGCCCCTTTTCCCCAGTCTTTCTTCCAGTGCCAGTGTCGTTCTGACTGCTGGAGTGGGGTACTAGACCAGTGAATACTCTTGTCCCCTGGTATCATGGTCAGGGTGTCTCTTTTGATCCCAGAAGATAGTCTTGATAAATTCCTAGAAACTAAGCTCATTTAGAAGTTTGATTCTACTTGGAAGGGGTCCCAGTAGAATGAGAAATACCTAACACATTGCTCTCGCTAAGTGGCAGATTTTAAGTGGTTTACATATATCAACTCATTTGCTCCTCAAATGAAGCAGACACTATTATTCTCGTCCTTATTGGCAGGAAAGTGAGGCACAGAGACGATAAGCAGCTCCTCCAAGGTCACAGACTTAAGTGGTGGAGCCAGAAGCTGAGCCCATGCAGGCTGACTCTGGAGTGGAAGTGCTTCATGGCTCTATTTATTCCCTTCCAAGAAGAGAAAACTGCATGACACAATATTGGAACACTCAGCTTGGCATCCAGAGGTTGCCCCAGATAAGTGAGGACTGGGGATGGTAGTGCTAAGCCTGCATGTTTAGAGATCTAATCAGTCTGCATCAGAATCAGTTGGGCTCAAGAGAGAACAATAAGGCCAAACTACCTGAGATATTTGTCCCCTCATTCAATCACATACAATCTTCCTACAAGGAAAGAAAAAGGAGGCTCTGTGATGTCCTCGATCAGTGCCTCTCAAACTTAGATGTATATAAGAATTACCTGGGCAGGCCCTGGCCGGTTGGCTCAGTGGTAGATCGTCGGCCTGGTGTGCGAAAGTCCCGGGTTCGATTCCCAGCCAGGGCACACAGGAGAAGCGCCCATCTGCTTCTCCACCCCTCCCTCTCTCCTTCCTCTCTGTCTCTCTCTTCCCCTCCCGCAGCCGAGGCTCCATTGGAGCAAAGATGGCCCGGGCGGTGGGGATGGCTCCTTGGCCTCTGCCTCAGGTGCTAGACTGGCTCTGGTCACGACAGAGCGACGCCCCAGGTGGGCAGAGCATCGCCCCCTGGTGAGCGTGCCGGGTGGATCCCGGTCGGGCGCATGCGGGAGTCTGTCTGACTGCCTCCCCGTTTCCAGCTTCAGAAAAAAAAAAAAAAAAAAAAAAAAGAATTACCTGGGGATCTTGATAAAATGCAGTCTGATTTGGTAGGTATGAGGTGAGGCCTGAGGGGTTGCATTTCTAATAAACTTGAGGTCATGTTGGTATTGCTGGTGCGCAGACCACACTTTGAATAGCAGCATTCTTGAGAGAACTCTGGACTCAAAATCAAGAGACGTGGGATACAGACTCACTTCTAAATTTAATTAGCAGTGTAAGTCACTTCTCCTTTCTGTCTCTTCATCTGCAAGACAGCAAGGGGGTAGAGTTTGTTAAACTGAAGCCCCTTCCAGCCTTTTTTGGTGAAATTTTGTATGGAAGGCAGAACAATGATACTGACATCGTATTCCCTGGAACCTATGAATGTGTTCTGTTGCATGGCTTAAAGGGACTTCGCAGATATGGTTAAGGTTAAGGACCTCGGGATGTGGAAATTATCCTGGATTATGTGTGTGGGCCCTGAATGCAATGACATGAGTCCCTAATATCAGAGAACCTTCGTGGCTGCAACAACGGAGAAAGTATAAGATAGACACAAGGTAGAAAGGATTCAGCCTGTGGTTGGTTTGCAAGAGGGAGGAGGGGAACAAGGGAGGGGTCAACAAACCAAGGCATGTGGGTGGCCTCTAGAAGGTGGAGAAGGCCGGGAAATGGATTTTCCCCTAAGGATCCCAGAAAAAACTGCAGCCCTGCCAACACCTTCAGATTAGCCTAATACGAAGCCAACCCATGTTGGCTTTCTGACCTCTAGAACTATAAGTGAGTAAATTTGCATTATCTTAAGCTACTCAGTCTGCGGTAATTTGTTATGGCAGCAATAGAGAACTATTGTAATATAAACTTACATGCCCAAAGTTCTAAATTCTAGTAACTCCTAGAGAAAATAGACACTGATTTTGGATTATTTTCAGTTTGACATTAAGATTAAAAAAAAATCACCATTCTATCTTCAAATTTACTTTCGAGTCTGAGAAAAATAATTATTGATAGAAAGGCTCATATCCAGGAAAGATCCAAATCAAGTGCCAATTGCATTATTTTGTACATGCCTATATTTAAAACTATTTCTTTAATATCACTATGAAATATACAGTGCTAAGCAACAGAATAGCTGCTCAAAAAATATTGGCTGAATAATTAAATAAATCTGAATCACACTGAACTAAATGCAGGCATAATAAAATAATATGATGATACCTGCTATCTAAATGCCAGGTACCAGGCTCAGAATAGATACCATCAAATTTGCTCCAAGCAACAATGATAGATATGTTTACCAATTTACATATGGGAGTGTATATGAATAACTCAGGAATTAAGTAACGTGCCCTCTTAACTAATAAGTAGCCCAGCTGAATTCAATATGATCTGGCTCCAAAATCCCTGCTCTACTATTTTGCTTCTACTTTAAACCAGCAAGACAAAACAATCTCAGTCCTTGAGTAGCTACAAGAGTCCTTGAGTAGCTATAGTGTAGCAGGCAAGACAGAAGAGGTAGGCAGCCACATACATGGTAAGTGCCAAAGTAGAGGTGTAGAGTACATACAAAGTGCCTCGATGGGATACTCGCACAGGAGGTGAAATCTGAACTATTTCTTGAGGGAAGAGTAAAAGTGCCCAGGAGCAGTGTAAAGAAAGGATATTTCATGTATAAAGAACACAGTTCCAGATACTATTGCTGGGCGATAAACCACCTCAAACTTTTGGGCATAGAAACACCACCTTTTATTACTTGTATGGTCTCTGTTAGTTAGGAGGTTGGAAAGGGCTGAGTGGGGATGGCTTGTTTCTGGGATAACTCAAAGACCAGGATGATGTCAGCTGGGTGTCTGAAATCATTTGAAAGCTCACTGGCTCTGTATCTGGTGGTTGATGCTGCCTATCAGCCAGGACCTCAACTGGGCTGTTTGCTGGAACACATGTATGTGGTCCTTCCATGTGGCTACTTGGGTTTCCCTATAATGTGGTGGCTGGGTTCCAAAAGCAAGCATCCCAAGAGAACCAGGAGTAAGCACTACTACCTTTTATGACCTAGCCTCAGGAATCACAGGGATTACTTGACTTCAGATAGAAGCTGGCTCAGATACAGAAACATAAACCCACCCCTCAGTGTGGACATGGCCAAGTCACACTGAAAGAAGAACACATGGGACGGTTACAGCCATCTTTAGAAAATGTAATATGCCACAAACATCATGTGTATGTCCACGTGAAAGAATGGAATTGCATCTGGATAGCTGCAGGAGCTGATGGATCGCCGACTACCGTAACAAACCTACCCTGTAAAAGTGTTTCAGATTACATCTGGTCGGTTTACAGGAAAGAAAAGACGATTTATTCCAGACTCTCTTCTGCTTCCTAGTGCAGGTACTTGGTAAATATCTAGCATGTCCTCTATCTAAAGAGACAAAGGCCAGGCTGGAAGGACTGTATGTGCTCAAGATGACTTGAATACATCCCAGCATGAACGACACATCCTGAGACAGGAGGCTGACCATCAAACCAGATGAGCCAGTGACCCTGAGTGCCCTTCCAGCTGGGCTCATGCACCCTAGTGGCAAGGAGTGGGAAGCCGAGGTGAGTTTAGGAGGAGTGGCAAAGTGGAGGGGCAGAGAGGGCACTGCCAGACTGCTTGGCTGTCAGGTGCTGCCAGTGGTTCCTCCATCTGGGATGTTTAGACTCCAGCCAGGCTTAGCAGGATCGTCATGGCAACTCGCCCGTCTGTGCTGCCGAGCTGAGACAGGATTCCCTTCGTAACCAAGGAGTCAGGAGATGATGCTTAAAATAATCTTTTATGCCCAGGCAGAAATGCCTTTGCAGTTTTATTAACCATGAAGCACTATGGGGCACGGCTTTCACTCCCACTTTATTTCACAATGGAACAAAATGGCTTTTTAAAGCAGGAATTTCCCACCGAGGGCCAAATGCTTTCTTCGCTCCACAAAGCACACGTCCCACTGAAACCAAAGAGCATCACCGCCGCATTCTGAGAGGAGCTGCCGGTCACTGTTATATAAATTACCTCAAATAGAACAGGCAATCCCTGGCTGAAGTCACGTGGCTTCATCTAATCTCTTTTCTATTCCCTATTGAAGTCCCTCTCAGCCAGTCTCTCAATAGGGCAAATAGTTATGCTCGCCAAGAGTTGAACATTTGGGTTACTGAGCTTGGGAGTTTGTTGTATCTGACACCCTCCCTGCTCACAGCACTTCTCCAAATCACCCTCATCTCCAAGGCCTGACTCCTCTAGGAGGACTCCCTCATCATCGCTGGTCCTGGCTGTTCCTTCCTCTCCTCTTTTAGAGCTTACCATACGTAAGGATGGTCTTGCACGGTATTGTTCTCGTTTGTTAAAAGTAGTGAGAAGCCTTAGGTTTATAAACCATATCTCTCGACAAGACTGCAAACTCTTGCAGGGGTCTCCAAACTTTTTACACAGGGGGCCAGTTCACTGTCCCTCAGACCATTGCAGGGCTGCCAAATACAGTGGTCCTCTCACTGACCACCAATGAAAGAGGTGCCCCTTCCAGAAGTGCAGTAGGGGCTGGATAAATGGCCTCAGAGGGCCGCATTGCGGCCCGCGGGCCGTAGTTTGGGGATGCCTGCAAGGCTGAGTAATACAGTATATATCTTCAACTCCCTGGAAGCCCTACATTTGTATCAGCTTCAGAAATTCTTGGACATTTTAGTAGTGACAGTTGCATAACTTTGTAAATATGTGAAGGAGCACTGAAGTGTACATTTTGAAAAGAAAAATTATAGAATATCAAAAACATATGGAAATCTGATGTGAAATACTGAGAGTAGTCCGAATTACCACACCAATAGTGTGGGAAATCTCAGAACACAATGTTGGTTGAAAGGGTCTGAACTTGGGTTACCAAATGCCTCACAGAAGGGAAGGGTTCTGCCTTGCTCACTGATGTTCCTTCTTCCTCCTCCTCCACCAACATCAGGAGGAGCGGAGGTTTTGATGCACCCGCATCCTTGGCTAGGAGCAGTCTTTTTTTTTTTTTTTTTTTGTATTTTTCTGATGTTGGAAACGGGGAGGCAGTCAGACAGACTCCCGCATGCGCCTGACCGGGATCTACCCGGCACGCCCACCAGGGGGTGATGCTCTGCCCACCAGGGGGTGATGCTCTGCCCATCTGGGGCATTGCTCTGTTGCTACCAGAGCCATTCTAGTGCCTGAGGAAGAGGCCAAAGAGCCATCCTCAGTGCCCAGGCCAACTTTGCTCCAATGGAGCCTTGGCTGCGGGAGGGGAAGAGAGAGACAGAGAGGAAGGAGGGAGGGGGTGAAGAAGCAGATGGGCGCTTCTCCTGTGTGCCCTGGCCGGGAATCGAACCCGGGACTCTTGCACACCAGGCTGACACTCTACCACTGAGACAACCGGCCAGAGGAGCAGTCTTCTTTAGAAGTGAGAAGGTCTGGGTTCTGATCCTGTCTTTGCTACTATTTCCATGCACCTGGGTGAATCATCTAGTTTTTCTGAGTTCCCTTGTTTAAGATATGATTAAAGGAAAAAAAAGCCTCCTTCACAAGGCAACAGTAGTTTAAATAAAACCATTTACATAAAATGCTTTGCACAGTACTCAGCACATAAGAACTAAAAAATGCTGACTACTACTATTATTGATATTTATATTGACTTCCTGTTCGATATTATAATTATACAAAATCTTGATCTACCGTTTCCTGACTTTTCTGTTGGTATTTTCTGCATGAACAAGTTCATCTGGATGTAATCACGCAAGATTCCTAACAAGATGTTAGGAGATATCTTTGGCTTTTGTTGGCCTCTGGTGTCTTTTATGTCCATGTTTGCTGGTCCACTTTAAATACTAAAGCAACATACTCAAGAATTGTGATTTCGCCTGACTAAGCAGTGGTGTAGTGGATAATTCATCAGCCAAGGACTCTGAAGACACAGGTTCAAAACCCTGAGGTCACCAGCTTGAGCGTGGGATCATAGACATGACCCCATGGTCGCTGGCTTGAACCCATGGTCTCTGGCTTAAGCAGTTGGTCACTCACTTGGCTGGAGCCCCCCAGGCAAGGCACATATGAGAAAGCAATCAATGAGCAACTAAGGTGCCACAATAAAGAACTGATGCTTCTCATCTCTCTCCCTTCCTGTCTGTCTGTCCCTGTCTCTCTCTTTCGCAAAAAAAAAAAAAAAAAAAGGACTAGTGTTTTCATTGTTTAAAAAAATATCACCACCATCATCATCAACACCATGGACACCACCACCAGGAAGCCAGGGCTTTTTTTCTAGACAAGGTGTAGTATGCTAAGCCCATTCCCCTGTCTTCCTTCCATCTCTGTTTCTCCTTGGAATTCACTGTTTGCCATAAAGGAAAACAGTTTCCTTCAATTGAGTCAGTCATGAAGGGAACAGCAATTTGAGAGAACGTGTGCTCTCTGGAAAGTAAACTGTTGTTATACCATAGCAGTAGTTGTAGGAGTAATGAAAACACACGTAGTAAATCTACTTTCTGAGCTACTCCTATAGTGCCTGGTATAATGTTACATGCTTAATCCCTACCATAACGGATGAGGAAAGTACCATGGCCAGAGATGTTGAGGAAATTGTCCAAGACTACCTGTCTAGCTAACATCCCTAGTAAAGCCATCTATCTAGTACAGCCTGGTTTAGAACCCAGGTCTCCTCATTTTCATCTCTATTTTTTCCACTCTATGTGATGCTGAGCCTTTAGGTTTGCTGGTTTGGATGATTGAAAGCAGAAGTTATTTATAAACTGTCTCCTGACTTAAGTTATGGCCAGCAGGAAAGGGGAAAAGATGATCTTTAAAGTGAAATATCAACTAGATTGGAAGTGTCTAAATGTAAAATGTCATTCTGAGTGGGCAAGTCCTTCTGCAAAAGGGAATTTGGGACTTGGTCACTCTACAAAATAAAATATATCAGAAATGGGTTCTTAGGGAAACTGACTTGGCCACCTAAACTTAGCACCTTCTCCCCTGAGCTCAGGGGAGCGTCTCAGCACTGGGGGGCTGGGAGGTCTCAGGCTGGGATGGTGCTGGTTATAGAGCAGAAGATGCCTTCTGGACTCGAAAGCACAACGACTTTCCTGAGAAGGATTGAGGCCAGCCGGTGGGACAAGGAACCGTTCTGTCTCAAACTTTCCTCAGTCCCCCATCCTCAATCTTCTAGCAAATTTAGAGAATACCTTAATCACTATTTTCCTCCTGCTTTCCAAATATGTGAGATTTATCTTACTCTCTTCATTATTGCATGCATACAAGTCTGAATTCTTCTTCCAAATTTATTTATTTATTTATTCCTTTCTTTCTTTCAAGAAAAAGGGGGGGGTACATCAATTTTTTGTTATGGCACTTTAGTTATTCATTGATTGCTTTCTCATATGTGCCTTGACCAGGGGGCTCCAGCCAAGCCATAGACCTCTCGCTCAAACCAGTGACCTTGGGCTCAAGCCAGAGACCATGGGGTCAAGTCTATGATCCTGCATTCACTCCAGTGACCCCACACTCAAGCCAGCAACCTCGGGGTTTTGAACCTGGGTCCTCTGCATCCCAGGCCAATGCTCTATCTACTATGCCACTGCCTGGTCAGGCTGGGAAACATATTTCTGTCTGACACCAAAATTCTTGGTCGTAACCCTCACGATTCTGCTTTCTTTGGGAGGGTTGGACCAGCTTGTTAATATCCCTGGCTAGGATAGATAAATGCACATCCTAAAATGAACCGAGAGCTGCAGAACAGCAGCTCAGCTAAGCTCATTCTAGTGCTGAGGATATCAAATAAAGAGACACGGGCAGACACAATGGTAATTTCTGGGCTGTGGCTGTATTTAATGATGTTTTTATTCACTTTCAATTCATTTGATTCACATTAAACTCCAAATGAATTAATTAGTTAAGGTTATAAAACGATCTGCTCAGCCTAACCCATCCCTGTGGGTGTACATATTTTTAATACCCCACACTCCAGCCCACCTGGGTTTGACATTTGGCTCTCTGATGGATTTCCGTAATGCAGGGCTGGCAATCCTGGGGGATCCCAGCCGGTTGCCAAGGATTTACCTTCGGATCGTTAATGAATTCAGGAGGTCCTTTTTGGCATTTTTTTGTTACTTGGAAAAATCATTCAATATTCAAGAGGAAGCAAAGTCTTCCTTTGAAATATACCATAGCTTTTAATCATCTGTGAAAGAATCTCCTTCCCTGGAAACCTTACCCTGGCCATTAGGATGGGACCAAGAGTAGGAGAAATAGTTTCTGTTCATCATGGAGTGACTTCTGCCACACTTGTGTGCTGCTTTCAGTTTTACAAAAGTGAAAGCTAATGAATATATGTGCATATAGATACGTATATGCATAAATGGAAAGGGTACTCCACAGACTAGAAGAAACCAATGTATGTTTAAGTTGATTTCTTTTTTCTCTCAGTAAGCCGAGAGAAATGATTCATAAGCCGGATCTTGACACTGCATTTACTTTTTTGGGGGAAAGTTTTTTTTTTTTTTTTTTTGCCTGTCAACAAGACTGCTGTTTTAGGACCCTCTCATGCTCTCAGGAGTCAGAAACAGACAGGAATGGATGGCAGCCTGTGTCCCTTCATGAATTCACTCTGGGCTTTTGAAAATCTGAAATCACTGCAAGTTTAATCCGATAGGAAATGCATAGACAACCTCAGTGTTCTTGGGTAAACTTTGGAATTATATTATCCACTTCGAAAACCGACAAAGCTCAGTGTCCTAAGCACACTTACAAATGCCAACACTTCTTGCTGTGCTATGCTTAATTGCAAACAGCAGAAGAACCTTTAAAGTCACAGTCTGAGCAAGGCTTAGGTGCATTTTGACACCGAACAAGGAAAGATGGAATTGTGGGAATAAATGTGTGCTATTGTTGGCAAACATAAGATTTTTGTAAGCATTTCATTAAGTGGGTTTTTTAAAATGATATATCTTATAAGCCGAGACGTCTTAGGATAAACAACATACCCAGTGTTTCTGTTTTGTTTTTCATTCAACCTTCAAGCATTTAAAAAATATTTGTTATTTTTCTTTTCCAACTCACTGTGAAGTAAGTAAATATGAGAATGGAAGTAGCTTCAGAAGGATCCCCAACAGTACAGAGTAAGCTCATCATAAACGAGTCTATTTTGTAGAGCCCTAACTGGGCAAACTGCTAAGCTTGCTACCTGCTACAAACATCTCAATAGTAATCATCTTCCCCACTGACTGCACTCCCTCTCAGCTGCTGCCTAATGGCTAGCACGTATCATTTCCATTCCCAATTGGGTCGTTTGTATATGTACAGTTGTATATGTATGTACTTAAGTATGCTGTGTTGACAGAAAAGGATGTTATCATATTTTATTGACTCTAAGATGCATATTTTTCTCTGTTTCAGCATTGTTTAAATCATGACAAAGCTCTCGACTGACAATGTGTCATAGTGTAATCGTGTATTTCTTTTCTTTCTTTATAAGGCGTGCGTAAAATAATGGTGCATCTTAAAGTCAATGGTAAGTTAAATTTTGTAGACTATTTGAGGAGCCATGAGCTATTACTCAACCTACATAGTACCCTTCCACTTTTGTGTGTATTAGGTGAGACGGAAAAAAAAGCAACAAATAGCAACTAAATAATTGCAGTGAGACTCACATGGTGTTAAAACAAAGTATCCAAGTGTACCTTTTTTGCATTAAAATTTCCTTTGTTCAGTTCAGGTATTCAGGAAATCTTTGTTAAGCACTACTGTCTGTTCTTGACTGTACAGTGGAGAACTAAGCAAGGGAACTGTGTCCATGGTGGTGCCTGTGGGGAGTAGGGGGTGGAGCATAGTTCAAAGAAAAATGCAGCAGTTCAGAAACGTGTTAATGAGATAGGTGTGGGAGTAGGTAGATGAGCAGAAGAACCTGGAGCCAAGTCCAAAGACAGAAGTGAGGTTGGGAGGGGTACCTGTGATCGAGTGAATGGCCTTCTGGTCAAATAAACTGGGGGATTAGAACATGGGGTATTTAAAAACTGAGGTGAAACTCATGTCATATATAACACATATAACATAAAATTAGCCATTTTACAGTGGATACTTCCGTGACAGTTCGCGTAATCACAATGTTGTGAATCACCATCTCTATCTAGTTCCAAAGCATTTTCCTCACTGTTCTATTGGGGTTTCTAATAAAAGGCTGGAGAATTTTTGGAGACAATCTGGATTATGTAACCATTTTACATAAACCTTAAGACACTGGTCACATCCTCTTGTTTTAAAGCTTTGTTGTACTTAATGGTGTTTGCCTGGAAAGCTTTTTGTTAAACTGAGAATTTCGATGCAGTGGAAATTAATGCACCAGCCTCTGATTGGCGCTGAGCAGCTGGAATTCCCGGAAGACTGCAATGATGTTCCAGCATCCCCCTGGTCCCCCTCTCACCAGAGGGCACCTCCTCTCATTCATTCCGGTATCCTCTCATCATGTACTAAGCACTGATAATAGGACCCACGGAATGAAGGTGACAGGGCTCTGCTTCCTGGGAAAGACTCACATCTTGTTCCCACCACCACTCTTCTCCTTTCAAATACGTAAGAACATTTGCATGAGAAAGTCCTTCTATAGTGTGTGTCTGAAATGTTAAGGCATGTAAGATATGTCAAACGCAGCGATTTTCAACCTTTTTCATCTCATGGCACACATAAACTAATTACCAAAATTCCACCGCACCAAAAAATGTGTTTTTTTGCCGATCTGACAACAACATAGATATAATTTTGATTCATTCACACCAGATGGATATTGCTGTGTTGGCTGGTGTCATTTTTTTTTTATTTGACAATCTAAGGGAAAAGAGGTCTGTGCCCCTGTTTAAATAGTCAGGTATCGCATGTTTTAAAAATCCTTGCGGCGCACCAGAAATTCTTGCTGCCACACCAGGGTTGAAGAGCACTGGATCTAACGGGAGCCTGGAGTCCTATGTCAGAGGGCAGCTCTAGGGTGTGAGCTCCTCTGGCAGCAGAGACCGTGCCTTCTTCCTTCTGCCTCCCTCACTCCTAATCCCACCCCTCCACCCCCACCCCTAAGCCTAGGGCAGGGTCGGTGCTTAGCAGTACCCCCCACCTGCTGGAAAGACTGACAGAGGGACGTATCCAAACAGATTTAGAATACAGGGGGTCCTCGGGTTATGACAGTCTTGACATACATTTTGAGTTTACAACGCTCGTTCCCATAAAAACTTTAAAAAATTGAGATGTAGATGTTTCGGCTTACACTGTTAGCATCTTACGTACAGACTACGTGGGCAAACTAGTTTGTTTGTACGTGGGGGAAGAAGTAGCAGTATTTTTTTTTCTGGAGCTTAGTTGTGTTTTTGTGTTCTAGATTATGATTTTACAACTGTGTTAGGATAGGTCAATGACTTAGGTTAAGGTGAATTTTGACTTACACCAAAATTTGGGTTATGTCACTGTCATAGGAATGGAACCGTGTAGTATGATACGTAAGGTGAGGACTCCCCTCTAAGCTCTCCTGGGCAGAGATTTGAAATCAGCAAGTAATTTTATTACCAGTCTTTGACCTTCTCCATGGGAAACCCTCTTACAGTATTTGAACACCTCACATTTCCTTTTAGAATTGTCTGGCAACATCCTGCATTCCTATGGTGCAGGTAGCCTGGCTTCTCCAACCTGCTCATGCCCTTCTCCCTGGAACCTATAAGCATGTTGTTACACGACGCCAGGGACTTTACAGATGTCATTAAGGTTCTGGAACTTGGGATAGTGAATTCTGGATTATCTGGGTGGTCCAGTCTAATTACATGAACGGTGAGAAGCAGAGAAGTTTTCCTGGCTGGAGTCAGAGATATGTTGCAGAAGTAACTTGGCCAACCAGTGCTGGAGGGGGCCATCTGGAGGCATGAGAAGAAACGTGTGGAGTCTCTAGAAGAAAAGGCTGCATCTACTACCTTACTCAACTGATGGCCAGTAAGGAAATGAGACCGCAGTTCCACAGTGTCAACCAGCGGCCCGAGGGAGCTGGGAAGCGGGTCCTGTAAGGAACACTGTCCTGCTGATCTCGTGATTTCAGCCCTATGAGGCTGAGAGGACCAGCTGAATCTCCCTGGATCTGTGACCTATGGAAACTGTGCAATAATAAATGTGTGTTGTTTTAAGCTTCTAAGCTGGTGGTGATTTATTATACAGAGACAGGGAACCAATATCCACTTTGTCAAGTGGTCTAGAGCAAGCAGTTCTAACTGGTTCCCAACGGTCTGGAGACACTTTCAAGGAGTCTAGGAGGTAAAAAAATTATTTGCCTAACAACACAAAAATGTGCCTTGCCTTGTTCACTGTGTTGATATTTGCACCAACGGTGGGTAAACCTGCTGGCGTCTCAGTTTACTTTAAGATGGTGGTACCACTGCACCAGTGGTCACTTGATTTTCACTGTCACACCCTTGCTGGAAAGAACATGCAGTTTCATGTAAGGATGTTGTTGACAGAGCAGAAAAGTCACAAATGCTATTCAGTCTTGACTCCCATGTCCTTTTCTTATGCTGGGTGACAAAATGCAAAGCACCCAGAAGCACTTCTGCTGATCTCAACCCGAGATAGTTGCCCCAAAGAAAAGTATGTGTGTCATTGTGCTGTGACCCGAACTAACTGGTTTTTCCCCCCACAGAATTCCATTTTTACCTGGAAAAAAGAAAGACTGACAGATAAACAAGTTATTCAGATGTGCATATTTAAGAAATACTTTCTTGAAAATGAAGTTGATTGAGCCTGTCACTTCAAGAAAAACAGCTGATAGTGTTTGTTGTCAATGATAACATTTGAGCATTCTAGCAAAAATTAGAATTTTGGAAAACCTGAACCTTTCTTCTTGAGACACTGGATTCAGTGGCTGCACTCAGTCTACATTCATGCAGTCCCCGGGGCTGGGTGGTAGTTGCCCTCTTTCAGACACACGCTTTCCAGTTTCCCTCTGTCCTCACCACACTCTGCTCCTTATGCCCCTTTGTTTGACCCTGTGAGCATCTGTATGTGTAATGTTCCATCTACATGACCTCCCTGGGGGCAAGAAGCTGGGAAGAGCTAGATGTATCCTGAGACTCTTCCACTGTTCCCCGGGGGGGGGGGGGCAGCGTGTAGTACATCACAAGATGCCAAGAACCCATAACAAAAAAACCCGAGGTCACCAGATGAGAAGAAATTTCTGAAACAGATGCAAGGTCATGTTTTAAGGCATGTTCTATCAACTCTCTTAAGAATCTGCTGCTTGATGTGGCGGGGGATGGGAATAGTGCAGGAGGGTGGCTGAAATGTGGATTATACAAAATAAGTTTGGGCTCAGGAGCCAGAGTGTTTGTGTTCAAATATTGTCTATGCCTTTTGATAGCTGTGTGATTTTAGGTTAGTTACCCAATCTCTCTGTGTCTTAGTTTCCTTATCTGCAAAATGAGACTAATACCACTAATTATCTTTCAGGGCTGTTGGGAGAATTAAGAGATAGTACGTGATGAGCACTTAGAACAGTGGCTGGCATACAGAGCCCTTGAATACTTGTTAGGCACTATTTTTATTATTCTTTTGGGCTGGGTTTCAGTCTGGCTATGAAAAGTAAACTGTCATAAGGTTCCACCAGGAAAACTGAACTCTGTTTTTGTCATACCATCTCACCAATCCCAAAAGTCCTGACATGAATGTAAAAGATCTCTGCAGATATTTGAGGATGATATGGTACATCATTTTGATTGCCAGCCACAGCCTCTTAATCTACCTGTTAAAACTGCAATAGATTGGCCCTTGTGGGTTAGCTCAATTGGTTAGAGTATTGCCCTGAAACACCAAGGTTGCAGGTTTGATTCCTGGTTGAGGAGCACACAGGAAGCAACCAATGAGTGCACAACTAAGTGGAACAACAAATAAATGTTTCTCTCTCTTTTTCTCTCCCCCTTCTTCTCTCTGTCTCTCTAAATTCAATCATTAAAAAAAGCACTGTGATGGATGTGAGACTGCTCAGGAGGCACATTAACAAGTCCATTCATCCATTCATTCATTCATTCATTCATTCATTTGATTAGTCATCTCTTTATTCATTAAATATCTCTTGAGTGCTAACTATGATCCAGGAACAAAGACAAGGAAACTCATGTTCTTGTTTGGGGCTAGAAACAACCTCCCGAACAACCTAAATATTTTAATTCCTTGTTTGTAAAAAAAATAATAATAATAATAATAATCCATGTTTCTATGGGACTGTGAAAGAGCTTGTCCTAGTCTGAGGCCATGTCACCTATATAAAATAAACCACTGCTAGAAAATTGCTTTGAAAAGAGAAACCAGACTATAACTCTTAGAAAAAATTCTGTAAGTACCCAGTTTATTCATAAAACCATACAGTTTAAATATTTATGATTTTTTTTCAGTCATACATTTTTACCATCGTTCCCAAAATGTTGTGCATTTGGCTGACATGTATTTGCAAGGTTAGAATCTATAATTATAACACTGGAAATTATTCAAGGCCTATTTGATTTGCTTGTTAATATGTCCTTCCTCAGAAATAAACAACAAACACCTATTTTGCCTTGTAATTTACTTCCCCAACTCTCTGGCCATCTTGTGCCTTTTATGCTGCAAAAACCCTTGTCCATTTATCTGTGAGAAGATTATTCAAGTGAAGCATTCATTTTCCCTATCCAAGACTGGCCAGTTTCTATAGAAACAAAACACCTCCACCTAAAACAACCATTCCAGGCATTTCTGCTGATAGAGTTTGCTCTCAGGAGTGATCAAAAGAGGCAAAGAGAAGCCCCACACTAAGCTTATAAATCAACTTGGTGGGCCACATTTCTGGGGAGCCAAACTGCATGGCCATCTGCCACAGCTAAGTCTCCTTGTCTGTTCTGGTTCTAATGAAGACTTTTTGAGGTCATTCCTAGGGGTTGATGTAAACATGGAGTCATTCATGCGAGGCGTGCAATGGCTCTTCTCAGAGGGCGGGGGCTGGGCCGGAGGAGCAGGCCTCTATCTGTTTAAAGAAGAGGTGCGACTAGAAAGCAGTGAGACTGATTTGGGGTTTGCAGCTTCTGGGACCAGTCTCCCTACTTTCTACTCCCACCTTGGAGACAGGCAGGGCCTTTACGCTACTGGCAGGGAAGAGGCGCCATTCTCAAGCAGATTAGGCTCCGCCCTGTTTCAGGTGGTCTCTACATCACGCCCTCACGTCTAGAACCTCAGAACTCTTTGTGTGGTCCGTCGTCAGCCTTGGCCTCACCTGGGACCCTCGCTAGCACTGCAGAATCTGGGGCCCATGCACACCTATGGCATCACAGTCTGAAGCTTGTCAAGATCCTCAGGTGATCGGTGGGCACAGTAAAGCCTGAGAGGTGTTGGCTAAGTGCCCAGACCCGCGTCAAGAAGGCTACTTCTAGGTGGCTAAACCTCTCTTCTTCAGTTAGAGAGACCACTCTTAGCAGGGAAGAGTTATGGATAACAACTGCAGAAAAGTGTGGGTGATTTTTCTTTTTTATTTTAAACATGCAAAATACAGTCCATGCATCTGCCATTTTGAAAAGTCTCTCCTCCTGTAGCAGATAAAACCAAATATGTTTTGGCTATTGACATTCACTAAATGTTTCAAAATGCTTTACAGTGTAAAGATAATAAGAAATTTAGCAAAATTTCAACAAACCTGTATAAAAAACTGATACAGATACCATTTTATTTCAAGGCGACATGCTGTAATGTAAAGAGGAAGTTATAATTATTTGTGTCTCTTTGTAAAAAGTCTTTAACAATACAAGGGCTTACCAGATCCAGGCCTCAGGGCTACACATGCAAAAAATTGTCAGTTAGTTAAAAATCACCAAAACGTGCTATTTTTAAATGTGTGTGTTTTTTTTGTTTGTTTTTTGTTTTTGTTTTTTTTTTTTAGGTACAGGCATAGTAGAAGTATTAAATATTAGCAGGAACAGTATTTCAGAATTCTGTAAAAGTGCATGGAGTGTCCTAGAAGTTCATGGTGCTAGTGTCCTAGAAGACTCATACACTTCCGATGAACATTTTGGCTTAATCCCTTTGCCATTGTAGTAGTCCACGACTTGGTTTGGGACTTCAGCCAACACGCTCTTTGCCAGGGCAGCTGGAGATGCCTGCAGGGAAGAAGAAATCACCATGACTTTGGCGCCTGGCCAAAGGAATCTGATTGAGGATCAGCCTAGAAGGCTTGAATCCTGTTCTGAGCAGCTAGTCTCTTTCATTCATTCATTCATTCATTCCTTGCTCTGTCAAGGGCCTCCAAGCAAGAGTTGTCAGGTTGTGGGAAAATGAACCATTACTTTCTTATTCACATTTTTGCATGACTGTCTCAAAATATAAACCACTCACATCCAAAATATGGGTGCAAGTTGGACGGCAGATGAACTGTCTCGCAGTTTTGTTTCTGATTTATGTTCAATTCCAGATGCTTATTTATGTTCCAGGCACTGTGTTTGGGTTTATGGGGGTCTATGATTCTTGCTATTAAGGAAGTTACAATCATGTGAGGAGAGTCTGGTGTCACCAAAATTAACATTTGAGGTGGGTTTGAGACACATACTACAAACCAACAGCACTGCATCACATGGGAGCTTATTACGAATTAGAAATGTAGAGTCTTAGACCCATCCCAGAGCTACTGAATCAGAATCCGCATTTGAACTTGATACCTGTGTGATTTCTGTGCATATGAAATTTGAGAAGCACTGCTCTACAGTCACAAACTGTGTGACTAGAGCACAGAAAACAAAGAGGGTAAGTCATCCTGGAGGAAGTCAGAATAGGCTTCTAAGAGGAGGTAGCATTTAAATTAGGTATATTTTAGAACGTAGAGGAGGAGATTGGTATTTGACCATTTTAGGGACAATGAGTCATCTGATGGGGCTGAAGAACATATATGTGAATATGTGTGTATGTGTGTGTGTGTGTGTGTGTGTGTATGTGTGTGTGTGTGCGCTGCAAATGCAGGATTGGTGGGGCATTTGGTTGGAAAATAAGCCAGAGGCCAGGTGATGGAGCATGTTGAATACCACCATGCTATTTAAAGTAGCCATTCTTCTATCAGCATTATGTCTCCACTGTATGGTCTGAGGAAGATGAAGGTAGAGGTTGATATTCTGCATGGACTCTGGTATTCAGTACTAACTAACTGCTCAATGCCCAGGCAAGCAAATTGCCCAAACCTCATTATAAGTACTGAAGAGATTGAAAAGTTGAAGCAGAGTGACCAGTGAATAAATGTATGAAATTTCACAAGAAAGATTCGGAAGGAAAGGAAGTGAATTAAATGCCAGATGACCTGGTTTCTAGCTCTTTCCTTCCTATGTGGCTTGGGACTCAGCAATTTAGCTTTGCTGAGCCTGAGACAAAATAAGAAAGAATAAAAATTCATTCTATCTCATGGAGTTTTTAGGAGGCTCAAAATAAGAGACATATCTTACCAACAATCTGAAAACACCACAAGGAGTTTTTCTAAAACGATTCCTCACATTGTGGAGATGTTATAGCACGTCGGACCTCTGACATCATGAAAGCTCTTTAATTTCATAAATAACTGCTCAGGGTTGTGTGTTAGATCAGGATCCAGGTGTATGCTGGAGTATACAAAAAGTCATTCCCACCCTTCCTTTCTGGCCACCTCTCATAAAGCCAAATCTGTGATTTCCTAACTTCTCTTCAATCCAGGTGGGTCCATGTGATCCAGTTTCATCTTCGAGACATATATGAGCATTTCTGGGGGGTGTTTCTTGGGGAACTTTTCTCCCGTGGTTAAAGGGGACAAACATGGGCCCTGGCCAGCTGGCTCCGCGGTAGAGTGTCGGCCTGGTGTGCGGGGGACCCGGGTTCGATTCCCGGCCAGGGCACATAGGAGAAGCGCCCATTTGCTTCTCCACCCCCCCCCTTCCTCTCTGTCTCTCTCTTCCCCTCCCGCAGCCAAGGCTCCATTGGAGCAAAGATGGCCCGGGCGCTGGGGATGGCTCCTTGGCCTCTGCCCCAGGTACTAGAGTGGCTCTGGTCGCGGCAGAGCGACGCCCAGGATGGGCAGAGCATCGCCCCCTGGTGGGCAGAGCGTCGCCCCTGGTGGGCGTGCCGGGTGGATCCCGGTCGGGCGCATGCGGGAGTCTGTCTGACTGTCTCTCCCCAATTCCAGCTTCAGAAAAATACAAAAAAAAAAAAGGGGGACAAACATGGTTGGCTCTGTTTCACTTTCCTCTTCCTCTTTTCCTTGTATCTAGAGTGTGATTCCTGGGGCTATGGCAACCATTTTTATCATTATAAGGGAAGAGCAAAGGAAATCACCCAGTGCTGGCCCTGATATGATTGAATCGGACATGAGAAAAATGTATTTGTACTTATGTAATCCAGGGTTTCTCGGCTGGAGCACTGTTGTTACTGTGGGCCAGATAACTCTCTGTGTCGGCGACTGTCTTGTGCATTGCAGGAGGTTTACCAATAGCCTTCCCCTCTACCCACCTAGATGTGAATAAGGCACTCCACACTGTCATCATTAAAAATGTCTCCAGACACTGCCAATGTCCCCTGGGAAACAAAGTCACCCTTCATTAAGAACCATTCATGCAGTCGACCATAAGATGGATTTGAAGACAAAATCTTTCCTAAACAGTGCTGTCAAATAGAACTTGCGACAATGATGGAAATATTCCATAATCATGCTGTCCGATATGGTGGTCACTAGACACAGGCAAATAATGAACCCTGGAAATGTGGTTAGTGCAACTGAAAAGCTAAATTTTGTACTTTATTTAATTTTAATGACTTTAAATTTAAATAGTGTGGCTGTTTGTTACTGCATGGGACAGACAGCACAGCGCCTAAAGGACTCTCTCACCCTTTTGCAAGCCCGTGCTGGTGGTTCTGGTAAGCAAATAGGGATGGGGGCATTAGTTGGTTAGAATAAGGCCAAAAAAATGTGAAAGCAGCTAGTAAGAACAGCTGTATTTATTAATTGCCTACACAAACCAGGCACTGTGCTAAGCTTTATGTAGACACCACCTTCAATCTTCCAATGTGTGTATCACTTGCTTCATTTTGCAGGTGAAAGTCTGTGGCACAGAGGGGTTAAATAACTTGTGCAGAGTCGCATAGCTCAGAGCCTGTGCCCTGCCCACTTCAAAGCTCTGAGTGATTATGCAGAACAGACAAAGAGAGAGGACTCATTGGTCATGGGGCTTATATGAAATGTATCAGTTCCTTGCTTCTCATTTCATTTGTGGCTGATTGAACTCAGTATAGTCTGGATAATGAAATGGTTTGCAGAATCTGATTTGAAAGCCACGAAGCTAAGGTGGAGGATACTGTTTTCGTCACCACAGAGCAGCTGGAGGCCGTGGAGTGTAGATGGTGAGTGGCGCCCACCGCCTTGCCCTGACTGGGGCACTCCCCTTGTTGCGGATGTCCCCTTGACTTCCTGCTCGCTGAGCCTCTGTCCTGCCTCCTACGTCTGGCTCAGGCTGTATGGCTTTCCTCACAGTGACTTCTCTCTGCTCTGAAGTCCTGTAGCAACATTTTACCCCTTTTCAACCCCCCACAGACTGCTCAGCAAGGGAGTTTTCTGCCGACACTTATGTCCCAACCATGCTACGCTCCAGTAAATTCCTTGAAGCCTGGACCCATGGCTATATCATTTCGCAGTGGTCCCAATACTAATAATTAAACTAATTATTGAGGGAGAAGAGGTCAGGGCCCCTCTTTTTTCCTTATTAATTAGCTTGTGTATGTCATGTGGGAAAAACAAAAGGTTGAAAATCACTGTGCTAAGGTGTAAGTTCTTTGACCCGTCACTCAGGCAAAGTTATAGGTGGTGGTCAGTGAGATGGCTACTTCTTTCTGGCTGAGAAAATGTAGCAGGACATCACAACCTGGAAGAACACCCCTTCCTACACCTTGGGCAGCTGGCAGGTAGGTAACTTCAATGATGAACACAACCGTAGTGTATTGAGCCAGCCCCCAGCACAAGCTTCCTTAAAGAGGACCCCACTCCTTTCTGTCCACGTGCAGGCGAGGTGAGGACCTGACATACCTCTTTCATCTCATGAGTGGTTTCATCTGCAAACCCAGATGAAACCACTCTCCTCGGGCAAGTGGGAGAGGAGCTATGGTGGGACAGTCACCCCTTCCCCATGCTTCCTGCCTGAGAGCTATGGTGGGACAGTCACCCCTCCCCCACGCTTCCTGCCTGTGAGCTATGGTGAGACAGTCACCCCTCCCCCATGCTTCCCACCTGTGAGCTTGTAGGGGGCTTGGGTGTCGCTGCTCTTATGTGGAGCTCCCTCTGCACTCAACTCTGTGGTCAAGGGTTGATTTTATGTTCCTTCAATGATTCTAATTACACTCTAGCCCTCCTTAAGGGAATCAGAATTGCTAAGCAATATCTCACTGTTGAAGGAGCCCCGGAGTGCGCAGTGACCTCCCTGTGTGGTCTGGGCGATTCATGAGACCCAGGGTTCAGTGGAAGCCACTGGGCTTGTGATTTATCTGAATGCTGGCTTTAAAGCAGGGGTCTCAAACTTAACTCAGCATGTGGGCCGCAGAGCAAGATCACAGCCATTCGGCGGGCAGCACTAGGTCTACAAAAGGCAACTGTTACACAACACTTTTCTCACTGCAGTTGAAAACAAAAAAAAAAAAATCAGTACAACAAGCACAATCGTACATGCAGTTTACTCAGTGTCACAAAACAACCAGAAACTGTAGTTCGCATCACAACTGCTGTTAACTAAGCTAATATCTAGCTAAGACGCCAGAGAAATGAAAAATACAAGTAGGCCCCTAGGCTTACTTAATTTTATCCAAAATATTTTGAACTTCATGGATTAGTCTGCGGGCCGCACAAAATTGTTCGACGGGCCGCATACGGCCCGTGGGTCGCGAGTTTGAGACCCCTGCTTTAAAGCCTGTCCCACGGAGGTAGCAGAACAAATGACAATCTACGAAAAGCATAGGCCAAAGGTTCTGATGCTGGCACTTTATATAGATACCATTGTCTATATAAACAATGGCCTATTCATCCTTTCACTCCCTATATTTACCTTACCCAGTGTGGCTGGGGTCCCAGCATGGGCTCAACGTGGGATTGACATGTACCTGGGCACAGCTGATAAACTGGCTAGGACACTGTCGAGGACTCATTTGAATGAGGGTTTTTTGGCGGGAGTAGAAAGGGCTTTTCCAGAAAAGCACCAGGAAAGGAAGCTTGGAGTGGATGGTGTGGTGCCTGTCCCTTCCTCTCCGGGGCCCCAAGTAACTGACCACAGCCCTGAGGACCCAGGAGCTTCAGAGCGAGGTGAAGAAGATGTTTCCAGCAGGGATCCTTGAGCTGTGGGGACACTGGCTTCACTGCATGAACTGTCCAGGTGACAGAGGGTCACCGCAGCGTGGATGGGAGGGGATTCTCAGCACTCCCACCGGGCCTGCAGAGTGGCTTCAGGGCACTGAGCCTTCTGGAGACATCCTCCTGTGGGGAAGCTCAGGTTCAGCTACCACTGGCTGCCCTACTCTGGAGCGACTTTCTCTAGGGTACGGAACAGAGGGCACAGAGGGCTGTCTGCGACCTCCCTCCCATATTACTTCCAAGGCCTCCCAGGCAGAGCTGGGGGAGACTCCGCAGGGTGCTTCAGGGCCACCGCCAGCCCCGAGGGAGACTTTGTACGAATCGGAAGTGTCCTTCCCCAAAGGTGCAGGGTGTTGTCGAAAATTTAAAGGTGTCCCCTCTTTCATGGACTTAATAATTATCCAAATATTGGAAATGCAAAACAATTGTTATCAAGCATTTTTTGATGTCACAGAAGAGCACTGTCTAATGCACCTGCTTTTGGGCCATCAGGAAAACATAATGCTGCTTGACTAATTATTTAATACTGATTAGGGCCTAAGACTGTGAAGCTAGATGTTAACTTGGAGAAAACTGAGAAGACTTCTATCCAGCAGAGAAAGTAATCCAAAGTCAATTTATTTACTTTTAACCCCTTCGGCCATGACCTTGTTTTGAATCTGCCCTCGCAAACTTCACTCCAGTCTCTTCCCACTGCCCTTAATCGACCGTTCCATTTCCTCCTTTAAACTACCTCTGTCATCTTTCTGGTTCCCTCCTTAATGAGCTAAATAAATCTTTCATGCTGCTTACCATATTTATAGAGGATTTAGGTTTCTGTCATTTTGAAAATATGACAAACACTGGCCCCTGCCAGGGCACATGGCTTGACAAGCAGGATCCAGGCTGCACTGAAGCTGTCCCTCGCTTCTCTGGCCGGGCCCTCGTGCAGGGAACAATCTGCCCACCGGACACGGCAGCGCCGAGGGCACTGAGATGCTAACCTATTAATACATGGATGGGGACAGGTGCCACTGAAATGCTGGCTACCAGAGCTGGCATGACTTCTCATCTATAATTCAAGTTCCAGGTCTCTCTCCAAACGGGGGGAGCTCTACACAGCCTGTGCGAGAGATGGCCTGCCCTGGGCAGGGGTAGCGCTGTTGCTTCAGTACAATCTGGAATCAAGTACGGTGAGTGTGTTTTGGGTCTGCCTTCCCATGGGAAGCGCCCACAATATGCTTACATGTTTGAAGTTCCTGAAGGGCACGAACTGAACGATGTCTCGAAGGACAGGTTCCCCCTTGGGTGACCTCAGAATCCCATCGTCACCGTCAAGCATCTGCATGTCACTGAAGTCAGCGTTGCCCACTCCCACGATGATGACTGACATGGGGAGGTGGGAGGCATGGACGATGGCTTCCCGGGTGTCAGCCATGTCTGTGATGACACCGTCGGTCAGGATCAGCAGGATGAAGTATTGCTGCAATGGATCAGAGGCCAGACAGTGGTGGGGACAGGGATGTGGGGTAAGGGGACAAGAGGGAGTTATTGGGGAAGGGTACGGGGAGGGGGAATGCAGACAAGGACAATACCAGTTACACACCCGGGTGGCTTCAGTGCATACTGGCTACAGCAATAGTGACAACAGACATTTTTTTGAGTGACTGTGCAGACAGTACTAAAGACTTAAGGTTATGATGAATGGGACTTAAAGGCAAGCACAGGAATTGTAAGTTAATTCTAATAATCACCTTAGTGACTGTTACAAAGCACAGCGTGGTTGACAGAGCTTCAGGGAGGAGGAGTCAGGAGGACTGGCTTCACAGCTTCATTTTCTGAGATGCTGGGAAGATCCCTGAACTCCTCTTGGCCTCAGCTTCTTTCTCAAGTGAGGGGTGGGGCTAGGCCTCTTCAGCTGGGAGACTTTCAAGTCTAAAGCTGCACTGCCCAATCCAATAGCCGCTAGCTAAAAGTGATTACTGAGCCCTTGAAAGGTGGATAGAGCAATGGAGGAACTGAATTTTTAATTTTATTTCCTTTTAATGAACTTCAATTTAACGTTAGAAAGGGATACAGTTACTGAAAGCCTTTTAAGTATGTTTGAAACAACTAAAGCATGTGACTCTACTTTCTCAACTATCACTTGATCAAGTCTAAATAAAAATCAGGTATTTGTGATGATGATTTAGAATCTACCTTAAGAAGATGTAAGTGTAAAATATACACACTAGATTTTTGAAGACTTAGTGTAAAAATATTCTAGTAAAATATTTTTATATGGAGTACATGCTAAAATGAGATTATCATGTGTATTTAAAAATACTTCTGAGAAGGGGTCTGTGGGCTTCATCAGCTGCTAATGGGGTCCATGGAACAAATAAGGTTTGATCTGAAGAAGATCGTCAGAATTCTAGAGTCTAATCCAAGGTTGATCTAGCTGAAGGTAATAGGTTACAAATTGCTGGATCGAAACCCCGATAGAAATTTCCAATAAAGCCATCGTAACATTTGCTTCCAAAGCCAGGCTAAGAAAATGCTCACAGATAAAAAAAAAAAATTATAGTCTTTTAATGTACATGAGGTCCTGTTCAGATATGGAGGAGACTTTTTTTTCTTTTTTTTTTAAGAATTACACAAAATCAGAGAAAATCCTACAGCCAGACTCCTTGGCACAACTTGTCTAAGAGGTTCAAGTTTATGACCCTTAGCAATCAGTGATCACAAGGGGTCCTGGACCACACACTGTTCAAAAACAGGAGAAACCTCTGTAGAGAAGAATCATTGTTCCTGGACCATAAGGGTCATTTATCTGGGGTTATGCGGATCAGACACTTCCTGCACCATCTCCTGACCTGTCCTTACAGAGCAGACCACCTGTCTCTGGGAGAGTGAGTGATGGGCAAAAGGTCATGCTGGTTTATAGCAGGCCTAATCTAAATCCATGTCAGCGCTGTTCTCTTTTTATTCTTTTAGTTCCTGGGGCCCCAGAGGGACTCAGATGATTTCTGTTTTCAATCTAGAGTCTGGGGAGTCTTGGCGATGCCTTGGATGCTCTTGGAGGCACAGGGGGTAAAGGAGAATAAACCAGTTCAGACCCCACCTCTTAGCCTAGACGTAGCAAGAACAGTCTGTTTTCTTAAAATCTACTTTATATGTTGGGTTTCTGAGTAACATATTCACAGAGAAAATTTCAGACAGCGGTCATGTTCTACTAAATCTGAAAAAAAGTCAGAAAGCTAAAAATGAAATATATTGATATCAATAAAAATGATACATAAAAAAGTTATGATAGTATAGAGGTGGGGCAAAAGTAGGTTTACAGTTGTGAGTATGGAATATGGAAAACACAGTTTATTCTCATATTATTATTTATCAATTCTCATATTATTTAGTTGTGTTATAACTGCAAACCTACTTTTGCCCGCCCTGTATTTAACTAAAAAATATTAGGGGAGGCCTAATATTTTTTAGTTAAATACTGCCCTGGCCGGTTGGCTCAGTGGTATAGCATCAGCCTGGCGTGCAGGAGTCCCGGGTTTGATTCCAGCCAGGGCACACAGGAGAAGTGCCCATCTGCTTCTCCACCCCTCCCCCTTCCTCTCTGTCTCTCTCTTCCCCTCCTGCAGCCAAGGCTCCATTGGAGCAAAGTTGGCCCGGGCACTGAGGATGGCTCCATGGCCTCTGCCTCAGGCACTAGAATGGCTCTGGTTGCAACAGAGCAATGCCCCAGATGGGCAGAGCATCACACCCTGGTGGGCATGCCGGGTGGATCCTGGTCGGGCACATGCGGGAGTCTGTCTGACTGCCTCCCCGTTTCCAACTTCAGAAAAATACAAAAAAAAATATTAGGGGAAAAAAACCAAGTTCTATTTGGTCTTATAGCCTTGGTCTGCATTTTTCTTAAGAAAACCACAAATAGAATATAAAACAAGTCTTGTCTCTGATGTTTTGTGTTGCTGCAGGTGACCATCAGTGGACAGAAGCGTCTGTCATTTTGCTTCCCTTCCATCTGTAACATGGGCACACTGGAAAGCAGGTTGATTTTGGGCAGGTTATTTTCCTTCCCAGGAACATAATGTGGGTATGATTCATACTGCAGTGAATAACGTAAGGCCCATTGTGGAGTGTCCCCTCCGTCTGGCTAATGTTGCAGACATTTGAGATGTGTCATCTCTAAGTCTCACACTAACCCAGTAGAGATGGGTATGATTATCCCCAGTTTTCAGATGAGTAGACTGCAGAAAGGGGAATGTTAAGTCACTTGTAATTTATTGTCAGGATGGGATGGAAACCCTGGCCAGTATCCGGGTGAGAAAGGGTAATCCACCATCAACAGGCAAACTGCCCCTCCCCTTACCGACGCCTCCTTGGTGTTAGTCTCTTCTGACGCTGACTTGGCGACCTTCTGGATGATGGGGGCAATATTGGTGGGACCATAGAGTTGGAGCTTAGGAAGGCAGCTCTGATAGGCTTCCACAACTCCTTGAATTCCTACGGTGAAATTGGCAAAGATCGACAGTTCAGTAGTCCCCTCAACTACATTTGTACTCAAACTCACAAATAAATAAAGCATTAAATCCCCCAAATATTCCTTTCTAACATCACATTTATGTTCTTAAGATTAAAAAGAATACCACATGGCTGCCTCTATCCCCCACTGAAATTATTCTCTTTAACAGCTTAAATCAAAAGTAATGATTTATACAAACTTTTCCCTAATCTCCCCCTTTACACATAAGATTTCATTAGATTCTCACAGTGTAATGAAATAGATGTTAAACCAGTGGTCCCCAACCCCTGGGCCGTGGACCGGTACCGGTCTGTGGGCCATTTGGTACCAGTCCGCAGAGAAAGAATAAATAACTTACATTATTTCCATTTTATTTATATTTAAGTCTGAACGATGTTTTATTTTTAAAAAATGACCAGATTCCCTCTGTTACATCTGTCAAAGACTCACTCTTGACGCTTGTCTCGGTCACATGATACATTTATCCGTCCCACCCTAAAGGCTGGTCCATGAAAATATCTTCTGACATTAAACCAGTCTGTGGCCCAAAAAAGGTTGGGGACCACTGCATTATACCCATTGTACAGGTGAAAAGACTGAGGCTTAGAGAGCTTAAATGATCTGTCCCTGGTCACATAGCAAATGAACTGCAGACTCAGGATTGAAACCCAGGTCCATCTGGCTCTATGGGCTGTGTTCTCAGGCATTAGGCAAGTCAGCTTTAATACTTTTCTAGTTTTCACACCACCTGGTTGACTCCACTGTACCATACGCCACCCTAGTCCACTTAGAGGCGTTATGCATATAGCCACACGACCATCTTTCTAGGTATTAAAGTCCTTGGGGGCAGGAGTTGTGAGTCATTCCCTCCAAGATCTTGAGGTAGGTTGGGTGCCCCAGGTGTGTGATAAATGAGCAATATGGCAGACATCACTGTCTGTTGGGGACTGCGGTATAGATGAGCAATGTTCATCATCACGGTCAACCTCTCATTTAAAGGAGGCTTCCATCCTGAGGCCATGTGAGCCAAGGCAACAGTGAAGGGCGGGACTCTGCTGGAAGGGACAGCCCTGACTGGGTAGCTTCTCCTGGCATTTTATGAGTCTCGACTGAACATTTAGCGTTATACTCATGATCCCACAAGAGTCCCATTGACTAATGAGTTTTATTCAAATGGCTCCTCTTGGTGTCTGGGTCTGTGTTAGCTCTTGCCTTTTCCCGTTTCAGCTCATCCTTCTGTTCCTTTCTATGCTGACACAGCACACTTGTCCTTGTTTTGGCCAGAGGGATCCACCTAAGGCCCTCCTGAAGTGGTTTTCCATGTCCACCGTGCATTGCAAACTGGGTCTTGGGTATTTTGGATAAGCAGGTTCTGTGTGTTCTGCCCTTCTACACATGCTTCCAAACCCATTGAAAATGCCACATCCTCTCTGGCGGCTCCATAGCCTGTCATTCTAAAGACAGACATCATATCATTTTGCAGCTTGGTTCTGGAGTGAAATGACACTCCACCGAATTTCTTTATCTATTTTGGCTCTGGAGTTTTGGCCTAAGATAAGCAAGTTGGATGTCTCTTTCAAAAGTAACAGGCAGAGGAATCTAAGAGTGTGAAACAGGTGAACACTGGGCATGTATTTCATTCTGCTTTGGTGAAAAACCATCCTTATAGTTTAAGAATGGGGGTGGTTAGGGATGAGTGAACTCTAAATCATAATAAATTTAGGGTAAGGGATCAAGAGAGGGAATACTGACAGAACAGAGATCGGGTCTCAGAGGTTACTACGTGCAGACTCAATGATATTGATGTCATATTCTTGGACGTTAAGCGCCGAATTGGTGAAGGAAACTGCTGGATGCTCTCCACACACCACTGGATCGAATTAACCCTGGTTCCACCCCCCTCCCTCCTTGACAAGAAGGAGGAGAGAGAGATGGACAGTTCTACCTACTTCACAAGACAAAAATGTCATAATCTTCATAGCAACAGCTGTACTTAGCTCCATTTGTTATTTAGAAAGATGGAAAAATAATTCTAGGGTAAAGTTTATCATCAGAGTTGTCATTGTCGTTTCATCATTATTTTGTGGAATCCTGCTGGGGAACTTCTAGCTGGAAATAATGGAACACAGACCAGAGCCTTCAAGGAGGCTTCTGGCACAAAACCATGAAGCTGCCTGTTGGAAGTCACTGAGGCTGTACCCTTGGCCAAGATGCTGGAAGTGTCAAACGATGCCCATATCTTCGCCCCGCCCCTACGTATACCTTCACAGAGAGGAGGTTGTGAAAAATAGATACTTGAGGGAAACTTGGAGAGCAGAAAGAGGGGTATCATTGTTGTCCATCAGGTCAATTTCCCCCATTTATTTTACTTTATTTATTTATTTTTTGGCCAGAGGAATTCAGAATTGGAATCAATATTCGTGCCGTAAACTCAAGACCTCTTCTGCATCCTGTCTTTTCCAGCTCTTCCTCTTCCACCCTGTCAGTAAGGCTTTCTGTTGCCCTTGGGGTCGCATGGTCTGTTTGGATCCAGAAAGCCCACTTCTCTGCTGTGGACAGTCCTAACGGATACACTGCAGCCGTTAGGGACACTGAAATGGGAGCATTCAGACAACGGGCAGCGAGACACTGGCTTGCTTTCACGTGATCATTACCTGCACACTCTGGGTTGTCTTCATTAAAGTTGATTGCGAAGTCATGGGAGACCTAGACACCAATTAAGATGGAAAAAAAAGCAAAGAAAGGCAAATTATGACTTTAAGCCAGTAAAGAGGCGCTGGGTTGAAGAGTTTGCAAACAAATGTCCATTACATTCATTATGTGCTAAGCAGCAGGAACCACTTTAAGCCTTCACATAATCAGTCTGAGATGATGGGTGAACTCTAAGCTCCCTGCGGAGTTGAGGTGACAAGAAATTTTTCTAGAATCAGATAAATGCCAGCAGGAGGGGAGAATAACGCATATCAAAAAGAATCCAAGATAAGATTTCAGAAAAATGTAACCCCAAGAAAGAACTGGCCACAGACTGGAGGTTTAGACTTGGCTGAGCTCTGCTTGGACCCAGTGATTAAAAAAAAAAAAAAAAAAGGCAACTCCTCATCATGTCTGCTCAACACGGTGATGGTTATAATGGCTCCCGCTGAGCTGTTGACATTTAAGACTCATTCTAACATACTATGCAGAGCTGTAGGACAGCATGATTTCCGCATATATACAGGTAAAATAGATTCTATTTTTAGAAAAGTGATAAAATAATGTATCATGTAATATTCTAACACCAAGTCTTCTACCTGGCAGGACCTAACACAAGGTCAAATAAATGTTAACTTCCTTCTTTTTAAAATCTGATAAAACAGGAGGGATGTCTTGGCACCTGGATATTATTGGATCATTTGGGATTTTATAGAAACTTCCCTTTCAAAGGTTATTTCCAAGCCCTGACTGTCTTGGGGGCTAGAAAATAGTCTTGGTGTTAAAAAGTCCCTCCTCTTTGTGGGAGGTCAGAGCTGATGCTGCAGGTGCCTGGACCATATTCCCCTGCCCTTAACTCTTCCAGGCAATTTAACTGACTTTCAATTATCTTACCTGCTTTATTTTCCTTAAAATTTTCTTGGGCCTCCAGAGCCTGCTTTTGCCTGCTCCAGTGATAGGCTAAAAGTGTCAGGGGATTAATGTCGCTTGGGAGCAGCGTTATCTCAGTGGCTGACAGGAGATGGTGTATTGGTACCCAGCTCTTGGGGTCTGCATGTGCTCCACACTGTCTTCCAGGGTCCCCAGCAGGATTAAGCTCTGCTGCCCACAGTGGTAACTGAGTTGTTAGGGTATCCTGTGTTGGCTTCTTCTCACTCCCCCACTCTCTATTGAGGTTGACTTCACCTCTCAAATAAACAACTTGCATCCTAATCCGGTCCCTAGAGCAGTGATCCCCAATCCCCAGGTCGCAGACCAGTACCGGTCCGTGGGCCATTTGGTACCGGTCTGCAGAAAAAGAATAAATAACTTACATTATTTCCGTTCTATTTATATTTAAGTCTGAACGATGTTTTATTTTTTTAAAAATGACCAGATTCGCTCTGTTACATCCGTCTAAGACTCACTCTTGATGCTTGTCTCAGTCATGTGATACATTTATCCGTCCCACCCTAAAGGCCAGTCCGTGAAAATATTTTCTGACATTAAACTGGTCCGTGGCCCAAGAAAGGTTGGGGACCACTGTTCTAAAGAGAGTGTAAATTAAGACTGAGGTGCCCGGGGCTCAGTTTCAAGGCAAACTCAGACACTGTATCTTAAAGAAATAAATCATGGTGACCTTGTAAACTTGCTGGCGGGTCCCGGAGCTTCTGAGACCATCAGTGTCTGTCTGGTACAAAAGAAAAGTCAGGCCTGGAAAAGGGGCATTTGAGTGGCTGTTTGGGAGCAGAGTGAGGAGATGTGAGGGAACACTGTGAGGACAGTAGGAAGAATGAGCTGGCTGGCAGGCAGGGCAGAGCCGGAGGATCGGTGAGCATGAGGGCTTCAGAACACATCAAGAAGGATAAATTACACCAGGAGGGGGCCAGGCAGACGTCATGGATGAGAAGAGGAAGTCCTGGAACACGGTGTTCTCCACCCTGCTGGGCCAAGCTGAGACTGGAAGACTACCTGGTGGGGATGTGGTGGGGGATGCTCACGCATTTCCGGGTGGTAGGACTGATGGTTATAGATACGCTTTTCAGTCCCAAGATTCAACAGCTCTGTGCAGAAGGGGGCACCCACCTGACCACATCCTAAAGCTGGTACCCCACCTGAATGGGATTGTATCTCTTCAGTTCTGGCTAATCCTTGCTGTGTAATCTAGTGTTGCCAGGCTGTTTAGTTTTTCCAAAGAAGCCAGAAATCTGACATTTTATATAAAATTGCCTAAACCTTAAAAAAAAATCTGTGTGTCCAATATAATACATTTGTGGCCCGCACAATGTTCTCAGACCACTACTTAACAACTCCTGCTCTATATTCTTTCTCCCCATGTGCTCTATTTCTACAAATGCTTCTAGAATTCTGTAGGCATGCCCAGCAGGGAAGCCAGTGTGGAATAAAAGGCAGACAAGGAGGACAGGTCAGGGGACATGCCACTCCATCCACTGCTCTCTCCAGTGGCCACAGGGAGATGGATTCTCTCTTTCAAAAAGGGCACAGAGGGAAAGGCCCTTGGTCTGACAGCTCTTGTGTGGGAGTAAATGTCGGCATCTGCCTCCTGCCCTGCAACTCAGACACAGCCAATAAAAGAGAAGTTCATCAGTGGATGATGTGGTCTGCACTTAACTCGGACCTCAGAGGCACTGGTGAGGCTGGGGTAACAACCTTGGTGCCCCTCCAAGGGCCTCCCACTCAGGGAGCTGAGTTCTCTGTGGAGAGTATCCCACAGGAGCATCTGGTATACCCAGTAGGGTGCCTCAGCTCCACTGCAGTGCAAATCTCTCTCTGCATAATCTTTGCTTTCTTTGTGTCTTGGAAATCAGTAGCAAAAATAAACAGATTTCCAATGTCCTCATAGGAAATTTTCAGCTCCTCAATTCTCTAATCTTGAGTAGTTCTATCTTAGGGCTTCTCTGTGTCTCTCACATAAAACTGGTGCTCAGATAATTGGGATAAATGAGTCTATAGACTTCAGTGTCATGGACTTCCTCAGTTGGTAATTGTCAATAGGATCTTTCTCTAGGGGATAACTGAATAGATAGGATCTGGTCCACTGAAGATCAACTTCCTGGGTGTTTTCCCAGTCTCTGACCATATCTATAAGAAGCTAGTCAATGAAAGCCTTCATTTGCACCTCTGAGAACTATTCAGCGTACCAGAACACTGGGTTTCCTCAAAAGACAAGCTCAGACCCTACCCTGTAGCTCAGTTGTTTAGAGCATTGTCCCAATTTGCCAAGGCTATGGGTTTATGGGTTTGGTTCCCAGATAGGGCACATACAAGAATCAACCAATAAATGTGTGAATAAGTGGAACAACAAATTGATGTTTTTCTCTCTCTCTCTCAAATCTATATATTAAAAAAAAAAAAAAGACAGGCTCTGAGAATGTAATATCACTGGTTTTGAAGACCATTTGAGTCTTTGTGCCCTTCTTACATAATTACATCAAGGACCAAAGGAATGAGACTCCTGTGAAGGAAACTCAAATTACCCTTTGGTGACAGCAAAGCATCTCTGCTCACTCACCGTGTACTCTGGGGGTATCCTGGCACCGAATCCAAAGGCTGGGAACATTTTGTCACTGAAATTAAAAAAAAAAAAAGTTGCTTTATTTATCATCTGATGAGGAAGAAAAACACAAACCCGCATTACCTCACTAGGTATGCTGCAATGCCAAGTGCTGACTCATGCTTCCTGATTATCTGTAGTGACAGAAGATAGCAATCACATGGTAATTACAATCAAGAAATAATCCCCAGAGTTCATTACAGTCATTAGTCTGCACCTTCTTCTCTTACTTTTTGTTAGATTTGATCCTAAGGAATAAAATGACCTAGTATTTCCTCACCTCCCCCACTCCAGTACTCTCTCTCCTTTGAAAAGTGATCATGAATTAGGTAACTCCTATGGTTGACTGTAATACAGTGTGTCCATAAAGTCATGGTGCACTTTTAACCAGTCACAGGAAAGCAACAAAAGACGATAGAAATGTGAAATCTGCACCAAATAAAATGAAAACCCTCCTAGTTTCTGTAGGATGATGTGGCAGCATGTGTGCATGTGCAGATGATGACGTAACACCGTGTATACAGCGGAGCAGCCCACGGCCATGCCAGTCGAGATGTGGATGGTACAGAGGAAAGTTCAGTGTGTTCTGTGGCTCATTAAATTAGAATCTGTGACCAAAGTGCAACGTGAATATCGGCATGTTTATAACAAAGTGCCATGACATTAATCACTTAAAACAGAGAATCACAGATGTTATTCACTCTGTTACACCAGACGTCCTTACCCGTGTGTGGCAAGAACTTCACTATCGTTTGGATGTGTGTAGGGCAACAAATGGAGCCTACATCGAACTGCACTGAATAGGTATGAATTGGGAGAGTTTTCCTTTTTTTTGGTGATTTCACATTTCTATCATCTTTTGTTGCTTTCCTGTGACCAGTCTAAAGTGCACCATGACTTTACGGACACACTATATATATATGTTATCTTTTAAAATCCGTATAGGGAGAGACTATTATTCCCATTTTACAAGTGTGGAAATGGCTTAGGAAGTCAAGTGACTTGTCCAAGATCATGTTGCTAAGTTAGAGCCAGGGAAGCCTGAATCCAAGGGGATATTAAAAAGCAATGGGGCCCTGGCCAGGTAGCTCAGTTGCTTATTCCAGTACGCTAAGGTTATGGGTTCAATCTCCAGTCAGGCCACATACAAGAATCAACCAATGAATACATAAATAAGTGGAACAATAAATCAATGTTTCTCTCTCTTTCTCCCTTCTTCTCTCTATAAAATCAATAAGTAAAAAATTTTTAAAAAGCAATAGAAAGCTTGGAAGTCTGACTTATTGTCAGAACTTGGTCTAACTTATAGAACTGATTGTATCCATTACTTTATCTCATACAGGCAGCAATAAATTGCTTACATGTCTATTCTTGTCTCCTGAATTCAAAGGGATGCTGGTTTTTGTATTAATAGTTTTAGAGCTCCGCTGCCTCCCTGCCTCAAACTGCCCCTTACCCCTACCTGCAGGATAATACTTGCCATAGAGTGTGTGCTCAATAAATATTTAATGACTACATAACCCATGAACGGAATCATTAAGATGTGGCTATATAAAGAAGAAAAGATTCTTGTCAAAACTTATGAGAGTCACACATATATCTTTTGCCTTGGTTTCTCTTATGCAATTTGAAATTTCTCTCAATCTATTCATTCATGTATGTTATATCTTAACTCTAGCTTTACTGTACTCTAGGTGAGAGGATAGGAAAAAGAATAAAAATTTATTGGCATATACAACGCGCCAGGCACTAAGCTAGGTGATGTATGCACTTATTTAATTCTCAAGTAACCCTTGAAGTTCCATCTATTTATCATTCCCATTTTACAGATGAATAAACTGAGTCTCAAAAAGACTAAGAAAGTCTCATAAGCCTTAAGATATTTTCCAGGGGGGTTGTGTGATTTCAATGCCCATGTTTTTTTCTATTATACCATTATAATTTAATGATCATATACAGCATTAAGTGTGATTTCTCTCTGCCACTTCCAGCAACAAGCCCCCACCCCCCTAGACAATGAGTAAGACTATCCTCTTGCAAGTTTTGTGCTATTAGAGGATTGTTGCAATAGGGCCTCTGGAATATTGCTCTTGTCAGAGAGCATGTCTTTCTCATGCCATTTATCTTTCACACTCTTTCCCAGGAAAAACACAACAGAGATTTGTTCTTGGAACAATGCTTACATTCCTCAGTTCTTTGCAGAGTTAAAAGAGAAAAGAAAATTCAGGTTCAGCTCACAGATGTCCCTGAGCATCCGCGTAAGCAAAACTGAAACCCCTGTCCAAGGCTGACGGATAAGTCAAAGTAGCAAAGTCTAATTCTCACCCGTCACCATCTACCTGATTTAAAGATCATTAATAGCCAATACCAGCTTTGATAAAAAAAACTTCAGAAAAACAGCCAAATCTGACCAGATTTGGGGTAGGGATTGGCAGATGCAAGGAAGTCAGACTTCTTTGACATCAAAATCTAAATTCTCCAGAAAATCACCAGCTCCCCCTTTCTTCACTGTTGTGTAGATATGAGCTTTGTGGTACATTGCATCCAGCATGTATTAGAGAAGGTATTAATGCTGATAAACAGAAAATCACAACAGCTTATAAAGGATTAGCCACAGCTTTGAGGAAAAAAAAATACTTCTGGTCCTTGGAAATACTTAAATTCTTTGCCTCAGCAATTCCTCTTTAACCACAACAAGGGCGCACAGGTGTGGGAAGGGATCTGTTGTGGGATTTTAGAGGTAAGTCTGAAGAAAAGCTTTCCTGGATGGAGGATGGGTCCTTCCAACTCAGAGATAGTGCAGAAATCAAAACAGGGAAACCTGGAAGGCACCACACCCTTTATTTTCTTCTTTGATGAGTTTAGGATGGCTATGATCTAATATTCCATCTATTTCTAATCACCAAACCAGTGTTCCAGCATTAATGATATTCCTTTTTATTTTCTAAGCCACCCATGGGAACCTGAAGTTTGCTGAGCATGATGTAATGTTATGTAACTGAGTTTGAAGGGTAGGGAGGTAGGAAAAATGCCTCACCTACAAGAGAAATAATTAATGAGCCAGGAGGGCAACAATTCTCTGAAGTTAGCCACCACAAAGACTCTAGCTAGTAAATATATGAAAGAAAAAATTTTAAGCCTAAGCACAATGGAGTTAAACATCGCTCTTACTGATTAAAAATAAAACTAAGCAGAGAGGAGCCTTATTATGTAAGAGGCAAGAGGAGGCAAGTTGAGCACACAAGTGAGCATCAGCAGGCCAACACATTGAAGACCTCAAGGTTGGATCCACTTAGCACTGAGTGAAGGGGCCACTTAGCAAGTATAGGGAAAATGATTGGTGAAACCTGCCGATAGAGATGATTGAGGGGCATATCACCACATTGGTAAAGGCAATATTTCTTACTATTGGGATAAAGTAGTATAAAATACAGTAAAAGAACCTATGATCTTCAGTGCTGATGAGCATGTTGGCCTGCATTCCTCAGGGAATGACCATGGTCAAAGGATCTCCAGACGGAAGATTCATTTTCAATCACCATTTTTATCCTCCCTGTTTGGAAGGCTTTGCGATAAAGGAAGAGGTTAATAGGAGTACAGACAGATGACTGCGTCCACAAGAAAATGAAGATGAACTCAGAGCAAAAGGACATTGCAGAACACTTAGGCATTTTAAAAAGATTGTTCCTAAAAATGTGGTTTTAAAACAGGGGTGCATGAAAATGTGGGTTTGCAAAGCCCTACTGTGAACATGAGAGCATGTTTTGTTTTTTTCCTTTTAAGGAAATCAGTATTCAGTATCTCGACTTCACTATGTATTCTTTGCTGAAATTGATCTTCAGCAAAGAAGACAGAAAGACCTATTCTCTACTCACAACTTCCCTTTCACAATTACCCTTCTCCTTTACCCATTCTGAAACTTAACCCCCATGCTGCATTGCTCCTGGGTGTAAAACTCTGCAGGAACAATTCTAAATGTAAATGATGATTCACCAAGAAGCAAATCCTTCTGCAGGTCAGATATTAGCCAATGTTTTGCTTTAAAAAAATTTGTACAAAGTGCTGATATCAGCTGGTAGATTGTTAAAAATATATTGATATACAGCATACATAAGAATAAACTCAGAATGGATAAAAGACTAAATGTAAGTTGTGAAACCATAAAAATCCTAGAACACATAGGCAGTAAAATCTCAGACATCTCTCTTTCCTTCTCCATTTATCTCATGCTTTATTTATTTATTTTTTTCTGATATATCTTTTTGGGCAAGGGTAACAAAGAAAAAAAATAAACAAATGAGACTACATCAAATTAAAAAAATTTAGCACAGCAAAAAAACCCAACACAACCCATCAATAAAATGAAAAGGCAACCCACTGCATGGGAGAATATATTTGCCAATGACACAACTAATAAAGGGTTCATTTCCAAAATATAAAAAAGAACTTATAAAATTCAATACCGAGAAGGCAAACAACCCAATTAAGAAAACGGGAAGAGAGATGACGTCAGAGTAATGGCGGGGTAGGAAGAGATACCAATAAATCTCCCCCAAAACTCAACAAGATCTTCAACCAGAAACAGAAAAACCTATACTTGGAGCCTCCAGATGCTTCGCAATACACCTGAAGGTATGGTCGAGTGAAAAATTGGCTAAATATATAACCAAACCCCGAAGGAATTAGGAAGTAAGAAATGCTCCGCCTTCCTCACTAACCTAAACAGGGCGGCTTTCTCTGATAACTGTGAATATAGAAACTGAGGCGGGCAAAGGGGGTGAATAGATCCAGGCCGCGGCACAAACGGCCGAACCAGGCTGTGGCACGGAGATCCAAGCCGAGGAAAAACTGATCCTGTGGCAACACGGGCAATACAAGCTAAAACTCGTGCCAAACCCAAACAAAGAAAGACAAGCGGGGCAGCCATTTTACCCGGTCTCCTGGTCGGTGCGCAGTTCGTGGGTGAGAGATTGCTTCCTAAGCCCCGGGAGTGGGTGCCCGTGTTACCCAACAGAGAGGCAGAGTCAGAGGCCTTTCTGTGGGCTGAAAGCAGAATCTCTGGGCAGCCCCAGCGCCCTGGGAAAGCCGCGCTTGGGAGGGAGCGAGAACTAATTCCAACGGTGGAAATTTTCCGTGCTGGTGGGGGTTTCACTCAGAGGGAAATGCGGCCGGCCTCATATCCTGGTCTGCGTGCGCAGATAGTGAGTGAGAGATTCCTCCGAGTGCCTCAGCAGTGTGCGCCCGTGTTATCGCACAGAAGGGCAGAGTCAGGGGCCTTTGTGTGGGCCAAAGTGGAATCTAGGGCCACCCCAGCGCCTTGCAAAAGCAGCGCACGGGGACGGAGCGAGAGCCAATTCCAACGCTGCAACTTTTCCATGTGGTTGGGGGTTTCACTCAGAGCATGAGACTGCTGGCCGGATATCTTGGTCTGCGCACGCAGATAGTGAGCGAGAGTTTCCGCCAAGCACCCCAGAAGTGGGCGCCCGCCTGTGTTACCGGACAGAGTGGCAGAGCCAGAGGTCTTTGAGTGGGCGGAAAGCCCGCCTGATTATGCTAGCAGCTCTGACTGACTGAGCCTTACCCAGAGCCCTGTGCTGAGTGGAAATAGAGTGGGGAGTTGCCAGCTCTTGAGCCTCTTACTATCCAGGCAGAGGCAGCAGCAACCCCATAGCTGGATTATCAGGCTACTAATTGAGGAAGGAAAGACTAGGAGACAGGCTCCAGGAACACGGACTCTCTCACTGTCGGAGCCTATAAATGCTAATGAGCCTCGACTGCCAACGAGACTAAAGCACAATACATGACATTGCCATAGAGACTTATCAACTGCAAACCTCTACCTGAGCATGCCAAAGGGGCAGAACCCGGGGTATAGAGTCACCGACCAGGAAGAGGGAGAGAAAAGAAAAAGCAAGAAGATAACCTCTCAAAATCAAGAATAATCTGCAGACTTTATAACCTATCCCATTTTCTTATATTTGTTTGTTTGTTTCTCTTATCTTCATTCTTGATACTTTTTTTCCTCCTCCAATTTGGCTGATTAACTCTCTGCCGGTCTTACTCTCTCCTCTCCTTGAACTACACTACCCATAAGTGTTACATCTCCCATTATCTTTTCTCTCCTCTTCCTTTCTCTCTATGAGGGTTGCACACCAAAACCCTTAACTCTCTCTCTCTCTCCTTTCTTTTTTCTTCTTTTAGTGGTTCCCTCTTTTTTTCTCTCTCTCTCTTTCTTTTCTCCCTCTATATTAGTTTCTTCCTTTCTCCTTTACATCTCCTCTCATTCAAACCTCAATAACAAACAAATTATCTTATCTGGGACTCAAACTTATGTTTATGGCATTTTGGGGGATTTTTACTTCACCTTATTAACTCACTAGCAGTGCTCCCATCCCTGGCTCTCCATTATATCTAGTTCTTGTTCCACTAAATACAATAGTAAGTTTTTAATTTGTCCCCCCATTTTTCTGTTTTCCTCTTATTCCTCTCATCATAACTCTTAGACAACCAACACCTAAAAGCAAATCATTTTACTCTTGACCCAAATTTTTTCCTTATTTGCTTTTTGTGGGTCCATACCCCCTTTTTTTTCTTTTCTTTTTTTTCTCTTTTTTTCTTTTTTTTTTGCCCCTTTATTACTTTTCCGCAATTCAGGCCCTCCATCACAGGCATTGTTTGTTATAATTCACAGTTCACCACAAGATTTTCTCAAGAAAGAGGGGAGAGGAGAGGAGAGGAAAAACGGAGGGGGGGGGAATAATTTCCTTTTTTTAAAATTTTTATTTTATTTTACTTTTCTTTATTTCATTATTAATTTTTTTTAAAAAACAACTCTTAGATTTTTTACTTTTTTCTTTTTTTTAACTTTTTATTCTTTATTAAATCTCATTAATACTATCAACAAAACCACCCTCAGATGCCATTAAGGAAGAGAAAATCGAATATCATGAATACAAAAGAAAGAGAGGTAACACAGCTAGATGAGGAAAAATCTATGGAGAAAAAATTTAATATATTGGAAACCTTGAAGCTAAATGACAGAGAATTCAAGATAGAAATCCTAAAAATTCTCCAAGATATACAAGAAAACACAGAAAGGCAATTTAGGGAGCTCAGAAAACAACTCAATGAACACAAAGAATATATGTCCAAGGAAATTAAAACTATAAAAACAAATCAAACAGAGATGAAAAACAAAATTCACGAGCTGAAAAATGAAGTAACAAGCTTAGCTAATAGAACAGGTCAGATAGAAGAAAGGATTAGTGAAATAGAAGACAAGCAACTTGAGGCACAACAGAGAGAAGAAGAAAGAGACTCAAAAATTAAAAAAAATGAGATAGCCCTACAAGAATTATCTGACTCCATCAAAAAGAATAACATAAGAATAAAGGGAATATCAGAGGGAGAAGAGAGAGAAAATGGAATGGAAAACATACTCAAACAAATAATAGATGAGAACTTCCCAAGCCTGTGGAAAGAACTAAAGCCTCAAGTTCAAGAAGCAAACAAAACTCCGAGTTTTCTTAACTCCAACAAACCTACTCCAAGGCATATCATAATGAAATTGACACAAACCAACAGCAAAGAAAAAATTCTCAAGGCAGCCAGGGAAAAGAAGAATACAACATATAAAGGAAGGCCCATTAGATAATCATCAGATTTCTCAGCAGAAACTCTACAAGCTAGAAGAGAGTGGACCCCAATATTTAAAGTCCTGAAAGAGAGGAACTTTCAGCCACGAATACTATACCCATCAAAGCTATCATTCAAATACGAAGGAGAAATAAAAACATTCACAGATACAGAAAAGATGAGGGAATTTATCATCAGAAAACCCCCACTCCAGGAATTACTAAAGGGGGTTTTCCAATCAGATACAAAGAACAAAAAAAAAAAAAAACAGAGCCACAAGTAAAAGCTCCAAGAAGAACACAATAAAAACTAAAATTTAAACTGTGACAACAACAAAAAGAAAGAGGGGGAGAAGATGGAGATTAACAGTAGCAAAGGACGATGGAGTGCAAAAGTACTCACAAAATAGTTCGCTACAATGAACAGGGTAGGGACCCTTTTCATTATTTAAAGGTAACCACCATTGAAAAAACCACCACAGAAGCACATGAGATAAAAAAGATAGCAACAGAGGAAAGATGTATGGAATACAACCAAATAAAAAACAAAAGATAGAAAAACGAAAGAGAAGGATCAAACAAGACACAAAACTAACAGAAAGCAAGATATAAAATGGCAATAGAGAACTCACAAGTATCAATAATTACACTAAATGTAAACGGATTAAACTCACCAATAAAAAAGGCACAGAGTAGCAGAATGGGATTAAAAAAGAAAATCCAAACTGTATGCTGCCTACAGGAACTCATCTAAGTAACAGGATAAAAACAAATTCAAAGTGAAAGGCTGGAAAACAATACTCCAAGCAAATAACATCCAAAAAAAAAGCAGGTGTAGCAATACTCATATCAGATAATGCTGACTACAAGACAGGAAAAGTACTCAGAGACAAAAATGGCCATTTCATAATGGCTAAGGGACACTGAATCAAGAAGACATAACAATTCTTAATATATATGCACCAAACCAAGGAGCACCAAAATATATAAGAAAGCTACTTATTGATCTTAAAACAAAAACTGACAAAAATACAATCATACTTGGAGACCTCAATACACCGCTGACAGCTCTAGATCTGTCATCCAAACAGATAATCAACAAAGACATAGTGGCCTTAAACAAAACACTAGAGCACCTGGATATGATAGACATCTACAGGACATTTCATCCCAAAGTGACTGAGTATACATTTTTCTCCAGTGTACATGGATCATTCTCAAGAATTGACCATATATTGGGCCACAAAAACAACATCAGCAAATTCAGAAAAATCAAAGTTGTACCAAGCATATTTTCTGATCATAAAGCCTTGAAACTAGAATTCAACTGCGAAAAAGAGGAAAAAAATCCCACAAAAATGTGGAAACTAAACAACATACTTTTAAAAAATGAATGGGTCAAAGAAGAAATAAGTGCAGAGATCAAAAGATATATACAGACTAATGAAAATGACAATACGACATATCAGAATCTCTGGGATGCAGCAAAAGCAGTGATAAGAGGGAAGTTCAAATCACTTCAGGCATATATGAACAAACAAGAGAGAGCCCAAGTGAACCACTTAACTTCACACCTTAAGGAACTAGAGAAAGAAGAACAAAGACAACCCAAAACCAGCCGAAGGAAGGAGATAATAAAAATCAGAGCAGAAATAAATGAATTAGAGAACAGAAAAACTATAGAAAAAATTAATAGAACAAGGAGCTGGTTCTCTGAAAAGATCAACAAAATTGACAAACCATTGGCAAGACTTACCAAGGAAAAAAGAGAAAGAACTCATAAACAAAATCCAAAATGAAAGAGGAGAAAATCACCACAGACACCGTAGATATACAAAGAATTATTGTAGAATACTATGAAAAACTTTATGCCACTAAATTCAACAACCTAGAAGAAATGGATAAATTCCTAGAACAATACAACCTTCCTAGACTGAGTCAAGAAGAAGCAGAAAGCCTAAACAGACCTATCAGTAGAGAAGAAATAGAAAAAAACCATTAAAAACCTCCCCAAAAAATAAAGTCCAGGCCCTGACGGCTATACCAGCGAATTTTATCAAACATTCAAAGAAGACTTGGTTCCTATTCTACTCAAAGTCTTCCAAAAAATTGAAGAAGAAGCAATACTTCCAAACACATTTTATGAGGCCAACATAACCCTCATACCAAAACCAGGCAAGGATGGCACAAAAAAAAGAAAACTACAGACCAATATCTCTAATGAATACAGATGCTAAAATACTAACAAAATACTAGCAAATCGAATACAACAACATATTAAAAAAATAATACATCATGATCAAGTGGGATTCATCCCAGAATCTCAAGGATGGTTCAACATACGTAAAACAGTTAATGTAATACACCATATCAACAAAACAAAGAACAAAACCACATGATCTTATCAATAGATGCAGAAAAGGCTTTTGATAAAATACAACACAATTTTATGTTTAAGACTCTATATTAAAAAAAAAAAAAAAAAGACTCTCAACAAAATGGGTATAGAAGGAAAATATCTCAACATGATAAAGGCCATATATGATAAACCATCAGCTAACATCATATTAAATGGCACTAAACTGAAGGCTTTCCCCCTTAAGTCAGGAACAAGACAGGGTTGTTCACTCTCTCCACTGTTATTTAATGTGGTACTAGAGGTTCTAGCCAGAGCAATCAGACAAGACAAAGAAATAAAAGGCATCCATATCAGAAAAGAAGAAGTAAAGGTATCACTTTTTGCAGATGATATGATCCTATACATCGAAAACCCCAAAGAATCCACAAAAAGACTACTAGAAAACAATAAGCAATACAGTAAGGTCGCAGGATACAAATTAACATACAGAAGTCAATAGCCTTTCTATATGCCAACAATGAAACAATTGAGAACGAACTCAAAAGAATAATCCCCTTCACAATTGCAACAAAAAAAATAAAATACTTAGGATAAACATAACAAAGAATGTAAAGGACTTATATAATGAAAACTATAAACCATTATTAAGGGAAATCAAAAAAGATATAATGAGATGGAAGAATATACCTTGTTCTTGGCTAGGAAGACTAAATATAATCAAGATGGCTATATTACCCAAAGCAATCTACAAATTTAATGCAATTCCCATCAAACTTCCAATGACGTTTTTTAAAGAAATAGAGCAAAAAATCATCAGATTTATATGGAACTATAAAAAACCCCGAATAACCAAAGCAATCCTAAAAAAAAAGAATGAAGCTGGGGGCATTACAATACCTGACTTCAAACTATATTATAGGGCCACGACAATCAAAACAGCATGGTATTGGCAGAAAAATAGACACTCAGATCAATGGAACAGAATAGAAAGTCCAGAAATAAAACCACATATATATAGTCAAATAATTTTTGATAAAGGGGCCAACAACACACAATGGAGAAAAGAAAGCCTCTTCAATAAATGGTGCTAGGGAAAACTGGAAAGCCACATGCAAAAGAATGAAAACTGGACTACAGTCTCTCTCCCTGTACAAAAATTAACTCAAAATGGATCAAAGATCTAAACATAAGACCTGAAACAATTAAGTACATAGAAGGAGACATAGGTACTCAACTCATGGACCTGGGTTTTAAAAAGCATTTTATGAATTTGACTCCACAGGCAAGAGAAGTGAAGGCAAAAATTAATGAATGGGACTACATCAGACTAAGAAGTTTTTGCTCAGCAAGAGAAACTGATAACAAAATAAACGGACAGCCAACTAAATGGGAAATGATTTTTTCAAACAACAGCTCAGATAAGGGCCTAATATCCAAAATATACAAAGAACTCATAAAACTCAACAACAAACAAACAAACAATCCAATAAAAAAATGGGAAGAGTATATGAACAGACACTTCTCCCAGGAAGAAATACAAATGGCCAACAGATATATGAAAAGATGCTCATCTTCTTTAGCTATTAGAGAAATGCAAATCAAAACGGCAATGAGATACCACCTCACATCTGTTCGATTAGCTATTATTAGCAAGACAGGTGATAGCAAATGTTGGAGAGGCTGTGGAGAAAAAGGAACCCTCATCCACTGTTGGTGGGAATGTAAAGTAGTACAACCATTATGGAAGAAAGTATGGTGGTTCCTCAAAAAACTGAAAATAGAACTACCTTATGACCCAGCAATCCCTCTACTGGGTATATACCCCAAAAACTCAGAAACATTGATACGTAAAGTCACATGCAGCCCCATGTTTATTGCAGCATTGTTCACAGTGGCCAGGACATGGAAACAACCAAAAAGCCCGTCAATAGATGACTGGATAAAGAAGATGTGGCACATATACACTATGGAATACTACTCAGCCATAAGAAATGATGACATCGGAACATTTACAGCAAAATGGTGGGATCTTGATAACATGATACGAAGCGAAATAAGTAAATCAGAAAAAACCAGGAACTGCATTATTCCATACGTAGTTGGGACATAAAAGTGAAACTAAGAGACATTGATAAGAGTGTGGTGGTTACGGGGGGGAGGGGGAATGGGAGAGGGAAAGGGTGAGGGGGAGGGGCACAAAGAAAACAAGATAGAAGGTGACAGAGGACAATCTGACTTTGGGTAATGGGTATGCAACATAATTGAACGACAAGATAACCTGGACTTGTTATCTTGAATATATGTATCCTGATTTATTGATGTCACCCCATTAAAAAAATAAAATTATTAAAAAAAAAAAAAAAAAAAAGAAAACGGGAAAGGGCCTGAATAGACATGTCTCGAAAGGGGACATAACAGATAACCAACAGACATATGAAAAGATGCTCAACCTCACTAATCATCAGAGAAATGCAAATTAAACCAGTGGTCCCCAACCCCCGGGCCATGGACCGATACCAGTCCGTGGGCCATTTGGTACCAGTCCACAGAGAAAGAATAAATAACTTACATTATTTCTGTTTTATTTATATTTAAGTCTGAACAATGTTTTATTTTTAAAAAATGACCAGATTCCCTCTGTTATATCCATCTAAGACTCACTCTTGATGCTTGTCTTGGTCACGTGATACATTTATCTGTTCCACTCTAAAGGCTGGTCTGTGAAAATATTTTCTGACATTCAACTGGTCCATGGCCCAAAAAAGGTTGGGACCACTGAATTAAACCACAATGAGACATTATCTCACACCTGTCAGAATGGCTATCATCAATAAATCAACAAACAACAAGTGTTGGCAGGATGTGGAGAAAAGGGAACCTTTGTGCACTGTTGGAGGAAATGCAGACTGGTGCAGCCACTGTGGAAAATGTTATGAATTTTCCTCAAAAAATCAATGTACCCAGCAATCTCATTTTGGGAATATATCTGAAGAAATCCAAAATACTAATTCAAAAGACTATATGTACCCCTTTGTTCATTGCAGTGTTATTTACAACAGCCAAGATCCGGAAACAGCGCAAGTGCCCATCGGTAGACGAGTAGATAAAAAAGCTATGGTACCTATACACAATGGAGTACTACGTGGCTGTAAAAAAGAAAGAAACCTTACCTTTTGCGACAGCATGGATGGACCTGGAGATTATTATGCTAAGTGAAATGAGCCAGGCAGAGAAAGACAAATTCCATATGCTCTCATTTATATGTAGAATCTAATCAATAAAATAATTCAACAAAGAAAACGGAAACAGAAGCATAGACACATAGAACAGAGTGACAGTTGTCAGTGGTGGAGGGGATGGTGGGGGACTAGGTGAAAAAAGGTAAAGAGATTCAGCCCCCCAAAATATGACACATAGATACAAACAACATTACAGTGATAGCCAGAGACAAAGTGGGGTGGAGGAAAGTGGAAGTGGACAAAAGGGGACGAAGGGGGACAAATGGGGATGAGAAGAGATTTATTTTGGGCGATGGGCACACCACGTGGTGTGCAGACGATGTTTAATGAGTTGTACAGTTGAAACCTGTATGGTTTTATTAACCAATGTCACCCTAATGAATTTTATAAAAATAAATAAAAACATAAGAAGTAAAAAAAAAAAAACACCACATAGATAATAGATCATTACATGAGTTTTTTGATATACAAGTTAGAATTGAATAGTACTGCTAGTCAAATTCTTCCCATTACCATATACTCATTTATAAAAAGTTTTGTTAGCATTCACATTGATAAAAACAGAAAATTGGATTAAAATTGATGCTAGACTCTCCCATTCTAGTGATCTGTACAGATTCTAGCAATCATGTACAGATTAGTAAATTAACTGGAAAATAACCCAATCTGTTTCATTCAGAGTTTTTATAGGTAATAATTATATAATAAAATTTCCAATACATTTATATTCTTCTGATAAATTGTGCACTAACAATGATTATAACAAAAACTTATCTAGAAGATATTTTTAAAATGCTTTGAATATTTTTTTTTTTTTTTCTGAAGCTGGAAACGGGGAGAGACAGTCAGACAGACTCCCGCATGCGCCCGACCGGGATCCACCCGGCACGCCCACCAGGGGCGACACTTTGCCCACCAGGGGGCGATGCTCTGCCCCTCCGGGGGGTCGCTCTGCCGCGACCAGAGCCACTCTAGCGCCTGGGGCAGAGGCCAAGGAGCCATCCCCAGCGCCCGGGCCATCTTTGCTCCAATGGAGCCTTGGCTACGAGAGGGGAAGAGAGAAACAGAGAGGAAGGAGGGGGGGGTGGAGAAGCAAATGGGCGCTTCTCCTATGTGCCCTGGCCGGGAATCGAACCTGGGTCCCCCGCACGCCAGGCCGATGCTCTACCGCTGAGCCAACCGGCCAGGGCGCTTTGAATATTTTTGTCAGAAAATTTTAGAAATTAGAAAATTTAAAATTTATATTCATATATTTATGATAGAAATATTTGATACAGTGATCAATAAAATAATTTCAAACTAAAAATGATGAAATCCTCCAGGGGAAGGCATTGGAATTATGAGTTCATGAAAAAGAAAAAAAACAATTTAGAGTCTCAACTCAAAATGCAAAGCTTGTTCATGAATTTTTAAAATAGGTGATGGTGGGTATCAAACACCTACGGCATTTAGGTTCTCCTGGATGCATTCATGAAGTTATACGAGTTTCATTTTTAAATGTCCATGTTTACAATACACTTGAATTTTCATTCTTTGTCATTATTTAAACTCATGATGGAAAATGTTAGATTTTAATGTAAAAGTGTGTGAAGGTTATGCATTTTTATAAAATTCTTTTTGGGGGTATATGAGCCAGTTTTTTTTTAAAGGTTCAAAATGACCTTTGCCTGACCTGTGGTGGCACAGTGGATAAAGCGTCGACCTCGAAATGCTGAGGTCGCCGGTTCGAAACCCTGGGCTTGCCTGGTCAAGGCACATATGGGAGTTGATGCTTCCAGCTCCTCCCCCCTTCTCTCTCTCTGTCTCTCTCTCCTCTCTCTCCCTCTCTGTCTCTCTCTCCTCTCTAAAAATGAATAAATAAAATAAAAAATGACCTTTATATATGACACAATAGTTCTTTTCCCTGTTGTGTACAGTTGATTTTTTAAAAAGTACATTGAGAGTACTGAAGATAAGTCTCTATTACTTATTGAATATGTTCAATAGGCAGGAACCTGTGCTAACTAGGTACTTTATTATTTTGGCTAAATTATTTTTTTCAAAATCTTATTTTTTAATTACAGTTGACATTCAGTATCATTGTATATTATGTGCAGCTCACAATTTTTGTCTCAGGTATACAGCTTAGTGGTCAGCCAATTCCATAATTTACAAAGTGGCTCCCCTGATACTTCCAGGACCCACCTGGCACCATACCTAGTTACTACAATATTAGTGACTACATTCCCTATGCTGCACTTCACCTCTCTGTGCTAGCCAATCACTTAATATAACTGCTCTGCAAGGGAAGTTAGATCAATCTTCAATTTGCAATCAAGGAAACCAAAGCTCAGGGAATGTCAACTTGAAGAGAACACAGGTAGCAGAGCTGGGGTCTGAACCCAGGTCCACCTGTCACCATGACTCCATGCTCTTTCTATCACCCCTGTTGACTCTGCCCTTTCTAGGAGGCTTGGTCTGGTCTAATGACTCAATAACAAGAGTAAGTCCATCTATGTTCTAAGCAGAATTCCCCACCCCCAGAAGGCCCTCTTTGACCACCTCTCTTCCCACAGAAGAGGAAACCCCGCCCTCCTCATGCAGTCTCCATCCTTACAAAGGACAAAGTGGCCCTGGCCATCCTGGGCTGTCATTCACTGATGTGCCTTTCTCTCCTCTTATATGGTAAACCTCTTGGGGGAAAATGGTGCTTTATTCATTTCTGTCTGTCTTTATGGCACCATGTGAGGTGCCTGGCATTTAATAGGTCCCGCATAGGCTCTTAGCCATCACATCTGACCCCCATGTGTCCTGACCGAACTCTGGGTCTCAACCCTGGATGCCCATTAGAATTAAATGCACTCCAGCTAACTAAGTGAGAGTCTCTGGAGAGGAGCCCAGGCGTCAGCCTGTTTTATACCTCCCCAGGTGGCTCCAGTATGCAGCCGAGGCTGAGAAGCACTGACTGGTGTTGGCAGGAAGGAAAGGGTAGCACTGTGGTCTTCACCTGCCTTCTGATTTCTACCCCTACACTCTGCACTTGAAAACACCTGCCGGAGTGTCTTTCAGTTCTGACCTTGCCTCCCAGAACTGCCCCCAGCACACTGTGGGGGAAGCCTGCTGCCTCAATTCTGCTATCCTTGCCTTTCTCAGGGGCAGCCACATCTGTAAAGTGGCCGTCCGCACTTCCAAGCAGTGCATTCAGTGTCTATACTCTCTTGACAGCAGAGAGACTAGTCTTCTTATTAGGGGACATGGTGGTTGATCAAAGGCATATCTCTATGGGCCCAAGGGTTGGATATCACCTTGATCTTGAGCAGCTTGAGGTGACCAGGATATTTACAGGAGCTGGGCAAGTGCTACAACCAACTGGGAATATATGAGTGTGTGTGTGTGTGTGTGTGTGTGTGTATGTGTCTGCGTGTGTGTCTGTGCATGTGCATGCACATGTGTGCGGAGTTGAAGGGGAGAGAATGAATGGGGTTGCCTTGTGGGCTTGAGGACCAGATATCTGGAAGGAGCTTCCCTTCAAAGCCACCTGAGAAGAGCTCTCTGCGCCTCTGAAGCTGTTCTACTTCACGGATCACCTCGTAACGACCTGCTAGCAATGACCGTACAAGGCAGAAAGAAAGCCCTTGGCTCTCAGAGGCTGGGAGGAATTTCTAAGGCTCATGGGGATTAAAAACCTCCCTGTCGCTGTGGGAGGGGGAAGGATGCCTTCCGTCAGTTTTTTTTTTTTTTTGCAATTTTCTGAAGCTGGAAACAGGGAGAGACAGTCAGACAGACTCCCGCATGCGCCCGACCGGGATCCACCCGGCACGCCCACCAGGGGCGGTGCTCTGTCCACCAGGGGGCGATGCTCTGCCCATCCTGGGCGTCGCCATGTTGCGACCCTCCTGGGTGTCGCCATATTGCGACCAGAGCCACTCTAGCGCCTGGGGCAGAGGCCACAGAGCCATCTCCAGCGCCCGGGCCATCTTTGCTCCAATGGAGCCTTGGCTGCGGGAGGGGAAGAGAGAGACAGAGAGGAAGGCGCAGCGGAGGGGTGGAGAAGCAAATGGGCGCTTCTCCTATGTGCCCTGGCCGGGAATTGAACCCTGGTCCTCTGCACGCTAGGCCGACGCTCTACCGCTGAGCCAACCGGCCAGGGCTCCGTCAGTTTTTATTGAAGTGTTTCTTTTTGAGCATCAACCTTACTGACTTTGATTTGAAAGAAAATTACTTCCAAAGCCCCGACTTGAAATTCCCTGAGTGCCTGTCTATTGTCTACCCACCCACAGAAAGGAGAAATTGTGACACTTGTCAGTTTGGAAGAGAGCAGCATGCTTTATAGTCTGCTGAGGAGTCTTTGAAAAGAGTACCCATGCTTTTCAATCCCTTTCTTCCTTAGGCATTTGTCCATTTGATGCTGAGCTGTCATATACATGTGTGTGTGTGTGTATATATATATGTGTGTGTGTGTGTGTGTGTGTGTGTGTGTGTGTATGTGATGCACTGAGCCAAAGAAACACGATTTTCTTGGCCAGTCGGGGCCCACAACTCCGGTATTATCCCATTAAGGTTTTAAAAAGAATCGCTTAGATTTTTCACATAACCCATAAGGTATCATATCTTATTTTTGTACTGAATCTAAATTTTTGAAGGAAGAGAGAATGCTCCCCAGACTCTGCCTGGTTGCTATTATAAGTGGATAACGGCTCTAAAAGATGTATGCGTCCGTCCAATTAGAATCTCCGCACATGGTGTGCGGGGCGGGCAGGAAAGAGAGGTTTGGTAGCCTGGTCCTGATCATCCTGGGAACCTGCCGCTAGCCGTGGTGAGGGCGCTGGCCATTAGCATCTTACTTTCAGACAACCCACCAATCTTCTCTCTGGAATTCATTGTTATACAGACTTCTCCCCTGCAGAGTCACAGTTAGCTTTATTGTTGAGCACCTGTTGTAGGACATCTGCATCAAGTGCATTTACCTACTTTGTTTCTTTTATAAACATTTCAAATATTTAAAAGTTATTAAGATCCCTGAAGATATGTCCTCTGTTGCTTCTTGTCTTTTTACGCACACATTGTTATACTAGATTATTTGTGTGTGTGAGGCAGAGAGAAGGATTAGAATTACTGTTTTGGTGTCCTGAGGATGTTTCGAGAAGTTTCTGACAGTGGCAATGCAATTTGTCAGTATTTTCTTGTTCTGGTGGAAATCTCCACATGCTATACACCTCTTTAGGAATCTCCCCTGTAATTGGGGCCTAAGGAAATCAGAGCTGTTGTCTTCACTGTCACTATCTCAAGGTTAAATAGAAGAGGCACCACTTCAATAAGGTCATGATAATGCAGTTGCCCTCTGTTCTAAATGTTGAGGAGGGGAAGTATCGGCAAGAGCCCGAGTGTTTAAAGCTCTTTGCTTTAACTGGACCTGTCATTCATTCCCCAACTGCCCTCACACACATCTGAGTTACTGGCGATGACCACGCCAAATCCAGAGATCTGCTGGCAGGAAGGACACTAAGGGGACCTTTCCCATTGCCTGTCCTGTTGGTTTCTCGGCACATTCTGGTTTCTAGGTGCCTGCATAATAGTTTTTTTAAAATATATATATATATATTTAAAAAAATATATATATATAGTTATCACCAATTATAAGACTAGACAGAACAGAAATCATGCTATCCCCCAAATTTTCTCTGAAATTGGGGGACAGAACTCCTTTTATTATTTTCCTGGTTTTAAAGGTCAATTAGTTGCCGTTTGTTATTAACTAGGTTTGCCTGATAATCACACTAGGGAGTCAGCTGGGATTTAGCCCCAGTTATATTTGCATTGGTTCTACCTCAAAAAGCCTTCCTGAATAAGCACATGAAAAACTTCATCTCCATCTGAAAATACTGGAAAGCAGAATAAATTCAGCTTAATGTTATAATGTTATTTATGTAAATCACTTCTTATAGGGCATTATCTTAGTAGGAAAGGTCAATATTTACCATCCAGTAAAAATAAATATAATGCTCAGCTGATATCAAAATAGTGTTTCTTACACACACACACACACACACACACACACACACACTCAGGCAGACCCATACCCTCTGCTAAAGTTACGAATATCTTTTGAGGTCAGTGAAATACAGTCATTGTGAGCTTAAGCTATTGAATGAGAGAGATCTGGATTCAGTCCTGCCTCTGGCTATGTGACAGCACACAGATTACTTAACCTCCTTGCAGTTTTCCTTTTCTGTTAAGTAATACCTACTACACGAGGGTTAATAGGAGGATTAGATGCAATAACATCCAATAAACTGGTGTATCCCAAACTCTAAAGTGCACTCAGATCATCAAGACAATATAGTTAACATGCAGACTCTGATTCAGTAGGTCTGGCTGGGATGGGGCTGGAGATTTGTAAGTTCTGAGGTGATGCTGCTAGTTCATGAACCAAACTTTGAAGAGCAAAGCACGGACTAAAACTTTGGGAAACCACAATTGCTATCCAGTGGTCTCCCAAGCCAATTAAAGAAACCTGAGAAAAAAACATTTTCGTGTGCGTGTGCGACTAAGGTGAACATGGCACGAATTCAGTTTCTCTAGGTTTGGGGCAAAGCTTTATTCTGTCCCTGCATGAGTCTCTGCATGATAAATTACCAGACTTAATTTCCACTCTTCTGCCAAGGATCAGCCAGGGATCATCGGGACCCACAGAGAGAGGAGAAGGCCTAAGCCAACCCGAAGTCTTGTACCTGTCGTAGTCTTGGCAAATCTCCCCGACAGCCACCAAGGCCTTCAGGTACTCGTTGGGCTGGTAGGGGTGGATGTAATGCAGGGAACAGCTGTTCCTGGGGTCTCCGTTTGAAGCGGTGAAATCTATAGCTACCTGGAAGAGAAAACAGGAGAAGGGTAGATTTAAAGGGAATGCACCTCGGAGGAAGGGTAAGACACAATAGAGACATGGCCTGAGATGGAAAACAGCAGCATGTTACATAACCTGCCCATGAAGTGAGTCAGAGAAGAAATCAATTAACTTAACAAACGAGGGTTGAGGCCATTTCGATCTTCCATCCCCCAATGCCCTCACTTCGCCTTTTCCAAAACAGAACTGGAGATTGACACAAAGGTCAGAGAGACCGGCTGCAGCTGATCCATGTCACCAGCCAGCAAGGGCAGAACATCTTAATTCATTAAGAAAGGACTTCTCTGGGCAGGACAATGCCATCTCTGAGCCACAGGTAAAATCCCTTCAAACCAAATTCTGCGTTAAAGATGTGGTTTCTCTAAGAAAGCCATCGTTGTATTTTCGTGAGTATCCAATTGAAGAAAGAGGTGTTGAAGTGGTGGTGATAAATTTTCTGTAAGCAGCAGCCTCGTGTAAGGAATTCAACTTTGGGTTCCCATTCATGTAAGAACTGCCGCCTTTAACAGAGAAGATGCCTCAATGTTCCGGCATTGTGAGTGGGAAGTGGAGGAGGGAAACCTATCTTGCCACCAAGTAGTCATTATCCTTGAACTTCTTAAATGTTTTCTGAGCCTGCCCCAACATCACTGTCATCTAAATAAAAATGGACTCACCCAACATTTATCATAAGAACAATAAAAATGCTTTAAGCCAGTGGTCCCCAACCCCTGGGCCGCGGAATGGTACTGGTCTGTGGGCCATTTGGTACTGGTCCACAGAGAAAGAATAAATAACTTACATTATTTCTGTTTTATTTATATTTAAGTCTGAACAATGTTTTATTTTTAAAAAATGACCAGATTCCCTCTGTTACATTCGTCTAAGACGCACTCTTGATGCTTGTCTTGGTTACGTGATACATTTATCCATCCAACCCTAAAGGCCGGTCCGTGAAAATATTTTCTGACATTAAACCGGTCCGTAGCCCAGAAAAGGTTGGGGAACACTGCTTTAAGCCTCGAGGGAGCTAAAACAGGGAGGAACATTCCTTCTAGTTTCCAACATCATTACTATTTAAATAAATACTAACCCGGCCAACACCTCTCTAAAAAATTGGGGTAGGGAGGAAGGAGGGATTAAAATGAAAAGAGTTATAGGGGAGAAGAAAATGTTCACGTTCCCTCTTTCCTTGTCCTTCAGCATTCAGCAGAATTTACCCACTGGCCTTCTCATGACAGGAAGGCTCTGTTTTCTCTTATGATCTTGTGGGTGGGAAATGGTATCCGCAAAATATTTTGCAAAATTTCATTAGAGCAAATAACTGGAATGTCCCATTTGATTTATTAAGGTGTGAGAAGTTACTCCTGGCAGGACAGAGAAAACATGCTATGTGTTCTTTTTGTTCAGCCTGCAAAGTTGACAGGGAGAAAATGTCACCCATGTCTTACACTGTCATCCTACAACAGAACCAAAGTAACTAGAAGAGATAAAGCTAACTGTAATTTATTTACAACCTCCTTTTTAAAAAAAAAATTTTTAAAGACTATTTTATTATTTTCAGAGAGGGGGGAAAGAGGGAGAGAGAGAGAGAGAAAGAGAGAAGTGGGAGGAGCAGGAAGCATCAAAGCATCAACTCCCATACGTGCCTTGACCAGGCAAACCCAGGATTTCGAACTGGCAACCTCAGTGTTCCAGGTCGATGCCCTATCCCACTGCGCCACCACAGGTCAGGCCAACCTCTTTTGTTCTTTATAAAGTTATTTATTTATTTATTTATTTATTTATTCATTTATTAAACAGAGGGTTGAAAGAGAGTGGGGAGGAGCAGGAAGCATCAACTCGTAGTAGTTGTTTCTCGTATGTGCCTTGACTTGGCAAGCCTGGGGTTTCAAATTGGCAACCTCAGCATTTCCTCAGGTTGATGCTATATTCACTGTGCCCCTCAAAGGTCAGTCTATATAGTTATTTTTTCATCATTGATTTCTCCCCCCCTTTCCCCTCACCCCTCCATCGGATAATGTTTAAAATAAATTTAAGCAGGGTTCAAGTTCTATTTTCAGAATACCCAGACATTTTCAACAAGGGAGTACCAACTAATAAACTTCTAGTACTACCAGTGTTTCAAAAGGAAAGGTCATGCGAAGAAAAATGGCATATTATTTTTTTACCACTTATAGATGTCCTACTATAGGTAACAACGAGAAGAAGAGAGGGGTAACCTTTGTAACAAACCCTACGTTGTGTCAGATTCTATGCTGTGTTACAGGCATTGTTGTTTCATTTTCATAAAGACTCTGGGAGGTAGAGATTGCTATTCCTTTCAACTGATGAAGATACTGATGCCCAAAGGTGATGAAGGTCATATATGTCATAGGGGACAGAGCTGGTTTAAACTCAAGTGTATATGGCTCCAAAGACTCTGATCCTCCATTATAGCAGAATATATGCTAGAGGTCATGAAGATTTGTAATCAACATCCTGAGATGATTCATTGGATATGATTTTTTCTTACAAGGAATGGAGTGGATTGGGTCTGAAGGTAGGGAGACTAGCTAGGAGGCAACTAAAGTAACTTAGGAGAGAAGAATGGCCTTGAATAAACATCTCTTTGTGATCAAAGCAGTTATAAAAGGTAGGAAAAGGACAATTGAAATGTGTGTGTGTGTGTGTGTGTGTGCATGTGCATGCTGAATGCTTGCACAATAGTGATCAGATATGTTACTGAAGATGACTGCAGGTGACCTAAAAGGACCAGTAAAATCTAACACCTTCTAAGATAGATTTTAGCCAGAAGGTGAAAGCCAACCCACTGGGAAAAAAGAGGAAGACAATAGGTGATGGTCCTTTCAATCAAGGACTTTTGATGATATGCTAGTTGTGTGTGTGTGTATGTGTGTGTGTAACCAACATCTGTTTTAAAGGAGGAGGAGGTGAAAGCACTCCAGAACCCACCCACAGGGACCCCAACAGGACAGAAGTCCAAATACAGACAGATAATTCTAGGAAGATTCCAAGAGGCATTCTTGAGAGGTGCCTGAGAGATAGTGTTTGAAGAAATCATACATCTAGAGTTCCCCTGGGTTTACTAAGCTCAAACACGCAGGGCCACCATTCTCAGCCTTTTTGTCCTGACAAGACACACTTATGTAATAATGGCACATTGCACGTGCATACCTAGTGTTTCAAAGGTAAAAACAGTGCTGGGAAGGCCAGGTGTGAAGCCACCTCTATCTCTCCTACTGAAGAAAACATGTTAGGGCTCTAGAAAATTCCAAAGAATATGAGAATGTTGTTATGGAGATACCTTTGATTCTGTTCCAGTTTATCTAGAATGCAAATGATTGGCAAGTGTGGATACATGATGAAGAGCGAGTATCTGCGGCTCACCTCACTCCTTCTTAGGATAATGCCCTGCATCAAAGGTCACCACATCCCTCTACCTGTGCTCTCCATGCTGCATACGTGTTCCATGTGCTGACCACCTGAGAGTGTCAAGGGGATCCTGTGATGGCAGAAACATGCCGGTGTCTTGATATAAAAGCAGAGAATGAAATTAGATAATATAAAGACCAGAGGGAAAAACCTCCATTAAAAAAAATGACAATTCAAGAGATGTAATTGTTCCTCTTGTCTCCCAAGTAAGGGCGAGGTTCTCCAGGCATGCAGGCACCCAGTGGCAGCACCTGAGCCCAGGTACATCACCTGGATGAGTATGTTGTGGTATTAAAAGAATGTCTAAATGAACATACATAGATTTTGGCAACAATACATTTTAAAGGAAATTTCTAAAATCAGGCTGAAACTAAGGTCAGGCAAGAGAGGTGACTGGAACATAAACTCTGGGAGGTACTTATCTCAGTTGACTCTACACTTGAATTTTGTGGGGTTTTTTTGAGAGAGAGAGAGAGAGAGTGAGAGAGAGGGACAGACAGACACAAAGGGAGAGAGATGAAAAGAATCAGCTCGCGGGTGTGGCACCTTACCGGTTCATTGACTGCTTTCTCATATGTGCCTTGACTGGGGGGTTCTAGCCAAGCCAGTGACCTTTGGGATCAAGTCAGCAACCATGGGGTCATGTCTATGATCCTGTGCTCAAGCTGGTGAGTCTGTGCTCCAGCCACGACCTTGGGGTTTTGAATCTGGGTCTTCTTGGCACCACGCCCTTATGCGTAACAAACTAGAGTGGGGTGGGAATGATAGGAAGAAGGGGATTGTGATTGCAGATGTTAAGGATAAAGAGCGAATAGAATTAGGTGACTGATTAAATGTGGAAATAGATGCCAGTTAGGGAAAGGGAGCAGCCAGATTTCTTTGGGGATGGAGGAGATGACACCTGGAGGACAGTGGGACAACCTGAGATCAGTGTTGGAAGCCTGGTGTTGGGCTGCCAGGACTTGGTGGTGTTGTCTAGACATACAACATACCTGATGGAAATTCTACCCATTTTTGGCAGGCAGGCCACTGGAGTTTCTACTTTTCCTGATGTTTTAGGTTCAAAAGTAGGCATGTCCCAAGAAAAATATAAAACTCTGCGGTGCCTCAACATACCAGAAGTTAATGACCTCATCACTACAGACATGTGCAGTTCACTAGTCCACCTTCTTCCCATGATGCACATTAATTTTGCAGAGTCATTTGAAGAAGTTTAATGGCAGATATGAGAAGATTTTGGCTTTTCGACCTACAGGATGGATGTACTCTAATAAGTTAATGCGCATAACAGATGTCGTACCCCAGACCAAAAGAAACATTTCAATATATGGAATCTCTTATAGCGAACACAGCAGCTACCTAGAAATGAAGCGTTCCGTTCAGTGGCTGAAACCCCAGACAATCATACCTACTGTGAATGTTGGCAGTGGGAAATCCCGGAGGGCAATGGAGAAATACTTCAAAGAATAAAAATTGGAAGCTGGATATTGATGTTACTTCCAAGGATTCAGGAGTCATTAAACAACTTAGGGGTAGCTTGTTAGTAATATCTTCAGTGATGTGAAATACATTTATATGAAAATCCTCATGAAGGCCACTCACACAGCTTATTTTCTTATTTGCGTTTGAGTGACACATTCATGGTGCTTGCTGAGCGCCTCTCAGCATCATCAGTGATAATTGAGACTGGCCTGTCTACTTTTCCAAGGAGACTCCCTCTCCCCCACCACCATGTGTCTGACAACCACAGAGCTCTTCCAGTGCAAGAGATTCTGATAAAGCTTTGGGGGAGGGGTATATACTAAAAAATTACCTGGGCCCTGGCCGGTTGGCTCAGCAGTAGAGCGTCGGCCTGGCGTGCAGGGGACCCGGGTTCGATTTCCGGCCAGGGCACATAGGAGAAGCGCCCATTTGCTTCTCCACCCCCACCCCCTCCTTCCTCTCTGTCTCTCTCTTCCCCTCCTGCAGCCAAGGCTCCATTGGAGCAAAGATGGCCCAGGCGCTGAGGATGGCTCCTTGGCCTCTGCCCCAGGCGCTAGAGTGGCTCTGGTGGCAGCAGAGCGACACCCCGGAGGGGCAGAGCATCGCCCCCTGGTTGGCAGAGCGTCGCCCCTGGTGGGCGTGCCGGGTGGATCCCGGTCGGGCGCATGCGGGAGTCTGTCTGACTGTCTCTCCCCGTTTCCAGCTTTAGAAAAATACCAAAAAAAAAAAAAAAAATTACCTGATGAATAAGGACATAAACCAGTAACCCTTACCACTCACCCCTTTCTGCAGCTTCCCTTGCTCATAACACAACAATTCGATCGTTTGACAACAGCAATGAACAGTCTAAGGCACACGGTAGCTAAAGACTATTTTTCTTGGCAATTGATGGTTTCTAAAGTCTCCCTGATGGAGCGAGAGATAAAATATCTATCTTTAGGAGGTGGCCTTCTACCAAGAATTCTCGGTGTTCTTTACAGTTAGCCTTAGTGAAAAGAGAACAGAGTGAAAGGTTAGGTTTATTTTAAAAAGCAACAGGGAGACAGTTAAGGATGGGATGAAGTTGAGAAATAAAAGCAAGCTAATGACAGAAAAATGCCAGCTTGGTGGTTGCTGACGCCTTGGTGGTGTCCTGAATGGAGTGGGTATTCAGGGCCAGGATGTTTTCATTGTCTGATAGGAAACATTTATTTACAGAAGCCTATGGTTCTGGTATGCGCTCCAATCTTCCCAGTGGGCAGCCCGAGAACAGGCGCCACCCATGGCTCTCCCCTTCTGCCCAGGACGCCTCTCTCCTCATTAAGCGGGGCTGTGGAGCAGCTTGACAAAACCTGGCAGAGGAAGAATGCAAAACGCTTGCTCTCCGCCAACAAGCCCCCACGCGTGGAGCTGCTTTCCAGAAAAGGCTGGAAGTGAATGATGAGACTTTGTCTTCGGACATTTTTAGTTTCTTAACAAAATGAGTCCACTCCTTAAATCCCTCCCCAGCCTGGGACAAATGGGCCAATTTTGACCCTCTCGGATGTTTTCTAAGGGAAACCGCTGCGAACCAACATCTGCAGTTGCTTAAATATTTCTGTAGTCAACCTTTGCAATATCACCTGCTGGGGTAGGTTTTTTGTTTTTGGACACAGTTTGGACCTATATGATGAGGCTGTAGGTGAAGATACTGTTTAGTTTGGACCATTTCTTTGCGTGTGTGTGTGTGTGTGTGTGTGTGTGTGTGTGTGTGTATTTTTCTGAAGCTGGACACGGGGAGGCAGTCAGACAGACTCCCGCATGCGCCCGACCGGGATCCACCTGGCATGCCCACCAGGGGATGATGCTCTGCCCATCTGGGGCATCGCTCTGTTGCGACCAGAGCCACTCTAGCACCTGAGGCATAGGCCACGAAGCCATCCTCAGTGCCTGGGCCATCTTTGCTCCAATGGAGCCTTGGCTGCAGGAGGGGAAGAGAGAGACAGAGAGGAAGGAGAGGGGGAGGGGTGGAGAAGCAAATGGGCGCTTCTCCTGTGTGCCCTGGCCGGGAATCGAACCCGGGACTCCCACACGCCAGGCTGACGCTCTACTACTGAGCCAACCGGCCAGGGCCTCTTTTTTTTATTTTAAAAAAATTTTCATATCATATAAAAGCTTTATCTGATAAAAATATGTCTTATACTAAATAATTTTAAAGACACATAATTATTTATATATAATGTTTTCAATCTAATTATATTTATACATTACAATGAATCCTTGTCCCTGAACTTGCCTTTATGTTCCCTGTTAAAGCTGGACGCAGAGTATACCGGCCCCTGTTGGGAGGGGCAAGAGTCAAGGGTCCAAGGGAGATAGGCCAGTCTCAATTATCACTGATGATGCTGAGAGGCGCTCAGCAAGCACCATGAATGTGTCACTCAAACGCAAATAAGAAAATAAGCTGTGTGAGTGGCCTTCATGAGGATTTTCATATAAATGTATTTCACATCACTGAAGATATTACTAACAAGCTACCCCTAAGTTGTTTAATGACTTCTGAATCCTTGGAGCTAACATCAATATCCGGCTTCCAATTTTTATTCTTTGAAGTATTTCTCCATTGCCCTCCGGGATTTCACACTGCCAACATTCACAGTAGGTATGATTGTCTGGGGCTTCAGCCACTGAACGGAATGCTTCATTTCTAGGTAGCTGCTGTGTTCGCTATAAGAGATTCCATATATTGAAATGTTTCTTTTGGTCTGGGGTACGACATCTGTTATGCGCGTTAACTTACTAGAGCGCGTCCATCCTGTAGGTCGAAAAGCCAAAATCTTCTCATATCTGCCATTAAACTTCTTCAAATGACTCTGTAAAATTAATGTGCATCATGGGAAGAAGGTGAACTAGTGAACTGCACATGTCTGTAGTGATGAGGTCATTAACTTCTGGTATGTTGAGGCACCACAGAGTTTTATATTTTTCTTGGGACATGTCTACTTTGGAACCTAAAACATCAGCAGTATAACTAGGAAGACTTTCTCTTTTCCAATGGAATAAGTGCCACAGACAATAAGAGTACACAGGTTTAGAGTTACAGCCTCAAAGGCAGTGTTGATGGCAAACTGGATAACCTTGCTGAGACAGAAAGCAGTATTCGGGGCTGCAGTACGTGGTATTTAAGTACAGCGTGTGGACGTTCTGGCCAGCCAGCAGGGAACATTCCATGCTGGGGTCTGCCCGGAAGTCGCCAGTGTGTAACAGGACTTTACCATTGAGAAGGTAAAACAGGATCATGACAGAATCTGGACAGTGATTGGCATCAAGCAAAACAACTCTGACACCATTCACTATATACATTCAGTGTCCATTGGTAATGGATGCATATATTGTTCTTGCACATGAAGTTTGCTTTTTCAACAAATTGCCAGTTATCTCACCACAATAAACTGGAAATGTGAAGTGTTTAGACAACCCAGCATAATGATCAGAATGAAAATGGGTGAGGAAATAGGCTGTGCAACCTTCAATCAGTCCGTATTGAAAGGCATCAACTGTGAAGCCAGTTCCAGATATTTTCGTATAGAATGGACAAGTTCTTTTTCTTAATTCTCTTGCATAAGAAGACTCTGGGATTTTCGTGTTACTTCTCTGAAACTTACCACAAGCTGACTTGACAAAAATGTTGTTGTTACTTAAATGGACTGCTCTAGCTTTTCTCCTGTTAATAAGGTAGTCTGACCTCTTCTGCCAGATATTTTCTTATAGAATGGACAAGTCCTTTTTCTTAATTCTCCTGCATAAGAAGACTCTGGGATTTTTGTGTGACTTCTCTGAAACCTACCACAAGCTGACTTGACAAAAATGTTGTTGTTACTTAAATGGACTGCTCTAGCTTTTCTCCTGTTAATAGGTAGTCTGACCTCTTCTGTGCTGTTCCTTCCTGTAGTGTGTCTGACTTTTTAAAGTCTCTTTCTTTGATGCTGTGCTTTCTTATTGGAAAGTTCCCCTCAGATTGCGAATTCTCATTTAAACTCTTTGCATCGAATTCTAAATCACTTAAAGATTTTTTTGCTTTCCTCTTGCATTGCTTGGACCTCTTTTTATTAGGACTTAAAACTGGATGCAACCTCGTCCCTTCTAGTACACTTCCCTCCAGCACTTTCTCTTTTTTTTTTTAGATGGTAGACCAAAATACACACCAATATCCATTTACTTCATTACCTCGGTAGAAGGGTGTGTTGCATTACACTGAGGACCAGATGGCAACATTTTCAAAGACTTAGCAGCAGTAGAGTTTGGATCATTTCTTAAATGATAGGTTAAATTCTTATGGTTTTTCTATTTCATCAAAACTCCACAGGGGGCAAAGAAATAGGAACCTAGACTAGATAGAAAAGACCTGTGAGATAATGACTTCAGGAAATTGCAAAGCATTCTTCTCCCTCCTCAACCCAGCGCTCATTCTTATTCCTCAGAGGGTCTACACAGGTGCCTGCCAGGGTTTAATCTGGGCTATAAGATTTAAAACTTAAACTGGGACACAGCATGGACATAGGATGGCCTAAATGTGTCAGGGTTAGGAAAGATTTCCTGAGAGAACTTGTAACAGGTGATCTCTTAGTTAGGTTTCAAGGTTAATCTGAGAGAAGCTACATTTAGCTTATAATATTGTATCCCATTATATTATTAAAATGTGGACCATAAAATCAGAGGTAAAAAAAAAAGCAGTACCATCTTTAATTTCTAAAAATGATAAATAATAAAAATGGCCATTTGAGAATAATATGAAAATATTATTTTTTTGGGGGGGAGGTCACACGAACCACTTGAGAATATGATACAAGATTTATATCCTTTCATTGGAAAATGCACACACCCAATTCTGCACATAATTTTGGGAGGTCAAGGGCACCCCTGAGGACAATCCTTGTCCCTCAAAGATTCCACTAGCCCATTAAGTCATATTTTCTTTCTCTTTTCCTTTCTAGTTATTGTCTACATATAGACAAATGTTTTAAACATTTTACAGAATTGTAATTATAGGGTAGCTCTGCTTTTTATAGATTAAAAATATACATATATATTTTTTTACTTAACACTATGTCATAAACATGTCCCTATGTTATTTCCAATCATTATAATGATCATTTAAAGTGGCTTTGCCATAGTCTACTTAAATGAGATACTGTGATTATCTTATTATCTTAGTCATTATCATATACATATAGGTTGCTTACAACTTGTCTCTGTGAAAATCTGCTTTACAATGAACATTTTCATGCATCTGAAAAGCAATAACTTTCAAAGGAAACATATAATTCTTCTACCACTTTCTTTCCAAATACCTTATGGTGTCTGTCTCCTCTGTACTGTCTATAATTTTTATTTTGCGTGTGACATTCTAGTACCTAGTTTTATTTTTAGCTGCTGTGCCATGTGCCAAACATATTGAACCCAATCTCTCTGTCTCTCCTTGTAGTCTATGTTACCTGAATCTACCTTCACCATGACTGTGAGAAGAAAGTTGCCTTAGGTTCTTATCACTTGATGATTCATGAGAGGGACAAGGATTGTCCTCAGGGGTGTCCTTGACCTCCCAAAATAATGTGCAAAATTGAGTGTGTGCATTTTCTGGTGAGATGATATAGATCTTGTATCAGATTCCTAAGAGGTCCAAGTGACCAAAAAAAAGAATAAGAATCATTGACTAGGGCTCATTTTTAGCATCATGTATCTCCTCTTCTCCACTGGGTCTGTTCTTTGCTATGGTCAGATTCTAGCCTAAAACTTCCTCTCTTTTTATTCTCAAGTTGCCATCCTCAATTTCTACTCTAGCCTTCCTGTCACTGACAACCTTGTTGAACAAATGGTTGTGTTCCACTGTGTTCACTTTCTCATCATCTGTTTACCCCTAACTCCTGGGTCTCCCCTGTCTCATTCTGCTGAAACTGCTCTTTGAAGATAATATGTGCCTACTATGTGCCTACTCATCACATAACCCAGCTGTTGGTTTTTATTCTTCACCTTCCAACTTCTCTTTCAGTTATGGGATTAATCACCCTTGATTTTTATATTTTTTTATTCTATTTTTATTTTTTTAGTGAGTGAGGGAGAGAGAGAGAGAGACAGACAGACAGACAGACAGGGACAGACCGACAGGAACGGAGAGAGATGAGGAGTATCAATTCTTTGTTGCAGCACCTTAGTCATTCATTGATTGCTTTCTCATGTGTTTTGACTGGGGGGCACCAGCTGAGCCAGTGACCCCTTGTTTAAGTCAGTGATCTTCAAGCTCAAGCCAGCAACCATGGGGTCATGTCTATGATCCCACACTCAAGCCAGTGATACTGCACTCAAGCCCGTGACCTTGGGGTTTCAAACCTGGATCCTCAGTGTCCCAGGCTGATGCTCTATCCACTGAGCTTCCACCTGGTCAGGCTCACCCTTGCACTTGTAACCTTTTCCTCCTGAGCATTTGAGTTAGTGCCTCCTCTTGGGCCTTTTCTTCTGGCATCTCTTCTTTTTCTCCCTGGCTACCAAATGCTGCTCTTCTATAATTTTCTGTCACCATGCCCCTTTGCTTTCCATAATCTTCTTTTGGCCATCTCATCTAGACACACATATGTGTAGCTTCCACCTCTCTCCTGAAACACAGGTCCATTTTTATCAAGTGCCATCTCCACGGGGATATCTGAAAGTTCCTCCAATATTTCCACAAACGGATTCATCATCTTGTCCAGCAGCCCCTCTTGAGTTCCATATCTCCACGAGGAGGACAGCCATGCCCTATCAGTCAGCACAAAAGACCGGAGTTCTCCTGGACTCACTCTCCATGGTTTTTCTGTTAGCATCATAGGCCAAGGTGACTGACTCTCTTTCTACAGTGCCTCTTCCTTTGGCTGCCCCTCTCATGTAGCCTCTTATTACCTGTCCCCAGGACTGTCACAGTGGGCTTTAATCTCTTCCTGTTTCATCTTTCAAAGTCCCTTCACCACTATCTTGCCTTTCACCAAACGCTCGCAGGTTTATTTCCCTGAAGCCTGTGGCCGACTGCTTCAGTGTCCTGCTCAGGAGCATTTGGACATTTCCTTATCAGGAACATAAGGAAACTCAAAGCCCTTCAATTTTCTTATTCCAAAATACTTCCCTCTCACTCCTCTAAATACACCCTACTCATTCATATTAAGGGTTCAGTATTTATCATTAGACTAGATAGATGCATAACCATTTAAGTCCATTGGGGTACTTTGTAAAGCCAAATCTAGTATCATATTTATTCACCCAATATTTTATTTTCCCTAAACCTATGTCTTCTTGAAGATTTTGGATTCGATTCATTATAACCCAACAAACGTGTTTTGAGCACCTAAGATACATCAGCCTGGCACCTGAAGGGAAGGTGAAGGTTGAACCAGAAGCACCAGTCACCTGTGGAAGATGCAAAAGCTTTCTGGTCACCCGTTTGTAATCTGTATTGGTGAGAGTCTTGATGGGAAACACATGGCCCACTCAAAAGGGATGATCAGGGAGAGTTTAATGAGAAGACCATTCAAAAAGGTTAAGGGGGACCGACAAGAAAGGATAGGAAGAAGCAGCTACTAGAACTTAGCAAGAGCACTACCTTCAGAACAAGGCGCCTGACAGGAGCTGTGACCTTCTGTAGAGGAACAGATTCGCCGTGGCCTGGCAGGCAGAGAGCTGGAGTGCCTCAACCTCTCTCTCCGCTTATTCTTTGATCTTGGGTGGATTCTTCCCATTGGTCAAAGCCAACCCAAATCCCTGAACAGAAGAGCCTGGCTAATCCATCCAGAGAGGAAGGCCTCCTGGGGTGTCGGGGAGAGGCAGAGCAGGGTCAGAGTGGAGGGAACACACAGCACTTTATTTCACTGCGAGCCCCTGGAGGTCTGTCTCCAGGGAGACAGAAAGTTCACCTTGGCTAAAGCTCCCGGGCTTCATTAATGTCTGTGCCAACGGGAGTTTCTGACGGCAACAAACATCTTTTTCCCCTCTCTCCCTGCTCTGGCTGTGTCTGTGCCAGGGAGCCCTCTTCTCATTTCAATCCCTCTGCCACTCTCCTTTCATGCTGCCAGATGGTTTCAACAGAATTACGGGACAGATAATAAACACTTATAGACAAAATTAAATAAGCCATGCTAATTTTTATTAGTAGTTTGCATTACAGCTTATACTTTACATTAGCTTGTACTGCCTGAGCAAAAAGAAATGAATGAGAAAGCTGGGTTAATTTTGGAGGAAAGTGACATTGAAGTGACTGGTATGTATTCTTTAGTAGAAAACTCCAGACAGAACACCTCACAACCTGCTTCTGAGGCCCCGGCCAGAAGCCCTGCAGGGGAAGGGCTTTGTAGCAGATGCAGATGATGATGGCCTGACCTTTTCTCCACATTTATCGGTACAGTCTCATCCTCTTTTCATCCCTCATTCCAGACTCACTCCAGAGCCCCCCTCCCACCCTGTAGGTCCATCAGTTGACACAGGAGGAGCTGAGACCCATTAAGGAGGTACCTCCATGTTGAGGAGGGTCAGCAAGAGTGAGAAAGAGGCCTGACCTGTGGTGGCGCAGTGGATAAAGCATCGACCTGGAAATGCTGAGGTCGCTGGTTCGAAACCCTGGGCTTGCCTGGTCAAGGCACATATGGGAGTTGATGCTTCCAGCTCCTCCCCCCCTTCTATCTCTCTGTCTCTCCTCTCTCTCTCTCCCTCTGTCTCTCCCTCTCCTCTCTAAAATGAATAAAATAAAAAAAAAAGAGTGAGAAAGAGAAGAGATTCAAGCCGAGAGGGCAATCTTCTGTGTCAGGAAGGCTAGGCAGACTTCTGTAAGTCAGGATGGAGACCTGGGGCCCCTGTGGGGTTAAACTGCTGGTTTTTATGGGGGCTGATTCTTTGCAGCACAACTCCAAGGGCAAAGCAAGGCCCTGGAGGTTGAATAAAGTGTTGTTCAAGAGCACAGGATCTATAGAATCTAAAACAAACCCAAATCAATAGAGTTTTCCCTTGAAAACCTATAAATAGTTTCCTGAAATCACTCCTCTGCCTAAGATCTCGGGACACTATTTCCAGCAGCTCTCCTTCATGACATTGCTGGCTTTTCTATGTCGTGCGCGTATACTCAGAGTGACAGTGAGCCTGCGGGACAGCTGGAGTTAGATGTGTAGGCCGCAGTGAGATGTTTGCTGCCTTCCGTGTGCCAGTGTGCACATAGGAGGGCTCGGGGTCGGGGGAGGCTTTAAAGAACCTTAAAGAAATGACCAATTTCTATAATGAAGTCCTATAACTTAATTCAGAGGCAGGATAGGTAAACCTGTCTGAGATTCTAAGATTCCAGCAGAGGACAAGTCTCTTGCTGGGTAGAGACTGACCTATCGAAGGACCCCTAATCTTTTCCCCTCAGGACTGCCCCTTTTAATCCTTTGAGCACCACTGTCCCTGGTTACAGGAATACACTGGTCCAGTCTACATGCTTGGGCTCAAACCTGGACAAAAAATTAAACTCATTTTTCTCACCTTCTTCACATAATTGAGCTGTCTAGGGAGCTAAACGGGGCTGAGCTTCATGACTATACTTCATCTTTGTCTATATGCTGAGACATATAGACACTGTACAAATTGTATATTTCTTATTTACATCCATGTTGCTTTGCCAAAGGCTTTAGTACAGGGGTCCCCAAACTTTTTACACAGGGGGCCAGTTCACTGTCCCTCAGACCATTGGAGGGCCGGACTATAAAAAAAACTATGAACAAATCCCTATACACACTGCACATATCTTATTTTAAAGTAAAAAAACAAAATGGGAACAAATACAATATTTAAAATAAAGAGCAAGTAAATTTAAATCAACAAACTGACCAGTATTTCAATGGGAACTATGGGCCTGCTTTTGGCTAATGAGATGGTCAATGTCCGGTTCCATATTTGTCACTGCTAGCTGTAACAAGTGATATGACGTGCTTCCGGAGCCATGACATGTGCGTCCCGTGTCACTGGAAGTAGTACTGTACGTGAGCGATGCTGCATCACTGACCACCAATGAAAGAGGTGCTCCTTCCAGAAGTGTGGCGGGGCCGGATAAATGGCCTCAGGGGGCCGCATGCGGCCCGCGGGCCGTAGTTTGGGGACCCCTGCTTTAGTGGATCTATCTCTTGCTATTGAGGGATTACATCTGGGGGTTACATCTGCCCAAACCTAGGAGAAAGGTTTTCCAGAGCAGATGGACTCTCAAACTTGGCCAACCTGGGATCTTTAAAAAGACCCAGCTAATCAACCCAAATGCATATTTAAGAGTGTGTAAACCCTTGGGCTTATAGATTACATGTAGGAGATGATCCTTGATCCAATCGCTGAGTCTAGACACTCAATTTCTCAACCTTGAAAGACACGTTCTCTAATCTTTTGGAATTCACCTTTTATTGACCATTTGGATGGCTTACTCCTGGCACTAACCATTGGGCTGACATCGATGCTTGTGTTCTGGCTCCATGAATACAGCAGGCATTAACCCTGGTTCAGTGGGACTTACTAGCCCAGTTCACTTCCTTCCCATCCTTCCCACCAGGTGATGGAATATGACTCTGTGCCTACTGCCTCGCACCTCATATAGTTACTGAAAAAATGAGAAGCATGAGGATGGCCTCCCCTCAAACTACCTAAGGTTGAATTTCTAGCTGAAAACCATATTCACTGGGAAAAACAGAAGTGTGAATTTATTTTAAAACCAGGTGACCATACCATATTTCAGCATGAGTGAGACTTGAACAAAGCTGACCTAGTGTTTTAATAGACTTTTGTTTCCTCGTGCCCCAAACCCGGCACCATTCCCCAACCTTGCTCCCTGAATAAGAACAAACAAGGAAACAGCTTACTGTAAACTGGATTTGGCAGCCACCCATGATGTAGTCCAAGAAAGAATGCATCTTGTGGATCTGCATAGGAGAAGAAGAAACATCTTAGTAACAGCATGATCTGTGTCCTTACAGATCGGAGGCTTAAACTTTGGAGTTAGGCTGCTAAACTAGAGGAAAGAACAGAGAGAGAGAGATTTGTGGGAAAAATATGGGCCAGCTGATTTTGTTTCATCAAAAAAGAGAAAGAAAGTGACACCGAATTCAGACAAGCCTGTGAGGGCTGCAAATATCCATCCTTTGCTCCCCTCCCTTTTGGTTTACATGTGATTTTAATCAGCCTTTGTCTCTGGGGTGAGACTAACCCTATATTTTCAAGGGTCACCACTGTTCTGAAATCAATAAAGTCTCACACTTGGCTTCAGTCCTGCTCCTTGTGTCTAAGTCCCAGTCCTGGTAACTTTCTTTCTTTTTTTTTTAAATTTTATTTACTTATTTTTTACAGAGACAGAGAGTGAGTCAGAGAGAGGGATAGACAGGGACAGACAGACAGGAACGGAGAGAGATGAGAAGCATCAATCATTAGTTTTTCATTGCACGTTGCAACACCTTAGTTGTTCATTGATTGCTTTCTCATATGTGCCTTGACCGTGGGCCTTCAGCAGAACGAGTAACCCCTTGCTGGAGCCAGCAACCTTGGGTTCAAGCTAGTGGGCTTTTTGCTCAAACCAGATGAGCCTGAGCTCAAGCTGGAGACCTCGGGGTCTTGAACCTGGGTCCTCTGCATCCCAGTCTGATGCTTTACCCACTGCGCCACTGCCTGGTCAGGCCCTGGTAACTTTCTTAATGCTACAAGTGATCTAGATTGCAGGGTCAAGATCACAATTACCTGAGAAGCCTTTTGCTGACAGCTTTCAGTTAGTTAGACTCTTCCCATGCAATGAACAACAATGACTGACATTACTGCACTTACTGTAGGGCAGGCATTTAACATCCATTATCTCATTTAATTCTTAGAATAACTCCATCAAGGTCTACTACTATTATTATTGTGCCCATTTTATAAATGAGGAAACTGAGGGTAAAATTATCTTTCTAGTAGATGGTAGAGGGGGACTCAAATGATTGCAGTCTGGACTGCGTAGTCCATTCTTTTGATCTCTATGCTAGAAGTCAGCATGGTCCTTGCTTTCTGCCCAACCACCACCATTTGTATTTTCATAGGCTTTAGTGATTTCTGATTTTAATTTCTGCTTCTTTATGATTCTGCTGCTTGACTCTTGGTGACATTCATTAAACAAGGATTTACTGAGCCTACTCTCCCCCATGTACTAGATGTTAGAGATAGAGTGATGAGAAGAAAAGATATGGTACCTGAAGTTGTGAAGCTTATAGTCTAGTTGCCTTCACTTGGACAATCGGTAACTATGATTTTTGACACTTCTTGGACTTCATCTGATACTCAGGGCAGCTTCTCTGAGACTGACCCAAAAAATCCCATGTAGGTTCTACTTCCAGAGGGCACACATCTACTAGCAGACCTTTCTCAGGGCTGACTTTCACTTGGCCCTCTGAATAGTGCCTGCTCTTGGCTTCCTTACGGCAGTGTTTTGCCTGATAGTTGGGATATCCTACTATTGTCTGTATATTAAGGAAATGGGTTCAGTAACAGTGAACTTTGCATGCTAAACTGTTAGATCAACATAGAGGATGAAAACAGATACATGCAAAAATCCCGTATCACTTTAACAACAGAGACAACTGAATTAGTTCACCTAGACCTTTGTTCCTGCTTCTTTGGGCACGGGAATAGTCACATGACTGTTTTGAATATACCTGGGATGTGATTTGTATATATAAGTAGGTAAAATGACCAGAGACAATTGCCTTTGAAAGAAGAGTTTATTACTCAGAACTCCCCAAAGGTGAGGAGACACGTTATGCCATGCTGGGCGGGGCAGGTGGAGAAGCACTAGTTCCTGTCAGGAGGCAGAAGGAGTGAAGGGACGGTGTGGATAAATGTCTTTACTGTGAGGGGGAAATTAGTAAGATGGGGCAAGCAGCTAAGCAGATTTAGGATTGGATAGTTTGAATCATTTTGGTGGGCTCTGGCTATAGAGGTGGTCTCTAATTGTTTAAAACCTGGCCATGGGGTAGTATAGGGCAGGAGAAATATTGCCTTGTTGTGTGAAAATAAAGAAGGCAGCTCTGGAAGTAGAGGCTCTGGATTGATTGGCCTGCCTATTAAAGGTAGGCTTGCAGGCAAAAGGATTGCTATCAATAGGACTTAGCTAACTCTTGAAGGGGCAGTCCCTCCTGGGGTCTACAAGACACCCAGATGTCAAAGCATCATAAAATATAAAAATAAAAGACACGATCAAAACAATGACCTCAGATGGCCAGTCATAATATATTATCCCCTGGTCCCCGTGATTGGTTCAAGAGTGGGCAGGTGACCCACACCAGACCCATTGGTCTTTTCCTCTTCTCTTCTTTCTTGTTATGAAGGATGTGCTTTTGCAGCTCCTGGCAGCTATGGAGAGGCTGATCTGGGAGAAGGAACCTGACGTCTATAGAGAGAAAGTGGATGCCACCTAAGTCCTATATGGTGAAGTCAGAGAGACATAGATGAAAATCTCAGCCCTTAAACTTACCACTCGTGAATGATCTCATTTGAAAGTGGAAATCTCAGGGTTGTGATGAGAGTAAATGGATTCTACTATAGTTACTCTTACATAGGAAGCACTCAACCAGTGGCAGAGTTATTCTCAGATGCGATATAAGGGGTTTACTCATCAGCACTGGGACTTTTCTGTGAAGTCAGAGACTCTGGAAGGAACTTCTAAGCCCTTTGATATTCTCCCACTGTCATGTTTTCATGGTACCCTCTCAGCACGAATGAGGTGTCACATATGAACCACAAACACTGTGATAGGCACATTGTAGGTGCTTTAGAAATGATGGTTGACTCCTTCGGGGATCTCCCTGTGGTGCTGCCCTGGGCAGAGAAGAGCCTGACTTGTGACCAGGACTCTCTTAGCTTTTTGGGAAGGACTATCCTTGTGGAGACAATGGTGGCACTGGGTTACAACAACTCCAAGACCTCCCGTGCATATATTTATTTCTCATTGTATGCCCATCAACACATTGCCTTCCTGATTTTTATTTTTAAAAAGATCACATCTTTTAGACACTCTCTCCCTCTGATCACACAGTGTGAATTCTTTCTACCAGACAGCCCAAGCTTCCAACTCCTGAAAGATGTGTCTATGTATGTACCTTGCACTGATTCAAAATCACAATGCCCGAGTTCTTGTAATTCTTCTTCTTGGCTTTGTACTTGGGGTTGATGCACTCCCACTGCACCTGCAACAAGAAGAGTCATAGCATGACTGTGTGCTCAGGAAGAAGTGGAGTTACTCAATGAAGTCAAGCCCCCAGGCACTGCTGATGAAACTGAGGACTGACAATCTCCAGGTGATAACCTTTGCACCTAGAGGGAACATAAGAGGAATGGTTGAGACTAAAGATTCTGATATTAGACTGCCTGGTTTGAATCCCAGCTCCTCCACTTTCCAGCTGTGTGATCTTTGGCAAATTACAGTTGACCCTTAAACAATGCAAATGTTGTTTGAAAATATGTGTATAACTTTTGACTCCCACAAAACTTAATTATCCTTGGTATCCATGGGGGATTGGCTCCAGGACCCTCACAATAACAAGATCCGTAAATGCTCAAGCTCCCTATGTAAAATGGTATAAATTAATATATACAGTCATCCCTCTGCGTCCATGGACTCCCAACCATAGGTTGAAAACAGTAAAACTATTTATTGAAAAGATTGCATATAAATGGACTCATGTAGTTTAAACTCGTGTTGTTCAAGGGTCAACTATACTTGACTTCTCTATGCCTTGGATATCTATACTGTAAAATGCAGCTTATAATTGTATCTATCTCATAGGATTATTGTGCAGATTGAATAATTAATCCATGTAATACAGTTAGGACAGTTCCCGGCACTCATAAATGCTTACTATTATTGGGGTCAAATCGAGCATCTGAAGAAAAGGAGAGATCTGAACACACACAGTTGAGTGACCCACGTGCTGAGTCTTAGTGCCTGGGAACTTACTTTAAAAGGCAGAAAAACTGACGAACATTGAATAGCAGGTACAGGAAGTTAGTGGGGATAATGAGTTACAGAGAATTTCAGTGAGAACTAAAATAATGGATGATACAAATCACAAAGGGGCGTGCCAGATTTACAAAGAGATCTTTGAAGGATAAGATCAGAGAGGTGGGAATGTCTGGGGACTGAGGAGGTAGCTAAGGGACTACCTTGGGAAAGAGATCTCAACTTTTCCAGTCTACAGAAGACTTCATGGGACAATGTCAATTGCATGTCGAATATCCAAGAATCATTGAATGCTCCTGCCCATCATCCTATGGGAGCTGAATCCTTGGATTTCCACTCAGGAGAAAAATTTTCACTCTCTGACAATGATAAGTGTCTGAAAATGAAGCAATCTCTGAGGCAGATGTGAGTAGGGTAGACTGATACAGCACTGGCCCACAGTGATCCATTCCTCTTGGTGTCCGTGCATTTGTGTAGTTCCCTCCCACAGTGGTGCTGAGCTAAGTCAGGTGACTTGTTTGACCAATGGGACAATAGCAAAAGTGGTATGAAGAGAGGATTGAAAAGTGCCTATACACTGGGGCTTGGTGCTGGGAAGTTTTCACACCATGTAAGAAAACCTGAGATTTGTTTCTCAGTGAATAAAAGCATGTGGAAAAATTCCAGCTGTTGAGGCACTAATGCATATGTAAATTCAGTTGGCACCATGTGTAGCAGAGAGGAGCTATCCCACTGAAACTCAGCCTAAATTGCCAACCTGGAGAATCATGAGTAAATAATGATTGTTTTGTTCAGCCAGGATATTTTGGTATAATTTGTTACTCAGCAACAGATAACTGATACAGTAGTTCCTTACCACTGGGGAAGTTCCAGTAGGGACTGGGCACCCACATAAGGGTCTGGAAGAGAAGCATGCTGTACTGGTTAAGAGGCCTCTAAGACTCCTTTCATAAAAGAAAAAAGAATGGAAGGAAGGGAAGAAGGAGAAAAGAGTCAAAGCTGAATCTAAAATCAGGAGATCACCTGCCTTATTTTTTAAAAGGCCTAACCTTTCTACTCTCATATAGTTGTCTTTTTTTTTTATTTATTTTTTACAAGAGAGAGAGACAGAGAGAGACAAAGAGAGTAACAGATAGGGACAGACAGGCAGGAAAAGAGAGAGATGAGAGACATCAATTCCTTGTTGCAGCACTTTGGTTGTTCATTGATTGCTTTCTAATATGTGCCTTGACTGGGGGGCTACAGCAGACCGAGTGACCTCTTGCTCAAGCCAGTGACCTTGGAGTTTCAAACCTGGGTCCTCTGTGTCCCAGTCCAACACTCTATCCATTGCACTACCACTTGGTCAGGCTGGTTGTCTTTCTTCTCTTAGATGTCCTTCTAATTCATTCTCCATGTGGGTACCGTTTGATAACTGACAATTTTGTTCTGTCTAAAAATAAACTTAGTATTTTTAGAAAAAGCATCCCCAGTCCATCCCCAATCAAAATTTAAATTGACTCTCCCCCAAAGCTTCCTCTAACATTATACTATAAACAAGTAGCTTAGCGATTGTCCTAACAATTGGGTAGAAAAGATCCTAAAATTAGATGTGCTGATTGTTATTTTCAGTAATTACTATTAACCTAATTTTATTTTTACTATAGCAGGTCATAACAAACTTTGAGTGGGTTAGAGTTCAAGCTCTCTTATGAACCGTAATGAACATCCATGTAAAGTCTACTGATTTCCATCTCAGCCTAAGATGGACCAAGAGTGGAAGATGGGTTGGCTCAGCCAGACAAGGGATTTAAAGAAGTGAAATTAAAACCTGTGGATACCTGGGGTTTTTATACTGTTGGGTGGAAAGGGGGTGCTGAATGAGCCAGGTCTAAATACTCTGCATTTGTCCTGGCGTGAAATTGTCATGTAGCTGTGGGCTATTTACTTTATATCCACAGTCCCATTTAACTCTCCCTACCACTCCCTTTTCTAGCAGAAAGATAAGGCTCAGAGAAGAGGCTTGGTCACTGGAGGAGCTGGAATTCAGACCACATCAATCTCACTCCAGATCATATTAATCACAATGGTCACCCCCAGGAGGGCCTCGGAGGGGCTCTCTTATTTGTTCTTGCAAGTTTCCCTTTTGGCCACCTCATCAAAGTAAGCATGTTCATAAATGCTACCTACGAAGTATTCAGAGTTAATCCTGAATTTACCCTGTATCAGCAGAACCCGAGCTCTCACAGGAAGAAGCTTGAAAGACAACATGTCTTTTTCTCTCTGACTCTACGTGTTGAGGTGCCTCAGTGGTTAAGCCTCTCTATTCTCTCTTCTACCTTCTCTCCTTAGGTGTACTCAACCATGCTCTTGATTTTAAATCTCTTCTCATTGTTTATGACTCCTAACATACAACTTCAGGTAAGTCTCTTCTCTGAGTGCCAAGTCCTCAAACTCAGTGTTCAAATTTCCATCACAAATTGGACCTCTCTGAAATAAGACATCCTCAGTCAGGAAAAGGCACCCACATTTACCCATCTGACCTTGAGTCATTCTTTTGCTACCTCCCTTTCATATTAAATCCTCAACAAATCTCATAGCTACCATCTCCAAAATATATCTTATACCTCTCCACTTCTCTCCATCTCTCTTATTACTTTTTTTAGTCCAAGTCATTATTCCATCTTGTCTGGCCTATACTATTAGCTTCTAACAGATCTCTCTGCCTCACTCTCTTCTCTCTTTATGATTGACTGTCTACACAGTAGCCAAAGTAATGTTAGTCTCTTGCCTAGACTCCTTTGCAGCACTGTCAAGTAGAATTTTCTGCAATGACAGAAGTAGTCTAGCTACACCAGCCAATAGTGAAGCTACTAGCCACATGAGGCTATTGAGTACTTGGAATGTGGCTACTGTGATTGAGGAATGAAGACTTCAATTAAAATTTAAATAATGGTTACACATGTAACCAGTGGCTACTGTATGAACAGCACAGCTTTCACATGCTGTCATCACATTTAGAAGAAAACCCCAAGCACCTTTTTTTTCTGAGCTATCAGAATGGACTTTTCCTGGCCCCTGCCTCTGTCTTTAATCACGTCTCCTGCATGGCTTCCTCACCCTCTCTGCTCTGGATTCACAGGGCCCTTTCTAGATCCTTAGCCTCCCCACGTTCTTCCTAATTCAATACTTTGCATGCTATTCCCTCGGCCTGAAGTGCTTTTTTCCCTTGCATGTTACATGGTTAGCTTCATCTCTAAAGGCCCTCAACTTAAATGTCACTTTTTCAGATGATCTCTTCTATACCACACCTTTATATCTAAACTGTTTCAGTTTTTTTATATATCATTTGTCACAAGTTGTAACTGCGTTTTTATTGCTTTGTTTACTTGATTTGTGTTTATAGCTTACTCTGGTGCACAGTCCTGGCACACGTAGAGCCTCGCACGTAGCAGGTGCCTGGCATTTAGCAGGTGCTCCTCAATAACTATTAGTCGAATCAAATAAGGAAACAGTTTCCACAGTGCAAATGTATCAAAACGGGATGGTATCTCGGTGACACAGAAAAATACAGCAGTATATGGTCCATTTCCTCAGTGACACTGAAAGATTTATTTCTGTTTCTTTGAATGCATTAGGCTTTGGTGTTCTTCTGTTGTGACATACATTATAATTTTACTTTTAACAGCCTCTTAGGAGTCTCAAGATGAAATGGTTCTCATAGCTATTAATTTGGATATTTTTATTCATATTTTACAGGGCAAACCTTTGTAAAACTCCTTAGAGCTCTAGCAGGTGGTATTGATAACTGTCACTTATTTATTAGGTCAGTAGAGCTTGGCCAAGTACATTTGATGGAGCAACTTCTCTGGCTATATCCCTTTTCATCCTAGGAGTAACTTTACTGATCATGTAGTGTTGGTTTTAATTGTGGCCCCGAAACTCCGCATGCCTGCTTGTGGACAAAGGGCTCTGTGTGTTTGACAAGGGCCTTGCAATGCCTTTACACAAGACAGCATATAAAGCTGGTTTTGTTGCAGCTATTCAGAAAGCTGCCCTTGAGTTTCCAGACCGAAGGGAAGTATTCAATAGACAATCTGACTTAGATTAAGCCTCTGATTCTAAAGAATGTTAGTTTACTTCCATCCAGTCTTGTTGTATCTTGACCTTCCATCTCAAAGAAGGGACTTGAATAATGACTTGGGATATCTTTTTTGCACTTCTGACCAGACCAGGGGCAGGGTCTTATCTCTAAGGGAAAAGGCCTTTGTCAAGGCTATTGCTGTCACTCTTTTCTACTCCGTGGGGACAATGGGCTTGGGAGTAAGAATGGCAGGTTTGAGTGCCCCCCCCCCCCCCCAGAAACAAAACCGGAGACAAGGATTCAAGTGCATTAGCTCATCTGGGAGGTTATAACAGGAAGCACCAAGAAAGAGGGGAACTGAGAAGAAAGATAGCCACAATGGGGAGGGAGCATCAAGTCAGTTACCGCTGTGGGCAGCGAGAGCCTATTCCTGCTGGGGACCCACAGCGAACACACCTCTGAGTTTTTCCACTTTTATACCTCAACACCCATCAATTCACTGGGAAACAATTTTTTTTCATTTTCTGTTGCATGAAGTTTTAGAACAGTTTCTATATATTTCTGCATCACTGATTCGAAATCTGAAATCCGTTTTTTGGTGCATGCTCTAGTTTTTATGCAATTTTAATTTCTTTTTGTTACAGTTAATGGCATGGATTGGTTTTTAAATTGGAGTTAAAGGGTAATGACTCTTGGATTGAACATAACCACAAGGCAATTAATGTTTTACAAACATCACTTTTACATAATTGTGGTTGTTTTTAAATGTAAAAAATTATTATCTGATAAATACACCCTCTTATTTTGTTTTAAGATTGAATCATGGCTTCTTCAAATAGGCGTAAATGTAAGAATAGTCCTGACACCGTCTGTTATATATGTGGCTGTTACACACTTCAATGTCAAAGGCACAATACTTCATCATTTGTGACATGTGCATATATTGCCTATTTTCAGCGGTTCCAATTGGTTATTCAACTCATCTGCGAGGAGTTATAATGACATAAAAATTGTCCTCGACTTTCTGATAGGAGGAGCATAACTGGATCATTTGTGTGAATCTTAAAATGGTAAATTTCAACAGAGAGGTTTCACAAAGTATCCTTGCTTTCTGTGTTTGTGGGATAGCCGAGCTTAGGAGAAACACTGGACACAGAAGGAGTGGCCGAAATGTGAAGCTCTGGAAGTAGGGATGCAAAATTTGTGAATGAACCTGTAGTTAATTGAGACAGGATCATTTTTCTCCTACTTCACATCAAACTTGGCTTAATGAAGCAGTTTGTTCAGGCTTAGAATAGAGAAAGTGAATGCTTTCAACATATTATTTCTGCTTTTCCTGCCTTGTCTTTTGAGAAGATAAAAGCAGTTGTAGTCTATGGACCTCAAATTTGAACCCTCATACATGATGAAAAATTTGCCAAGAAGATAAATAAGGAGGAGAAAGCAGCATGACAGTCTTTTGTGGCAGTTATAAAGAACTTCCTTGGCAACAAAAAAGCAGAAAACTATGAACTTCTGGTTCAAAGGATGCTGTTGGCTTTCCACAACATTGGATGTAACATGAACATTAAGATTCACTTCCTGAACAGTCACCTTGATAAGTTTCCCAAAAATCTTGGAGCTGTTTGTGATGAGCAGACTACTGCTGGAGCATCAAACGAGATTGTCCTCAACAAGTACACAAACACAAGAGCTACAAACGCAAAATTTTGCCTGAATAGAATTTAAATAAGTTTTGCATACATTTTAGGATTAAAATAAGTGTTTTAATATGTTATATTTTGAAATTATAGACAAATTCTGATGCAATCATATCTTTTAGTGTATTAGTGTATTTACTGCATTATATAAATTATTATATTTTCACAAAGATGATGCCCAAAAGACATTCTACTTCATTATGTTAAACTAAATGTTGAAAATTTTACAATAAGATAAAAACCTAAAATCTTGAATTGCAAAAAAACTAGCTTACAGAGAAAAACTAATGTCAGATTTGACATCAGCACACTAGAATTACGTAAGAACGAGTGTTTTTGTGGATGCGACAACAACTTTGTTCCCCAGTGAATTGTTGAGAGCTCTCCCTGGTTGGTCTCACATCTCCCCCACACTTTGTAGCCCACTGTGGGGACAGGAAGAGCAGGCTCTAGTGGCCAGAGAAAGCCCTCAGGCAAAGGGATGCAGATTCTGCAGCTGGAAGTTGGGCAGGTGAACACTGAACAGGTAAGAGCAGGAATTACACATAGGCCAGCATCCAGATGACAGCAACTGACTGACAAATTGATAAATATGTGTGTACAGAAGTTTGTGTGTCTGAGGGAAACACAGAGAGGGGTTAGGTTTCTGTGTGGTGCAACGAAATCCCCACATGTCTCTGTGGTACATCACAGTGTTGGGCACATTTCTTGGCAACCAAAGTATAAAATGGTAGAAGTGGATGAAGAGCTGGTACCCATAATAAAAATCTGAAGGAATCAAATAATCTCTCCAGGGCATCGAATGTATAAGTAATGTCACCAAGTCATGAAACTATAGAGCTGGAAGAAATATCAGTATTAATAGATATTTGGAAAGTTCAAGCTATGTGTAGGGCACTCTGGTCAGTGCATATCACAGATTATTTCATTTCATCTTCACAAAATTCTATGATGCAACTGCTACATTTCTGTTTTGTTTTTTATTTCAAAACTGAGGTACACAGAGATTCAATCCCTTGACCAAGTCTACAGTTAAAGGAAATTAGAAATATTCTCATCTAACTTTTTTATTTCACTGATGGAGAAACTGTACTACACAAGGATGGTATCATATCCAAGGTTACAGCAACTGTTTTGAATTGGGCTAGCACTAGGTACTGAATTCCCAGCATGCTCCCTTCTCATCCCATTGATCATATGTTGATGCCTTACCTCCAGCTGTTTCTGTATACCTGGGAGCCTCATGAGAGAAGTGACTGGAAAAAATACCACGTGTGGTTTACCACGTACCTGCTTCCCTTCCATTGTTCCTCGCATCTCCTTGAATGTTGAGGTAAATTCTCCAATAAAGTCATGTTTGCCGTTGGAGTCCCAGTCCCATACTATGCACTGCAAGAGAAAAGAAGTTTTTTTTTCTTTTGAATTAAGAATGCATCCATGGGAGCTGACGGCAGGGCAAACTACAAGAAAGAGCCGCCAATGAAATGTGCTTGGTCTGGAGCAGAAGCCCAGCAGTCTAGGACTGTGGCATGTGGGTTGTGATATTCCTTTAGTTTCTATAGAGGTTACGTCGCCTTCTTGCACCATCACAAGCAGTCTGTGCTACAGTAATGACTAATAATTTGCATATACTTCTCACATAGGCCAATAAGACAAAAAGGGAGATAAGTGACTTGCCAAAGGGACCGTCTGGTGAACGAAAACCTGAAATTTGCAGGCAGGCGTCCTGACTCCAATTCTGGCATTCTTGTCCGTTAGCAGATAGCCTCCCCAGTGTACAGCAGGAACCAGATGCCTGAGTCTATGTAGTTTCTACAGTGACAGCTTATGTTTAATGATATAAATGGGATTATCTTAATTACGTTTTCTTTTTTTTCTTTTTTTTGAAGGCAAAAGAGCGATGTGAAGAAAAATGAGTAAGAAAGCAAAAATGTGAGATCTTTAACTGTACTCACATTTGAAATGGGTAGAAAATGGTGACAGACAAGTCACACCGGTAAATATCAGGCATCCATCACACATAAGATGTTTACTTCTAACAAGAGGGCTGCCTCTAATAATGTTAAGGCTGAATTCTGGGCTCCCAGGCAGTACCTTGTAGAGTGACTCAGAGTAAATCAGCAACCGTCCTTCTACTTGGTTATATACACTTACGGGAAGAGGAAGTTCCTTATTTTTTTCCAGAGTGGGAGGCTGGGCTAGGGTCTCCAGTATTTTAAATACTACCTTTACATCTTAAACCAGTGATTTGCACCAAGAAAGTCCCAGACCTCAAAAAAGATCAAGGCAGCAAAAGGGATCTTTTATTGCGATGTTTACTCTGGAATATCAAGGTTCTAAGAGGCAGCCTAGTCCCCCCCACCCCACCCCCTCTCAGGACACACATCCCACTGTAGCCAGTCCTGTCTGGAAAACCCAAGTTGTAATCTCTTCTCTGATCCTGTGCAATGTCTCACAAACCCAAAGTAAAATATGTCCAAAGTGAAACAGAAGTTCTCCTCTAAATTTATTCCTGCTTATTTATTTTCTGTCACAGTAAATTGTACCAACACTCATTCTATTGCTACAAGAAGAAAACAGTATCATTCCTGATATTTCTTTCTCCCTTCACTCTCCCACACCAAATCCTATGCCTTCTGTCTTTTAAATGAGCACACCTTTCTCCATTCCCTCTCCCCCTCACCTGCATCACTGTAACAGCCTCCTCCTGGTCTCCGTGCCTACTTCATGCCCCCACCACCCATAACCCACGATGCATGCTCATTTCCTGCTTAAATCAGAGTGCACATAGGTAATGGGTCTTCTAAGGCCTTCCATGTTCTTACTCCCTAAATATTCCCCAATTCGCCCTTCATAATTCACACTTACTGGATTTTAAAGTTTCTCCAATATGAGGTTGCTTGGAATCAAAAGCATTTGCTAAGATTTTTTTTCTTTGAAGCATCTTAAAAAAAACACACACTAATTTCTCAGCTTTTTCTCTCTCTTAAGCTGTGGAGGCTTTGGTAGATAATTTTGCTCACAAAATGTATTGATAAGCCCTTCAGTTATGAAACAGAATGGCTTAAAATAACTCAGAATGGAAGAGGTTAAGACAAAGGGAGCTAAATTTCTCTGCTGAATAAAGTAGCGGTGGAAGTGGGCTCTCCCTTTGGAAGGAGAGACAGAGGTGGGGCCCAGGAATGTGGGTTGAGAAGATAGGAGGGCAGGACTCACCAGAGGCTGAAGATGGGCCCGGCATTGGAGGGGGAGGAGGTGAGAGACAGGTAAGGGACTTTGTGGAAACGGTGATGTCTAATCTTCAAGGTCAAGTTATTTACATATCCCTCAGTGCCCTTCTTTACTTCTCCTTTGCCATTATCCCTGACACTCCAAGAAATCTACTACCAGTAACAGCATTATGCTGGCGGTGACTTGGGGAATAAAGGAAAGGGGCTATGTCCATTTGGGGCGATGGCCCCTATGATGATTGAGCAGTGGATGGGGAGCCAGACTGTGGTGAGAACGTCACAGACATACTGCGAAGGGTGGTCAACTTCTACAGTTACACGGAACAGGAATTCAAGATATCTTAGTTAGCTTTTAAAAAGAAAGTTTGAAGAATAACAGAGACTTGGAAAATAACGATTGCAATTCGGTTAAAAATCATTACTTAACTTACACTAACTGTTTGGTCGTTATATGTCTACTCAATCGTTAGACGTTAAAAGCAAACTGTCAACCTGAGTCCCTCGTGAGGGCAATGCACAGCAGATTCCCCAGATGACCGATCAAGGACATATGTGTGTCCAAGTAACAAACTGCTGTTGTTTTCAGCTACTGAGATTACTATAGCAGAACCTAGTGCAAGAACCATTTAAGTACTTAAAATGCCATTAAAGAAAAAGGTATTTCAATTTTTGGCTCAAAAAGGGGGAAAATATTTCAAGAGGATTTTATAAAGAAGAAATAAAGAAAGCATTTACCAATAGTTATACCTGTCTAAAAACAAATAAACTGAAAGAGTGAGTGTTTAATTGTTGGAAATGTTCAAATAGAAACCACAGGACTACGTACATAAAATGTAGTAGAGAAAGTAAAAAAGAGAATGTGACAGAGGATTTAGTGGCATATTCATTGAACTTGCCTCTAAGATGAGTTGTAGTTGTATAGGTTGCAAAATAAAGTCAATTAAAGGCTTAGTTCATTCTGGCTGAAATGCCAAACAATGCAAGGTAGCTTTGGCAGGAGTGATGAGAGCCTTCTTTTAATTCAATGTAGGATGAAGTTCTGCCTCATTTCTTCTAGTGGATAATGGAAGTAATCAATGATTCAGTCATTTGGAAAAATTGCTCAGGATGTGTGTTGTGAACCTTCCATGGTCAAACACTGTCGAATGATCTGCAATGACTTACAACCAGGTGTTTCTCTGTGTGCCAGTCCCTCCTCACTAACCCTGACACTCATGTATTTATTACCTGGGCCTGGACATAGAGAAGAAAAGAAGGGTAGGTTCTGGGACCCTTCTTTAAGGCTCACAGCTTTGCCTGGTAGTGAACACAGCCATGGCATGCCTGAGTTTGACACGCATATTTATTTTTCTAGCTTTGGGGAGGAGCAAATAAAAAAGCAAAGGTGGCAGAAGCAAATGAAAGAATAAAAGTGGACTAAGAGGTACAGATTGGTAGTTACAGAATAGTCACAGGGATGTAAATTACAGCATAGAGACTACAGTCAACAATATCATAATAACTATATATGGAGCCAGGTGGGTACTTGAAATATCAGGGGGAGGGAATACTCTATAAAGTACATGATTGTTTAACCACTATGTTGTATCTTGAACCCAATACAGAATAATATTGAATGTAAACTATAATTTGACCCTGGCCAGTTGGCTCAGTGGTAGAGCATCAGCCCAGCTTGTAAATATCTTTGGTTTGATTCCTGGTCAGGGCACACAGGAGAAGCAACCATTTGCTTCTTCATCCCTTCCTCTCCTCTTTCTTTTTCTCCTTCTCCCGCAGCCATGGCTCGATTGATTCAAGCAAGTTGGTCCTGGGTGCTGAGGATGGCTCTATGACTTCTGCATCAGGTGCTAAAAATAGCTTGGTTGCCCAGCAATGGAACAATGCTCCAGGTGGGTAGAGCAGCACCCCATAGGGGGCACCCCAGAGTCTATCTTTCTGCCTCCCCTGCCCTAACTTAATTAAAAACAAAACAAACAAACAATAGAAACTATAATTAAAGAATAAAAAATAAATAAAAGGAAGTGGAAGCAGCCTTTTTAATACTCCCTTGCATTGATACAAAGTAGAAGTTCCCTCCTTTACCTCACCCCTTTAGAAGGGGTGTAACCCCTCCTGCCTCCTTAGCCACAGCAGAATATCAAAAAAGCCAGACAAGATGTAGGTACTGCTCTGGTTTGCAGCAAAATCTTAAGCAAAACTACTTACCTTGCTTCTTTGCCCTTTATTAGATTTCCCATCATGCTTTAGTTATTGTCTCTCCTTCCATCTGCCAACCACAACAGTAAGGATGTTTGTAACGTGCTCCCTCTCTTGGGGTGACGGGGAGGGAGCACTGAGCTAGAGGATGAGTCAGGCTCTACAGGACTCCAGTCGCGGCTCCCAGGGGCAGGCGACACCACCCCTGACACAGGGCCCTGCTCCCTCAATCCGCTGACATTGCTCATCAGGGCAGATGCAGAATTCTGTTTTGACCTTTCTCAGCAGGGATCCCAAAGGAAGGAAGACACAGCGAAGCAGGAAAATAAAAACACTTGTCTTTCCCTCTGTCCCTGCCAGGAGGCTGCCTGGCTGGTAGCTGCTGTGACATGGCTGAGAGAGGAACACGTCTGGGTGGAAAGTAAGTAGATCACCTCCCCTGTGGAAAATTGGAGCCAGAGGCAACGTTCTTGGTGTGAATCGATAAAGGAGGCCTGACGGAGCTGCCAGAGATCAGATGCTCAAAACTATCTACAAGCCAGAAAGTCTCCTTGAGTTCTTAAAGCTTATAGTGGAGTTTAAGCGTACAGTTGTAAAACGTCTGAGCTCGACAGATGGTCTCGTCAACCCCTTTGACAGAGAAGGAACTCGATGACAGAGAGGTGAAGTGACTTCTGCAAGTTCACTGAGTGCAGAGCTGGGGCTGAAATCAGGTTTCCCAGCTCCCTGATTTCACAACTACCACCTAAACACCAAACTGTAATGATTAAAACACACATAAGCTTACCATGTACCAGACTTCTCAGCTATATACTGCTCTGAGAACCTCATATATGTCGACTCAACTTATCCCCAGGACAATTTATCATTCTGCTCAGTTTACAGATGAGGTAACCAAGGCCCAGTGAGGTGAAATAAATTTCCCAAGACCACACAGCTAACACTAGGTATTTTTGAACTGAAAGAGGCTAAACTTCATAGTTTGTCTTTAATTGAATACTGTATTTATGGTCTTTAATCCTTTAAGATAGCAATGACATACAATATTATTACCCTTTATAGGTAACTGCCATTGACAGGAGTCATTCACAGGCTTAGACATTTGGAAAGTGACCAAGATGGGTTTGAATCCAGGTGTCCGGTGCCATAGCTGATACGTTTTCTGCTATGTCACCTGCCTCTTCATGGAAGCAGGAATTCATAATCAAGGTCTCTTTAGTCTACTCTGTGTAAAAAGTCCCATTCTGTGATTGAAACTATAAACTACTGGGATTGTCTAAGGCCCAGTGAACACACCAAACAGCGGAGAGAAGCCGCTCATTGTTCCCACATGAAAGGATGCACAGCTTTGTCTGTAAAGCACACAGAGAGATGTGTATTGAGCGGTTCGTTAGCTGAATGAATAAAGAAAATATGGTAGAAACATGTAATAGAATATTATTCAAGCCTTATACAAGGAAAGAATATCTTGCAGTTTGTGATAACATGAATGAACATTATGTTAAGTGAAATAAGCCAGTCACAGAGGACAAATACTGCATGATTCCACTTTTATGAAGTGCCTATAACAACTAAACTCATTGAAGCAGAGACTACAATAGAGGCTGCCAAGGACTAGGGTGAAGGAGAGAATCGAGGAATTGCTGTTCAATGGCTGTAAAGATTTATTCATGTTAATTGAATAACTTCTAGAGATGTGCTGTACAACAAAGTGTCTATAATTAACAATACGCTATTGTGCACTTCAAAACTTGTTAAGAGGGTAGATCTCATGTTAAGTGTTTTAACCACGAAATAAAAGGACGCAAAGAAAGGTTGGGAGATGCTGGATATGTCTGTTACCTTGATTGTAGTGATGGTATCACAGGTGTTTGCATACATCCAAACTCATCAAATTATATGCATTAAGTATGTATAATTCTGTGTCTATCAATTATATCTCAATGAAACTGTTAAAAAAAAATAAAGGAAAATTTCCTCGTTAATCTAGGTGGGCCTGACACAGTCAGCTGAAAAGCCTTAAGAGCAGGACTGAGGCTTCCCCAAGGAAAATACATTTTACCTTTAATCTATAACTTCAGTTTATGCCTAAGGGTTTCAGGCTGCCCTCCCCACTGGCCCACGCCACGGATTTCAGATCTGTCCAGCCAGGACCCACGACTGCACACGCCAATTCCTTGCAATAAATCTCCTCCCATATATCCCCCCTGGATCTGCTTCTCTGATTGACCCTGGCTGGTCCATCTTTCCTCGCCTTCTTCCTTGGCATTTAGAGACTCACATTAAGAAATGAGTTTTCAGTGGCAACTAGTCTTCTCTCACTGATATGCCAACATTCATTGAATGTTTACTTTGTCTCGGGCATTGTTCTTAGTGCTTGATACGCCCGGACTCATTAAATCTTCACAGCAACGCTATCGGTGGGACACTACTATTATCATTTCCACTTTAGAGATGAGGAAACAAAGAGGTGAATTATCTACTGCTGTTATAGAATATTTAGGGTATTTATTTATTTATTTTTAAAAGAAAAGTTTATTTTATTTTTTAAAATTTTTTAATAAAGATTTTACTTATTCATTACAGAGAGGGGAGAGAGAGAGAGAGAAGGGGGGAGGAGCAGAAAGCATCAACTCCCATATGTGCCTTGACCAGGCAAGCCCAGGGTTTTGAACCGGCAACCTCAGCGTTTCCAGGTTGACACTTTATCCACTGCGCCACCACAGGTCAGGCTATTTAGGGTATTTAAAGTATGACTTTGACATCTGAGTTCTCTGAATTGGATTCAGTTCCTGGAGGGCCAGGATGAGCTGTCCAAACATACAACTACATACTGCTGCTGGATCACAGCAGAATTCTCATAGTTAAGAGAAGTCAGTTCTCACTCTATCTATCTATCTATCTATCTATCTATCTATCTATCTATCTATCATCTATCTATCTATCTTTAACATTGTAACTTGTCTTCTATTTATCCTGGCTTCCTGGTCAAATCATTCCCTGAGCTTCCAGGTGCAATCTGTTTACACCTGCTGGCACGTGTCCCTGACTACATGATCACGGCTGGTCTATATCTACTACTTGAAGAAAGCTGAGCAGTGAGAGGGAACACTTTGACCTTGGAGGGAACTTGCTAGTGGTCTGATAAGGATGGAAACAACAGCACTCTTGGAGTCCTTCAAAATTTGGTTCATATCCCCTCCTTTTCACTGGACAACTATGTAACCATTTCCAAATGACTGTCTTTCTCTACCTAGTTTATTCATCTCTAGGGTGGAGATGGTCACTTCAGTGTTTCTCAATATGTCTAGAGACCACACGCATCCAAACTGGCCCACTGCTCGCTTCAAAGGTGGATTCTTGGGGCCCTCCCCAGACAACTGGATCAGAGTCTCTGAAGGTAGGGTCCGGGAATCTGAAATTTAACAAGCTCTCCTTAGGCACACAAAATCCCTAGGCATGGACATTTTTTATTACTATTTCTCCAATGCAAGCCCACCATTTTGCTGATGAAGACTGAGGTCCAGAGAGGTTGAATGACTTGCCAAGCATCTCACGATGTTTAATGTCAAAGGCCACGCCAGGACTCATATCTGTGGCTTCCCACATTTCTCCCTGTCTCCCATCTCCATCCTCATATCCTGGGGCATTCATCCTGGCATAGTGCAAAGTTCTGCAAATAAGTGCTCTGGGAGGCTTGCGTTGTCTCTGGGGCGTGCAGTGGGAGGGAAGAGGAGCGACTCAATTTGACAGATTACATTCCAATTTTGTGCAGCCTCAAATGTAAACAAGAGGAAGGAGGAAGTATCTCTACACTGTCCAGCTGTCCCATCAGGCACCCAGGCTTCTTTACTGCTCCATCTGTCTATACCTTGGGTCTGATATTAGTCATCTGTCCTCCTGTGTAAATTGGTCATCTGTCCTCCTGTGTAAATAAGATAAAGGCCTCTTATACTGGCCTAGTGTTTACCAGGTGCTCTTTCCTTAATCGCTCTTGGAAGCTTTCCCCGATTGTCCACAGTGAACCTTCCCAGAGAACCTTTGGTGCAACCTTCCACGTTTGCCATTTTCGCTACACACCAGTATTATCCACTCACATGTCAGCTTCTACACTATAGGTAATCAGCATCTTTAGGATGGGAGCTAAGTCTTTCACTTCTTTATCCCCTTTGCCAGCACAATTCCCAGTCCATGGTAGGTGATAAACAATAGGTATGTGTTGAATAAATACTTGCAACAATGTAGGGAGAAACATTGGAATTATCATCCCCACCTCAGAGAGGAATAAATGGTAGAGAAAGGCAGAGTCTTTTGGGGGATGGTTACACAGTTGTCCAGTGAAAGGGAGGAGATTTAAATCAGATTATGAAGGAGCCCAACAGTGCTATTGTTTCCACCCTTATTAGAGAAATAATAATAAAAAATTCCCATGCCTTGGGATTTAGTATGCCAGTGAAGGGCTTATTAAGTTTCAGATTCCTGGGCTTGATCTGCAAAGATTCAATTCTGTTTTCTGGAAAGGATCCCAAGAATCTGCCTTTGAAGTAAGCAACTAGTCAGTTTAGATGCATGTAGTCTTTAGACATATTGAGAAACACGAGGCAGAAAATCCAGGAGTCCCTGGTTTGTGACAATGGCGGCAATAATTACAATGAAGAGAATTACAATTATATCCTGGCTCACACTGTCTTCTTCAATTCAGTAAGAAAGCTGACCACAGACAAAGAAACAACATTTAAGAGCCATCCTTAATGATCATTCAATGCACCAGTGCTCTTAGCAGGCAAACAAAATTCTAAAATGTTAGGTTCACAAGTGTCAGGCTGAGAGATGCCCAGGAGGGCAGGGCATTGCTTATGTTGCCTTTATCTTGCCAATTCACACATCTCTTTTGGACTGCAGCCAAGGCCAGAGATATTTCACAATGAAGTGTGTCACTCTTGGACACTTTCATTGGAGACTTATAGCTTTGTGAGACTTGGTTAGTTCAGATAAGCTTCAGAGGCTCCCGAATGCTTGTCCAAATCTTTTTAACTTCATACCTTGCTACTTTTTAGAAAGATTGAAACTTCTATGGCTGTGTGGGCAGAGTGAAGAGGCAGGCTTTGACAGTGATTTATACCTCAAGCATTCAACAAGAACTCTAGCTTCATGATCTGAGTCACTCTGCATTGGTTCAACTTGAACCACTCTTTAATACCAAATTTACAAGTGTAAGATCTAGCTGAGAGGCTGACAGTCTATCTGAGCATCTTCCCATTTGATTTCTATATGATGTAGAGCTGCTTGAACAGGTGTTGATCTTTTCCCTGAAAACATCAAACTAAACTAAAATTTTAAAACATTAACATCCTTATTGGACATGGGAGAAAGATTTTCAAACCCTATTGAATAATGAGCCCTGAGTAAATACTCCTGGAATGACTGAAAAGGGGTGATGTGTGTAATGCAGGCTTTAAGTCCTAAAGGTCAGAGGTTACAACTCCCCAATTTTCCTTATAAAGTCCTCTGTGTAGGTGATAGCTAATACATGCTTTTTGTCCTGCCACTTCATTTGTTTTTAATACAATGAGCATTTGAGTTACTTCTGTGTACCAGGCACTCACTGGCCAAGTTCTTGGCAAACTATATTTCATTTAATCCTCACAGCAAATCTACTAGGCAGCCATTGATCCCATTTTGAGGAGCACTGAAGTTATAGTAGTAGATAACTTTTCAGAGGTCATTCAGTTTAAAATTGGTGAAGTGGGGATTTGAACCTTGGTCTCTTGGGAAGGAGTCAGTGATATTCCACATACCATATTGCCTATTTATTTATTATTGAATGAAAACTTATTGTCTATTTTCTGCAACTTTCTGAGGTACTGATTACATTACAGTTGATACAGGATGCTATCATCATTTTTTATGAAATCTACCCATCCTAGCATTTACCAAGCCCGACAGCATTCCATAGAATTCCCTGGTTAACTGATCCTCTGTAGGCAAGTCAGAGATGTAAAGTATTTTAAACAGAGAAATAACATAAGAATAGCAATGCAAAAAAGAGGAGGAGGAGGAGGAGGAGGAGGAGGAGGAGGAAGAAGAAGAAGAAGAAGAAGAAGAAGAAGAAGAAGAAGAAGAAGAAGAAGTAGAAGAAGACCAGATAGAGGTGACAGAAGACAATTTGACTTTGGGTAAGGGGTATGCAACATAATCAAATGTCAAAATAACCTGGAGGTGTTTTCTCTGAACATATGTGCCCTGATTTATCAATGTCACCCCATTAAAAGTAATTTAAAAAAAGAAATTAAAAGAAAAGACTAGCAATGTAGAGAGAGCACTCTGGCTGATAAGTGGAGAATGAATAAAAGGGAGAAATAGAAGTTCAACGAAAGCCTGTGATACAGGAAAGATTAGGAAAGTAGCAGCATTAGGTCTCAATCTCTAAGTAGATATTGGGGTCAAGAGAGAAGGAGGGAAAGAAGAAAAAAAATGAGAATTATCTCCAAGCTTCTGGCTTGGGCTATTCAGTGTACTGTTCACCGAGGTAGGAATCACAGGAAAAAGAACCAATGGGTAGTTTATGAAAAACAGTTAAATATTTTCCCATGCTGCATGTGGAATCCCACATTCCTGACCTCTAACTAACATCATGATTCTCTTGATTCATCACAGGTAATCATTGTTTCTTCTAGCAAGATGGCTGTGTTTCTGCTTCTAAATGAGTCATACTGCTCGTGGTTTATTGATTCCTATAATTTGATGCCTTAAGACATCCTTCCATTGGGTCCCAGAGCAGGAAAAGGCATGTAAAGGCCAGAAAAAACAAACAAACAAAAAAATGGATGATTCTATTTGTATAGCTTAATTAGGCTAAAAACCACACACTGGCAATGTGGGACTCACTGACAGTCAGGAGGAAGTCTTGGCATTGCCAGCCAACTTGATTACTATGTAGCTCCAACATAAACTCATTTACATGCTTCTCTTGTTTAATCATTGCCCCTGCAGCCATCATAGGTGTTCATGACTTGGAAGTCTTAAAAAAGGAACACAACAGGTTCTAAAAGCATAGAGAAATGAGCCAATCCTTACCAGTCACATGAAATGATCTGTGGAAAATGGTCACTGTCATGTCCAAGCCAGTTCTGGGTGTTTAAATTAGACTAGCCATCTAGCCATAAGACAAGATAAAATAAACTCAGGTGTTCCAGTCAGATTCACAAAAATTATTCTGGATCCTCTTGCTTTGTTACTACCTTGGTTGACCTTGGTTCTTACTCTGTTCTAGTGTCTGCCATGTTTCTTTGGCTTGCTTGGGCTCTTAGTTTATCCTTTGAGCACTGCAGGGCCTTTGATGGTAAGTACTCTTCTGGGCTTAGTTCATCCTTTGGATCCCCTCACTCATGTCACTTTTGGGCAACTATCACATCTGACCCAGGTCTGGATCTTGAATCTCCACCCAGAAATTGGCTTTTGAATAAAGCCTTGTGTAGACTTATTTCAGCCATCCTTAAAACCAGGCTTAGAATAATCCAATTTTTCTTTTCTTGAAATTTCATTTAGTTATTTGTGATAGGGTCTCTCTCAATGACTATCATTGAGTTATGAGGCATACTTACTTAGTGTGAGAAAAGAGTTTGGAAGTTCCTGGATGAGACAAGAAAACTAAATATTTGTACGAAGTTGTTAAGCCTAAAATTGCTACTAGTGAAACTCATCCAAGAGAACCATTTCTCCTCTTCTAAACAATAATTATTATAGGCGGACTTTGGGTAGAACACTTTCTGTAGAGATAGGAGGACTGGGTTCTGTGAGTCAGCCAAACAGATATCCTATTCTTTTCATCTGGATTGAGTCAGCCACACATTTGCAAGATGGACAAGCAGAGAGCTGAGATTTTGACAGTATTAAGCAGGGCCACCGACCTGTCTTATCAGGCTTATTACCCAAGTAATTGAACCTTTCTTCTCATTCTATTTCTATCACTGGACAGACCAATAGCTTTATTTGTCTTTGAAGAGATGAAACAGACCTTCTTTACCTGGAAGTGTAAACCCATCCATTCACTGATGGGAATAGCACTCCTAGTAACAGCCTCATCAATAACTACTTTGGGAGGCCAGCAAAAGTAGTGAAAACAATTACAAATTTCTTCTGGTATCATAAAAGTCAATGTATTTTCAGTGGTGTTTTTTGATAAATGGACCCAAGTTTCCATCTAAATTACATTCTTCACAGCAAGGTTATTGTATGAAAGAGCAGAAATAAAAATAATATTAATCCATTGTAGAGCAAAGTATTTTTAAAGTTAATTTCACAGAGTACCAATTCTGAAGGAGGTTAATAGGCATTAATGAAAATTAAAAAAAAAAAAGGGCTGGATTCTCAAATAAGTTTGGGTTGCCCTAAGATAATAGAAGTTAGTCTTCTCTATTGTAGGGATTTGCAGAGCCTTTGAAATGCCAATATGCAGGGCACAGTTATTAGAGTGAGGCAAACAAGCCACCAACGGCACAAAATTTAAGAAAGCACTATTCTCAGAGCACTGCAAGTACAGAGTTGCCATTTGCCTGAAGCTGAGAGTGACTGCTTCCTTAAATTTTGCACCCAACACATTTGTTGCCTTAACCTCATCCGGCTCCTGTTAATGGGCACTGCAAATACTTGTCAAGATTAGGGCATAACACACAGTATCACCCAATTTATTTGGCCAAGGAACTGGCGTGTGCATTGGTATGTAGGTAAAACATGTCATGAGATCAGTGTCTTGTGAAAAGAAGTTTGAGAAATAGATTTATTTTTTTTCACTCATTCAATAAATATTGGGGTTTTGTTTTTTTTTTGAGTATCTAGTATGGTACCAAATAATAGCAAGGTACTGGGGATATGGAAAGGAAAAGGAGAGAGAAACAGTCTTTTTCCTTAAAATGCTGAAATATAGTAGGGAAAATAGTTCAAGCACACAATTTAGTAAGTACCATGCTAGAGGTGCTTCTCACCCAGAGGACCCTGGGATTGGAAGGGACAGTGTCTGACTCAGACTTTGAGGAGTTTGAGGAAAGGCAGCAAAGGATCTGCAGTGGGGCTAGGCTGATCCTGAGATATGAGGTCCTGAGATATGAGAGCGAGAGAAGTCTGCCAGGTAGAAGGAACAGCAAGTGTGTGCTGTGTGCAATGAGGTGTGAGAACCTGCAGTGTGCGAGGGAACGGCACAGGGTTGGATGTGCCTGCTGTGATGGAGCCAACTTTCATGGAAATCAAATTGGTTTTAAAGATAGGATATTCTGGGAAGGTCATAAGAATGGAGAATTAAGAGCACAGGCATGGATACATGTGTATAAACACCCTTCACAGGCTAACATGTGGCTAGAAGGACACACAGAATAAGAATCAACAGAACTAGGAAAGTCAAAATCCTAATCATGCCTATAGGGACACAAAGATCTCTGCCTGCTTTTCTCCTCATCCTGCCCCGTCCTTCTCACTCCCAGAACTTCAACCACACAGGTACTCTTTCATATTCCTGTTTCTACCAGGGCCTTGACATATGCTGTTCCTTCTGCCTGTAATGCTTTTCTCAGTTTCTCTAGATAACTCTGGTTAAATTTCAGGGTATCACCCTGACCAGCTGGCTCAGTGGTAGAGTGTCGGCCTGGTGTGTGGAATTCTTGGGTTCGATTCCCGGCCAGGAAACACAGGAGAAGCACCTATCTGGTTCTCCACTCTTCCCCTCTCTTTCCTCTCTGTCTCTCTCTTCCCCTCCCACAGCCAAGGCTACATCGAAGCAAAGTTGGCCCAGGCACTGAGGATGGCTCCATGACCTCATCCTCAGGCACTAGAATGGCTCTGGTTGCAGCAGAGCAAGGCTCCTGATGGGCAGAGCATCACTCCCTGGTGGGCATGCCAGGGGGATCCTGAACGGGCCCATGCGGGAGTCTGTCTCTCTGCCTTCCCACTTCTCACTTCAGAAAAATACATACATACATACATACATAAATAAATAAATAAAATTTCAGGGTATCCTCTTAAATGTGCTTGTTTTCAACTTTCTCCTCTCCCTAAACATTTTCTTCATTTGAATATTTGGGATTATGTGTTTTCACATAATAATTCCTATAACTATTACCTGATTAATTTCTATTGCCCCTAGAAACTGTAACTTGCCTCCTGGAACAGCAGCCACTTCTGTTTCACTTAGCGTTTTATTCCAAACAAAGAACACAGAACCTTGTCCACCGTAGATGCTTAATGGATATTTGTTGAATAGCTGCATGGCAGAACTGGTTAGCTCTGCAGTGCAGCATAAGGTTGTTGCTGGGTGGGCCACACTTCCCAGCCATGTGACTAGTTACCACCAAGGCAATGTGGCATGTTTGCCCTCTGGGCTGAAGTGGTTAAGAGAGGATGTGCCTTCTCCTCTCTATCTCCCTATCCAATGTCTGGAAGCAAAAGACTTTAAGGCTTTAGAGGATGATGGAACTATAAAGTGAAAAGAGTCTAGATCCCTGAATCACTGTATGAAGATTGCCCAGGGCACACCCAATTCCATTTTCCTTGACTGACAAGTTTTCATTTTAGTAAGTCACTGAGAATTGTTTTTTCTTTTTTTCTTTCTTTTTTTTTTTTTTTTTTTTTTTTTTTTCATTTTTCTGAAGCTGGAAACAGGGAGAGACAGACAGACTCCCGCATGCGCCCGACCGGGATCCACCCGGCACGCCCACCAGGGGCGGTGCTCTGCCCCCCAGGGGGCGATGCTCTGCCCATCCTGGGCGTCGCCATATTGCGACCAGAGCCACTCTAGCGCCTGAGGCAGAGGCCACAGAGCCATGCCCAGCGCCCGGGCCATCTCTGCTCCAATGGAGCCTTGGCTGCGGGAGGGGAAGAGAGAGACAGAGAGGAAAGCGCGGCGGAGGGGTGGAGAAGCAAATGGGCGCTTCTCCTGTGTGCCCTGGCCGGGAATCGAACCCGGGTCCTCCGCACGCTAGGCCGACGCTCTACTGCTGAGCCAACCGGCCAGGGCGAGAATTGTTTATTCTATTTTTTAAATACATATAAAAGAATAAAAGAAAGATTAAAAAGCAATCCAGATGTGATCAGGAGAGAGCTGGCTCTCTAGACTACATTAGGCAAGTATTTTATTTATTTTTTTGTATTTTTCTGAAGTGAGAAGCAGGGAGGCAGAGAGACAGACTGACGTACACCCAATTGGGATCCACCTGGCAAGCCCACTAGGGGCAATGTTCTGCCCATCTGGGCTGTTGCTCAGCTGCAACTGGAGCCATTCTAGCACCTGAGGTGGAGGCCACAGAGCCATCTTCAGTACCCTGGCCAACCTTTCTCCAATGCAGCCTTGGTTGTGGGAGGGGAAGAGAGAGATAGAGAGAAAGGAGAGGGGGAAGGGTGGAGAAGCAGATGGAAGCTTTTCCTGTGTGCCCTGACCCGGAATCAAACCCAGTACTTACACATGCTGGGCTGATGCTCTACCACTGAGCCAACTAGCCAGGGCTAGGCAAGGATTTTTAACAACATTCAAACACTGGGAGTTAGGAATTAATAGAAGTCTTAATGTTGTCATATTTACATTTATTCAGATTAACTGGATAGTGAAATGACTACAACCTTCACTCCAGACTATGGATTTGATGATTCGCCCCTCATCCAGTTAATCTATGAGCCCCTGCTAGCCTGTTACAAATGAATTCCTGGGCTGGATGGACAATCTGACTTTTAGAACTAAGACTCTATATTCTGCGTGAGTGAAAGTAGGTCAGCATAACCTGTTTCAGAATGTTGTTTTACCAAGATGTGTTTTTGAGTGTACAGTACATTATAGTAGTGTAATTCTTCTGTTAAACCATCTTCCCTTTGTCCTTTCTTCTCTTCTTTGACAAATGGTATTGGCACAACCAACCACGGGCCAGGTACTGTGCTAGTCATTGGCGATAAAACAATGAACAAGATAGTCATTGCTTCTGCCCTCATGAGGCTTACAATCTAGCAGGAAAGACAGACAAATAAGTGATTACAATGCAGGATGATAAGTGCTATCTTAGAGAGTGCACAGGGTACTATGGGAACACTCTGCATGGCCAGTATAGCAGATGCTATCAATATGTTCCACCCATGCCACCATTCATTCCTTGACCATTTTGGCATACACTAGCTCTTGATATCCATCCTCTCCCAACACCCAGCATTTATGTCTTTGTTAGAGGACTATCTCTAAGTAGCCAGACATTTTTTTCCATGTGTGTGTAGTATGTTTACGTTCTTGGGGGTAGCCCTTAACCAATGACTGACATGCAGAAGTTTAAATGTTGCTCTTGATTTAGGTGACTCTGAGATGTGTCTACACTGTTTCCAGATATTCCTGGTAGGATTGAGACAAAATTCCTATTTTTGAGACTTTGCTTGATATCCAGCCCTTGCTTTGCCTCCTTCTCTTCTCTGGCCCCACTTGCTCATTCCCATTCCCCTATCAGTTATTCCTGGGAACATGTTCGCACGAATCCTTATCTCCAAGTTGGCTTCTAGAGGACCCCACCTACAATAGACATCTAACCCAGTCCAGAAAGTCAGGGAAGACTTCTTGAAAGATATGCCACTTAAGGTGATGTCTAATGGATAAGTGGAGTCAACCAAGTATATGGGGACTGGGTGGAAAATAATGATGTTCTCGGGCATCCAAAGGCTTCTCCTGGAGAAGCTGTGGATTAGGTACAAATTGCCTCTCTTAAATTCATCTTATTTTTCCATCTTCCTGAAGCTCTACATCAGTGATATAAAAAATCCCTGTTTCCTTATGATCAACATTTATTAGGGGATTTAAAAACTTTTTCTTTAGAAAACTAAATATAATGGGGTGACATTGATCAATAAGAGTACATAAATTTCAGGTAAACGTTGCTATAGCATTTGTACTATTGATTGTGTTGTGTGCCCATCACCCAAAGTCAAATAATTTTCCATCACCATATATTTGTACTTTTTTTTAACTACAAAACAAAATATATTTGTTTCTCTTTATTGATGGATTTCATTGCCTGTATCAGTGTGAATAATGCCTTTGCAAAAATGGGAGCAGGATAGCCCATTACACTTCGAGATATAAATTACCCTTGATGGAGAAGGTCCCTGTTCATCAATACTGATGTAGCTGTGTCATCAATTTAATAGCTGAGCGCCAAGGACCATTAAACCTAGCACTGTTTGCCACATCATTATTTATAGTAGTGCCCAAGAGTAACATGTAATTAATTCTGTGACTGATTGACAAAGTAAATTGCAGGGTAATCAATCATATTGTATAAACACTGTCACCAGGCTACATGTGGGATGTGAAGGTGGACGTCTGATGTTTTAGGGCCTCCCTGTCTGGACTGCTGCTCTGGGCTGCTGTAAGGCCCACAACTGAGAAGGACTTGATTCACAGACCCAGATGTAAAGCAGGCTGTGGCACCTTGATGTTCAGTCCAATCTTGCTGTCTGGCTTGACTTTTAATCTACATCTTTTGGGAGGGTGACCACTATGAAGAATCTCTCAGTTCCCCTATCTAGAATGGCTTTCTCTTTTTAGGTCTCCCATCTTACCTGTGATTTTTTTTTCCTTTGCCCACGAGTCCCTGCTTCCACTTAGTTTTCCTTTCAAATAAGCAATTTATACTCTGCTATAACAGCTTCCCCTTATTAAAGTTATTTTGTGACCTGTTCTCTTAAAGCTGACCAGGAATGAATTACCATGAGCAAGGGTACCAGGGGATACCAAGTCAAAGTTTTCTTCTCGTGTATGGATTGTTTGGTACAGTTTCAAGTCACCAGAAGGGTCACCTTCTCTCTTGTGATAGCTACTTGTGGCTTCAGAAACTCAAGCTTCTGTGTGGTCAAGAGAAAGACTGAGACAGTTGTTGAGATTCCTTTTGGAGGAAAGAAAAGGATAATAGAAAGATGACTCCAGCATTAGTGTGAGTTTCTTCTGTCTGAAAGTTGAGCCTAATATACGCTACGTGAACATCGCTGCCTGTAGAAGTTGGACCCTGTGGTTAGGTGGAGTTTTCCCTGAAGCAGGGAGGTAGTATTTGAAACATTAGTCATAGAAGAGTCAGGTACTCAGAGTGGTGAAAGAGAGGGTTCTGTGCCCCTCTCTTGGCATCTTTTTCTTAGACTAGGATGGCAAATAGCAGGTACAGCCATCATTACTCATTTCCCCACTACTCCCTGCCAATCCTCTCATTCACCTCCACTGCAGACATCACCAATCAATTACTGTACTTTCCTCAGAGAGTGGAATAAAACCTCCAACTCCTCCTCAATCCAGCACCCTAGCCAGTCACTGTGTCTTGTTCAAAGTTGGAATATAAGATTAAAACACTTTTCTATTGTTGGTCTCAAGTCCAATGAGCCAGAATGCATGTATGTCTGGTATATGCTGATGGTAGGCTGGGTACAAGGAGAGAGAGAACTCCCTGAATGTCATTGCCTTACCCACTGGGGCAGGATTGCAAGCCTCGAAGAGTGAGCCATAGCTTGTCAACCAAATTATTTTTACTTAATACTTCTCCCTGGGTTTTTTTTCTCTTTATTCTCATCTGTCTTTTAGTAATACTTGGATTGAATGATTTGACCTGTCAAGCTAGGCCACAGAGTACCCAAGGAGAATCATGTCCGTGGTTGGGTCAGAGTTAAGTGGGACGCTGGGTTACCTTGAGATCAGAGTATAACGGAGACTGCTCATTAGGGTGTCCCGGTAGGAAGTCTAGGTCTCACAGTTCAGCCACTTTTCCTTCCTTACTCTGAGATGCTTCCTCCTACTGACAACCTTAGTGACCCCTAGAGCTATCATATTAAAGAAAGCAGCTTCTATTTCTGTCACCTTGCCAAGACTATAAAGAACTCATAATGAGATGATAAGAAACTGCATCATTCCTAGAAATGCCTATCTCTTCTCTCTTCCTTCTACCTCTCCTTTTCACAAAGCTATGTATTTTCTACAGTGAATCCTTCTGATTTTATGTGCCACGACAGCCATACAGCCATGTGATCAGGTAGCACATATCAAAGTCTCCTGATGACTCAAGACTCCAGCATTCCTGGATATAATGATGATAAGGGTAACTCTCCCAGCACCTTGACTTCTTCTTTTTCCGTCCTAACATAGGAGCATCTTTTAAGATGCTCTTTGAAGCTTTGATCCATAAAGAGGTGAACAAACTGACAAACATGGACCTTGTGATATCTTATTTGTATATGCAGACAGTTACCTGGGCAGGCAGATATGTGCTCCATAAACCTAAGTGACATGTGAGTCAAAAGAGAGTCTGTTAGAAACCTGTATCGGTAGCTGCTTGTGGAGAGTTCAGCTTGGCATGTCATCTAGTTCAGCTGAAAGGTTTGGACATATCATCACTGCTAAACAGACCATCATTCTCTGTGTCTCTCTGGTCATGTACAGATCATTCATTTGGCAGGTTCTTTGTAATTCCAAAAATTAAGGGCATCCAACTGGTCTTTTCGGCCGCGAGTCAGGATTCTACAAAATTTTTCTTTAGAGCCCAAACATCATTCCAACCAAAATCAAGGGAAGGAATAAAGGTGTACTGTTAAGATTTATTTCTTAATGTAAGATTTCTGTGGATTGCTATTTGACCTGGTGGCTGGTCTAGCACTTGTTCAGACCCATCCCCAGCCCAGCATGGAGAAACATGAATCCACTCTTATTCAAATGAGTTGTCTTTGGGATTTTATTGGTTTTAAAGCCCAGGTGTGTTGGTAAGAGTAGATGAAAGGTAGAGGGGGAAAAAACAGAGAGGCTTGTTAAAATATAGATTTCTGGGCCCTATCTGTGAAGGGGGCCACAAGTCAGTTCATATATGTCTATACTACTGTTTCCATTATTATTTCATTTATTCAGCTCAACACTATGCCTCTAATCCAGGGGTTTCCAAACTTTTTACACAGGGGGCCAGTTCACTGTCCCTCAGACCACTGGAGGGCTGCCAAATATAGTGCTCCTCTCACTGACCACCAGTGAAAGAGGTGCCCCTTCCAGAAGTGCAGTGGGGGCTGAATAAATGGCCTCAGGGGGCTGCATTGCGGCCCGTGGGCCGTAGTTTGGGGACGCCTGCTATGTGCTCAGCAGACTGCTGGGAAAATGCCATATACAAAGTGAGTTTTAAAACACTTAAGGAGCTTGCTATTTAGTAGGGAAGATAAACATATATTGAAAGTCACCTAAAACCAGAGTGAAGTTGTGTGACACTATTAAGAACTGCAGAGAAAGTTCTGAGTGAAAGCAAAGGAGAGGAGCGATCTTTCGTTTGTTCTCATTGGACATGAGAACAGGGATGGAATCTTAATTATCTTTGTACCTTTTGCCAGCAAAAAAACAACAACAAAAACTAGGTGTTTAATATATCTTGATGAACATAACTGAGAGAGAACATGGAACGTTTCCTGGAGAAATGTGTAATTTGGGTTGACAGAAAGAAAGGAAATTCTATATAGGAAACTGAAGGAGCTCAGAAATAGTGTGTGTGTGTGTGTGTGTGTGTGTGTGTGTGTGTGTGTGTGTGTGTGTGTAGTGGGTATGTGGGTGGTGAACAGCCCACTCGGGAAGAAGGGAAGGGCAGAGAACAATGAAAGAAAACCAATGTACGTTGAGAGCATTCGTCATTAGTTTGGGCTTCCTTCCAGATTGAAGTCCCAGTTAGAAATAACTAAAGATATGATTCTCCTAATCCCACTCAGAAGTAAGTAGAAATATAATACAGCCTCTTGTTCCTAACCAACTTATGGGACTATGCATTGTTCTCATGGGAAATGAAATCGTCTTGGGATCTTCCGGAGCCCACAGAAGTCTTAGGTCAGTACTCTCAAACTTTAGTATGCAAAGGAGTCTCCTGGGAGGCTTGTCAAAACACAGATTTCTGGGTCCTATCTGCAAAGTTTGATTCAGCAGGTATAGGGTAGAGCCTGAGGATCTGTACTTCTAACAAGTTTTCTGACGATGCTGATAGGTTAGTTCTATGACCATAGTTGGAGAACTACTGTTTGAGATAAATACATTGTTACCTTTCCCTCATATTTACAGCATTTCTCAAGACAGAGAGATAATCAAAAGTCATGACTGGGATGAGCAGAGCTTTTTAAAAGGCCTGTTGGAGGAGGATGCTTCAAAGATGCTTGCTTTCAGAGGCTATAATATTGCTGGAATAAGGCTGCATTAACATCCTGCTTATACATGATTATACTTTGGAAGTTCCTATTGTTAAGTGGATAGTTAGAACTCAAAACATTATTTTTCTTAGAGCAACAAAATTATAAATAGTGTTTAGGTCTCCAGTTCAGCACAAAAGCTCTGGTCACCTGGAATATATCAATGAACACAATTCTAAAATAGATAATGATAGGAAATAATACGATAGCAGTACCGATAGTTAAATCAAACATGTGTGCTTCAGTTCTACTACTACATTTTGATAAATTAAACTATATTTTAGTACATTAGGAATCTCAGTAATTGAATGACCTTTAGTCAAAGGGTAACATAGTATAGAATGAATTTTAACAAGATGAAGTGGTGCATAAAGAAGTTCTTAAAAGCTTTGTGTTTTTAAGTTGGAATTTAGTTTTGTATATTATTGTTACTTATAGAAAATAATTTATTTTACATAGGCATCTCAGCCCCTATTATGGCACTGACTTTGAACCCTTTACCAGAGAGCCTAGGCTTCAGAACTGCTGAAGAAACCCTTCTTCTGAGGTTTCTTTCCACATACGTTGGTAAAAGAGTGCCTCACGTCTGTGCTCCCCTGAAGTGAGCACCTTGTCTAAGGACAGCCACTCTGTAGGTTGGCCAGGTGTCTACGAGATGACCTGGTATAGAAGTTTTACTCATCTTGGACCATGGGAACTAACTGGACCAATCAGAACTTGAGACAGTGAAAAAGAAGGAAGCAGCTGGTTTGGGAATTGAGGTTGAAGAATGCGGAGAGAATAACAGTTGCCAGTTGCCATAACAGTAGAATGTGAGAATAAACATTTGTGTATCCCTGCTGTTTAGGAAGTTGACCAGATGACCCAGTCACTAGTGCTGCTCTGAATTCTGAATGATTTATTGTCTTAAAGTACTTAATAAGCTCTGCAAGACTTGGTAGTTCAGCTGTTCCTGGAATCCTGGGACTATAACATCCTGTATCTTCTTTTCTTTTTTTTCAGGTGAATTCCTACATTACTCACACAAACTAAAGGTCAGCAAAACTCCTTTTAATAAAGACAGTTTAACTAACATAAACTCCTATGGCAGTTCCCTAGTGATAGATTTGGCATATAGCTGATGCTTACTTTCCAATCTTCATTTCAGGTCCCTATCTGGAAAATTGGGGTAGCATTTCTCTCCTCTTCTCACTGATCACTCCCAAGTGATTAGTACAAATTTGCACAGCTTTGAATTCCTCAGAACTGAAGGCACATAAAAATGCAAGGAATTAAGTAATAGACAAAACATAAAAGAGAAAGTCAGAGTGAGAGTCAGGGAGATCAGCCCTCACCACAAAGGAAGATGCCAAGCCTTTGATGAACTGCATCTATAAATAATTAGCTCTGTCAACCTCTGTAAGGCTTTGGTCAATTGGTCCAGGTCCACTAGGAGTAATGAGGTTGAGATACATACTGCCAACGAGCTCAATTGCAACAGGAGCCAGAGAATAATGTGCTTCAGATAATCACCTTGTACTCCTGTGATGTAGAATTTTAGGGTCTGAGTACTATTCTGATGAGCACTGGTATTCTTAGATTCCTGAAATGAAAACTTAACTCACCACACCAGTCTCAAGTTAGTCATAGAAGTCTTAGTATCTTAGGTTTAACGGCAATTTGAGGCTCATTCCAGTCTGACTCTAATTTTAAGGATAAGGAAACAGGTTGTAGGAGGATGAATATCCTGATATTTATTCATGATAGCATTGCTTTTAAAGACTTGTTCTGCTTGCTCTTACTCACCTCTTCATTATAGCTTGTGGGAATGTTTATAATAAACATATCTTGTCTTATTTGATTGAATGTTACATATCTTGTCTTATTTGATTCTCTCAACAACGTTTTTTTTTTTTTTGATAGAGACAGAGAGAGTCAGAGAGAGGGACAGATAAGAACAGTCAGACAAGAAGGGAGAGAGACGAGAAACATTAAATCTTTATTGTGGCACCTTATTTGTTCATTGATTGTTTTCTTATATGTGCCTTGACCGGGGTGGGGGGCTACAGCATAGGAAGTGACCCCTTGCTCAAGACAGTGACCTTTGGGCTCAAACTAGTGACCCCACACTAAAGGTGGTGAGCCTGTGCTCAAGTTGGTGAGCCCACGCTCAAGCCAGTGACCTCAGGGTTTCAAACCTGGGTCCTCTGCATCCCAGTCTGACACTCTCTCCACTGCGCCACTGCCTGGTCAGGCTCAACAACCCTTTGAGATGGGCAGAGGTATCATTTGCATTTTCTTTTTTTTAAAAAATAATTTTATTTTTTTAATGGGGTGACATCAATAAATCAGGATACATATATTCAAAGATAACAAGTCCAGGTTATCTTGTCGTTCAATTATGTTGCATACCCATCACCCAAAGTCAGATTGTCCTCTGTCACCTTCTATCTAGTTTTCTTTGTGCCCCTCCCCCTCCCCCTTTCCCTCTCCCTTTCCCCCCTCCCCCCCCCCGTAACCACCACACTCTTATCAATGTCTCTTAGTTTCACTTTTATGTCCCACCTACGTATGGAATAATGCAGTTTCTGGTTTTTTCTGATTTACTTATTTCGCTTCGTATCATGTTATCAAGATCCCACCATTTTGCTGTAAATGTTCCGATGTCATCATTTCTTATGGCTGAGTAGTATTCCATAGTGTATATGTGCCACATCTTCTTTATCCAGTCATCTATTGATGGGCTTTTTGGTTGTTTCCATGTCCTGGCCACTCTGAACAATGCTGCAATAAACATGGGGCTTCATGTGTCTTTACGTATCAATGTTTCTGAGTTTTGGAGGTATATACCCAGTAGAGGTATTGTTGGGTCATAAGGTAGTTCTATTTTCAGTTTTTTGAGAAACTACCATACTTTCTTCCATAATGGTTGTACTACTTTACATTCCCACCAACAGTGGATGAGGGTTCCTTTTTCTCCACAGCCTCTCCAACATTTGCTATTACCTGTCTTGCTAATAATAGCTAATCAAACAGGTGTGAGGTGGTATCTCATTGCCGTTTTGATTTGCATTTCTCTAATAGCTAAAGAAGATGAGCATCTTTTCATATATCTGTTGGCCATTTGTATTTCTTCCTGGGAGAAGTGTCTGTTCATATCCTCTTCCCATTTTTTATTGGATTGTTTGTTTGTTTGTTGTTGAGTTTTATGAGTTCTTTGTATATTTTGGATATTAGGCCCTTATCTGAGCTGCTGTTTGAAAATATCATTTCCCATTTAGTTGGTTTTCTGTTTATTTTGTTATCAGTTTTTCTTGCTGAGCAAAAACTTCTTAGTCTGATGTAGTCCCATTTATTAATTTTTGCCTTCACTTCTCTTGCCTTTGGAGTCAAATTCATAAAATGCTCTTTAAAACCCAGGTCCATGAGTTGAGTACCTATGTCTTCTTCTATGTACTTAATTGTTTCAGGTCTTATGTTTAGATCTTTGATCCATTTTGAGTTAATTTTAGTACAGGGGGACAAACTGTAGTCCAGTTTCATTCTTTTGCATGTGGCTTTCCAGTTTTCCCAGCACCATTTATTGAAGAGGCTTTCTTTTCTCCATTGTGTGTTGTTGGCCCCTTTATCAAAAATTATTTGACTATATATGTGGTTTTATTTCTGGACTTTCTATTCTGTTCCATTGGTCTGAGTGTCTATTTTTCTGCCAATACCATGCTGTTTTGATTGTCGTGGCCCTATAATAGAGTTTGAAGTCAGGTATTGTAATGCCCCCAGCTTCATTCTTTTTCTTTAGGATTGCGTTGGCTATTCAGGGTTTTTTATAGTTCCATATAAATCTGATCATTTATTGCTCTATTTTTTTAAAAAATGTCATTGGAAGTTTGATGGGAATTGCATTGAATTTGTATATTGCTTTGGGTAATATAGCCATCTTGATTATATTTATTCTTCCTAGCCAAGAACAAGGTATATTCTTCCACCTCATTATATCTTTTTCAATTTCCCTTAACAATGGTTTATAGTTTTCATTATATAAGTCCTTTACATTCTTTGTTATGTTTATTCCTAAGTATTTTATTTTTTTTGTTGCAATCGTGAAGGGGATTATGTTTTTGAGTTCATTCTCAATTGTTTCATTGTTGGCATATAGAAAGGCTATTGACTTCTGTATGTTAATTTTGTATCCTGCGACCTTACTGTATTGGCTTATTGTTTCTAGTAGTCTTTTTGTGGATTCTTTGGGGTTTTTGATGTATAGGATCATATCATCTGCAAAAAGTGATACCTTTACTTCTTCTTTTCTGATATGGATGCCTTTTATTTCTTTGTCTTGTCTGATTGCTCTGGCTAGAACCTCTAGTACCACATTAAATAACAGTGGAGAGAGTGGACAACCCTGTCTTGTTCCTGATTTAAGGGGGAAAGCCTTCAGTTTAGTGTCATTTAATATGATGTTAGCTGATGGTTTATCATATATGGCCTTTATCGTGTTGAGATATTTTCCTTCTATACCCATTTTGTTGAGAGTCTTAAACATAAAATTGTGTTGTATTTTATCAAAAGCCTTTTCTGCGTCTATTGATAAGATCATGTGGTTTTTGTTCTTTGTTTTGTTGATATGGTGTATTACATTAGCCGTTTTACGTATGTTGAACCATCCTTGAGATTCTGGGATGAATACCACTTGATCATGATGTATTATTTTTTTAATATGTTGTTGTATTCGATTTGCTAGTATTTTGTTTAGTAGTTTAGCATCTGTATTCATTAGAGATATAGGTCTGTAGTTTTATTTTTTTGTGCCATCCTTGCTTGGTTTTGGTATGAGGGTTATGTTGGCCTCATAAAATGTGTTTGGAAGTATTGCTTCTTCTTCTGTTTTTTGGAAGACTTTCAGTAGAATAGGAACCAAGTCTTCTTTGAATGTTTGATAAAATTCGTTGGTATAGCCATCAGGGCCTGGACTTTTATTTTTGGGGAGGTTTTTAATGGTTTTTTCTATTTCTTCTCTACTAATAGGTCTGTTTAGGCTTTCTGCTTCTTCTTGACTCAGTCTAGGAAGGTTGTATTGTTCTAGGAATTTATCCATTTCTTCTAGGTTGTTGAATTTAGTGGCATAAAGTTTTTCATAGTATTCTACAATAATTCTTTGTATATCTACGGTGTCCGTGGTGATTTCTCCTCTTGCATTTTGGATTTTGTTTATATGAGTTCTTTCTCTTTTTTTCTTGGTAAGTCTTGCCAAGGGTTTGTCAATTTTGTTGATCTTTTCAAAGAACCAACTCCTTGTTCTATTAATTTTTTCTATAGTTTTTCTGTTCTCTAATTCATTTATTTCTGCTCTGATTTTTATTATCTCCTTTCTTCGGCTGGTTTTGGGTTGTCTTTGTTCTTCTTTCTCTAGTTCCTTAAGGTGTGAAGTTAAGTGGTTCACTTGGGCTCTCTCTTGTTTGTTCATATATGCCTGAAGTGATATGAACTTTCCTCTTATCACTGCTTTTGCTGCATCCCATAGATTCTGATATGTTGAATTGTCATTTTCATTAGTCTGTATATATCTTTTGATCTCTGCACTTATTTCTTCTTTGACCCATTCATTTTTTAAAAGTATGTTGTTTAGTTTCCACATTTTTGTGGGATTTTTTCCCTCTTTTTTTGCAGTTGAATTCTAGTTTCAAGGCTTTATGATCAGAAAATATGCTTGGCACAACTTCAATTTTTCTGAATTTGCTGATGTTGTTTTTGTGGCCCAACATATGGTCAATTCTTGAGAATGATCCATGTACACTGGAGAAAAATGTATACTCAGTCACTTTGGGATGAAATGTCCTGTAGATGTCTATCATATCCAGGTGCTCTAGTGCTTTGTTTAAGGCCACTATATCTTTGTTGATTCTCTGTTTGGATGACCGATCTAGAGGCGTCAGCAGTGTATTGAGGTCTCCAAGTATGATTGTATTTTTGTCAGTTTTTGTTTTAAAGTCAATAAGTAGCTGTCTTATATATTTTGGTGCTCCTTGGTTTGGTGCATATATATTAAGAATTGTTATGTCTTCTTGATTCAGTGTCCCCTTAGCCATTATGAAATGGCCATTTTTGTCTCTGAGTACTTTTGCTGTCTTGTAGTCAGCATTATCAGATATGAGTATTGCTACACCTGCTTTTTTTTTGGATGTTATTTGCTTGGAGTATTGTTTTCCAGCCTTTCACTTTGAATTTTTTTTTTATCCTTGTTACTTAGATGAGTTTCCTGTAGGCAGCATACAGTTGGATTTTCTTTTTTAATCCATTCTGCTACATTGTGCCTTTTTATTGGTGAGTTTAATCCGTTTACATTTAGTGTAATTATTGACACTTATGAGTTCCCTATTGCCATTTTATATCTTGCTTTCTCTTAGTTTTGTGTCTTGTTTGATCTTTCTCTTTTGTTTTTCTATCTTTTGTTTTTATTTGGTTGTATTCCAAACATCTTTCCTCTGTTGCTATCTTTTTTATCTCATGTGCTTCTGTGGTGGTTTTTTCAATGGTGGCTACCTTTGAGTAATGAAAAGGGTTCCTACCCTGTTCATTGTAGTGAACTGTTTTGTGAGTACTTTTGCACTCCATCATCCTTTGCTTCTGTTAATCTCCATCTTCTCCCCCCCCCTCTTTCTTTTTGTTGTTGTCACAGTTTAAATTTAGTTTTATTGTGTTCTTCTTGGAGCTTTTACTTGTGGCTCTGTTTTTTTTTTGTTGTTCTTTGTATCTGATTAGAGAACCCCCTTTAGTAATTCCTGGAGTGGGGGTTTTCTGATGATAAATTCCCTCATCTTTTCTGTATCTGTGAAAGTTTTTATTTCTCCTTCGTATTTGAATGATAGCTTTGATGGGTATAGTATTCGTGGCTGAAAGTTCCTCTCTTTCAGGACTTTAAATATTGGGGTCCACTCTCTTCTAGCTTGTAGAGTTTCTGCTGAGAAATCTGATGATAATCTAATGGGCCTTCCTTTATATGTTGTATTCTTCTTTTCCCTGGCTGCCTTGAGAATTTTTTTTTCGCTGTTGGTTTGTGCCAATTTCATTATGATATGCCTTGGAGTAGGTTTGTTGGGGTTAAGAAAACTCCGAGTTCTGTTTGCTTCTTGAATTTGAGGCTTTAGTTCTTTCCACAGGCTTGGGAAGTTCTCATCTATTATTTGTTTGAGTATGTTCTCCATTCCATTTTATCTCTCTTCTCCCTCTGATATACCTATTATTCTTATGTTATTCTTTTTGATGGAGTCAGATAATTCTTGTAGGGCTATCTCATTTTTTAAAAAATTTTGAGTCTCTTTCTTCTTCTCTCTGTTGTGCCTCAAGTTGCTTGTCTTCTATTTCACTAATCCTCTCTTCTATCTGACCTGTTCTATTAGCTAAGCTTGTTACTTCGTTTTTCAGCTCGTGAATTGAGTTTTTCATGTCTGTTTGATTTGTTTTTATAGTTTCAATTTCTTTGGACATATATTCTTTGTGTTCATTGAGTTGTTTTCTGAGCTCCCTAAATTGCCTTTCTGTGTTTTCTTGTATATCTCGGAGGATTTTTCGGATTTCTATCTTGAATTCTCTGTCATTTAGCTCCAAGGTTTCCAATATATTAAATTTTTTCTCCATAGATTTTTCCTCATCTAGCTGTGTTACCTCTCTTTCTTTTGTAACCATAATATTGGATTTTCTCTTCCTTAATGGCATCTGAGGGTGGTTTTGTTGATAGTATTAATGAGATTTAATATAGAATAAAAAGTTAAAAAAATAAAAAATTGAAAAGAGTTGGTTTTTTTTTAAAAAAATTAATAATGAAATAAAGAAAAATAAAATAAAATATAAATTAAAAAAAAAGGAAATTATTCCCCCCTCCTTTTTTCCTTTCCTCTCCTCTCTCCTCTTTCTTGAGAAAATCTTGTGGTGAATTGTGAATTATAACAAACAATGCCTGTAATGGAGGGCCTGAATTGGGGGAAAGTAATAAGCAAAAAAAAAAGAAAAAAAAAAGAAAAAAGAAGGGGGTATGGACCCACAAAAAGCAAATAAGGAAAAAATTTGGGTCAAGAATAAAATGATTTGCTTTTAGGTGTTGGTTGACTAAGAGTTATGATGAGAGGAATAAGAGGAAAACAGAAAAATGGGGGGGACAAATTAAAAAATTATTATTGTATTTAGTGGAACAAGAACTAGATAAAATGTAGAGCCAGGGATGGGAGCACTGCTAGTGAGTTAAAAAGGTGAAGTAATACCCCCCCCAAAATGCCACAAACATAAGTTTGAGTCCCAGATAAGATAATTTGTTTGTTATTAAGGTTTGAATGAGAGGAGATGTAAAGGAGAAAGGAAGAAACTAATATAGAGGGAGAAAAGAAAGAGAGAGAGAGAGAGAAAAAAGAGGGAACCACTAAAAGAAGAAAAAAGAAAAAAGAGGAGAGAGAGAGAGAGAAAGAGAGAGTTAAGGGTTTTGGAGTGCAACCCTCATAGAGAGAAAGTAAGAGGAAAGAAAAATTAATGGGAGATGTAACACTTATGGATAGTGTAGTTCAAAGAGAGGAGATAGTAAGACCGGCAGAGAGTTAATCGGCCAAATTGGAGGAGGAAAAAAATATCAAGAATGAAGATAAGAGAAACAAATGAACAAATATAAGAAAATGGGATAGGTTATAAAGTCTGCAGATTATTCTTGATTTTGAGAGGTTATCTTCTTGCTTTTTCTTTTCTCTCCCTCTTCCTGGTCGGTGACTCTGTACCCCGGGTTCTGCCCCTTTGGCACGCTCAGGTAGAGGTTTGCAGTTGACAAGTCTCTATGGCGATGTCATGTATTGTGCTTTAGTCTCGTTGGCAGTCGAGGCTCATTAGCATTTATAGGCTCCGACAGTGAGAGAGTCCGTGTTCCTGGAGCCTCTCTCCTAGTCTTTCCTTCCTCAATTAGTAGCCTGATAATCCAGCTATGGGGTTGCTGCTGCCTCTGCCTGGATAGTAAGAGGCTCAAAGAGCTGGCAACTCCCCACTCTATTTCCACTCAGCACAGGGCTCTGGGTAAGGCTCAGTCAGTCAGAGCTGCTAGCATAATCAGGCGGGCTTTCTGCCCACTCAAAGACCTCTGGCTCTGCCACTCTGTCCGGTAACATAGGCGGGCGCCCACTTCCGGGGCGCTTGGAGGAAACTCTCGCTCACTATCTGCGTGCGCAGACCAGGATATTCAGCCAGCAGTCTCATGCTCTGAGTGAAACACCCAACCGCATGGAAAAGTTGCAGCGTTGGAATTGGCTCTCGCTCTGTCCCCGTGCGCGGCTTTTGCAAGGTGCTGGGGCAGCCCGAGATTCCGCTTTGGCCCACACAAAGGCCCCTGACTCTGCCCCTCTGTGCAATAACACGGGCACGCACTGCCGAGGCACTCGGAGGAATCTCTCACTCACTATCTGCGCACACAGACCAGGATATGAGGCCGGCCGCGTTTCCCTCTGAGTGAATCCCCTACCAGCACAGAAAAGTTCCACCATTGGAATTAGTTCTCGCTCCCTCCCTTGCCTGGCTTTCCCAGGGCACTGTGGCTGCCCAGAGATTCCGCTTTTGGCCCACACAAAGGCCTCTGACTCTGCCTCTCTGTGGGGTAACACGGGCACCCACTCCCGGGGCTTTGGAAGAAATCTCTCGCCCACTATCTGCGCGTGCCGACCAGGAGATCGGGTAAAATGGCTGCCCCGCTTGTCTTTCTTGGTCTGGGTTTGGCGCGAGTGTTAGCTTGTATTGCCCGGGTTGCCACAGGAACAGTTTTTCCTCGGCTTTGATCTCAGTGCCACAGCCTGGTTCGGCCGTTTGTGCCGTGGCCTGGATCTATTCACCCCCTTTGCCTGCCTCAGTTTCTATATTCACAGATCCCAGAGAAAGCTGCCCTGTTTAGGTTAGTGAGGAAAGCGGAGCATTTCTTACTCCCTATTTCCTTTGCGGTTTGGTTATATATTTAGCCAATTTTTCGCTCGACCATACCTTTGGGTGTATTGCAAAACATCTGGAGGCTCCAAGGATAGGTTTTTCTGTTTCTGGTTGAAGATCTTGTTGAGTTTTGGGGGAGATTTATCGGTATCTCTTTCTACCCCGCCATTACTCTGACGTCATCTTCTCACTTGCATTTTCTAGATGAAGAGGCTATATAGTTCAGGAAGGCTAGGCTACTTTTTTGAAACCCAGATCTTCCAACTCCTGATCCAGAAGAGAAAGTCAGAGTGAGAGTCAGAGAGTTCAGCCCTCAACACAAAGAAAGATGCAAAACCTTTCCAACAACTAATATATTTGAAAACATTTTTAAACTAAAATTCAGAACAAAAATGCTGGTCTTTATCATAATCCTCAATGGCATCCCCATGACACATTCTCTGGACTATAGTAAAGTTTTATTTTTTTTGTGTGTGTGACAGAGACAGAGAGAGTCTGAGAGAGGAACAGAGAGAAAGGGAGAGAGATGAGAAGCATCAATTCTTCACTGTGGCACCTTAGTTGTTCATTGATTACTTTCTCATATGTGCCTTGACCAAGGGGCTACAGCAGACTGAGTGACCCCTTGCTTGAGCCAGTGACCTTGGGCTCAAGCTGGTGACCTTGGGGTCTCGAACCTGGGTCCTCCATGTCCCAGTACAGTGCTCTATCCACTGTGCCACAGCCTGGTCAGGCAAGGTTCATTCTTTTTTTCTCTTTTTTTTTACAGGGACAGAGAGAGAGAGTCAGAGAGAGGGATAGATAGGGATAGACAGACAGGAATATAGAGAGATGAGAAGCATCAATAATCAGTTTTTTGTTGTGACACCTTAGTTGTTCATTGATTACTTTCTCATATGTGCCTTGACTGGGGGCCTTCAGCAGACCGAGTAACCCCTCCCCTTGCTCAAGCCAGTGACCTTGGGTCCAAGCTGGTGAGCTTTTTTTTTTTTTTTTTTTGCTCAAGCCAGATGAGCTTGAGCTCAAGCTGGTAACCTCGGGGTCTCGAACCTGGTTCCTTTCGCATCCCAGTCCAACACTCTATCCACTGCGCCATCGCCTGGTCAGGCAAGGTTCATTCTTAAGAACAGTGTCTTCCTTGCATCTTTGGCTCTTGGCACAATAGTTTGCAATTATAGGAAGGCAAGTACAAATTAAGTCAGAATTTTCACTGGATTATAAACAGAGCCCTTTTGAATGGTGGTAACTTTTCTTGATTTCCAACAAACTGTTCTGAGCCTTTGCTTAATGGCTGTGACCATTTTCTCTAAAGGCTTCTGTTTATCACCAACATAAACACCACCATCATCCTATCTATCTATCTATCTATCAATCTATCTATCTATCTATCTATCTCCCTACCTACCTATCTGTCATCTATCTATCATCTATTCATTCATTCACTCATTCATTCTTTCATTCACCATTTCCTTGGCAACTACTACATGCCAGACACTGTGTTAAAGGCTAAAGATACAAAGAAAACAAGACAGGCCCTGGCCGGTTGGCTCAGCAGTAGAGTGTCGGCCTGGCGTGCGGGGGACCCGGGTTCGATTTCCGGCCAGGGCACATAGGAGAAGCGCCCATTTGCTTCTCTACCCCCCTTCCTTCTTCTCTGTCTCTCTCTTCCCCTCCTGCAGCCAAGGCTCCATTGGAGCAAAGATGGCCCGGGCGCTGGGGATGGCTCCTTGGCCTCTGCCTCAGGCGCTAGAGTGGCTCTGGTCTCAGCAGAGCGATGCCCCGGAGGGGCAGAGTATCGCCCCCTGGTGGGCAGAGCATCGCCCCTGGTGGGTGTGCCGGGTGGATCCCGGTCGGGCACATGCGGGAGTCTGTCTGACTGTCTCTCCCCATTTCCAGCTTCAGAAAAATACAAACAAAAAAAAATTTAAGAAAACAAGACATAGTGCCTATTTCCCCAGAGCTTAGAATATAGTGTGTGTACTGAAGTGAGGTGCTGAGTAGAGGTGAGGAAGAAAGGAGAGACAGGTAAACATACCAACAATTTAGCACTTGCTATGATAAATCTGAGAACAGGATACTGTGGAAACACAGAAGAAGGTTTTAAGTCAGAATGAGGGGTCAGGGAAGTCGTTTAAGGAAAAGTGGTAATCATCTTGGGGACCATCCTCTGCAAAGACCATCTGCCCTTTTGAATTTATAGGAGAGCTCTTGGTATAAGTTGGAAAGGCCTGTTTCTGTTTCTATACTATGCTATCCCAGAGAAGGAGAACTTTTAATGCAAAAGGGGGAGATCCAGAAAGAATAATAATGAAGCCTGTTGACATCTTTGCCTAAAGTTATATTTAGCTAGGACACAGCCTATCTTAAAGATATCTAATAATTCATTTATAGAGAAGCAAAGAGTTCCAATGAAATTGAGTGACATCACAAAGACAGGCAGCCATTTATTGGGAAAACTTAAACCCGAGTCTGCTGAGCAGCCCTCCCCCCATATGTTTTCCTTTACATTACAAATAGGCTCTTTTGTCTTTGCTTTCTGTGCATACTGACAAGCCAAAAAGAGTTTGGCTTCATATAGTCCTGATACTGTTCAGTTGCATAGCAATCGGGATGCTAAGTTTCCCTTTGATCTTATTTTAATCAAAAACAGAGCAGCGACTGGTTTTATATAAATATAGACAAGGCCTGTCTGATAGGATTTGAAAAATCACTCGCTAAAAGATCCCTCTGCTCCTAAAATATTTCTCTCTCAGGGGCTAGAGTGTTCACCAACAGCATGTAGTGTATGGCACATCATACATTCTTGTGAGAGTCCTGCTACAGGGGGACACAAGACCTTGAGATGGGCTCTGTCTAGGACCTGCTAGGTAGTAAAGTCACCCTGCTTCTTTTTCTTGTAGTGTAAAAGTCAAGCCCTCCCTGGAAGCACATCCTAGAACTATGATTGACACAGCTGTGGGGAAGATTAGTTTTCTTTCTGCAGTTGGGTGATAAGAAGAAAGGAAAACCATTGTGGATAATTTGATGTGAACGAGAGGGAGCTGTGTGGCAGGGAGAACTCTGATAGCCCATGTGATTGCATGGTGAAGTTGGCACTGGGTGGGTAGGGAAGGTGCTGGCAGAGAGTTAACCAAGTGGCGCTGGCTGTCAGTTTATGACATTTGCAGAGTCAGTCAACATACCCCAGCTGTGAAGAACACAATATGGCAGGTACTGTGGGGAGAAGTGTAAAAGGCAGAAGAGAAGATAATTCACAACTATTGAACTCTGCCTTCTGTATGCAGTGAAATACACACACACAATCCTATTACATTCTCCAAACAACATAGAAACTTTTGACTGAACAGGTTCTGGGAAGCTAAGTGACTTAACCAAGTTAAAAGAAAGGTGTACTTAATTTCCAAGGCCAGCTTGTTTCATTCAGTTAGTATTGCCTATCTTTGCCAAATAATAAAAACCACTTGGGGGTGTTTATTGCACATGTAATTCCTAGGCCCCTGGCAAGACTTCAAATCAGAATGTCTACATTAGGTGTCTGAGAATCTTCATTTTTTTTTTTTTTTGTATTTTTTTGAAGCTGGAAACGGGGAGAGACAGTCAGACAGACTCCCGCATGCGCCCGACCGGGATCCACCCAGCAACGCCCACCAGAGGCGATGCTCTGCCCACCAGGGGGCGATGCTCTGCCCCTCCGGGGTGTCGCTCTGCCGTGACCAGAGCCACTCTAGTGCCTGGGGCAGAGGCCAAGGAGCCATCCCCAGCGCCCGGGCCATCTTTGCTCCAATGGAGCCTTGGCTGCGGGAGGGGAAGAGAGAGACAGAGAGGAAGGAATGGGGGGTGAAGAAGCAAATGGGCGCTTCTCCTATGTGCCCTGTCCGGGAATCGAACCCGGGTCCCCCGCACGCCAGGCCAACGCTCTACCGCTGAGCCAACAGGCCAGGGCCGAGAATCTTCATTTTTAATATGCACCCCAGGTAGTTCTTAGGATCAGGTCATTTTGGGAAACCCTGTAATATATCATGCTGCCTTAACAAGTGGCATGAAGTTGAAGAAAAAAGGGGAGGGGTTAGAGAGAGATTAAGAAGATAGAATTGACAGGTCTTGGCTGTAATTACAGGAAAGCAAAGTCTTCAGTCACTGATAAAACATTTTCTGTCCAAAATTCTGTGAGCTGTAAATCCCTGTATTGCAACGAAATCCTATTCTAACCAGGGCAAAAGCAGTGAATGGCCATTCCACCATGTTCCTTTGGGACCAGGAGAGCTTAAACCAGAGCATGCAGTATGCAGGTGTCCTGACTCGGTTGCAGAATGTGTTGGGGACAATTTTCAAAATACTCACAGGTGGAAAGAAATGTAAAAAGGTTTCTGGGAGAGCAACAAACTATCACATCCCTGTTTTTAGAACACAAAAGTTACTTTAATCATTTGGTTGACTTAAAAAATGATGATGATGATGTATTACAATGACATGATTTAAAGAGAGAGTTTCTTGGAGTAAGAAATTATTTCAAAGTTCTAAAAGGTTTTTAAATTGACAAATTTGTGCTTGGGTAAATCCTTTTCCTTTTAGTACAGTGGGTCATTTTTCCTGAGCCCTTGGGTCCTGAGTTACTCAATACTGGTAGGCCAGATAAATGCTAATTTTTTGGCCTTTGGTGAAGATACCACCTATGGTAGGCAGATCAATGGTTCTTCAATGATATCTGCATCCTAATCCTAGGGACTCTGCAGATGTGATTAGGTTAGGGATTGGAAGATTGGAAGATTATCCTGGATTACTCTGGTGGGCCTAGTGTGATCACAGAGTCTTTATAAGGGGAAGGCAAAAGGACCAGAATCAAAAAAGGAAATATTAAAGGCAGATGTCAGAAAGATGTGATTGCTAGAAAGGGGTCATGAGACAAGGAATGTAGGTAGCCTCTAGAAGCTGTTAAAGGCAAGGACATTGATTCTCCCCTAGAACCTCCAGGAGGGATGCAGCTCTGTTGACACTGGTATTTTAGCCTTAGAGAGGGATTTCTGACATCTAGAAGATAAACAAATATGTGTTGTTTTAAGCCACCAGGTTTGTAGTAAGCTGTTAAAACAGAAATAGCAAACCAATACACCTTCTTCAAGTGGCTTTATCTATTATTTCCATTATAGAGTAAGAAGGCTCTGTGGCCAAGTAGGATCCTTAGGAAAAACCAGCACAGGGGGCAGATTAAGACCCAAGTTTAAAGTCTATGGTATTGACTCTGATTTAAAACCATCATTGGTCATAAAACCCTAATTTCCTCCTAGTCTTTGAAATCCACAGAGTTTCTATTCTTTATAATCACCAGTGACAGTGCCCCATTGCATACCTTTTCTATGATCATTTGCTCTCACTTCTCCTGGTGCTACCACTAGGAGTAGTAGCGATCATGGCCAGTTTCAGAGAATCTCCCCCATTGAACCTTTCAGTCTGCAGTCTGCATATCTTATTCTGAGGAAATTAGAATAGATATTTGCTAAAAAATTAAGCCATTAAATGGCATGTATCTCGGTGTCACATTCCAAGGTGTCCCTTTCCAGTGATAACTGACTTCCTTAGATGAGGGCTATGTCTCACAACTCTCTGTACCTCAGAAAAAGTTTATTATTTGTAGTCATGAGCCCAAGGTCTGGTTGTTGTCTGCTACCTGGTTTTACTACTCTCAGAACTGTCCTTTAACTTCACTTCCTCACTCCCAATTTTGGGCTTAGGGAGTGGAGTTAATCCCTTGCTGTAAAGGGGGTTTCACTTGCTCTGCTATACTACAAAGAGTAGCATCTTGTCAATAAATTAGATTTTTTATTTTTTAGTTATTTATTAATTTTTTGTATTTTTCTGAAATTAGAAGCGGGAGGCAGTCAGACAGACTCCCGCATGCACCAGACCGGGATCCTCCCGGCATGCCCGCCAGGGGGTGATGCTCTGCTCATCTGGGGCATTGCTATAATGTGGCCAGAGCCATTCTAGCACCTGAGGCAGGGGCCATGGAGCTGTCCTCAGCGCCTGGGCCAACCTTACTCCAGTGGAGCCTTGGCTGCAGGAGGGGAAGAGAGAGACAGAGAAGAAGGAGAGGCAGAAGGGTGGAGAAGTGGATGGACACTTCTTTTGTGTGCCCTGACTGGGAATTGAACCCAGGACTTCCACACGTGAGACCAATGCTCTACCACTGAGCCAATAGGCCAGGGCCAAATTAAAAGATTTGATCACCCACATATGACCATAAGATTGTTGTGCTATGAAATATGGCATCAAGGCTGACCTGTGGTGGCGCAGTGGATAAAGCGTCGACCTGGAAATGCTGAGGTCGCCAGTTCGAAACCCTGGGCTTGCCTGATCAAGGCACATATGGGAGTTGATGCTTCCAGCTCCTCCCCCTTCTCTCTCTCTGTCTCTCTCCTCTCTCTCTCTCTCCTCTCTAAAATGAATAAATAAAATAAAATTAAAAAATTTAAAAAAAAAGAAATATGGCATCAATTCTTGTCCTAAAGTGTGCTTCATTTAAAAGTCTTGAAAGCTACCTCCTACTCCTACAGACACGAGTAGATGTCATCTGATAGCCAACTGCTGAAAGAAAGAGCAAAGTAGATAAATAGTATGAAACAGTCTAGGAGCCATGCATGCATCCTGAATAACTTGTTTGATACATGGGTGCCTAAATCCAGAAATATATATGGGAATTTCTGCCAAAGGGAAAAGAAGTATGTTCCTGTGTGTATAAGCATAGCAGAAAATGGTTATATAACATAAGGAAAGGAGGTATAATTGGTAGGAAAGGCGGGCGCTTGATATGACAGGTCAGAAATGGCTGTCCTCTGCTTAGTGGTGACATGATCAGGGGGAGATAATCTACAGGCCATACTAATGATAAGGGGAGATGATTGCAAAGTCATGCTGAAATCGAAAGATCTGTGCACACAGGACTTTGCCTCTGTCCGTGGTGCTGAAAAGCACAATCCTAGAACGTAGGATCTAATTAACAAGTGGTTGATCTGGCATCACTACCTTAGACTGTTGCTTGGTGGCCACATCTACAGGCAGCTAGAAGAGATGTAAGTATGCTCTAAATTCTCTCTAAACCCAGACCATGTGCTATTGAAATTTCACGAGGACAACAGGTACAAAGGGACAAAGGAGGAGCTGAGTAGCTAATGGGAGACTACAGAGTCCCATTTCTACTGTTTTGCTACACCACCAGCTCTATTTTTACACCAGCTTTCTATGTCACTAAATTCTACTATAGTAGTATACTCAAACCTAAGAAAAATAAACCTGAAATTTTACTTTTATCCAACAAGACAGATGGAGTATGATGAAATGAAGTCCATAATGGGTGACAATTTTTGTTAGGTTATGAAAAGTTGTGATGGCTCCAGTGCATGAAGCATTTTACAAATTTTTCTCTCCTCTCAAATCTGCATGTAGAATTCTGAGCCACTGCGACCTCCTCTCATGGGGCATGGGGCTGTCAGCAGCCACTGTCCCCAGAAAATTTCTCAAATCACTCCTCAAAAGAACTGTAATTCTTGTCTCCACTTCCTTACCCCTAGAAGATGCTTTCCTTATTTCCAATGCAGTCCTACCTCTTGGAATTGATTTCCACCTTTAAAAAAGTTAGTACAAGCTGCTGAGTCAAGGTCCTGGTAATGCAAATTATGGTGTGGACCAGTGTATCTCTGTATCAGCAGCATTGCAGTCACAGAATTCTTAGAAATGCAGACTGCCAGGCTCCATAGCAGAGAAATGAACCCAAATCTGTATTTAAACAAGATCCCCAGGTAATCTGGCTGTACATTACAGTTGGAGAAGCACTGGTTTAGGCTATCATTGGCTGAATTAGAAAGGCCAGTTTCTAATATCCTACATCTGTTTACCGGGCTTATGCATTCATTCAATAGTTAATGGGCACCTACTCTATATTAGACACTGCCCTAGGTTCTGTAGATAAAAGGTAAGAGAGTACAAGTCCCTTTAATTCTATTCTATTTGCTATGGTATCTGTTCACCACCTAGCCCTCCCCTTTAATCTGATAAGCCTGCCCCTCTCTCACCATCCTCCTTAGGGTGCCTTGCTGTTCTCTATTATCTCCTATATGTGACTTTCTGAGTTGTTTCTGTCAGCTTAGCTGTTGTTCTATTTTGTTTTGCTGTGAATGCCTCTGGATTTTTTTTCTTTCTTTCTTTTTTTTTTAACTTAAGACATCTTTCTGACCATCACTTCCCATTTTATTTATCAAGTTTTCTGAGGCTTTCTGCCCTGTGGCCATGTTCCCTTGTTAAATTTGCCTTTGGAACATAGATTTCTCATTTTAACCATGGGATACATATTATCCTAGCTGCTGCTGAAATCTGGGTCCAGGTTTCTAGAAATTGTAGCTGCCCCTAGAGACTTCCAGGGTCATACCTGAGGGAGCAGTAACCTGCCCTTGCACAGGAAAATAAAAAGCATTATTTTCCCCCTAAGTAAGTAGACTCCTTCTTCTAGAGCTACTTTTTGTCCCTTCCTCAATGTAAATGTTTCTTCTTAATAGCAGAATAGTGAGCCACAACTGGAATAACAAAATGGGTCTATTTCTTAGAAAGTCTGCTAATTTTCCATATTCTTTTTATTCTCTTTTATCACTGACAGAGCTTACTATATGTTTAATTCAACCCCAAATCCAAGTGGTTTAGATTAAGTTGAGAGATCTGGACAGGAACCTACAGGTCTTAATATGGAGTAACTTTTTTTAGGAAGCGAATATCACTTGTGTTTTCTACTTTCTTCAATGAACTAACATTTCACCTTAGATTGGCCCAATTTAAAAGATGTTCTTCCCTCTACATTCATATAGCACTTTACTGTGTTACTATTATCTCATGTGATATACAAAAACTCTGTGAGGACTTAGAGAGGTGTATCATACAAGGATCCATTTCAGACAAGGATATCGTGCTAGGTGGGTTAAGTGAGTTCACCAAGGTGGTGTAGCTTTGATAAAAATTGCTCAAATCTAAACCTTCTCATCCAAGGCCCGTGCTCTCAATACACCCTTAGAGGAGCAGAGAACAGATAATTTTGACGTCTAACAACCCAGAGGCCAAAAATGGACACTGCACAGATCACAGCTTTTTGTTTTGTTTTGTTTTGTTTTTGTCCAATAGGCTTACAGTTTTCCAGAAATTCTCAAAGTGGCTCCCCAGTTGTTACATCTTTTGGATAAAGTATGAGTGGAGTAGATAAAGAGGGATATTATAGGAGAGATCAGAAGATGGCAGCGGAGTAGGCGGATGCACAGACGCCCAGCTCTCAACACCAAACTGGAATACAAATCAATTTAGAAAAAATCAGCATGAAAAATCAACACTGAACTGCAAGAACAGCTCTCAAAAACCAAGGAGCAAAGAGGAAGCCACAATAATCCTGGTAAGGAGTGCCTGAATCTCCTCTGCTTACAGGAAGGGAAGGAGGGGGGTGAGGCTGAGAGCCCAGAGAGGATTTCACAGAGGAAAAAGAGCAGAAACTACTGCTCACAGCCACTTACCTGGCGACCAGGGAGCAAGGTGGGTTGAAAAGACCAGCTTATCTCCCAAGTGGAAAAGACAGGGAGAGGGACAGACTGTGAGGGGCTAAGTATGCAAGAAACGAAATAAAAAAGCTGACTCATTCGTGCTGGAGGCGGCCATAGCTGGGGGAGGGACTGAACCTTTCACAAAACAGAGCTGAAGTGCTTCCGGATCAGAGATCTCCGGACATCTATCCAGCTCCAATCAGCACAACAAGACACAGCTGAAAACAAGAAGTGGGGAGGAGGGGCAGTAACTCAGGTCTCCATGGAGATCTGAGATACACCTCCCCCTACTGAAGCTGAGAAAAAACCCTGCCCCCAGTGAGATTAGTTGGTGGAAGAGACCTTCAGCATCTCAGGTTACACCCACAGCATTCCTGGATACAGTTTCAAGGAAGCCCCCTGCTGAGATCAGTTAACAAGACTATCACCTGTTAAGAAAACAAACAAATCAAGACTTCAAAGCTGCCCAAATCCGAAAGTGGATTACAAATAATAGCTGATACAAACCCACGAAGACCTAAAAATAACACAACGGAAAACTGGAGGCAGACAACACCAAGCCTAGACTCAATCAACTCTACAAATAAAAAAAAAGAAGAAGAAGATGAGAAAACAAAGGAGTGCAATCCAAATGAAACCACAAGAGACACTTTCGAGAGATGAACTGAGTGATATGGAAATAATCAAACTTCCAGATGCGGAGTTCAAAATAATGATTGTAAGGATGCTTAGGGATCTTAGAACAACAATGGAGGGGGAGTTTGAGAACCTAAATAAAGAAATAGCAAGTATAAAAAAGAATCAGTTGGAGACGACAAATACAATATCAGAAATAAAGACCACAATGGAAGGAATTAAAAACAGGATAAATACAGCAGAGGATCGAATCAGCGAGTTAGAAGACAACTGGAATGAAGGCATGAAAGCAGAAAAGAAAAGAGAAAAAAGACTCAAAAAGTCAGAGGAAACTCTTAGAGAGCTCTGTGACAACATGAAGAGAAATAACATCCGCATCATAGGGGTTCCTGAAGAAGAAGAAAAAGAACAAGGGATAGAGACTTTGTTCAATCATATCATAGCTGAAAACTTCCCTAAATTAATGCAAGAGAAACTCTCACAAATCCAAGAAGCACAGAGGACTCCATTAAAGAGAAACCCAAAGAAACCTACACCAAGACACATCATAATTAAAATACCAAAGCTAAGCGATAAAGAGAAAATATTAAAAGCTGCAAGAGAAAAAAAAGTTATCACCTACAAAGGAGCCCCCATAAGGATGACATCTGACTTCTCAACAGAAACACTTGAGGCCAGAAGGGAATGGCAAGAAATATTCAAAGTAATGCAGAACAAGAACCTACAACCAAGACTACTTTATCCAGCAAGGCTATCATTTAAAATTGAAGGAGAAATAAAAAGCTTCCCAGACAAAGAACAACTCAAGGAATTCATTACAACCAAACCAATGCTGCAGGAAATATTAAGGGGCCTGGTGTAAACAGATAAAGTGGGAAAAGAATACAGGAAAAAAAAAAAAAAGGAATACACCTTTAAAGAAGAAAATGGCAATAAACAACTACATATCAATAATAACCTTAAATGTAAATGGATTAAATGATCCAATCAAAAGACATAGGGTAGCTGCGTGGATAAGAAAACAGGACCCGTACATATGTTGTCTACAAGAGACACACCTTAGAACAAAAGACACACACAGATTGAAGGTAAAAGGATGGAAAAAAATGTTTCATGCAAATGGAAATGAAAAAAAAGCTGGGGTAGCAATACTTATATCAGACAAATTGGACTTTAAAACAAAGGATATAGTAAGAGATAAAGAAGGCCACTACATAATGATAAAGGGAGTAATCCAACAGGAAGATATAACTATTATAAATATCTATGCACCTAATATAGGAGCACCCAAATATATAAAACAGACTTTGATGGATTTAAAGGGCGAGATCAACAGCAATACTATAATAGTAGGGGATTTCAATACCCCACTAACATCACTAGATAGATCCTCAAGAAAGAAAATTAACAAAGAAACAACAGACTTATTGGAAACACTAGATCAACTCGATTTAATAGATATCTTCAGAACCTTTCACCCTAAAGCAGCAGAATATACATTCTTTTCAAGTGCTCATGGTACATTCTCTAGGATAGACCACATGTTAGGGCACAAAAGTGCTCTCAACAAATTTAAGAAGACTGAAATCATATCAAGCACTTTCTCCGATCACAACGGCATGAAACTAGAAATGAATCACAGCAGAAAAGCTCAAAAATTCTCAAACACATGGAAACTAAATAGCAGGTTGTTAAATAATGAATGGATTAAGAATGAGATCAAAGAAGAAATAAAGAAATTCCTAGAAACGAATGACAATGAGCATACAACAACTCAAAATTTATGGGACACAGCGAAAGCAGTGCTGAGAGGGAAGTTCATAGCACTACAGGCACACTTTCAGAAGCTAGAAAAAGCTCAAATAAACAACTTAACCCTGCATCTAAAAGAATTAGAAAAAGAACAGCAAGTAAAGCCCAAATGTAGTAGAAGGAAGGAAATAATAAAGATCAGAGCAGAAATAAATGACATAGAGGCTAAAGAAACAATACAGAGGATCAATGAAACTAGAAGCTGGTTCTTTGAAAAGGTAAACAAGATTGATGAACCTTTAAGTAAACTCACCAAGAAAAAGAGAGAGAGGACTCAAATAAATAAAATTAGAAATGAGAGAGGAGAAATAACAACTGACACAACAGAAATACAAAATATTGTAAGAAAATACTATGAAGAACTGTATGCCAAAAAACTAGACAACCTAGATGAAATGGACAAATTCCTTGAAACATACAATCTTCCAAAAATCAATCTGGAAGAATCAGAAAACTTAAACAGACCGATTACACCAAAGGAGATCGAAACAGTTATCAAAAAACTCCCAACAAAGAAAAGTCCGGGGCCCGATGGCTTCACAACGGAATTCTACCAAATATTCAAAGAAGAACTAACTCCTATCCTTCTCAAACTATTTCAAAAAATTCAAGAGGAAGGAAGACTTCCAAACTCCTTTTATGAGGCGAGCATAATTCTGATTCCAAAACCAGGCAAAGACAACACAAAGAAAGAAAATTATAGGCCAATATCTCTGATGAATATAGATGCTAAAATCCTCAACAAAATATTAGCAAACCGGATCCAGCAATATATGGAAAAAATCATACACCATGATCAAGTGGGATTTATTCTGGGGAGGCAAGGCTGGTACAATATTCGTAAATCAATCAATGTGATTCATCACATAAACAAAAAGAAGGAGAAAAACCATATGATAATTTCAATAGATGCAGAAAAAGCATTTGATAAAATCCAGCACCCATTCATGATCAAAACTCTCAGCAAAGTGGGAATACAGGGAACATACCTCAACATGATAAAAGCCATCTATGAGAAACCCACAGCCAACATCATACTCAATGGGAAAAAATTAAAAGCAATACCCTTAAGATCAGGAACAAGGCAGGGGTGCCCCCTTTCACCACTCTTATTTAACATAGTCCTGGAAGTCCTAGCCACAGCAATCAGACAAGAAGAAGAAATAAAAGGCATTCAAGTTGGAAAAGAAGAAGTAAAACTATCATTATTTGCAGATGATATGATATTGTATATAGAAAACCCTAAAGTCTCAGTCAAAAAACTACTGGACCTGATAAATAAATTCAGCAAAGTGGCAGGATATAAAATCAATACTCAGAAATCAGAAGCATTTTTATACACCAACAATGAACAGTCAGAAAGAGAAATTAAGGAAACAATCCCCTTCACAATTACAACCAAAAAAATAAAGTACCTAGGAGTAAACTTAACCAAGGAGACTAAAGACTTGTACTCGGCAAATTACAAAACATTGATAAAAGAAATCAAGGAAGATACAAACAAGTGGAAGCATATACCGTGCTCATGGTTAGGAAGAATAAACATCATTAAAATGTCTATATTACCCAAAGCAATTTATAAATTCAATGCAATACCAATGAAAATACCAATGACATACTTCAAAGATATAGAACACATATTCCAAAAATTTATATGGAACCAAAAAAGGACACGAATAGCCTCAGCAATCTTAAAAAAGAAGAATAAAGTGGGAGGTATCACACTTCCTGATATCAAGTTATACTACAAGGCCATTGTGCTCAAAACAGCCTGGTACTGGCATAAGAACAGGCATATAGATCAATGGAATAGAACAGAGAACCCAGAAATAAACCCACAGTTTTATGGACAACTGATATTTGACAAAGGAGGTAAGGAAATACAATGGAGTAAAGACAGCCTCTTTAACAAATGGTGTTGGGAAAATTGGACAGCTACCTGCAAAAAAATGAAACTAGATCACCAGCTTACACCACTCACAAAAATAAACTCAAAATGGATAAAAGACTTGAATGTAGGCCGTGAAACCATAAGCATCTTAGAAGAAAACATAGGCAGTAAGCTCTCGGACATCTCTCGGAGCAATATATTTGCTGATTTATCTCCACGGGGAAGTGAAATAAAAGACAGGATAAACAAATGGGACTATATCAAACTAAAAAGCTTTTGCACAGCTAAAGACAACAAGAACAGAATAAAAAGACAAACTACACAATGGGAGAACATATTTGACAATACGTCTGATAAGGGGTTAATAACCAAAATTTATAAAGAACTTGCAAAACTCAACACCAGGAAGACAAACAACCCAATCCAGAAATGGGCAAAAGAGATGAATAGACACTTCTCCAAAGAGGACATACAGATGGCCAATAGGCATATGAAAAAATGCTCAACATCACTAATCATTAGAGAAATGCAAATAAAAACCACAATGAGATATCACCTTACACCAGTCAGAATGGCGCTTATCAACAAAACAACACAGAATAAGTGCTGGCGAGGATGTGGAGAAAAGGGAACCCTTCTGCACTGCTGGTGGGAATGCAGACTGGTGCAGCCACTGTGGAAAACAGTATGGAGATTCCTCAAAAAACTGAAAATCGAACTGCCTTTTGACCCAGCTATCCCACTTTTAGGAATATACCCCAAGGACACCATAGAAGGGCTCGAAAAGGAGAAATGCACCCGCATGTTTGTTGCAGCATTGTTCACAATAGCGAAGATCTGGAAACAGCCCAAGTGTCCATCAGAGGACGAGTGGATTAAAAAACTTTGGTACATATATACTATGGAATACTACTCAGCCATAAGAAATGATGACATCGGATCATTTACAATAACATGGATGGACCTTGATAACATTATACGGAGTGAAATAAGTAAATCAGAAAAAAAAACTGAGATGAATCCATACATAGAAGGGACATAAAAATGAGACTCAGAGACATGAACAAGAATGTGATGGCAACAGGGGCGGGGGGGTTGGGGGAGGGGGGATGGGGTGAAGAAGGAGAGAGGGGTTAGGGGAGGGGAGGGGCATAAAGAAAACCAGATAGAAGGTGACAGAAGACAATCTAACTTTGCGGGAGGGGTATACAGCACAATCAAATGTCAAAATAATCTAGAGATATTTTCTCTCAACAAATGTACCCTGATTTATCAATGTCACTGCATTAAATTTAATAAAATAAAAAAAAAAAAAAAAAAAAAAAATGAAAAAAAAAAAAAAAGAGGGATATTATAGTTATTTTTCTCTGCACTTTTAGTTTTAGTTCTGGGAAAAACTAACTCAATTTCTTTCTTTATTTGTCTTCCTTTATCATGATCTGAATATACCAGTTCTTTCCCACTCCTTAACTGAAATGAGGTCTCACAAATGTGATTACCAAAATTTTCTAGGGCTGAGCTACATTTTCAGAGTTACAGAGTCACTGCATACCCTAAATATCTTAGAGAGTCTTCAGTTGAACCCAGAAACTAGCTTGTCCAGCTCCATTGCCATGAGGCATTTGCAAAATGTGGGAGGTCAGAGCAGGACTGTGTTTTGTAGAAGTGAAGAGAAGAACCCCCTGCTTGTATTTGTGCCTGGCATCCAAAGCTGCACTTCCTGTCCCCAGAAGCTCAGAAAAATGCTCATGAAACAGCTTCTTTACCTTCTAGTCAGGGTTCTAGCCCAGTTCAAGGAGTCGGATGAGGGAAGATGCTATTTTATCTATCTATGGCTTGCCATCTCTTCCTTGCTATGACTCTGATACACCAAGTACGAAGACTTTTTCTCACTCTGGACCTGACCAAGTCTCTCCCTATATTCTCTCTCAATTCCTTTCTTTTTCCATCCAAACAAAAAAAGTTAGCTGTGCATTTAAAACCCCCTCCCCCAAAACATGTAGGGGTCAGAGAAATATCATTGCAAGAAACACTCAAACTCCTTGGCACTATGTGGCCTTCCCTTTCTTCTTTTCCTCCTCTTCCCCTTCCCCCATCTGTATGTCTTCTTTGGAAAAAGATATATTCAGATCAAGTTCTCCTGCATATTTTTTAATTGTATTTTTTATTTTTTTGCTTTTGAGTTGTGCGAGTTTTTAAAAAATATATATATTTTGAATGCATTCCTGATTAGATCTATGACTTGCAAATATTTTCTCCCACCGTGTATATTGCCTTTTCAGTTTTTTGATAATTTTCTGTGCTGTGCAGCTCCTCTTTGTTTCAACCAATATTTATTAAGCTTTTATGATGCATCAGAAATTATATCACTATATTTCATTGACTATATATTATCATTGATTAAAGAAAGCACCATTATTTTAGGTTGCACAATGAAAGTAAAAAATATCCACGACAAGGAGTTTAACAAGAGTAGAAAACTACTTTTGTATAATGCTGGGACATCAGGACTACCTTTGAGGGTAAGGAGAAATGAAGGGGAGAAAGCTCACCATGTAGAAAAAAACAGCAGGGAAATTTACAAATCTCAATCTTCATACTGGTTGAAGGGAAGAAAAATCTCTCTGAAAATTTGAACTAAAGCTGAGATTCAGTCAGGACCTTCTGAAATCACCCTACCAGAGAAGTCCAAAAAAGCCCCAAGCAGAGAATTTAATTTAAAAACATCCTGAATTCATCATTCCTTAAGTGAGTGCAAGAAGCAAATGCCAGTGCTTTTTGAAAGAATTCAACCTGTAGCAGTGTTGTCCAATACGGTAGCCACTAGTCACATGTGGCTATTTAAATTTATAACAATGACAATTGAATAAAATTTAAAATTTACTTCTCCAGTTGCATCAGCCACATTTCAAGTGCTCAAGAGCCATATGTCGCTAGGAGTAATTATACTGGATAGAACAGATACAGAACATTTCCATCATCACAAAGTGTTCTTTTGGACACTGCTGACCAACATCAGTAGTAACATGCCATTAACTGACTGCATGTTGTGGCCTGATTTCTGAGTCATAAGAATTTGAGCAAAATGTACCATTCCATAATATAGCATCTGTAAACTGCACTGCGCATTCATTCACCTCAAGTCAAGTCTCCTTCCATCACCATGTACCCCCTTTATCTTCTTCAAGCTCCACCATCCCCTTTCCCTCCCACAATCACCGCACTGTTGTCTGTGCCTAGCTTTTATTTTCTTTGCTTAATCCCTTCACCTTTTTCACCCAGCCCCAACCCACTTCCCTCTGGTAGCTGCAATGTCACCCTGAGAAATTCAACAAAAAAAGAATTTGAGCAAAATGTGTAGATGTGATAAAATACAGTAGAGGTAGTGGAAGAGGGGTGCATGAAAACCTGTCTTTGAGAACTTGGCAGATGTGAGAACCAGGCTGCCTGAGAATCACTTGGGACTAAATCAGGGCATCTAGAAGTTCTAAATCATGGAGAATTCCTCTTTCACCTTCTGAGCTCATAGAGCAGTTGGGAGCTTCTTGGACCAAAAGCTCACTGTGTGTGACTAACTGAAGAATTAGCACAAAATCTCATTATTTGGATGACCTTCCAGGGCTCCTAGTTCTGTGGAAATTAGAGTTGAATGCAGAATGACATGTTCTTGGATATTTTTTCTCATAATATGACTACCTTTGACATTTTGAAATCAAATTCATTTTTATAAAGTTACTGTGCAATCATTACAGGAATGCAATCATTTTCTGAGTCCCAAGAAATGATGGTATCTGTGGGAAATTCCAGAATAAAAAAGTTTCAAAGAGTAAAGTTCCAACTCACTAGAGCTTTCTAAATCTCCTTCCTTTGCTATAACTCAGTGAGGGGTTTTGGCTTTGATGAGAGTTTGGAATATAGAAAGTTTGTGTGAGGAAAATATGGGGAGCTATAGTCCAGTAGTCCCCAACCTTTTTGGGCCACGGACCGGTTTAATGTCAGAAAATATTTTCATGGACTGGCCTTTAGGGCGGGATGGAAAAACTCACAAAATAAAATTATGCGACCGGTGTAAAAACTGTGGTATTTTAAAATATAATTGTCGAACTTATGAGACAAGTGTCAAGAGTGAGTCTTAGACGCATGTAACAGAGGAAATCTGGTCATTTTTTTAAAATAAAACATTGTTCAGACTTAAATATAAATAAAACAGAAATAATGTAAGTTATTAATTCTTTCTCTGCGGACCGGTACCAGTCTGCTGCCTGGGGGTTGGGGACCACTGCTATAGTAGACCTAAAAAATGGCCTGTTTCTCTCCTGGTTCAATCTATTACCTTATACAGAAAAACTCTAATTATTAACACATTTCTTCTTCTTCAGTTCATAATAAGGGATAATTGCAATATGGTTGCCATTACAAAGTGTGATTTAATGAAAGAATTGCTTCATATAATACTAAATAGTCTCTAGAGCCGTGATGGCGAACCTTTTTATAAAAACCACCCACTTTTGCAGTGCTGGTCAACCTGGTCCCTCCCGCCCACTAGTGGGTGTTCCTGATTTCATGGTGGGCCAATCGCAGTGCCGTTTGGTTGCTCTGCTACCACCCACCATGAAAACTGGACCGCCCACTAGTGGGTGGGAGGGACCAGGTTGACCAGCACTGCAAAAGTGGGCGGTTTTTATAAAAAGGTTCGTCATCACGGGCATGGAATGTAATAAAGCATTGAAACAGAAGGGGTGTGTGTGTGCACGTGTGTGTAGGGAGAGGGTGCAGAGGGAGAGCAGTTGAAAAATCTATGGAAAAATTATGGAAGGAGACTTGGCATTCATTAAGTGCCTATTATGTGCCAGTTCTGTGCTAGGTGCTTGCACACATTGTTCACATTATTTCATGCAGCTCTATGAAGCAGATTATTATCTTCATCTTATTAATGAGGAAACTAGAACTTAGAGAGGCTAAGTGCTGTGCCCAAGCTTACTCAGTGTCCTTTTGCCAATAGGATGTTCCTGTCAACATGGGGGACTTGTCAATGATCCCACAATAAAAATCCAATGGTAAATTATAAGTTCTCATCTTTGTTGATCTATTAGTAGCAATGGACACAGCCAATCACTTTTCCTCAACAGACTTTCTATACTTGGCTTTTAGTACATAGTATTCTCTTGGTTTCCTTCCAATACCACTATACATATATCCCCAGACTCCTTTGATTGGTTCTCCTCTTCTTGAGCTCCTAGTAAAGAGTGCCTTAAAACTGGATCCTTGAGCAACTTCTCTTCTCCAGCCATGCTCACGTCCTAGGTCAGGTATTACCAGCCCCAGCACTATTGACGTTTTAGGCCAGATATCTCTTTGTCGTGGTGGGACAATCTTGTGCATTATAGAATGTTTAGCAGTCTCCCTCTACCCACTAGAGGCCGGTAGCACCCACTTCAGTTGCCCCCAGCTGAGAACCATTGCCTTAGGCGAGCTCATCTATTTTTATGACTTTAAAAACCACCAGTAAGCCAAATATTTCCAACTTTACATCTTGAGTTCAGACCTTTCTCCTGCCTACCCGACCTCTCCATTTGGGTGTCTAATACATAGTGTCTATTTGAGTCTTCTATCTCAAAACTGTTCCTCCTGTAGTGCTCTCCATCTCAGTTCATGGCACTCCCCCCCCCCACTTTCCAGTTGCTAAGGCAAGACTTCTTTCTCCCACATCCCAGATTCAATCCTTTAAGAAATCTTGTTCATTTTATTTTTTTAAAAAAAATCTATCTATCTATCTATCTATCTATCTATCTATCTATCTATCTATCTCCATAATTAAATTCCATTTCATCACCTGCGCTACTACCTCCCTGGTTCATGCCACCATCTCTTGCCTTAATTATTGTAATAGCTTCTTAACTGGTATCTTTGCTTCTCTCCTTGTCCTCCTATAATTTCATTCACCTCTTGCTTCTACCCTTACTCTGTCATAAAAACCTATTCTAATGTAAAGAGTTATCTTCTTAAGGCACACATGAAATCTTTATGAAAACTGGCCTCAGGCTAAGGCTAGGCCCTAAAATTTGTTTCAAAAATGTCAAAGAAACAGTATAAGACAGATTATGTTCTATGACTACTATTAGCAAGTTTTAAAAATTATTTATTTATTTATTTTTAATATTAAGTGAGAGGCGAGGAGGCAGGGGCAGACTCTAGCATGCGCTCCAATCAGAATCCCCCCCCCACTTCCCACCCCTCGGCAAGCCCCCTATGGAGCAGTGCTCTGTCCAGCTGGGGCCTCTGCTCCTTGCTGGGAAACCGAGCCATTTTAGTGTCTGAGGCGAGGCCATGGAGCCATCCTCTGTGCCCGGGGCCAGCTTGCTTAAAGGATTTGAGCCATGGCTGTGGGAGAAGATAGAAAAAGAGGAGAAAGCAAGATTGAGAGAGAGAGAGAGAGAGAGAGAGAGAGAGAGAGAGGAGGGGTGGAGAAGCAGACGGCCACTTCTGTGTGCCCTGACCAGAAATCAAACCTGGGACTTCCACATACCAGGCTGATACTACCACTGAGCCAACCGGCCAGGGCCTATTAAGTTTAAAATTGATTTTTTTAAATTTAAAAACCTTATTGAATTTATTGGGGTGACATTGTTTAATAAAATTATACAGGCTTCAAGTATACAATTTTTTTTTTCAGAGAGAGAGAGGGATAGACAGGGACAGACAGACAGGAACAAAGAGAGATGAGAAGCATCAATCATTAGTTTTTCATTGCACGTTGCAACACCTTAGTTGTTCATTGATTGCTTTCTCATATGTGCCTTGACCGTGGGCCTTCAGCAGACCGAGTAATCCCTTGCTGGAGCCAGCAACCTTGGGTTCAAGCTGGTGGGGTTTTTGCTCAAACCAGATGAGCACGTGCTAAATCTGGCAACCTCGGGGTCTCAAACCTGGGTCCTCTGCATCCCAGTCCAATGCTCTATCCATTGTGCCACCACCTGATCAGGCAAGTACACAATTTTATAATACATACTTTATTGTGTTGTGTGTTTACCACCTCAAGTCAAGCCTCCCTCCATCATAAAATTGACTTTAAAAACTACATCTCTTATTTTTAAAAATTCACTAATCTAACTAACTCATGAAAAGTAAATAAATAATAATAGAAATGGAACACAACTTAGAACTAGATTACAATGAAGATACTAAATATCAGAATTTGTATGATATGGTTAAAGTGATCCTTAAATAGAAATTTATATTAGTAATGGAGAAAGGCAAAAAACCGATAAACCAAATGTTTGATTTAAATTTAAAAAATAATAGAATAAGCCACAGGAAAGTAGGAGGGAAAAGATTTGCAGATGATTTTTGTTCAACCTGTATGCCCCCACCCCCATCTATCTAGAACCTCTGTTTTGTAACATTATTTTTAAAGAGTGCAGAGGATTCCATTATGTAGATTATTCTGTTGTTCATATTACCATCTATCTATGCTGAACATTTCATTTATAAATATAAAATCTATGATGATTTCCATAATTATAACTTTTTAAAAAATAGAACTATAAGGTTAAAATAAGTTGTACTTGCTTAAGGTCTTAGATATATTTGGAATTGCTATGATTAACTTATTGACCTCAATTACTGTTGAAAATTATACTACAACCCTTGGTGTATTTAATGACAACCAACTCCACTTATTTTTTATCTTGCACTTTGTTCTATATAACAATATTTTCACTGCCAACAGGCACATTCATCCTTTAGCGAGTGGAAGCATATTTAATAATCTCCTGAACTTTGCAAACTCTGAGTATCTATTAACTGAATTAATGTTTAGAAGATATGAATGCCAAGATTGGCAAATGTTTTGCCAAAGCTTTATTTATAGGAAACCTAGATTAGAAAAAGTGCTGCATTTTGGATCAGTTCCCTGGATAGAGATGTCAGGACCAGTAAAGAAAGTAAGTAATCAAACTTACTTATTATCACAATCCAATTTGGCTAAACTTCAGCCAGTAAAGCAATTCTAGGTGCAGTTAAACCTGGGTCCCCAGTTAAGAAGCCAGTAATATTCAATAACTTCATAATCTTTATTTGCTCATCTCCATTCCCAAGGTGAACATTTCAGATTGGATAAATATGATTACTTCTACTTTCAGCCTACTCTGAGAGTCAATTTTGTTGTTCTTGAGCATGGCAATACCTTAAGACTAGAATGAAGGTTAGAGGAAAGGAAGGTGAAGGTAAAGCAATATACTTTCTGAATTCATGTGAACAACCGAAGTTGAAAGCATCCCTAGCTACATGTTAAGAGAGAATATTGAAAGACCAACAGGTACGTGAAAAGAGGCTCTACATCACTAATCATCATGGAAACGCAAACTAAAATCACAATGAGATATCACCTCACACCTATTAGAAAAGCTATTATCAAAAAGACAAGATATGGAAGCAACCCAAGTGCCCATCAATAGACAAGTAGGTAAAAAAGTAGTGGCACATATATACAATGGATTATTACTGAGCTATAGAAAGAGCAAAATCTTACCATTTGTGACAACATGGATGTACATAGAGGGTATTATACTAAAGAAAGTAAATCAGACAGAGAAAGACAAATACCATATGATTTCACTTACATGTGGAATCTAAAGAACAAAATAAATGAACAAACAAAATAGAAAATGATTCGTACATTCAGAGAACAGACTCCTGGTTGCTAGAGGAGAGGATTGAGGGCTAGATGAAAAAGGTAAAGGGATTAACAAGTATAAATTGGTAATTACAAAACAGTCACAGGGATGTAAAGTACAGCATAGAGAATATAGTCAATGATACTGTAATGACTATGCATTGTGCCAGGTGAGTACTGGAAATATGGGGGGATCACTTTGTAGAGGATATGACTGTCTAACCACTCTGCAATACATCTGAAACTAACACAAAATAATAGTGAATGTAAACTGCAATTGAAAAATAGAATTTAGAATACATGTGTTAATAAAAAGACAAGAGATAACAAGTGCTGGTATGGAGAATAGGGAACCCTTGGGCACTGTTGGTGGGAATATAAGTTGGTGCAGCCACTATGGAAAATGATAGGAAGGACCCTTAAAAATAAATAGAACTACCATATGACCCAGCAATTTTACTGCTGGGAATATATCCAACGGAAACAAAAACACTAACTCAAACAATATCAGCATCCTCATGTTTATAACAGCCTTATTTATAATAGCCAATACATGGAAACAACTTAAGTGTCCATAATAAATGAGGAAATCCTATCATTTGTGACAACATGGATGGACCTTGATGGCATTATGCTAAGTGAAATAAGTTAGAGAAAGGTAAATATAAATAGAACCTTAAAAAAAAACCAAACAAACCCTGAACAAAAACTCATAGCAGAAGACATCAGATTACTACAGGCAGTGGTTAGGGAAAGAGGGAATTGGAGAAAGATGGCCAAAAGGTATACACTTCCAATTATAAAATAAATAAGTACTAGGCATATAATGTACAATGTGATGACTATAGCTACTACTGCTGCATGGTATATAGGAAAGTCGTTAAGAGAGTAAATTCTAAGACCTGTCAAGGAGTAAATTTTTTCTTTCTCTTATTTTCTTTTTATTGTCTCTATATGGAAGATAGATGTTGGCTGAAACTATTGTGGATAGTCATTTCACAGAGCTGTGTATGCCTTAAATTCATATAGTGATGTATGTCCATTATTTCTTAATACAACTGGAAAACAAAAGGAGAGACTGTTTCTTGGTTTTATATCATTACTTCATAAACTGAAATAATTCTAGGTGGAAAATGAAGGGAATGAGCACCATTTCTACCAGCTGATTTGATTACTGGTCCTCGAATTACTTAGCTCCCATCACAAATGGAAGGTTCTGAACTTCGTCAAACTGCCCTAACAGTATTAAGATTACTCAAGCTAGAATTTGGAGAGAAATCTTAATTTCCCCTTTTTCCCTTCTCCCCTTTCCCATCTGATACCGTGGCAATCACTATTTCCTGCCAAAGGTATTATTGCCTTTGGCCTCCAAATGACCCTTTGGTCTCTTGCCCTCAACATCACTGCACTTCAGGGCCTCATTGTCTCTTGTCTGGACACCACAGTAGCACCTTAACTGTTTCTTTTTCCCTCATTCAACTCCAGGGAACTAGATGAACCATTAGAAATACAAGTATAAACATATCTTTCTTCTCTCATGACCCAGTATGGGTGCCCTGTGGATTTTCTTTTCCCTTTTTCTTTAGTTTAAAAAATATCTCTCCAATTATGCAATGATACCAGGCTTCCCCATGATATTCTGAGAGTCCAGAGAATAGACACATTCATCTTTGCACCTCCAGAACCTAGGTTAACAGACAGCAGGTCTTGAATGGAGATTTATACGTGACTGATCACATATTTAACATAGTTAAGAAAGCTGTTACTTAAAAGACATTTAGCAAATAGCTGTCACTTTTAAAGAGTAAATGGTTTAAATATTTAAAATTGAGTTGGCTTGGAAAATTCAGGTTTTTCTCCTTGATGATAATTTTTTTAAAGATTTTATTTATTCATTAGAGAGAGGGGAGAGAGAGAGAGAGAGAGAGAGAGAGAGAAAGAGAGAGAGAGAAGTGGGGAGGAGCAGGAAGCATCAACTCCCATATGTGCCTTGACCAGGCAAGCCCAGGGTTTTGAACCGGCAACCTCAGCATTTCCAGGCTGACACTTTATCCACTGCGCCACCACAGGTCAGGTGATGATAATTTTTAAAATGTGGATTATGAAGGATATCTTGACATATTGTAGGCGATCTAAGATTTGTTGGATGAATGAGTGAATGGAGAAATGAAAGAATCAATCCTATGGAATAAGGACAGGCACTAGTATTTCCACTTGACTAATGAAGAAAGTGAGGCTCAGAGAGGTTGGTACTAAGCTCAGGGCACGCCCAGAGAGGTTCCATCACCCCGAAGTAGGTGGCAGAGCCAGCAAGCACCAGTTGACTGCCTGCCATGCCAGCTGTGCAGAAGTCCTTTCTTCCTAGAACAAAATGGAAACCAGCTAGGCAAACATGGAAACCTACTTTACTGTCTGTGGCTTTGGTTAGAGATAGAGTTGCATGGTCTGGATCCTGGGACAATAGCCGCTAGGATAGTTGAGCCCAGGTGAAAAATTGACTCACGAAAAGCAGCAGGTTTTGACAAGTTGTGCCACTTTAGCTTATCACAATAGCATGAAAGGGAATCATATCAAACCGCCTCCTAGAATTCCACACTCCATTAATATTTTTACTGATTGATTGAATTTATTGGGGTAATGCTGGCTAATAAAATTATAGAGGTTTCAGGTGTACAATAATATTAAATCACTCAATGATTCGAACTCTCCAGTCCAATTATCTTTATAACCCTGATTGATGGTCCTCACTCAGACTCCTCTCATACATAAACAACAATTATACACAGAATCCACTGTTGCCATGGAATAGATGCAGGCCATACAATGCAAAAGTGCAGAAGTAAAAGCTTTCAGGAGAGTGTGAATGACACTACTAAGAACCCAAGAGAAATGATAGCCAAGGGCTGACTTCCTATTAAGGGAGCACCTGGTGTTTATCTCTGCTCCCTCCCTGCTATACGTGTCTTTGCAGAACTTGCTTTTCTTTATAAGTAAAGCTTCTGTGGGGAGCGGAAAAGGTGGGTTCTATAACTATAGCTTTCTGGTAACACAATTCCCTCTCCTTCTGTCTTTAGACCTGGGTTGGTAAAAGTTTCCTGCTATTGTCAGTTTCTGGGCACTTTCCCATCTCTTGTTTTACATCTCTAATAGTCCTTCATTAAATGCTCTGCCAGAATCCTGATCGATGCAGAGCGGAGAACAATTTCTCAAGTTTTTCTCTTAAGAGAGCAGGTTGTTAGCTCTGTCCTAGAAAGATGGGGGATGAAAACACACTACCAGGGTAGTATTTGAAGATGGTGTGGACTAGATTCCTTAGCGATAGAGACTGTGTTGTCATTCTCTAAGCCAATTTTTGCATGAGGGTATAGCAACCTGATGTGTCTTACTTTTCAAGATTTATCAGAAGATATTGCACATAGGCAATAGTTCATGAGTGAATTGACAAATAGAGGAGTTTGGAATTAGATTTATGTTACAGTATACTGCAGGGTCATTTGGATGCAGCACAAGAAGGGAAGTTAGGAAAACTGGCTTTATTCTCAGCTCCAAGCTGAAGTTCAAGTCCCTTGCCTTTCATTTCTGACTGCGGGACCTGGGGCAAGTGGCTTAATCCTGCTGAATTCGTTTCCTCACCTCCAACCAGAGGTACAAAAGTACCAATTCCATAAGGCTTGGGAAAAGAGTAAATGCGATCTTGTAGGTAAAATGCTAAACAGAAGTGCCAAGAACTTGGTAAGTCTTCACATTTTTTTACTACAAAGTAAGTTATGCAAAACCATGGGGGTGCAAAGACCATCTACTGGTGCACGAGTTTTCTAGTGCTGTGTCACAAATGACCACAACATAGTGACTTAAAGAACTCACATTCATTATCTCAGTTTCTGTGCATCAAGAGTCCAGACACAGCTTGGTTCTGCTCAGGATCTCACGGGGCTGGACCCTGTTGGCTGGGCTGCACTGTCACCTGGAGACTTGACTGGGAAAGGAACTGCTTTTAAGCATCCTCAGGTTTTTGGCAAATTTGTGCCTTTGAGATTCATGGCAGCTTTTTACTTAAAAGCCAGCAACAGAAAGATGGGGTCTTTGCTGCTTGAAATTTCTGACTTAGAGAAGTTGTAGGTACTCTTTTAAATGGCTTACCTGATTTGGTTAAACCACCAGGATAATTTCCCTTTTGAGTAATTCAGTGTCAACTATCAGGGATCTTAATTACATCTTCACCTGTGCCATATACTATAACATAATCTCAAGAAGGACATCCTGTCACTTTTGCTATACTTATTGGTTAGAAGGTCATAGCTTCTGCTAATACTCAAGGGGAGGGAGATACACAAAGACATGGATACTAGAGGGTGGAAATCATCACCCCCTAGTCTGTGCACAACTAGGGCAAAGAAAGAAAATATCAGCACTTCCATTTATAGTTATTTTTATCATATCTTTTAAAAATTCTACTATTGCATTCAACTTAAAGTATACACACTGTATTAATACAATAGTAAAGGTGTATAATTAATAAAATATGCATATGTTGAAGGTGCTTTTGATAGGAATGTGTAATCAAAATATTGTAAACCATTCCAAACAACTGTTCTTTTCCCTTTCTCTTCCCACCTTTGCTAATTATCTGTGATAGCTTATGCAAATTACTTAATTATATCTCAGTTTCTTCATCTGCAAATGGGAATAGTAATTCCTGCCCTGTCTACCTCTGAGATGAGGCTGTGAAGAGAAAATGTTGGAAAACATTTGGAAATAGATACAGTACGTACAAAGTAGGCAGAAAAGCAAAAGAGAGTTTCTATCATGTCTGATTTCAGATTTTAAAAAGCAAGAAAGAATTATTTAAGGTGCCGTCTCCTTTTTGCCTATATAAAACTTTTTTCACATATATGCAAGATGCTTCCAAAAGATTTAAAATACTATAGATCTCTCCAGGATTTTATAACAAGCTCACTAAAACCCTTGAGTTCCTGTTTCCTGACTGTTCACTGCAAGGGCAACTTCACCTGAAATGTGATGAGGGATATTAAGTTGCAGGAATGTCCTTAGCATTTCTCCTCTTCTCCCATCCTTCAACCACAGGGAATGATGGGTAAACAAATCTTCCATTTTGTTTTTCTCTTGCCTTGTGGACAGCAATTGCACCTGATTGGCCACAGAGCCACACATCAGAACAGTAGATCTAAGGAAGAGAGTGTGGCTTGATAGAAGAAGCCTTCTGAAGGTATCAGATGGATTTTTGAGTCAACCAGACCTGGGCTTCAAGCTCTGTCCTTAGAGATCTGTGTGTTTCTAGGGACTTATTCAACTTTCTAAGTTTCACTTTCCTTCTCTGTCAACGTTGCAATTTTGTTGTGTTTGTTAGAGGGGATGGAATGTGGGAAAGCACCCACCATTGTTTCTGGCACACAATAGAAGCACAGTAATGGCTTAATGCTTTTTTCCCTTTTTTAGGTCCAGATTCAAGACTTGGTCTGGCTTCTGATGAGCCAGGTGGTCCAGGCCAAGTCATTTCTCCTCTCTGGGTTTCTATCACATGATTCTAAAAAGTCCCAGGCTTCAAAATTCCAGCTCTGCTATACAAGGTTCCACGGGAACCGGAAAAACACATGTAGGCCTCCCCTTGTTCTCTTCCTCACTTTAGACTCTAGAGCATCATTCCTAGATCACTTAGTTTTTTAAAAATAGCTGATGCAAGCATTGCTCACATGCTTTGCAAAGAAGATAGATCTGCTTCTTTGTATAACAAACACTGTGTAGCGTGGGTTGTAATTGTAGAATGAACAATGCAGAAATGTGGTATATGGTAGTCATTCTGGAAAACTAATGAAAGCATAGAAGGACAGTGGCCTTCTCTGTTTGTTTGAATTCATGTCACTAAGCAATTGCTATATTGCCAGGTTACTATGAGCCAAAGTAGATACTGGAATTTAAGGGGAGATAAACCAATTGATTTGAAGTCTATATCCTACCTTTGTATAATGTCACTATTTTTATAGGATATACTTACTTATCACCAGGAAAACTCACTGGGATTTTTTAAAATAGCTATTTCAATTCTGAATTTCTAAATAGAAACTAAAATGTTCTCAGCAAATATAAAAAAATTTGCATGTATATTAAAAATTGTGTCTATTTTAAAGTTGTGTTTTCTTTTTCCTTGCTACAAAAGTAACACATTGTTTTTTTATATTTTAGAGAGACAGAGAGAGAAAGGGGGGAGAGAGGGAGAAAGGAAGTGAGAGAGGGAGGCAGGGAGGAAGAGAGAGAGAGAGAGAGAAGCAAGAAGCATTCATTTATTGTTCCACTTAGTGGTGCATTCATTGATTGCTTTCCATATGTGCCCTGACGGAATTGAACCCATAACTTTGGTGTTCTGGGATGATACTCTAACCAACTGACCTAACAAACCAGGGTCCAAAAGTAACATATTCTTTAGTTAGAAAATTAAAAAGCAATTCTAAAAAATAAATATTATTTAGCCATTGAAAATGTGTTGACATCATTTTGATGTGTTTCTTTTTAGTCACATACACATGTGCACTTGCATGTGTGTTTAAACATGTGTATACACATACACATCATCCATTTATTGACAACATTACATTTATGGCCCAGCCTAGCTCTCTCTTTGAGTCACACACATATAGGCAATGGTCAGGTTGTCCAGATGTCCTGGTTTCCTCAAGACTGATGGTTTCCTGGGATGTTGGACTTCCAGTGCTAAAAACTGAGATAATCCTGGGTCAACTGCCTATTGAATGACCCATCCACACCTTAATCTTAGCAAGTACAAAACTGAACTCAACTCATCATTTCTAGCCCCAAACTCCTGCTACTTCAATGGTCTGATGTTAAGAAATGGTGTTATTTTCCATCCATGTGACCAAGAGAGTAGTTAGGAACTAATTCTTCTTCCTCTCTTTCTATCCAATAGCCAATCTGGTACCAAGTTCTGGTCATCCCTGTCTGGGCAGTAATTCTTACCTGGATTACTGCTATGACTTTTAACCAGAACATACCCCATTCTATACAAATTCCACAAAATAGGCAGAGTACTGATTCCAAAAATTCAAATATGACCATGTTACTCCACTGCAAAGAACCCCTCAGTGTCCCCCTCATTGCTCTCAGGATAAAAATCTAAACTTTAAGGTTCTGTTTAACTCAGTGGTTTTATAGCCATCTCTATATCCTGCCCTGGGGCCTATTAATTCACAAACTTCAGTCCCTTTTTACAAACCTTTCAGGTCCTTGGTTAGATGATAGGCTCTCTCAGAAAGCTTCCTCCAAAGCCGATAAATATTTTATGCTCTTTATGATAAGTTTATGTAACTTACACATCAGCAGAATTTTGAAGAGTAGTTGGCTAAAAAAGTCCTTAGAAACTTACTAGGAGATCTTATATCAATCAGACTGTTTGTTGTCTCCTCAAAACCCATAAGGAGCATTCAACAAGGAACTAAATCTTCTCAGCCTGTTTAGTTAAGCAGTGTTTTTCCACCCTGGGTGCACATAAGAATTGCTTTGGGAGCTTTTCAAAATTTCTGATGCTTTGGCCTCATTTGGCCAGAAATCTGGACTTTATTCATCTGAGGTGGGATCTAGGAATCAATAATTTTTAAAGCTCCCCAGCATGTACCCAAGGTTGAGAACTCTATCTTAGTTACACCACTGTAGGGCCACCTGGTATTTACATAGCTATGTTTTTGCCCATCCTAAGATAACATGGCTTCCTCAGCTATTGTTAATCACAAATAACCCAATCCTCTACCAGGAGAAGCATTCCTTCTTGTTCGGGGTAGGCCAGGGTTAACAGCACAATAGAGTGATAATGTGATCTCCATGTTTCTGAATTCTGCTTTTATTTCTCACTTGGACCAAACTCAGGAGGGGCTTCAATGAATTTTCATCCTTCCATCCCAACAGAGAGGGAGAGATTAAAGATATATTTAATAAGAGGAGATCTAAACTGGGGGTGATTCTGTCCCCTAGAGGACATTTGGCAATGTCTGGAGACATTTTGGATTGTCACACCAGGGGTGCATTCCTGGCATCTAGTTGGTGCATGCCAAGGGTGCTGCTAAATTTCCTATAATGCACAGGTCAGTCCCTTACAGCAATGAAGTACCTGGCCCACATATCGGTAGTGTTGAAGTTGAGAAGCCCCGATTGAGAGAAGGAACAATCCCAAAGTTTCCTTTCAGCTTTAAAATACTTGTATCAATGACTAGCTGTTGAAGAACCTTTGAAAACTACGAGGAACTTAGTGAAGTGGGAAGATAAATAAGTTAGATTTAGAAAGAAGGAAACAATAAGGCAGATATAGAGAATTTTTAAGGTATAGATGGGTAAATCGAGGGACTCAGGTTGTTGAGGTTTTCTCTTGACTAATTCTTCAATATCAGTGATTTCCTAAATGTGCACCTGGCATTGGAATCCACTGGAAAGTTGTGAGAAAGGCAAATTCTTGGTCCCTACCCAGACCCACTGAATCAGAAACTCTAGGGCTAGGGCCCAGAAATCTGTTTTTTAACAAGCCCTCCTGGAGATCTGATATCTTTTCAAATTTGCAAACACTGTTCTAGATTGACATTGACCTGTCAAAAGGTTTATTATGATTTGGTAGATTAGATGCTTTCAGGGGTCAGTTTCATTTTGGGGAGTCACAGGGGTAAGTAGATTGTAAAAGAGTTTATGAAGAGGGCTAGCTGGTCTGCAGAAGACATGAGTTGGAGGTAATGCTTCCTGACAGGTCCATTTAGTGATTTTACTCTTTCATGAGCTACCTGCCATAAACTGTTTTAAATAACAGTGCAACCAGGCATGCTGGGTGGTCAATGACAATAACATTTGGGTAGACATTTAATTACTAAGAAAAAGGGATGCAGGAAAAAGAGACAAGTCAATTACAGAAAAGGTTCTGCAAATCAGAACATAGAAGATGGCCCTTTCCTTCTTCACCACTCTGAGACCTAACTGAATCCTGCTTATCTTACTCACCCCACCTCCCACTCCTGATTTCTTTTCATTGAAAATCTCACAGCTTAAAGGTAAACTAGGATCTATCATTTTTAGTACTAGACTAAGTCCTTGCCATTTCAGAGATGGATTGAAGGAAGCAATGTATCCGACCATGAAACATGCCAGGGAAATGAAAGAGACCTGACATTTGAACACTCTACAAAGCTGCTTTCCTCCTCTTTTTTTTTCCGAGGGCATTTAGGCCCTTTTACCCTCCAAAAGCTATTCTGTGAGAACCACTTGAGGCCAAAATATTGCTTCTTTTTTGTGTGTGATTTTTTTTTTGTTCCAGCTCTTTATTCCTGAAGAAGTCGCTTTCCCTGTTGGTTTCCTCCTCATCCAGACTCTTCTCTTCCACTCTTTCCCTCCAGGGCTGGTGGAGGGAAAGATATGTTACAATTTGAGGGGAAAAATTGTTAGGGGAGGGTATAATGACAAATGGGTTTCAGTGGGGCTGTTCTCCAAGACACTGACAATAAGGAAAAACATTTCCATAATGAGTTGAGACTTGCCTTGAATGAAAGAAGGTGTTCCAGGTCAAAAGTGATATGAAGGCAATAATCAATTAATCAGTGATGCCAATATATGTGAGTGGATAAGAGGAATTATTTATTTATTTTTGGATCCTTTAAAAGGGCAGACTAAATAGCAGAAACTACCAGAAGGTCTTCCATAGGATCTAGCTAATGTACATATGGGCATGCAAGTATATTAACCCATCTATCAGTCCACTCATGAAGCAGATACTTATTAAGCATCTATTCTAGGCCAAGCACTATTTTAGGGTTTGTGGATGCAGGGTTAGACAGACCAGTTCCTTTCTTTTGGATCTTGGTACTTGCATTTCAGTACAGAAGATCAATAAACATGTAAAAAGACAAAAACATGGTGATAACATGATGGCAAATGCCACGAGGGAGATTATAATAGGGTGACGAGATGGAGAGTAACTGGAGGAATGTATGTATGAACAATGAGATCTGGAAGGCATCCCTGAGTGACTGAGTTTTGAGCTGACACTTCAAGGTTAAGAACTTGCCAGTCATTCAGAGATAGAGATGGGGGCTGAGTGGGACCAAGAGTAATTTTAGGCATACAGTCAGGCTCTAGCAGTGGGAACTCAAGAGGCTATTTGAGGCTATTAAGAAAAATTATCCATAGCATGGCAATAAGTCCAATAGAGTGATGGCAAGTCCTCTCACTGGCATACTGAAGCTGTGTTTAATGGGCCCACCCAAAGGTGATTTATTTTCCTACAAGAATATACCATTGGTTGATATTGCTATTTAGTATAAATATTTATGAATTAAGAGCTCAGACTCTGTGATGCTACATATGTTAAACTTGTACATGATGTAATGATTTCTATCTGATACAGCAAAGATAATCCTGAAATTTATGATTTACTAAATAGCAGAAACTACCATGCCAAGAAGGACATGAACCAATTTTGTCTCTAGAAATCCTAGTCTTGTTTAAAGAAAAAGACTATGTAAATCTGAAATGCTGTTGGAGAACAGTCTCATCATCTGTTGGTTTCCTCATTAATGAGTAAGTTGAAAGAAATCTTTGGCATGTGTTCATTTGATAGTTGAATGAGAGTCATGCTTTTAACTTCTTCAAAGTTAGAGTCTATATCAAGACTCACCATGGCTCAGCTTAGCGGTCTGGGTCCTAGAGATCAGCTTTAATGAGTCCACAAAGCCCTAACACTGTATGCATTTTCAAAAGCAAGTATCCTATTACCTTAATCAGATTCTCACAAGGGTCTTTGTGTCAAACTGCTGACCAGAGTAGAATCTCTCAAGACTCTTTATGCACCCTTGATTTTCTGTGCTCACCAAGTAACATTCTGATTGCTAATTCTGCTTCATAAGTATTTAGGTATTAGGAAAGGCAAACTGTATATAGAGCATGAGTATTATAGTTTCCATTGATTTATTAACATTTTTGTCATTGAATACATTGACATCCTGACTTAGGCATCTGCCTCTCCTATGTGTCAAGTTCTCCAGGTCCCATCCAGTCTGGGTGATTGAACAAAGCTGAGTTCCCGTATGAGCAAAGGAGCTAGGGACCACAGAGGGTGAAAGGGGAGCTTGGCTGGGGCAGTCCTGCCTCCTGGGCCTCTGTAGTCAACATGCAGAGCGTGTTTCTCTCTAACTCCACCAGCGGAGGTTGGGGAGAGGATCATTCCAGCTTTCTTCTTCCTGGACGGCGCCAAGCATCTGTGTTCCTCTGCAGTGAGTTCAAGGTTACAGGAAGGAGAGTAATTCATATCTCTTGGGAAATGAATAATTCATTCCTTAGAGGTCAGTCAGCCTGCTTGCCTCTGACACTAGTTTCATGGGCTTCCCACAGACAAAACCCTGGCCTTCCCCAACCCTTTCTGGAAGCACTAGACAAACAGCTGGGATTCCATGGGACACCATCTCCTTGAGGAGATGCTAGCACTTCCTCCAGCCCTGAGAAGGAGGGCCTGTGAGACTAGATTGTCTCTGCCTAGTGCCTAAGAAAGGGTCATTTCTCTTGGCCTGAAGGAGAATAGTCTTATCATCTGTTGGTTTCCTCATTAATGAGTAAGTTGAAAGAAATCTTTGGCACTTGTTCATTTGATAGTTGAATGAGAGTCATGCTTTTAAGCCTTTTTTTTTTTTATAAAAGCCATCTTTCTTCCTAAGAGATTGCTCTCTTCATGTTTTATCTAATAATTCTGCTGAAAAGACTTTCTAGAAAGAAACGCCCAGGATGGCTGCAGATCACAATACTTTTTTTAAAAAAACAACATTCCAGTTTAACGTTTACAATGTGGGAGAGCAGCTGAGTGCCCTACAGAAACTGACTCAATGCAAAGGCATCTAGAGATGTCAGCCCAGTTTGTGGAAACATTCCAATTGACAAGGCTAGGTTTAAAATTGGTGTTTCCAGAGTGCAAAAATAAAAACTGAGATTTTGAGGCAACTTTTTTAGCTTCAATGTTGACAAGGTGGTGCAATGAATAGTAAGGTGGCTTGCATAAATAAACAAATGAACAAACTAAATAATTAATTAAAAAAACAACACAACTAAGGGCAACCAGCATAGGAGACTATCTGCGTTACTAGCATGCAGTCTCCTTTGGACAGGGACCCATCAGTCTGAGTTATTCCACAAAACTGCACTGGAATATTCTCAGACTTTCCATTTATAATATTCCTTCCCCTGCATCATGCAGCAACTTTGTCCAGTTTCCTAATTCTTCTCAAGCCTCTTCCTCGTAGTGGTTTAGCTGTCTCCATTTTCAGTGCAGATGTGGGCATAGAAGGAATAAATATTGTGAGGAAACCGCTTCTCATCACAGGAATTGTGATTTATTGGGATGGACGTTCTCACTAATGGGGAAATGTCCACCTTGGAAAACAAGAGGGCTCTCTTTTCACTTTAAATTAGAGATCTCACCACAGTACTGATTGGTGTCTATTTGGCGCTCTTAGTTCAGAATTTCAAAGTATTTTCCAAAGGTGATTGCCTCAAAAAATTTTTCTGGGTAAAAGACAGAGCATGATCAGCGATAGTTTTCTTGAAAAATAGTTTGGACAGATCTTGTCACCTCTTTTATGCTCTTTGTTTGGACACCCTGAAACTAGCATAATATTGTATGTCAACTATAATTGAAAATAAAAGTATCTCCCTGTGGAAAAGCTGGCTGGCTGATCACCAAATATCTGTTTTCTTTTCTTTCTGGGCATCCAGCTAGTCCATATTTCCCCGTCTCTCTAGTAGTTCAGTGTGGCCCTATGCCTGAGTTTTGGTCATTAGAATACAGGCAGCAAAGCTAAGCACTGTTTTCAGCTAAAACTTCTAGAGAGAGTGCTCTCCATACATTTTACTCTTCTGCCTGCTGGATCAAACAACAATTCTATGGTAATTGCAGGACATTTAGGCTGAGAGAACTAGCAACAGGCACCAAATCAGCAGCCCTGGAGTCCAGAAGGCCATAAAGAAAGTATTTAAGTGTTAACAACAGATCTCCAGAAAATGTAACAGAAGTTAACCATGAATCATCCAAGTTTTTCCCCCCTTTGAATTCTAAGGCAGGGAGAGAGGAAATTGAACTTGCTTTCTTTTTATTTTATTTTTTAATTTTCAATTGCAGTTGACACTTAATATTGTTTTTATATTAGTTTCAAGTGCATAGCATAGTGGTCAGACATTTGTATATTTATGAAGTGATCTCTCCATATAAGTCTAGTAGCAACCTGGCGCCATCCATAGTTACTACAATATTACTGAGTATATTCCCTATGCCCCTATGCTGTCCTTTATAACCCCATGGCTATTTTGTGACTTCCAATTTGTACTTCTTAATCCCTTCACCATTTTCACTCAGCCTCTCTCCCCAAGACTTGATATTAAAAGATATTTCCTTTACAGTCTCAATAAAAATACCATCAAGCTTCTTAGTTGCTTATAAAGCTAAATGGAAAGAACAAACAAGCTAAATGTCCAGGAAAACCTTTAAAAAGACAAGCAATACAGAAGCAAGAGGGGCTAGCTCTACTAAGTATTAAAATGTAGTGCAAAATGATTATCTGTAAGGGAAGAGTGTAAAAAATGGAAAAGATGGAGCGAGAGCCGAACTTTCCGGAATAGACCTTATTTTGTAGTTTCAACTTTAGACTCATGTAAAGTTTTATATAATTATAAGACAAAATTTAAATTGTAAAAATAAATACTAATACTGAAAATAAAATGAAACAAATGAACTTGATAGTTTTATGTGGTAGAGGTTTTAACTCTTGAGAAGAATTATTACAAGGTTTAAAAATATGAGTTGCCATCCATAGAGGAATTTCACTTATGGAGAAGAAGAATTTAAAGATTTATGACCTTAAGAAATTCATACCAGAAAGCAAGGAAACTATTATACACTATTAAATTTATATCAAAATAACTTGAGTCAGCTTGAAGGAGTTTTCATTGGTTAAACATGGGACAACTCAAGTTTTCAAAGGAATAATAACCGAAATATTTCAGTATATATTAAAACATTCATGAATTCTTAATAGTATTGAGAAACCTCACTAGTCACCTATGTAGGATGCTAGAGAAATAACTTATTATTCTGAAAATTGGTAAAAAGGAAAATAGGATGAATAAACCATATTTCTGCCTTTCATGTACAAATAGCAAATCAAATAGTTGTTAAAGGAAAACTCTTTATACAAGAACTTTAAATAATAAATAATAAAGAAATAATAGAATTGGAAAAACACCCTTTTAGAAACCCTACAAAATAATGAATCAAGGCAATGTTCCTCAATGAGTGTTACCATGTAAGAGAATACCATTACTTATAAAGCATTCTTGCTAGAAGAGAGGCCCCAAAGCTGATCAGGTTCCAACTAGCTGTTTGTAGGGAACACGGAATATGAGAAATGCTACAGAACACACTAACTTTGTTTTCTTCAATAAGTAAATAGCAAGGAAAAAAAAATTAGTAAGAGGCAACTAACAGACAAGAAGAGACTACAGAGACATTTCAGTCTAATGCAATGCTTAAACTTTGTTTAGACCCCAATCAAAGAAAAACCTAAATGTTTTAACAAATTAGACAGTCACATGTGAATAGTGGCAAAATATTCAATTAATAGGAAGCTTAGTTCATGTACTTAGATATGATAATGGGCTTATGGTTATGATTATAGAAAGATTCATTATCCTTTAGAGATGTATAATGAAGTATTTCTGGATAAAATGATACGATGTGTTGGCCCTAGACACTTTTGCCTTTGTGGGCCCACTCCCACTATAATAGATTTGGGGGATCCTAAAAATGTCATTGTTTTCTGATGTGAGAAAAAATAAAAACATTTAATTCAATTTTATAAGTTCATTTTTTTTTTATTTTAAAAGCAAATAAAACATTTCTGTAGGCTCCTAAAAGTATGGTGGTCTCCAGCACTATGCTTATTGTGCCTAAGGGGTGAGTCTGTCCTGACCTGGAATCTGCTTCTAAATAATCTAGTGGTAGGGAGAGAGAAGGAATATTTGTGGGGCCAATGAGAGAGGAAAATATAGTTTCAAAGACAAACATCAGCAATGCCCATATAACACCTTCCCTGAGATTTGGTGCCCTAAAAGACCAACATGAATGCTTAGTCTGCCTAATGGACCTTACGTTCCCATTGTGGAGACAGGTGCCCCAAATGTTTAGAGCCTGAAGCCATTAGCCATCGCCATCATCCAGCATTCCTGGCTTTGCTTTCAGGCTATCACAGCAACCTTTTGACAATTGTCTGTCCCATGGTTTGCCCACATGGAGAAATTATGCTGGTGAAGCTGAAGTGACTGTTAAATTGGCTTGATGGTCATGCTTCTCATTGAACGTGAACCAATTGGCTTTACAGGCTCCAGTCTCTTAAATTTACTTAGTCAACCTAAAGTGATAGAATCAACTCTGGGACACTGACAATATGTTCAAGCTTTTAGACTTCCAAGGTAGGAAGAGGGCCAGACCATAGACCATAGGCAATGTCTTCTGGAGTTTACTCCTGGCATTCAGACTATTTTCTTCCTTTGGTTATTCCAACCCTCATAATGCATCTTTCTTCCAACTTCTACATTCCCATGATATTCAGAATGCATTTGTGTGAGATTGAAAAAATTGGCCATAATACTTTGTAACTCCTCCTACCAACAGGTAGAGTCTATTTCCTATTTCCTCACCCCCTTAAATCTGGGACAGCCATGTAACTTGCTTTGGCCAATAGAATGTTGAGGAAGTGACCATGGATGAATTCTAAGACTAGGTCTCAAGAGCCCTTGCAGCTTCTATTCCTGGTCTTTTAAAACCATTCTCTGTGTATTAGGCCAAGCAAGCCTGCTGGATGAGGAGAGACAAATGGCCCAAGCACCCCAATCATTCCAGCTGACAACCAGCTAATCCCCAGAAGCGGAGCCACCCTGCTCATGAGCAGCTGACCACCAATGTGTGAGCGAGTCCAATCAAGACAAACTGAAGATCCTCTTAGATAAGCTGAGCACAGAATTTTAAGTTAAATAAATGGTTATTTTAAGCTACTAAATTTTGGGGTAGTCCATTATACAACAGCAGATAATCGCTACAGCAGTATTTGTGCTTTTAATAACTTCCCATTATACCCTAAAGTTATTGCCAGTTTGTCTCTGAGAAGCTATAACATTCGCCTCTTGACATAACAAAATTGGAATTTATCTTGGGCTAGCTCATGAGTTTCAATGGCTCCAGCAGAAAAAAATAGCCCCTGCTTTTTCCAAAAAGAAGCTAAGGGATTTGGTTAAATGGGACAGAAAACTCAGAGATTGCCACCATTCACTTGAGGAGAAAGAGGAGGGTTAAATACACTAAAAATTGCATTTCTCTGACACAGACAGATTTCTGACCTTCAGCCGGCGGTCCAGATCTCCACTGCACAGAGAATTCACCGACACCTTGAATGATTTCCAGGCTGGGCTTAAGTTATTCATCACAACCTGAGAAGAAAGAAAGAGAGAGATAGTGGTTGGGAGAAAATGCTTGACATTTTCATATTTCAGTATAAAAACTACTTGAGAAGCACTGTGGCACTTACAAAAGGAATAATTGTCTGGAATGAGTGCCTTAATAAAAACCTGGAGTAGTAAATCTTTTAAGGGTGTCCACTAAGTGAGTCATTACGGGCAGAAGTCCTGTGATCACTGGCCTGGTTGTGTTTCATGAATAAGAACAGTAATATTGTCCAGTATGTGGATGTTGGGGATGACCCGTTCTATATCAAAAGGGGTTTGGATTAGTGAGGTGGGGCTGCCCCGACCTCTGATGAAAGATCCCCTGCTCTGTAGGACTATCTGTCAGTCCTATGGCATAAATTCTCTTCTACTGAGGCCAGCATAGGCAAGACTACTGGTGTGTGTGGGCGTGTGGCAGGACAATTCTACTGCCAAAGAATTGAATGGTCTTTGGTAACTCGCAATCGTGAGTTAGATCAGATTGCAACTCAGAAGAGAAGTTTCTAGAAGGAAAAATCCCAGGAGCATATTTATGTTAGCTATCCAAGGATGACGGACATAGGGCAGATCTTCAGACTTCAGTTTCACAAACTAAGTCTATAATACAGTGACACTCTTTTAAAAGCAACTTGCTAATCATGAACTTGGCTAACTCCTGCCCAGGAGTCCATACGAGTCAAGTCTTGTCCTGTCAGTCACTAGGATTCAAAGAATTCAGTTTGTTTTAAGATGTGTAAGTATCTGCTCTGTGCCTTAGACTGTACTGTGTACTCGAGGGCAGGAGTTTCCAAAGTGGGATTTCTGAAGCAGAGGAAGTTGTATTGCCTAAGACCTTGTTTAAAATGCAAATTTCTAGGTTCCACCCAGATCTAGGGACAGGGACAGGGACAGGGACAGGATCTCTGGAGGGCAGGGCCCCCCTAGATGACTCTGATACATGAAATTTGAGAAGCACTGCTGTAGGGGACATACAAATAAATTTAAATGGAATTCTGTCATACTGATTTTTCTTCCTATGAAGTTTTTAATTAGCAGAAGTCTTAGTATTGTAAAAAAAAATTATTCTCTATTCAATAATGTAATTATTTTATGTGATTCTCTCTTCTACTGGGTTCCTTAATATAACTATGAATTATTCATTTTATCATGGGCTCAATATTAAATTTCTCTTAATGTATTAAAGTGAAAAAATAATGTTCCTGAGTTGACTGTCTTGAGCTCTGATACCCTGGGGGATGATCAAAGTGATAATGAGAAGAAAAGTTAGATACAATTGTCTGGATTAGCTCAAAATTCTCACCTTCATATAAAATTACTAAGAAGTAAAGATGCTTTGTTGCAATAGTTTTGAAAAACTCTACGGCAAATCAAAATTTCAACTAGAAATTTCCTCTGAAAAGAAAGTGTGTGTGTACATGGCTCGCAAGGAAAAAAAAACACAATGTTATGTTGCTTGACTCACAATTATATTTCTTGTGAGATTCTGGGAGACCCTCAGCAATGGGGTAATGAGAAGTTCTAGAGATTCATGGGGATAGGAGAATTTGCTAATGTCAGTACTGAGAAGTGCTGTCAAGGGCAAAGGAGAGAAGGATCTATGCGAGAAGTCCAACAACATACCATTCATCACTGTTCTCCCTGCACATCGAAGCCTCCATTCACTGACCATAGCAAAAGCCTGAATGGACACCACTTCTGATCCTCCTGAAGTTTAATTACTTTTCCTGAAAAAAAGGTCTGTCCTCTAAAGGAATCTTTATGTGTGAAAAGGTTTTATTCAGTGGTGGTGAAACTGTCCCAGTTGCACCTATCTATGCCCCAGGGATTAAGTTCCAGAAAATCACATCATGCTATAATATGCACGTATATATAATATAATATATACAATGTCTATACTCAACTCTGTTCATTGATTCACACTTTTATTAAGCATACTTTTATTAAATGCCAACTATGCACTAGATGATACCTACAAGCTAGCCCATGCAAGACTATTTAATTCTTGTCTACGTTGAGTATGATATGTTCTGTTCCTCTAATGCTACCTGCAACTCTGTTAATTCAGGAAAACTGAACTGGACTTCCAGTGTGGGGTAGTGGGAACATGGTAGCCCCACTGTTATCCTACAAGTCTTGAGGGTTCCTTCTTCCTTTATGCAACACTGGTAAGCGCAACAGACTTCTCCTAGCTCTAAGTCATCATCAAAGTTGCCCCATTTCCTCCTTATCAATGTACTTCTCACTCCACAGAACTCTCTTGGACTGGCTTATAAATAACATAACATAAAATAAAAAGTAGAGATTGGGGTTGGTTGTTGAGTGGTGTGTGTTAGTGGGGGGCTGGATAGTGAGGCATGAGGTTTGGAGTCACATGGAGAAAGAAGAGAGAAGGTGAGAGGGAGATGGCAGCTAGACCAGTGGCTGCTGAGACAGGACAGCCATTCAATATGACAGGGTTGACATTAGCCCAGTGTAGGAACTTTCCCTGGGGAGGCAGATTGTCTTTCCAAATTACAGCGAAGCTCAGAGTCAAACAAACTCAACTCAAACTTCAGTTGTATCCTCTGCTTGCTGTGAGAACTGGGAAAGGGACTTGAACTCCTCAAAATTCAGTTTATTCAACAGCAAAAAGGGGATAAGAATAAGCATGTCAAGGAATTGTTGTTAGAAGTCGATAAAATATTGCATACAAAATCAGTTAATACAATGCTTGGCACCTAGTCACCTTCATTAAATGTTAGTTAGTATTTATAATCTTATTGTTAGTAAGTTGCTGGCCATCTGCATTGAAGGTCAATAATGAAAACTTTGGATAAGAGAGGGTCTTCTCTTTTAACATCTAAACAGAATACAGAGTCTTCTTGAGAACAGTGAGGACTTTGCATTTGACTACATAGCTACAAGACATTAAGAAATGTAAGGGGTTTCTCAAAACAGGTCAATTTATTATCTTAAGAGACAATATGCACAGCTGAAGATGACTCTTCTTACCTCGGTTCGGTGTACAAGCTGCTGAGTTGCATCATCATTCATACGAAAAATTTCCAGAAATGGGTCAGATTTACTGAAGAAATCCTAAAGAAGACAGATAAACAGAAATGAATTGTTTCCCTTTCTCTGCACAAACACATCTTATTTAGCGCTTGAACAAATACCACTGGATTTGACCCTTTTCTGGTTTATTCTTCGTCCTGTGACCCAACCTTAGCTAGAATGAACTGCTCTCTGAACTCAAAGTCCTTTGAGAGGTAAGTACTTGGTTGAGATCCAAAGTATTCTTCAAAGATCAATTTAAATGCCGGTTCTCTGAGAAGCAATGTAGCTGCTATCTTAAACATGTTAATTACAGTTATTGTAAAGCCTATGTCTGATGTCTACAATATCTGGATCACCTATGGGTTTGTTTCTACTATCTGTTTCTTGGTTTTTCCTCTTGGTATGCCTGTTAATTTTTGATTAAATACTAGACACTGTGTGAAAAAGATTATAAAGGCTCTAGATGAGTCTTTAGCTTCTAGCCAGCCGTTAAAATATGGGTAGTGACCTGAGTCCAATTAGGACTAAGCTATTTAGAGGCTGGTTTCTTTCAAAGTCTTTAGAGGCCCAATCTATTTCTATTCATTTACTCCAGGGTTCCCCAAACTTTTTACACAGGGGGCCAGTTCACTGTCCCTCAGACCGTTGGAGGGCCAGACTATAAAAAAAAACTATGAACAAATCCCTACACACACTGCACATATCTTAAAGTAAAAAAAAAAAAGGAAACAAATACAATATTTAAAATAAAGAACAAGTAAATTTAAATCAACAAACTGGCCAGTATTTCAATGGGAACTATGGGCCTGCTTTTGGCTAATGAGATGGTCAATGTCCGGTTCCATGTTTGTCACTGCTAGCCGTAACAGGTGATATGACGCGCTTCCGGAGCCGTGATGCGTGCATCCCACGTCACCGGAAGTAGTACTGTACGTGAGCCATGCTGCACTTTGTGGCGCTGCCACATACAGTACTCCCGAGCACAGGATGAGGATGGATCCTGTGCTCCTCTCACTGACCACCAATGAAAGAGGTGCCCCTATTGGAGGTGCAGCGGGGGCCAGATAAATGGCCTCAGGGGGACGCATGTGGCCCTGGGCCGTAGTTTGGGGGCCCCTGATTTACTCCTTGGGTGTAGTCCTTAAAGGAGTCCAACTAAAAGACTGAGTGTTTATGAGGGCTGTTTTTTCTTGACAAGCCCTGAATGCTAATTTTTATTTGTAAGGCCCTCAAAGGCTGTTTATTTCCTTGATCTCTTGGCTCTAGCTTTTTGTTCAGTTTCTCTTTATGCTGCTATTTGCTCATTAGTGAATTGCCTTGAGAGATGTCACTCAGACTGCTGGACGACTTCCCTTCTCAGAAGCATCTACAAATCTTCAGCCACAGCCCTCTCAGTAGCCCTGAACTTCAGTGTTGCTTCCCCGGTTCCACAAGACTACCAAAATCTCTGTTCATTTTCTCTATTTCTTAGTAGCTATTTTCTGCTAGGCTTCCCAGCTTCCTTACGCAAGGTGCTTTACTAATCAACCTTCAGGAATTGCCATGAGTGAAAAATCTGCATAGGATGTCTGATTCACCTCAGTGGATTTCGATTTTTCCTCTCTTCAGGTTCTTGGCCCCTTAAATCTTGGCTGCCATAGGATTCTCAAACAGATGTCTACTATATATTACCCAGTGTATATAGATGTCTCTTATATCTTACCCAGTGTTTATAGTTATCTTCAGTGGGAGAATAATGTAAAACAAACAGGTAATTTATTACTGGAAGCAGACCTATCCACATCTTTCCTTTAAATCCTTTTTTTACTACTCCAATAGATTATAAACTTTCATAAACTTTCAGAGAGGAGAAATTATGTCTTATTTTCTTTAAGTTTATATCATTGCCTCAGCAATGTTCCCAAATGTCTAGCTTTGAGTGGTACACTGTGCTTATTGACTATATGAACCAATAGTTGAACAAATAAATGAGTGACATGAACATTCAGTATAGGAAGCCCTCTGAGCAATAGCTTTAGTTATGACACTTTTATTATGTATTTCCCCATAAATCTAGACTGCAGCAAAGCAGAATAAAGCTTATAGCTATCATAGTCTTCAACTCAACAAAATATTCTTAGGGAATATGCTCATTATGAGGCCTTTGTGCTTGATGTTAGGATATTAAAGAAAGGCAAAACCTCTTCTCAGCCCCCTCCCCCAAAACACCTAATTTTGTGGTAAGGCAAGTACACAAGTAAACATATCCTAGGGCTAAGTTTGAATGAATGAATGAATGAACAACAGAGAAGAGGGGAAGTTGGTGGATTTTGACTGGAAAACATGGTTGTAGGGGGAGATATTGTAGGGAGGAAACAGACTGAGTGAAGGTATGAAGAGTAAATATAGAGCTAGCACACCTCTAAGCTACCTAAGTAGCTTAATTCCACTGTAGCCTAAGGATGCGTAGGGGAGGAGTTGGAGACAATGCAGGCAAAGAAAGAGCCATGATGTTAAGGGCCTTAAATGCTCATCTGAGGTCTCTGCACTAGCCTGGAGAGGCAGTGTGAAACCACAGAAGGATTTTGAGCTGGAAAATAACATGGGCTCTGTCATGAAGAATATCATCCTAGAAACTTTACTGGAAATACCATTCTGCTCTATTTCTGAAAGTGCTCGATGACCACGGCCTTAATCTCAACAAGAACCCATGATGGCTGCTTTCATTAATAAGCTTGCCCTGCAGACTTTGCCTCTCCACCAAACTGGCCCATTTTCCTCCCAGACACATCTAGCTGATTCCCACCTCTACACATCTATTCAAGACGTTCGCTCCTCGAGCCTATTTCTATTTCAACATTCATCATAAGAAATTGGAACCTCCTTCTCCCTTCTCTTCTTTAATGGATGTGGGCCATATTAGCTGGTTCCTAATGCTCTTGGGTCCCTTCTCTAGGAGCTACAGGCTTTGTCTCATTAAATAGATTGTTGATCCCTCAGGGAATGTGTTTGCAAACTGTACTTAAAAATTCCTGATCACATGGAAAGAAGTCTATCAGTCCCTTTTCCTTTTGATAATTTTAAAAATATTATCATGCCTGACCTGTGGTGGCGCAGTGTATAAAGTGTTGACCTGGAATGCTGAGGTCACCAGTTTGAAACCCCTGGCTTGCCTGGTCAAGACACATACAAGAAGCATCTACTATGAGTTGATGCTTCCTGCTTCTTCCCCACCCCTTTCTCTCTCTCTCTCTCCTCTCTCTCTCTCTCTCTCTCTCTCTCTCTCTCTCATCCCATCTCTCTAAAAATAAAATAAAAATGTTATCATGTCAATTTAAAAACAGAAAATAGAAAGATAAAAAAATAGAAAGAAGGAAAAAATAGTCCATAATCTTGTCCATAATTTTATAACTATCAATAATATTTTGGTAAATATTTTTCTAGAATTTAGATATTATTCTCTTTTCTTGTAAAAAAACATATTTATAATCATCCTCTAGTCTATATAAACTTTAGTATCTTGTTTTTTCCCTTGGTAGTATATTGCAATGCTTTTTCTATTTTATTTTGCATTCTTTTAAAATACTACTTAGGGTTAGCACAGAGTTGCTGTCAGGACATCTCAAGGAAAGACAGACTGGATATGATCTCTTCCCTCAAGTAACTAAAAATCTAACATGCAGCACACTGGCTAAATAGAAGGGTGTCTCCTTTTGCCTCATGGCATGTGGAAGAACTGGAGGAGCTGATACATGTGAAGTGTTGGGTCCAGTCCCTGGCGCATGGTAAACACTCAGAAAAGGGTTGCTGCAATGATTATCAGCAATAAAAGAGAATGGACGAGGACACATTGTAAAGCACTGTTTAAGTCTCAGGGGTGATTGCTATTAGGAAGGCATCTGATTTCTAAAAATAAAACAACTTGTAAGCAGCTCAAACATATCTTAAATGTACACGCAGAAATTCATAGCTTAGAAACAACTCAGGGTCTAATTGCATGGTTACTTGACCACAATCTGGAATTTTTAGCTATCATTGCTTGACTATCAACATAAGATGGCCCTTGGAACACTTCAGTGCAATAAGATTAATTAGGTAGACATTTTTGGTAGACTCTTCATTTTTACAAAGTTTTGCTATGGTGAATTTTTTTAATAGCTTGGATGCCACACTACTCTGCATTTTTAGTCCAATATGAAAGAAATTTAGTCAAGTGAGAGGGCAAGAAGACACCAGCTGAGTTTTGGAATAGAAAAGAAAGCAGTATACTTCCATGATAGTGATTAAAAATAGAATATTGGTACTAGAAAATATTGCCTGAAAAATTTGAGATCATATCTAAACTCTATAGCTTCCTAGCCTTGGGCAAATTGTTTAATTTGCCTCACTATGCTTCTTCTATAAAATGGAAGTAATAATGCCCACCTTTGGGAATATGATTGTGAATTTTGGAGATGATGCAGGTTAGACTCCTGACACCTGATACACTGTCAATGCTCATTAGTTACAATCTGCTGTCATTAATGCAGGCTGGATTAGTTTTCAGGCAGGTATATTGAACATAGTAAAATCACAGTACAGCAGGTAGAAATTTAACATTGCTTTAGCACAGAAGAGGTTGGCAAACTACTGTGTGTGGCCCAGACCCAGCTCACTGCCTGTTTTTGTGAATAAAGTTTTATTAGAACACTGTTACACTCATACATTTACATATAGCTTATGTCTGTTTTCACTCTTCAAAGGCAGAGCTGAGTACTTGGGACAGAGACCATATGGCCAGCAAAGTCTAAAATCTTTACCATCTGGTCTTTTATAGAAAGTTTGCCCATCTCTGCTTTGGAGACAGATTTGTTTCCTTATACTGTATCCCATCAAAGTAGCAATATGGGAGCACTAAACACATGGTTTATAACTATTACTATTACAGATGTGGAGACCACCAGCATGAGAATCAGTTTCAACACAGCAATGTGAATACTTGGTCGGGAAAGGGGGGAGAAAAAATACCGTGTCAGCTTGAATGTCCCAAAGTGACTACTTACTACTTGTTAGATTAACTGCCAACTAGTTGCTAATGTAATAAATGTGCTTTAAAACTTAGCAAGCCCATCTCTTCATGAAGTGAATTGCATTGTCCCCAGATAAATGCTAAGTTATTTTCTGCAGACCTAATCTATCTTACGCGGGGCTCTCATTGAAGACTACCTCTCAGATTTCAAGGACTCTGGATTTCTGTTTTAGGTAGATGGCTACTGGTCTGCTAATTGACACTGGAAAGACAAGTTAAAAATGACCATTTCTATTACAGTAAACAGGCCATTTCTCTGTCATTGTGGTTTGCAGAAGTCTTTAGTGCTTCCTTGCAGACCCAACAACAGCAGTTTACATGAATTATATCTATCAGTATTTACAATATTATAAGTTAAAAGTGAGAAATTAAAAATATTCCTATGCTATACCATTTTTAAAGTAATAAAAATAAACCCACTATGCCATAAGAAAGAGAGCATTTTTTAATGAAATAAATAATTATATTTTCCAAATTTAAAAATGGTCAGAAAACTGGAATTATTTTAGATTTATGCAAGTCATTTCAATGATTGGCTCAATAGAAGACAGCAGGATTCTCATACCTATTTCTCATTCAGTCTGTTATGATATTAAGCATCAGGTAGCTTCTGGAAAACACTGTACATGTGTGAGAGAAAGAGAGTGAAGATAGAAAGTAATGTCTTAGTATTATTGTTTTGACCTCATGTCTTTTCCTGAAAAGGTCTAGGGACCTTGGACCACGGTTTCAGGTTAGTTGTCTATACACAGTGTAGCCTCACTTCCTTCCTCCCTGGCTCCCTGCCTCCCTGAAATACATGGGAGCATTACCAGGTCCTCCATATCCCACGGCCAATCCAGCTGGTATTCATTAATGCTCTACCCGGAAGGAACATTGAAATTCTATTTTTATTTTTTCAGCAAGAGAGATGGAGACAGAGAGAGAGAGACAGAGAGAGGGACAGAAAGGAAGAAAGATGAGAAGCATCAATTCTTTGTTGCGGCACTTTAAGGAACATTGAAATTTTAGTTAGGCAACCTGATTGTGTCCTTTGCTGTCATTGATTATTTGTGTGTGTGTGTGTGTGTGGCCTTGAGAAAGTCATCTTACATCTCGGAACCTCAATGCCTTCATCTGTGAAAGAGGTAATTTTATTAGACCGGAAGCTTTCTACCTGAGGCATCTGGATAGTGGGGGTAACCAGAATTACTACAAGGGGACTGGGAATCCAAATCATTTATAACCACTGTCTGAATTGGACACAGTGTATTTTTGTCACATATTCATACTGCAATTTTTAAAATATACCTAGAAATTAGTTTCTCTCATAATACTTATTAACAAAGTTTTAAAATTAAGAGCTTTATTTATTTCAGTGGCTTTTAGTCATGATCTATTTTCTCAATTAATAGAATTAAGTTCAAAAGCTAACATGCAGGTAACCAGAACATCATTTAATGCTAAAGCTAGAAAGAGGTCCTCCTTGAGAATCTCTGGGAACTATTTTTTTTTCTTAGAGAGAGAGGAAAGGAGAGAGATGAGAAGCATCAACTTGTAGCTGTGTCACTGTTGCTTCTCATATGTACCCTAATGGGGGGGGACTCAAGCTGAGCCAGTGACCCCTCAAGTCAGAGACCTGGGGCTCAATCAAGCCAGATACCTTGGGTTTTGAGCCAGTGACCTTTGTGCTCAAGCCTGTGACCTTGGGGTCATTTTAATGATCCCACAATCAAGCTGGTGACTCCATGCTTAAGCTGGCAACCTCAGGGTTTCAAACCTGGGACCTCTGCATCCCAGGTCAATATTCCATTTACCAGGCTGCCACCAGTCAGGCTCTGGGAGCAATTTTTCCAGCTGTGACATGAAATATTGTACTATATTATTCTGGTCTTATGACAAAAACACTGGGGCAGATTGCATTTTCCAAAGAGGGCCACCACAATGTCCGGTGTCTACATGCTTTTCTACAATAGGACTTTGCTACTCCCTCATCAAGGCATGGAGTCTAACTCCCCTCTGTTTGGCTCTGGGTTGGCCGTATGGCCCACCTCTAACCAATAGAATACAGTGGAAGTGGTGATACAGGACTTCCAAGGCTATATCAGAAAAGGCCACACAGCTTCTACCTGGTTGCCTTGGAGGCTCTCTCTGGAAAAAGACAGCCACCACATAGGAAGTGAGACTAACCAAAGATCACCTTGTAGGCACTCTGGCTGAACCACCCAGCTGAGCCCAGCCTTTCAGGCACCCTACATGCCAGCACGTGAGTAAAACTAGGGTGGGCTCTCCAGACATGCTCCTCCACGAGCTGAGCATCAGGAGTGACTTCTGTCAATGTCATTAGGAGTAGAAGAATTGCTCAGATGAACCCTACCTGAATTTCTGGCCCTCAAAATTATGACATAGAAAAGTTGTTAATTTAAGTCACTGGTTTTTGGGGTGATTTGTTAAGTAACAATAGATACCCAGTGAAGTAGTAGTGTCTTTGGGTAAGTCATCACACATATCAGAGCTTTCATTTCTGAAAAGGTTGTAGGAGATGTTCTTTGTGGTATCATCTTGTTTCTTAAATTCTACAGCTTACCCTTTTCACCTGAGATCATTCACTTTCCAGGCCAGACTGAAGCAGAACAAAGGCCTCTGCTTTGTTCTGAACAGGGTCTGCTCCTTTCTGGATATTAAGGAGTCTAAGAAAGATAGCACCACATTATAAAGGACCTGGGTCTACAGCACTGGGGCTTTGAGGCTCAGTAGTGACCAGGTCCCTGGGCAATCAGCACAGTCAAGGGTGGGAGTGGCCAGCAAGAACCATATTAAATGCTACATGGGGGCTCTTTCAGTTTTGTGAGCAGTGCCTTCATTTGAATGAAAGGCAACTGTTCAAACACCTTAGAGCCAATGGGCTCACTAACAAGCCCCAAAGTCCCCTTGCACTGTGGCATGAGTCAGTTAGAGGACAAATTAGTGGTACTCAAGAGACTACTAAGGAAAGAAGCCATTATAATCCATTAAATGAGTAGCTTAACACAGAGGCACACCAATCCAATGGCTTATCATGGCACCAGGAAAGACACTACATAGAGTGGTTTGGTGAATTATTCTAAAACCTGGGGATAAAAAGGGGAGAAAGAGCATAAGTACCCCAAGGAAGTGAAGGTTAAAAGCTTACACCCAACCTCTATCAGTGTACACTGCAGTTCCCAGCGCCATGCTCAAGCTAATGTCAAATGGCAGCAGTCTGTAAAAGTTTCACACAGTCTACTCAGGATGCTAAAAACATTCAGATATAATTCATTCATAAGGATAAAGTCTTTTTGATGTCCCCAGGCAGAATGAATTACCCTTTTTAGGACACCCACTTACACATCACTTGTCACATCCCATCATGGCGGCAGTACTATTATATCATTTGTTTAAATTTGTTTCACTTAGATGGTAAATTGCAGGTTGTGGGTGTGAGAGTGGCGTGAAGTATGTCTTTCCTCATCATCTGATGCATAACAAGCACACAGTAAAGGTTTCCTAAATGACTGATGAATAAGTGAATCAGTGAATGAATAAGAGTGAACTAATGAACATACCAACGGGCTGAGTATTTTTGTAGGTGGAAGCAAATGAGGCATGCCAGGAGGTAAGCTGCTGCTTAAGACTTTAGGAAACTGCTTAAGATACAGCTTTACCTTTTTCAGCTGGATGCCTGTAAGCAATTATGTGAAAAAGTGATGCCACATCCCCCAAACCCCTCTTCTCTAGTAGTACTCCAAGAGAAGGGAGTCCTTTGTGAATACAGGTATTAATGTATGTTTTCTGATTAAGGATATGGTTGAAGGGAGATTATAAATATATGGTGAAGACACCCCCTTATTTTTTTAAAAGAAGTGGAGACTGCAGAACTTTTTCCTGTATGCACAAGACTAACACAGCCTGTGACTGAGTGGAAGGTGTGAGGGATGACAGAAAGAACACAGATGGGAGTCAGATAGACATGGAATCAAAACTTCAGTTTAACGACTTTTTGACAGGATGGGTTGATTGTAAGAACATGCTTTGCAGGCCTCCCACTACATACAGGGGGTACAACTGACCAAGGGTCCCAGCCACTATGCTCACAAAGCAACCCTGCCCTTGCACCACGGGCAGGCTTCCCATGGCTGCTCCCAGGCAGAGAATGTGTGGTTGAGGAGGCCAAGGACAAACTCTACAAACTAGATGTATAAGAGTGAACATCACTGATATTAAGGGTCTAGTTGTTCTGGTCCCCCTAAGATTTGCAGTTTTAAATCTCCTACCAATTACTTGCGAACACATTTTGGGGTATGTGATTACTTCCCTCATAAATCTTGTTTCGATGGAATTGTTTCTCAGTTCAACAAAGTCTTAACTGCTTATCCATGTTAAGATGAACTGGTCTGGTTTAGGTATTAAATAGGGAATGGGTCAGATAAGTGAAGAGCTTGGTGTAACAGTCACATTCAGGCCCTGGCCGGTTGGCTCAGCAGTAGAGCGTCAGCCCGGCGTGCGGGGGACCTGGGTTCGATTCCTGGCCAGGGCACATAGGAGAAGCACCCATTTGCTTCTCCACCCCCTCCCCCTCCTTCCTCTCTGTCTCTCTCTTCCCCTCCTGCAGCCGAGGCTCCATTGGAGCAAAGATGGCCCGGGCGCTGGGGATGGCTCCTTGGCCTCTGCCCCAGGCGCTGGAGTGGCTCTGGTCCTGGCAGAGCGATGCCCCGGAGGGGCAGAACATCGCCCCCTGGTGGGCAGAGCGTCGCCCCTGGTGGGTGTGCCGGGTGGATCCCGGTAGGGTGCATGCGGAAGTCTGTCTGACTGTCTCTCCCCGTTTCCAGCTTCAGAAAAATACAAAAAAAAAACCCACAAAAAAACAGTCACATTCAGTAAAATGCATACAATTTCAATTAGAACTTGGCCTGTTGAAAATGGTCAGTTCTTCAAGTCTAAAGCTGAAGAGCCCGGATGCCTTTTTCTTGTAACACTCTTATCTAACTTCAATTCCAGGATAACCTACAAGTTACGTATACTGAATTTATCAGCAATTTTGGCTCCAGGACTCCTTGATAGCTTTGCTGAATCTTCCTTAGATTGCATGGCATTCCAGGACACTGCCATCCACCCTCCTTTCCCTCTCTCCTTTAATCATGGCCAGACTTGCATCATGGTCTGTCAGCTCTCCCAGGCCTGCTCCCTATGTTCCCCACACTGGCATGTCTTCTAATAAAATCCTTGTATAGTTAATCCTGTCTTGGATTACCTGGAGTGGCCTTAGACAACTTAGTTCATCTTTGAATCTGTTTCCTCATCTGCAAAAAGAGTGTTAATATTGATAATACCTATTACATGGAATTATAAGAATGAATAAATGTGATAATGCATGAACAGCTCTTAACCCTGCCAAATATAGGTGCTTAATAAATGTCACTTTCTTCCCTTTCACATTTTCTCTTTTCCTTTGAAATGTCCCTGGAAACGGGGTTAAATCATATTTACCCGTGTACATCTGAGCTTTGGTATTTGGGAGCAAATGAAATCTTGGTGTTATAAAATTGTCCTTTTTAATTATTATCTCTCCCCTATTTCATTAATTAGTTCACAATTTGGGGATAGCTTTACTATAAAGACTTAACATTGCTGGCCCTAGCCAGTTTGCTCAGTGGTAGAGCATCAGCCTGGCATGCAGATGCCTGGGTTTGATTCCTCGTTAGGGCACACAGGAGAAGCACCCATCAGCTTTTCCACCCCTTTCCTTCTCATTTCTCTCTCCTTCTCTCTCTGTCTCTCCCCTCATGCTCCATGGCTCAATTAGAGCAAGTTGGCCCTGGGAGCTGACCATGGCCTCTGCCTCAGGCGCTAAGAAGAGCTCAGTTGCCAAGCAATAGAGCAGCACCCAATGCTCACAAAGCAACCCTGCACTTGCACCACAGGCAGGGTTCCCATGGCTGCTCCCAGGCAGAGCATTGCCCCTTACTGGGATTTCTGGGTGGATCCCAGTTCTGGTGCATGCGGGATCTGTTTTTCCACCTCCCCTTTTCTCACTGAAAAAAGACTTAACTTTGCTTACTTCACAAACTGGGGAAAGTGTCTGAAATCTTTGATCTATTTCATAATATGGGTTGAAAGGAAAAAATAGCTGTAGGGAGAAATCTGATTAAACTCTGTGTGCTGGCTTTATTATTTCCTTCAGTAAGGTTAATGCCAAATACTTTACCTTGTCATCCAATTTTCGTGCGTTGAATGCAAGTTCAACATAGTCGTCATTGCCAGATAATTCTTCAGCAATCACCTAAAGAAAAAAAGTATCCATCAGTTGCAGGAATGATTGGACCACTCAGCTCAGAAAGCTATGAACAAATTTTGGTCACATTCGGTTCAAAAATCAACACTGATGTTGAGCAAGGCATTTTCTGCAACACTAGTGAACATGGCACAGCACTTCCAAGGAATGGACAACAGTAGATGACTAGATTTAATTTATACTGAGCATGGAAACTCAAGAAATGGGGCATTACCTGGAAAAAGAGATATTTGAAGCATCAGTTAGGAAGAGCTTTTCTCTTTATGGGTCATGCAGCATTGTCTGGCACATCCATAAATAATTATGTATATACATGTTTCTTTGGGAAGTTGCAAATAGGTAGGAGCAGTAACATTTCTCCATTCCTTTGAGTCAAACCAACAAAGGATTGGGAAATAAATCAATTTCTGTGTTCTTTCCAGACCAACAATTATATGGCCACACACACAAAAAAGTGCAGATTACTATTTTTTCCAAAAAGGCAATCCTTGGGCTTTCTGAGATGAGATGAGAAGAGGGAGGAGAGAAATATCTAAGCCCTTAACTCTCAGGAATAGAATTCATGACATGGATTTTGGTATAAGTGAAAAGATAATATTATCCAGGAGCCTCTTTCATAAGAAGTCACTTTCCAATCTTTAATAGTCAGTGACCCTCAAGCAGAAATTGACAGAAAAACATAGGAGAAAAGCAATAACAGCAAAAATCTAGGGACCAGGCTAGTTGCAGATAGGTTCAACCATTTATACCTAATGTGTAGGACTCCACCATGCATTCAGAGTCCATAGCACGTGGATACCTGTATCAAATTGGTTATGTTGAGACACTGAGCTTTCATTCAATTGTATCTCCATTCTATCTGAGCTCAACTTTTCCATTATGAGATGGGTCCACATTGGTAGCCTATGGGAAGTTTTATTTTATACCTAATATTAAAGCCAAGAAGTTTGCCTAATTAGGAAAATCCCACCCCCGTCCCAAATCTGTGAGCACCAAAGAAGTAGGAAACATGAGTCCAGATAAACAGTTAAAAAACTCAAGAACTCTTTGGTAAACTAGAAACTACCCTATTTAGATTTTTCATTTGATCCTTTTTTATACCTTATCACCTTAATGCTTCTTGCACCCCACTTGAGCAGTGGTCTTTAACTCTTTTGTGGTCAAAGACACCTTTGGAAAGACAATGAAAGTTATAATCTCCATCTGCAAAGTTTAGAAAATTTTGCACATATTTTCAAGTGTTTTCCAAAAGCTAAGAGAACCATTCTTTTGATCCAAAAACCAAAGATTAAGAGGTATATTTAAAATTTTTTAAACAAAGAAGGAGATAAAGTTATTTTGGGATGTGGATAGGAAGAAATCTCTAAGATGTCTTAGAGAAAAGGTAGCAAGTGGAGGTTTTATTCCTCTTAAAAAAAACCATGGCAAATTTCAAACCTGAGTCCACCACCCCAAGGTGTCTTTGAGTTGTGGTTGTTGGGAGTGAGCCTTTGGGTCCATGGCTTTTTGGTCCACCCACAGGGTCTTCAAAGCCACTAGAACCATTTGTTAAATGATTGAACAGTGCCATCAAGAAAAAGCTTTAAACTGACTGCATCATTTAAGATATTTAAGCAGGGATGACATCAGCATAATGGTGATGTAAGAGATACTTCTGATCTCTCTCCTTGAAATTTTAAAAAATTGAACAACTATAATGCAGTGAAGGAACTCTAGCTGGGCTCACAAGTGCATCTGAAAGATGCCTGCACCTAATGGACTAAAGATGGGGTGGGTGAAAACGGGAATGGAAGATGAATACACTCCAGAGGAGATAAACCTGGAGTGACTGGATTTTTTTTCTTTATTGGACTACAGCTAGGAGGGAAGCTTGGGCTCTCTAGATTTTGTCAGAGGGGTACAGAGAGGGAAACTCAGAGTGATTGGGTCTCCTTCTTCCAGGAAGAGTGGTGAGATAGAGGGGCAGAGGGGGAAACAAACCAAAGTGGCCAGAGGATGGGGTCATGGCCAGTGTTCCCATAGACTGTCTGCAGCCCACACTTGGCAGAGACAGAAAAAGCTGAAGTGTAGCCTCCAACCTCCAAGAGCCTGTCTCCCTCACCTAACAGTATGGAGAGTGGCAGAGAAAAACCCTAAAGCTAGTTCTCCAGAACTACCCTCTCCCCTGAAGAATAGAGGTGCTCCATGATCGATCTCCAGGTCTGTTGAGATGTGGGAAGGAGCACCCAGAAGCCTGAGATTGCCATTGTTAGAGCTGTAAAGCTGGAAAGTTGAAGTAGTAAAGCCAAAGCCATAATGCCCTCACAACACGCCCCACACACCAATGCAACTGTGACCCTACGTACATCATTGCGATAGCAACATATCAGCAGAGGACAGCCCAGTAACTTCACAGAGATAAAAGTTGTGATATAGCAACATCTACTGGAAGAAACCTCAAAACCAAAATTTATCCCTCCCCCCTTTATCCCTTTGTTCCTTTTTTCTTATTATTCATTTTTCTTTTTCAGTTTTGAATTTCATATTTAAAATTTTTATATTTTTATTCTTATTTTTTTTGTGGGTATTTCTTGATTTTTTGTTTGCTTTCTATTTTTTTCTGTGGTTTTTCTGTTTTACTTGTCATTTGTTTAATTTTTATTTTTTTATTGTATTTTTAAAAATTTTTCAATGTTCTTTAGTTGTTTTATTGTTAGAGTTCTTTTTTTTTTTATTTTTTTATTTTTTTTTATTTTTTATTTTTTTTCATTTTTCTGAAGCTGGAAACGGGGAGAGACAGTCAGACAGACTCCCGCATGCGCCCGACCGGGATCCACCCGGCACGCCCACCAGGGGCGACGCTCTGCCCACCAGGGGGCGATGCTCTGCCCATCCTGGGCGTCGCCATGTTGCGACCAGAGCCACTCTAGCGCCTGAGGTAGAGGCCACAGAGCCATCCCCAGCGCCCGGGCCATCTTTGCTCCAATGGAGCCTTGGCTGCGGGAGGGGAAGAGAGAGACAGAGAGGAAAGCGTGGCGGAGGGGTGGAGAAGCAAATGGGCGCTTCTCCTGTGTGCCCTGGCCGGGAATCGAACCCGGGTCCTCCGCACGCTAGGCCGACGCTCTACCACTGAGCCAACCGGCCAGGGCTATTGTTAGAGTTCTTAACAATACAATTATAAAATGCCATCAAGGAAGAAGAAATCAAATGCCATAGCTACAAAAGACAGAGACATAGTTCAGAAAGAAAAAAAAAAACCTCCAGAAAAAAATCTCAGTCACATGGAAGTATTAAAGTTAAATGATAGAGAATTCAAAATTGAAGTTCTGAAAATATTTCATAAGATGCAAGAAGACACCAATAGGCCAACTGATGAGTTCAGTAAACAGATTGAAACTTTAAAAACAGAGATGAAGAACTCAATATGTGAACTAAAGACTGAGGTAACAAGTTTAGTTAATAGAACAAGCCAGAGATAGGAAAGGAGCAGTGACATCAAAGACAGCCAACTAGAGATACTACAGAGAGAAGAGAAGAGAGACTTATGAATTAAAAAAATTGAGAGAGCTCTACAAAAATTGTCTGACTCCAGCAGAAAGAGTAATATAAGAATAATGGGTATATCAGAAGAAGAAGAGAGGGAGAAGGAAATGGAGAGCCTATTCAAACAAGTAATTGATGAGAATTTCCCAAGTCTATGGAAGGAGTTAGAGCTTTGAATCAAATAAGCAAACAGAATGCTGAGTTACCACAACCCAAGCAGAGCATCTCCAAGGCAGATCATAACAAAATTGTCAAAAATCAATGACAAAGAAAGAATCCTCAAGGCAGCTAGGGGGAAAAACCCATAACATATAAAGGAAAGCCTGTTAAGTTATCATCAGACTTCTCAGCAGAAACTGTACAAGCCAGAAGAGAGTGGACCAAAACATTCAAAGTACTGAAATAGAGAAATTACCAGCTAAGAATATATGTCCATCAAAGCTATCCTTCCATTATGAAAGAGAAATAAAAACTTTTACAGACATACAGAAACAGAGGGAATTTATCACCAGAAAAACCTCACTGCAGCAAATACTCAAGGACCAGATACAAAGAACAAAACAAACTAAAACTACAAGTAAAAGCTCCAACAAAGTCACTCTAAAAACAAGGATATTACAACGATACAATAAAAGGCAAGAGGATAAAGATCTGCAGTAGCAAAGGAGGATGGAGTGCAGAAGCACTCATATGACAAAGAACTCTTGTACATAGGAACATTTTCATTTTAATAATCTAATGTTAACCACTCACAAAGAAAGCCACTACTGAAACACACAACTTAAAAAAGAAAAACAGGGAAAAGAAGTATGAAATACCACTAAACAAAAACAACTGACATTCCAGTCTACCTGAATCATTACCAGCTAGAAGCAGCGGTCATTGGGACTTGGATGTGAGCTGCAAAGTATAGAATTGTGACAACAATTCCAGTGCCAGGCGGACTTTTCCTGGATGTGGACTTTTCCTGGACTTCTGCTCCTTGTGACAGCTCCTAACAGACTGAGCTGGGGTTGGGTTGCATTTTTCAGGGATTTGGCATGGTATTGGGGCCAACTTGGACTTGGTGAACATGTTAAGGACACTATTCTTTTATGGATTCTTGCTGTATTGGCCAAGAGTTTGCTTAAAGGCTTTAATCACTGTAAAAAAAAATAGAAGACTGGATAAAGAAGATGTGGCATATATACACCATGGTATACTATTCAGCCATAAGAAATGATGACATTGGATCACTTACAACAAATGGTGGGATCTTCATAACATTATACGGAGTGAAATAAGTAAATCAGAAAAAAAAAAAAAGAAGTAGCATCATAATTTAGAGTTGAGAGGGACTTAATGAGTGCTCTCACACAGTCTCTGCATTTTGAACATGGAAGCACTCGGGATTTACCCAGGCTAGTTTCTTATCTGTGGGGGTTCCAGGATGTGAGCTTGGTTTTCAGCCTTGCAGCCTTTTGTCTACGACACATAGGGGTGATTTGGACGTCTGTCCTGTTGCAAAGACTATTTGGAGGTTTTATTTGCAATGTAAAAATTAACATTTTTGCCTGACCTGTGGTGACGTAGTGGATAAAGTGTTGACCTGGAAATGCTGAGGTCGTCGGTTCGAAACCCTGGGCTTGCCTGGTCAAGGCACATATGGGAGTTGATGCTTCCAGTTCCTCCCCCCTTCTCTCTCTCTGTCTCTCTCTCCTCTCTCTCTCTCTCTGTCTCTCTCTCTCCTCTCTAAAAATGAATAAATAAATAAAGAATAAAAAAATAAAAAAACAAAAAAACAAAAATTAACATTTTATTCATTGAAGTCAGATTCAGAAAACCTGCACTTTTAAGTTCAGCTTGCAAATCTTATTCTATTTATAAAATTAACAAACATTAATAATTACTTTCAAAGGAACTTGGAACAGTATGATGTTTAAATAGTAGGATATTTAGCTGATATACTCAATTTTATATTTAAGTACTTTAATTTTCTAATTGATTAATTTCTCCAAATATTTAAATCTAAAAATTCAATGTATTAATATAGTAAATCTAAAATTCTCTGAAGTGCTGTAATATTACTTGCAAATTTAGTGAGATCTTTTCCTTAAAAATGGCATTTAAATCAGATACCAAATTAAACATTTTAAAATGTAAAAACAAAACAAAACAAAAAACAACTGACAGAAATAAAAAAGAGAAGAACCAAATAAGACACACAGCTATCAGAAAACAAACATAAAATGACTACAATATCCTCAAGTGTCAATAATTACCCTAAATGTAAATAGACTGAACTCACCAGTAAAGAGCCACAGAGTAGCAGATTGGATCAAAAAGCAAAACTCAACCACATACTGCCTTACAGAGACACATCTAAGCTGCAAGGACAAAAGTAGACTCAAAGTGAAAGATTGGAAAACGATTCTCCAAGCAAATAATATCCAAAGGAAAGCAGGTGTAGCCATACTCATATCAGACGATGCCAACTTCAAGACAACAAACATAACCAGAGACAGAGATGGACATTTCATAATGATAAAGGGGACACTGTATCAAGAAGACCTAACACTTCTTAATATATATGCACCAAACCAGGGAGCAACAAAATATATAAAATATCTTCTAATTGATCTAAAAATAGAAGCAGACAGAAACATGATCATACTTAGAGATTTTAACACACTGTTGACAGCTTTAGATAGATCCTTGAAACAGAAAATCAATAAAGAAATATCAGAATTAAACGATGATCTGGACAAAGTGGACATAATAGACATTTATAGGACATTTCATTCTCAAAACATCAGATTATACATTCTTCTCCAGTGTGCATGGAACATTCTCAAGGACACACCATATGTTGGGCCACAAAACTAACATCAACAAATTCAGGAAGACAGAAATTATACCAAGCGTATTTTCTGATCATAAGACTTTGAAATTAGCCTGACCAGGCGGTGGCGCAGTGGATAGAGCGTCGGACTGGGATGAGGAAGACCCAGGTTCGAGACCCAGAGGTCGCCAGCTTTAGCGTGGGCTCATCTGGTTTGAACAAAAATTCACCAGCTTGGACCCAAGGTCGCTTGTTCAAGCAAGGGGTTACTCGGTCTGCTGAAGGCCCATGGTCAAGGCACATATGAGAAAGCAATCAATGAACAAGTAAGGTGTCGCAATGCGCAACGAAAAACTAATGATTGATGCTTCTCATCTCTCCGTTCCTGTCTGTCTATCCCTCACTCTGACTCTCTGTCTCTGTAAAAAAAATAAAATAAATTAAAAAAAAAAAAAAGACTTTGAAATTAGAATTCAACTGTAAAAAGGAAGTAAAGAAACCCATAAAAATGTGGAAATTAAAAAATATACTTCTAAAATATGACTGGGCCAAAGAAGAAATAAAAGCAGAGATCAAACAATATATACAGACAAGTGAAAATGACAACATGACATATCAAAAAGCAGTAATAAGAGGGAAGTTTATATCATTACAGGCTTATATCAAGAAACAAGAGAGATTCCAAGTAAACAACTTAACATCAAACCATAAGGAATTAGAAAAATAAGAACAAAAGCAACCCAAAGTCAGCAGAGGAAAGGAAATAGTAAAATTAGAGCAGAACTAAATAAAATAGACAACAAAAAAAACTATAGAAAAATTAATACAACAAAGAGCTGGTTCTTTGAAAAGATCAATAAAATCAACAAACCACTGGTGAGACTCCCTAAGAAAAAAAGAGGAAGGGTTCATATAAACAAAATCCGAAATGAATGAGGAGAAATTACCACAGACATCATAGATATGTAAAGGATCATAGTAGAATATTATGAAAGATTATATGCCACCAAATTCAACTACCTCAAGGAAATAAATAAATTCCTAGAACTATACAATCTTTCTAGACTGATCCATGAAGAAGTGGAAAACCTAAATAGATCTATAAGCAGGGTGGAAATAGAAACGACTATCAAAAATTTCCCCCAAAACGAAAGTCCAGAGGGTTACACTAGTGAATTCTACCAACATTCAAAGAAGATTTGGTACCTATCCTTCTCAAAGTCTTCCAAAAAATAGAAGAATACTCTCCAACACATTTTATGAGGCCAACATAACCTTCATACCAAAACCTGGCAAGGACAACACACACATACACACACACACACACACACAAACAAACAAACAAAAAACTACAGATCAATAACTGTAATGAATACAGATGCAAAAATCCTAAACAAAATACTAGCAAATTAAATAAAACAACACATTAAAAATAATACATCATGATCAAGTGGAATTCATTCCAGGAGCACAATGAAGGTTCAACACACAAAAATCTATCAATGTAATATACCACATCAACAAAACAAAGAACAAAAATCATATGATCCTATCAATAGTTGCAGAAAAGGCATTCAGTAAGATACGACATCCCTTTATGTTTAAAACACTCAATAAAATTGGAATAGAAGGAAAGTACCTCAACATAATAAAGGCCATATATGTCAAACCATCAGCTAATATCATACTAAATGGTAAAAAATGAAGAATCAGGAATGCGAGAAGGTTGCCTACTTTCTCCACTCTTATTCAACATAGTTCTGGAAGTTTTATCCGGAGTGATCAGGTAAGAGAAAGAAATAAAAGGCATTCATATCAGGAAAGAAATAAAAGTATCACTTTTTGCAGATGACATGATCCTGTATATAGAAAACTCCAAAGACTCCACCAAAGAACTATTAGAAACAATAAACCAATATAGTAAATAGCAGATACAAAATCAATATATATACAAAAGTCTACTGCTTTTCTATATGCCAACAATGAAACTTCGGAAAATAAACTAAAAAACAAACAAACAAACAAACAAACAAAAAACAATTCATTTTACAATTGCAACAACAACAAAAAAGTACCTAGAAAATAAACTTAACAAAGGATGTGACGGACCTATATACTGAAACTTCTAATACATTATTGAAAGAAATTGAAAAATATGCAAAAAATAGGAAAATATTCCATGCTCATGGATTCAAAGTATCAACATAATTAAAATGGTCATATTACCCAAAGCAATATAAAAATTTAATGCAATCCTTATCAAAATTCCAATGTCATTTTTTAAAGAAATAGAACAAAAAATTACCAGGTTTGTATGGAACCATAAAAAAACCCTGAGTAACCAAAGCAATCATGAGGAAAAAGAATGAAGCCAGAGGTATCACACTATCTGACTTCAAATTATACTATAGAGCCATGATAATCAAAATAGCATGGTATTGGCAGAAAAATAGACATATAGACCAATGGAATGGAATTGAGAGCCCAGAAATAAAACCACACATATATGGACAAATCATCTTTGACAAAGGAGTCAAAAACACACAATGGAGAAAAGAAAGCCTCTTCAATAAATGGTGCTGGGAAAATCAGAAAAACACATGCAAAAGAATGAAACTTGTGTACAACTTGTCCCTCTGCACAAAAATTAATTCAAAATGGATCAAAGACTTAAATATAAAACCTGAAACTATAAATTACATAGAAGGAAATATAGGTACTAAGCTCATGAACTTTGGCAGTAAAGAACAAATTATGAATTTGACCACAAAAGCGAGGGAAGTAAAGACAAAAATAAATGAATGGAACTATATCAAACTAAAAGGTGTCTGCACAGAAAAAGGAACTGACTACAAAACAAATAGGCAGCCAACTAAATGGGAGATGATATTTTCAAGCAGCAGTTCTGATAAGGGGTTAATATCCAAAATATATTAAAAAATTCACAAAGCTCAGCAACAAACAAGCAAACAATCCAATTAAAAAATGGGAAGAGGAGGCCCTGGCCGGTTGGCTCAGCGGTAGAGCGTCGGCCTAGCGTGCGGAGGACCCGGGTTCAATTCCCGGCCAGGGCACACAGGAGAAGCGCCCATTTGCTTCTCCACCCCTCCGCCGCGCTTTCCTCTCTGTCTCTCTCTTCCCCTCCCGCAGCCTAAGGCTCCATTGGAGCAAAGATGTCCCGGGCGCTGGGGATGGCTCTGTGGCCTCTGCCTCAGGCGCTAGAGTGGCTCTGGTAGCAATATGGCGACGCCCAGGATGGGCAGAGCATCGCCCCCTGGTGGGCAGAGCGTTGCCCCTGGTGGGCATGCCGGGTGGATCCTGGTCGGGCGCATGCGGGAGTCTGTCTGACTGTCTCTCCCTGTTTCCAGCTTCAGAAAAATGAAAAAAAATAAAAAATTAAAAAAAAAAATGGGAAGAGGATATGAACATACATTTCTCCCAAGAGGACATACAAATGGTCAACATATAATGAAAAGATGCTTATTTTCACTAGCTATTTGAGAAATGCAAATCAAAACCACAATGAGATACCACCTCACACCTGTTAGATTAGCTATTATCAACAAGATAGATAATAACAAGTGTTAAGAGGCTGTGAAGAAAAAGAAACCCTCATTCACTGCTGGTGGGAAGCAAATTAGTACAACCATTATGGAAGAAAGTATGGTGAATTATCAAAAAATTAAAAATAGAATTACCATGTGACCTAGTTATCCCTCTCTACTGGGCATCTACCCCCAAAACTAAAAAACACTGGTACGTCAAGACACATGCACCTCCATGTTCATTGCAGCATTATTCACAGTGGCAAGATATCAAAATAATCCAAGTGTCCCTCGATAGAGGATTAAATAAAGAAAATGTGGTATATTTGTACAATGGAATACTATTCAGCCATAAGAAACAATGACATAGTGACATTTATGGCAACATGGATGGGCCTTGAAAACATTATCCTGAGTGAAATAAGTAAATCAGAAAAAATTAAGAACTGTATGATTTCACATACTGGCAGGATATAAAATTTAGACTTATGGACACAGATAAAAGTGAAGTGGTTACCAGGGAGAAGGAAATGTGGGGGAGGGGAAAGGGGATTTGAGTGAATTGGGAGGGGGAGGGGAGGGGTTGGGGGAGGAGAGTAAAGAGGTACAATTATAAGGTGACGGAAAATGATTTGACTTTGGGTGATGGGTATACAACATAATCAACAGTTCAAATGCTATAGAAATGTTCACCTGAAAGCTATGTACTCTTATTGATCAATGTCACCGTTAAAGTTAATTTTCTAAATAAAGTTTAAAAATTAAAAAAAATACAGTTAAGCAACAAATTCAGGTAAGTTATTGCAAGAATAATCATAACTTTCACCAGTAGGAATTCTTTTGATATTTTTTTTAAAGTGGATTACATTAAAAAAATAATAAATTGGTCACTTTCAAGGTAAAATGAAATGTTCAAAGGAACTCAGGAGGTGTGTGCCTCTTGGAAATTTGCTCCCCTAGCAATTTAGATTTTTCCTGGTACTTTTTTCCTATCTATCTATCTATCATCTATCTATCTATCATCATTTATGGTCCACACAGCTATCTTCTTAGACTAGTTTTTCTACCTTTCTCAAAGATTCTATTGGAAGATGTCAAAGTTTCAAATATAGGAACATTTCAGATTTTATTTAGAAGTACTTCCAGCATTGCCCGCAGAACATTCTGCAATCACAGAAAATTTCTACAGTCTGCACTGTCCAAAATAGTAGCTGCTAGCCACATGTAACTACAAAGCACTTCATATGTGGCTTGTGTGACTAAACATGAATATATCCTTTTGTTTCATTTCAAATAATTTTATTTAAGCTTAAATAATCAGCTGTGGCTCCAAATGGGAGAGTATAGCTCCAAGCTGTTATATTAAAGAAAATGGTTACATGGTAGGGCTGTCTAGCCCTGAGGCAACAAATCAAACCTTAGATTAAATGTGATTAGAGCAAATTTTTAATTCTCTGGAAAAGAATGAGAGGCAGGGAGAGGTAGTTTTGATGATTTGAAAACCCCGCACAATTCCGTATTCTTACTGAGCACGACAACTCCATCTCTGTCCCCCACTGAAACCTATATTGCAATTGCACCAGTGCTTAATAAAAGTAAATGGCTTCACTTTTAGATCCCTTTTTTAACCCCTTTTCCCTAGGGCTGAAAAAGTCAAAATTATACTGGCAGAATGGAGAAAGAAAAAAAGGAGGTGGCTTGGATAGTTGAGCAACTGTGGTGTCAACTCCCAATAGCCACAGGATCTGTTCTTGCAAGTCTGGTTTGACCCAGAGAGCTCCATCTGGGCACCTGGGCATCCAGGTGCCCTGGCAGATGACTGCTTACGGAGGGCTTACCGTGATGGAGGACTTCCCTGCCGTGTTCCCGTGTTTCAGCAAGGATTTGGACAGCTTCCTCTGGGAAACAATCTGCACAGAGGAAATGAAAGGGGGAGATATTGGTCATATAACTGAAGGTCTACCTTGTAATTTCTCCTCTACAAAATTCTGCATTCACCACTCTATGTCCATTAATTTTCCAGGGATCTTCCACGAACCTCTCCTAAATACAGGCTATTCCCTTTTTCGTCTTATGACATGTGATGTAAAAGAATGTGTGACAAATTACAGATAATTGAGTCAGTTAGAAGGTGGTTTAATTGCTGCTGAGAAATTTTATATCAATATTAGATGGCAAATATGGATATAGGTACATTAAGATAAAGTAGGGAAAGTATCAGAATGATCTTAAATTAGCACTAAAACCTCTGTGCAAGTGGGGGAAAGGGTGCAGGGAGGGAAAGAAACCAAAGATTTAAATATATACCTTTTGTATCTATTACCTCTAGAGTTCTATTTTTAATATATTCATTAGGAAGCTATAAAGTAAGTCGTCGGGAAACTGATGTTCAGACAAGCCAAGAGGAGTAATTAGGGCCCTCTCTATGATTAAGTGTTAATGTATAACGTGCAATGACAACTAAAATGGTTATTATAGTAGGAGCTATTTTTAGCAGAGCCTGCTCCAACTCCCCTTATCCCCCTCTTTCTTCCTTTTTTCTTTTTGAAAGAAAAGCGTGGCAAGGCATTGAGGCCCTGATGGGTATGCTACCCATGATTCCTGAAGGACGGCTGGCTTAAAAGAATCAAGTGAAAGCTATGCTTTTTGCCAAGAGAGAACAAAGTCACCCTGTGTATTAAGCAGCTTCTACCTAAGATGACCCACAATGACACTCACATCCTAATATTCACTCCATTGTGTAATTCCCTCTTCTAGAGTCTGGGATGGATCCGGGACTTGCTTCTAATGAACAGAATACCATAAAAGTAATGAGATATCATTTCTGAGATTAAGTCACCATTGATTGTGCCTTCTTTCTTGCTCATCATCTCTCACTCTCTCTCTCAGAACCTCCTGGGGGGAGCAAGCTGCCATTCTGTGAGAGGCTCATGTGGCCAAGACTAATGTCTCTAGTCAACAGCCAGTAAGAACCTGAGGTCTGCCAAGAGCCACACGAGTGAGTTTGGTGGCAGGTCCTCCCCTAAATTGAGCTTTGACATAACTCAACAGCAGCCTGAGAGAGACCTTGACCCAGAGAACCCAGCCAGGCTGCCCCCACGCCCTGATTCCTGACACACACAAACTGTGAGCTGTTTGTATTTTTTTTTTTTTATTCTGAAGCTGGAAACAGGGAGAGACAGTCAGACAGACTCCCGCATGCGCCCGACCGGGATCCACCCGGCATGCCCACTAGGGGCGACGCTCTGCCCACCAGGGGGCGACGCTCTGCCCATCCTGGGCGTCGCCATGTTGCGACCAGAGCCACTCTAGTGCCTGGGGCAGAGGCCACGGAGCCATCCCCAGCGCCCGGGCCGTCTTTGCTCCAATGGAGCCTCGGCTGCGGGAAGGGAAGAGAGAGACAGAGAGGAAGGCGTGGTGGAGGGGTGGAGAAGCAAATGGGCGCTTCTCCTGTGTGCCCTGGCCGGGAATTGAACCCGGGTCCTCCGCACGCTAGGCCGACGCTCTACCGCTGAGCCAACTGGCCAGGGCCTGTTTGTTTTTTTAAAGTGGTCAAGGAGGAGGGTAACTTTTTATGCAGTATTATGTAACAATACACATATTATTCACAGAAAGAGAGGAAAGGAGATCACTGTGAAAAGCAGGAAGACAAACCTATTCTCTGAAGTTCTTATATATTTTTGTCTCTGTGTTAGAGCAATAAAAATTCTGAGTGTGTTAATGTCAAATGCAAAAAGTTCAGGGAAGTTTTCTAGGCCAAGCAGATCTAAAGATATTAATGTTTAGTCAGCTATAATCTGAAGAGGAAAGAGTATTTCTGGAAAACAATCACCTGGTGATGATAACAGTGACAATGACAGCGAGAACTTCCATGTAAGGAATACATATTATGAGGCAGATGCTTTATTCTCTACAAATATTTACTTAGCCCTTGTAGATGCTGAGCTTGGTGCTAGGCACGAAAAACAGGATGGTAAGCAAAGCCAGATGCAATTTCTGACTTCATGGAGTTTGTGTCCTATTGGGGGAAACAGAAATTACCCAAAGAAATAAACAAAGAAAACTCATCACAAAGGAGATGCACTTGGCCATGGAGGAGACAATGAATGAACACATGGTGGGGTGGATGAGAGAAGACCACTTAAGAATCTCTTGCAGTGGTCCAGGCAAGAGATGATGGTGGCCATGGAGATGGAGAGATGAGGCTGGAGTTATAAGTTATTTAGATGTAAAAAAATCAGAATCTGGAAATGGATCAAGAGAGGGAGGCATCATAAATACATCACTGGATCAGATGGTCGTGCCATTCACTAGGACAAGGGATATGAGAAGAAGACATTAAGTTTGGGGGCAAAGAATATGTGTTCAGGTTTGGAACAGAAAATAGATGGGAGTAGGCTGAAGAGAAGAGGGAGAGGGAAAGAAATTGAGCAAGAACATGAAGACACATCTTTCAGTAAATCTGGCTGTGGCTGGGGAAGAGAGAGAGAATAGAATTTGAAGGGAATGAAAAATTCAGTAAAGTTTTGATTTAGGGGTCACTTCATTGCTAATTTTACAGCCCCACAAATTTGGTATTATTCATATCCATTTCTAGATGAGGAAAATAAGACACAGAATTTTAGTCACTTTCCCAGGGTCACAGAGCTAAGTGGCAAGGATCTGAACACAGATCACACCCCAGAAACTGGGGTCTAGCAACATTCTGATTGGTAAGCAAACCCATGAAACAGATTTAGAAAATGTTCATAGCTGGGTTTGTACTGCAAGTCTTGGAACCCATGTTAGTGTGCTTAACCCTGGAGAAGATTGTAAAGAAATAATCAAGTTAAACCTCAAGAATAAAGTAATCTGAAGGTCTTGGTAAGGGAAGTGTCATATAATGATTAAGAACATAGCTTTTTGTATTTTTATAGTTGGCTATCAATAAAATGACATGACAAAAATTTCAGATGGTAAAGTAGTTGGCATTTTGTCCCATACATATAGCTATTTCTGATTCCAAACCCCTCACCTTTTCCACCCTACTCATTAAGAAGGTCCCAGGGGCTCTTGTCCTGTAGACAAAAATCATTAGCCCTCTCCCTCCCCATTTACAGCTTGTGAAAACTATCATTTTCTAGAAAAATGTAGAAATTATTCTTGCGCTCATCTTCATTAGCTATTAGAGAAATGCAAATCAAAACTACAATGAGATACCACCTCACCCCTATTAGGGTTAGAGTTAGGGGTTATCAACAAGATAGGTAATAACAAGTGTTGGAGAGGCTGTGGAGATAAAGAAACCCTCATCCGGTGTTGGTGGGAATGTAAAGTAGTACAACCATTATGGAAGAAAGTATGGTGGTTCCTCAAAAAATTAAAAATAGAACTACCATATGACCCAGCAATCCCTCTACTGGGTATTTACCCCCCAAACTCAAAAACACTGGTACATAAAGACAGACGCAGCCCCATGTTCATTGCAGAATTGTTCACAGTGGCCAAGACATGGAAACAACCAAAGAGCCCTTTAATAGAAGACTGGATAAAGAAGATATGGTACATATATACTATGGAATACTACTCAGCCATAAGAAATGATGACATCGGATCATTTACAACAACATGGATGGGCCTTGATAATATTATACTGAGTGAAATAAGTAAATCAGAAAAAACTAAGAATTATATGATTCCATATATAGGTGGGACATAAAAATGAGACTCAGGGACATGGACAAGAGTGTGGTGGTTACGGGGGGTGGAGGGAGGCGCACAAAGAAAACCAGATAGAAGGTGACGGAAGACAATTTGATTTTGGGTCATGGGAATACAACATAATCAAATGTCAAAATAACCTGGAGATATTTTCTCTGAACCTATGTCCTCTGATTAATCAATGTCACCCCATTAAAATTAATAATAAAAAAATTATTCTTGCACCTGAGGTGAATCAAAATAAGAGGAAACAGAAAACAAACAGCAAAAGGACATTAGAAGACTACAGTTTATCTCCAGGCTTTTTTTTCAGCAAGGAGGAATGAGAAACACAAAGGAAAAAAATGACAAAATGAGGGTCACCAGTAAGCAATAGCCAGGTCAACATCCAAATGACCCAAGAAAGGCAACATACCTCATTTCTCAAATAAATATGGTCTCAAAAATAGTTCTGTCCATTGTCATTGTGTTTCATCCACATTGGTTACCTACCTATATGGCTCCAAGTGACTCCAATGATCTTCTCTGCTTGATAATGGTTATTGAATATGGATAGATTGTCTTTACAGACTGTCTTCCAAGACCCACATTATCATTCTTCAAGGAAGACCAAGGGAGACTTAACTCTTTAGAACTTGGATGGTCACAGTTCCCTCTCTTCACTCTTATTTAGAAACACCAGCATTTCCATTTTAAGGTATGAAGAGATTGCTGGGCTCCAGCTCCTGCCTTTTATAAATTCTAGGAACATAAGCAATTTCCCAGGAAATATTCCTTCTTAAGTAATAATGGACAATTGGGGACACAAATGGCTAATCAAGCAGACAGTTATACTTATTTTTACAGCCTCCAGGCCTTCCCTCTCAGCTCCAAAGAATGAGTGATAATTAGGGTTTCCAACTTTTCCTCATAATAATGATGGGTAAACAATGATGCTGCCTCTCTCACAACTATTGGGGAAAATGACAGTAGGGATGCCTAGCTGGAGCAGTAATCTAGAGAGAAGAGCCTATTCATTTGCAAACCCCACTTCTGTGTGCTTTGCTGTAGCGGAAGCAACTGCATCAGGTTCAGAAAGGCCCGAGGTCTTGATAGAGGGTGAGAAAGAGTGACAAGGACTCATCCGGGTCCCAGCTGACATCTGAGGCCACAAATAGCTAGCTCTGCCTGGCATCAAGATAAAGGGGATGCACTTGTCAGGAGTCCTATAATTTCATTCTTTTCACCCTGTAGTGGGGTCACAGCTGCTTTCAACAAAAAGTGGAGGAAACAGAAGTTAGAACACTCTTTTTGGCAAAGCTGGACCAGAGGGACATTAGCACCATTAAGGCCTTGATCTGCAGTCTCACATAAATATGGGGGAAAGTGTTTTTTCCCCTATGAAGTAGACCAGTGATTTTCAACCATCAGTCCACCAGAAATTTTGTGCTGGTCCACAAAAGAGTTAATCACCCTGATGTTGTATGAAGATTATAGACCCAGTGATCTTAGTCAAATTTGTTTATGCCACTTATTAGCCTGGATCATCAATTAAAATACTATAGAGTCTGTCTTAGATATCTTTGGAACTTGTAGGCTTGTTTGAACAACCTTTTGCAACTTGCAGAGCATTTACAAATCATGAGCAATAGATAGAAAGCATTCGGACAAACTTGTATTCAATGCATCGTCCATGTGGAGTTCAGAAATCAAGCACCAGCTTGTACCATATTGTACTGTTATGCACAGTAAGATAAAACTTTATTCGTTGCACGTTTCCATTTTCGGCCAGCTAGGTCTCCAGTCCCCAGTTGTAAAAAGGTTGAAAACCACTGAAGTGACAATACTCTACAAGCATAGGTCCTCATTTTACAGTAAAGTGCACTGTTTCATTTAGATAAATGAGAAGAAAGCCAGGAGGATAAGACATGTTTGGGCCAATATTTCAAGAAGTGTATGTGTGTTCAGCTGACTTTTCCTACGAAATCTTTCAAAACAGTCATTTTAGGGACTAAACAGTTACTTTTCACGAGACAACTTTTACTGAATATATATTCAGATGACTTTATGAAATCATTGTAAGACTCTGTTGCAACAACCAACATTTATTAAAAACTTTCTTTGTGCCAGACACTGTTCTGAGGTTACAGGGGTGAACACATCCTTACTTGACAGACACATCTCTATGAGCCAGAATTGATCATCCCCAAAGCATGTGTCAGATACCTTCTATTCCTGAAAATTTAAGTATATATTATATGAAAAAGTCTTTCTATAGTAAATCTGGAAACCACAGGATTGGAAAAATGTTTGACATCTCACCTGCAGGACATCAATACAGCTCTAGTGGAAAATCCCTGAGAAAAAAACATCTACTGAGCATTCCTGACACTTGTTTGGCCCCAGAACCCTTTTGTCAAGCAGCTTGTCTAGCTGTCTGAACACCTCTCAAAGGATCAGTACTGCTTAATGCAGTGGTTCTCAAAGTGTGCACCAGGGCACACTGGTATGCTCTAGAAGATTTCCAGGTGCACCTTATGGTATTCCAGAGAAATATGTGCCTGTTGAGGACCAAAAAACCAACAGGGTTTTTTTGGAGTTTAGATTTTTGGGGAACAGAGGTTTGGGGAATTGGTTGTAAGCTGACAGTCTGCCCAACCCCCCACCTCACTTGCCTGATTAGGTTGCAAAAGGCTGTTAAACTGTGGTGCTGGATTGTTTACACTAATCCCCCCATGTTCCCTGGAAAGACTGGAGGCAAGTTTCTTCTATCCTTTGTTTGGTGTTAAGATGATATGTATGGTGGCGGTTTTCTGCAGTCAGCACAATTAAGAGTAAAAGAGAGGAATTCTTCAATGTATTGAGGAGGAAATGAGAGTTTGCCTTTCAAATATATGCCCAAACATGGAAGAAATCACTAGGACACATCAGGCTCATGTTTCTCATAAACACAAGAATGAAAAAACTTAACACATTTGTTCTGGGACCTGCTGAATTTACTAAATCTTACTAAGATGTATCTATATATATAAAAAAAGATAACTTTTTTGTCTTTTTAAAATTTTTTAACCCCTCTTTATTATGAATTCTAAAAAGCTTAACTCAAAAAATGTAACATAAAAATTTTATTTTATTTTATTTATTTATTTATTTTTTTTGTATTTTTCTGAAGCTGGAAACGGGGAGAGACAGTCAGACAGACTCCCACATGCGCCCCACCGGGATCCACCCGGCACGCCCACCAGGGGCAACGCTCTGCCCACCAGGGGGCAATGCTCTGCCCCTCCGGAGGGTCATTCTGCAGTGACCAGAGCCACTCTAGCGCCTGGGGCAGAGGCCAAGGAGCCATCCCCAGTGCCCGGGCCATCTTTGCTCCAATGGAGCCTTGGCTGCGGGAGGGGAAGAGAGAGACAGAGAGGAAGGAGGGGGGGGTGGAGAAGCAAATGGGCGCTTCTCCTATGTGCCCTGGCCGGGAATTGAACCCGGGTCCCCCGCACGCCAGGCCGACGCTCTACCGCTGAGCCAACTGGCCAGGGCCTAAAAATGTTTTTTAATGTCAGAATAAATTTAATTTTGTCATATTTATTTTTAATTACCATAAAAGCACACTTGGACTTTATATTTTTTTCTTTAATATTTGACTTTATTATAACATATTTTTTAGAAATTTGTATACAGTGCGCATACAATTATTTGTAGGATTTTAAACGTGCCCCGACTTCAAAAAGTTTGAGAACCACTGACCTAATGGCTCATTGTATCAGACAGATTCCGTCAGGTCTTACTACTGCAGAGCTGGCAGGGCACATCTTTGCCTGAAGGTTTCTTCTGGTATCCGCACCTACTGTCCACAGGCACAGCTGGCTGGAAGTGGGGATGATTAATACTCTTGGGAGTGGACTTGGATCATTATAATTAGTACAGAAATCCCCCAGTTCCTTTGCTCCAGGGCTGGGGGTGACTCTGTGGTGTTTGTTCTACATAGGCACCTGAGTTTCCCCAGTATTTGGCATCCCTAACAGACTAATGCACATAGTTTATGAGTTAAAGCCAGGGTTCATTCCTTATTGGAGCTACAGTTCCTTCCAGTGGGGATTTGTTAGACAATGCACCCTTTATTTTATTGACTGCTCTCTCTTTCCTGTCTTACTTCTGCACTCCCTCTCTAGTGTTCCTTTCACCCCCCACATAATCTACTTACTATCCAAGCTTTGTCTGCTTCTGGGGAAAACAATCAAAGCGTTTACTCTGTGTCAGATAGTACACATTTATCACATTTAGTCATTTAATGATCAAGCTCACTCTTGTCCCCAGAGAATTAGGATGAGAGAAGCAAGGCTTAGAGATCACAAAGCATTATGGACTGAATTGCATTTCCCTTAAATTCTTATGTTGAACTCTTAATGTGCAATTTAATTATATTTAGTGATAGGGTCTTCAAGGAGATAATTAAAGTTAAATGCAATCATAAGGGTGGGGGCCTAATCCAATACAACTGGTGTCCTTATAAGAAGAGAAAGAAGCATAAGAGATTTTATGCTATATGAGGACCCATTGAGAAGACAGCCAGTAAAGAGGCCTCACCACAAACCCACTGTGCTGTCACCTTGTTCTTAGAATTCTAGGCTCCAGAACTATGAGAAAATACATTTCTGTTAAGTCATCATCAGTCTCTGGTATTTCATTATGGCAGCCCTAACAGACTAATATTACACATAGCTTATATGAGTTAAAGCCAGGATTCATTCCTTCATTGAACACATATTATGTGCTGAGGGTTAAGAAAAAAAATAATGACACAAGGCAGACAGGGGTACCGTCCTCTCAGAGACCCTCACACAAAATACACGTTCAATTCCAATTCCACAAAGAGAAGCAACGTCATGCCATAAGAAGGTCCAGGAGATCAGGTAAGTTAAGGCATTTCTGAAGGAATTCTCTTGGTTTGAAGATTATGGAAGAGAAGAGTCAAACAGTTAGAGAGGGGAATGATGGTGCTTCAGTGGAGGGAACAGTAGGCAAAGAGGTCACATGTGAGTATGAGTAGCAGGGTGAGTATGAGGAACAGAAAGAAAACCCTAATTTATCTTTAGAGACTAGGTGCTTGGTACATCTGACTCTACGTACTTTAGTGATGTTGACTGGAGTAGGAGGAAAAAAAAAATCCTGAAATATAACCATGTCTTAATCGCTGAAACCTGTGTATATTATACAGGCAAAAACAAAGGGTCTTTGCAGATATAATTAAGCATACTGAGATAGGGAGATCTATGTAGACCATAAATGCAATCACAAATGTCCTTATAAAAGGGAATCAGGGGAGATTTGATGAGATACACTCAGAATTGAAATATGAACACAGAGCAGAGAAAGGTTTGAGAACACTAGATGTTCGGTGTGATGTGGCAACAAGCCAAGGAATGCTGGCAGTCACCAGAGGCCAGAAAAGGCAAGGAATGGATCCTCTCCCAGAGCCTTCAGAAGGAGCAAAGCCCTGCCAACACCTTGATTTTAGATTTTTGCCCTCCAGAACTATGACACAATAAATATCTGCTGTTTTAAGCCACCAAATTTGTGATAATTTGTAACAGTAGACATATAAAACTAAAACCGACTTGCCCATGACCAGGTTCAGAGTCCCAGGAAAAGATGCAGTGATGGCCTCAGTGATGACTGATATTAGGGAAATACCTACCATCCCATTTCCTGCATCAAGACTTCTAGGCAATATCACTTCACCTGGTAGAAATCAGACCTGCTCAAGGTAAATACTGTGCCAGGAGAGCCTTCTCTTGGTGCTATCCTTCTATGTCCAGGTCTCCTTGCTCCTGCTACTGACCCAAACACCTACAATCTTGTTTGAGCAGAGCAGCCCGAGAATTTTGGCCTCTTGTATGACCTATCAATAAAGGGAAGCCTTAAAAAACATTTTAAAGAGCATAAAAAAGAACCCTTCAAGGACTATGCTTTTTCTTCTACTCTTTCCTCTGCTTCAGTTCACTCACACCTTCTCCCCTCAATTGGCAAATTGCATTCATTCTTCAAGATCCACATTGAAGTTGGAAATCGTGGCCAAGGTAGAGGAAAGTGAAGCAGCCTGTGGGACTGAGAAGAACTTTTCCTTTGCTCCTCACAGCTCGTCCTCCCCTTCTTCTCCTACCTGGTCCCTTCCAACAGCAGCAGCAGGGCCTGGGAATGTGTTATACATGCAGATTCTTAGGCACCATCAAGCTCCTGAATCAGAATCCTCATTTGAACAAGATCCCCAGGTGATGTACATGCACATTACAGTTGAGAAGCACTGAGCTAGAGAGTTAGCTCTGCGTGTCGACAATTTTAGCTCACTATGATCAGATTTAAAAGATGGATAGTTAAGGAATTTTAAATAAATGTGTTCCACTGATTTAGACTTTTATTAACGGGTCAATGTGTAGGAAGTAAGAACGGTACAATGCTGAAGCCTTCTCAGACATTCAGGGGAAAGGCATACAACACGAGTGTGTGTGTATATAAATTTTATGTACATTCAGGACAGTCCTCAGTCCCCTGTGAGGAGACTTACAGAAGAACCACCCTGGGGAGAATGATTCGGAATGATAGGAGCAATGGATAATCTACTATCAATAGTTTGAGCTTCCTGTCTTAAGCTTTCTATTAAGCAGGGCTCTAATTACTTCAAGTGTAATTACAAGCTTTTACCCTTTCCCTGACTTCATTAGCAAAGGATGGAGTGGAGGGAGAGTTTCAGAGAGGGATTTAAGGACTGCTGTGTCTTAATTATCCACCTTTGCCTCTGATGATGGGGACAAGGCCCCATCCTCACCACAAACAACCTAGCTCAGTTATTAGTCAGCGGCCACCGCACCACTGTCCCTCAGCCACATCACGTGGCATTCAGGAGAGAGGGGACAGAGCTGCATCTCCAAGCAGCCTAATGCCCAGGGTAGAGCATTTTGTCAGCTCAAGGGCACAAGGCAGCTTTTCAACCCCCACGTCTGGCAGGTTGTGACTTGTCTCTCCAGTGAGGCTGGCTTCCGGGTATTAGTAGTCTGCAGGATAGTAGAGAAGTGGAGAAATTCTTTGTCCATTTCTTTTTTTTTTTGGTGAAAGCAGCTTTGAGGTTGTTAGACTAAGCATTTTTTTTTTTTTTGTATTTTTCCGAAGCTGGAAACGGGGAGAGACAGTCAGACAGACTCCCGCATGCGCCCGACCGGGATCCACCCGGCATGCCCACCAGGGGCTATGCTCTGCCCACCAGGGGGCAATGCTCTGCCCCTCCTGGGCATCACTCTGTCGCAACCAGAGCCACTCTAGTGCCTGGGGCAGAGGCCAAGGAGCCATCCTCAGTGCCCGGGCCATCCCTGCTCCAATGGAGCCTCGGCTGCGGGAGGGGAAGAGAGAGACAGAGAGGAAGGAGGGGGGGTGGAGAAGCAAATGGGCGCCTCTCCTATGTGCCCTGGCCGGGAATCGAACCCGGGTCCCCCGCACGCCAGGCCGACGCTCTACCACTGAGCCAACCGGCCAGGGAAGACTAAGCATTTTTGTTATTACTAGTTAATAGGTGAAGGGAGCAGAACTTAAAGAAACTAAGGTCATACAACTACTAGAGTCATAATAAATACTACTCCAAGAGCACTTACATACCAGCCACTGCTCTAAAGCACCTCACATGTACTGATTTATTTACTTCTCATGACAGCCCTATGAAATAAGTATTATCATATGCCCATTTACAGAAGAGAAAACTGAGTATAAAGACTGTATTAGTTTGCTAGGGCTGCCATAACAAATTAGCACAAACTTGGTGGATAAAACAACAGAAATAACTCAGAGAATGACAAATAACATGTGATTTCATTTATATGTATATTCTTAAAAACAAAATTTAAAAAAAGAACAAAAATAAACTCAGAGATACAGAGAACAAACTGATGATTGCCAGATGGGAGAGTTTAGGATGGGTTAAAAAGGTGAAGGGATTAAGAAGTACAAATTGGTAGCTACAAAATAGTCACAGAGATGTAATGTATAACACAGGAAATACAGTCCATAGTAGTCTAATAACTCTGTATGGTAACAAGGAGTACTAGAATTATCAGGGGATCACTTTGTAAGGTACAGTATGTCCGTAAAGTCATGGTGCACTTTTGACCGGTCACAGGAAAGCAACAAAAGATAATAGAAATGTGAAATCTGCACCAAATAAAAAGAAGACTCTCCCAGTTTCATACCTATTCAGTGCAGTTCGATGTGGGCTCATGCACAGATTTTTTAGGGCTCCATAGGTAACTATCCCGTATAGCCTCTACAGACTCATCACTGACTGATGGCCTACCAGAACGGGGTTTCTCCACCAAACTGCCGGTTTCCTTCAACTGCTTATCCCACCGAGTAATGTTATTCCTATGTGGTGGCGCTTTGTTATAAACACACCGATATTCACATTGCACTTTGGTCACGGATTCGAATTTAGTGAGCCACAGAACACACTGACCTTTCCTCTGTACCGTCCACATCTTGACTGGCATGGTCGTGGGCTGCTCTGTTGTATACACGGTGTTACGTCATCATTTGCTCATGCGCACAAGCTGCCACATCATCCTACAGAAACTAGGAGGGTTTTCCTTTTATTTGGTGCAGATTTTACATTTCTATCATCTTTTGTTGCTTTTCTGTGACCGGTCAAAAGTGCACCATAACTTTATGGACACACTATATATAAATGGATAGCCACTACACTGTACACATAAAACTAGTATAACATTGAATAGCAACTGTAATTGAGAAATAAAAGAAATTATTTTAGGCCCTGGTCGGTTGGCTCAGTGATGTGTCCAGTGTATGGATATCCCGGGTTCAATTCCTGGTCAGGGCACACAAGAGAAGCACCCACTTGGCCCCCACTCCACTCTCTCTCTCTCTCTCTCTCTTCTTTCTCTTCTCCTGTAGCCATAGCTCATTTGGAGCGAATTGGCCTGGGATGCTGAGGATGGCTCCATGGCCTCCACCTCAGGTGCTAAAAAATGGCTCCACTTGAATGGAGCAAGATCCCCAGATGGACAGAGCATCGCCTCCTAGTGGGCTTGCAGGTGAATCCCAGTCAGGGCACATGCGGGGAGTCTGTCTCCACCTCCCGTCCTCTCACTAAATAAAAAAATAATAATAATTACTTTTAAAAAAGGTATTACCCATGAGGCTCAGAATGCTGACTCTAGTGTGGCACCAGGCAGGTTAACCATTAACCTTTCTGAGCCTCTATTTCCTCTTCTGTGAAATAGTGATAATATTATCTACTCCACAGGTTTATCATGTGCATAATGTGTATTAACAAAATCCTAGCATCAGGCACATTCAGATAGATGTTCTTTGCTCCTCTTTTCTCTCCCATCCAATGAATCCTCTCACGCAGATAACTATGGTCATTGGTTGGCACAGACTGGGGTCCTGGTAGTAGAAGGGAGAGAAGGGGTGGGTAATTGATGGGGCTTCACAGTTGATTGATGGATAGGCTCTGGGTGGGGAGAGTGAGAGGCATGAGGGAAAGCTCCCAGGTTTGGACACAGGTGCCAGTCACTGAGCAGGGCACAGTGGAGGAGGAGCAGACAGGGGGGGGGGATGAGCAAGGGCCAACAAGAAGAGATGGTGAGCTTGGTTTGGGGCTGTTAAATTTGAGATGTCTGTGAGTCACCCCGGTGGAGTTAGTATCTAGGTACTGTTGAATGCATGAGTCTGGGGCTCTGAGAAGAGGCCTGATCTGGGAGTCTCCAACACGTGCTTGATAAGCAGAAGGGCAGGAGCTGATGGGGGGATGGATGGAGGAAAGAAAGGACAGGGTCTGAGAGTGAGGCAACCTTCTCAGGCTGAGACCCACAGCAATGTCTCCTCACTATGTCTGCAGCCTCTGAACACACCCTGTGGGGGCCCAGCCTCTGGGACGACAAGGAAACTGGGGATCACACCCCTCTGGGTCCTCTCTGCTCAGGCTGGGGATAGAGATGGCTCCAGGGGGAGTTTGGGTCACCCAATTTGGAGCAGGGCCCACTTTCTGGTCTGTGTGCTGATCGAGGCTTCAACAGGAACAAGATTAAAAGGGGAGGCATAACAGGATGCAAGAAAAAGAGTACCTTTGTGTACTGTACAGGGCGGTGGAAGTTCCCATGAGGTTTCTACATGGATATGTGGTAATTTTCATTAAGAATCCTTCAGATGTGTGCCCTCCAAATAAATAAAATGTATGCCCAAATATTCCAGCGTTACTGTTTTATTCTTAAAAAGTCAGTATCAGAGGGCATGAACTGCTCACAGAAATTAGGATATATTTTATAGCTTCATATTCATTTTGAAATATCCCCTAATTCGGCTCATAAAAATTAGGGGATATTTTATTGCTTCATATTCATTGTAAGACATCCCCTAATTTTTGTGAGCAGTATACTGGCTTTTCATAATTATTGTTACCATTAAATACATTATTCATTGAATGAATGAATGAATGAATGAATGAATGTCTGGATGGATGAATGAATTCACGAGTTATTTCCATCTAATTGCTATCCTTAACTGCTCTGTGAGCCATAGGTCTCTGCCAAGGGAAGAATGAGGTTGGGCGTATTTCAGATAAACTCACAAGTGGGGTATCTATTTGCAAATGGATGTCACATGTCTTCTGGAGCTGGCAGAAAGAGATTTTTTAGATATCGGAGTCAATTTATCAACTTATGGAAAAGGCTGCTTCTGCTTTGACCTCTGTGAGCAGTTTTACAGTGACAGTATTTAGGCAGAATTGCTACTCCGCTTTTGCCAATCTGCAAAGGGTTGTAGAAATTGAGTGCAGTGTGGTAGGCAACATAGTATAATGGGGAGGCCACTATTGAAATCACATCAACTTAGGTTTAAATTTTAGCTCTACAACTTTCTGTCAGCATGATGTCGGATGAATTAGTTGAGCTGTCGAAGCCTAGTTCTTGACCTATTAAGTGCAGACGATATTGGCTTCACTTAACATGACACCTGGGATACAGCAAGTCCCCCAAATATCAGTCTTCTTCCCTTCAACTGACCACTTCTGAGAAAATCAGTGGGAAGATTTGGGAGATCTGTGGAGGGATATGTACCCTTCTCTTATTAAGTATAAGAAATGGAAGCCCAACAGTAATACAGTTTAGTAGTGAGGTAGGAATAGCTTAGCACTCTGAATTTGAATCCAAATACCTATCATGGCATTGTAGCTCTGTCGCTTAAGGAAATGCGTCATCTTGGGCTATGGATGATGATGATTATAACATCAATAGCACTGAGCTCACCAATGCCCAGCACATGATCAGCTATTAGTAAATGTTAGCTATGAAAAGGACTTATTATCATGAACGAACCATAAAATATATTGTTTTAGTTGGGACAGTTTTGAAAATGAAAGGGACGGTGTTTAATAATTAAACCATGACTAGAGTTACAAACTGGAATGACCAGGGCAAACAAAGTCCTAGGTTACCCTATTGTTACCAGGCTCTAATTGACATGGAAGGCTGCAATTCCTTCCTTAGAATAAACAGAGGACAAGAGCAGCAAAGATCTAGCCCTGCACCAGCCTGGCTAAGCTCAGCACTGCTTTTCTCTCCGTCAGCAATGCAAGCCTTTTCTTTTCTAATTTATTTATTTATTATTTTTAGAGAGAGAGAGAGGAAGGAAGCGCGCGCACGAGAGAGAAACACTGATTCGTTGTTCCACTTATTTATGCATTCATCTATTGATTCTTGCATGTGTCCTGACCGGGAATAGAACCAGCAACCTTGGTGTACCAGGACGATGCTCTAACCAACTGAACTACCTAGCTAGGACTCAAGCTTTTCTGGTTCCACTGAAACTCCACAGCAAACTGTCTGTAATAGTAGTTTGCCTGGTTTGAATTTCACTGGAGATGGAGAGGTTTGAAGAATTTCTGCTCCTTTGCTTCTGATAGCCAGCTTGGGGATGTGTGCAGAGCTCCGGCTCCTGATAAACAGAGTGGGCGAAGCATAGTAACCAGGTCACTGGGGGTCTCACTTGGCCTGCCCAGGTGCACAGAGGAGCCCCAGAGGCTCATACTCTGTTTAAAACGAAGTTAATAAATTCACACCTGGCCTCATTTTGTCCTTAAATCTAAAACCAAGTCTCCTGGGAGTGATTCTGTCACCCACGCAGTTACTGTTCTTTCTCCCCTGAACCAAATTAATAAAAAAGTCTCTTTTCCAAATTAGACTTGATTCTAGCATAATTCTAGGCTTTGTGTGTGTGGGAGGGTAATAATCTCCTTGCAGTCTCAAGGATGCTTCCTTAATTTATTCTTTATTAGTGCTCCAAACCCTCCCGGGTCTCTTCTGTAATCAAAAATAGTATTATACAAAATCAGCATCGGATTACCCCTTCTCCCTAGGGCGGTGCAGTGGGGGCTAAGGCTTCGCCTGCAGTCTGTAAAATGCTCTCTCAAACACCCAGGGGAGAGCACAGCTTCCGCAGACACCTGACCCCACTGCATTGCCCGCAAATCCCCAAATTAGAATTTTTTGCATGTTTTAAAGTTCTTCCAATACTTAAGTGTCATGGTCCTCTACCTGAATATGAGTTCTCTAACATCAGCAGGCAGGCTTTATTATGATGTTTTAACTAATATTTATAGTAGAAATATGTCCTCCTAGTCCTTTGGTATGTGAAGAAACGGGTACTGTAAGAGCTAGCACCATATCTTTCCCCACTCCTTTGGGAGAAAAAAAGAGTCTTCTTACGGATACACTGGATATTCAGAAATGTTTATGATAATCAGCAACTAGATTTCATAAGTAGCCTAAATTGATTAAAAAAAAGAAATTTTGGGAAGTTTTAAAATAATCACAATACTCTTTATAAAAGTTCAAAATACATTTTTGGTAAGTAAAAATATTTGGTAGAGAATTAACTTGGGATTACTGTATTATTTGGTGAATTAACTTTTTGGCTATCTGGTTCTGGCAAACTGGTCATCTGGCATATTGATAATTCAGTTCATGGTGTTCTAGTGTCTAGTGCTTCAGGGCTAAGACAAGTATAAGTTATTTTTCTATAAGGCACTCGGGAATGCTGATCATTGAGAAGGTATAGCAAGACAATGTTGGCTGGGGAAAGGTGAGGGCTGAATAATGGGGAGGGCATGCGTAAGCACCACGGAGACAGGGTTCAGATTGGATTTTTCCAGTTAGTCATTCTGAGGGGGTGAACAGGATTGGAACAAGCAAAGTAGAAGCTGTGGTAGAGGCCCTGGGGGGCTAGCTGCCTTCAAAGCCAGATAGCATATGTGGCTTCTTGTATGGGTGGAATAGGTAGGCACCAGGTCACATTGGTGGGGCGAGCTGGCGGCCAAGCCTGGCTTAAAGGGTTGGGACTACAACGGACACTAAGAGTTGTTTTTCAGTAATGACACATCAGTCCCTGCCAATTCTCATCCAGGTCCAGCTCTCTTGCCCTTCTTCCCTGTAGACAATCATATGGAGTTAGGCGAGACAGCATATTACTGTGAATATAGATGAAACAGGGCCTGTGAAAAATATGCCCAGTTTAATTGCTACAAAATATATCTTTTAAAAACTACCTTTGAGGTTAAGTAGACACAAGGAGCTGCTTCCCTAGCCTGGGTGCTTGGGGAGGTGATCCAGTCTGTGGCTGAATGACATCTTAAGTCATAGATGAGCAGGGGTGGGAACCAAGAGCGCCCTAAAACGGGATGAGAATGCAGGAAAGAGGTTTGCTTTCAAAGACAAGCGGGGAGGAAAGAGACGAATGAGAATCATCGACTACTGAACTGGTAAGAACTTGGAGATGAATCAAAACAAAACCTTCCCTTTATAAATGAGATCACTATGTCAGAGAGATTAAGCAAACTGCTTAAGATCACATAGGGAATCAGTGGCAGATCCAGGATTTGAGGGCTCATGATGCCAGTCCAGGACATCATAAAGGAGATTTAAAGGCACAAAGAGGGGACTCCAGAGAAAGTGGAGGGATTTTCCTAGGAATTTAAGAAGATTACTTTTCTGACAAAGATAGCAGAGAAAAAGGCAAGAATAATTATGTTCTCCTCGGAGGACAGAGGGCTTGCTCACTCACATTCACTCTACGTGAATCCCACCAGCCAGTGGATGGGACAGGCAGGCAGCATGGGAAGCAGCACGACTTCCCAGGGCTTCTCAGCCGGTTCATGGCAGTTGAGATGATGGTCCCTACTTGTGACATCATCCATCACTCATGTAGCTTCTGCTTACAGTAATTCTGCAAAGTCAGAAAAAGCTTTTCATGTAAGAGGCAGAAAGTAGATGAGTTGCGAGCTGTAATGTGTAAATTTGACTTCCACGGGACATCGATTTTATGCCATGAATATATTAGATGTTGTGCAACAAAACACCAAACTGTGGCATCTCACTGTGGGCATTACAGTGAGCCTAGATAACACTCCGTACTGTCTAATCTCAGTGTCCTCCAGCTGGGTCCGTCCCAATCTGAGACCAAATTTCCATTTCATTGACAGCTTGTGGTACGCCAATCCTTCCAGGGGCCATTGTTGCTAATGTAACCCTAACACTCACCCGTATCAGGAAAGGAGCCAACAGTCTAGATAACAGTCCATTCAATTACATTTACTGAATAGGAGAAGAAACTGTGGAAATCAAAATCTTCACCAAGAACATAATAAACTCAAAGCCATGTACACAGTCCTTTGCGGGACTATAAACTTTATAAAACATTTTTTTTCTGCTCTCCAGATGTTTTCTTTGTCCTCTTTAATTTCTCCAGACAGTGGGCCCAAATATTAGTTCTTTCACAATGAAAACTGATAACAGTGTCTAATACCTATTAGTATTTCTGTTCCCAAGATTCTGGGGTCATGGTTCTCAAAATGTGGCCCCCAACCAGAAGCATCCTCATCACTCAGAAATACCAATATTGGTCCCCCTGCTAAATCCTCTAAATAAAGAACTCTAGGAGTAGGGCCCAACATTCTGTGTTTTAATAAATCTCTAGGTACTTTATTTCCCCATGTATAAGATGCACCCTTTTCCAAAAGATGTGGGGTCTAAAAACTGGGTGTGTCTTATACAGTGGATGTAGATTTTTTTTTTTACTTGCATTTCCCACTTTTTCGCATGGATGAGGAGTTGTATAAATTTTATGATGAATAACACTTAAGTTCAATAACTTTACGTAATACATTTTTTTTTTCAAATTTTGAGCCCCAAAATTAAGGTGCGTCTTATACATGGGGAAATACAGTAATTCTGATGCAGTTCAAAGAGAGGACAGCTTCTCTGAAGGAAGATTGCACATGGTCTTCCTCTCTCAGGAGTGAGGGCAGAGCCCCACCAAGTCTAAGATGCCTTCAACGGGCCACAGATTTCCCTGTCCCACTTATGAGAACATAAGGCAGGACATTCTTGGTTCTTTTAACTGATGTTCCCTGAACTTTAGGGGGGAAGAAACACACTGAAGAAGAGCCCCATGGCAATGAAGAAAGGAGGACTTTGCACAGCCTTGTCTTCCAAGCCAAGGAGAAGCGGAAATGCCTCTAAGAAAAGCAGTGATGAAACCCAGGGGCAACCACTGAATTTGGGTATTGGGTGTCCTGGACATGGCTGAGGGTGAAAAGGCCAGGAGGGGGTACATTCTGGGCACTTCATTTTAAGATACTGGTTTTGGGAGGTTGACACATTGATACTATTGAAGAAATCAGGTTATATTTAAAGTAAATTCAGTATGCAAACTGTGAGGAAAGATAACCAAGGGTATTTTCTTTTTTGCATGAGGATCCCTATGTTACTTCTATCAGCTTTGTGTAAGACAAACAAACAAAAACTTTAGCAAGGTCAACTCCAACCTGAATTTGCATGAACAGATGCAACCTCATAATTTATACTAGTTAGCAACGAGCTATAAGAGTAAATGGAAATGATTATAAGGGGGCTTAACAGTCAAACACATCTGCATTCAAGTTCCAGCTCCACCACTTACTAGTTATGGGACATAATTGAATAAGTTACCTAGTCTCAGTTTTCTCAAGTGTAAATAGGGATCATTGTGGGGCCTACCTCCGAGGGCTGTTGTGCTGATTAAACAGAGTGAGCTATAATAGTGAGTGCCTAGCCCAGTGGCTGGTAAATAAAAGAGTCTATAGAAAGTTAGCTGCTGTATTTATTATTGTATTATTTCTGACTCATTGTCCACTATATTGGTACATGAAGGAGTGGAAAAATATTGGGATGAATGAAGCGCTTCATTAGCATGAAAGAAAAAAAAAAGACAAAGGCATTGTATTAGAGAAGGGCAGATTGCTGTTCTAGATAGTGAGGGGTCATGTCTCTCCTTCACGTGCCCTCTGCTGGGTACAGCAGGAGAAGGGCTTAGCTCCTGGTCTTCTTTTGGCCAACAGAAATCCAAGGATGGTTTCCAAGCTCACCTCGAAGGATTACACAGCTTTTCACACACTCCGCATCTCTGGGATTTGTCCCCCTCATCCATCTGCCAAGAACACACAGTTCTGCCTTGAGTCCTCTTGGAGGATGTGAACCTTCATCTGGCATAATTGCTCAGTGCTAAATCACTTGCTATGCTTGTACCAACTTCATGGCCAATGCCAGTTTCTAGCATGCTGAGGACTGCTATTCTGTTTGCTTAAAAGCCACGAGTCCTGCTGTTCCACATAGAGGAGTGAGAATGTGACAAACTCAGATGGACAGAGCAAGTGCCTATAGACATCTTCGAGGAAACAGGCTTTGACTGGGTGACTGTCTCCATGGGTTTTGGGAAGTCAGTTTATCTCTCCTTTTCAGCATCAGTTGTGACAAGATAAGAATTGAAACACTTTCTCCTGATTTGAAACCATTTTTACTAAAAAAAATAGTCTGAGAAGTGTAAATACTACACTCTCACACACACACGTACACTGAATCCTCTGACTAAATAAAGGACTGAACAAGCTCGAGGTAGAATAATAAGCACAGTTTGACTAACTGTCCAGGACACGGGTGTTCTGTCATAACATTTTCATGCCTTTTACTGCCACCTTCACTTTTGAAACAATGTGGGTCCCTACAAGTGTCAATTCTTCCCACCATTGCCTTGAGTCTTACCACCTTAATGACAGCTTCCCTATCCTGAGTGCCCTCTCTGTGCCAGGGACTCTGCTAAGCACCTATGTGTATTTTCTTGACCCTCACAATATTTCTTGAGGCCAGCATTACCCTTATCTCCATTTTATAAATGGGGGAACTGAGGCTTAAATAGCTATGGGAATTAGCCTCTGGACATACAGCTTGAGAGCAGCTGAGCTGGGATTTGATGCTAGAACATCAGGCTCCATGGCTGTACACTTGAGCATCATGGAACAGGGCTTCAGACCCAACCACACCATTCCTAGGGATGCCCATCAGCTCTTACACCCAGCCATTCTCAGTCTAACTAAGTAGTACTAGGAGTTATAAAGAAGGAAATGTTGATGGTTTTTCTTTTTGCTTGATCACATTAGAGAGAAGCACAACTTAAAAAAAACGAGGAAAAACTTCCATTCATGCCCAAATCTCACCATCTGTGAAACTCTGGAGGGTAAAAGAGTACTGCCTGCCCTTCCCAAGATTTCCTCACAAATACGTGCATCTGGTATATTACTCTACAGAACCTCAACAGGAGTTTTTGATTTTAAGACAATAGCAAGTTCACACTTCTATGTGAAAGATGAGATGTTCTTACATACTCAATGATTTTGTTAAAAAATCCCGTATGATTTGTTCATAGGTGGCACGTTCAATAAATTTCCCTCCAAAAGTAAAAATAAAAAAGTCTCTTTGAGGGCTCTCACCCACTTCCATGCGACCAGTGACATGCTACCAACCCATAGGGAGTTAGCTCCCAAATCGGTGTCATCGCCAGGTCCACATGCTCAGCCACCACCTGGCAACCTGTTCTGGGTTCTCCTTATACACCTGAGCTTAACATGTCAGCATCAAAAAAATAGTTGTTAAATAAATGAAGGAATTCAGAAGAAAAAAACAGCAAAATAAGCCAGTTTTCACATATCCACAGCATCATCCCTACATAAATATAATGGATCTGACAGTGTGTGGGAAGTCATCGAATGCTACATGTAAAAGTAAATAAAATCAAGGGAAAGGAAGCATGGACTGAATGAGAGGAGAGAAAAAATGGGAAGAATAAAGGCCCTAAGAAGGCAAAAAAGAGGAAGGGACATCTGGTGACCCACCTGGCCAAGTGTGCATTCCATGCCACCAAGGAAGTCGGCCTCCTTCAGCCCGTTGTGGCTGCTGCTGATGTCATGGACCTCAAACCGCAGGCGCTGCACCTCTTCAAAGTAAAAGTCCACAGTAAACAGTTTTGAATACACTGGGTTTATGCAGGTGCGAATCACCTCTGTTCTGTCAACCTGCAAGAAGAGAGAAAGAGAAAGCCCACCAGGGGTTAGGCTTTTTACTATTAACCTTTAGGCACATTCACTTTACGGTGTTCGTTCACCTTCTTGCAAATTATAAATGCCCTCAATTCAGTCACCAGGGTAAGTAGTTCATAAGTCTTCAAGGAAGTACCCTCAGGGAATGAGTCGTATTTCAAGGAGGAAATTCTTATTAGAATCATCTGAAGCTTTGTATGTACAGATTTAGTGTTGTTAGGCAGCAAGATAGATCAATTATTAGTGACTGCCTGGAGCCTTAGGATGATAGAGAGTCTGAGCAGGGGCATCTGGGCTTAGGAGTAAAGACGGAGATAACAGCTTAGTGATGTCTGATGGGCCCAGTAATGATAAATGACTGTGTAGGTGTCCATTTAACCGATCTGACTCTATATGAATTCTGTAACTCCCAGCATAGTAAAGTGAAAAGGCCAGGAAAATGAATATGAAGATAATTGCCTCTGGTTTTAAGTATGCCTTACTTTGAGATGATCACATTTACTCAGTCATTTAAATCCTCTGGGCTTCAGTTTTCTTATCAACAAAACGAGGACTGGAGGATGAAAGGTCCCTTCCTGCTCTAACATTCCATGAGCTATGACACCACTTGCCTTCTGTGACAATAACTCCCCATTGCCCCTCTCTCCCAGATCCTGAACTCTCCACCCTACTCTGTGCCCCTGGAGGCTGATCTCTTTGGATTGAATTTCCTGGACTCCCTCGCCCTTCTAGGTCTTGATTGGAGTCAGCCAAGGGAGAGACGTGGCAGGAGATCAGAGAGTGGAAGACAGAGGGGTGCAGGCAGTGGCTCCGTGGCTCTGCACACACAGTCTGCTAGCCAACTCCCATCCACAAAGTGGACTTGCGCTGGCATCTGGTAGCACAGTCCCCATCTGCCTCTCTTCAGACCACAGGTGGCAATGACTTCCTTCTGTTGCTATCCCTGATGTCTGAGATGCCGCACCATCCTTTGCTGGCTTCTCTATCTGTGCCCGTGCCCTTGAAAAGAGTTCCCTCTGTAAGGAGTGTCACTCTTTAGGTGAAACTCTCTGGATATGCCATTTGTTTTCTGCTGGTACCCTTACCACTACGATTCTTACCTTCTATGTCTATCACATGTAACAATACTGTCTATATAAAGAAAGAAAAAAGTCTCTTTTTCTTTCTTTTTCTTTTCCAAGTGATAGGAGGGGAGACAGAGAGACAGACTCTTGCATGCCCCCCCAACCAGGATCCACCCAGCAACCTTTGTTTAGGGCTTATGTTCTGCCTAGGTGGGCCCATGCTCTCAACTGAACTATTTTTAGCACCTGAGGTAGAAGCTCCATGGAGCCATCCTCAGCGCCTGGAACCAATGCGCTTGAACCAATTGATCCATGGCTGTGGACGGAGAAGGGAGTGAGAGAGAAGGGGAGACGTGGAGAAGCAGATGGTCACCTCTCCTATGTGCCCTGACCAGGAATTGAACCTGGGACAGCCACATGCTGGGCTCACACTCTACCACTGAGCCAACCTGCCAGAGTCTGGGAAGTCTTAAAGGACCAAGTTACAGATAACCGAAGACTGTATAGTATCTCCCAAATGGAGCTACCTATCACTCTATACTTTACAAATCAACTGGAGTCTACGTGTACTGCTGGTTTTCAAATAGAAACATGTCTACTGAACACTTCACAAATACCATTCATTAGCACAAAGTGGGAAAACCATTTCCTCCACTTTCATTAGAGTGGAGGGAAATAGCCTCTCAAGAAAATGCAGGGAAAGCAGTCTTTGACCAGATCATGCGTGTACCTGTTTTCCAGCAAAGACAATTCGATACCTGCTGCAATCTCTCCTGACATTTTTAAAAAAGTTTTTCTCCCCTTTATTGTTCCTATGTTCCTTTAATCAGATTCTGCATGCTTGCCTTTTCCTCCATATTAGATTTATTTTAATTTTTTAATTTTTATTGAATTTATTGGGGACATTGGTTAATAAAATTATATAGGTTTCAAGTGTACAACTCTATAATACATCATCTGTATATTATACTGTGTGTTCACCATCCAAGGTCAAGTCTTTTCCCATCACCGTTTATCCCCTTTTATCCTCTTCTACCTGCCTCCACTACCCTTTCCCTCTGGTAATCACTGTACTGTTGTATCTACAAGGTTTTTTTCCCCTTAATCCCTTTACAAGGCCCTCACTCCCCCCAAACTCTCCTCTCCTCTGACAGCTGTCCATCTATTCTCTATATTTGAGTCTGTTTTTATTTGACATTCTTTTTTTTTTTTTTTTTTGTATTTTTCTGAAGCTGGAAATGGGGAGGCAGACAGACTCCCACATGCGCCTGACCAGGATCCACCTGGCATGCCCACCAGGGGGTTGATGCTCTGCCCATCCAGGGCGTTGCTCTGTCGCGATCAGAGCCACTCTAGCGCCTGGGGCAGAGGCCAAGGAGCCATCCCCAGCGCCTGGGCCATCTTTTGCTCCAATGGAGCCTCGGCTGCGGGAGGGGAAGAGAGAGACAGAGAGGAAGGAGGGGGTGGTGGAGAAGCAGATGGGTGCCGCTTCTGTGTGCCCTGGCCGGGAATCAAACCCGGGACTCCTGCATGCCAGGCCGATGCTCTACCACTGAGCCAACCAGCCAGGGCTATTTGACATTCTTGAGTTCAGTGATTTGTCCCTGGCCCATGACGCTCCTTGTGGTCCTCGTGCGAGAGTGCTGTCCTGTAAGGAACATCTCCTGTTATTACTGGTGGGCTAGACAATTCCAGTTGCAGGAAAAATGAAAATACGGTTCTGATATGTCCCCATCCAACAGACAGAAAACCAAATCCCAGCCTACCGCTGATCAGCATGTTACAAAAGCTATTGTTCAGCCCAATGGTTATCTGCCTAGTTCAGCTATCCCCAAAGGCTCAGCTTCTCTTTGAGCTAACTTTTATATCCTCATATAGAATGTTTATTCTGGGGGACAGAACTGAGTATATCATTGGCTGATTGTACAGGTACAAGGGTTTACTGTATGGGGTATACTATTTTTCAGTTGTTAAGAGATCGTGGTTTAAATAATAGTATAAATCACATACTGGTAGTCTGTAAGTCAAGCTGACTTGCAGGTATTTTGTTTGTCTCACTTATTAGTATGTTCCCCTTAATTTACCAGCATAAAAGAAGGGCTATTTCTATTGTCCCCCCACCCTGGAATAAATCAGAATATCTAGCAACCTCAGGCCACATTCAGTTGTTGGTCATGGCAATGACTAGTAACTGGTCCATTCCGAAGGTGCACTCATTCTCTGGTTTCCAAGCTCTTCTCTCTCAATAAATTTCCCTGCCTGGCCCCTAAAGGCATCTTTGCAACATCTGGTCCAAACATGTAGAATAATGAGCTACACAATAAAAAATTTAATTATCAATATATTCATTGAGTATCTTTTGATAGAGAATTTAAAAAATGATTCCCAAGAAATAACTTATAGGTGGATTTGAAATCCTCAAAACTTCTCTCCTTGTGGATGGAAGACTAGAGTCAAAGGTGACTTTAGATTCCATCCAATTCTAGTCTATTTTTCCTCTGCTTTGACCCCAAAACGTTACAAATGGCTGATCTGCACCATCCCTCTGCTTTTCTTCTCACCTCTTGATTTTCAAATGATGATAATCATTTGGTTCATGTTGGCATCAAGCCACACAGCTCAGACAAGCTACCCAAGACACACTAACAGCAGGCAACACTGAATGACGTGGGATTTTGTTTTTTTGGGTTTTTTTAGGAAAATGACTAGTTGGAAAAAATTAAGCAATGCACATTTACCTTACCAAGGTAGGTAATTTCCAAAGACAATCCCAGAGCCAGTAAAACTCCTACCAGCTCAGGAAAAGAAGAAGAGTGGTGCCCTGGCTGAATAGCTCATTTGGTAGAGCATTGTCCCGAAGCACAGAGGTTGCTGGTTCGATTCCTGGTCAGGGCACATATAGGAACAGATCAATGTTCCTCTCTCTCTCTCTCTCTCTCTCTCTCCTTCTCCCTCTCTCCCTCTCCCTCTAAAATCAATAAAATAAACATATTCAAAAGAAAAAGAAAAGAAGAAGAATGATGATAGAAGAGAGACCCTCAATACTAAATGCTTATTTTAAAGCTGTTTCAAACCTTTCTGCATTCCCAGCCACAATGGGAGATAAATTGTGTTTTTAAGTCCCAAATCAACTGTCTTCTATCCCACCCACCCCCCAATCCAGCTATAAACTCACACATAAGTAGGAAGCAATCAGAAAGAGCCTCACAAAACTCACACCTGCCTGCTATAAGCAGGCAGAGCCTGGAGGATGGCAGTGGGAAGGTGCGAGGTTGCAAGTCGCTGCAAGGTGCAGCTGCGGTCAGACCCTCCTTATGCAGAGCTTGGAGGCCAACCCAACACAAGTGCACAGCTTTTTGCACGTCCCTCAGATATTGGTTATTAACAGGAAGTCTCCCCATCTCATCTCTCTGTCACAGCTGTGGAGACCTTTTTCAGAAAAGGTCGTTCAAGACTGAGAAGCCGCCTGACCAGGTGGTGGCGCAGTGGATAGAGCGTCAGACTGGGATGCGGAAGGACCCAGGTTCGAGACCCCGAGGTCGCCAGCTTGAGCGCGGGCTCATCTGGCTTGAGCAAAGAGCTCACCAGCTTGGACCCAGGGTCGCTGGCTCCAGCAGGGGGTTACTCGGTCTGCTGAAGGCCCGCGGTCAAGGCACATGTGAGAAAGCAATCAATGAACAACTAAGAAGTCGCAACGCGCACAACGAGAAACTAATGATTGATGCTTCTCATCTCTCTCCGTTCCTGTCTGTCTGTCCCTGTCTATCTCAAGACTGAGAAGCCTTATTTTCTTATTGATATTTGAAATAGTGAAAAGAAACTTGTCTGCAGGATGCTGCACACAGTCCCGAGTCCCACCCTCTCACCACCAGCGAAGGTGGACTCGCGAGTCTGCATTCACCCTCCGCATATCTGCGTCCTCCATGCCTGTGTCCACGTGCGGGCATGAAGCAGTAGGGGTTGTTCCATAGCTTGGGCTCAGCCCCCTAGGTTCCAGCCTCTCCCTGTCCTCAACTCCTTTAGAATAACCAACATGCCTTCAGTTTATAAGTCAATTCTCAATTGTCCAATTGTGAGTTAGTCATAGGATCCAAGTGGAGCTTCTCCAAATGCCATTGGACAGGGAGGGGCAGAGCAGCTTCACGTCCTCTGCTCTTTCCCACAGCACTCCCCCATTAACCAGGGGGCGCTCACCTCTCCTGGACACTGTGCTCTTCCCATGCCGTGTATGTGGCTGATGGCATCACTCAGATCTTAGATTCTGAGAGCTCATCCAATCTGGGAATGGCAGTAGTTTCATCTCGCCTCTCAGTGTAGTAATTTGTGGGAGCGTGGTGTTGCAAAGGTACCTGAGGTGACCTTTGTATGCAATGGGTGTAGGAGGGGGTCAAGGTGGCTCAAAGGTCACATGTATGTCATTCCTTTTCTACCCTAGTGATGCAATTTTTAGCAGAGGAAATAGAGGCCCATAGACATCATGGATGAACCTAGAGGATATTATGTTAACAGAACAAGTCATTTAGAGAAAGACAAATACCATATGATTTCACTTATATGTGAAATTTAATGAATAAAATAAGTGAACAAACAAAACAGAAATAAATGTACAGATACAGAGAACAAACTGATGGCCATCAAAGGGGGCCAGGGAATGGGTGAAAAAGATAAAAGGGATCAAGAAGTACAGATCTGCAGTTAAACAAATAGTTATAGGCATGTCAAGTACAGTACAGAGAATATAGTCAATAATATCGTAATAACTATGTATGCTGTCAGATGGGTACTAGACTTACCAGGCTGACCAAGGAATATAACTGTCTAACACCCTGTTGCACACCTGAAGTTAATATAACACTGTATCTCAACTGTAATTGAAAAATAAATTTAAAATATTTTAATTTTCAAGTTTCTAAAACTACAAACTGGCAATGAGATGTGAAGCCAGCTAGGTTCTCTGAGTCCTGGTGCAGTGACTCCTGGCCTCACTACATCACACTACTTATTCCGTGACTTCCTACACAGCTACACAGATGCTCGCAGGATCCAGGACCCAGCAACTTCAGCATCAAGGTTTAACACAAACACACACATGGACACATTGAGCCTTTATATATATGGCTTTGTCAACGAGGGCTAATCCCCTACTGCATCTGAAAAACAGTTTAAAAATCAAATCCATTGAAGGGGGCAACAGTATGCAAATAGGTCAGGCCAGGGAAAGGGCTCTTAGCTAATGGGTGAGTCCAGGTGCCTCTCTACTAGAAAATCAGTCAGAGAGGAACTCCATGCAAGCCGGCCTGGGATGGCTGGCTAACAGGCAGAGCAGAGCACAGTCAGACATGGCTGCAGGCCCCTGAGTGGGATGAGGAACAACTTGCAAGCTGCTTTCCTGAAGCACTCTCTACAATACACTCTGGAAGCAGCCAGTGTAAAGTGCCCTGCAGGCCATGAGTGTTGGAAGTCCTGCTCACAATCCCCTTTTTTTAGAAAGCTGCATGCAGAATATATGCTAAAGGCTCTTGAGGAGTTCTGCAGCAGACAAATGGATTCACTTTTCTAAAATTTTCCAAACATTTTTTCTTTTATTTTTTTATTTTTATTTTTTTTAATTTTTCTTAAGTGAGAAGGGGGGAGGCAAAGAGACAGACTCTCGCATGTGCCCAACCGGGATCCACCCAGCAAGCCCCCTACCAGGTGATGCTCTGCCCATCTGGGACTGTTGCTCCATTGCTTGACAACTGAGCTATTTTAGTGCCTGAGGCAAGCCCATGGAACCATCCTCTGCACCTGGGGTCAACTCATTCTTACTGAACCATGGTTGCAGGAGGGGAAGAGAGAGATAGGGCGAGAGAAGGGAGGGGGTAGAGAAGCAGATAGACACTTCTCCTGTGTGCCCTGAATGGGAATTGAACCCAAGACATCCATACACTGGGCTAACGCTCTACTACTGAGCCAACTGGCCAGGGCCCTTTTTTTAAAGTTTATTTTTTAATTTATCGGGTTGACATAGTTCACCTACCTATACATGTTTCAAGCATACAACTCAATATAACACTGCTTTATTTTTTACTGAATTTATTGGGGTGACTCTGGTTAATAAAATTATAAAGCCTCCTTTTCCTTCATAAAATACATATATTAATATCTAAACAGAACACACTTGAAAAAGTTTGCACTAAAGTGTTAAGAAAATAGGCATGTTTTACTTCCTCTAAGAGCAAATAAGTTAAAACAGCAGGGGGACAAGCTGCCTTACTGTAGTCCACACCCAGCAAAGGGCTGAGGACAACTTTGTTCAGTATTTATTCATTAACGGAATGAACAGATGCTAAGCCCCTGAACGTGTTCAATATTTTGCTGTTTCCATGGCCTCTTCCTCTATTATTCCCTGTTGCTTCTCTTGAGCAGCTTCTCTTCGCTGTCTCCTTATTTAGGAATTCAGCTTCTATCTGAAGCCAAACCCAAGTTATCACAAATTCTTATTATCATGAGATTCTATCTCAGTAGCAGAAGACAGATGGGTAGAGACAACTGAGCTTCTTCTCAGCCTGGGGTGGACCCAGTACATGCCACAGGCTCCCTGCCTTCTCTCTACAATCTATTTAGACCAAATAGCCACACTGTATCCCACAGGCCTTGCTTGGTGACAAACCTGGGGTGATGCCTGCCTGAGTTACTAGCTACACACCTGGACCCTCTTTCCACTGGGACCCAACAATCAGCACTTATTACTTCTTTTGCCCCATATATATATATATGCCCCATATATATATATATATATATATATATACACACACACACACACACACACACATATATATATTACTATTATATATAATAGTATATTATATATTAATTGTATAATAATATACTATTATAATATAGTATAATAATATATTATTATATTATAGTATAATATATTATTATAATATATTAATAGTATAATAATATTATATATATTATATATATATTACTTTCTGTTTAATAGTTCCTATTATTATTATTATTATTTTTAGTGAGTGAGAGAGGGTAAGAGAGACAAGACAGACTGACAGGCAGGAAGGAAGAGAGATGGGAAGCATCAACTCATAGTTGCGGCTCCTTAGTTGTTCATTGATTGCTTTCTTAACTGTGCCTTGAATAGGGATACTCCAGTTGAACCAGTGACCCCTTGCTCAAGCCAGCGACCTTTGGGCTTAAGCCAGCAACCACGGGGTTATGTCTATGATTCCATGCTCAAGCCAGCAACCCTGCGCTCAAGCTGGTGAGCCCACGCTCAAGCCAGCAATCTTGGGGTTTTGAACCTGGATCCTCAGCAGCCCAGGCTGACTTTCTATCCACTGTGTCATCATCTCATCAGGTGAAAATTTCTTCTTGAAGTCAAGGAATTTACAACATTTTATTCTATTTATTCACTTAAAAGTTGAAGCTGCTTACACAGAGTTGGGAGAAAGCATGGTGGGAGGGACACGGAGGATTCAGGAAGCACATTCTCCTTGTTGAACCCTGATTGTTCGGGGCCTTGAGTCTACCCTGAAGTTGGCTGAGTATTAGTATGTTCTAGATGATGGCCATTCCCTCTCCGATCCAGCATGTTCAAGCTACTCCACATACTGAAAAGCTCTCCGAACATATGTTTATTTTCTTTCTCGTTCCTGTTTCTTTCATTGTAAACATATAGAAGAGAGGTTCTGATAAATGAAGAGAATTGTTAATCAGAAAATGAATCTCAATGGATTTTCAATTCACTGCCAACCACTTGGGTAATCTGATTCTTTATGGCAATCACCCTATGACAGTCACCAGATAATGTCTTTATTAGAAGAGGTAAAAATCCTTCTCTTTCTTTTTTTTCCCTTCCCCTTCTTAAATGTCTACTTCCTCTGACGGTAAATACACAGGTACCCACCGCACACATGCTGCTTGTGTGTGGCTCATGTCTCTTTCAGAAGCATCTACTACTAATGCTGTGGTATTGTTCTGACTCAGTAGTCATTAAGTCTATTGATACTGAAGAGCTTGTGTTGCTGGGTCCTCCACAAGGTACAGGCACTAAAAGTGAGTGGGGCCAAATCTCGAAGTGGTGAAATTTTCCAACACATTATTGTCACCCTCAGCATCATTCAAATAGTCATCAGTGATCAATATTTAATGCATGCCTACCTTTTATAGGCACCAGGGGTTGGGCGCTCTCATGGTTACAGAGAAGCAGCAAATCAACAATAGCTGAGATGCTTTGATAGCACACCATGGGCTCTGGGTCAAGTTTCTGATGCCCCTTCTCTCTCTGAAGCTACACAACAGCCCTTCTATGTGAGCCCCTTGCTCAACAGGTTAGAGGGTTCAGGAAACGTAATCCAAAATATATTGCTTTTTTGTTACAACATCAATGATTTCAGTGCCTAACCTTAGCTAACCCCCATGCAGAGGACAGTTTCTTTTTCCCTAGTAACAATCCAAACCTTCTTTTCTTATGTATTACTTATTTGGCTAAAAAAATTCTTCGCAATTGCCTCTGATTAGCCATTTGTACTCATTTCCCTGCATTTTCCTCATTCTTCAGTGAAGGTTTATGAGTGTATGTAATTTTTCCAGCACTGAGTTATAGGTTCAGCATTAAACTAGACAAATGTCATCCATCCCAAAGCAAAGTTTTCACCTTATAACAATAGATGTCCTACACAAGGTCCCATGCATTCTACAGAAGGCCTTGTGTGCACAGGAAGGACATTCTAGGTAGTGGTGGCTGTTGGCAATACTGTGTGGTGCCCTATTTATGGTGGGGGCATTGCCACCTCAGCTCAGAGAAAGAAAGAAAACAAATTCTCATAAGTGACATCTTTAGATGTACAATATGTATGACAAATACAAGTGGCTCTTCATCATAGTGGCAGCAGCAGTCTGTAAGCCCATTATGCACATTTTATCTGATCTGGCAGCTGCTCTGGGAGCTGGGCTGAGTGTCTATTTTACAACCGTACAGCAAGATATCAGGCTTTCAGGAATCAACAAGCCAAGGCCAGAATAAAGTGGATATTGGCCCCATAAAGAGAAGCTTTACTTACTGAAGAAGGAGTAAGATGCTACTTAGCAGGAATGGAGAAGAGATTTAAGCAACAGATGGGGGGAGAGGAGAGAACAGACTAAGTCTTAAAGTTTTCTTTCAAACCTGGAATTCTAATTCTATGCTTGAATCTAAATAAGGATTGTTTTAAACTGGCTTTGATAGCCAGAGCATGGATAGTTTCTAGTTACCCAGAGAATAAGGTTAGTGGTTATAAATTGTCCATGGTTTGTTTCTAGCTCTCTGATTTTGCCTGATCATTGTGAGGTCCATTTCTCTTGTTCCATATGCACAAACACATCAACAAAAAGTCATGCCTTTTTATTTCCTATATATTTTTTAATGTTTTGACATCTTGGGGCCATCTCTCAAAGTTAGCCAATTCTTAGGGACAGTAATGAAGCCTAGATCACATATTTAACATGTAAATCAGCCAACCCGGAGACCACACCCTTACCCCTTCCTCTATCTGGTTCTTACACTCTGGATCACCATTGCCCTGCCCTAACCCGGGCCAGGTATCAGATAGCAAGGCCCAGCCACTAGTCCCCAGAGCACACTGAAATTACTCAAACCAGCGAACCCTGAACCTGCTAACTCTGCCATTTCTATTTCTCTCTATGAAAACCACAATAAAGGCTCTTGCCCGTGTCTTCTTCTACCCCCTCTGCCTCATGACGTTCCCAGTGCCTCTCCATGTGACTCTGTGTGGCATGAAGGGCCTCCTGCTTCTAAGGAACTCACTATAAACTTCCTCCTTTATGACAGTCTTTTCCATGTCAGTGGGTCTTACCATACCAGGTTAAAAAAACTCTGGGTCCCCTTAAAAACAATTTAACTATGGGCAAGTTGTTCCTTAATGAGAGAGAAGGAACAACTAAAATGGAACTTTGAGGATTATTTTATGGGTTTAAATTGCTTTACACTGGCCCCTATGGTCAGTAAAGGAGAGAAGCTGATGCTTATTGAGTACCTACTACATGCTACTGTACTTACGTTACACTATTTAGGTGTCCAAACACAGTAATATTGCTAGGTAGATATAGTCAATCTCTTCATTTTAAAGGTGAAATAATTGTCCCCCAAGAAAGGTATTAAGTAACTTGTCCAAGGTTATGCTTGCAGCTCTGGCAGTGCTGACGTGAAGCCAGGCTTTCTGTTCCAGGTATTCATTCACTCATTCATTCATTCATTCATTCTACCCCAGCTACCTCTCTCTACACCAGGGGTCGGGAACCTATGGCTCGCACGCCAGACGTGGCTCTTTTGATGGCTACATCTGGCTCGCAGACAAATCTTTAATAAAAAAAATAATAATGATAAAAATATAAAACATTCTCATGTATTACAATCCATTCATTTCCTACCGCTTATGTTCATGGTTGCCGGTGGCTGGAGCCAATCACAGCTGTCCTCCGGGATAACACCAAATTTTTACTGGATAATGCCTCACGTACATGGGTCGTTGTATGGCTCTCACGGAATTTTAAAATATGTGTCGTTCATGGCTCTCTCAGCCAAAAACGTTCCCGACCCCTGCTCTACACAAAGATGAATGTCAAAGCAGCATTCCCTAATCCTGCTTCACGGTAGCAAAGGTACAATGGGGAAGGATGCTTCTCATCTCCTACCCACAGAGCCAATAGCATATGCTGGACTTGATAAGTGAAAAAAGCCTATTTCTAACCAAGTAATACGGGTACAGGGAATGATACATCAGGTACTGAAACTCAGTGTGTGCTCTGTAGCTTCACCGGGAGCTGGCCTGCGGCTGGTGAGCCAGTGCTTTCCAGCCCTGGTCTCAGGCAGGAACTCCTCCTCTGTGCCTGGCTGAATGCCTTAGCTCAGCTCCACGTGGCCGCATGGCCCAAGGCTTAATTCTTGGACTGCTTTTGTTTTCTCTCTACCTGAGACCCTAGGCGACTTCTTCTCCTGGTTTTAAATAAAACTGATAAACTGATGACTTCCAAACTGGTATCTCAAGCCCAGACATCCTCCCTGCACAGCAGACACATTCTTCTAACTGGGCTGTCCCCACCCTACCTTCGAGCTGTGGCACGGACATTCTGCTAAAGAGGAGAAGTAAGCCTTAGAGAGGAGAGCTCTGCCGGAGGGGGCTGATTTTACTAGGAATGCAGCCTGAAGATGTTTCAATGCTTTGTTGTTAAGAACCATGGTGACCTTGGTGAAGAGCAATTAAGAGAGGGCTAATCGTCTTAAGTTAATAGTAACAACAAGCTTCCTGGTAGACCAGCCAAAATTGGTAACACAGAACCAAGGAAAGAAGCCATGAAGAGCCCTCTGGGGCAGGCAGGCTGTGGGCCTGTCTTAGGTTGCACCCTCTCGGGACGATCAGAGCAGGACACAGGGCAGACTCAAAAACATCACCAAAGCCGCGCAGAAATCCTTCATCAAAACATGGTGGCCGCATTAGCTCAAGGAGATTAAGCACAAACTCAGACTAACACTAGATAAATATTTAGCTACTCTGACCCAGTGGTGACTCCCAGGAACCCCTGCTTTAAAAAGGAAACCATACTCATCCTTGATGGTCTAGAGCAGTGGTCCCCAACCATCGGGCCGCAGATCTGTACTGGTCCATGGGCCATTTGGTACCAGTCCGCAGAGAAAGAATAAATAACTTACATTATTTCTATTTTATTTATATTTAAGTCTGAACGATGTTTTATTTTTATTTATTTATTTATTTATTTATTTTGTATTTTTCTGAAGCTAGAAACGAGGAGAGACAGTCAGACAGACTCCCGCATACGCCCGACCGGGATCCACCCGGCATGCCCACCAGGGGCAAGGCTCTGCCCACCAGGGGGCGATGCTCTGTCCCTCCGGGGCGTCGCTCTGCCGTGACCAGAGCCACTCTAGCGCCTGGGGCAGAGGCCAAGGAGCCATCCTCAGCGCCCGGGCTATCTTTGCTCCAATGGAGCCTTGGCTGCGGGAGGGGAAGATAGAGACAGAGAGAAAGGAGGGGGGTGGGGGGGGGCGGAGAAGCAAATGGGCGCTTCTCCTATGTGCCCTGGCCGGGAATCGAACTCGGGTCCCCCGCACGCCAGGCCGATGCTCTACCGCTGAGCCAACCGGCCAGGGCCCGATGTTTTATTTTATTTTATTTTATTTTATTTTTTTAATTTTTTTAAAAAAATTTTTTTTAAGCTGGAAACGGGGAGAGACAGACAGATTCCTGCATGCGCCCGACCGGGATCCACCCGGCATGCCCACCAGGGGCAAGGCTCTGCCCACCAGGGGGCGATGCTCTGCCCCTCCGGGCGTCGCTCTGCTGCGACCAGAGCCACTCTAGTGCCTGGGGCAGAGGCCAAGGAGCCATCCTCAGCGCCCGGGCCATCTTTGCTCCAATGGAGCCTTGTCTGTAGGAGGGGAAGAGAGAGACAGAGAGGAAGGAGGGGGGTGGAGAAGCAAATGGGCGCTTCTCCTATGTGCCCTGGCCAAGAATCGAACCCGAGGTCCCCCGCACGCCAGGCCGACGCTCTACCGCTGAGCCAACCAGCCAGGGCCCGATGTTTTATTTTTAAAAAATGACCAGATTCCCTCTGTTACATCCGTCTAAGACTCACTCTTGACGGTTGTCTCGGTCACATGATACATTTATCCATCCCACCCTAAAGGCCGGTCCATGAAAATATTTTCTGACATTAAACCGGTCTGTGGCCCAAAAAAGGTTGGGGACCACTGGTCTAGAGGATTGTGCACATTCCCAAGGCTGTGTCCTGCCAGGACAGACTGAAGAGCTACAGCCGGGTTCCTGAATGTAAGGCAAAACTGCATCCACTGAACACTGACACAGCCCCGCCCCACCCTCCGCCCCGCCTCCTCCAGTCTCCACACCCCGTGCGCAGTGTTACAGTGGGAAAATCTAACCAGACAGGGGGATTCAAGCATAGATTCAACTGCCCTCTCTGTCCTTCTTCTCAGCATTTCACAAGCATCTCAAACTTCACATGTCAAAACAAAGCTCCTGAAAACCACCCTTGGTTTTCTCAGAAAAGTTTGAAGACGTATTTCCAAATTAACAAGGGGAAATGAATAGCAACTTTATCACCTGAGCAAAAATAAGGAAATGAGCAAAAGGAAATAACAGTGTCAAATAAATAATAACCATAAACCTACGATGGAAGGAACAAAACAAAGTATAATGTATGAATGTAAACAGACTGAAGTTTATACAAAGACAGTCTTATTGGCTTAATAATTCTTTATAATTCTTATTGGCTTAATAATTCTTTCCTTGCTTCTTTTAAACAGTTGAATGCAGTTTAAAAGAAGCAGTTAGAAAAAATAATATAAATTAAACAGAAAGGGATAAATTAGGTGGGATAAAAATCTAAAGAAAATAAAATGGGTGGTATTAACATCAAACAAGATGGAATTGAAGGTTAAAATGTTTAATAGGGTAAACAGAAGTGGCATGTATTTATAGGTTGCCCAAACTGTGAAAAAGATATGTCATAAACCTGAATACACACAAACATAAAGATCATCTATATATATGAAACAAAACCCATGAAAGAGAATGCCACAAAAAATAATTATTATGGGAGATTTTTAATAAACCAACTCAGAATGGACACATCTATTACACAAACAATAAATAAGGCCAAGGAGGAGATGGCTATACAAACAAAAAGTATGTATACACATTTATTTTGTACTAGCCACATATACATACGTACATATACATACATACCTTATCCTCATTAAATAAGAAACTGTTTTCTTTATGTGTAAAGGACATTTATGTAAATTGGCTTTGTAATAAGCCACCAAGTAAACCTTGATAAAGTTTAAACAGTAGCAATTTTAAAGGACATATTCTCTGAAAATATCCAACAAAAATAAAAATTAAACAGTGACCAAAAGTCTTATTTATTGTGAAGTTTAAAAACAAAATTCATGGATAGTATTTGTTTTAAGGGTGGGGGAGAAATTTCAAACACTCTAGAAAACAACTGAAAAATAAGTTCTCATCAAAATCTAGGAGACAGTGAAGATTCTCCTCTTTGGAAAAAGTGTAACCTTAAAAGCTTTTACTACTAAGGAATAAAGAATAAAAATATAGAAACTTGTACTCATCATAAGAAACTAGGGAAATAATCAAATAAATCAGAAGAGACTAGAAAGTGAATTAATAAACATTAAAGCTATGTCAACAAAATAGAAATACAAACTTAGAAAGGATAAAAAAATTGGGGAGGTAGTACTTTGAAAAATAATGTAAAATAAAAGAGATCAACAGCTAGCAATCTCATTATAGATAAAAGAACAATCACAGATGCAGGAAGGATTAAAAGAACATTTCATGCAAATTATTTCCTAAGGGAAAATGATTTTTAGCAAAATAAAAGTTACTCAAACCTATCTAAGAAGAAGTGAAAAACTTGAACAGACCAACAACTGTAGACAAAGTGATTCAACATCTATTATTTGAAAAGGACACTAGGACCAGATGGGTTCACAGCTGAGCTTGACCTAACCTTTATATAATAATTAGGATGTTACTTCAACTGTTCTAGTCCATAAAAGAAAACCTAGACAGCTCCCCAATTAATTTCATGGAACCAGCATAAATTTAATACTGAAACCTGATAAAGAATAGTTATATGAGGTCGCCAGTTTGAAACCCTGGGCTTGCCTGGTCAAGCCACATACAGGAAATAACTACTATGAGTTGATGCTTCCCACTTCTCTTCTCTCTTTCTTTCCTCTCTCTAAAAAAAAAAAATTAAAAAAAAAATTCAATAAATAAAAAAATAAAAAAAATAGTTCGAAAAGTAGAAAAGTACACACCAACCTCATTTAGAAATATAGATATAAAATCTAAATAAAACATTGGCAAAAGAATACAGCAGTGTATATAAGAATAAACTCTGATTAACTAGAGTTTATTCTAGTAATGCAAATGGAGTCAAATATTAGGAAATTTATCAGTATAATTAATCACAATACATTAAAAGAAGGAAACTGTAAGGTCACATCTGAAAACAATACTAAGTGAAAACTACTTAAATAATGAGAAATATGTCAAATCTGAATAGAATAAATAAAGTAATAAAACCATTAATTAGACAATAATGACCATTATTATAATTTAAATAGTCTGAAAGGCTGTTTAAAAAAATTAACTAACTAGCAGATAGACTGAAAATTATATCTAAAATGACCTTTTTATATTAATTACATGATTGTTTTTCTACAAAGAATTGAGACACTCTAGTAAAATCTACCAGTAGTAATAAAAAAAATTCAACAAAATGCCTGAAAATAAAATATAAGAACTAAATACAGATATTTTTTCAAGCTATTGGCTTTTCTTTATTTGAACAGTAAGAATCCAGAAATGAAAATAGAAAAAATGGTCCACTTATAACAGTGATAAAATATTTTTAATTGCACTTAAATTTATTCTTAAAAACTTTCTTATGTGTTAATTGAAGCTTCCTCTGCAATTGTAAGAAATAATACAAAGATATCCTTTGAACCCTTTACTTAGCTTTCCCTAATAGTAACAGCTTACAAAATTATAGTACAGTATTATAACCAGAATACTGAAGTTGATATAGAATATTTCCATCACCACAAAGATCCCTCATGGTTCCTTTCTCATAGCCATACTCTGTTCCCTCATACCTCCAACAACTTCTTAACTAACTGCTGGCAGCCACTAATGTCTTCCATTTCTATCGTTGTCAATTGAAGAATGTTATTTAGACAGACTCAAACAGCATGTAAGCTTCTGGGATTGGCTTTCTTTATTCACCACAATTCTCTGGAGATCCATCCAGGTTATTGTGTGTAGCAGTAGTCTGCTCTCCTAAATTACTAAGCAGAATTCCATGATAGGGATATACACATTTTGTTTAACCATTCACCTATTAAGGAATATCTGTATTGTTTCTAGTTTGTGACTATCACAGATAAAGCTGCTAGAAACATTTGTATACAGGTTTCTGTGTGAACTTAAGTCTTATTTGCCCTGGGACAAATAGAGTGTAATTATTGGGCCTTATGGTAGTTACATGTTAATTTCTAAAGAAACTGAAAAACTGTTTTTCAAAGTGGCTGTGCCATTTTACACACCCACTAACAATGTATGAGTGATCTAGTTTCTCCAAACCCCCCACAGCATTTGTTACTGTCATTGTTTTTACTTTAGCTATTCTGATAGGTATGTAGTGATAGTTCAGTGTAGTTTGAATTTGCATTTCCCTAACAGCTAATGATGCTGGACATCTTTTCAAATGCCTATTTGCCATCTACATTTTATTTTTCAGTGAAGTGATTCTTCAGTCTTTTTCCCATTTTCTAATTGGATTTTTGTTTTTTTTTTTTTCACTGCTGAGTTTTGAGATATATTAAAATATATTCAAGATGGTCCTTTACTGGATATGTGATTTGCAAATAACTAACTTTCCATGTCACAATAGATTCTGACTTTTGTATGAGGATGAGTTAAATTAGTTGATTTGCATTTAGAGAACCTATTATGTTATAATATGTAACTTTGGACACAAGAAAATAGCTCCTAGCTGCAAGAGAGTATAGTTGATTTTGTATGTTAGGTGTTCCTGTGACATGAAGCTATAAGTCATTGCTCCAAACTGTGTACACCATGGTACCCCAAGGCACCAGAGTGAAATCACAGCAAAACTAGATATTTTCAAGAAAAATAAAGGGATACTTAATATCTATTGGGTATCTTACAAACTACTATATCAAAGTAGTTCACATTTTCAACATTAAATCACTACTACATTTAGCATCATGATATCCTTGTGAAACTAGGTTTTTGGTAGTTGCTACAATGTGCAACAGGAAATGAAAGTGGTGTAGTTCAATACGATTTCAAGGTTTGAGTAGCTGTGCAGTGCCCAAAAGGCACATGCATGCCTTTCTCAAGTAACTATGATTATTACAGAGTGAAACATAAAATACTTTTCTTCTAATTTATTTGTGCTGTTTTTTCAAATGACTTGTTCAGTTGTTTGGACCTAAGTCCTTAATAAACAGATGGATAGGTATTTTTCTGAGCCTAGATACACTATAAGAAAATTACTGAGCCACTAAGGGAGCCATAAGGGCATAATCTGCTACACAGGATGATACAGACTAAGCTAATTGTCAATTGTCAGTAGGGAGGGAGGCAATGGTTGTAACTACTATGTCATACATGGGCCTGTGACAGATGAACATTCCTTAAATACAATAAACTCTTTCCTCTTTCTGTAAATTTGTAATAAAAATATATTTTAACCCTACAAGTGCTACTACTGACTACTCATATTTACCCCAAGGAGTTAATTGATAATCCATCTAATGCCTCCATTACAACCTACAGGGATGAAAGAATACAAAACAATTGCAAATCGATCACTGTCCCATTGGGTTTTCAGTGGCCATATACCTGAGAGCCGCCTTGCTAGGAGACACAATGAGTTTGACAAGTTTCTTAATACTCAGAAGCCAGGCATCAGATCTATTCAGAATTTACACTTTCTAGTGCTAACCATTTCCTTTGTGTGTTTTAAAAGCTCTTTTTTTTTTCCTTTTATTTTTATTGTGACAGAGACAGAGAGAGTCAGAGAGAGAGACAGATAGGGACAGACAGACAGGAATGGAGAAAGCTGAGAAGCATCAATTCTTCCTTGTGGCACCTTAGTTGTTCATTGATTGCTTTCTCATATGTGCCTTGATCGGGGGGCTACAGCAGACCAAGTGACGCCTTGCTCAATCCAGATGAGCCTGTGCTCAAGCTGGTGACTGCGGGGTCTCGAACCTGGGTCCTTCGTGTCCCAGTCTGATGCTCTATCCACTGCGCCACCGTCTGGTCAGGCTCCTTTGTGTGTTTTATAGTGGAATTTGTTAAATATAAAGGCCACATATCTATCTTATTAGGTGATTACTAATAAATCATATTAGGACCATCTGTCCCACCCCTTTAGGGATGCTTAATCTGGAGACTGTCAGGATTGCTAGTATAGTGAAACTCTCAAGGTGGGCCTCATCAGAGTCCTCACTAGAAGGCCAGCTGACTTAAGGGAGTTTCTCAGTAAAAGCCAAGAGAGTTGAGTTCTTGAAACCTTCCCATTACTTTATATACTGTGGCCAGGCCAAGGCTACCAATTCCTTATTTTTCCCTGAATCTCAACTTCTAGTTTACAGACTGGGGGTCCTTACACTCATCTAATGAAAGCAGCAACTGTTTTCACCCCTGTCACTAAAACAAGCAAATGAACATGGCCCTATCAGTCCAAGCAAGAAAGATGTTGGATTAGATCCCAAAGAAATCATCTTATGAGGGGAAAAAAACTGAGAGGAAGGAGAAAACTATGGAAGTACAATCAAGTATTGACATTGTTGTATTTGTCAGGCTATGTCAACTGCTTCATTGCTGGGATAATGAACAGAAAATTGCAATGAGGGCTTAAGGTAAGCTTATAGGGTCTTTAAAGCATATCTGCAGGGAAGTTTCTTAAGGAAGTGACTAGCAATTTAACGGGAAATTAGAAAACTCAATAATCTAAGAATTTACTAGCAACTTTGATACATCTTGGTCACAATGCAAATAATGTGGGTTTTTAAAAATTAAGTGAGAGGTGGGGAGGCAGAGACAGACTCCCACGTGCACCCTGACCAGGATCCCCCTGGCAAGCCCCTACCAGGTGATGCTCTGTCCTGCCTGCTGCGCCGTGGCTCTATTGCTTGGCAACTGAGCTATTTTAGCACCTGAGGCAAGGCCATGGAGCCATCCTCAGTGCTCAGGGCCAACTTTGCTCAAACCATTGGAGCCATGGCTGTGGGAGAGGAAGAGAGAGATGGGAGGGAGGAGTGTAGAGGGGAGAAGCAGATGGTCATTTCTCCTATGTGCCTTGACCCGGAATAGAAGCCAAGACTTCCACACGCTGGGCTGACACTCTACCGCTGAGCTAATCGGCCAGGGAAAACACTGTAGATTTTTTTAAAAAGGGTCAATTTCCTCATTACTGCAACTGCCACATAACTGTTAGTTTAAGAACAAACAAACAAAGTTGACAGTCCTCTATGTTGCTAATTATAACCAGGATGCTATGTGACACAGGTCTAAAGCTTCAGTGTAGGTGACCTAAATCTTATTCCTAGCTATAGCAGAAAGCCTGGACATTTCCTCATCTTCACCCTCCCATTCCCCTCAGTTGCCCTCATTTGAGGTGCTTGGTGCATGTTCGTTTGCGTATTTCATGGGATGGGATAAATCACTCTGTCCTGGAGGTGGATTCACCAAGTCAAACTTTGGGAGTTCTCCCTTGCACTCCAGAGCAACCAGAGCCTTCTTTTCCAGAACAGCTTACAGATGTGACAATTTTTATTATCAAAAATACATTTGGGGCCCTGGCTGGTTGGCTCAGTGGTAAAGCGTCGGCCTGGCGTGCAGGAGTCCCGGGTTCAATTCCCGGCCAGGGCACATAGGAGAAGCGCCCATCTGCTTCTCCACCCCTCCCCCTCTCCTTCCTCTCTGTCTCTCTCTTCCCCTCCCGCAGCCGAGGCTCCATTGGAGCAAAAGATGGCCTGGGCACTGGGGATGGCTCCTTGGCCTCTGCCCCAGGCGCTAGAGTGGCTCTGGTCCTGACAGAGCGACCCCCCGGAGGGGCAGAGCATCGCCCCCTGGTGAGCAGAGCTTCGCCCCTGGGGGGCGTGCCAGGTGGATCCCGGTTGGGCGCATGTGGGAGTCTGTCTGACTGCCTCCCTGTTTCCAGCTTCAGAAAAATACAAAAAAAATAAAAATAAAAATAAAAAATGCATTTGAAAATGTAGATAAATAGTAGTCCCTCGTCCTAAAATGAAGATTACCAGTTCTATCCATTCTCATGTTTTAATGAGGTGATTAGGCCAGAGGGCTGGTGGATCAGACAGAGGATATACCTTGGTCAAAGAGAGAGATGGAGACTCAGGAGATGATTTCATTACCCCATCAGTTAGTTGGAGCACTTCCTGGGGGGAAAAGACGTACCTTCCTTGTTGAGAAGATGCCTCAGTAAGCCCATTTAGGGTAGAATCTGAATAAAGACAGAACTCTTTAGTTTGAAACTTGGGGTAAGAATTGCCCTTTTTTCTCCAGAGAGGGAGGAGACAGCAAGGAAAAGGAAGACATGGAAAAGAGGTCACAGAAGAAGAAATGTAGAAAGCTCTTTGACGTGGTAGTTCCATCTCATTTCCCACCTCTGTGTCTAATTGGGTTATCCAAGTCACAAAACGCTTGAGAAAAATGAAATTTTTAGATTAAAAAAAAAGTGGTAGAAAAAAAGAGGGAGGAATCCTAGAGGCAGAGAACCAGAAGAAAGTCAGCTTCTGGAAACTTTTATTAATAGGTGGGGGTGGGCAAAGGGTGGCTCCAGATTCTAACAGGCCACGAAATGATTAGGGTCTAGTTCAACCAGATACACGAGGCAGCTGACACCTGCACTCAGTACCTTTTCAATTCTGTGCTCTGGCTTTTTACTGAATGCATTCGTCTCTCTAGAACACTAGGGCTTTACCACCCTATAATGATGTCGTGGGTTAACTCAACTCTCTGATGAGAACGGAGCAAAAACAGATGTTACAATGGAAGCAGGGAGGCTGTCTGGAAAGAAAAAAGAAAAAAAAACAACCCATGATTCCCTGGCTAAGAGGAGATGAAAATCTGCATTAGCACTGCTTTAATGCTCAAATGCACAAATTAGGAGGCCTTTTTGAGTGGAAATAAATGACTGGATTACTATTTATAGCCAATAAATTAGGGAGAAAATGATAGCACTCAAATGAGGTTTCCCTGCTTGCTGAAATATAAATAGTGATGCCATCATGATGCCCATTTTATTAAGTATATTTCTAACAACTTTGATGTTTGTTGCAAGAGAAAGGTCATTTTAAAAATGACTTCTTGGGCCCTGGCCAGTTGGCTCAGTGGTGGAGCGTCGGCTTGGTGTGCAGGAATCCATGGTTCGATTACCGGCCAGGGCACACAGGAGAAGCGCCTATCTGCTTCTCCACCCCTCACCCTCTTCTTCCTCTCTGTCTCTCTCTTCTCCTCCCGCAGCTGAGGCTCCATTGGAGCAAGGTTGGCCTGGGTGCTGAGGATGGCTCTGTGGCCTCTGCCTCAGGCACTAGAGTGGCTCTGGATGCAATGGAGCAATGGCCCAGATGGGCGGAGCACCGCCCCCTGGTGGGCATGCCGGGTGGATCCCATTCAGGTGCATGTGGGAGTCTGTCTGACTGCCTCCTTGTTTCCAACTTTGGAAAAATACAAAAAAAAAAAAAAAAAATGACTCCTGCCCCTTCATCAAATCCTCGCTCTCCCTTTGTGGTTAAGCTCAAATATCCTGGAGAGGCAAGTCTTGGTTGGCTTAAAGTTGCCCATTTCCTCTATATGACAATATATTAAGGGATGCCCATGAAGACAGAGTCTATTTTATTTTATGATATTTCTGAAATCTATTTAGATTCACTCATGGGCCACTCAAATTAACAGCTACTAGACAGTAATAGTTTGAAAAGGACAGGTGTTAGTTCTTTAAATGTTTGGTAAAATTTATTGGTGGAGCCTTCCAGTCCAGGACTTTTGTTTATTGTGAGTTTTTTTTATTACAGCTTCAATTTCACTAGTTCTAATCTCTCTAGCCAAATTCTCTGATTCTTCCTGATTCAATTTTGGAAGATTATATGTTTCTAGAAATTTATGCATTTCTTCCAAACTGTCCAATTTGTTGGCATGGAGCTGTTTGTAATATTTTCTTTAAATTCTCTGTATTTCTTTAGTGTCATTTGTTACTTGTCCTCTTTAATTTCTGATTTTATTTATTTGGGTCCTCTCTTTTTTTCTTGATGAGTCTTGTTAAAGGTTTGATAAACTGGTTTATCTGTTCAAAGAAACAGTTCTTGGTTTCATCGATCTTTTGATCTTTTGTATTGTTTCCTTAGACTCTATTTTGTTTATTTCTCTCTGATCTTTATTATGTATATTTCCTTTCTTACACTCACTTTGGGCTTTGTTTGTTATTTTTTCTAGTTCCCTTAGGTCAGTGATCCCCAACCCCCTGGGCCATGGACCAGTACCAGTCCGTGGGCCATTTGGTACCGGTTTGCAGAGAAAGAATAAATAACTTACATTATTTCTGTTTTATTTATATTTAAGTCTAAACGATGTTTTATTTTTTTAAAATGTCCAGATTTCCTCTGTTACATCCGTCTAAGACTCACTCTCGACGCTTGTCTTGGTCACGTGATACATTTATCCATCCCACCCTAAAGGCCGGTCCGTGAAAATATTTTCTGACATTAAACTGGTTCGTGGCCCAAAAAAGGCTGGGGACCACTGCCTTAGGTGTAAGCTTAGGTTGTTTGTTTGAGATTTTTCTTGTTCCTTGAAGTAGGCCTGCAATGCTATGAATTTCCCTTTTAGGAAAGCTTTTGCTATGTCCCATAGATTTTGGGTTGTTGTGTTCTTATTTTTATTTGTTTCAAGGTCTCTTTTGATTTCTTCCTTAATTTTATTGTTAATCTATTCATTGTTTAGTAACATGTTAGTCTTCATGTCTTTCTGTGTTTTTCAGGTTTTATCTGTGATTGATCTCTAGTTTTATACTGTTATGATTAAAGAAGATCCTTGATATGATATCAATCTTTTTAAATTTATTGAGACCTGTTTTGTGTCCTGACACATGGCCTATCCTAGAAGATGTTCCATGTACACTTGGAAAGAATATATATTCTGCTGCTTTGGGTGAAATGCTCTGATGATATCAATTAAATCCATCTTATCTATTTTATCATATTTTTTTCTTTTGTGACAGACAGAAAGACAGTGAGAGGGACAGATAGGGACAGACAGACAAGAAGAGAGAGAGATGAGAAGCATCAATTTTTTGTTGCAGCACCTTAGTTGTTCATTGATTGCTTTCTCATGTGTGCCTTGACTGGGGGGCTATAGGAGAGCGAGTCACCCCTTGCTTAAGCCAGCGACCTTGGGCTTCAGGCCAGTGAGTTTTGGGCTCAAGTCAGCAACCATGGGGTCATGTCTATGATCCCACGCTCAAGCCAGTGACCCCATGGCTCAAGCCGGATGAGCCGAACTCAAGCCAGTGACCTTAATTTTTCGAACCTGGGTCCTCTGTATCCCAGTCCGACACTCTATCCACTGCATCACCACCTAGTCAGGCTAATCTAGTTTATTATTTAAGGCTGCTGTTTCCTTGTTGATTTTCTGTCTGGGAGATCTCCCCACTGATGTTAATAGGGTGTTAAAATTTCCTACTATGACTGTACTGTTGTTGATCTCTCCCTTTATGTCCATCAAGATTTGCTTTACATATTTCAGCACTCTTTTGTTGGGTACATAAATCTTTCAAGGGTTATATCTTTTATTGGATTGCTCCCTTTATCATTATATAGTGTCTTTCTTTGCCTCTTACTATAGTCTTTGTTTTAGTCTATTATGTCAGATATATGTATTGCTATCCCAGCTTTTAAAAATTTTCATTTGCATGAAACATCTTTTTCCATCCCTTTACTTTTCTTTACTTTTAGTCTGTGTGTATCTTTCATTCTGAGGTGGATTTCTTTTACATAGCATATACATCAGTCTCCTTATCCATTCAGCTCCCTATCTCTTTTGATTGGAGAATTTAAGCCATTTACGTTTAAAGTTGATTATTGATAAGTACGTGTTTATTGCCATTTCATTCTTTTAACTATGTTTCTCTAAATTTTTTTTCTTATTATTTGTTTTGAAAAAGATGTCAGGCATCTGTGGCCATACCACCCTGAACATGCCCGATCTCGTCTGTTTTAAAGAAGACCTTTTAACATTTCTTATAATACTAATTTGGAAAGTTCTTTATTTTTCCTTCAATTTTTTTTTTTAACAGAGACAGAGAGTCAGAGAGAGGGATAGATAGGGACAGACAGACAGGAACGGAGAGAGATGAGAAGCATCAATCATCAGTTTTTCGTTGCGACACTTCAGTTGTTCATTGATTGCTTTCTCATATGTGCCTGACTGTGGGCCTTCAGCAGACTGAGTAACCCCTTGCTCAAGCCAGCAACCTTGGGACCAAGCTGGTAAGTTTTGCTCAAACTAGATGAGCCCACGCTCAAGCTGGAGACCTTGGGGTCTTGAACCTGGGTCCTCTGCATCCCAGTCCGACGCTCTATCCACTGCACCACCGCCTGGTCAGGCTTTCCTTCAATATTAAATGATAGCCTTGCTGAGTAAAGTACTCTTGGTTATAGGTCCTTGCTTTTCACCACTTTTAACATTTCATGTCAATCTCTTCTGGACTGAGATGCTTCTGTTGAGAAATCAGTTGAAAGTCTTATGGGAGTGGTCTTGTTAGTAGCTGTCTTTTTCTTGTAGCTTTTAAGATTTTCTCTTTGCCTTTAACCTATGCCATTTTAACTATAATATATCTTGGTGTGGGTATCTTTGGGTTTATCTTATTTGGGACTATTCACACTTCCTAGACCTTTGTGTCTTTTTCCCTTACCAGGATAGAGAAATTTTCAGTCATTATTCCTCAAATAGGTATTTGAGTCCTTGCTCCCTTCTCCTTCTGGTTCCCCTAAAATGCTGACGTTTTGTTATGCTTCATGTTGTCCCAAAGGGCCCTTAACCTATCCTTACTTTTTACGATTCCTTTTTTCTTCTTGCTGCTTTGATTGGGTGCTTTCTGCTACCTTGTCTTCCAAATCACTGATTTGATCCTCTGCTTCATCCAATCTACAATTTATTCCTTCTAGTGTATTCTTTATTTCAGTGGCCAGCTTCAGACATCAAGAGAGCAAGATCTAGTTAGCTTCACAAGTGGCATGTCCAAAGGGAGATCTCAGCAGGCACCAGATCCTACTGAGAGACGAATCCCACTTTGTGTGGTCAGTGCAGTGCACAACAGCTCATACACTGTGGTCAGGTTTGATCCTAACAGTCAGCCAGCCTGAAGGCTGACCCCATGCACAAACAAGCCAATAGCAATCAAGACTCGATTACAGGCCCTGGCCGGTTGGCTCAGCGGTAGAGCGTCGGCCTGGCGTGCGGGGGACCTGGGTTCGATTCCCGGCCAGGGCACATAGGAGAAGCACCCATTTGCTTCTCCACCACCCCCCTTCCTCTCTGTCTCTCTCTTCCCCTCCCGCAGCCAAGGCTCCATTGGAGCAAAGATGGCCCGGGCGCTGGAGATGGCTCCTTGGCCTCTGCCCCAGGCGCTAGAGTGGCTCTGGTCGTGGCAGAGCAATGCCTCAGAGGGGCAGAGCATCGCCCCCTGGTGGGCAGAGCGTCGTCCCTGGTGGGCGTGCCAGGTGGATCCCGGTCGGGCGCATGTGAGAGTCTGTCTGACTGTCTCTCCCCGTTTCCAGCTTCAGAAAAATACAAAAAAAAAAAGACTCGATTACAGCAGGAGAGCCCCCATATTATGGATATAACCCATCTTATGGACATTCCTGGAGCACCTACCTCAGGTGACCAAGGAGACTGCACCTCTAAAACCCACAGGACACCAACTACAAAGGCCACCAAGAATGGGAGATATAGCGTATCTATCTAGTACATAGAAACAAACACAAAGAGGCAGCCAAAATGGGGAGATATAGAAACAGGCCCCAATTGAAAGAATGAGAGAAATTTTCAGAAACAGAGTTAAATGAATGAAGACAAGCAATTTATCAGCTATAGAGTTCAAAAGAGTGGTTATAAGGATGCTCAAGGAACTTAGAACCACAACAACATGAAAAAGGACATAAAAATCATAAAAACAAACCAGCCATAAATGAATACAAAATCTGAAATAAAGAATACACTAGGGACCTCTTGGTTGGAACTCTGGTGCAGACCAGTGTCAGATCCTGTCTATAAGTGGCCCTGGGCAACCTGTGTGTAGCTACAAAGTGATCTACAGTTCATGGCTGCCTCTGTTGGTCAAGGGTGTATTCAGGAAAGATTAAGCTGTGCAGTAAGGCTGGATTTTTCCAACAATGGGTTAGGGGCAGATCAGCTAAAGTCCCAAGTCATCCTGAGATCTGCCTCTGCCTGCTGCCACTTGCCAGCTGCCTGCTAGGCTCAGTCACTGAAAGGGCCTCTGGTGGTACTTGTGTTGCATGAAGTAGGTTCTCAGTGAGTCACCAGAAAGAGGTGAGTGGTATTTAGCAGACTGATACAGGTTCAAAATTGGTGCTAGTGCTGAATCTGAGGGCACTCAGTAAATGTTCCAAGGTATACATCTAGCTGCCATGTGCTGGGTGCTCACATATATTTGTGGTGGGGCAGGATCTGGTGGAGGGAGTTGTCAGGTTGAGGCCAGCAAAGTTTATCAGACCCAAACTGACCACAATTTGGCTGTGTGAAGAGAGGGCTCTGCACTGTTCAGGCATGCAAAGAAAATATGGCCCTCATTCTAGAGCCACACAACTCAGTCTGTCCCCGATTCTACCAGGAGCCCAATGTCCACAGGCAGAAGAGCTGGGTGTCATGAGGGTGGGACTAGTGATCTCCCGTGATGGGGTGGTGCTGGTCAAGTTCGGGCGGAAAGTTGGGGGAAGGCTGGGGAAGGTAGCTTCTTCTCCAGGGCCACACACTCAGTCTGTCCAGGATTCTGGCCAGACCTTGGCAGAGTGGGGCCACCAGGCTTGGGGAGGGTGGGATGGCTGGAAGCCTGGAGTTTAAGAGAGTCAGTCACTTAGACTCTCTGGGTCTCTAATATCTCACCAGTACAATGAGAGGTATTTTCTAAATGTATTTTGTGAAACTTTTAACTGACAAGATATTTTGCTAAAAATGTGTCTGTTTGGATGTATTGTGGTGTGTGTGTGTGTGTGTGTGTGTGTGGAAGTGGAGAGTTGTGCCACATAAGCTGGAAGATTCTGCATAGTATATCCCATTATTGAAAATCTGCAATACTAGTTAGCAAATTAAAAACCCTGATATGTTCTGTAATGCACTTGGGGACTGACTGCATGTAATTAAAACACTATGATCTTTTCTTGACCTTAATGATACAATTTATGTCTGCCAAGAGAGGATATGTAGCTATCCTATTTCATTGTTGTGAGCCAAGGTTAAATCACTTATCACATATTAGCATGTCCAGTTTGTAGTTGATGCTCAAGGTATGTTAGTTCCAGCATCTTGTTTCATCCTTTCTCTCTCTCTTTTTAATTTGAATGTATTGGGATGACTGGTTAATGAAATTATACAGGCTTCAGGTGCACATCATCTGTACACTGCCGTTGTGTGTTCACCACCCCAAGTCAAGTCTCCTATCACCCTTTATCATGCAATACCCTCTTCCACGGTCCCCCCCCCAGCAATCACCACACTGTTGCCCACATCCATAATTTTTTTTCTCTTTTTTGCTCAATTCTCTCACCTCTCTCATCTAGTCTGTCCCTCAAGAGCTGTCAGCCTGCTCTCTATTCATAAGTCTGTCTCTATTTTTCTTGTTAGTTCATTTCATTCATTAGATTCATCCCTTCTCCTCCTGACCTTACTTAAACAATTTTCTTTGGTCTTTGTTTCTTAAATAATAAATAAATGTGAATAATACCTGCTTTCAATGCTGCAAATGAGAGGGGAATTTAATGTCAGTGCTGCCACTCAGAAATAGTCACCCCTTCATCTGTGTGGTTTGGGGGAGAAAGTGTATCAGGGATAGAGACTGGTCAATCACCTCATATGGGCCAAGAGCCTCAAACCTCTTCAAGTTCTGAGAGTAATTTAAGAGGGACAGTATGATGACATGTGTGCTCTAACTCTTTTCCTCAGGTATTAAGTTAATAGTCAAGCATATGAGAGAGCAATCAATGAACAACTAAAGTGCCGCAACAAAGAGTTGAACTTCTCATTTCTCTCCCTTCCTGTTTGTCCCTTCCCCTCTCTAAAGAAAACAAAACAAAACTGGTTTTCCCTTATTTTATTTTTATTATTATTTTTAGTGAGAGTAGGAGGGACAGAGATAGACTCCTGCATGCATCCCTACTGGAATCCACCCTGCAAGCCCACTAGGGGGCGATGTTCTGCCCATCTGGGGCTCTTGCTCCATTACAACCAGAGCCATTTTTTTAGCACCTGAGGCAGAAGCTATGGAGCCATCCTTAGCACCCAGGGCCAACTCACTCTAATCGAGCCATGGCTGCAGGAGAGGAGGAGAAGCAGATGGGCGCTTCTCCTGTGTGTCCTGACTGGGAATTGAACCCAGGACTTCCACACACCAGGTCAACACTCTACCACTGAGCCAACTGGCCAGGGCTCCCTTACTTTAGATACACGTATTTCTTTTCCCTTGACCAAGTTAAAATGGGCAAAGGCTTATGTTCTTTTCAATATTACAATTAAACTAATACATGTGAAGTCACACCCACACAGAAGTGACTAGACCAACCCCATTAAGATTCCTGTGGTGAAGGAGGAAGGTAAAGCAAAAAAAAAAAAAAAAAAAAAAAGAGAGAGAAACTACAAAATGGTTTCTTTTAGAAAATAAAACTATCTTTTCTACACAGAATACCACCATCTAGAATCTCTCCAGAAACAGTCACTTAGGTTCCTGCCTCCCTGAAAGTCTAGTTTGTTGCCTGTGTCCTTAATTATGATAAAGCAGCTGGTGTCTGATTCTCTCCCACAATGAGCTTTTCCTCTTTAAATTGGACAAGCAATAAAGTATCATGAAAAATGTGACTTAGTAACTGACTTCCGGAGATAACATGAACCACAGCTGCCCATTCAAGTGGCCTTCATCGATGCAGCTGGTCTGGATTGCACCCTTGTGGCGTGCCCACCATAATGAACCTGTCCGGCGCTCATTGTGCTCACGGGGAGTTATAACAAATGAGGTGGTTATTCTTCCAAATCTTCTACTTCTTTCTGGAGGTGTCTCATTGTATTTTAGTCCAAGTTAATGATAATCTAAATGCAGTATTAACAGTTACCATTTGTCACTTTAAATAGTGTGTAAATGGCCAGTGTCCCCAGGTACAGATAAAGTCCTAGGTCCGCTAATGAGGAGATTATGATGGCAGAACAAAGAGGTTGCTGGAAATTGTGCTGTGACCGATCCGATCCGATCTGATCGTTTCCCTCCCAGACTTCACCTGTCTCAGGCAGGCAAAGAATTCACAGGAAATTGGCTGCTAACATTAAAAAGGAAATCGCTCTCTCTGACACCGCTTACGGGATGTACATTTTGGAGGAAAACTTAGCAATGTGTGCAAAAGCCTTAACAATGTCAGTGTTCTTTGATCAATCTGTTTAGTATTTAGGAATTAATCTAAGAAATGTTGATCACAGCATTTTCAGTAATGGAAAAAGAAAAAGGAACAATGAAAACATCCAATAATACGGATTTGATTAATTAATTATGGCACATCCAGAACTGTTTGCAGCAAACACTTACATGTTGTGTCAGACTCTAAGTACTACCAGTTTTCATTTAATTAGTCTCCAAAACAACCCTAGGAGACAGTAATTCTATGATTCCTATTATAAAAGTGAGTAAACAACGTGCCCAAAGTCACATGGCTACTCAATGGCTGACTTGGTATCTGAACCCAGCAGTGGGGCGGTGGAGCCCCTGTTCCTAACCTCTATACTGTCTCACCACAGCAGAATGATACTCCATCACTACAACTGATCTGAGGGATACATATTATTTCATGGAAAAGTGTTCAGAATAGGTGGGTGAATGAAAAAAAAAGTAGGTTACAAAATAGGTTAGACAGTGTGACCCCATTTCTATAGGAAAAAAATGTATTTATAGGGAAAAAAGCCTTCAAGGTCTTTCAAGATATATCTAACAAGTAACCATGGTTATTTTTAGGTGGCATTTTAGGGTGCTTCTGAAGTTTCCTTTTGCTTATCTCTTAGTTCTAGTAATTGTTACTAAGACCATGTATTCAAATATTAAGCCTACTTAGAAATCAAACAAGTGGGAATTTAAACATAAGAAATACTACAATTAAATTAAAGAATGTGTAGTTTGAATCATCAAACCTAATGTTAGTCACATTGTGGTGAGAACAGCACACTCAAGCTTTCTGCTGACAGTATAAACCTTTATTATCCTTTATAGAAAGTAACCGGCAATATAATCCAAGAACCATAAAAATGTTCACTTCCTGTTACCTGGTGGTCCCACTTTTGTAAATTAACCTACAATCACAATTCAAAAGAAGAAAACTTCTTTACACATTTAGTAAGAAATACATAGCTGAGAGATTCAATGTGTGCATTCAGTGGTAGGAGTGGGCAGGCTACCGGGGTTCTCACTTGAGCAGCTTCCCAATGGGCTTGCGGGGAAGACGAAGACTAGATACAGAAAACAGCTCTGAGATGGTGTAATAAAGGCCTCCTGTCAATGCCCTGGGTGTCACTACAGCCAGGAAATGCATCCAGAAAACATAATGAATAGACCTCAGTGCAGGAACACCAGGGGATTGTGGGAGGAGAAAGCTGCTTGGGTATGATGCCTTGTGTTGTTACCGGTCCTGTCTTCAGGTACTTCTTCAGGCTTCTGCCCAAGGACCTATGAAAAGTGACACAGGCCTCCTCCCTGTCTGGGAGCTCATAGGTGTCAGTGCAGAAAGGGCCTCTATATCCTGAGTACTGAAAATATGAAAATATCACACTTTCTTCTCTCTGTGATAAACAATACTGGGACCAAGCACTTTTCCCCTTCCTGTGCTAAGCGTCACGGGGACACACAAAAGTGATTTAATTCAGTAATTTAGTTCACACTGGAAACACTTGCATCATGAAGGTGAGACCATGAAGCAACATAACACCTTATTTATAAAAACTAATGGTTTGCTTATTGAGTTGTTTTAGGCCATTGACCTTGCTGGGCCCACCAATCAAAAGCCCATAAACCAGCGGTTCTCAACCTGTGGGTCGCGACCCCAGCGGGGGTTGAATGACCAAAACACGGGTCGCCTAAAGGCCATAAACTCTCCCCAACCCCAACCAGTTCTGTGCCTTGCAAGAACTGCCTTTGATCACTTAGCCTCGAACCTAACACCTTTACCCCGCCGCATCCAAGACACTACTGAGACTGCCCGGACACTGGAGAGCATTCTCTTTCACTGCCCTCGGTCTAATGAACTTCACTTCTCGATTCATAGGTCTCCTGGTGGTGTTTCACTAAGGCAACAGTTGACACTTCTGAGATCAAGAAACAGGAAAGGAAACTAGAAGACGAAGGGAATGATGAAGTGACAGAAGTCACATTGCTGAGGTTGAGGCAAACCCTAGAACCCTGTGAAGGACAGCCACATTGCTGGAAAAGCAGGGAAAGAGGACTCGGTGGAAGAACGAATAGAGACCTTGAGACAGAAAAGCTGCATCAATTCACTGACTATGGGAACCAAATGGTACAAGGAAGAGAATAGACATCCGAGCAGACCCTACTCCAGCAGCTTCAGGGCTGCCAAGCTTCAGGGTGCCCGAGGAGAAGATGCAAATCCGACTGGCCTTGTGACAAGGGAGGGAAGTGCCTGACAGGCTAGGGCTTCAGAGGGTCCCTTTGTTGGGACTCTGAGATAGAGCTCTAGAAATGCTATTGGCTGCTTTGTGGTTTAGGGGGTGACCTGTGGTGCCAGCCCACCTGCATTCAGACCCTGGCCTTGTCACTCACTAGTTATGTGACTTTGGGTAATCTACTTGACTATCATCTAATTATCCTAAACGTTAGTTTTCTCAACTGTAAAAATAAAATTACAAATAATACCTAATTGGCAGGGTTGTTTCCAAGATTAAATCAGGTAGTTGGCATAGAATCTGGCACATGGTAAGTACTCAGGAAGTGTTAGCCTTTGTCCATTATTATTTTATTATCATTATCCCTTTGGTGGAATTCTTTCAGATGCCAGAAGGGGGAAAAAAATCAGGAAGTTTAGTCAAAGATAATCTAGATGGTATTCTATATAACAGCAAAAACATTATAAATGATCAGTAAGGGGGTTGGCAAATTTGCAATAGGTGCCAGTTTTTATTATGTAAAGACTCCCACTGTCGTCAGTTTCAAGTTACCAATTTGAAGCCACTGATCCCAGAGTCGGGACGAGATATGCACGGTGAGCCTGCAGGAGAGAGCTGCTAGAAGCTGGCTCCAGACACCACTGGAAAGAGGCTTAAATATCTGCAGAAGCAGAACGGCCAGTTAGGATGCCCCTTGATAACCTCATATGATGCTTTGGCAATCAGAATTATAAAAACTGAACACAGCCTTACAGAATGATTATGATCATTTTAAAAAATCAAGATTTAAAATCATATCTATGACGAGTTGAAAACACAGTTTTCCGTGAATTTACAATACAGTTTTCCCAGTTTTGTTGATTTTCTGTGCTCACGATTCATTTTACAATCCACATTTCATGTTGTTTCATCTTTTTTTTCCTCTTAAAAAGCAATTAATACACCAGTAATGCCCCTCAATCAAGGCCGCTCTAGAATCAAAGATAACTGACAGATAAATTGATGCAAACATCAGGATGGAGACAGGAAAAGAATATAGCAAAGAAAAAACAGTTTGATTTGTTGTTGAAGCAAGGCTGTGAGTGAATTTTTTTTCTTTCATTTGGATGCCTGTTAATATTGTCTGCATAATAAATCATAACAAAACTTTAAAAGAGAGTCTAGTCTGACAGCTGGCAGAAGGGAGGGGAATGGAAGGACCGAATAAAAGAAGGTGAGGGATTAGCTAAACACATACACACACAACACATACACACAGTCAACAGTGGCGAGGGAAAGGGGGTGGGGGCTAGGTGGAGGTGGTGGAGGCGGGAGAGGTGGGGGGGAGTGAGGGTGGAGGGCGGGGGAGTCAGAGACTTTGCTTGGGGCAATGGCTGCACCATGCGGTATGCAGATGATGCTCCATTGAGTTGTGCACTTGAAACGTGTATGGTTTTTCGAACCAATGTCACACCAATATATTCAATTAAAATAATTAAAAAAAATAAAAGAGTGTAAACCTGAGCATAAAGGCATGTGTGCCAGGAAGGAAAAGTCCTCTCCCTCCCTCCCTTTCCTTTTGTTTTCTCCTTCTTCCTCACTTTTCCTGGTTTTCTTTTTTCTTTTTTCTGCTTTTGTCTTTAGCCTGTAGCTTATCTATGATATTTGATTATGAGGTAGTAAAGGGTGACATGTGGTGTGTACAGTGCTGTGTGTGTGTGTGTGTGTGGTGTATATGTATTCTATTTAGATACTTAGCAAACAACCTTCAGCATTTCTCAGCTTGGTTAACCTTCTACACAGGAGCGATATCCTGTATTGAGACATATACTGCTCACAAAATTTAGGGGATATTTTAAAATGAATATGAAGTGATCAAATACCCCCTAATTTTTGTGAGCAGTGTATATTCAGAGCTGGCCCTTTAAAAAAGCTGAAGAAAACTTGGTTAAGTTCAGATTGGTTAAAAAATAAGCAGGACTCAAAAATGGCGAGCTGGGCCTGTCTAAGCCCAGGGAACAACATGTTTTTGTATGAACAGCAAGTCCAGTTGTCTCTCTTTGGCTTGTCTGGGACACTGACAGGAGGGATTGGGGGACGGTCATGACGCCCTTCTCCTTCAGGCAGGGAGTGAACATTTTCACATGTTGTCAGACTTGAAAGGAAAAAGAAAATCACAGCTATACTTCCCTCAGTGAATATTTTTTCAAAACAAGAGCTTCAGATCCAATCTGTCTACCAAAAGGATAACTTTGAGCTAGAAGAATTTCTTTTCAATTCCCCAAATCCCCTCTCCCTAACTCCTACACTCAGATTTCAGTTTTTAGAAAAAATGAGTTTGGAGTGTTTGTGTCCAGAGTTAAGTACCATATCAAACAGAGCCTATAGCCTATTGTCTTGTGTGGAAACCAAGTCTCCAGTTTGTGGGTTATTTGGGTCTTAAGCTTTTCTGCTCCTGTCCATACTTTCTCTGCCCAGGTCTGATTAAAGAGAAGGCAGGGGAAAAGAAGCAGCTCATGGCAGCTATTGCCTAGGACATCTGGACTCCTGACACTGGGAAGAAGAGGAGACTGAGACTCATGATTGTATCAGGCTTAAGCAATTCTGCACCTATAGGAAGTTTCAATGCTCCCCTGCACCTACCATCCCTGCAGAAAACCAAGACCTGGTTTTGAGGAATGTTTGCACCCACTTATTCTAGAACCCAGTCCTGGCTTCTGGTGGCTTGTTTACCCACTAAGGATGCCAAGCAACAGAGATGCTGTCAGAGCCCAGGAATTCCAATTTCGCATTTTGCAAGGAGAGGCAAAAATGAAAACAGACCATTAGAGACTAAACTAAATACAGGATCCTATCATAAATATAACGCCCTGAGCACAGAATGAATCCATCCACGGAGAGGTGCGAATCAGAAATCATTTCTTTGTGTAAATGACCTTCATGTTGATCTTTTCTTTCCATTCAGTGTTGTTTAGGTAGCAAATAGAATCTCTCAATTTTTAGAAATTGCAGCACGTAAAGGACCTTGAACTGGATGAAACTCCATTCATACTGTCTGCAAAAAACAGCTTTAAGCAGAAGGATCCAGAGGAATGTTTGCTGAACAAGTTCATCTTAAGCAGGTGGGGAATGGTACCCTCTGATCAGCTGTTGAAAGGCCTGGGCCAAACAACTGATTTTCTTCAGCTGTCAAGGATGGATTTTCACCTTGTGTTTTTTTTTTTATCCTTTCACCATGAATTCAATGCCACACTTCCCCGCAGTGCAACCAGATTGAACATGAATACTGAATGAGTCTCCTGGAAAGAAACTTGAGCACCAAACGATGCCAGTTAGAAAGGGTACTTCCATCCGTCAAAGCGATTTGCTTATTCAAGGGAATTCTGAGTTCTTTGTATCTTACATATGCTAGAAAAAGATGCGTTGAATATTTCATATCCCTGACAACTGGGCAGAGTAGACTGTTATTATTAGTTACACATATTTTTTAGATATATGCTGGCATAAATGTGTGGATTTTCAGAAAATATCTACAAAGCTTGACCTCATCCAAACTGTGTGAATCCATCAGAGCTGTTAGATACCCACATCTTGTTGCCCACTGAATTTTCTAGGAACCGTGGATTCCCTCAGGCTAGGTGAGGTCACTTATTACTTCAGTGATCCTCTTCCTGAAATGCATCACCAGAGGACAAGCTCAGGGATGGGGTTTGGGAAGCTCTAAAATCAATTTGCTATACACCAGAAACAGAGAATCACTATTGATGGCGTCTCCCTTGGAATTGTGGGAAAATGTGAAGAAAACTCAAGTGCCAGGTCCCCATTATCCAACAAACCATGAGACATGTTGGTCTGTAAAGAATACATATGTATTCATTCTACCAGTTCCTTTTGTAGGCAAGATAGCTGACAACTGATTGGTCTGTGCTGAAAAAAAAAATTCTAACTTTTTTTTATGTTAGTGTAAAGCCGACACATAAATTATGTCCAGAGAGAAATGTTTACCTAAGACTATCAAGCAACAATGATAATAACCTGTAGGAGGCATGGGAGAGAATCCTGCCATCAACTAGTGGTCCTGGGACAGCAGAAAGGAAACAGGACACACTATATAAGAAATGCCTTTCTGCATTTCTATATTGCTCAGTTCCTCCTGATCTTCCTTCCTGTATGACCAGTCTTGCTGGTCCTAGAATTTACATGGTAGCAGGGACAATCCACTTGGCCACTACTAATGGGAGGGTGCTCTTCCTCCTTAATTTTGAGTTGGACTGTGAGTAATTATTTTTGTGTACTATTTTACATGGCCCTCTGTAAAGGTCAAATAATTAGAATTGCAATATGAGATGAACATTGCCTATTTCTTGTACCTACCCTTCCTTCCTTCCTTCCTTCCTTCCTTCCTTCCTTCCTTCCTTCCTTCCTTCCTTCCTTTCCCTTCCCTTCCCTTCCCTTCCCTTCCCTTCCCTTCCCTTCCCTTCCCTTCCCTTCCCTCCCCTCCCCTCCCCTCCCTTCCCTCCCTTCCCCTCCCCTCCCCTCCCCTCCCTTCCCCTCCCCTCCCCTTCCCTTCCTTTCCATCTTTCCCTCCCTCCATTCCTTCTCTTTTCTTCCTCCCTCCCTTCCATCCACCAAATAGGGCCAAAGAGAAACCTTTAATTTGTTCTCTGAGCTGAACTATTACAACAACAAAGAACCTTGAGCCTTTGAAGGATTCAAGTGACCTAATTTCTCTATGTGGTTTTGCTTGCTTTCACAGCACAAAATGCATTCTGTGCACTGACCCCGCCACAGTGTACATTCACAAGCACTTGTTGAGTTTTAGGTTTATGATAGTATATAACAAATGTGAAAGGATTTTAAATGGGCCTTTTTCTATTGTCCTAGAAGTACCTCAAGCTGAGAACATAGATGCCATGCCCCATATTTTAAAGAGAGCAATAGATTAAGGGCTAGACATCCCCTCTGAGGAAAAGACCAAGTCCCCAATCATCTCTATTGCCAATGGAAGCTTAAGATTGGAGAGATAGGCCAAGACATACTGAAGTTGTTCTTATCGGCTGATGGGAGTGTGGTGACTTCCCTCTCCCTATCAGCGGGAGGGAGGGAGATCTTCATTCCACAAGTTCAGTGGAACAGAGTTGCTGTAGGAAAACTAACTCTCCTCAGAGATGGGTGGGGCTGGCAAAAAAGAGAGACAACTGTCATGATCCTTAGTCGGGCACCTGCTTGAACAGTGGGTTGTTCATATTTCCTTGGTGCCTATTTGAGCAGTAAAAAAAGAAAGCTGGAGGGTGTGGCAAAAATGAGTGATTTATTTTTGGTCAGCGGCTCTCCTGGAAGGTAAGCAGCACTGAACTGTCTCACATTTACTCCACTTTTGAGGGCTGACACCTGGAGGAGGCTTCAGAAGACCCAGAAAACTATGAGACGCCAGGAGACACAGCAAACTAAAAGCTTTAGAGGCAGAAGTGCAGGTATAGTTTGAAGAGGACTGGGTCCTCTGCCCAGTGCTTATTACCACCTGCTAGTATATAAACCTGGAAGTGCAATTTTCAAAGCTGCTCTCCAGAGGTTTCTGCCACCCTAGGACTAGCTTAGGCTGTGTTTCTACCACCAAAACCTTCCTGAATACCTTCCTGAGTTAAATGTCATGATCGGGATCCCTAAATCTAAACTGCAGAAGATGTCACACCATTCACAAGCCATTTACTGGAGTTGTTTGCCTGCAAAATACAGATATTTCCTGCCAAAAGTTTGATATTTCATTTTATTGACCAAACAAGAACACATGAAAATCTATTTATGAAAATAATGGCTAAAAGCAATGCCTGATGACCATCATAGTCTGTATGTGATTATAACTCCTTATTTCTATGTGCTTATTTGTTAAATTTCTGCCTCTACCAAGTTTTATGCTTCATGAAAATAAGAAGCATATCTGACTATTTCAATACGGTATCCTTAGTGTCTAGTGCAAGATCTGCCAAATAATAGATGCTCAATAAGTATTTGTTGAAGGAATAAACAATTTTTTAATGTCACAAATAGACATATACAAGCTATAAGACATATATAAATATTTATACTATTTTTATTTTATTTTTGATTTTTCAGCTGGTACTAAATCTGGATTTGGAATTCATATTGGTTTTTTAAAATCCTCATTCTGATTAAGTCAATACGATCTGAAAATGGTTTTATGTGCTCCTGATTCTATCTCAGACAATGGTTGCACAATTAGAGGTTAACAATAGGTTTTACACTTTTCAAGTGATTTGAAGAGAGTTAGGGTCTTTTTCTGAGCTGTCACCACACTCTTCTTCATCAACAAGCCAATGACCAGGCCACAGGCGGAGACGTCTCAGGAAGTTCAGCAGGTGTCTCATCCCTCAAAGCAGGTTCCCTGTTCTGTCACAGAAGCTGAATCACTACAGGTGGCAACAGCACACACTTGGCTGGACCATCTTCATTTAGATCAAGAGAAAGGAATGACCAAGAAGCCAAAACTACATGTCTCATATCTATACGACACCAAGCAGGTTCTCAACACATGTATGTGAAGTGAATAAGTGGATGGGATGAGTGAATGAAGTGTTAGTATAAGTATTAATTGGTACTGATGAGGAACTATAGAGTGAGATCGGTAGAGTCTTAACACACTAACTGTGGTTACAGGAGTGTGGTCATACAGAGCGCACAGAGTGTGTGAGAAGTAGGCAGCATCACCATGTTAGTCACTACGTCAGTGCAAGAAAATTCTACATAAAGTTCTTTGAGAGAGCATCAGAACCACAAGATGCAGCTCCTCCCCTCACCGACTCTTCAGAGAGCCACAAATACAAGAAGCCACATTTTTTCCTTGAAAACGACATTATTGATGTGGGATCATCTGCTCTTTCTACTCAGATTTGTGAAACACAGGTGGCCTGGTAATGCCCTGTCAAACTGTGCCTCCAAATCCCATCACAGGATTCCTTAAGAACTAACAAATGAGCAATCACCCAATTATTCCCGGAAAACTTTTTAGAATGTCCTGAATGTTTTAGACTGAACTTACTCATGGGTATATTACAAAAGAATAGAGTTAAATATGTTATTGGGAGTCTAGTACTTATTAAGGAGTGCAGAACAATCATAGAATCCTGTGTCGGCAATCCCTTGAACTCTCAATTTGAAATCTCGTAACCTGCTAAGTGAGGCAGTATGGTAGAGAAATAACAGCCTAAAAACAGGTTTTGTTAGGCCAGTGCTTTAATTTCTGTAGAGAGAAATGTGAAGAATTTTAGAGAAGATTCTCTAGCTAGCTTCAGCAAGAACATACGTGTTCTTTTTCATTTTAAGAAAAGCGTAAATTAACGTGTACTTTAAAAATGACAAAAAACAATATATAATTATCAATAAAGATTTGTAAAAAACTGATACGCAAAGAAACCACCATCCACAATTCAATCGTGCACACACAGTCATTGTAGCATTTTGACATATTCCGCATTATCCATTTTGAGAAATGAGTCCCTAAGACTCTTGTTTGGTTCTGGATTTTTAGTAATTGTAAAATCTTGCATCCTGTTTTCCTGTTCAGGTTCTAATGTGAACATTTGAACTTGTTATAAAAACTCTTCACAAGTATTTTAAATGGCTACACAATATATAAATATTATTAAGTGGCTAAACCAAAACTTGCCTAACCATTTTCTACTGCTGGACATTTTTGGTGGCCTCCAAATGTCTGCTCTTTTAAAATAACAGGTGATGAGTATCTTTGTGTCCAACATTTTTTTCCTAGTTATGGATTATCTCAGTAGAAATGATTTCCCTGAAGCATAATTATTAGTTTAGAAGCACGTCACCAAATTACTTTTCAACTAGTTGCATGGGCGAATACTTGTCTCTCTCCATGTGCGAAACATGGGAACTAGTGTCTCAGTATTCCTCAGTTGCACAGAAAGGGAAAACTTTTTTCTAAGTCTTAACTTAGAAACCATCTGGTTTGAGCAAAGCTCACCAGCATGGACCTAGGGTCTCTGGCTTGAGCAAGGGGTTACTCAGTCTGCGGTAGTCCCATAGTCAAGGCACATGTGAGAGAGCAATCAATGAGCAACTAAGGTGTCACAGTGAAAAACTAATGATTGATGCTTCTCATCTCTCTCCGTTCCTGTCTGTCTGTCCCTATCTATCCTTCCCTCTGACTCTCTCTCTGTAAAAAAAAAAAAAAAAAAAAAGAAAGAAAAGGAAAATAAAAAGATTGCATTTGGTAAAGAAGAACTGCACATAATGTTTTCTACTGAATATTTCTTGAACGTTTTTAGTGGAAAAAAGAGAGGAATATTAGTAGAACTTATAAGAAAATGTTAGGGTCATTTTACCTTTTTAATTTTTTAGGACAATTCTGATTTCATATAACTTTTAGTCCTTTCAATGGAAGAAATTTATTAAATTAATAACTAAAGAGATTTTAATTCATTTATGAGTGGTCCTATAACTTTAGAAAACTGAGTAACATAATATCTTGCAGGATAAGTCTATGAACCTGTGATATATAGAAGGTGTTAACTTAAATTCAGAACATGTGGTCTCACAAGTGACCATAGCAGCATTCATTATATAAGATGAAAACCACAGGTTTGTTGGTTGATTGTGTCCCTCAGAATAGTGGGCAAGCTTTTAGTTTTATTTTTAGAGATGAAGTATTCATTAAACTTGAAACTATACTGAGCTTCATATATTGGTTTTTCAACAAGTCACACTTGAATCTGTTATTGAAATGACGGGCAAGTGGCTTCATTAGTTCTGATGGCAGAAATTGCTATACCTTAGGAGGAGGCAGTAGAATTTAATGCACCAAGACATACACTTTAATCTTCCAGCCAATTTAAAATTTTACAAGGAAGACTATACCTAAAAACATCTTTTCTAAGCTTCTTGCTGCTTTTGTCCTCTGTGGATCTCCACAATAATCGTGTGATAAGTTTTGTTTTCCCTACTTGTCAGATAAAAAAACTGAGGCTCAAGATCACCAGACATTTGACTGCCTTCCCAATAGCCACTCCTCCCTTTCCCCCTGCTAAGAGAATGCCAGCTTTGTCCAGTTGGCACGGTTCTCCTGGAAGATGGGTTTCCACCCAGAGGTGAAGCATTATTGGTCAAAACCCCAAACAGCAGTTTCACTGTCTTTGGTAAGTGACTAGTTTAGAGGTGAGCTTCTATCTTGTTCCAGCCAAAAATACAAGGGGAGTCTGCTGAGCTCCTGCAATATGTTTTCTACCATGAGAACAAAAGAGAGAAGCAAAGGAAAAGGATATCTTTTCTTCCTGCAGACACAGAAGAGTGAGGACATAATTTCTTGAACTGAGGCCACCATCTCACTATAATGGAGAACCTGCCCAAATGTGAAAGCCAACATTTTTTTGGTGAGAGGGGCAAAAGAATAGAAGTACCCGGGTTTGTAGCAATATTAATAATTAATCATAATGAATAAACAGGTGAGTATTCTCTTACTTGTAGTCAGAAGCATTCTAGCTGGTAGAGTGACAGATGAGATTTCAATCCAACCCTAACCGGTCACAAAACCTACAGAATTACTAAGTCAGTGTGATCTGGTGATCTCTGGAAAAGCCTCTTCAATGCTTTAGGGGTTGTTATCTAGAACTAGAGGGAAGCTAAGCTGGGGAGACCCCATCTTGCCCTCCACTGCCCCCCTCTCCCCTCACCTTGTAACACATATGGTTTGGTGTTAGATATTGTTCTTCTAGATTAAAAATAATAGAAAACCATAGCACCTCCCTAAACATCTTCTTTGAAGATGGATTTATTTACTTCAAGCCAATTCTATTCCAGGAGTTGTCTTTTCTTTAAGAGGACCTCTCTTCAAATCCTGGTCTAAAGCTTGCCTCAATTATTTTGGCTGATAAGGGATGGGGAAGAATGGAGAAAAGATAAAATCCCAAGGAAATTAAGGAACTATCCTTTAAACTGGCTAACTTCTTTCTTACTTAGATCTCTTCTTCCCTGAGTTAGCAAATAGCTAAGCCAGTATGGTTCCTATTCCGGCTCTTCCTTTTTCTTTTCCCTTTTTCATTTTGCACGTCAAGGGAGGGTCTACTGAGAAGTGAAATGGCCATGGGTCTTACAGAGGTGAGACAAGAAAGGGGGAAGACAGTCCAATCTGACTGTAGTTGAGCAAACAGTTCAGAGTATAAGTTCCTTAAAACCTTTGATTCTTCTTGAGACAGGTTTCTGTGATCATTAACTTTTGTTCCAGAAAGTTATCCATCTTGGGTGGAGTAGACTTTTAGTTCATACACAAAAATTTCTAAAAAGATGCTTGGAAAAGAGAGTGAGGAAATGAGGGGAGAGGGGGAAGCAGCAGGGAAGGGTGGCAAAGTGTTCTCACCACTTCCTGCACCAGTTGAAATGCCACTGAATGCATACTTCTTTGGAAGGTTCTAACCTGAATTCTCTAGGCTTGCTGTATGGGATTCAGGAAAAAATGAAAGATGGAAATAATACCCCAAAGCCCTGAATGTTCATGTTCTACTTTCTATGGATCAGGGTTCCTGTTGGCAACTTGCAGAAGGCCAGGCAGCAAGTGGATAAAAAAGAAGTCTGGAGATGCTGCAGCTAGAAAATGAGGGCAGTTCAGAGCTCTCCATTTTCTTTTCCTCCTTAATTTGCCTCATTCCATAATCTGACTTCAGAACTAAAAGACAAAGGAAATAGTGCAAACGCCAGGGCTTGCTCATGTTTGGGAGGAGATCAGAATGTACTGGTAAGAGAGGTTTTTTTTGGGCAAAGCCCCTTGGGAAAATAAATGTGTAATCAGTGTACCCGCCTACACAGACTGCGGGGCCCCCTGAGTCCTCAGGCACAAATGTGCCCCAGAAGTAGACACTTGTGAGGCAGCTGGCACTTCCAGGCTCGGCCCGATGCCCTCCTCCAGGGTAGAGCATCCTTTTCGTGCTTGGCTCCTCTCTCCTCCCTGGCTTTCCCTAGAGCCTCTTTCTGACCTGGTCACTGCCTCGTTCCACCTCAGCTTCTCACTAGCTTTCTAATAAGCTTCCCCAAACAACCCAGCATCTTAGGTGATCATATGCCGTCCACTTCATGTGATTGTCATAGAGCTGATATCAATGGAGGTGAGCCCACCTCCTTCAAAACCATCTCTCCTCTTACAGGTCCGGAGGCCATGGTTCAAAGATTTTAAGACATTTTTCTGAGTTTCACTGATAGCAATGGTAGATCAGGGTTCCAACTAGGGGAGTCTGGGCTCTTTCCACTGTCTCAGGACTTTTCAAAGCCCCGATCGGAGGCTGCAAGAAGCCAGAGCCTGCAACAGGAGAGAGAGGAGACTGATAGCATCTTGACTGAACATTTTTCACCTGGCCATCCCATTGCCACCCACAAGGGATAAGGAGAGAATGTCACGATGGAAACTTTATTTCAGATAAAACCACTCCAGTCGGCTTCAAATAGATGCACTGAAGCCAAGCGAGAGAGATACCCCTAGAGATAAAGCAGATGTCAATTTGGGAAAAGCCAAGCAAGAGAGGCACCTTTAGAGATAAAGCAGATGTCAATTTGGGAAAAGCCATGCGAGAGAGACACCCCTAGAGATAAAGCAGATGCCAATTTGGAAAAAGCACTGCACAAAAGCACCTAGACTGGAAGTAATCAGCAGCTCCAAAAGCCAACATATTTTATACAAACCACTGAAAATGGGGCCACCTTGCCTAATACATTGCACCTATTGCATTTCATTGCACAATAGCCTTTTGTTCATTAGGAGCTGACAGTCGATTAAAGACCTTTCTTCAGAAAGAAAGTAACTCCCCTCCTCATCCTTCACCTGCCACACATACGAGGGAGATCCGTTCAACCTTAACAAGTACACTGAAGCAAGTGTATAGATGGAATTAAAGAGTGACAGGGTGATTTACTGAGTTTTACTGCTACCTCTGTCCCCTTGTAGCTCAGGAAGGCTGGCTCAAGGCTGCTGTGTTTTCATCTTTTCTAACTGGAGGTACCATGCTTGGCCCATCCTCAATGCAGAGCCATGAGACCACACTCTATCTGAGACTTTGCCTCATTCAAGATGTATTCTAAAGCACATACATTGATTTTCCTGAAAAAATGGGTTCATCTTACAGTAAAGGTGCATCTTTAATGAAGGTCTTCTTTTCTACCTGGAAAAGTTGTGTTGTTGGTGACACTATTAGAGTAATGCCATGTATCTTTCTCTTGCAATGACTTGGACCTGACTTCTCCCAGCACACATAAAGCAGGAAGAGCTTTAAACATAACATGTCTTCAGGCTATAACTGTAGAAACAAAGACAGAAAAAAATATGAGATGTGGTCAGCCTTGAGTTTTTAAGTAGACATTAGACCAGAGACATTAGTATTTGGGGAATATTTTTCTTTAGTATCAAGAGCCCAGAAATATAAAGTAACTAAAGCAAACCTATTATAAACAGCAGAATCGGGGAGAAATAGCTGAAGACCAGGAAGACCTCCTCAGAGGGTGGATAAGGGTTGTTCCACTGGAGGATGAGTCACATTGGAGAGACTGGTCAAGAGGGACCTGGGAGCAGACTTACAGACACTCTAGGGACCACTGTCCATCAGGAGGTATGATGGCTGCCCCCCTTGGGGAGGACGCCTTATTGGTAACAGCCATTGAGACTCAACATGTACCCCAAGACTTTATGCAATGCCATTGGTTCCACTCCTAGATTAGCAACACCCTTTCCACATTCCCAGGATAACCCTAACCCCCCAAGACCAAAAGTGGTCCTTAGGCATTAGAGAGATGGTGGGGATGTGGAATGGAAGGCACCTGGCACCTGTCCTTGGGCAAGATCGAAGGAAACCATGTGGAGAACTTCTCCCGAGTAGGTCTGGAGGGGAAGCATACCATCTTATATAAACTGTTATTCAGTGACAGTGTGTTGGGGGGATTTTGTAGCTTCATCTTCAGGAAGGGGATGCACACTGATTCTGGATGATTCTGACACAGCTGTCAAAACTGAGATGCCCAGAGGGACTGAGCTTTGTTCTCAGGTGACTGTGTTCTCCCTCTTGCATGGGAAGTCTGCCTTAGTCCCACCCTTGTCCTCTGGATTCGAGCGTGGCTGAACTCCGACATCAGGTCTGTTCCCTGGGAACCAATGACAGATCTCTCAGCAGCCTCCCTTGACTACCTCAGCTCCTCGAGTTGCCTCCTCCTGCCCTCTGCCTTTAGGAACACCGCACTGCCTTATGCTGACCCTCCCTGAGGGCAGCTCCTTGCCTGACGCTAGTCATGGATACTTACCACCTCACTCCTATCCTGTGCCACTCCCAGAAGTGTATGTATAGTTCAGATCTTATGAGAAGCAGCCTGTTCTAGACAGAGTACGGGTTTGAAGTAAGGCTCTAAGCTTGGCTTTTACAAGTAATGTGACATTCAGCATATAACCTCAAAGTCACACAACATCCTTAAATCTCAGTTTCCTCATGTAGAACCTGGGATTTACCATCATTACCACAAGAGAAGTACATGCAAAGTACAGTTTCTAACACAGAGTCTGACATACATAAATGGCAGACATTATCCGCTCTGTCCATAGACAGATTCCCTGTTCTAATTCTATTGTGTGATAGATCAGAGAATCTGTTTCTTTTCAACAGCTCTACAACAGAGGAAGCTGAGGAAATTCCTAGCCTGGCTAGACTCTGTGGACAGCAGGAAACAGAGGCTTTCTCCTTACCTGTCTTAGCTTCCTTTTCAAGAGCTGAGGGGAATGGGCTGGCAGATCCCTGAGCAGGAGGGTCATACAAAACCAGTACCCAGGGAGGAACACCGGGGTGGGGGTTGCAAATCAGAGAAGCTAAGCCTGTCATCGGGTCCAGGGGGGAAATGTGGGACCAGGACTACAAGGCACAGCCTGAGGTCAAATGGATGGACGGGAGGCCAGGGGAGAGCTGGCAAAGAGAGAAGGTCATGGGGAAAACCAGTTTTCGCAGGGGTCCCCTGAAAGTTTGAGTGAGCCTGGCTGAATGTCTCTCTGAGGTAGGAAAGAGGAGGGAACAAAACACCCCCTTGAATCAATCGATCTCTGCCTGTTGTGGAGCCCAGGTTTGGATACAATGAAACTGGTTCTCACTTTGGTCCCACTCTCACCAAGAAGTCCAACAATGTTCCTGGGGAGCAACAGAGATGAGGAACACTCCCCCGGTTTTTGCACAGAGCGCCTGGATATTGCTAGAAGCAGACAGTGCTCAGGAACAAATGTGCTAAAAGCGCAGAAAACCTGTTGGAAGAGACATTTCTGTCTTGCCTCACATAAAGATGACAATGTCATAAATTTAGACTTTATCTTGTCTTTATTGGAGTTAAAGCTTTAAATTTTACTCACCCCAGTCATTTGAATATCTAAAATGAAAATAAAAACCCATGAATAATAAATGTGCAAAGGCCATTCAGAATCTTAATGCATAGCAAAGCACAGGGTCCTTCTAAATAAGAGACTGAAAAATTAAATTTAAAGTATTTGCAACTAAGATAGGCAGAGGAATCCAAACAAGTTGAAGTCGAAGAAAAACACTTACTGGGATGAGGACACACAAGTGGTAATTCTTGCATGTTCACGTCTCCTAATATGTCCCCTCTGGGTCATGATCAGCTCAAAAATCAACATGCGAGAATTGGATGGAGGGTGGCGGAGGTCGATCTCTCTTCGGGTGATGGGTATGCAACAGAACTAAATGACAAGATAACCTGGAAATGTTTTCTTTGAATGTATGTACCCTGATTTATTGATGTCACCCCATTAAAATAAAAATTTATTTATAAAAAAAAATCAACATGCTGGGTCTATATGCCAAGTGAAACCCTTATTAAATGTACCATCTTCAAAATATCTGGGCTTCTCATGTAAGCCAGGAGACATGGTTAAATCTTCAGCCCTTTCAAGTATTAATGACTTGTTCCCTTGGGTAAATGACTTAATCTTTTTTAAGTCTCATCTTCCTCATTGTTCAGAGCATACAAAGAACCTTACCACCCATGCCATAAACCTGCTTCTACCTGGGTTTTTCTGAAGCAGAGACATGTTTTCAAATCTCCACTGCTATGTGCCTGCCACTGATCCTGGCACAGAGAGGGTGCCGGGAGCTGTTGGTCCATGGACTGGTAGCAGTCCACCAGAATCATTGGGTCTATATCTTCATACAGCATCAGGCTGGTTAACTCTTTCGTGGACTGGCATGAAATTTCTGATGGATGGGACATTGAAAACGACTGGGTTAAGTGATTGAGCCAATGAATGAATGAAGATATGAGATAATTGATATGGAAAGACTTTGAAATGCTTAAATGACCTAAAAACAACCCTATTTCTGCCATTCTTCATTTCTTCCCTCCAGTATGCCTTAATCATCTTCAAAATCTTAAATAGATAAATACACCAAGGAGCTAAAACTTTGTAGTATATAAAGTGAAATATCAACTAGTCAGTTCTCAAGATAACAGTTTCTAAAATTCATAATAGAAATATATTTTTGTGAAAAAGACATCCAACACAAAATACTTTCATATCCTATTATCACTCATCTCTATTCACATTTGATGTTCACTAACATGTCATCTTTTACAAATACTTTATATAATTATATTTGAACATTTAATAATTTAATCCACATCCTCTGAATAGTCAATGCACTTTGAATCACATCTAAATAAGTTCAGTCCGGTTTATCTCATTTAGTTACAACCTCTCTCTCTCTCTCTCTCTCTCTCTCTCACACACACACACACACACACACACACACACACACACACAGACTTTATCATTTGTAGTTATTTTGGAAAGATTAATTAATTTGATTCCAAACAGGCCACACATGGTTTCTGGAATTAGGCAATTAGATTTAACATATTCTAAAACAAAATACAATATATTGTGAAAGAGATGGCAGCTGGAGGGCCAGAGGATGTAGGTCACCCAGGGAGGGGCTGGTGAATGGCAATGCAGAATCTCTTGGTGTTCCACGCACTGCTGAATTTCCCCTGGAAGGAAATGGTGAGGCCTCCGGACTCTCTCTGAAGCTGTGAGAGCCCAAGGGGCGGGCAGCCTGGAGCCAGCCCCTGGGGCAAACGATAAATAGAGTCAGGAACTGATGGGTGATTGTTCCAGCACCCCCTCCTTTGGAGGAACAATTCTGAGGTATCTAAGAACATAAATCCTCAGAAAATCCTCAGTATGATCAGGCCCTAGTTGCCCATAAAAGTGATGGCCGTCACTGTCTTTTCTTTCGTCTTACTCTCCCCATTCCTTCATTCCTGCTTCCAGGCAGCACCTCCCAAATAAATGACCCACAGTCAAATCTCACCTTCAGCTCTGCTTTGAGGGGAACCCAAACTAAGATTGAATCAATTACTGATGTATCTGGTTCAGAGTAAGAAAATAAAGGAAACTACTGCTATTAATCACCTACTGTGCCACCTATCACTGTGTTTGGTCATTACACATGAAGATCGTGGAAAGTTTGGGTGTTAGAGGCAAGTGGGCCTGTGGTTAGATCCCAGCTGTGCCTCTCACTGTCTTTTTGGTCAAGGTATGTAACTTCTTAAAGCCTCAGTGTTCTCGTGTGTAAAATGGAGACAATAAGACCTACCTTAGAGACTTCTGATGAGAATTAAACAGCGGACATAAACAATCTAAAATAATGTTCTTTCATAAATATAGCTACTTTGCTTAAGTTATTGAATCTTCTCAATTCTGAGGAGTAAATTTTCTCCATTTTACAGGTGAGTAACCCGAGGCTCAGTTAGAGTAACGTAACTCTTCCCCTTAGGCATTTCCTTCCAGCTGTACTGGCCCCTTTGCTGCCCTCAAACGCCACAGCCACAGCCCCGTTGCAAAGGTTTCCTTCTTCTTACCACCTGGAACTCTCTCCTCCGTGATACCTGCTTGACTAACTTTCTCACCCCTTGCGTGTTTCTGCTTACCTTTCACCCGCCCCAGAAGGCCTCCCCGATCACCCTTTTTGAGACAGTTCTCCACACCATGACTCCCCCAGTCCTCAGGGATTTGTTTCCATATTTTTGTCTTATTGCTCCTCTTCTTTTGGCTCCCTGCATATTTTTTAAAATACTTCGTTTAAAGTTTTATCAGATTTCCCTGGTCGGTTAGCTCTATTGGTTGGACCATTGTCCCGACACACAAAGGTTGTGGGTTCAATCCTTGGTCAGGTCACACACAGGAACAGATGGATGTTTCTGTCTCTCACTCTGTCTTCCTTCCCCTCCCTCTCAAGTCAATAAATAAAAATTTTTTAAATAAATAAAGTTGTGTTAGACTGTGCCATTATCTCTAGTTCTCTGGGTACAAAATTGACAGTGTGTTATATTTGTTAACTCCCTCTCAGGGTGGCTTATATCCCTTGTGTGTTTTTTAATTTTTATTGTGCACTCATCTTCAGCAGGAGCTGTGTTCATTGAGAGTCTGGGTACTCTGGATTGAACATAGTCCCTACGGGATGGGTTTTATGTTTGCTTCTGCCAAGATCCTAAGATGTCTACAAGTTCTAGACTATCTGTTCTGTGTATCAATTTCTTGCCTTGAGTTACCACATATTCCAATAGTATAATATAAATCAGGTCTGTGTTAGCTACCTTCAGGTGGCTGGATTGTAGGTCTATTTGTGACTTCAGGTAAATGACTAGCTTTCTTGATGCTTTTCTGTTTTTTTTTAAATTATTTTATTTATTTTTTATTTATTTTATTTTTTCTGAAGCTGGAAATGGGGAGAGACAGTCAGACAGACTCCTGCATGCGCCTGACCGGGATCCACCCGGCACGCCCACCAGGGGGCGACGTTCTGCCCACCAGGGGGCGATGCTCTGCCCCTCCAGGGCGTCGCTCTGTTGTGACCAGAACCACTCTAGCGCCTGGGGCAGAGGCCAAGGAGCCATCCCCAGCGCCCGGGCCATCTTTGCTCCAATGGAGCCTTGGCTGCGGGAGGGGAAGAGAGAGACAGAGAGGAAGGAGAGGGGGAGGGGTGGAGAAGCAGATGGGCGCTTCTCCTGTGTGCCCTGGCCAGGAATTGAATCCGGGACTTCTGCACGCCAGGCCGATGCTCTACCACTGAGCCAACTGGCCAGGGCCTTAAATTATTTTCCATTCTCCAATCATATTAACTCCCATGTTTATGTAGGAATTTAGCTGCAAAGGTCAAAGGTCTCTTCTCTTGTCTTGCGTGGGAGTTTCAACACCAGCTCTCCAGGATGTAGGACCCATTGTCAAATCCTAACAGCTTTATGAGCTGTTAGGAACATCCACAACTTTTGCCATAGACTTTGGCTTTGTTCCACTTCTTCATTTCTGGCATCTAGATTGCCTTGTCCTACTTTCAAGCTCAATTCTGTGTTTATTTTATACTTGTGTATATTACACCCATTATTTATTTGGAGAAAGACAGGGTTCTCTCTACACCAGATCAGTTTGCTAGGGTGACTAGAAGTCTTCCCATATAAAGTCCTTTTATCAGAAATGAAACATATTTCAGAGTGGAAATTCAGGTCACAAAACTAGAAAATAATAAAACTGATAGTAACTGGCGTATGTAGAGTTTACTTTGTGGCAGAGAAAATACTGGGGGCTTAATATATCATCTAATCTAGGCATCCAGACAACTCTAGGTGATAGCCACCATTGTGTCTATTTTACAGTAACTTTCCAAGGTCACACAGCTGGTTGGTGGGTGAAACACCTAGTTAAAGTAGTAGTGCTTGGGCTACTGAGGTCCATATACTAAGCCCACCACTTACAACGTGTGTGACTTTGAGCAAGATGCTCAAACTTTCTAAGGAAAATAGGGATGGAATTAATAAAATTTAGTGTGAAGTTTAAGTGAGCATATCCCTAGAAAGAGCCTAGTGCAGCACCTGGCACATGGTATACTCTGTAAATGTCAGGTGTTGTTACACAGCATCCCTTTAGAAATCATATTTGTTCTGGGCAGGGGAAATAAAAGTTCTCTTTTTTTGGACATAAAGAGATAATGCCATGCTTCTTTCATCATATCCTAGGAAGTTAGCACCAACACACACTCTTTCAGTCTGCCAAACGGTTTCCTGTATACCTTCTGTGAACACATCAGTTACTACCAACTTGAACTTCTGCCTCTCTATTTGTAACTTCACACATTTTAAATTCATAGTACTTGCTAACTGACGCACCCATCCTGTTCCAACTCATTTCCTAGTACACCAAAGTCATTGTTAAGATCTCTCCTAGCTCTCTAGAAATTAAGTTTCTGTAGCTGCCTTGGAAGAGCTGATCCGTCCCCTGGTTCCAGGCCAACACGTGGGGGAGAGAGGAGAGTGTTTCAGGTTAAGTTCTCCAGAGACTGATGTCAAAGTGGGTTTTAGGGTGTACAAGATGCTTATTAAGGATTAACACCTGTGAGAGGAAGGGGAGGAAGCAGGATTTAGCAGAGGGAGAAGATGAATTGAAACTCAGGGCTAATAAAGTCTTGGCCAAGGCCCTGGCCGGTTGGCTCAGTGGTAGAGCATCGGCCTGGCGTGCAGGGGTCCCGGGTTCAATTCCCGGCCAGGGCACACAGGAGAAATGCCCATCTGCTTCTCCACCCCTCCCCCTCTCCTTCCTCTCTGTCTCTCTCTTCCCCTCCCGCAGGCGAGGCTCCATTGGAGCAAAGATGGCCCGGGCGCTGGGGATGGCTTCTTGGCCTCTGCCCCAGGCGCTAGAGTGGCTCTGGTGGCAGCAGAGCGAGGCCCCGGAGGGGCAGAGCATCGCCCCCTGGTGGGCAGAGTGTGGCCCCTGGTGGGCGTGTCAGGTGGATCCCGGTCGGGCGCATGCGGGAGTCTGTCTGACTGTCTCTTCCCCATTTCCAGCTTCAGAATAAAAAAAAAAAAAAAAAAAAAGTCTTGGCCAACCCATGGTGATCTCTGGAGCAAATACTGCCTTTCAGAATTGTCCCACCCAAATGGCTAGCTTTTATAGCTCAGCCTCACTCTGTCACAGGATGCTCTGGGAAGGGCATGCCCTTGGGCGAGGCACTCTTCAGCAACCCAGGTGGACCCTCAAAGTCGGAGGCTCTCTGATGTGCTTCCATCCCAACGGCTGGACACCAACTCTCCTTGAAGGGGGATCTGGGTGGTGCATCTCTGCGTCTTCCACAGGGGAAATTAAAGCGAGGCATGATTTCATTAATATTTTAATGGAAACTTTAAAGCCATTACCAAAATGACTGCCTTCCTTCTTCTTTCCATCAGTGTGAGGGTTAATTAGACAGCTTGACTTTCCCACACTGGTATAAATTCCTGGTTGGCAGAAGCTGGAAATAATGCATCTAAAGACCTTACAGCACATTGCACGGTGCCCTTTATATAAAGAGGATGAAGCAGATGTTTGTTAAATAAAAAACTAGGATAGAATTGTGCTAAGGATGACAGGGTAAAGGCTCACTCAATATATCACTTTTAAACTACTGTTTAACTGAGAAAAATGTAAGATTAATTAGCATCTACATCTATGTACCAGGTACCAAAATGAATGGCAAATGCCTTACAGTCTTAAATATAGAAATTGAAACCCTAAGTCTAAGAAAACATAGGTAAATATGATTCTAGTTTTGAGATATTTAAATTTCAGAAACAAAAAAAATCCCCCAAAATAACTTCATAGTATATAATTTTTAAACTTCCATATGTAAAAAAGAAAAACATTAAGACAAATGGACAATTTGAAATATATCTGAAAAGGATCAAGTCTTTTTAATAAATTAAGAGGTCATACGAGTTGATTAGTAAAATAAAAATATACTAATGGAAACAGAAGAACAAATGATATGAAAGTACATTTCAAAAATTAAGTAACACAAATGACCAGGAAATATATAGAAAAAGTCAAGCCACTTTAGCAATCAAAGGATTACCATTTTAAAACTAAAGAAAACATTTTTCATCTACCTGACAAATTTTCAAAAGATAATACTGTAGACAAAGACTGGGGGGATGAGATTTACATATAGATTGGGTGGGAGAATAAATTTATACCATTTTCCTTAAGAATATTTTCTCCATATTCATAAAATGTCTGTGATCTAACCATTCTACCTCAAAGAATTTTTTGTGAAAAAATGATCTGAGATGTAAATACTGATAAATAGCTAACGATAGAGGAATCAGGATTAAATAAATAATGGTTTATCCACTTACTATGAAGCTGCTAAAATCACATCATTGACTATTTCATGAAATTACACAATAATGTGAGTCTAAATTAACTTAGAAATGTATTTATATATACACATACACAGATATGTGTATATATACATACATACTAGATATATACATACTAGATAAATAGAAATTAGCAATAATTATGTCAGGAGGGTGGAATGATGGTAATTATGGTTTTTTCTTATTCTTTTCTATGTTTTTAAATTATTTATACTGTAAGCATTTGGATTTTATATTTATGGAACTCAACCAAACACACACACACACACACACACACACACACACACACACACACACTTAAATAAGAGCTAACTAGTAATAGAGAGAAATTCAGCTGGACTCTGCCCTTTCTCCAGTTACTCATCTTCAGCTAATCTCCTTATATTCTTTTTTTTTTGTTTTTAGGAAGAGAGAGACAGACAGACAAGAAAGACAGGAAGGGAGAGAGATGAGAAACATCAATTCGTAACTGCAGCACTTTAGTTGTTCATTGATTGCTTCTCATCCATACCTTGACTGGGGCCAAGCCAGTGACCCCTTGCTCAAGCCAGTGACCTTGGGCTCAAGCCAGTGACCTTTGGGCTTAAACCAGCAAGCACAGGATCATGTTGATGCAATGCTCAAGCCAGCAACCCTGCACTCAAGCTGGTGAGCCTGCACTGAAGCCGGATGAGCCTGAGCTCAACCTTGGAGTTTTGAACCTGAGACCTCAGTGTCCTAGGTCAGTGTTCTATCCACTGCGCCACCACTGGTCAGGCTAATCCTATTATATTCTTGAAAAAAGCCTGCCTTAACTCTCTCAGCTTCCTCAGTCAAAATACTCGAGATGATTGTTATAGTTCTGAGAGTGTGCCAATTACTCTGGAGTGTAACAGACATAAACTTCGGAGTCACAAATGTTTGAAACTGACTCCTAGGACAACTGATTACAGGCTAGATGTCGTGGACAACATCCTTAAACTCTCAGAGATTTTCTTCTTTGTAAAACAGGGTTATAAGGTTATAAAAATCCACTGAATAATATCATGGCAGGAATAGTATAAGTATAGTCTAACACAGTGGTCCCCAACCCACGGGCCGTGGACCAGTACCAGTCCGTGGGCCATTTGGTACCGGTCTGTAGAGAAAGAATAAATAACTTACATTATTTCTGTTTTATTTATATTTAAGTCTGAACAATGTTTTATTTTTAAAAAAAGACCAGATTCCCTCTGTTACATCCGTCTAAGACTCACTCTTGACGCTTGTCTTGGTCATGTGATACATTTATCTGTCCCACCCTAAAGGCTGGTCCATGAAAATATTTTCTGACATTAAACTTGTCCATGGCCCAAAAAAGGTTGGGGACCACTGGAACGGACATAGGAGTCAGGTTGCCTTGGTTCAAATTCCATCTCTGCTACCTAGTAGCTGTGAGAGCAGGGCCAAGTTATTTAACCTTTAGGTGACATTGTAGCTCCCTAGTTAATGGGAGATTACACTAATGCCCACTTTGCGAGGTTTTAGGAGAAACTTAAGTGTTAAGCTCTTAGAGCAGTCATGGTAAGTGGTACACACTAATGGCAATGTTTGTTCCAATCATTCAATGAGGCATCCAACATAAAACACCATCAGAGAGATGCAATTCGGTTAATTAAGAATTTGAGTGTCTATTCTGCACCAAGTCCTCATTAGGGGTCCAAAATATCAGAATCAATAACTTCTGCTTTTGAGAAAGTCATGATTTTGAGAAGGAGGTATATACAGGTAGAAAAAAAAATCCCCAATAGTAAAGAGTACTGTATTTCCCCATGTATAAGACACACATTTTCAAAGAATTTGGGGTCTAAAAATTGGGTGTGTCTTACACAGTGTTTGTAGATTTTTTTATTTGCATTTCCTGATTTTTTGCACTTGTTTTTGCACTCGTTGAAGACAGTGATTTGTCATTAGACACAGATGAGGACAAGCCAATGGACAGGAGTTTTAACAACGATGAGGAATTGTATGAATTTTATGATGAATAAAACTTGGTTCAAAAACTTTATGCAATACATTTTTTTTCAAATTTCAAGCCCCCAAATTAAGGTGCATCTTATACATGGGGGCATCTTATACATGGGGGAATACGGTAAATGGAGTTGGAGTTGTGCACAGGGCATCCCAGGAGCTCAGGAAAGAAGTCCTTCATCTTTCTACCCAGGAGTTCAAAGGAGATAACAATGAGCTGACGCTTAGAGCACTTAGTAGGCTCTCAATCCGGGTCTGTTTTCTTCCTCCATTCCACTCTCCTTCTAATCATCTCTCCTTGTCAAATTCTTACGGGGAAACTGGTGACAAGCAATAGGAGAGTAAGAAAGAAGCATGCTTGGCCTTCCAGTTCCACTTGCCACTCCCGCTGCAGCCAGCCTGGCAGTAGAATACCAGCTTGCACTCACATATGACACATTTTTGACATTTCGAAGTCCTTTCTCCTGTTCCTGCCAGCCAGACAGGGGAGTTACACACTCCTCCTCCATGGGTTAGCCTGACCTTTAGTGAAAGGCTGTGCTAACCCCTGTGCTGACAAAGTGGTAAATACCCATGTCTTGCTGTCACAGAGTTTTTAAAACACAGGGACACCTGAAAATTGTTTAGCCAAAACTCACTCTCCCCAGGGTTGCTTCTTTGTTCTGCAGGTCTAATGAGACCTGTCTGGATACCCTCCAACATGGCTGATTTTGTTTGCCAGTCACTACATGCCTGGCTCTAATTGGCAGCTTTTGTAGGAGACTCATTTAGAAGTTCAGATCTCTCCAGTACAGGTCAAGCCTGGGCCAAGCCTGGGGAGGGCTATTTGGGAAGGCCAGCTAGCGGCTCCCTCAGGCTAGAAACCCTGCCCTTCTTTTCTCTAACCTTCTGGTTCCTGCTCGTCTCCTGAGACTCAGCTACGGCTTTACCCCATTGGAAGGGTTTTCTCTAACTCTGCTTCCTGGCTCAGCTAGGTGCTTCTTAATCATCAGCAAAAGCACTCACCCCCACAGGTAACATTTAGAATCATTCTCTTTCCCACCCTAAACCATGAGTGTTTTATTGGGGGGTGGTTATTATAACTTCCCTGTAGCCCAGTGCCAGCAAGTTGTGACCTGGCATATGGTACATGTTCAATCAGTATCTGCTGAATGAATAATGAATGAGTGAATGAACGAATGAACTTCCAGACAGGTCAGGTATAGAATTTAATGTAAAGACAAAAGAGAGAATCCCAGGCAGAAAGCTAGCCTCGCAGGCCCCCACTGGGACTGTGTGCCCGAGGGCTTCAAAGAAGGTTGCCCTCAGTCGTTCGGAGCTGAGCATACAGCTCACGTCCTTTGGTAAAAGACATCCAAATTTGTTTGTTTTACTTATTTTTACCACATAAGGAATACATAATTATTGCATGTTTTTTTAAAAAGATTTTATTTATTCATTTTGGAGAGAAGAGAGAGAGAGAGCGAGAAAGAAGAAGAAGGTGGGAGGAGCAGGAAGCATCAACTCCCATATGTGCCTTGACCAGGCAAGCCCAGGGTTTCGAATCAGGGACCTCAGCATTACAGGTTGACGCTTTATCCACTGTGCCACCACAGGTCAGGCTATTGCTGATTTTTAAAACAAAAAGCCCAACTACTGCTAACATTGTTTAAATCAAAATCTTTCTGAGCCTGGATGCTAGGAGGTATTTCTCACACTGGTCTTACATGGCAGCACAGAGTGAACAGAACTCGCAATCAGAGTAGTACAGAAAATAAGGGAAGAGGTTTCGTGCGTCTGTCTGATTTTCTCTTAGCAAATGCCAATAAAATGCATTTCATTGATTATAAATATTTGAGGTGCTAGTTTTTAAAAATATTTCCATGGTGGTGTGGATATGCAACAATGTGAATGTACTTAACACAGGACTGTACACTTGAAAATGATTAAAATGGGACATTTTATGTTATGTATCTTTTACCTCAACACACACACACACACACACACACACACAAACACACACACACACCCCTCTCCAGGGCTTGCTTTGGAATTATCCTGAACTAAGACTGCAATACCAGTGCCCAGTGGCCCTGGAGTGGCCATTTAGAAGAAAGATTTGTATTCTTGGCATAAGAGTAATTTAAATGGCCCATAAAAAAGGTCCATCATCTGCTCTAAAAGAGTCGTTCTGTAGTTCTCTTGCTTCTATGCCACTAAAAGAATTTTGAAAAACTCTGGACTCACTTCAACACCTCTAAGCTGGCACCTAAAAGATGTCATTAAAGTTTCAATAGCTGCAAAGGATATAATATCCAGCATATTTTAACTTTGCCATCTTTTGAAAAATAATTTTAAAAAATTTAAACGTATTGATGGAGAGAGAGAGAGAGAGAGAGAAAGAAAGAAACATCAATTTGTTGTTCCCCTTACTTATGCATTCATTGGATGTTTGTTGTATGTGCCCTGAATAGGAATTGAACCTAGAATCTTGGCATGTGAGGAAAACACTCTAACCAACTGTGCTACCTGGCCAGGGCTTAATTCTGCCATCTTAAAGCTGTTTAAAATCTAAAGAGTGGCAATTGGAAGGTACAGTGATTTAATTGTATTATCTGCTGGGAAAAAAATAGACAAACTTTTCTTTAACAAATTTTATAAACTCCCTTTAATTTCCATTTTATTTTCCTTATAGAATTTTACCCTAATGAAATATAATTTTATGCTTTAAAATGTTTTATTAATCAGTCTCTCATACCTCTCCGTGACAAAAATATCTAGAAATGTCAATCTTTAAAGTTTTCTATAACTCTAAAGATTGAGTTATTATTATAATTGTGAGCACAAAATTGTTCAAAACAATAAAATATCTTCTAAATATTGATAAATAATTGTTCAGTTAAAATTATAATTCAAAAATGTGTCTCTTAATGAGACGAATGGCTACTCCTCCTATAATTACTTCACTTATTCATGGAGGAATATAATCAATCTCTAGAACAAATGAGATCCAGTCTCACTTGCATTCCTATTTTTCATTTTTATAAAAACTTAGAAATTTTTCTTGTAAACAAATAGACATGAATGGAAGTTTTGAAATGGCGGTGCCACTCAATTTTCTTTTGTACTCCTTTAAAGTTGTATGTCAAAATCACACAATGATTTATTATTAAACATTATTTTTAATGATTCAGCAATTGACAAGTCAATTATGTCCTCCTTTAGTTTCGTAGAAAGAAGTGGAAAGTCTGACTTTCAAAACAGATTTGTTAAATACCGAGTCACGACAACCATCCATTTCCTCAGCACCGACTCCAATGTTTCAAACGTCCTGTTTGCAAATCCCTGGGCTGTGCACAAATGTGAAAGTTCCTTTTATCTGATGAAGTAGGAGAAAGGTGATTTCCTAGGCAGTTCAGGTTTGGGAAACAGTGCATGTGGAGCCTGACGATCTGTACACGAAGCCCTGTGTGCTCTTTGGCAAATCTTTGTGCTTCTCTAGGGCGCTTTTCCCGGTTGCCCAGAGTCAATCAATCAACACACCATATAAGATTGGGAAAAGAAAGCAAATTGCTGGCATGCTTCTGGGATAGAGAAATTCATCCACATTCTCTGGGAAGGTACCTTCCACGGCCACTTGGTGATCTGGGGTCGCATGCGCAGAAGGTTTCACCTCTCCTGGGACATGGGCAGTTTGGCTCTGTTTGCTCCATTATTTCAGCCATTCTCTAACAACAGGGCTCATTTTCACCACTAAGTCTGGCATTAAGGTTGTCAGAAGACATTATTATTATTATTATTATTATTATTATTATTTTATTGTGACAGAGACAGAGAGAGACAGAGAGAGGGACAGATAGGGACAGACAGACAGGAAGGGAGAGAGATGAGAAGCATCAGTTCTTCATTGTGGCACCTTAGTTGTTCATTGATTGCTTTCTCATATGTTCCTTGACTGGGGGGCTACGGCAGACTGAGTGACCCTTTGCTCAAGCCAGCGACATTTGGCTCAAACCGGAGAGCCTTGCTCAAACCAGGTTATCCTGTCTGTGCTCAAGCTGGTGACCTCGGGGTTTTGAACCTGGGTCCTTCGCGTCCCAGTCTGACGCTCTATCCACTGTACCACCACTTGGTCAGGAGACATTATTTAGTTATATAAGATATTGAACTATGATTGTTCATTCACTAAACTGGCAATGTTCTACTTGAAGCAGAATGAAAGGGAACTAGGGACTGAAAGTACCTACCCCTCTCCTGCAGGGAGAACCAGAGTAGGATGAAGGCCAGGAGAGGGATAGGACACAGTGATTTCCCTTCATGAATTTGCCTTTTGCTTCTATAACATAAAATACACCAAGGTTATTGTCACTGAAATGTTTATTTCTGCCACCCCACCATATAATCTTATACCTATCTCCATCCAATTCCTTAAGAGAAAAATTGATCTTCAAAGAGTTTATATATAATAAATGTTTTAGTTCCATTTTCTTCCACTCCAGATTCTTTTTCTTCCTCAGGCAAGGTATTCTAATATCGGCGCAAGGGTGTTCTGCACAGAGCCGTTATTCCCAATTTTAATTCACCCCAAAAGCTCCACTTGCCTCAGATCTCCTAAATGTTACCGTACACCAATACTCTGTCTGGAAATCTCTATGGCTTAAAATAGCATTGATATACCATATAAACTCCCAATTTCCTATGCATAGCCTATATCGCTCTCCTAAATTTCTATTGTAAATATCCAAGTGCCAATCAGACAACTACACTGGAAATCTGACATGGAGCCCCAATATCATATGCTAGGACAGAATTTTTTTTACTTCACACCCCCATCCTCCAAAAAGCTTGCACTTCCTCTGTTCCTGTAAATGACACCACAATACAAGCAAGAAAAAATTGTTATTCTCAAACAGAAAATCTGCTGATCATTCATCTTTTCCCATATGGCCAAATCCAAATTTATCAACAAATAAACATTTTCAGAAATGTAAAGAACGATGCCTTCCCATTTCCCCCATCTATCCACTTTTCTCTCCACTAAACAAGGATGCCATGGATATTTGCCAGAAACTTTTTCTCATTCTTGATCCTCTCCCCCTTTACTCTTTCAATCTATTCTCTTCATAGAAGCAAAAACGACAGTTTAAACACAGATATCACATCATGTTACTTCCCTGCTTAAATTACTTTGTGGCTTTTTATTGTTCTTAAAATAAAATCCAAACTTCTATAAAAGCCTATAAGGTATAGTCTATAGCAGTGGTTTTCATTTCTAATTAGAATTACCTGGAGAAGCTAAAATAGCAACAAGAGCAGGAATGGCAGCAACAATTGAACACAAATGCCTCACCCCAGACTAGCTGAACCAGAATCTCAGTGAGCAAGGTACCTGCATTTTTTATATATGGCGGTAGTTGACAACCCCCGCCCAATTTGATATGACTTCTGTCCACTACTCTTGCCAATTCTCCAATCATTATCCCTCTCACTCACTAAAATCAAAACATACTGACCCATTTCTTTTTTGAGCACACCAAATTTGTGCCTGCCCCAGGACCTTTGCACTAGCTGTTTCCTCTCTGGAATGCTTTAACCCAGATTGCTACATTAGCTGGCTCCCTCTTCTCATTTGGGTTCAGTTCAAATATCATCTCTTCAAACAGGAGAGAGTCACAGAGAATTGGACACCAGACTCGTAAAGTTTCATTTCTGTGTATATAAAAGATCAGAGACCTCATGTCAGGAGTTCTCACCTAGCATCCTCCAGTCACTCACATATGTGTCCTGTTTCTGTGAGCATGTTGTCAGTAACTGCCCTTCTCTTTCCTTGCCTATGGTGCAAGCATCGGCATTATCAGGCTCTGAACATGCCATGCTAGCAGGAGCAACCTCTGATTGCCTCTGAGGAATGAAACTTCTCCCTGGGGATGTATCCCGACATGCAGATCTTTATAATCATCCTTCATTGACATCTCCCAAGAAAATACTCATGAAAAATCCAGGTCAAATTTGGAAATTACTTTTTTCAGAGATGAAGAAGACCTGGGCACAAGCTCTCGGTAGTAGAATGAGTTTCAAACTCAGCTTCCCAAGCACAATTTAGCTGTATAAGGATGTCCCTATGGTCTCCACAATGTTTAATATCTTCATGGGACTTACACTGATTGGGAATGCCACATCTTACAAAGAACTCATACAGATGGTTTCCCTTGTGGTATCAAAACAACCTGGGATAAGGCTAGTAACACAGTGCCTGCATTCCATGTGTAGTGTGCAGCCAGCAAAAGCATGCCTGGCTAAGGCAGTAAGTGAGGAATAAGATCCAGCTCTTGTCAAGCTAGTCCCATCACCAGGGAAAGTCTCCTCAGAGGAAAGAGTGTTTTTTTCAAATTTGACCACCAGAGGGGGCTTTTTTTTCTCGTTTCAGTAAAGGTTCTATACTTGGTGCAAGTAGCTCTTGCCAGTAGTATTACTGTTGCTTGTTTATTTGTTTGATTTTATTGATAACAGCTATTACAAAAACCCTATCCTAGTCAAAAAATTTCAGCAATCACAAATCTGCTAGTGGGTGGGTGAAAAGCCTAGAACTCTTCTCAAGATTACTTGGCAGTGTTCTTGTTACTTTGGGATGATTCTTGCTTTGTAACCAATGCCTATGGGGCAATAGTTGGATCTAAGATTCCAGAGTGAGAGGCTTAACCCTCAAAGCACAGAGCAGTCTGCTAACGATAACCTCCAAGTCCCTGGGAGTCACTTCACCTTTCAGGGTTCCTTTTCCTCCCTTGGAAATTGAGGGGGTAGACACAGCACCAAATAAGATTTCTTTGGGATTTAATATCTTTCGTATGATGAAATGGCAGAGCACTTTAAGAAATGCAGAACTTTATGAGCTTTTTAATCATAACTGTCCAAGGTTACTTAAATTAAAGCTGTCTTGTGAGACAACTTCTGCTACATTAAGTCACTTAGAATCACCTTCAGCCTTATTAACCACTTAAGGGGGGTAGTTTGATCATTACTGACCTCCCTTTTTTTTTTTTTATCAAATTTGCTGTTGAACTGAATTGCTGACTTGGATGAAGTCAGGTGTCCTGTATGGCCAGCAGTTGCGGTCATCACAGCCAGGCGCATGCAGGTAGGTTCTCATTAGATTCAGACAGATGGTAGAGAAACAGCGGAACTGGAAGCTGGTGGGCCATTTCTTTATTCTAGCCTTGCACCCGGCAGGTGAGTAAAAACACACAGGGCACAAAGAAGCTACTCATTCAGCGCTCACCAAGCTACTGACACATCCAGGTTTCCCTAGAATCAAAAGCCCCCACCAGTCTTATCCCCTCTGGTTCCCCATCTCCTTCTCTCTGCACAAACTGGCTTCTCCTTCAGCACTCGCCCTCTTCAACAACATGGCCTCTTCCTCCTCCTTCTTTCATTCTTAAAACTTTTGGGTGTGAAAACCCCTCCTCCAGCACACATTAGCATAACAAAGTCCCTTCCCAAGCAGGAAGGTAATTAGCCGTTTCACATGTGCAGTGGCCATTTTTAACAATAAAAGTGAGCAAAGTCAAATAACAAAAATTTTACAAACTTATTTGCCCATCATGTCCTATCCCCAGGGCCAGAAGCCTGAGTCTGCCCCCTCAGGTAAGGAACATACAACCACTCCAAGCCAAGGAATCATGTTTTCTGAGCCTTGTCCCTGTGGTCTTTATAGGAAACGATGAAGGTGGAGGAAGGATGCAAATAAACACATTTTCTCTATGTCAGTTCAAACTAGAATAACTCATTGCCACACACCTGTCTGCCCCTTCTTCCTACCCCCTTTCCCTGCAGAGCCTCCATCGGTAAATGGATTTAACCTGATTTGCTGCTCTCGAGGGAGAATGCATTCAACCACAAGTTTCCAAGGCGCTTCCGTTCTTGGTACAAAAAGCTGAAAATGTCATCGCATTTGCAAATGAAGAGAAACCTCCCCCTCAAAGAGCATCACTGACACTGTGGCTCACAGAAGCAGCCTGCAGGAGCCTTCCTCTTCCCCGCCATTGCTTTGTTCCTAGAATAATTCACGAATATTCTTTTCATCTAATGATGTTGGGCAAGGTTTAACTTTCTTTGCAAAGATAACAACTCTTTGTCTCCAACCAGAAGGCTGAACGGTCTTTCTTTGGAAAAGGGCAAAATGGCACTAGTCACCTCCAACCCCCAGACATGAGTTTACATAAGTTTCAATCCATACTGTATAATTAAACTTTGTAGGTCACAACGGCTTTGGTATTGTTAAGATATAGAAGTCTGAATTCTATAATTAAAATGCTGGCCACATCAAGACCATCTTTCTTGGCATTCATCATTTGTCAAGGAGAGATGGGCTAAAAGCAGAATACTTCATACCTTTCTAATTTGCAATGACCCTGGGCTTCAATCTGTCTTCTTGGATTTATTATTTCCTGAACAAATATCCCCAAACTGGCAAGGGGAGGGTTCTGGGCAAGTCAGTACAGAAGGTATCCAACTTATTGGGGACTTGGCCATGATTTTCCCAGCATGAAAAACCATGATGGTTACTGGTTTCTTGCCACTGGCTAATCAAGACTGTCACAGAATCCCCTTCCAGAATGTGCCAATGATGACCAGACATTCCATTAGAAACATTTCAGTTAGATCATTTTACAGCCTTGCCAAATGAACATCCTCGAAGGGTCCGGTACTCTGGACATCTACTACATGCTTTTGTCCTATTCTGCAGGAACCAACAACATGGAAATGAAGGGCTGTAGTTATAAACCTTATTAATATATGAGACTCAATGGCAACAGAAAGGAGGTTAAGTATAATTATACTCCAGTTAGGAATGGCAGGCTGGTTGGTCCTTGTTCACTAACACTACAGTAGATGTTCTGAGATAGACTGACTTCCCTGTTTATAAATAACACAACAATGTCTTTTACATCTAAATTCACTGCATGAGCTGAGTTGAGGCCTGCCTAGAATGAAGTTGCCCAGTGAACAGAGATGTGAGCTCAGATGCTCTACCATTGAACCTCCGCCATACTTATGAGAAGAATGCTCCACAAAAGCTTCAGTTATAGACTTCTGTCAACTAAGATATGAAGGTGTAGACAATAATTCACTCAATCATTACCTAGGACCTACTCTACTCTACGGCCTGAGCAAGACAATGGGAAGATAAACAGAACATGGTTTCTACCCTCAATATTACCTATAAGAGAGATACCTAAATAGATTACCTACAAACACAAAACACCAATCTAAGTCCAAAGGTAAAGATGGGCATAGAGTGATATAAAAATTCACATCTAGGACCATTATCTGACCTAGCCTGAAGGGGTGATAAGAAGATACTTCCTAGAAGAGGTGACTCTTAAGCTGAGTGTGATGTGACAGTTTTGGGAGGTAGCTTGGACTCTAAGGAAGAAGTGTTTCTATCTTCCCACTTTTTTTCAACAAGTCAAGTGTTTGGAATAAAAAATGAGTTCCTTCTCATTCTTTTCTCAGTCTGATCACATAATTAGCTGAACCGGGACAATTAAATGAGCATCAGGTGACCGGAAATCAGTAATGTTTTGTTACTATGGCATTAATGCTACTTGGCATCATAGCTTGTATTTCACAAAGAATAGGAACCCTTTGAAAGTTTTTGTTTTTCTCTCCTTTTTAAAACCAAAACCCAGATGAAAACCAGTAAGATAAAATCATGCAAGTTTTGACTCCGTTACCCTTTAAAATTTAAATTGAACTGTGCACCCATAGTGAATTAAAGACACTTCCCTCCAAACTCTCCCTAACAAGATATTTGCAAAGAGCTTAGGATGTATTTATTCCCATTGTGGAGTTATGAAACCTGGTTCTGAAAGAAAAAAGTCATAAATGCTGCTCTGGAAATGTTTTTAACTTTCTCAGTTATCCCATGAGAGACTGGATATAACTGAGTTAGGGAAGATACACACAGCCGGACCAGGACTTGCTTCTGAGTAAAAATAAACTCATTAAAGGTTAAACACTGTGCACTGCCTTTAAGACTAAAGCAAGGAGCCCAGCTGCAATTCCAAATGGGACCATCGTAATAATCTCAACCCAAAATATGGTGCCCAAGGAGTTGGGATCGGCTCAGAATTCTCCCACATGAGCTTGCAGGGGCGTATTCAGTCCTGTCTCTGAATCCATTCTGTGGGAATGAGGGACTCATAGAATTATTTAGGCTGAAAACAAGATTATTTTCTACCTGCTCTGGCATTTAAAAAATTTTTTTAAATTAAAGTATAGTTGGCATATAACACTCTATTAGTTTCAGGTGTAAAACATAGTGATTCGACAATTATAGATCTTAGGATGGATTACCACGATAAGTCTAGTAAACCATCTGTCACTGCAAAGTTATTACAATATTATTGACTATATTGCCTGTGCTGCGCACTACATCTTCTGGCTTATTTATTTCACAACTGGAAGTCTGCACCTCTTATTCCCCTTTAGTTTGTCATCTGTCACCCCTCCCTTCCTCTGGCAACCATCAGTTTGTTCTCTGTATCTGTGAATCTGCTTCTGTACCTATGAATCTTGTTTTGTTGTGCTCTGGTGTTTTGTTTTTATTTTTATTTGCTGTTACTCCCCAGTCTCCAAACTTAATTAGGAAACAAACTGAAAAATATCTCGACAATTCTCCCCTTTCTCCATCGCTCAGCCACCATGACTGATGTTCTATCACTGACAGGAGGGCCACATACAATCACTGTTTAGAACAGCAGCCTAGACTCTCGTCACTGAACGTAAGCGGTATAAAACACAATCCAAAGGGTAACTCGGTGGCCTGAGGATTATCATAGGGTCAATAAGAAAGTGGCCAGTGCCCACAACTAGGATCGCTGCCTTCTCTCTATTCTGGAAGACAAATGACCAGTCTAAGAAACGAGGACTCTTTAGTGTCCAACAGCCCCTATCATCAGGTCTCAGTTTCACATGGATTATTTGTTAGACTCTCTGTGTGTGTGCACATGTGTGCATGCATGTGCATGCATGTGTGTGTATGTTTCACATTCTGTCACATTCTATCAATCCACTACTGGCAAAAAAGGGAATAATATTCAGGATTCTGATCCAAAATGTATCAATATTTTAATTTTATAGACACTTAAAATGTCAGGGTTCGAATGGATCTGAGTCACATCTCCCAGAAGCCTTTCCTAACCACCCATGTACCCATTAAGATCGGTATGCAGCTCTCATAACTCGCAGTGATACGGCTCTGTTCGCAGGTCTCTACCATTCTCACCTGGCAAGCTGCCCATTTATCTCAGAAACGTACATATTCTCAGCTCCTTGCGGAATAGTGCCCAGCACATAGTAGGTGCTCAGTGAATACTTACAGACAACCAGATGGATAGATAGATGGTGGAATGGCTGTCGCTTTGGGGTTGTAGCTTTACCATAGTGAAGAATGGCTGTGCACACAACTGAGCACCTTGCTAATGCCGTCCCATCCTATCCACCCACTGCTGGCAAAAAGAAAATAATACTAGGGATTCTGATCCTACATGTATCAATATTTTAATTTTATAGACACTTCACATGTCAGGGCTGGAATGGATCTGAGACATTATTTGCCAAAATATTTGATGGGCAAGAATAGTAGGATCTCTTTCCATTCTGTGAAGGGCAGCAAGTTTTATAAGGCTATTAAGCCTGTGCAAGGGCCCCCCACTGATGTTAACCATGTGCCTGTTGGGATGGCCCAGTTGAAAATAATCCAAAAAAGAAATAGTGTGGTTACAAGTGGGAGGCTTTGCATGTCAACCCAATGGCAAGGCCTTCATTTCAGGATGAAGGTTTTGAACAAATGAAAGAGAACACTAGATATAGGTTTGGAGTAAGTGACACCATTAGACACATATTGGGAAAGGCGCTCTGGTAGCAACGAGAGGAAGGTAAGAACAAAGGTAGACATGCTTAGTAAGCAGCTGCTCAATCTTCTCTGAGAGAAATAAAGAAGAGCCCAGTGAGGGCAAAAAGAAAAAGACCACAGCATCGAGGGCTGTTTTGGGGGTGAACTCATCATATCACCACAGAAAGGGATCATTTAGAAAAATTTCCAAGGGACTTTGTCTTAGTTGTAAAGAAGAAAGGTTTGAAAAGAAGGACATATTTCCAAACACCAGCAGGGGCTTACATCAAGTAGAGTGAGTATCCAGAACCCTTGAACATGGTACACGGACATATATCTTCCTTGGAGGGGACTTGCAGGCAGCCTTTGTCATTTGCCCATGAGGCCTGGGAGAAATGGCCTGCTTCTATCAGCAATGCCCACAATAGGCCAATCAGTCAGTATTCAGACAGTGCCTGGAATGGTCTAAAAGACTCATGCTGCTTTCCTGATTGAAATGGGTCAGGTTTATTTTTACACTTTACTGCATTTCACAATAACTTCCTGTCTAATCACTCCAGACCAAGTATACCACTGCAGAAGAATTGAATCTATATAATTAAGGCAAAAATGTTGACTTGTGACCCCACAGAGAAACAGAAGAGGAATCAAAATCTAAAGGTGCCATTTGCTCAGGTCTCTGGCAGTTACATGTCCACAGAAGAGAACCCAGAGAGACTGGAGAGCTATGGGGTCATTGCTTCTTACCAAGACGGGACTCAACTACAGGTTACCTCTTTCAAAAACAGGGCATCTTTGTGTGAAAACTCCCAGGATACGAAATGCAGTACACATCATCATCAGTATTTCTCAGGCTTGTGCATGCTGACAGGCATTTAGTAAATGCTCAGTGTCAGGACTTATTCTAGGTACACCGTCTAGTGGCACTGAACACAAGCAAGGCTAGGATTCAAAAAACAAAACAAAACAACCAGCCAACCCAAAACTAAGCCGGAAGTCAACAGGGAAGTAGAGAGAGAGGCATTGTTGGGATCCCCAGATGAGATGGTAATAATCAAGTGATCCTTTCTTCCATGTCAAGGAAATAGGATAGAAGAAGTTCCCAAAAAAGATAAAAGGATGGTCAGTTTCATGACAAACAGGCAGTGCATTTAAAATAAGTGAGGAAAAATGTAATATAAGAAATGCCTCAGGACTTTGGAGAGAATAAGGGTCCAGTGCCCTGTTCAAAGTACAGTCAAAGCTTCTGTTCCAACTGGTCACAGAGACTCAGGGCCATAGAATCATCAGACCCCCAAGGAAGAAAACAACCAAGAATATGAAGGAATATCATTCAATGTCTCAGACTTCTGGTCACAGCTGTAGAACAGTCAATCGTGACACACTCCACTGGATTGCACAGCAAAAAAAATGTTGACAAATTGTCCAACTGCTACTTCTGGGTTCCAAAACTGAAGTAGGGTGAGGCGGTCAACAGATGCTGTCTGTGCACTGTGTCGCTGGGACAGGGCCAGATAATGCTGACGGGCACTGTTAAATGGAAAGACCTAAGCCACACAGCTCTAACCTCACAGCAAGGCTGTGAATGATGTTAAAGAACAGATGTCTAAGCAGAGAACCTTAGCGACCTCCCTAAAGCACAAAGTGTTCACAGAGTAAAACCCTGGAACTACCCTCCCCCCCCCAAATGCATTAATGCATCTAAAAGCTCAAAGTGAAATCAAACAATGAAGACAGAATATTCAGCTTTATAGACACAGAAAAAGATGCTCCTTCCCCTTGAGGATCTGCAAAGAGAGACCAGGTTTGGATAACACAGAGACAAACACCACAACAGAACAGGTCAGCAACCCACAAAGATAGGTCCTGAATAGGTAAAGAGAAGTATAAAAACAAGTGCTTTGAAATCAAACAAATCTGAATTCAAATCCTGGTCTAAACATTAGCCATCTGGGTGACCTTGGAATTGGGCACGTTGCATAATCTACCCAAACCTCGTATTTAGGCATAATTTCACCCACATCTTGGGCATTAGCTCAGCGCCTGGCACATAGAAGGTGGTAGGGAATGCTAATTCTCTTCTCCTTCTCTGCCAGCCAGTCTCACTCAAATTAAGTTTCTTATTTCTTACCAGAGAATAAAAGCAAAAAGGTGTTTGGCTGACACTTGCCTCTATGAAGTTTTTCACAAGGAAGAAAAATTGTGCATGTGATTTGATCTTCTAGGCACAAAAAACATTTGGATAAAAACACTTCGAAGGCATAGACATCTAGAAATCTTTCCAGAGTAAAAAATTTAAAATGTGAGAAAAGATATTTAAAACATTGGTAGTCACCTACTCTGTACCCGGCACTGTTCTAGGCACCAGGGACACATCAGATGGACAACTTTCTGCCTCTCTGCCCTCCTGGAGTTCATACGCTAAGTGGGAAGAACATACTGTACTTGGGAAAGTGGTTAAGTAAATTATATACCTTGAATAGCAAGAGTATTATGCAGGGATCAAAATGACAGTTATGAAAAAAATGGACCATAATAAAAGAGACATGTTAGCCTCTAAGAAATTAAGATTCTTATTAAGTTTGATTCCATCACTGAGCACCTGAGTTTATAAGTTATAGTTCCTGGCTCAATAAATCTTAGTTCCTTTTTCTCATTTTGTATTATCTCTTATGCCTCACAAGACCAGCCAGTTTCTCTCTCTCTCTCTCTCTCTCTCTCTCTCTCTCTCTCCTCTCTCTCTTTCTCTCTCTGTCATACATACACATATCATTATTAATTCATTGATCCCATCAGTTAAAATAGTTGGTCAAAACTCCCTTTTAGCACTAAAAGTTTGAGATTCTTCTATCACCAGGCAGAAGTTCTAAGAGTTGATATCACTTCTCCCTTTTCTATCCATTCCCATTGGGTTTTATCATCACCTTTTACATCTCTGTGGAACTCAGCTGTAGGCCCTAAGAAGAATCCACATGATTTAGCCAAATAAAATCAGGGTGCTAGTGAGAAAAATGTTAATTGTTGGCAAGTATTACAAAAATATAAATTGTAAATATCTGTGAACACTGCTTACAGAGGTTTATCTTCCGCGTATATGACTTCGACCTTGTGAAGAAATGTGTAGCACCCAGCCCTTTTCACTTCTGAGATTGCCCTCCAGAGCTCTATCTATGGAACCAGCACAATGAGTTGGTTTGAACAACTGAAGTCTGTACTATGGTTCAACTAAGACCAGCACTAAGTTATTGCAAACATTGATTTTTTTATACCCTTCCTTGTGCCCAACATCCTTTACAATGTGATTTCAACTCATCTCTTCAAAAGTTATAGTGTATTCGCCTTCCCCTTGCATTTGGGCTGGCCTGGGGATGTGTGGCCAACGGCATGTGGTGGAAGTGGCAACACGCCAGTTCTAAGCCAAGGCTATAAGATGCTTGCATGGTTGTGCTCTTTCTCTTGGAACTATGCCACTGCCATGTGACAAACCCCAGGCTAGCCTGCTGAAGAACAAGGGACATGTGGCACAGTGTTCCCCACTGCCCTTGGCATTAGCCAGGCCTTACTGCAGTTGAGCAGACACGTGAGAAAATTCATCTGAAAACAGAAGAACTGCCCAACTAAGCAGAGCATAAATTGCTAACCGCATAACAGTGAGTTAAATAAATGCTTGTTGTTTAAAACGTTTTTATTGATTGATTTTAGAGAGAGAGAAAGATTGATTTGTTATTCCACTTAGTTATATATTCATTGATTGATTCTTGTATGTGCTCTGACTGGGGATTGAACCAGCAACCTTGGTGCATTGGGACAACACTCCAACCAACTGAGCTACCTGGCCAGGATCATGATTGTTGTTTTAAACCTCTATATTTTAGATGGCTTGTTATTTAAGTCAGAAGTAGATTAGATTCCAAAATGAGCAGAATTCTGAGCACTTCTCAAATTCTTTGGCCTTGAGTCCAGCCAGGAGAATTCTAGTTGCCCATTCTGTGAGTTTTCTACCCTCACTCCCATCTAATCAGTCCATGAAGGAATCACACAGCACCTGCCGCAAAACTGAGAGATGTTCATTTCCTTGGGAAGGCCGTCTCTTCATTTTTTGGGTGCCCTGGGGAGATACATTATTCCAAATAGCTAGTCAGAATAATAATTTGCAGAGATGTATGTGACAGGGAGCTCTCATGCCTTCAAAGTATTTACAGCAAGATGAAGAGGGGGGTAGGGAAAATTAGCATAAGGAAGTCCAGTGAAACCACAAATAGGTTATACCAACAATTCTGACACCGATAATTTGGGGCTGTTTTTGTCCCTGGGCGAATGAGCTGTTCCTGTTTCCTATGCCTGTCTAAAAACACCCTAAATTTAACATTATTAAAAAACCCCAACCATTATTTTTTATTATTATTTCTCATTGTTCTGGGCATTGAGTAGGTTTAACTATGTGATCCTCACGCAGGGTCTCTGACGGAGTTGCAGCCTGACTGTCACTGCACTGGAGTACCCTGAAGACTTCCTCACTCACACATGTGGTGGTTGATGCTGGCTGTCAGCAGGACCACCCACGAGTGGCCTTGTTACATGGCCAGGAATTCTTCCCAGCATGGCGACTGGACACCAAGAGCAAGTGTTCCAAGAGAGAGCCAGGCAGACACCATAGTCCTTTAATGCCATATAGTGTCACTTGCGTTGTAATAGAGACTCTACTGTCTATTCCTCTGTACTCAGTCAAAAAGGTACGTCTAGGTACAAAAAAGAGGGGATATAGATTCCACCCCTCATCCCTATGGATGTGGAAGGGTCACATTTAAAGAAATGCATTGTATGGGGGGGGGGGTGAAAGGTATTATTCTAGCCTTCACTAAAAAATAAAACCTCTGAGATGTGCATACAGATAATGGGAAATCAGGAAATTCCAGGGTCATTTTACCTTTATTAGCATGCATGTAGAATCACACTGGCTCATGACTCAGACATTAAATACTGTGTGGCCATATTCAGCCAGGTCTCAGATAGAAAAAATATATCCCGTTTGAGTTTTCATAAAAAGATCTTGGAAGTTAAAAAGAATATGGATACCATCCTTCTACATACAGGTAAATAATATTTAATTTAAAATATGAACTTTGCCATAAAATATTAATCAGAGTACAGTAACTTTACAGTGGCCCGTCTTTACCTGGAACAAAACTCACCAACCTGGTCAGCTGAGGTTAATTGATGCTAATTCCCAGGTGTACAGAAAAGGAGCAAATTCAAAAAAATATATCTCTTAGATACTTTTAGAAGCCACAAACCACAATCAAGCTAGATAAAGTAGACATTAAATTGTATTATGAAAAATAACACATGTCCTAGTTTTTGCTCATGAGTTTCTGGACTAAGATTCATAACCGTTGCATTATTTTCAGATAATAAATATTTTTGTAGTCATTATTTTCTTAAGTTCAGTAAAACCAATGTCCACGAGTGAAGAGAAAACCAGAGAAATAAGGAGGAAATAATTTTCATTCCAGTTTAGTGGAAAGAACATCTGGAGACGGAGTCTGGGGTTCAAATCTGGATGACACCACTGACTGGATGCATACTTAATTATAAGCATTTAATTTATCACAGTTCTGTCATCTGTGATACAGAACAAATTATACTAACATAGAGGGTTCTTGAAAAGTTTAACTATGTCACCATGTGTGACATAGTTATGTCACCATGTGTAAAGCACATTGTAAAGAAGCAGTTTATAACTCCAGGTGTCGGTCTTCATCTCCTAGTCTTTTTGCATGTTGTAGGCAATCATCAAATAGTTGATGATTTGAATATAATCAATTTGAAAGAAAAATGTTAAAAACAAATTCTTATTTACTGAAAATTAGAAATTATTCTCATCATCAAGTCTAGTCGGCCCATTACTTGCTTCAGTCATGTGGCTAAAAAGCAACTGATTGAAAAATAACCCTGCACTAGTTTGCCTCCAAATAGTTTCCAATGATTCCCAGCTCCTGCTAGTCACTTTCCTGTGTAGTTTGCTCTCACACTGACTAGGACTAACCAGTGTAATCATTGCATAGTGTGAAAACAAGGTATGGCCTTCGAAGCTAGCTCCCATAAGACGTGACAGGTTCCACCTTGCTACCTCTTGGATCACTCACCAGAAGCAAGCAAGATATTCCTACGGAAAAGGTCCAGGTGGTAAGGAACTGAGTCCTCCTGCCAACAGCCAACACCAGCTCACCATTTATATAAATGGACCATCTTGGAAGCAAATCCTCAAAACCCAGCTTTCAGATGACAGCCGCCCTGGCCAATATTTTGACTGTAATCCCATGAGACTTTGAGCCCAAACTGCCCAGCTAAGCTGTTAACCAATTGCTAACCTAAAATACAGTGCAAGATTTAAAAAACAATATTGTTTTAAGACACTAAGTTTCAGTGTGCCATTACATAGTAATACATAACTAATATTAAGCTCCATTAAACCATTCATCCATCTCAGAGTCCATTTTATACTTTTATCCTGTCAGTTAGTTCTCTTTAACCATAACAATTCCTGCTAGGACTTCAAATTTGCTGTTGCTTTGTCTTTTAATAGGCTCATGTAAGTCCAGAGTTGGAAGAGTCCTTCATGTTATCTAGTATAATTATCTGTCTGCTCAATTCAAGAACGCATGTTGGCAACCATTTTCCTAGTGAGTATCTGCATAGTGGGCTTTTGAGGAAGTACTCCTTCTTCCTCAGCATTACTCAAATTTATCTGTTATGTCTCTAAGTAGTTATTTTAACTGCTAATCATTTATTATTGTTTTCAGATCACAAACTATACAGGTTTCTCTCTTTAGTATGTTTATCAACTTAGTCTTTGATGTCTACAATGCCAATAAAATGTTGTGGATTTTGACATCCTGTCTAATGATTAGGAGAGAACACGTCTAAGCCATATACAGAGGGTCCTTCGGTTAAGACAGTTTCAACATATGATGTTTTGAGTTTACAAAACTCACTCACATAAAAACTTTAAAAAATTGAGGCGTGTTTCAGTTTATGCCTTTAGCAATCCTGATTCACCTGACCCAGTATCTCCAGCACCTTCTGCAGGTTCTCCTGCCTCTGCAGCTTCCTCCTCCCAATCGGTCACTCTCTCCCACCTTGCAATGCCCCTTCCAGTGTGCAAGCCAACCACAGGAATAAAGGTAAGGAATTTTTTTTACTCATTTTTGGTCTTTTTTTTTTTTCTGTTATTACAGTACAGTATATTTATGTCCTTTTTCTGTGGCTTAGTTGAATTTTTATGTTCTATATTATAGTTTTACAACTGTGTTAGGATAGGTAAGAGACTTAGGGTAGGGCGTGTTTTAACTTACACCAGAATTCAGGTTATGTCACTGTCGTAGGAACAGAATTGTGTCATAACCCGAGGAACCCTGTATATAGACATGTATATTTTCCCCCCATTTACATCATGCTCTTGACTTTTTACTGATCTTATAGCTGACAAACCCGTACATTAAATTTCCATTGAGTCGGGTCTTCTATTTCCTGTATCCTTGTATTTGACTCCTGGAACATAAAGGTGGGTCTTTAGGTTCATTGCTAATCAATCTCATCATGTTGGTTTCATTTCATTGTTGTGATCTGAAGTGACCATTTTGATTTTAGATTATATCAGTCACCTCTATTCATTCATTCAAAAGACTTTGGTCTTTTGAAATCTCAGTGAAACTATCTTATTATCAAATCGAATGCATAAAAAGAATACATATATATCATACATATGTAACATCACACATATGCATATACATATTAGGGCTAAGTAAACTAAGTAATAAACTCTTCTGTTAGGAAATATAGCTAATAAACTTAGCATTGAGGTTTCTAATATGTGGAAGAAGAAGGAAGATAAGTTGCCAATTTCTATTATGAAATAAAAAAGAATAAACTTCTTTTTTTTTTTTTTTTCATTTTTCTGAAGCTGGAAACAGGGAGAGACAGTCAGACAGACTCCCGCATGCGCCTGACCGGGATTCACCCAGCACGCCCACCAGGGGCGACGCTCTGCCCACCAGGGGGCGATGCTCTGCCCATCCTGGGTGTCACCATGTTGCGACCAGAGCCACTCTAGCGCCTGGGTCAGAGGCCACAGAGCCATCCCCAGCGCCCGGGCCATCTTTGCTCCAATGGAGCCTTGGCTGCGGGAGGGGAAGAGAGAGACAGAGAGGAAGGCGCGGCGGAGGGGTGGAGAAGCAAATGTGCGCTTCTCCTGTGTGCCCTGGCCGGGAATTGAACCCGGGTCCTCCGCACGCTAGGCCGACGCTCAACCGCTGAGCCAACCGGCCAGGGCAATAAACTTCTTCTTTGCCCAGTCTTTTCAGAAGAATTTGGTGTAATTTTTTAAAAGGGGAACTAAGCACTGTAATAATAGTACTTTTTTCCAGGAGGAAATGTGCTCCCCCCAAATGTATGATTTTGCTAACACCTTGATTTTAGTCAGTGAGACCCATGTCAGCCTTGTAACATACAGAATGTAAGACCATACATTTGTGTTGTTTCAAGATGCTAAGTTTGTGGTAATTTGTTACAAGAGCGCTCTTCCCTCTCCCCTCATCCACAAAATTTCAATGGATGCCTAGGAAAAAAGTGAGAGAATGGAATGTGAGGTATCAGACCACCACTATTGGCAATGGAAATCTGGTAAGGTTGACATAAAACTCACTAAGGTTAATGAGAAACCAATGGAGTATGTGCTAACAGGAAACCAAATGTAGACAATCATCACTCGGAAAAAGTGTGCACAGGTCATAATTATCTGATAGGTTATCAGAGAAATTTGCACATATAACACAAAAAGGGAATCAAGAACTTCAAGTGAACTATGACAAGGCAGTGTTTCTTAAGGGTCATCAAATGATTGTCTTATGTTGGTCTAAATAACAGGATAAAAGATTACATCCCAGCATTGGCCAAAGTTCTTGTGAGATACACACATAGAAAAATTCAAAGGAGGTGGAGGAAGAGTAGGAGGGGGTGGAGGAGGAAGAAGAGAAGAACAAAAGACAAGGAGAAGAGAATGAGGCAGAAGAGACAGAAATCTATAAAAATGTTAATACCTAGAAATAACCTAAATATGTTGGGTTGGGACAATGGAACAGAGAAATGACAGAAAGACAATTTGGGAAATGGCTTCACCTCCAGCAGGATGGTCACCTGGTACAAACCTAAGTTTCTACTGTGTTTTTTTTAAGACTTCATTTATTCATTTTAGAGAGGAGAGAGAGAGAGAGAGAGAAGAGGGGAGGAGCAGGAAGCATCAACTCCCATATGTGCCTTGACCAGATAAGCCCAGGGTTTTGAACTGGAGACTTCAGCCTTCCAGGTCAATGCTTTATCCACTGCACCACCACAGGTCAGGCCCCCTACTGTGATTTCAAAGCTATCTTTCACGAGAGTCCACCCCTCTGTGTTCTCCTACTGTCCTAGACTTGCCTCTAATTCTTTCTCTGAGAGTGTTATGCACATTATCCCTCATATAAAAGTTCTTAGTCTACTGCGTGTCCCAGAGGGAGGGAAAATTATGAAAATTTTCTTAAATTAACAATTAGAATAGTGAACCAAGCTGAATATAGCCCCCCAAAAGAAAGAAAACCCATATTTATGAAGAGCTAATGTTGTATAAAGCACTGTGCTAAGAGGGTTGAATTATTAAATACATCATCTCATTCAACCCCCTCATCTTTATGTGATAACTACAAGTATCCTGATCAGGAAACTGAGTCTCAAAGGGATAAAGCATGTTGCTCAAGGTCACACAGCTAACAATCAGCAGAGGCAGGAACACGGTTTTTTGGAAAGGAAGTGCTTAAAGATATTGCTTGATATTCAAGTATGGGAGGGTGACCTGTCCGTGAAGGAAGGCCTTGAAATCAATAGTGCCTTGCTCGGAATTCCAATGTACTCCCTGCCAGGGTGTGCTCAGGTCTGTAAAGAAAAAAATTAGACAGTTGTATACCTTTGCCCTAACCAATGATCTAAATCATCCAGGGCTATAATTAGGATGCATTATTTATGGGTCCCCAAAAGGGAATCAAGAAGATGGAAATTAAGCTGTCCAAACTGGGGGACAAAACTCCACAATATCTGGAAAGTACGACTCTAATTTAAAAAAAAAATCAATAAAGTTAGAGACATTAAGATGAAGGTAAAGCAAAGAGACTTAGGTTGGAGAGGGGTGGGGAGATACAAAACTATGCTCGGGAAAGGGAAAAGGTCCAAGAGGAATGCTTAGTGTGGTATAACACAGAGCCAGGTGAAGTTCCAGTCAAGGAAGCAACCCAGGCTCAGGGACAAAAATATATACCCAAGTCTGCTGTTTTCTCAATTAGTCCAAAGAAATCTGAACCTCTCAGCTCTGCATTGATACCAAGTGCCCTAGGGGTAAATGTCAAACATGACATGGCAATATTGTATGCCTGGGAGTACACCTAACCTTTATTCACTCCATTCCATAAACACATATTGCGCACTTATGTGTTCCCAAGATCTGTTAACAATACTGGTGAGGCCCAGAAAAATAAGACACGCCCCCCCACACACACACATACATCTTACAGGAGCTCAGAGCCTGGTGAGAGTGGACTGGTAGACTAAAAATTTCAAGATCTGTACAATAGTTAGTGCTTCAAAATATGCAGGGTTGCAGGAAGCATCTGGGAGAATGCTGGATATCTTCCCAAGCAGGGGATCATTTGAGTTGGATCTCAAAGTATACATAGGAGTTCACCAGAGAACAGTAAAAGAAACAACAAACATTTTAGGTAGTAAGCCCACATCTGGGACTATATATTAAGAAAACAGATTTTCAAATAAATGCATAAAAATATTTAAAGCAGATTTATTCTGAGGTTTATATCTGGAAATAATTTATACATTTAACCACTGAAGAACAGTTAAGAAAATTTTGCATTGATTCATCTCTTTGACTGTTTTTCACATCATTTAACCCAATGGGATTTCAAACTAATGAAAGTTATTCCAATACAATGGAAGAAAAGTTTATGAAGACTATATATAGAAACAGATAAAAATTCATAAAATAATGGCAAGTGAAATATGAAACACAAATATTCAAGCATGAAAAATATATTTCCATATTGACAAAGATTTTTAAAAAATAGAGAAATAAAAGTAGTTTTAACAGAATAGCATAAGCAAGAATAGTCAAAATCTATTCATGTTGTTTAATTTATATATGTATATGTATATATTATGTATATATACACATACATTTAAAGTGTGGTGAACCAAGGTGATATTAAATGAATCAAAATCTCTTAAAAATGATTTCATAGGCTACCTAATATATTCCATTTCATGTAAGTCCAAAAGAAACACATTAACCTATTTCTCCAGGGGCAAGAAAAAGAAATCATTAATTTCATTCTTAAATAGAAATATCAAAGAGAAGCCAGTTGAAGAGGGGAGTGATTTGCATGCTAAGAAGCAGGGGGTTCTAGGAGGAAAAGTCCCAGAACATATGTTTATTCCTGCTGCTACTGCAGTATCCAAATCCAAGATGAGATGTGCTTAATTATACCTGACACAGCTTTGAAGTTCTTGTGATGAAGATATGGGGATATACTTAATATTTTTGTATCTTGGGTATTTGGCAAGAGTTTCCAGTTGTGCCATGTCTTCTGTGCCTGATTTCTGACTGATAAATGGTAAGGTTATAGGTGAAGGCATTGACTTGATACTGTACTGTATCGAATAGAGATTTGCTGTGTTCACATAGTCAAAAGTGTATTGTAACAGGCCATTGGGTATGCCATAGACACCTTTAAACATGGGTGCATCTCAGGGTGTTCGTTACAGTTGAATCAGTCGGGATAAGTTAGGTTATTCTACAGAAACAAATAGCTCTCTGATCGTAGTGGCTTATTAAAACAACAATGGTATGGGTTTTTTTTTGTTCCTGTCATGCGAACATCATAGTTTGTTGAGGGCTTTCAGCTCATTCTACTATGACTCAAGGACTCACAGAGCAGCTGCTACCCTGAACATTGTCAGCCACTGTTCCAGAGAGAAAGCAGCATCCTAGAGGTGTTTCACTAGTCTGGGAGGGAGTCATTACTCCTAATTCACCTGCCAGATTCATTACAAGTCTCTACCAATGATAAGAGCCCAAGAAATACAATCCTACTGTGTGCTCAGAAGTTAGAGGACTGAAAATGCTTGACAAACATTAATGACTACCACCAGAATTCTTCTTCCTGAACTGTTTATTTTTAACAGAGGCATGAGACCCTGAGATGTGATGTGAGCTGTGCCTTTAAATATCATCTCAGACAGTCTGCAGGGTCACAGGGCATCAACAGCCAGCAGGAGGTCTAAAGACAAGCAACACAATTTTAAGAGACTGGTGGGGCTGGTGGATAAAGAGAGATTAGAAGAATTAAATATGTATAGTTTGGCTGAGCAGACACCGTAGGGAGCAACAGTGGGTGGTAGAGGTGGACATGGTAGCAATCTAAAAATATCCCTAGGATGTAAAGGATCTGAAGGGAGAATTATTTAGCATGGAAATCAGAAAGCATCACTAGACATTCTTAGATAGATATGAGAAAATAGGCTCTGGTATCTGGAAATTGGACAAACTCCTAACAGTATAAATAAAGTGACAGAGACAGAAGCGTTACTGAATATTTTTTATGTGAGATGATAGGGAAGAGAAATCTGATGGATAAGAACTAGCCGAGGACTGGAAATGTGGCAGGATGGAGACAAAGAGCACCTGGGGTAAACCTGACCTCCAGTATTCAGGCTAGAGATTCGTGATTGCTGGCCGGATTCCAGCTGGAGGGGCAGGATAGAAGCAGGTACAGTACATCCTCTTATAACATTTCTGAGAGTTTAGAGCAACAGAAGTTTCAGTACACCAAGCAGCACTTCACAATGAGCCCTCGCTCCATTCCAGCGTGGGGAGGATTCCAGAACCCAGCCATACATAATATTTAGAGTACATCTGGGACCAAAAAAGCCTTAACAGTCACTCTAATTACAGTTATGTAAGGTGCTTCCATAAGCATTTCAACACTGTTCAAAGTTTAGAACCATGGGTTTTGATATGTCCAGGACTAACACTAACGGTCAGCTACCTTCCATGCTGTCACGGTGGATGTCTCAGAGGTGGCAGAATTTAGATGTACGCCTTCCGTTTACTTAATCATTTTGAAGAGTTTAAAATTGAAGAGTGGAGGGACTGGGCACCTTTAGACACCTGAGTGTGCGCATCTCAGGAGTTTGTCTGCTGGTTTCGTATTAGTCACTTCCTGTGTTAACACAAGAAGAGTTCCAGCACTTACTTGTTTTTTCAACAGGAAAGGTGAGGGCATTTGCTTGTTGGGTTTAATTTTTGATGAAAACAGCATGTTTTCGGAGTTAAAAAATTTGAATCCACACTCCTTAAGAGGAGTAAAAAAGAAATCAGCTCAGTTCAGAATGAAAAAAAGAAAAAAATCAGACTGACCTGAAAATTTTGCATCTTTGGATTTCTAAGTAAGAGTCACTTGACAAAGAAAAAGAGCCATCCACAACAAAGCCCACGTGAACTCTGAGGACTCTGCCCTAGTCATTCAAAGCCAGGGGGAGTGGTTTGCATGATATAAATTTGTACTGATTTCTTTGTCCACACGATTTTTGAGGAAGAAATTTACCTCCTGTTGGGCAGATAAACTTATTTTTTCTCACCCTTACTGTTAAAGATGGCCGCTGATTCTCACGTGATAGGGCTAGTTGCCCTGCTTGCTTGGGATGGGCGTGGTTATGCTAATGTGTGTTGGGGAAGGGCTTTCGCAAGCCAAAAGGTTTTAAAGGGTGGAGCTAGGAGGCCATCTGGGGAGAACGGCCACCTTCTTCTGTAGGGAGGAGCAGCGTGTGCTGGAGCAGGGCAGGGAAGCCACATGGGGGAGGCCGTCAAAATGGTGGAAAGGGGAAGGAGAAGCCAGTTTGTGGAGGAGAAGGAGATGGAGAACAGAGGTGAATACGACTGGTGAGGTGGAAGCCTTTGATTCTAGGAAAACTTGGATGAGTCAGTGGCTTTGGGAGCCCTGAATGGAAAGGGAAGTATTTCCCACTGTGTGTATTTTCTCGCCCACCGGGTGCAAGCTAATATAAAGGAAAATGGACTGCCAGTTTTCGGCTCTGTTGCTTCATTACCATCAGTCTGAATCAAACCTGAACCTGCGTTGGCCAGTCGGCTGTGATGGTGCCCGTGGATACTGCCATACACCTCCCTAACTGCCAACTACTGCCTCTACCCTGTAATACTAGCCTACTTCATACTCACCCCATGTCCCAGGATGAACAGTTATATCCTCTTTTTAAAAATCAGCTTCATTAAGGTATACCCTCCCCATTCAACGTGTACAGTTTAATGAATTTTGACAAATGTATACACCTGCCTAGCTACCACCAAAACCAAGATACATAAACAGTTTTAACTTTTCTTTAGGAAAAACTATTTCTGCTGTTTCTGAAAACTTACTTTTGCCTAATGTGGGAGGAAAGGAAATTTTTGGTTCAAATCAGAAATGTCGGGAGGGGGTGAGGGGGTAGGGAGTGGTTTCTACAGGAACCGACACTGAATAGGAACAGAAGGTTACAAACTTTATGGGGAAAAAAAAGAAAATGGAGGGTGGGGGGTCAGGAATGTGGGTGCGAGGAGGCCAGGATGTGCAGTTTGTAGTATTAAAGGAGCGGTCTGGGGCAAGCCTTTATTGAGAAGGTAAGACTTGAAGGAAGAGAGAGAGTTAACCAGGATTCTACTAGGAAAGAAAGAGTCCCAGGCAAAGCAGACAGCCACAGCACCTGTCCTGATGGAGCAATGTACCTGCTGTGTCCCAAGAACACCAAGGAGGCTGACATGCCTGAACTATATGATAAATGAGAAGCCAGTGGTAGGACAGGTCAGAGAGATTATAAAGGAATCACACCATGACGGGTCTAGGTGGCCACTGGAGGACTGTGGTTATTACTGTCATTCTACCATGTTGTATGGTGGTGTGGAAGGAGAGGCTGGGCCCAGCGAGGCCATCAGCCAAGGAAAAGGTGGCAGGGATGCACCTTGGTCCAAGATCCAAAACGATGCAGCAGCAGAGGACGGCAGGGGATGAATGATTCAAAAGGGCAGGCTAGGAGAACACTGAAGTTCTAGGAAGCCAGGTGGCCCAGGGGACATGAAATTGTGTTGCTGATATTCATGGCAGAAGTTAAAGAGAGAAGTACCCCCTTGAGCCACTGATGAAGGAATGCAGGAAGCCTTTTCTCGGCCTTCTCAAAGAAAAAGCATTTTACCACCTCCCCTAAATGAAGAGTATAAATAAAAACCACCACCCACCCACATGTGAAAGGTTGCCAGCTCCTGTTTTGTAAGAATCCCAGTATCTTTTCAGCAAAGGGGCTGCATTTTAATCTTAAAATGCACCATGTCGTTTTGCACAAATTCAACTATTTAGGTTTCCCAAGCCTTTTCAGCCACAACTCCATTTTCAAATGAACACCCATATTTAATTTTTTTTTTTTTTTAGTCATCTGATGAGTCCATCAAAAGGAGTAAATTCCTCGTTGCTTTACTGTCAGCGTCAGAAAATTGGTCTCTTTTCAGTAAAACACAAAACTGCTTTATTAGTTGAGTCTATAAAAATGCCACAGGACTTATGTTCTTTCTAAACACATGCTCGGGTAACTCCTGCTTGTAGCGGTGGGAGTTGCTGCAGCCCACACAAGAGAAAAATAGGAACTTCACAGGGGTAAGGCCTCAAAAAGCAGCAGAGACACCCAGGGGATTCATCCTTCTAACGTTGCATGATTTGCTTACCCATGCCTCAGTTTCTCCAGCTGGCCAATGGGTGTGAATTTTGTGCTGTTCAGTATAAAGGCTGAAGGATAACTAATTAAGGGTTCATACTATTAGCTACAAATACATTGATCTCATACTTTATATGTCTAGCATGGTCTCTGTTCTTAGTACTCAAAGTGTGGACCAGCAGCATAGGTGTTGACTAGGAGCCTGTTAGAAATCCCTGACCAGTTGGCACAGTGGATAGAGCATCAGATGTCCCAGGTTCAATTCCTAGCCAGAGCACATAGGAGTAGTGACCATCTGCTTCTCCAGCCCTCCCTCTCCCCCTTCTTTCCTCCTTCCCCTCCCACAGCCAGTGGCTCGATCGGTTCAAGCATTGGCCCAGACAGGGGTTGCTAGGTAGATCCCGGTCAGGCACATGCAGGGAGTCTATCTCATTATTTCCCCTCCTCTCCCTTAAAAAAAGAAAAATGAAATGCAGAACTGCCCTGGCTGGATAGCTCTGTTGGTTAGAGCATCATCCTGAAGCGCAGAGGTTGGGGGATTGATCCCCGGTCAGAAAGGGCACATACAGGAAGAGATTAATGTCCCTGTTCCTGTCTCTGTCTCTCTCTGTCTCTCTCTCTCCTTTCCTCTCTTGCTAAATCAATAAATAATTTTTTAATTAAAGAAAAGAAAGACATGCAGAACCGGAACCAATGCTTAATGTTATCTGAATCAGAATCTGCATTTTAGTAAGATCTCCATCCTGCACATTAAAGTTTGAGAAGCACAGTGCTAAGTTGCTTTAAAACCTAATTTAATCTTTGCAGCAGCCCCATGGGGTAGATTAAATCACCCCCATATTACTGAATAAGGAGTTGTGGTTCAGGCCTGATATGATTTGCTCAATTCAAGTAAGAAGCAAAATCAGGATTCAGACTCAGGTATATCTGAATCCCAATGATGCATGCTGTTTCCAGTAATACTTCACTATCCCATGAAACATGTGGCCAAGAGAACAGGACTGAGGGAAGAAATGAGGGGAAATCTTCATGCTTTACCTCATCATAATGGTTGAAATAAAAGATAAAGGCTACCATTAGCATGTAGGAAAAGCCATTTGGACACTCAAATGAGACTGAAATATGATCTCAGTATAGGCCAGATCTAGTAGGAGAAATTGTAATAAAGGTGAGAAAAGATGTCTTTTAAGGCAGTGTTTTTCAATCACCCTTCAGCAGCTTGGTCCACCAGAAACTTTGTGCCTGTCCATGAGTTAACCAGCCTGATGTTGTATGACGATTATAGACCCAATGATCTTAATGGTCCTTGAAATAATTCTGCAATTTTCACTTGTCCCCAAGTGTAAAAAGTTTGAAAACCACTGTTCTGGAGAACCACAAACCAAGACCCTTTTTCCATGCCCCTTGTATAGTAAAAGGACACACACACACACACACACACACACACACACACACACACCACTTTGCTTAAGAAAACCAAATCCTGCTTGGCATGAATATGTATAATTAGATGTTCCCTGGGAGTGAGAAGTAGTAATTAATTCAGTGTTAAACCTCACAATCTATGACTTGAACTCCATAGCAACCATGGTTGCCAATAGAGAGAAAACAAAATTGCAGAGCCTATTTTTAAATGATTAAATTGAAAATTTGAAAATGTGTAAAAACTGACATTTGCTATTTCTGGCTACAATAGCCATTAACTTAGGGGGTAAAGAAAGATGCTAATGAATACAGGGGAAGAAAAGGGAATCTCATCTGAGCCAACCTCAACAGTTGTGTGGACCCAATGGCTCTGACCCTGCCCAGAGCACTGAGCCCAGCTGCTTCCTCTGGAAGAGAAATTTGTTCCTTCAGGCCAGGAAGAGATACTTAAATAATTTCTCTAAGCAGAGTCTTTGGAATCAAAATGAACTTTATTTGAATCCCAGCTTTATCACATAATGTGTTTCCTTAGATAAATTGCTTACTTCATTGAGCTTCTATTCCTTCATCTGTTACAATAGACTCAATAATAAATAGTTCATAAAGGTCTTAAAAGAATTTAGAGTAAAACACCCAACACAGGGTATACAGATCAAGCTTCCCTGGAAGCAGATTTTGAGTTTAGCATTCAGGAAATGTATTAGGGAATGTCCTTGGGATCAACATCTGGGGAAGGGAAGAAAAGAAAGCAGGGTCGAGCAGAAGGGGATGTTACACTGTGATAAAGGTCTAACAACAGACTTGGCTGACCTCATGGAAAGTCTGGTGTCAATATGGGCTGAAATGGCCAGGACATTTATCCCACCTCCATCAGTGAGTCAGTAGATATGTGCTACTCAGGGAAGGTCATGACCTTGGGTGAGGGGCCTCTCCACAGCTGAGTTAATCCTTGATGGTGCTGACAGCATTCTCAGTAGCTGAGCAACAAATCCTTTGAAAGGGGGGAGGGGCTGGATGGCCTATCTCCATATTTCATGCACACTATGCAAATAATGCTTGCTTTTCCTTTGCATATGTAATCCTTATGAACAGCTCTTGATAATAGAGACTCTGGTGTCCAGAAAAAATTTCCATTACAATGAACACCCTAACAATTTGTGTTCTTAAAGATAACTTTTAGTACTTTGTTAGATCTTGGACTCTGGAGCTCTGAAACCCATGCTCATCTCATTTAAGCCTCTCAATAATTCTGTGAGGTAATGTTCATCTCTGTTGTACAGTTGAAGCAACAAGTGCAGAGAATAACAGGAAATAGTTCTGACAAGAAGTTGAAAGTGAAAGGACATTATATTGGGTTTTGAATGGCACTTCTTGCCACACCATTGCTGTGCCTGCCCAACATCAACTCAATCCATCAACAACTGAACAACAAGGATCTCAAGGGAGATGTGTTCCCTTTCTTCCCATTTGCTGAGAAAGCTGACTCATGAATCTTACCAACTCACTTAACCTTTATTCCACAATGTCCCCACATGTTCAAGTACAATCAACCCATGTCTCCTCCCCAGCCTACAGACTCAAGAAATGCAAGGAAAAAAATGTGGTTGGATTACAAGACCTCGAGTGCCCCTTTCAGTATGAGAATTCCCCACTGTTAATCCAGCGTATTAACTGATGAGGTGTAATGTACTTTGAAATAAACTTAGCATAAAGTCTAGATTTGTATAGTTGCAAGTAGTAGAGACTAGTGTAGGCCAATTTACAAAAAAAGAGCATTTGTTGGAGAGTGTTGGGAATTTAGGAAATCAATGGAAGGTTAGAGGACTGGGCTTCGGAACTGGCAGGACTACACAGCCCTGGGGTGGGGGTATTAGAAACTAGGAAGTCAGGGGCCTCCTTATTACAAGAAGACTGGACAGATGCTGTCCATTCTGCTAGTGTGGCCACTGTGATGGAAGACTCCCAAAGACTCTTTCCACCCTTCACCACTCAGGATAAAAGGGCTGCAGAGAAACTTACCTGTTTGACTGCCCTGGGCTATCCCAGGGAGAAGACAGAGAGGGCATGATGCCATGGGTTTCCATTGTATATGAGTGCACATGAAACTTTTCTTCCACCGAGACTACATAAACTGAGGGAACTTTCATTTCACAAAGGAAACGGGTACATTTTGAATGGCAATGTAGCTATGCACTACATGCAAATTCCCAGACTTCTGACTATAGGTTGCACACTCAGCCTTACATCCACAAATCAAATCAATTTATTCTTTCTAGTCTTATGCTCCTCAAATCCTTGCAGGACCCTGCTTCCCAGCTCCCTAGGTCTCTCCAGGGGTTCTTATGCTTCCCAATTATATTTGATAGACCCCTTTGAAAATAGGAAAACTTAAAAACCCCAACCCTTAGTTCTCTAAAAAGAATTGCCTTTTCCCTCACCACTAATAGACGTGTAATTAAAAAGTGTAATTCCAGTAATGATTTGGTAAATATTCCAATAATCTGGGGAAACTACTGTTTTACAAGTATGCCTAATAAGCAGGGTAGAGGAAGCCAATGAATTCATAAGTTCTCTAAATTCAGAGAAATTGTATTTATAAAACAAAATAGAACTCATCTGATGAATTGGGAAATGATGTGAAATAAAACTTTCTTTTTCAGGTTCTAAAGTAAACTACTTAGATTTTTAACCTCCAGTCAGGCTACAACAAAAGGTACTTGGTCATTCCTCTGTAAAAGTCCTACCAGAGGACTCTATAGGATTTGGAATTTGATCCTTTGTCAAGAAAAGTCTAAGAGGAATTTTCTGTGTTTCTTACGCTGGTTGCTCTGATCCTTACACCAGGATAGGCCAATAATGGTAACTTCAGCCTTAGCCCAATGGATCACTTTCCAAAATGACAAATTAACAAGGGTTAAAAAACCTATTTATACTTCTTTTACCTTAAACACTCATCCTACTCCCATATACCCACATAATTTAGAATTTACTAATTTAGTAAGGTGGAGAGAATATGACCAGGAGTTCGCTGTTCAAAGTCAATGTTGATCAAAGTCAATGTCCTTGTCTGCCTTGGGGAGTTTACTAGCTTTTCTATCGGCACAGAGAACCAAATGTCTTCCTGACACAATGCTACAGAGTCAGCAGGTACCTTGCTTGCATAGTGGTAACATATATCCAGGTCATCGCCTCACTCCCACAGTCCCAGAAAAATCCATCTACTTAAGAGATCATTTGGGAAACATTCCTGTTGCACATACTTTGACTTGTTTCAATCCAGTACTAGGTCTCCAAAAGTAATTTCCCCGTTACTCAGAAAGGAGGCAGAAATAAATGGCAACTCACACAACACAAGGCCTTTATATATATATATAAAATGCAGGCAAAAGAAGAAGGGAACTAACACATATTGAAAACCTTCTAGGTGCCGAGCATTGTGCTTCCTCCATAGCAATGCTGCAAGATGCTAGCCAATTTTCACTGAGTGGACATTTGGAAATGTTTGTAACTTGCCAAAGACCCCATACCCTGTAATTGGCAGGGCTGCATTTGATCCCAACATCCATAGTCTTGAGACTTCCTCTATGGCACTGTCTGCAAGCCAAAAGTTTGATGGTGCCACTGTTCAGAAATAAGCCTCTTGGAGACTGTCACATCAGTACAGGCACTACCATCATGAGCTGCTGAGATTAAAATGTGCCATGTGCTCTGCATATAGACAGGGCCAAGACTTTCATTTTCACTGAGCACAGAGCAATTAAATACCTTCTGAAAGCAAATAAAGGAGAACAAGCTTTAGAGCATCACTGAGGAACATTCTGCAGAATGCAAAAACAACTGGAGTTGTAAAATCATGCTGCCATCAATCCCTCCTTAAAGGTTAGGCATGAAGGCCAAGTTGCTTTCATCCGTCACATGCAAAATATTTAAAGATAAACACACGTTGAGGGGTTTAAATAAGAGCATACTGCAAAACTGTATTTTGTTTTGAGTGTGATCGAAAGTGTAGCAAGCCAGATACATCTTCTCTTCATTTATTTAAATGAAAAAGGACTGGAGGTACCAGTGTGCACATTGGAATTTGTAACTAGATAGTGAGTTCTGGATACTGAACTATTTCATGATTCTTTGGAGTCTTTTGTCCCCTAGCACAGAGACGATACACAGCAAATTGCTGTTGAATGAATGAATGAATGAGAGTATGTTTCCTTATTCAGAGGCCAGAGGACAGAATCTAACACTAAGAATCTTTAATACACTAAACTCTCCAAGAATTAAAAACACTACTCTAGAAGACAGAAAACCTGACTTCCACAGCTAACTAGTTAGATAAATCATTTAAATTCTCTGGCCTTTAGTACTTTATTTATCAAATGAGAGGTTGAGAAGGTCCCATCTAACACTGTGACTCTATGATTCTGTGAACTCAAAACCTAGTTATTCAGATCATACTTTCTGATAATCTTCCTTGTTATCCAATAACATTGGGATTTGATGAAACTGTGACTTAGGAAGAAATGCATAACCCAAAATTTAAGATAGAACTACCCATCTCTTATAAGGCAGCTTACTTAAAGGCTCTTCAGTATATATCTATTATCATCAAAGGATCTTTATTGGATGTCATCAACTTTTGCAAAAATGTGACATGCTGTGATGCCTGGCTTATCTTTTAGTTGAGTATGGAGGGAAAGAGGGCAGAACTGCTGAGGTTACTACCAGTCAGGGGTCTGATCAGGTCTTTTAATGTCTCTGGGTCTCAGTTTTACACATACTTAAATAAGTAAGCCTATGTAAACTTCTCTCACAGGAAATAAACCCAGGAAGTGTAAGTGAAGGCAGAGTAAGCACAGGATCCTTTAAAGCAGGGGTCCCCAAACTATGGCCCGCGGGCCACATGCGGCCCCCTGAGGCCATTTATCCGGCCCCCGTCGCACTTCCAGAAGGGGCACCTCTTTCATTGGCGGTCAGTGAGAGGAGCATAGTTCCCATTGAAATACTGGTCAGTTTGTTGATTTAAATTTACTTGTTCTTTATTTTAAATATTGTATTTGTTCCCGTTTTTTTTGTTGTTTTTTTTTTTTTGTTTGTTTGTTTTTACTCTAAAATAAGATATGTGCAGTGTGCATAGGGATTTGTTCATAGTCTCTTTTATAGTCCGGCCCTCCAATGGTCTGAGGGACAGTGAACTGGCCCCCTGTGTAAAAAGTTTGGGGACCCCTGCTTTAAAGGAAATCTATTTCCAGTTCATGTTTCTGCTTCCTTTTCCTATGGAGCAGAACCAGAGAAGAGAGAGAAACTAGAGAAGAGACCAAGTATCTTTCCTCTCGTTTAAGGGGCACTTAGGATTTGATGAGCAATGATGGTTAGGACCTACAGTAGACAAATTGGGGAGCAGGAAGGCAGGCCTGATATTCCTGAGAATTCTTCACAGGAGCACCGAATCTTGAAGTCTTGGCAGGATCACTCAAATGAGATCTCCTGTCATGAAATGTGACACTTGATCTGCCATCAGTAGAATAGAAATGAAGCCATTGAACTAGGCAGAAGCAGGACCCTCAGAGGGACCTAAGAGCCTCAGGGAACCACAAGGGCTCTGTCATGAGATTCCTTAGCAGCTTTTGGTGTCACAGTAATGAATTAACCCAAATGTAATTAATAGTGAAAAATAGGAACCATATAAGTGATTCTTGCAGTATATCCTCAAAAATTATCCTCTGAAATGGCAGCTCAATTTGGCAACACCATGGTCATTGTTTTGAGGCCTGATCAACAAATGAGAAGGAGTAACTTTTGTGAGTAGTCATTTCTTAAGGCAGAGCTTTGACTCAAGGAGAAAGTGATAATGAAGAAATACACAAGAAGTCATTCTTTTCCTACCAGTGACAGCTGCTTCTGGGTCACATCCTGATTTGCCTTGACTCTAGTAATTTGGATATAGCACAAAGTTCAAGGTAGGCAAGAATACATCCACTCTGAGAAGATGTGGGTTGAGAGTTGTCATAAAATCCTTCCCTAGGATGACGGCCTTCACTCAGGTCACCAGATAGAGGCCCAACCAAGATCCCTGACCTCCATGGAGGCTAGGGCACACAGTGGACTCTCAGTCAACTCATTCAATATCGCTCAGTCTCCAATGGCAGACCCAAAGGCACAGGCCATTTGTTCTTAGTGTGCCGATAAGGTCTTGGGTGAACACTGTTTGAATCCAGAAGTAACAACAACAACAAAAAAAATTAAAGGACCCTAGAGAAGTTTCTAATAAAAGCAGAGACCTCTACAATTGCACCTGCACTGGCGGCAGCAGGAGACCTGGAATGTGCACATGACTCACTGCTCTCCCACGGAGGGCTGGCTCCGGAACTCCCCTCAACCTTTCAGGAACCAGACTTTCAGCCCTCTCCCCTACTCAAACTTTCCTTTCACTCCACTTTTTTTTAACTTTATTTTTAATTTCACCTTTATATGAACTCTTATATTTTAAGTTTTATTTTATTTATTTTATTTTATTTTTTTATTGTTATTTTATTTATTTAATTTTTTTTTATATTTTAAGTTTTAAATGAAAGATAATAGAATTTGAGATTTAACCATAATAACAAAAGTTTTAGTGGTATCTATGTCAAACTATTTTCATACCTAATGGAAACCTGAGTTAATATTTTGTAAACATCCCAAATCCCAAGTACAAAGGAGATGGTCAATATAGGTCCTGGATTTGTATAAATAAATGAAATTAGTGAGTATTTTAGGGAGTTGGAGCAAGGCAGGGGGGGGGGAGATCATAGGCCCTGGAGTCCAATACTGAATACCACAAGTTGTATCCTGGGTAAATTGCTTAATTCCTATAAATCTGCACCCCTCCTACCCCTGCAAATGGAAGAAATAATAGCTGTTTCACAGGGTTTCAGATGAGGATGAGAGAGAGAGTGTGTGTGTGTGTGTGTGTGTGTGTGTGCGCGCGCACAGAGTGTTTGGCCTATAGAAGATGTTAGCTCTTCACTGGTCTAAGGAGAGTGAAAGAATCTGGGGATCTCTGGGTTAAGAGTAACACAAATGATTAAAGGATACAAACAATACCACATGAGAACAGCTGGGTGGATTGAAAAAGAGAGAGTTTAAGGATAATTTCATAACTGAGAAAGGTTCAAGTCAGAGTCACAGAAAGTCAGAAGGAGCTGGACGAAAACTTAGAGAAGTTTCTTTTATAGATAAGGGCTAAGGGGACAAAGACGTACTCACCTAAGAGCATGCAGGACTAACCCCGATTCTTCCAACTCTGTTCAGTGACTTCTACTGCCCTGAGGTGCCTCCCTGCTGTAATGCCTCCCACTGTAGAGCTTTAAGAAGGCTACTGTTCATCCATTCTCTTTCACCATAAGGGGCAGAATCAAAAGGAAAAGCAAGATAGTTCTGGGGGAAAAAAAGGACTTTCTCTAAACAAATTCCCATCCAGGTTTTGGATTCAATATGTCCTTAGGGCTCTCCAGCTCTCCTGTGAGGTGAGCTCCCTGGACTAGGACTCTCCAAATTGAGGAAGTCTAAAGGAAATGAAGAAATTTCTGTCATGATTCTTGAAGCTAACAGCCTTCTCTAAACTTCGTCCTAAACATTGTTTTCATTCAATAGGACCATGCATTGAGCTTTTAGCAGCCACTGCTACCCCACAAATGGAAACATACAGCTGTCCTGCACACTCCGTCACATCAGGACTTCTGCGTGTCCTTTTGTCAGTTTCCGAAATCCATAAACAGCCTGAGTTTTTCTTTCTTACAGTTAATTCTTGACATTCACTATTCTTTGAAATAACATGTTATATTTCACTTTAAAGAGGAAGAATTTGGCTTGACCAGGCAGCAGTGCAATGGATAGTATTGGACCAGGACACAGAGGACCCAGGTTTGAAACCCCAAGGTCGCTGGCTTGAGTGCAGGCTCATCCAGCTTGATTGTAAAGATGCAGGCTTCAGTGTGAGGTCGCTGGCTTGAGTGTGGGATCATAGACATGACCCTATGGTCACTGGCTTGAGCCCAGAGGTCGCTGGCTTGAAGCCAAGGTCACTGTAATGGGTCACTGGCTCTGCTGGAGCCCCCTGGTCAAGGCTCCATTGAGAAAGCAATCAATGAAAACTAAGGTACTGAAATGAAGACTTGTGCTTCTCATGTCTCTCTCCCTTCCTGTCTGTCTGTTCCTATCTGTCCCTCTCTGTCTCTACCGCAAAAAAAAAAAAAAAGAAAGAAAGAAAAAAGGAAGAATTTGAATTATCTTGAAGAATTCTTTTCTGAGATTCAGAAAAAGATGCATCTAAAAAGTTAGTGTCAGAGAGATGCATTTGGAATAAGAAAGGAAAATGTCTCAGGGTGACTACTTTAGGGAAAAAAAAATACCATCAAGCTTGGTCAGCCAGGTTCCCAAATGCTTCTGTGCCCAACTATAGACATTAAATTATCTGCTATATGTTCTAGGAAAAAATCAGACTTTGCATTTCTAAAGGTAATCTATTTTTCTAAAGTTCCTTAGCTTTGCCAGTAATGGAAACCTGCTTCACTATACACATGACTTTAATGTGCATATACTCCAGGGTGAAACAAGACACAATAAACCAAATAGACAAAGTAATCCATGGCCACTGTGCCTGTCTCATGGGCTCATTTATAGTAGCAGCCTCTAATCTAATTTCATTTGAAATGGTAGAAAACAGTAGCACTGGACAAATAGAACAAAATTGGCAGTACAGCAAGACATAAAATATTTTTTGATTTAAACACAAATAGCCATAAATGCAAAAAAAGAAAAAAAGAAAAAAGAAAAATAGAGTGAGTCAAACAGCAAATTCTCATGTTTGCACCATAATAACTGTCATTTTTTAGAGTATTTCATTTTAATATGTAGTTTTATTTTATTATATCATAAGGAAGACTACTAAGTTGGTACTGAAATGTAGGAATATGTTGGCTCTTCAAGTTGGATTTGTCATAGAAACAGATGGGAAGTTAATAACATAAAACAAAAGGATTAAACCTGGAGCTCATGCAGATGAAGTAGGGAATAAGTGTACAGTAGTTTTAGAACAAACTTCACAGGAACTAGATTCCCATCACTGGTACCTTGTATGATTTTCTTAAGCTGAAGACATGGCAGATTTTTTAAGAAAATACTTCATGACATGCACTATGCTCTCAACCAAGATGAATTAGAAACTTATGAGCTCACATTTCAATGAGAGACAATGAAGTAGAAACAACAATTAAAAAGAGCCCAATATAGTTAGTCATATATATGGCAGCAGTATCCCTATAAGCCTAGGACAAGTCAATTCAACTTGTATTGTAAGTGGTATTGTATTGCTCAGATCCTATATTTGCCTGATGCAATTTTCTGATTGCTTGATCTTCAAATTTTATTCTCCCCCATTAGTACTTTCTTATTGAGATACAATTTCCCAGCAATATAGGGTACAGATTTTAAGAATACATTCAGGCCCTGGCTGGTTGGCTCAGTGGTAGAGTGTTGGCATGAGGTGTAGATGTCCTGGGTTTGATTCCCGGTCAGGGCATACAGGAGAGGTGGCCATCTGCTTCTCTCTCCCTCCCTCTCCCCCTTCTATCTCTTTCTTCACCTCCTACAGTCATTGGTTTGAGTTAGCCCCTGGTGCTGAGGCTGAGGATGGCTTGTGGAGCCTCTGCCTCAGGCACTGAAAATGATTGGGTTGTCAAGCAATGGAGAAATGCCCCAAATGGTCAAAGCATCCCCTGGTAGAGGACTTTCCGGGTGCATCCCAGTTGAGGCACATGCAGGAGTCTGTCTCTCTGCCTCCTCTCCTTTCACTTAATAATTAATAAAAAAATACAGTTCAATGAGTTTTGTCAAATGTATGTACTAATGTAATTAATACCATAATCAAGAAATAGAACATTTCCATAATTCAAGCGAGCTTCTCCATGTACTGACTTCTATCACCCTACTTAGATTTGCTTAGTTTTGGTTCATTTAAAGGGAATCATGCAGTAAGTATTTTTTATACTATATTTGGCTTCCTTTAGTCAAAAAGTGTCCACAAGATTTCTTCACATTATTGTATGAATTTGTAGTTTGTTTCATTATATGAATATGCCATAATTTGTTTATTTGTTCATTTGGATTGTTTCCAAGTAATTGTTTCCAAGTTTGGGCTTCATAAATAAAGATGCTATGAGTATTCTTATATAAGTCCTTGTGTGGATATATTTCTTTTCTCGGATAAATACGAAGAAAGGGGATTGTTGAGTTCATATGTTTTATTCTTGAACTCTTATTTTGATTAATCTCTTGGTAATCTGGATCACATATTTTAATGCTTTTTACTTCAAAGTTTGATAAGTAGTACATTCCATGAGAAATTGTGTTATTTCTTAAGAACTTTTTTTTTACAGGGACAGAGAGAGAGTCAGAGAGAGGCATAGATAGGAACAGACAGACAGGAACAAAGAGAGATGAGAAGCATCAATTATCAGTTTTTCGTCGCAACACCTTAGTTGTTCATTGATTGCTTTCTCATATGTGCCTTGACCGTGGGCCTTCAGTATACCAAATAACCCCTTGCTCAAGCCAGTGACTTGGGTCCAAGCGGGTTAGCTTTGCTCAAACCAGATGAGCCCATGCTCAAGCTGGTGACCTCAGGGTCTTGAACCTGGGTCCTCCGCATCCCAGTCTGGCACTCTATCCACTGTGCCATCACCTGGTCAGGCTTAAGAACTTTTGCAAGTGTCTTTATCATTGCTCTAGACTGGGCTTTACATCATTCACCTGAAATACTGTACCTTGAGATAGGGACAGTATCTTTTCATCATTATAGTCCTAGTGCCTGGCATATAGCCAGAGGTTTAATAAATATTTGTCAAATGCAATGTGTGCTTCTGTGAAGCCACCTGAACTTCCATTTCACTGATACAGTTTAGTTACTCCCTCTTATCCACAACTCAACCTCATCAGCACAAGGTGAAAGTTGTAAGAGCCAGGAATTAACATTCAAATCCAAGATGGAGCTCGTGAGGCAGCAAATATAAGAAAAGATGTCCAGAACATTGACTGCACAAACCTATGAAATGATACTGTGACGGCACTACTAAAAACAACAAATGAAGGAGTAAAGAGCCCAGGAGAACATTGCTTGACAAATGTTAAAAGACATTGAGCTAGAATAAATCAGGAGTGACACCTCTTCACAAGAGGATAGGGACAAAGTGGTTGGATTTATGTGTCCTCTGCTGTTGAAATAACTTATACACATCATTGCCATCAGGAGTGTTTACAGCAGAATGTAGTGTTGAATATCAATCAAGCCACTAGGTGATAGTTTTTAGAGGTAGAAATTGGCAAAATCCTACATGCATGCACACACACACAAGCACATGCATATACACATACAACACCCCTCCAAAAGTCAACACTATGAAAGATCCTAGCAAGAAGTAGTAGTCACCATTAGGTTTACTTGGCCATACAGGCAGAAAACCAAGTATTTTCTATATCTTATCTCTTGAATTAACTAAATGTTTGGTGCTTAGAAGATGCCATTAAAATATAGCTGTCCAAGGACCATATCTGTCTCCAAATTTACGCCTGTGCTACTGTGATTCCTTCCCAGGTACTTCATTCTAAGCTGCCCTTTTGTTGACAAGTTCTTTCACACTCTATAACCCATTCCACAAGAAATTCATCTACCTTCAAAATATCATATATCCAGAATCAGACCAGTTTTCCCCACCTCTGCCCTGGGCTGAGAGACCCTTCTTTCTGCTCTTCCTGCTTTCCTCCTGTTCTTAACAGGTTATTCTCAAACGGCTGACAGCATGCCTTTTCAAAAAGTCAAGAGAAGTTGTAGTTGCTCTATTTCCCCTTGAATAAATACTTCACCTCTGACAATTCCACTTCTTCACACACTCCACTCTTGTTCCTCAGGGATATCTCTGTCCTGTAGAACTGTGAGGACGGTTCTGTTTTACTCTTACCCGCCTTCAAGTCTTGCCTCAAATATCACCTCCACAATGAATCCTGCTCAGACCACCCTAATAAAATCCCAACATCTTCCTTCCTAATCCTTTTTAATTTTTATTTATTTATTTATTTATTTTAGAGAGGAGAGGGAGAGACAGAGAAAGAGAAGGGGGAGGAGCTGGAAGCATCAACTCCCATATGTGCCTTGACCAGGCAAGCCCAGGGTTTCGAACCGGCAACCTCAGCATTTCCAGGTCGACTCTTTATCCACTGCGCCACCACAGGTCAGGCCCAACCCTTTTTACATACTTCCTTTTTTCTATATACTTTTAATTTTTTTCTCTACATATACTCATCTCCTATATAGATATTACTTACTATCTTTCCTCCCTAACCAGCTCCACAAAGGCGACTTCCATAAATCCTCATCTACTTTGTTCACTGATACATCACAAATATGCAATGTTCAGCATATAGAAAATATTCTATAAACATTTCTTGAAAAAGTAAAACAACCTTGCATTAGATGCTTCTGAGAATGAAGGTCTCCCTTGGGATTAACTTCGGTTTAGAAAATTTAGAAAATATTTGAAGGACACTGTTAGAGTCATTGTTGTAGCTCAAATTTTAAATTCCGTGTAGAACTGCAGATAAAAATTAGCTTACCTGCAAGTAAAGGAGGGCTTTTAAAGGAAAGAAATCTACAGATTTTCTAGGCAGTTCATCTAGTCTATAACATTGTTAGAAATTCCTCAAAATTGAGAACAATAAGTTTTTCTTTACCCTGCAAGAAAAATGCTGTCATGTTCTGGCGCTGGTATTTCTCAAATTCATTGGTCCATGGCAGATGGGATGAAATGTTGTGGGCCCTAGGGGAAGGGATTATACATCACATTGTTCAAGCATTGACACTGCTCTAAGAATTTATAGCATGATATCTACAACAAAAGATGTGCTTCCCACATATTATTCTTTCATATACTCCTAATGCTTACATTTAGATATTATTTCTTTAAATTGACATATTAAAATTTTAAGTATATTCATATAAATAGCTGAAGCTTCATATCATTACCACAAATAGAAAATTAGCATCACTTGCCAGAAATAGAACAGATGACTGAAAATACATATACTGAGCCCTGGCCAGGTAGCTTAGTTAGTTAAAGTATTAACCTGTTACACCAAGGTTGCAGGTTTGATTCCCAGTCAGGCCACATATAAGAATCAAGCAATGAATGCATAAATAAGTGGAACTACAAACTGATGTTTCTCTCTCTCTCTCACCCCCCCCTTCCTCTGTCTCTTTAAAAATCAATTTATATATATAGTGAGAAGAAAAAATACATTAAATTCTAGCTAGATACTATTGCTGGCCCTATGCTTGAGTGTGAGGTCTTTCTCTTCTATGTTAAAAATGGAGAACATAAAATGTTAAACATATATATAAAATATATAAGATATATATAAATGTAAAACAGTACAAAACATTTTTTTGACGTTATCAGAAGAACAGAAAGAGACCAAAAAGGGCAAACTGTCTCATTGTGTGATTCAGCATTACTTAATACTGCATTGAGATTTCCCCTAAAATCATTTCTTTTGTCCCTAGTGCCACAAGGTGGTTCATGTGGACTTTGGAGTCCAACACCTGGATTTAAATGCTGACCATCATCATTTACTATCTCTGCAATCTTGAGCTAGAGACATTCTCTCCCCAAGTTTCATTTTCCCTCCTCTGCCAAATGGGACAAATAGTGCCTACTGTGCAGACTAACGTGACAGCAAAATAACAGAATATGTGATACCACCAAGCAGATGCTTTAAAATGTTAGTTCCCTTCTGGGTCAAAAAAGATTTTTGGCCTTTAATATAATGACTAAAATCCTCCCCATTCAAGTCACCCTTGAGTCCTCACTGTCAAAGTTATGGGTTCATGGTGTATATTTTGTAGTTGTCATCTGGAGCACTCTATCATTACAGTTTGTGGGAGGAGGACTTGTTATGGGTATTCTTATCCATGGAGAGTGGCAGTAAATGAATAAGTCAATTGGTATTGCTTTGGGAATGAGGATGATCCCTAAATCTCCACAGCAAAAAATGCCATCTGTTCAAAGAAAGCTGGTTAAGGGGGTCAAGATAGGAAAGTTGGTTAGGTTCACTTGCTCAAGAATGAATTTATCAAAATTGGGGAAATTTGCCAAGGTCACCACAGACTCATCAAGAACACCCAACATTTTCAATACTTTCTTTTACCCCACATTTCACCATAGTTCCTTCTCCCACTGTGAGAGCCACAAGCCATTCCAGCCAGAGGAGATGGGCATTTGAAATATATTTTCTCCATCTGTACAAAAGCAGGTGCAACCTGGGGCTAATGTATGTGTTTAAATTCATAGAGCTAGTAAAATGGCCAATCAACATTATTGGAACAATTCAAAGAATTAAGCGGGATAATATGAAATACTGCAGGTATTTCAAGAAAGATATAATTGCTTCTTCATGAAACATCAATTTTATTTCCCTATTTTGACAAGATAAGATGACAATAAATATTCATATGTTTCACATTTTTTAAGACAAAAACTAGGGGAAAAATTCAGACTACAGTGAAAGCCTGTGGTTTAAACTACCTTTTCAGATTTTATAATAACCTTTATCTTTCTGCATTTTCTCCTTTTATTAGAATCATGGGACAACCAGACTTATCTCCTGTAAATTATGTTTCTGATTTCTCTGGCTCATTTACTTGTGTATTTCTTTAGATGTAGTTTGATGGGGAGATAGAAAAGTGAAGAGAGGGAAATTCTTTTTGTGTCACTTTTCATGAGAGAAGTTAGATTTTATGCTCTTATTTAGATTGCAAGAGAGGGTTCATTAGAGTTGAAGGTGTGGGTGGTAAAGAAATTCTTCTTTGAAGGAAAGTGGGCTTATTCTTTCAATAATTATATATGATACTAAAAAAGGATCACTAAGTAAACAAAGATGCTGAGACAATTAACTACTTGGAAGAGAAAAATCAAGTTACATCATTTCTCAACATAGAACAAACATAAATTCAGATAGACTATAATCTAAATGTGATAAATAAATAAATCTGAAGAAAATATGATTGTTTATCTGATGTTAGACTGTACAAAGAAGAAATTACAATAGAAAAACAACTATAGGTTTGTAAAAAAATAATAAAAATTTAAAAAACAGAAATTATTTTACAACAAATAAAATTATTATAAACAAGTAATACAGACAAAGTGTTCATATTAAATAATAACTAAAATATTTAAATCTCATTTGAAATGGGCAAAAGGACATAAGCAGGAATTCAAAGAAGAAAAAATAAAAATTCATAACTATCAAAAAACCCCACAAGATTTATGTCACTAGTAATAAAAATAAAATGATAGCTACTAATTCTAGACAAGATGAAATAAACACACGACACCCTATTTCTCCTGCTGGTTACCACTAAAACCCTGGACCTGCATAAAACAATATTAGAATACTTTGAAAGATGAAATCAAGAAGATGGTTGGGCTAATGAAGAAGAAGATTTGACAGGGAGCTCCCCAGGGTTTGTTTCTGTCTCATATATATCTTGGTCTAGTGCCAGAGCTGCCTGCAACTCAGAACCACCAAAGGGTACAGTGCAAGAATAGACAAAGTCCTAGGAAAAGTCTGCTCCTCCTTTCCAGAGGACTGAGAAGAGAGAAGTCCTTATGGTGGACCATTACCCTATGTGCACTACTAACTCCACCAAAGAAGTAGCACCCTTCTCACTCTTCACCAGCACAGCTGGCATTCAGGCAGTGTCCCCCACCCCTTTTTTTTTTGCCTCTCTCCAATAGGTGCAGCCACCAAAGAGTCTTGAAGTGAAGTCCTATCAACTTACTCCTTTCTCCACCAGGAAAATACAGATAAAAAGGTGGGGTCCCACTCCCACTCCCACTCCCTGGCATGACTGCTGCAGATACAGTGAAGCATAACTCTATAGGACTCTCCACACCCTTCACCAGGCAAATGTGAACAGAGCCAGCCTCTCTTCACTTTCCTCTACCCTCAAACTAGAGAGTAGGGAGGAGATCACTGAGGAGGTGGAGAAAGGGATCCTTTAAATCTATGTATGAAGTCCCAGGCTCACTCTGAAGTGGCCGGTGCATGAAGCCAACCAGAATGAATACAGCAAATATTTTGAGAACTCTATTACAGTAATATATATATATATATATATATATATATATATATATTAAATATATATATAAAATCACCCAATCTTCAGGTTGGCCTCTAGGTGGTGCACAGGTGGAACAGATCGGAATAATAGCACTTCAAAGGTTTTAAAATGAAATTGGCATTTGAAAGACAGCCCTCAGGATGATAGAAAAATTCTCAACAAAATATTAGCAAATAGATAAAAGGAATACATCATGACCAAGTGGGATTTATTCCAGGACAGAAAGTTGGTTCAACACTGAAAAATGAAATAATACAATCTACCATAAGTATAGTCCAAAAAGAAAATTCACTTGATTTTATTGAGGCAGAAAATGGTCTTTGATAAAATGTAATACCTATTCATACTAAAAACCCTCAGCAAAGTGGAAATAGAAGGGAACTTCTTCAGTATGATAAAAAAAAACCCATCTAGCAAACAATCTATAACTCAAACCATATTTAATGAGACAGATTGAATGCTTTCTCCCTAAGATCAAAAGCTGTGGTACATTTATACAATGAATACTACTCAGCCATAAAGAAGAAGGAAATCTCACCTTTTGTGACAGCATGGATGGACCTGGAGAGCATTATGCTAAATGAAGTAAGTCCATCAGAGAAGACAAGTACCACATGATTTCACTGATATGTGGAATCTTGAACAAAATGAACTAACAAAATAGAAACAGACTCGTAAATAGAGAACAGACTGACACTGTCAGAGGGGAGGGGAGTTGTAGGGCTGGATGAAAAGGTGAAGGGATTAAGCAAAAACAAAGCAAAGTCAAACAAAACAAAACTCATAGACACAGACAACAATATGGTGATTACCAGAGGGGAAGGTGAGAAGTGTGTGTGTGTGTGGGGGGGGGGTAGAAGAGGGTAAAGGGGGATAAATGATGATGGAAGGAGACTTGACTTGGGGTGGTGAACATACAATACAATATACAGATGATGTAATATAGACTATAGACTTGTGCACCTAAAACGTACATAATTTTATTAACTGTTGGCACCCCAGTAAATTCAATAAAAAAGAAAAGATATGACTTATTTTACCACTCTTATCCAACATAAGGATGCACTAGTTTGTACAATAGGACAAGCAAAAGAAATAGAAATGAAGAAATAAAAATGTTCTATTTGGGACCAGGGGTTAGACAAAGAGTTCTTAGATATGACAACAAACATGATCTGTAATAGATAGAGTTGATAAGACTTTATCAAAACAAAAACTTTTGGCCCTGGCCAGTTGGCTCAGTGGTAGAGCGTTGGCCTGGTGTGCAGAAGACCCGGGTTTGATTCCCGGCCAGGGCACACAGGAGAGGCGCCCATCTGCTTCTCCACCCCTCCCCCTCTCCTTCCTCTCTGTCCATCTCTTCCCCTCCTGCAGCCAAGGCTCCATTGGAGCAAAGTTGGCCCGGGCGCTGAGGATGGCTCTGTGGTCTCTGCCTCAGGTGCTAGGATGGTTCTGGTGGCAACAGAGCAACGTCCCAGATGGGCAGAGCATCGCCCCCTGGTGGGCATGCCGGGTGGATCCAGGTCGGGTGCATGCGGGAGTCTGACTGCCTCCAGAGCCGTTTCCAACTTCAGAAAAATAAAAAAAATAAAAAACTTTTGGTAGTCTAAAGGCACTGTTAAGAGAACAAAAAGACCATCTACAGACTGGGAGAAAACATTTGTAAATTATATGTCCAACAAAGCACATGTTTCCAAAATACATAAAGAATTCTCTAATCACAACAGTAAGAAACTAAGCAATCCAATTTTTTTTTTGTATTTTTTTTTTCTGAAGCTGGAAACGGGGAGGCAGTCAGACAGACTCCCGCATGCGCCCGACCGGGATCCACCCGGCACGCCCACCAGGGGGCAATGCTCTGCCCATCTGGGGCATCGCTCTGTCGTGACCAGAGACATTCTAGCGCCTGGGGCAGAGGCCAAGGAGCCATCCCCAGCTCCCGGGCCATCTTTTGCTCCAATGGAGCCTCGACTGCGGGAGGGAAAGAGAGAGACAGAGAGGAAGGAGAGGGGGAGGGTGGAGAAGCAGATGGGCGCTTCTCCTGTGTGCCCTGGCCGGGAATCGAACCAGGGACTTCCGCATGCCAGGCCTACACTCTACCGCTGAGCCAACCATCCAGGGCCAGCAATCCAATTTAAAAATGGGTAAAATACTTGAATACACTCTTCACTGAAGATATACAGATGGAAAATAAGCAAATGAAAAGATGTTCAACATCCCTAGTCATTAGGAATATGCAAATTAAAGTCACAACGGGGCATGGCTACAGACCTAGCAGAATGGCTAAAACAACAAAGTACTGGTATTCTCAGGTGCTCATGACATAGCAGAGTAACTGGACCCCTCGTACATTGCTTGTGGAAGTATAAAATGGTGCCACCATTCTGGGAAACTGGTAGTTTCTTATAAACCAGTATTTCACATATGACTGAGCAATTGTACTCCTGAGTATTTAGAGTAGAGAAATGAAAACTTCTGTATACACAAACACCTGTACTTAAATATTCACACTCTAAAAATGAAAACAACCCACATGTCCTATACTAGATGAATAAATAGATCAACTGTTGGATATTCATACCATGAAATACTCCACAGCACTAAAAAGATATACACTATTGCTACAACAACATGGATGGCTTTCAAAAGTGTTATCATGAGGGGGGAAAAAAGCCAATCTCATATGGTTGCATAATGTGTGATTTCACTTTATATAAATTTGTCTAGTGATAAAATTGTAGTAATGGAGGACAGATTAGTGGTTGCCATCGGCATTACAAATGGGAAAGGGCGTAACTATAAAGGGACAGCACCAGGGAGTGTTTGTGGGAGATGATGGAATAGCTCTATATTATAATTGTGGCAGAGGTTATACAAACATGTGTGTAATAAAAAGTAATAGAACTATACACTTCCATTCCCCCCCAAAATAATAAAGGGGATAGTGCATAAAAAAATTGGTATACCCCAGCCTGATCAGGCGGTGGCGCAGTGGATACAGCAGAGGTCCCCAAACTACGGCCCGTGGGCCACATGCGGCCCCCTGAGGCCATTTATCTGGCCCCCGCTGCACTTCCGGAAGGGGCACCTCTTTCATTGGTGGTGAGAGGAGCATAGTTCCCATTGAAATACTGGTCAGTTGTTTATTTAAATGTACTTGTTCTTTATTTTAAATATTGTATTTGTTCCCATTTTGTTTTTCTACTTTAAAATAAGATATGTGCAGTGTGCATAGGGATTTGTTCACAGTTTTTTTATAGTCCGGCCCTCCAACGGTCTGAGGGACAGTGAACTGGCCCCCTGTGTAAAAAGTTTGGGGACCCCTGGGATACAGCGTTGGACTGGGATGCAGAGGACCCAGGTTCGAGACCCCGAGGTCGCCAGCTTGGGCATGAGCTCATCTGGTTTGAGCAAAGCTCACCAGCTTGGACCCAAGGTCGCTGGCTTGAGCAAAGGGTTACTCAGTCTGCTGAAGGCCCATGGTCAAGGCACATATGAGAAAGCAATCAATCAATGAACAACTAAGGTGTCACAACGAAAAACTAATGATTCATGCTTCTGATCTCTCTCCATTCCTGTCTTTCTGTTCCTATCTATCCCTCTCTCTGACTTTCTCTCACTGTCTCTGTAAAAAAAACAAACAAACAAAAAAAAAAAAACCCAAATAATACTGGTCATTTAGGTAATACCATTATACAGTTGTCAAATTCTTGGTCTTGATAACTATACTAAGGTTATTTATACATAGTATTATCTTTGAGAGAAACTTGGAAGGGTACATGGCAACTCTATATATATTTTAAAAGATTTTAAAAAAATAAATATAATCCTATATTTTAATTGAGGTGTAATTGACATATAACATTCATTTCAGGTGTATAACAATTGATTCAAAATTTAAGAGCTTTTTGAATATATATACACACACACATACACACCATAAATTTATGCATTTTAAGTATAGAATTGAATGGTTTTTAGTCAACTTAGCAGAGTTGTAAAAGCATTACCACTATTTTTAGAGGACTGCCACCACTCCCCAAAGAAACTTCATGCTTATCTGCAGTCACTCCATGTCCCAGCCCCAGCTCCAGGCTACTTTCCACACAGATATGACTTCTCTGGTCTCTGTGCTATTTTTGCAACTTCGGTGTTAGTGTATAAATATTTCAAAGTAAAAATGTTTAAATAATTTTAAACATAATATTTTTCTTCTAAAATTTTGGTGAAATGATCCGATATCCATATTGAAGCTCTCTAGGCAAAGGGGTATTTTAAAGATTTCATATGCAATGTATGTTAGAAAAATACAAATGACAAGATAATAGTATAGTTCTGTTATCACTGCTTAGAAGCACTAGTATTATTAGAATACCCAAGATATCTCAATATAAGACAGAGACAATTTAGCTATTACTGATGACAAATTTATCCCACAGAAATCAGTAAGAAGTAAACAGAGTACATAAGACATTTAACGAGCTTATTTCTGTAGGTGATATATTTAAAAGTAACTCTAAAATTTTGAAAAGTCAATAGCAAATTAAAGAAACAACATTAAGAATTTATATTACATTATAATAAAAATTATGTTAACATTAAAGTATTTCTTAAAGCCTTTAACCAAAACAAAATTTTGTTCAGAAAAAAAAGGAATATAAGCATTTTATAACACAGAATCAAGTAAACTCAAGTGACAGGACACTACTACGAAAATATACTTCAATATCTTCTATAAATTCAAGTTACTGTGTGTATGTTTATATGCATGCATAAGTATATAAATGCAAATGTATACAGACATGCACATATGTGTATATATATATTTAGTAAATATGCATGTTTTACAGTAATAATAATAGTAATTTAAAATATCAAAATTTGAGCTTACCCAACCAATATTATATTTTTGGTTTTTAGATAATAAAGTAATGCCTTTTTTTCTTTTTATAATTTTATTTAGACAATTTTAACAGGGTGACATCAATCAATTAGAGTACATAAATTCAGGGAAAACAACTCCAGATTATTTTGACATTTGATTATGTTATATACCCATCACCCAAAGTCAAATTGTCTTTCGTCACCTTTTATTTGGTTTTCTTTATGCCCCTCCCCTCCCCCAGCCCCCTCCTACTCTTCTCTTCCCCTCCCGCTGGTAACCACAGCACTCTTATCCATGTCCATGAGACTCAATTTTGTGTCCCACCTATATATGAAATCATACAGTTCTTACTGTTTTCTGATTTACTTATTTCACCCAGAATAATGTTATCAAGGTCCATCCATGTTGTTGTAAATTATCCTATGTCATCATTTCTTATGGCTGAGTAGTATTCCATAGTATATATGTACAACATCATCTTTAGCCAATCTTCTATTGAAGGGATTTTTTGGTTGTTTCCACGTATTGGCCACGTGAACAGTGCTGCGATGAACATGGGGTTGCATGTGTCTTTATGTATCAATCTTTTTTGAGTTTTGGGAGTATATACCCAATAGAGGGATTGCTGGGTCATATGGTAGTTCTATTCTTAATTTTTTGAGGAACCACCATACTTTCTTCCATTATGGTTGTACTACTTTACATTCTCACCAAGAGTGAATGAGGTTCCTTTTTCTCCACAGTTCCTCCAACACTTGTTATTACCTGTCTTGTTGATAATAGCTAATCTAACAGGTGTGAGGTGGTAGCTCATTGCAGTTTTGATTGCTTTTCTCTAATAGCTAGTGAAGATGAGTATCTTTTCATATATCTATTGGTCATTTGTATTTCTTCTTGGGAGAAGTGTCTGTTCATATCCTCTTCCCATTTTTTTATTGGTTTGTTTGTTTGTTGTTGAGTTTTGTGAGTTCTTTGTATATTTTGGATATTAGACCCTTATTTGAGCTGTTGTTTGAAATTATCATCTCCCACTTAGTTGGCTCTCTTTTTGTTTTGTTGTATCTTTTGCTGTGTAAAAGCTTCTAAATCTAATGTAGTCCCATTCATTTATCTTTGCCTTCACTTCCCTTGCCTTTGAAGTCAAATTCATAAAGAGCTCTTTATGACCAAGGTCCATGAGTTTAGTACCTATGTTTTCTTCTACGTAATTTATTGTTTTGGGTCTTATATATATTTAGGTCTTTGATCCATTTTGAATTAATTTTGGCACAAAAAGACAAACTGTAGTCGAGTTTCATTCTTTTGCATGTGGCTTTCCTGTTTTCCCAACATCATTTATTGAAGAGGATTTCTTTCCTCCATTGTGTGTTTTTTGCTCCTTTATCAAAGATGATTTGACTATATATATATATGTGGTTTTACTTCTGGGCTCTCTATTCTGTTCCATTGGGCTGAATGTCTATTTTTCTGCCAATACCATGTTGTTTTGATTATCGTGGCTCTATAATATAATTTGAAGTCAGGTATTGTAATGCCCCCAGCTTCGTTCTTTTTCCTTAGAATTACTTTGGCTATTTGGGGTTTTTATAGTTCCATATAAACCTGCTAATTTTTTGTTCCATTTCTTTAAAAAAATGACATTGGAATTTTGATGGAGATTACATTAAATTTGTATATTGCTTTGGGTAATATGGTCATTTTAACTATATTTATTCTTCTTATCCAAGAACAAGAAATATTTTTCAAAATGGAAATGATTGTATCTTTTTTGATTTCTCTTAACAATGCTTTGTTGTTTTCATTATATAGGTCCTTTACATTATTTGTTATGTTTATTCCTAGGTATTTTATTTTTTTGTTGTGCAACCATAAAGGGAATTATTTTTTTTAATTCATTTTCTGAAGTTTCATTGTTGGCATATAGGAAAGCAATAGACTTCTGTATATTAATTTTGTATCCTGTGACGTTACTGTATTGGTTTATTGTTTCTAATAGTCTTTTTGTAGAGTCTTTGGGGTTTTCAATGTACCGGATCATATTATCTACAAAAAGTGAAACCTTTACTTCTTCTTTCCCCATATGAATGCCTTTTATTTCTTTCTCTTGTCTGATTGCTCTGGCTAAAACTTCCAGCACTATGTTGAATAACAGTGGAGAGAGTGGGCAGCCTTGCCTTGTTCCTGATTTTCAAGGAAAAGTTTTCAGGGTTTTTGCCATTTAATATGATGTTAGCTGATGGTTTGTCACAAATGGCCTTTATTATGTTGAGACATTTTTCTTCTATACCCATTTTGTTGAGTGTTTTAAACATAAAATGATGTATTTTATTGAATGCCTTTTCTGCATCTATTGATAGAATCATATGGTTTTTGTTCTTTGTTTTGTTGATATGGCGTATTACATTAACTGTTTTACATATATTGAACCATCCTGTGATTTCAGGATGAATCTCACTTGATCATGATGAATTATTTTTTAATGTGTTGTATTCGATTTGCTAGTATTTTGTTTAGGATTTTAGCATCTGTATTCATTACAGATATTGGTCTGTAGTTTTCTTTTTTTGTGTGTTGTCCTTGCCAGGTTTTGGTATGAGGGTTATGTTGGCCTCATAAAATGTGCTTGGAAGTATTGCTTCTTCTTCAATCTTTTCGAAGACTTTGAGTAGAATAGGAACCAAATCTTTGGGTTTTTTTAAAATTTTTATTAATTTTAATGGGGTGACATCAATAAATCAGGGTACATATATTCAAAGAAAACATGTCCAGGTTATCTTGTCATTTAATTATGTTGCATACCCATCACCCAAAGTCAGATTGTCCTCCGTCACCTTCTATCCAGTTTTCTTTGTGCCCCTCCCCCTCCCCTCCCCCTCTCCCTCCTTCCCTCCCCCCGCCCCCCATAACCACCACACTCTTGTTCATGTCTCTTTTTTTTTTTTTTTTAAATAAATTTTTATTAATGGTAATGGGATGACATTAATAAATCAGGGTACATATATTCAAAGAAAACATGTCTAGGTTATTTTGTCATCAAATTATGTTGCACACCCCTCGCCCAAAGTCAGATTGTCCTCCGTCACCCTCTATCTAGTTCTCTGTGCCCCTCCCCCTCCCCCTAACTCTCTCCCTCCCTCCCTCCCATGTCCTCCCTCCCCCCCCACCCTTGGTAACCACCACACTCTTGTCCATGTCTCTTAGTCTCATTTTTATGTTCCACCAATGTATGGAATCATGTAGTTCTTGTTTTTTTCTGATTTGCTTATTTCACTCCTTATAATGTTATCAAGATCCCACCATTTTGCTGTAAATGATCTGATGTCATCATTTCTTATGCTGAGTAGTATTCCATAGTGTATATGTGCCACATCTTCTTTATCCAGTCTTCTATTGAAGGGCTTTTTGGTTGTTTCCATGTCTTGGCCACTGTGAACAGTGCTGCAATGTTGTTCATGTCTCTTAGTCTCACTTTTATGTCCCACCAATGTATGGAATCCTGCAGTTCTTGTTTTTTTCTGATTTACTTATTTCACTCCGTATAATGTTATCAAGATCCCACCATTTTGTTGTAAATGATCCAATGTCATCAATTCTTATGGCTGAATGGTATACCATGATGTATATGTGCCACATCTTCTTTATCCAGTCTTCTTTTTTTTTTTTACAGTGATTAAAGCCTTTAAGAAAACTCTTGGCCAATATAGCAAGAATCCATAAAAGAGTAGTGTCCTTAACATGTTCACCACGTCCAAGTTGGCACTATCACCATTCCAAATCCCTGCAAATGCAACCCAACCCCAACCAAATCTTTGAATGTTTGAAATAATTCACTAGTATAGCCAACTGGCCCAGCCAACTGGCCCTGGACTTTTATTTTGGGGGGGAGTTTTTTGATAGTTTTTTCTATTTCCCTGCTTTTAGGTCTGTTTAGGCTATCTATTTCTTCATGACTTAGTCTAGGAAAATTGTATTTTTCTAGCAATTTATCCATTTCTTCTAATTTGTTAAATTTGGTGGCATATAGTTTTTCATACTACAATACTTCTTTGTATATCTATGATATCTGTGGTGATTTCTCCTCTTTCATTTTGGATTTTGTTTATATTAGGCCTTTCTCTTTTTTCCTTAATGAGTCTTCCAAGGGTTTGTCAATTTTGTTAATGTTTTCAGAGAACCAGCTCCTTGTTTTATTGATTTTTTCTATAGTTTTTCTGTTCTCTATTTTATTTTTTTCTGCTCGATGTTTTTCCTTTCTTCTGCTGGTTTTGGGTTGCTGTTGTTCTTCTTTTTCTAGTTCCTTAGGATGTGATGTTAAGTTGTTTACTTGGGATTTCTCTTATTTGTTCATATAAGCCTGTAGTGATATGAACTTTCCTCTTATTACTGCTTTTGCTGCATCCCAAAGATTCTGATATGTCGTATTGTCATTTTCTTTGTCTGTATATATATTTTAATCTCTGGTTTTATTTCTGCTTTGACCCATTCATTTTTAGAAGTATGTTGTTTAATTTCTACATTTTTGTGGGTTTGTTTACTTCTTTTTTGCAGTTGAATTCTAGTTTCAAAGCTTTATGGTCAGAGAATATGCTTGGTATAATTTCATACTTTCTGAATTTGTTGATGTTAGTTTTGTGGCCCAGCATAAGGTTAATTCTTGAGAATGTTCCATGTACACTGGAGAAAAATGTATACTCTGGCATTTGGGATGAAATGTCCTGTATATGTCTATCATATCCAATTGCTCTAGTGTTTCATTTAATGCCAATATTTCTTTATTGATTTTTTGTTTGGATGAACGATCTAGAGCCATGAACTGAGGTCTCCAACTATGACTGTATTTTTGTCGGGTTTTATTTTTAGATCAGTTAGTAGATGTCTTATATACTTTGGTGCTCCTTGTTTTGGTGCATATATATTAAGAAGTGTTATGTCTTCTTAATTCAATGTCCCCTTTATCATTATGAAATAACCATATTTGTCTCTGATTACCTTTACTGTCTTGTAGTCAGCATTGTTAGATATGAGTATGGCTACACCTGCTTTTCTTTGGATGTTATTTGCTTGGAGAATTGTTTTTCAACCTTTCACTTTAGATTTGTTTTTATTCTTGTAGTTTAGATGTGTTTCTTGAAGGCAGCATATAGTTGGATTTTTTTTTGATCCACTCTGCTACTCTGTGTCTTTTTATTGTTAATTTCACTAATAAGAGATAATTAAAAAAATTAAAAAACTGAAAAGATATAGAGAAAGAATGAAAATTCTATAATGAGAAGTGGAACAAAAACTGCAGAGAACAAGAAGCAGGAACTGAGGGAAAATGACAAAAGAGATAAAAATGAAGTAAAAAATATGCAAAATGCCATGAAGAAAAATATGAATCTAAAATATAATAATTTGTTGATAAATGATGATCGAATGAGAGAAAAAGAAAAAGAAGAGAAAAAAAGTAAAGGTTTTTGAAATGAAACCCTCATAAAAAACAAAAATGTAACAGTTATGGATAATGAAGTTCAAAAGGAAAAGGAAAGAAAAGATAAAAGATAAAATGACCAAAATGGAAAAGAAAAAAAATTTATAAAAATGTAATTTTTTTCTGTTTTTTTTTTTTTTTTTTTGAGAGGTAGCTTCTTCCTTTTTTTTGGCAGGTGGCACTGCACTGCAGGTTTTGCCTCTGTGGGGCTCTTGAGCAGAGGTTTGCTGCTGTGTTGCTGTGGCAATGATGTAGGCTGGGTCTCAGTCCCATTGATAGGTGGGGTTTTTTAGGGCTTGGAGGTTCTGATAATGGGAGTTTCAGTTTTCCCAGTGCCTCTCACCACATCTTGCCCATCTGAGCTAGCAGCCTGGGGGACTTAGCTGTGAGGTTCGCCCCAGTCACTGCTTGCAGAGCAAGAGGCTCTAAGAGCAGCCAGGTCCTTCCAAGTACCTTTCAAAGCACAGTTCTGGGTAGAGCTGTGCCACCCTGAGCCACCAGCAAAAGCAGGCAGGGCTGGAAGCCGATTGCGGATCTAGTGCCTGTTTAAGGGCTGGTGGACAGGTCTAGCATGTCTCAGCATGCTGCTGGCTGGGAGCCAATTGCAGATCAGGTGCCTTTCTAAGTGCCCCTGGGCATGTCTAGTACACCTCAGCGCTCCACGGGTCTAATCTCCACAGGCTTCTCGCTTGTGCACTGTTTGGTAGCCTGCAGCAAGCCATGTGAGCACTCAGCCCCCATGACTGCAGCACTGCACAAAGGCCTGCACCCACCCACTTAGGCACACAGTGCCTATGATCTCAGTCAGAACCAGGAATGCAGAAATGCGCTTTAAAGCCTGTATCGCCCCGCAGAGGTGCCCCACCCAGGCAGTCCCAGGCGTAGGGATCCTGGCCCTTGTGCACTTCCCGTGCTGGTCATGGAGCTGGGATGGCACATAGATGCTGGCAACAGCCCACGCAGATGCCAGCACTGGTAATCTTGGGCTAAGCCCTCTAGCCCACGAGCGTGCATGCCCTCGCCAGTGGTGCCAGGTGGAGCCATTCTCACATTGTCTGTGATTGCAGAGCCAGGAGCACACAAAACTGCTGGCACTGGCGCCGGCTCCTGTGGGCACTGTGCACTTGTAACCTTTGTCGAAGCCTGCCGCCCATGCCAACCCTGTGTCTGCAATATCAGGCAGGGCTAAAGTATTCTGCCTTCTGCTTGATCATCCACCCTATCCCAGCTTCTTCCCCCTGCCTCCGACCCTCTGCTTCACTCGGTTCCAGACAAAAACAACTCTTCCTCAGATCAGTGAGGAAAGTGAAATACCTCATTCTACATATTATTTCCTTCAGAGTGGATTATATATTCAGCCACCTTTCCGCCCAATCAATCATACTTTTGTCTGGTGTGTGTATATTTCAGGTGCTCCTGAGATTTTTTTCTCTGTCCTTAGTTGTTGAATTTGTTGAAATTTCAAGGGGAGATATTGGAAGCACTCCTCACAGCACCATTTCTCTGACATCACTAGTAATGCCTTTTTAAAAAAGCAATTTTCATCCAATACCTTATTCAAGAGAGTCAAATAATAGTAACAGAAGTATGTATTGCTGCCAATTTTTTAGAAAACTATCTTGTAATATGTATCAAAAGCCTTAAAATAGTTAATTACTTTGGCTTCAGAAATTACCTTTGTGAGGAAGTATGAGCAAAAATAATGTGAAAAGATGACCTCCCTTTCTTTACATTTTAATCATGAAAGATTTTTTAAAGATTTGCATTATAATTGTGAAAATTTTGAAAAATTTCTAAATCTACATTGTAGAAGAGGAGTTAAAAATTGTGCTAAATCTACACAATGAAAATTTTAAGGTAGTCTTTAAAGATATTTGTGTAATCAATATAATATCATAAGAAGATGCTTGCAATATAATATAAATTAAAAAGTCAGGGTATATATACTTGTACATATAAAAATATATATTTTGTGTAATTTTACTATTAAATATATATTTAATTAAAATGTTAAACATTTATTTACTCTTACATGTATATTATATATTTTAAATATCAATATATTAAATGTCTATTTTATACATTTATATATTTATACATATATTTCATACAGAATTAATAGTAATTATTCTGAATGGTGGGATTATGGATTACTTTCAGTTTGTGCTTTATATTTTTGTCACCTATGGGAGCAGGCTTATGTGTAACATAAGTATACATGCAATATTATAATTAGAAAAGTACTATACCCTTAGAGTGAGGAGACCTGGTATTTAGCTGCTTTATTGCCCACTAACCAGGTAACCTCAGGAAGATTATGAAAACGTCCCAGTCTGCAGGTCTCTCACCTGCTACAGAAGGAATTAGTGTATGTCATTTTAGAGTTCCCTTTAGCTCTATTATATTACAGTTTAATTACCTAGCATGTGTGAGGCACTATATCAAGCAATACAAGATGGAAGAGGTGGACTTAACCTCAAACCTTACTGTATAATCAGGAGCAAACAATCATGTACACAGGCATCCATCTAGGACAAGAGAGAACTTGCTGAGTGCCATGACAGATAGTAATGGAGAAGCCACATCTGGCGGGGTGAGCAGAAACATTTTTATGGAGGAGTTAGCATAATCAGCCTTATCTTTTCCACTCCCAGTTCAGCTGATTTTCTCCTCCATAATTTTCTCAATTGGCTTCCAATTTTATTCCATTAGTCGTTTGGATCATTATTCGTTTTTATTTCAATTTCCTCTGCAGTGAGCCCTGTCAACAGCCAAAGAGAGACACAGAACCAGTGAATTGGAATCCAAAAGAATGCAACGCAGCTCAGTTAACAAATATATTGGCTAAATGCTGGCCTCAGCAGGAAACAGCCAGGCAAAATATTTATCAACAGGATTTTAATTCTACAGTTTGATTTAAATTTCTGCTCAGCTGAGTGTGTGGTATATCTAGCTGGTTAATTCTAAAATTTTAATCAAAGGACCTTCAAAGCAGCAATACAAATATTTGTGTTAGCATTTCAGTTGTCAGTCTTAGATGATATGTCTCTTGAACATTCGAGCACCACCCTGAGTCCTTGGAAGCCCTTTAAGAAGTCCTTTACAGTGTTTACTACTTAGCTTTTGTAGGCATCATGCCAGTTGAATGGATCCTGCATACCCAGAGAGGGCATCTAGAACACAAATTCTAGTTTGTTAATGACCTGACATTGGCAGGCATGGCACTGGGACTTATTTTTTTCCAGTAGTAATGATACAGTTATACTATCTCAGGGACATGAGGGGGTGTCTTCAGGTGTGACCATTTACCTGGATATGGGCCGTCTGCTATGTTACTCCCTTGGAGAAACTTTGCAAGAAGTGTTATTCCTTGGGGAAACTTCATAAGGAGAGGCTTAGTTTCTTTTCAACTTTCCTGCTGTCTCCCTCCTGCCCAAATCCACACACTGTTTCTGAACGGAGTTCACCCCAACCTATCATCACCTCTTTTTTATTTTTTTTAATGTTTTGCTTTTACTGATTTTACAGAGAGAAGCAGTGGGGGGGGGAGTTAGAAGTTTCAACTCATAGTTGCTTCACTTTAGGTGTTCATTGCTTGCTTGTTGCTTCTCTTATGGGCCTTGATGGGGCAAGCTCAGGGTTTCAAACTGGTGACCCCAGCATGCCAGGTCGACGCTCTATCCACTGTGCTACCACAGGTCAGACCCCATCATTACCTCTTAATGGACTGAAATGCTGTCCTTCTAGTTCCTGAAAGAAGAGTAGCAGCTTCAAGACCCTGAGCTTGGAATGGCTAAAAAGGGACCACTGAGCTACTGCAGTGAGAGGGGGAGTTGTTACGTGGCGTTACACAGGGAAGTATCGAGGCTTTGTGTCTCAGTCTGTGGTGGGAAGAAAAGAGCACAGGAAATCTATTCTTAGTTCAGATTCCCATGAAGAAGTGACTGTGCCCTCCCAAAGGAGTACAAAGTACCCTTCCTTTCACTCCACGAGGCAAAGAAATACATAGGAAAAGAACATGGAGATGCACCACCCAGATCCTTTTTTATGGAAGAACTTTATGGAGAACAAGAGGGAGAGGACAATGGGTTAGAAGCATGAGTGTTGAAACACAAGTTGAAGCCTGATCCCAGCCTTTCCCTTTAGGAGTAGAAAAGATGAAACACAAGATGGGCTTGGGGCCTCCTTAGAGTGTCCTTGACCACCACAGAACAGAAATGGTGGAACAACATTTTGAAGGAGGGAAAAGTAAGAAAGTATGTTGTGGTTTCCCAGCACCTATATGTAGTTTGCAAAAGTGTTTTCAGGGAATGGGCCAAAAGGGCCCATTAGCTGAAAGAAACCTATAATTGGGTGAAGAAGGCAGAGAAAGGAAGTCAACAGAGATCATGAACATCAGCAGGTGCTGGAGACCACCAATGTCCAAGTGGATTCATTTCCAAGGGCACGCAGTGCAATGGATACAGACATCTACTTTAGAGGTGCCCATTAGGAATCAGATGGCCACATGAGAGCCACACACCCTTCTTCTGATACCATGTAGCTACCTATGTATATACAATTCTCAACCCAGACACCATACTGGAAAGAAGATAAGAAGAAGAGACTCTTTGAGAGGAAAGAATTGCCTGGATAGAAAGTCTGAGTTTTGGACTGCCTAGAAGATTTAAACCTTCAACTGACTATTTATACCAATATGATAGTATTAACCAGGATAAAACTATTGTAACAGAAATAATAAAGTCATCTCCAGCAGGCAAGGGTAAGATCATTCTTATCACCACAAGGGAGAAATAAGGGCCCAAAAGCAAGTCATGTTCTCACATGAAAAAATAAAATGGTATCTTTTCACAATTGAGTGGTCATTGAAAAATTTCAGCCATCTACATATTGTTAAAAGTCATAGGAAAGCCCTGGCCAGTTGGCTCAGTGGTAGAGCGTCAGCCCAGCATATGGATGTCCCTGGTTTGATTCCCAGTCACGGCCCAATGGAGAAGCTACCATCTGTTTCTCCACCCCTCCCCCTTCTCTCTTTCTATCTCTCTCTTCTCCTCCCACAACTATGGTTCAATTGATTTGAGTGTGTTGGCCTTGGGCACTAAGGATGGCTCCATGGCCTTTTCCCTAGGCACTTAAAAATGGCTTTGGTAGCAAAAAAGCAATAGCACCAGATGGGTAGAGCATCGCCTCCTAGTGGACTTGCCGAGTGGATACCAGTCAGGGCACATGTGGGAGTCTGTCTCTCTACCTCTCCTTCTCTCACTAAAATAATAATAATAATAATAATAATAGTAATAGGAAACACTTGATTCTACCAGACACACATCTAAAAAGTGTTCTACAGTGGCAAGAACCAGAGACAATGCACAATAGTTGCCATAGGGTAAATAAAGCATGTAAGAACAAAGCACACATTCAATGAGCTGAGGCCTACATGGTGATTTTAGTTGTAACATCACCCCTTCCACCAATATGCAATGGTATCTTGGGCTGCCTTTAACCATCTTTGCATCTCAATTTGCCTGGTAGCAAAAATAAGTAAAATTTAATCATAAAACATATTGAAAAAGTGAAATAACAATAATTATATTTAGAGAACAAGAAATCTTATTTCTACTATCCCCATCTTCCTACAGCATATTCAGTAGGACTCTGAGAGACTTCGGGGGGGGCATGGGGAGAATTACTAGCAGAATCCAAGGAATCTGCAAATTATTTATGCAGAAACTGAGCGGGACAGGGCTTGTTGTTTGAATTATGCATGCTTCTGTTTTATAAACTCCATCCTCCTCCATACATATTATAGGAGTTGTCAGCTCTTATTTACACACCACAGGGTTGCATCATTCAGAGAGGCAAAGTAATATGGTGCACACAGAAAAGGGTGTTTACCTGGACTGTGTGAGCATTTATTAATCAACACATTTAAACACTAAAGTAGTGCCTGACCAGGCGGTGGCGCAGTGGATAGAGCATAGGACTGGGATGCAGAGAACACAGGTTTGAAACCCCAAGGTCACCAGCTTGAGCACGGGCTCATCTGGTTTGAGCAAGGCTCACCAGCTTGAACCCAAAGTCACTGGCTTGAGCAAGGGGTCACTCGCTCTGCTGTAGCCCCCTGGTTAAGGCACATATAAGAAAGGAATCAATGAACAACTAAGGTGCTGCAACAAATTATTGATGCTTCTCATCTCTCTCCCATCCTATCTGTCTGTCCCTATCTGTCTCTCTCTATCTCTGTCACAAAAAAATAAAACAAAAACAAACAAACAAAAAACTGAAGTAATGAGCATTGACAATGTTTATGAAAGAAGTTATCCGCTCCCCTGCTATTCAGCAGGTTCCTCAGCTGTCTCCTGTGCAAAATGGGGATAATGAGACCTCCCATGCAGGATTGCTGTGAAGTTTAAATGTATACACAGTACTCGGTATGTGAGTCTAGCACAGGGATCCTCAAACTTTTTTACACAGGGGGCCAGTTCACTATCCCTCAGACCGTTGGAGGGCCAGACTATAAAAAAAACTATGAACAAATCCCTATGCACACTGCACATATCTTATTTTAAAGTAAAAAAACAAAACGGGAACAAATACAATATTTAAAATAAAAAACAAGTAAATTTAAATCAAGAAACTGACCAGTATTTCAATGGGAACTATGGACCTGCTTTTGGCTAATGAGATGGTCAATGTGCTCCTTTCATTGACCACCAATGAAAGAGGTGCCCCTTCCGGAAGTGCAGCGGGGGCCGTATAAATGGCCTCAGGGGGCCGCAGTTTGGGGACCCCTGGTCTAGCACATTGTCAAGTCCTTTCCCCCTTATCCCTGACTCATCAATATGACAGTCAATCCTGATTTCCCTAGCCCTGTATTGTTAAGGGAGAATGAGGGGACTTCTTGCCATGAAGCCTTTACAAATAGCATGGATTCTCTTTCCCGGAGCAGGTCTGAGTATGGCCTTACACACACACACACACACACACACACACACACACACACACACAAATGTCCTTTGAATAGGGCAGTGGAAAAACGTAGAAAGCATGAGGAAAGGGAATGGTAGGGAAAAAATAGAATAATGTTCGGGGAAAATTAATTCAAAGAAAGTTTTTCTTCCATGTCTTTATCTTTGGTTACCACCTCTGCACGCACACTGCCATTCCCATGTCCTATCTTGGCTCCAGTCTGTGCTTTAGTTAAAGCATATACAAATGTCTGCTCACTCTCGAAGGTCTCTGAGACATTTTCCTTGACTTCCTTGGACAGATAAAAGTGACTCTTCCCCCTATAAATGATCCCAGGCATCTCTGTATATTCCATATATGCCATGTTCTCATTATTTATTTTGAATCCATTATATTTACCAAAATGGAGCTTCTTGAAATTGATACTGTAAAAAAAATTAACATCTTATTTCTGTTTACTATATGCCAGGGAAATAGTTTTAATAGATATGATCTCATAAAATATTTAAAATGGTTATTGTTTTAGGTACTATTATCATCCCCTTTTAACAGATAAGTCAGGGAGGGTAATGGATTGAAGATCACAGATCTTTGCAAGAACAGAATGGGTATTTGAGTCTAGGCTGTCAACTCCAGAGTCCAAGCTCTCAGGAACCACACTGTGATATTCGTATCTCATAGCTCTTCCCCACCAGAATCCCTCATGACATGTGGTATAACGTGGACACTCAATTCATGCTGGTTGTCTAATTTTAACCTTGGGACTATGGAACGAGACAGAACACGAAAAGTATAATCACTTTCTCCCCAATTTTTTTATTTTTTAACTGCAGAACCTATATGTTTAACCATTCTGTATCTTATCCAGCCACAACCTTCCTCTTTCTCTTTTGAAGTTCTTTAGAATGGCTTTCACATGACACTAAAGCATATTCTGTACACGACACAAGTCAACACTCTTGAAAAGTGCAATTACTTCGAACTAGGAGTTTTATCCCATCTGTTACTCCCAGTTTATACCTTCATTATTTAGTAATAATCATTTTCTTTATTAGTTCTTTTATACTACATTTCACTTAGTATTGAGTCAGATAAAAAGATGGTTTGGGGAAACACCTAACAGGAAAAGAAAAATAGACTCTTTCAATGCTTTGATTTCATTTATGTATTTTCACTGGATTTAAGACCTGATGAAAAGCTTTAGCAGAATGATTTAAAATACTGTCTCCTTACTTTATATAATATATATACAACTATAACATCATCATAACCACCACTATCATCATTAATGTATATTGAAAGTTAATTCAATGCTAGGTATCATATTCAGTCATTTAAATATATCATCCCACTTAGTCTTCACAGCAACCTTATGACATGTTAACTCCATTTCACAAGGAGGAAACTGAGTTTTTTTTTTTCTGAAGTGAGAAGCAGGGAGGAAGAGAGGCAGAGAGACAGATTCCCACATGCACCCGACTGGGATCTACCTGGCATGCCCACTAGGGGGCAATGCTCTGCCCATCTGGGGCATTGCTCTGTTGCTCAGCAACCGAGCTCTTCTTAGCATCTGAGGCAGAGGCCATGGAGCCATCCTCCGTACTCAGAGCCAACTCACTCTAATCGAGCCATGGCTGCAGGAGAGGAAGAGAGAGAAAGAGAAGCAAGAAGGGAGGGGTGGATAAGCAGGTGGGCTTTTCTCCTGTGTTCCCTGACTGGAAATTGAACCCAGGACATCCACATGCCAGGCTAACACTCTACCACTAAGCCCACCAGCCAGGGCCAGAAACTGAGTCTTAAAAGAGTCTCATAGAAGATATTGATCTAAATAGCAGATGATCTTTGACATCAGAGTCTACTTTCCAAAGGTTATACTGCCCACTCATTTAACTGTAATCAAAACTTTCAAAAGCTAAAGTTAACTACAACACAATTTCATTAATCTACTTAACGTCTTCATGAGAAATATGATCACTTTTAACAACCCAGACAGTCAAGAGGCACAGAGGTAGAATATGGGTCCAAGGAAGTTAAAATATGTCCAAGGATTCTTTTCTGCTATTTTCATGTACTTTCTTTAACATAATAGGTATTTAATAAGAAAACTGATTTAAAGAGTAAAGGAACGAATGAACATATGATTGATGAAAGCAACTTGACTAGGCATGAAATTGTTGGCCCATATCCTTGTTGCCCAAAGACTTTGTAGATATTATTCACTTTCCTCTGGCATTTAATGTAGCAGCAATTGAACACTAGCTTGATTTTGGTTCCCTTTAAGATATTTTAAAAATTACTGGGTGTTTACAGGCTTAGTATGTTTCCTTTCTGACAAAAAATTTGGCCACAGTGAGTTGAAGACTGAGCCTTTTTTATTATTATTACTTTTTATGAAATGAGATAAACTTTTTTGGTTTGTAGCCTTGATTCAGTTTTCAGTTCTGAAAAGATAACTGGAATTAAATGAAGTACTTGAAGCCTGATAACAGGCAAGTCAATAGCATATGGATTATAGCCAGACTGCCTAGATTCTAATTTTTACAAGCTGTGCAATTTGGGGGTCAAGGCACTTAACCTTTCTGTGCGTATTTCTTATATGTAAAATGGGGAAAATAACATATTTCACTCATGGAGTTATTATGAGTTAAATTATGAAAATCACTTAGAAGTCCTTGGCACTTAGTAAGTATGTCTATATTCTTCAAGAACATGTAGTATAAGTTCCAGGATCCAAGAGGCATTATTTTGCACAGATCTTCTGAAATGAGCTGATAACTTCTCTCCTTAATGCCTAGACCTCCAATGTCTTTTTTTAATTGAATTTATTGGGGTAACATTGGATAACAAAATTATATCGGTTTCAAGCATACAGTTCTATAACACATTATCTGTATATTGCATTGTGTGTTCACCGTCCAAAGTCAAGTCTCTTGCCATCAGCATTTATCCCCACCTTTACCCTCGTCTACATCTCTGACCTCCTTTCCCTCCTAAAATCCCAACACAGTTGTCTGTACCTGTGTTTTTTCTTTCTTTAATCACATCACCTTTTTCACCCAGCTTCCAACCCCCATCCCCTCTGACAGCTGTCAGTCTGTACTTTGTATCTCTGAGTCTGTTTCTACTTTGTTAGTTTATTTTGTTCCTTAGATTTCACATAGAAGTGAAACCTATGGTACTTGTCTCTCTCTGACTGGCTTATTTCATCTAGCACAATACTTATCTTTTGTGATAGCATAGACTTCCAACAATCTTGATGAAATAAATGAACAGATATCCGCCTCCTCTCTCTTCATTGTCCAGCTACCTGAGTTCTTCTTTTACCCTCCAGTTACTGCATTTTGTTGTCAGAACTGTCTCTCTAAAAGCCCTTTGCATCACTCCAGTTTCCCCAGTATAGCCTGCTTCCCCTTACCCCTATTCTTTGCTTATTGACAGGAAAAAACCTCTCAGAATAGATGTAATAAGACAGGTGGTAAGTCTTATTCAGGAGGCAGATAAAGGTAATGAATCAGATTAGAATTTTACTAGGGACATTTATAGAAGGCATGGAGAGGACAGAATAAACTGGTGGCTTCATGGACTCATATCCACATGGACTCATATCCTGGTTCAGACCCTTGTAAGGAAATGAGAAAGTGTTTCCTTACTTAGTTCACACTGGTGAATGGCTTTGGATGGCAGGCTGCCTATTGAGATGCTTAATTCAACTCTGTGAAACTTAAAGTATGTGAAAACTTTTCTGGAGCTATGATCATCTTTCTTGATGTTGGGAGGTATTGTAGATTTTCTTCTGCACTTTTAGTGATATTTCAACATGGAGTTACTACTAACTCAATGCCATTTTTTTATTTTAGATGACTTGCTTTATACTCTTAGGAACTTATTCTAGCCTTTGGGTTCCAGCCTTGTTTCTGCACCAAATTCCCAGATTCTGATTCATTTATGTTCACATCTTCCCTATTCCAGTTACTATGCTGTGTGACAAACATAGTGCTGTAAAGCAGCCATTTTAACATGTTCACAGGTTCGGTGAGTTCCTCACAACATGACAGCTGAGTTTCAAGAGCATGTCCCCCAAAACAAAACAAATCAAACAGGCAGAGCTAGCTGTCTGTCTTTTTTTCCATGATCTAGTCTCAGAAGTCACATGGCATCATATTCATTGTAGTCACAAGTCTAGCCACATCCCATATCTTGAAAGGAGGGATGTCAAAGTCCTATGATAGGAAGAGAATGAGAAATGATGATATTGTTGTGGCTATCTTTAGAAAATACAATTTGCAATATACTTCTCATAATCTAACTAACTCAGTGTAGTGTTCTCTCTCAGACATATCATCTCATCACTGGCTCCTCACAGGTGATGTGCTACCATAACGCTTCCAGACACAAGTATCATAAGTCTTCTGTCCTTTCTTCTCCCTGTGGTTGTGGCCTGGGTCCTGTTGTTCATGTGTGTTTGGTTTTGTTCACCACCACTACTCAACTCAGTGTCACCTGTGTCTGATAAAAGTCTATACAGGTGCCCTGAACTTCTCCAATGAAGATGCCAATTCCATTTTCTATTTCATTGTTAGTCCTAACTAGTATCACTACCTCCAGAAACTTTTTGGGTTTTTTTTTTTCTATTTTTCTGAAGTTGGAAACGGGGAGGCAGTCAGACAGACTCCCGCATGCGCCCAACCGGGATCCACCCGGCATGCCCACCAGGGGATGATGCTCTGCCCATCTGGGACGTTGCTCTGTTGCAACCAGAGTCATTTTAGCACCTGAGGAAGAGGCCATAGAGCCATCCTCAGCTCCCAGGCCAATTTTGCTCCAATGGAGCCTTGGCTGTGGGAGGGGAAGAGAGAGACAGAGAGGAAGGAGAGGGAGAGGGGTAGAGAAGCAGAGGGGCGCTCCTCCTGTGTGCCCTGGCTAGGAATCGAACACGGGACTCCTGCATGCCAGGCTGACGCTCTACCACTGAGCCATCCAGCCAGGGCCGAAACTTGTATTCTTAATGATTTATTTTTCCCACAATCCTGGGCATATATGACGAAATATAACTGAAGGCACTGCTGGTCCTATCTAAGCAGAGAATAAATCTGGTTATTTCCGGATTTAATGCAGAATTGGAAAGAGAATCATGGATCAGCTGAGGAGGTGGAATTCAAGACTACTGCTGCACAAGTGTTAAGATGCAAGAGGGTTTCCTTCTATTTCCACAGACTAGGGTTTGTCCAGGTGGGTGTATTTAGTGTAAAGAGCTAGCACAGAAATATGGACGTTCATCCATTTTAGTGACCCTACTGTTTAACAAATCCACTGCTATTTCAAGTGGGTACCAAAAATTTCAAAGGGAGAGAGAAAATAGATGTTAATTGCAGCAGATGGGCTATTAATCAAGCTGTAAGACAGAAAATCATGACCATGGATTTAAAAAGATAATTTTAGTTGCTTATCGAATGCTTCTTGGAATGTACCAACAAGAATAAAGAAGAAAATTAAAACCTCTCATTTGCTCATAAGCCAGAGATAAACAGAATGTACATTTTAATGAAATATTTTCTGGTAATTCTGTGCATGATAATATATACTTTTTCATAATTTTAACAGAAATGGGATATCAACCCTACAGCTAAGTATCCCATTTTTAAAACAACATTAATTCACAATTTATTAAATATTTATGTCATTAAATATTGCCTGAAAATCTCATTGTTAAGGACTGAACACTATTGAATTGTATGAATATAATCCATGTAATAATTTTCCTATTGTTGTACATGTAAGCTATTTTCATATCTTCACCACTGTAAATAATACTGTGAGACGCACCCTTCTCTATACATAAGGTTTACATATTCATTAGATCCTATTTCCACTGGCCACCATAAGAGGTTTAGAGCATCCCTCCCCCACACCCTAAACAATATCATCATCTTTAAAAATCGAAGGAATTATGATACTTGAAAAGCTGTATCTTATTTTAACTCATACCTATTTGATTATTATTATTTTTTTATATATATATTTTTCTGAAGCTGGAAACGGGGAGAGACAGTCAGAAAGACTCCCGCATGCACCCGACCGGGATCCACCCGGCACGCCCACCAGGGGCGATGCTCTGCCCACCAGGGGGCGATGCTCTGCCATGACCAGAGCCACTCTAGCGCCTGGGGCAGAGGCCAAGGAGCCATCCACAGCACCTGGGCCATCTTTGCTCCAATGGAGCCTTGGCTGCGAGAGGGGAAGAGAGAGACAGAGAGGAAGGAGGGGGGGGTGGAGAAGCAAATGGGTGCTTCTCCTATGTGCCCTGGCCAGGAATCGAACCCGGGTTCCCCATGCGCCAGGCCGACGCTCTACCGCTGAGCCAACTGGCCAGGGCCCTATTTGATTATTAACAGAGTAGAACATTTCAATATATTTATTAGCCATTTAAAAGTTTGCTTTAGAAACTCTGTCCACAGTCTGCACACATGTATGTGATAGTAACATCTGCAGCATGGATTTATGTATCAGTGTGAGCTCTTATTTGTAAGGAAAGAATGAGAGAAAGAGTGAAAAGGGAGTAAAAGAAAGGCAGGAAGATAGAAAGAAGGAAGGAAGGAGGGAGGTAGAGGGAGTTAGGTACAGAGGGAAGAAGGAAGGAAAGGAAAGGACTTTGTTAAAAGGATTTGCAGTGGTTCATGGGGTCTTTAGGAAAGCTTGAAAACCAACCTCAAGGCTAAACAGCCAGGAAATATGACTAACACCTTCCTTTCCAACTGACTCTGCTAAAGAAATATTGCTCCTATGGCAACCACCCCAGAGAGAAAGAACTCCTTGTCCCTTGTGTCTCATATCACCAACTTTTGAGTCAAAGTCTGACACCCGCATGGCCAATTCACAGAGGCTTCATGGGATGGAGGAGGTTTGTGTCCTCTCCCTAAAGTCCTAAGATGGAGATTTCCCAAATACAGAAGGAGGTGTTGCAGCTGGGCAGCTGCAGCAAATGTGAAGCATCTACCACACTCTGTAGTGGGGGCACTTCTCTATTTGTCTCTCCTTGGCCTGACCCACAGTATTAAGATGAAACAGAAATTATAATATGAATACACATGACCATTACTTTAAGATAAAATCATCTCTCAGTGATATTTGCAAGAAATATTTCATTCATGCCTCATTATAACTCATGTATTGATTAGAAGCTCCATGTGGGCAGCCCTGCCTGTATTCCCAACGGTGCCTAGATGACGCCTTGCATATATTTCTTGTTTCATGCATTCTGGTTTCCAAATCTAAAAGAAACCATGAGGATATGAACACTTCTTTTGAGAAATGACATTAGTGCCTCCAATTAGACATTCTCAGCTGTGCAGCCAGCAGGCCAGGCTCAGTGAGTCAGCAGTGGGCCAGATGTGCACAGCTGAGAGCACCCTTTCATGCAGTCTACAGTCATTTAGTCTTGCCATTTATTTTATCTAATGAGATAGGAGATCCTCTGGGAACAAAAGCCTACAGTGTCATCAATCAACCACATGGTTTCCTTGTTCTCTGCTTCTCTCTCGGTTACCTCTACCACCCAGAAGCCTTCCTGCTAATGTGTTGATGGTTTTTCAGGCTTCAATCACCTTAAATTAAGCTTTTCAGAACTCTGATATTCATTTAATTGACATTTCCTGGGTACCTACCATGTATATATCCATTTGAGCTACTCCTCAACTTTCAAAATCTAGGTTATTGCTGAACATTTTATGTTCTGCTTAAAATGGATGCTACTCCGATGGTCCAAGTGCTACCAGACAAAGAACTCAAAATTGGGCTGAAGAGCTTCCATTCTGCCCTCCTGCTCTACTGTCTACCCTTCACCCTGCTCTCTGCCCCAGGCTGACCTGGCCCTCTGGCTTCCAATTGGGTTTGACCAACGGGGAACCAGCAGGAGACTAGAGAAACACAAGAGGGTGGGGCTGGCCTTTATTCCTCCAGCTTAGGACCTGCATTTCTTCTGTCAGGCAGCCCCCTCCACATAGCTCCATCCCTAGTTCTAGTGAGCCTTTTCTTCTCTTGCCCTTCCAGCCCCCAGGGTAGCATTGGTGCCCCACTGTCCCTGGGCACTGCATAATTTCCACCTTTCTGATTAGTCCTATAATTGCGTCATTTGCCATGTCACCTCTTTCCTGCCATGACCCTTGGATACATCAACCAATAATATATGACTACTACGCTGCTCAAAAAAAAATTTTTTTTAATTTAAAATTTCATTACCATGCCTGCAATTTACTTTGGAGTTCATTAAAAATAAAGATGGGCTAGTAGATAGAAATGTGATAAAGTAAAGGCAGTAAAATGTTAGGGGTACAATCTTGGTGGAGGTTATATGGGTGTTCATGGTAAAAATCTTTTTAACATTTCAAAGTGCTTTAAAATTTTTCACAATAAAACATTGGGGGAAATTCTATCACCACAAATATGTAGTAAACTTTAAAAACTATAAAGGAATGTGTTAAATCTGATAAAATAGACTATTTATTTGTGAGAAAATATGAAGTACCAAAGCTGACAAAAGTAAAAGCAGCCCTGGCCGGTTGGCTCAGCGGTAAAGCATCAGCTCAGTATGTGAAAGTCCCGAGTTCGATTCCCAGTCAGGGGACACAGGAAAAGTACCCATCTGCTTCTCCACCCTTCCCCCTCTCCTTTGTCTCTATCTCTCTCCTCCCCTCCCACAGCCAAGGCTCCATTGGAGCAAAGTTGGCCGGGGCGCTGAGGATGGCTCTGTGGCCTCCACCTCAGGTGCTAGAATGGGAGGGTTGCAGTGGAGCAATGCCCCAGATGGGCAGAGCATTTCTCCCTAGTTGGTATGCTGGGTGGATCCTGATAAGGAGCATGCGGGAGTCTGTCTGACTGCCTCCCCCTACTTCTCACTTCAGAAAAATATAAAAAAAAAAAAGTAAAAGCAGACAATTGAAATTGTCCAATAACCATTAAAGAAATTGAAAGTTCTCTAAACGTGCTCCCTAAAGCATGCTATGTCATTACAGTCTTACAGATACTGAAGTCTGGTCCTTTTCCTCATTATCCATAGGCTAATTAGAACAGAATGGAAGGTGTTAGGGGGGGAAATGCCATTAAGTCCTCACTGCGCATTCTACAATGCCTTTTCAACCCTGCTGTGGTCACCATATGTCAACATGAGGCATCTCTGCCATGTATGCCCAGAGTTAGAAACAAGAGCAGGTGTAAGACCTCTCTGCTTTCAGCTTCACCCTCAAACTGTCCGTGGTTTCTTATATATTAGACCTCCTGAACCAATGCCCATGGAATGGAGGAACTGGATTCTTGGGGATGGGGGGGACAGGGTCTGCCTTTAGACTCAGACCCTACACTGTCTCCTTCCTCACTCAGCTAAAGACTTCCATGTCCACTTCTTTTCGTATGGCATTCCCTGGGTTCATAGTCTAGGTTGCCTCTACACCAGAGTCTAGAATAAAATTCTGTGATCAGAGCCAGATAGGCTTGACTCTCGAAATGTATAGGAGAGATTGTACAATTTAGAACATACTAATGATTTTCAAGACAATCACAAGTTGCACAATTCTGAGTGCTTGTGGCTTTAATAATCCCAATATTCCTTGAGGCAAAGGTTTCTTCTGGCTAAATATGGAAGTCACAAGAGGAAAATATATATATTAATATGTACTTTTTTTTAAACCTTTTTTTTATTAATTTTACTAGGGTGACATCAATAAATCAGGGTACATATGTTCAAAGAAAACATGTCCAGGTTATCTTGTCGATCAATTATGTTGCATATCCATCACTCAAAGTCAGATTGTCCTCCGTCACCTTCTATCTAGTTTTCTTTGTGCCCCTCCCCCTTTCCCTCTCCCCCCCCCATAACCACCACACTCTTGTCAATGTCTCTTAGTCTCGTTTTTTTTTTTTTTTTTTTTTTTTACAGAGGCAGAGATAGACAGGGACAGACAGACAGGAACGAAGAGAGATGAGAAGCATCAATCATCAGTTTCTCGTTGCAACTTCTTAGTTGTTCATTGATTGCTTTCTCACATGTGCCTTGACCGTGGGCCTTCAGCAGACCGAGTAACCCCCTGCTGGAGCCAGCGACCTTGGGTCCAAGCTGGTGAGCTCTTTGCTCAAGCCAGATGAGCCCACGCTCAATCTGGCGACCTCGGGGTCTCGAACCAGGGTCCTTCCGCATCCCAGTCCGACGCTCTATCCACTGCGCCACCACCTGGTCAGGCTCTTAGTCTCATTTTTATGTCCCACCTACGTATGGAATAATGCAGTTCTTGGTTTTTTCTGATTTACTTATTTCACTCCGTATAATGTTATCAAGATCCCACCATTTTGTTGTAAAATATATTCTGAAACAGTAATTTTCAATCATTTTCATCTCATGGCACACATAACCTAATTACTAAAATTCTGCAGCACACCAAAAAATTATATATTTTTTGCCAATCTGATAAAAAAAATAGGTATAATTTCAATTCATTCACATGGAACAACTGTTGTGTTGGCTGTTGTCATTTTTTTATTTGACAGTCGAAGGCAAAAGAGGTCGTTGCCCCTGACTAAACAGGTAGTCCATGTTTTAAAAATTCTTGCAGCACACTATTCTAAAACATTCTCATTGTATTACTATCTCCTGGCTCATCTCTTATCCCAAATTCCCAATTCCAATAGATGAGTTCAGGCCCTGCATCACTTTGCCTTGCTGCACGTGCTGTCTCTATCCTTTCTCACCCAGAGTCGGATGTAAAACTCAGTTAGTCCCTGGATGCACACACACATGCGGAAAGAGACAGCAGACAGCTCTGCAAGCCAGTATGATATATAGGACAAAGTTTTCCAAAGGGTAGGGGTGATACAGACAAGGGATTTATATTTCGGAAAAGCGAGGAAATAAAATTAAACATTAGGCACTTTTGTTCTTCAAAGTCCATTGGGCCACCCACCACTGATGAGTTTTCATGGCAGCTTCCCACTCCTCAGTCCACACCACTTCCTTCCCACCTCCCTTTTCTCCTTCTGTCTTTAGTCTTAACCCTTTCCATCCTGGCTGTTTGAAGGCAGTTCTCCTCCAGATTCGTGTGAATCTTCTGGGGATCTTGCTACAATGTAGATTCTGATCCAGTAGGTCTAAGGTGGGCCCCCGATTCTACACTCCTAACAAGCTCCAATGTGTTACCCATGCAGCTGGTCCAAGGACACTACTTTGGGAGTTCCCTATTACTATTATTAACACAGATCAGTTCTTCCTGCTCGGCTCCTGTGGCCTAGCTACATTTCCAAACCCACCCTTTGTCTTTCCACGCTCATTGGTCTGTTCAACAAGTGGGGCTTATATTTAGTACAATCCACCCTCCATGGAAGACAGCTTTATTTAAAAATTCAAACATTTTTGTTCCTCTGCATCGTGGTCACCATCGCTAGGTTATCTGAAGCAGAGGCTAAGTTTGTTTTCTGGCTTCTACCTCATCCCACTCCCCCCCCTTCTTTTTTCCCTCCTTTATCTCATCCCACTAGTCCCATCCCAGGATACTCTCACTTAAGAGAGCATTAGGTTTAAGCGGACTTCCTTCAAGCCTGACCATGTGAGCAACAGTAACAAACACAGGGGCGAGGACTTCTTGTTGTTCAAAATAAGAAAGGAAAGGGGAGGCCCTGGCCGGTTGGCTCAGCGGTAGAGCATCGACCTGGCGTGCGGGGGACCCGGGTTCGATTCCCGGCCAGGGCACATAGGAGAAGCGCCCATTTGCTTCTCCACCCCCCCCACCCTTCCTCTCTCTCTCTTCCCCTCCCGCAGCCAAGGCTCCATTGGAGCAAAGACAGCCCGGGCGCTGGGGATGGCTCCTTGGCCTCTGCCCCAGGCGCTAGAGTGGCTCTGGTCGCGGCAGGGCGACGCCCCGAAGGGGCAGAGCATCGCCCCTGGTGGGCTTGCTGGGTGAATCCCGGTTGGGCGCATGTGGGAGTCTGTCTGACTATCTCTCCCCGTTTCCAGCTTCAGAAAAATACAAAAAAAAAAAAAAAATTAAAAGAAAGGAAAGGGAAAAATATACCAAGCCGATGATTTGGAGTTTGCCAGGGAGGCTTAACAAATTTAAATTTGTTCTGCGGTGAATTTAAACTGGGAAGCTGGTAGCTTCATATCTTAGCTACTTTATTAGGTGATTAGTAATTAAAAATGTCTCAAAAAAAAAAAAAAGTACCAAAGGGGATTTGCACCCAACCCCTGTTTGGCTCGTCTGAACACGGAAGCACTTGAGAAATGTAAAATTTTTAATCACTCCAAATTGCCCAAGCACAAACCAGGCTGAGAGAGTCAATTGCTTCTAAAATAAGATGCAGGTGTTCTGAAAAATCTAAAGCAGCCTGCTCATTTTAAATTACTCTTCTCTCCATGTGCCCATAGGGGAGGGAGGATTGAAGCAGGCATATTCCATCACAGCCTCACTAGTGTATGAGAACCGTGATTCCAAAAAAGGAGAGAGAAGGAAAAAAAGAAACCAACAAGATATCATCAGTTTGTCTCTGTTTCAGCTGCCCAACCAAGATAGGAGGAGCAAATGCATCTCCTCAGGGGAACTCTATGACTTAAATCTTTGTGGTCAATTACATCATTGGTTCCAGTTTTTCACCCCCTCTGATTCCATGCCCTTTGTCAAGTGATTTTGAAGTTCCTCCGCCTAAAGATATAGAGTCTATTTCTTCCACAACTTGACTTTGGGTTTTGTCCATCTGATTTTCATTGGCTATAGAATGATGCAGCAGGTAAAGTGTATTAGTTCTGGTCTCAAGCCTTAAAAGGCCTGGGTGATGATTCTTGCTCTCTGGGATGCATGCTATCACCATGATGGCCCGACTGCATCCTGGCTAGCTCTCTGGTCCCAGGAGATTGATGAGAAATTCATGAAACAGAGCTGTCCCAACCAAAAGGAATGTGAAGGAGTCCAGCCTAAATCATCTGGTTTCAGTCAATCCACAGACACCTGGACTAAATTAAGTCACATTTCTGTACCACTGAGTTTCTGTGATTACTTGTTCCACTTGCATCACTGTAGCAAGAGCAAACTCATATAAATAGTACTAAATGCAGGCATTGAGATCTAGGAGTACCCCGTACTTGATGTGATGCTGTAAATCTACCTTTCACGGTGACCACAGATGTTATAATCCATTGTGTACAAAATTTGGAATTATCATGACTGGCATCTCCTTAATATTGGGACTATCACTTTGTTGCAGCCATCTACAAAATTCATTTCCACTTTTCTGAAATTTAAAATACTTTAAAACTTTTTAGGGTTTTTTCCCCTAAATTCAGGATTCTTTTAATCAGTTTAATATTAAACAAATCTTAAGATAGTGCCTGCTCTTAAAAAGTGCTTCCTAAGAGTTCTTGATGTTGGGATATGACATCTTCAGAAAAAGTATACCTTCCTTGGTGGGGACTGTGCCTATAGGAACTGAAGACATTCTGCTGTTTGTCCTGGGAGAGTCTTCATTGAGTCAGAAAGCAGACCACACTAAATTTTCAAACATGATAGCTATATGGCCTTGGACAAGTTACTTAACTTCTCTGAGCCACAATTATTTAATCTATACACTGAGACCTCACCAGGCAGTTACAGTAGGAAAGGACTGTAGAATACCCAGCATGATACCGGACATAGGCCAGTGCAGGTACTTAATAAACACTCATTTGTTTCCCACTCTGACTCCATTTCTCATCTCATGCATCTTATGCAAGGAGCCACTATGGCTATGTGGAAAAGAGCCATTTGTTGTTAAACTAACCATGTTCAACAAGGATTTCCTGAACCCTTAATATGTGCCAAGTACAGCATATTACTAAGGGTATAACATGATCCTTGGCTCCAGTGAACTAAAGAGTAGTGGGAGACACACCAGTTGGGTATGTTTTTAAGTGGTTCACATATATTATCTTGTTTAACTCTCATAACAATCCTGTGAGAACTTATCCCCATTTTGCAGAGTAGTTAACCAGCTCCAAATCACACAGCTGTAAGTAACAGAGCAGGGATTCAAACCTGAGAAGTCTGGCTCCAGGGCCCGTGATCTTAATGGCTTTGCTATATAATGTTATCTATTAAAATTAAATACATATATAATCCACAATGCAGCAACTCTTCTTCCTGCCACTTTTCCTTGTACTTGTGTACAAGACAACATTGTAAGAACCTTCACTGCAAAGTCATTTATAATATTGATAAACTGAAATGATATAATGGGGGCTTACGCCGAAAAATGTGCATTGCATGATGCCATTTATGTTACTATTTTTTATTTCTTTAGGTACATGTAAAAATGTAAATACATAAGAAAAGTCACTGAGTGGCTAATGTCTTGAAAACTGGCTAAGAAAGAAAATGGTGGTTTATAGTCTTTAAGCATTATCTACAATATTTGAAAATTTTACAATGAGACTATATTTGCATATTCCTCACTCAACTAAAAATATTTTTAATCCTTCCTTAACAAAAAACTCAATGAGAAATTCCAAAGGTTGACTTGCAGAATATTCAGTGAGCTTAGCATAAGCTGTGCCACAGTTGGGCAGAGGCACTATGACCAGCTGAGTAAATGAGGATGAGAAAATCATAACATATCACACATACAGAACGGCTCTTAGGTATTGATGGAGGAATGTCTCAGTACATAAGAATTTGAGAACATTTTATCTTACAATTTTATTTCTCAGTCATACTTCAATAAATCCAAGAAAAGAGTTTGATTTCCATCCTCACATTAATAGAGACTGGGTATAAAAAAAACTTTATAAAGTCAGTTTGTAGGAGTTGGTGATGGAAGAGAGGGAGAGTAAGCATTCCTTGTGCTGAATGATTTTAATATAAGCCTTTAAATAGTGTGAAACAGTAATTATTAGAAAGAGGAAGGCAGAGCAATCAGTGGAGTAAACAGCCAGTTTGACCTGGAGAGACCTGGTTTTTATTCCTGCCTTTCCTGAAATGCAGGTGCCACCTCCAGACATATGGAATCCTATACTCAGGAGAGCTCTTAGAGACCAAGCCTTATTATTTTATAGATGAGCAAACAGAGGCAGGAAAAGTGAAGTGCTAAAAGATCCCCTGTAGCAGCAAAGCCTAAACTAGGATCCCAGACAGAACTCTTTTTTGATCATTGCACAGGCTCACGAATGAGCCTCTCCATTCACGGGTGATAACAGAGCCACTATAGTGATGTCCACACATACCATGGACAGCTGTAATGGCACACATCAGTACAAGGCACTCTGACTGATGCAAAGGGGAAGGCTTTAATCCTGAACTTTTTGTTAAGCAAAGCCTACCCTTCAACAACACATGGGAGAATCAAGGTATTGATAAACAAAGAATATACATTCTTTTGTTTATTTACAAATTATTTTATTCTTAAAATACTTTGAATGCACTTTCTAGGCATCATGGGTACAGTGATCGGCACTTTCAGAGACTAGAAATAATTCTCTTCTCAAGAATGAAACCTATTAGCAGAGTGTGATGTCTTTATGATATTAACAATATATAAAATTCAGCAATATATTAGAAGGATAATATACAACCACCAAGGAGGATTCATTCCAGAGGTACAAGGTTGGCTTAATATTTGAAAAGAAATCAATATAATTTACCATATTTTCAGAATAAAGGAAAAAATATATCATTATCAGAAGAGATGCAAGAAAATTATTTGACCACAGAGATCCAAGATGGCGGCAGAGTAGATAGAAGTTATACTTCCCTCCTCTCAGGACCAAACTGGAATTATAACTAAAATATAGAGAAATGAACCTTAACAACCAACTAAAGAATAGCTGAAGAGAAGTCTTATAACCAATGATTTACAGAAGAAGCCAAATCAAGATGGGTAGGAAGGGCGAAAGGGCTGACCCCATTCCCATGGGTGGCAGTGGAGATCCTGGATGGATATCTCAGCTGCAAAGGTTTCCCCTGAAAAGCATGGGGTCTTAACCTCACAATGAGCTCCCTAGCCAGGAGCACCAGGGCCAGGAAGAGATGCCATATAACATCTGGCTGTGAAAATAAGCAGGGATTCTGTTCACCAGGAAAACTGCTAGAGACATAGGTGCCCTCTTAAAGGGCCAATGCACAAAATATCATTCATAGCCACACATCTTGGGCTCCAACTAAGGAAGGGCAAAGTAGACTACAGTTACACGAGGAGAGACTTGGTTTGTGGCTCTGGGTGGAGAGCTGAAAAAAAAGTTGCCAGAAGCCCGGTGCTGAATCACTCTCTCACACTGCAAACTCCATCTTTCCTTGGTGGATTCCTTGTCTCTTTATGCCATCAGCTTAGGGGGAATGCAATAGCCATACCCTTTGGATTCTCTTTTGCCCAATCTTGTAGAGATTGTGCCCTACTCAGGAGTCAGCTGCCTGGGTCAGGTGTAGAGGTCTGGGCAGACTTGTGGAGTGTCAGTAACTGAGGGCTAGGAGAACTCATGGGAGATCTCCTAGCCCTATCCTACTGGCTTCCATTGGCCATGCCCTGCTGAGATTGGGCTGTGGGCAGAATCTGAGGCAGACTGAGTTGTGTAGCTATAGGACAGAAAATATTTTTCCCTTGCACACCAGATCAGTGTAGAGCCCTCCCTTCACACAGCCAAATTTTGATCTGTTAGGCCTGATAAACTCTGCTGGCCTCACCTTGGTGACTCACTGAGATCCTTCTCCACCAAACAGGTATGTAAGAACCCAGTGGGTGGCAGCTAGACTTGGTATACCTCGGGACACTTGCAAGGTGGGCTCAGACCCAGCACTGGCACCAAGTTTGAACTGTATCAGTTGGGTGAACACCACTATCCCCTACCTGGTGACTCACTGAGCAACTACCTCATGCAACTCGAGTACCACCACAGGCTCTTTCACTGACAAAGCTTAACAGGCAGCTAGCACAAGGAGGCAGATGAAGGCAAATCTTTGGGGATTATAGCTGACCTGCCCCCAGCCAGGTGCTGGTAAAATTCAGACTTGGTTCATAGCTTGGTCCTTCCCATACACACACAGAACCAGCAAAGGCAGCAGCAAACTGTGGGTCACTTTGTAACTCCAAACATGTTGCCCATAGCCACTCACAGGCCACATCTGACATTGGCCTGCATTAGAGTCCCTTCCAAGAGGCCTTAGAACCAACACATCTAGTAGACAGCTTCAGACAACACCAGAGCAGGATCCAATGAGCTTCACAAGTGGTATATCCAAAGGGATATCAGTAGGCACTGGTCCTTACTGAGGCAAATTCTGCTTCTTGTGGTCAGCACCTGCACAGCGGCTTGTAAACTGTGGTTGGGGTTTGTCACAGTGACAATGAACTATTTGGAGACCAGATGAAATGTTCCAAAGGGTTGAGGGGAGGCAACAGCCCTGGTCAGCTGACCAAAGGACTGAAGACCCATCCCCAGCCTTACTCAAATATTTATTAGCCAGTACAAGTAATTCAAGGCAGCAGACAAAAGAAGTTTTTGGGGTTGGGGGAAGTAAAGGACAAGAAACATGCTGACTTCTAATCTCTGTTTTGAGAGTCTAAACATTTCTTGTTGCTGAATTTTATCTTGCTGCTTTGCTGTTTCCAGCATGCACTGTTTCTAGTATGGGTCAGGGAGGCCCCTAGACTCTCATCCACTCAGGGCTTTTACCCTAGGGTGCCTTGCTGCCTCTGTTTACCCTAAATCTGCAAGTCTTCACAGCATATTCCAACAGGGGTTGATCCTCACAGTTAGCCAGTCTGAGGGCCAAGCCCATGTGTAAATGGGCCAATAGCAAGCAAGATGCAAGTAAAACAAGAGGGCTCACATAACCCACATGAGGGACATTCTGGAATACCCAGCTCAGGTGATCAAGGAGACTGCACCATAGAAAAACCTACTATATAAGGCCACACTACCAAGACTGGGGCTCAGTAGATTTGCCTAAGAAACAGAAAAACACAGAGGCAGCTGAAATGAGGGAATAAAGAAACAGTCCCCAAATTAAAGAATGGAAGAAATCTCCAGAAAAAGGGCTAAACAAAATGAAAGCAAGCAATTTACCAGCTATAGAGTTTTAAAAAATGATTATTGGGATGCTCAAGGAACTTAGTGAGAGGAACAGCATGAAAAAGAACATAAAAACCAGAAAAAAAGCCTGACCAGGTGGTGGCACAGTGTATAGAGCATCGGACTGGGATGCGGAGGACCCAGGTTTGAGACCCCGAGCTCGTCAGCACGGGCTCATCTGGTTTGAGCAAAGCTCATCAGCTTGGACTCAAGGTCACTGACTTAAGCAAGGGGTTATTTGGTCTGCTATAGCCCCATGGTCAAAGCACATATGAGAAAGCAATTAATGAGCAACTAAAGTGTCACAACAAAAAACTAATGATTGATGCTTCTCATCTCTCTCTTCGTTTCTGTCTGTCCCTATCTATCTCTATCTATCCCTCTCTCTGGCTCTGAAAAAAAACCTCAGTAAAAACAACTAGTCAGAAATGAATACAATATCTAAAATGAATAATATAATAGAAGAAATTAACAGTATATTGGATGAAACAGAGGGTCAAATCAGTGATTTGGAAGACAAAGTAGCAGAAAGCACTCAATCAGATCATCAAAAAGAAAAATATATTAAAAAAAATAAGGATAGTTTAATGGACCTTTGAGATAACATGAAGTTTAATAACATCTTCATCATGGGGGTACCAAAAGGAAAAGACAGACAGAAAGGGATCAAGAACTTATTTGAAGAAATGACTGAAAACTTCCCTAATCTGGTGAAGGAAAAAGAAACACAAGTCCAGGAAGTACAGAGTCCCAAACAAGGTGAACCCAAAGAGACTGACACCAAAACACATAATTAAAATGGCAAAGTTTAAAGATAAAGAAAGAATCTTAAAAGCAGCAAGAGAAAAACAGTTACTGACAAGAGAGCTCCTATAAGACTGTCAGTTGATTTCTCATCAGAAACATTTTAGGTCAGAAAAGATTGGCATAAAATATTTAAAGTGACAAAAAGCAAGGACTTACAACCTAGAATACTTAACTCAGCAAGGCTATCCTTTAAAATTTAAGGAGTAATAAAGAGCTTCCCAGATGAGAAAAAGCTAAAGGAGTTCATTGTCACCAAACCAGCATTACAAGAAATGTTAAATGGCCTTGTTTAAGAAAAAGGAAAAGAAGATGAAAAAAACAGAGGAATATATTTAAAAAAACAAAATCACAATAAATAAAAAATACTTATCAATAATTGCTTTAAATGTAAATGGCTTAGTTCCTGGACACTTAGCTTAGTTGGCTGGAGCATTAACTTGAAACACTAAGGTTACAAGTTCAATTCCCAATCACTACACATTCAGGAAAGAACCAATGAAGGCACAACTAAGTGGAACAATAAAAGGAATGAGTCTGTCTCTCTTTCATTCTCTCTCTAAAATCAATCAATAAAAATTTAAAAATGTAAATGGCTTAAGTGCTCCAATAAAAGACATTGTAGATGAATGGATTAAAAAAACAAGACCCACATATATGCTGTCTACAAGAGCTCCACCTCAGAACAAAAGTTGCACATAGACTAAAAGTAAAGGGACAGAAAAAGATATTTCATGCAAATGGAAATGAAAAAAGCTAGGATAGCAATACCTATATCTGACAAAATAGACTAAAACAAAGGTTATAGTAAGAGACAAATAAATACACTACATAATGTTTAAGGGAGCAACCCAACAAGAGGATGTAACCCTTACAAGCATTTATGCACCCAATGTAGAAGCACCTAAAAATGTAAAGCGAATTTTGATGGACATAAAGGGAGTAAATGACAGTAATACAGTCATAGTAGATCAATGCAACAGAATATAGAGCCCAGAAATAAACTCATGCCTTTATGGTCAATTAATATTTGAAAAAGGAGACAAAAACATACACTAGAGTAAAGACAGTCAATTCAATAGATAGTGTTGGGAAAATGAGACACATAAGTGCAAAAAGAAAAGAAAGAAAAGAAAACTAGACCACCTTATGAGACAATACACAAGAATACACTCAAAATGGATTACAGTCTTACATGTGAGAATCAAAACCATAAAAATCCTAGAAGAAAACATAGGCAGTAAAATCTTGAACATTACTCATAGCAATATTTTATAGCACCTTGGGTAAGGGAAACAAAAGAAAAAATAAACAAATGTGACTACATTGAACTAAAAAGTTTTTGCATAGTAAAGGAAACAACCCATTGAATGGTAAAACATATTCACCAATGATACATCTGATAAGGGGTTAATATCCAAATTTATAAAGAACTTATAATACACAACATCAGAAAATAATCCAATTTAAAAATAGGCAAAGGACCTGGACACTTTTCCAAAGAGGCCATACAGATGGCCAATAAACATATGAAAAGATGCTCAATGTTACTAATCAGCAGAGAAATGTAAATTAAAACTACAATGTGATATCACCTTACATGTGTCAGAATGGCTATCTATAAATCAACAAACAAGTGTTAGTGATGATATGGAGAAAAGGGAAACCTCGTGTATTGTAAGAATACAGATTAGTACAACTGCTATAGAAAACAGTATGGAGTTGCCTCAAAAAATTTAAAATGAAACTGCCTTATGATTCAGTGGTTCCACTTCTGGAATTATACCCCCAAAAACAGAAAACACAAAAATAATAACCTGATGATGTAAGAGTAATGGCATCATGAGAGATACTCCCAATCTCTACCCTGGAAATTTCAACAAATTGAACAACTATGATGCAGCAAAGGAACCCCAGCTGGGATCACAGGCACACCTGAAAGATCCACGTACTGAATGGACTAAAGGTGGGACAGGGTAAAAATGGGGGCAGAAGATTAAACACACTTACAGTGGGCTTTGGAGAGGAGAGGAGACAAACATGGAGCAACTGGGTTTTTTTCCACCCTCTGCTGGACTACAGGGAGGAGGGAAGCTTGGGCTCTCTGGATTTTGTCTGAGGGGTACAGAGAGAAAAACTTGGAGTAACTGGGTCTCCTTCTGCTGGGAGAAGCAGTGAGATAAAAGGGGCAAAGGGGGAGATACTCCAAAGTAGCCAGAGAGTGAGGTCACAGCCAGTTTTCCTGTGGTCTGCCTACAATGTGCAGTTGGTAGAGACAGAACGCTAAAGTGTAGCCCCACAGCCTACCAGATCCTGCCTCCCTCACCTTGCAGTACTGAGAGTGGCAGAGATAAACCCCACAGCTAGCTCTCCAGACTCACTCTCTCCTCTGGAAAACAGAGGTACACCACATCTGGGTCCCAGGTCTGTTGAGACATAGGAAGCAGTGCCCAGAAGCCTGAGGGCCATTGCTAGAGCAGTAAAGCTGGAAAGCTGAAGCGATAAAGCAGAAGCCATAAGGCTGAAGTTGTAAAGCCCCCACCTACCAACGTGACTGCAGCCCTGCCTACATCATTGCCACATCAACATCTTAGTGGAGAATAGCCCAGACTTCACAGAGCTAAAAGTTGCAATACAGCAACACCTGCTGAAAGAAATCTCTGAAAACCAAAATTATTTTTGCCTTTTATTCTTCTTATTTTTTTCTCTTTTAATTTTCATTTTTTTAACTTCTATATTTTTAATTCTTATTTATTTGTGGGTGTTTTCTTTTTAATTGTTTTGTTTGCTTTCTATCTTTATTTCTATAGTTTCTCTTTTTTATTTGCCATAAGTATTTAAATTATTTTTATTTTTATTTTTCTTTATTTTTAGTTGTTGTATTATTAGAGTTCTTAACAATATCACTCACAAATGCCATCAGGAAAGAAAAAATAAAATACCATGGCTACATAAGACAAAGACGCAGTTCAGAAGGAAAATAAAAAATCTCCAGAAAAAAAAATCTCAATCACATGGAAAGCTTGGAGTTAAATAATAGAGAATTCAAAATTGAAGTTCTTAAAATACTCGACAAAATGTAAGAAGATACCAATAGGCAACTTAATGAGCTCAGAAAACAAATTAATGAACAAAACATTACCTTACCAAGGAGATTGAAACTTTAAAAACAGAGATAAAGAACTCAATACATGAATTAAAGACTAAGGTAGCAAATTTATCTAACAGAACAAGCCAGATAGGGAAATAATCAGTGGTATTGAAGATAGGCAACTAGAGATGCTACAGAGAGAAGAGAGATACTTAAAAATTAAAAAAACCGAGAGAGCTCTACAAGAATTGTCTGACTCCATCAGAAAGAGCAATATAAGAATAATGGGTATATCAGAAGAAGACAAGAGGAGGAAGTGAATGTAGAGCCTATTGAAACAAATAATTGATGAGAATTTCTCTAGTCTATGGAAATAGAACCTTGAATCCAAGAAACAAACAGAATATCAAGTTATCACAACCAAAACAAACCTACTCCAAAACACACTGTAATAACATTGTCAAAAAAATGACAAAGAAAGGATCCTCAGGGCAGCTAGGGAAAAGAAGAACATAACATATAAAAGAAAGCCTATTAGGTTACCATCAGACTTCTCAGCAGAAATTTTACAAGCCAGGAGAGAGTGGACCCAAACATTCAAAATACTGAAAGAGAGAAATTACCAGTCAAGAATACTATATCCATCAACATTATCCTTCAAATATAAAGAAATATAAAGAAGAAATAAAAAATTTACAGATAAACAAAAGCTAAGGAAACTTATTACCAGAAAACCCCCACTGGAAATACTCAAGAGGGTTATTCGACCAGATACAAGGAACAAAACAAATCAAAACTACAAGTAAAAGCTCCAACAAGGTCACAATAAAAACAAGGATAATCTGTGAAAACAATAACATAAAAGGGGAGAGAATAAAGATCTGCAGTACCAAAGGAGGATTTAGTGCAGGAGCACTCATATGACAAAGGACTCTTGTCCATATGAACATTTTTCTCTTAATAAACTAATGGTGACAACCAATAAAAAATCCACTACTGAAAAGCACAGTTTTAAAAAAAGAAATAGAGGAAAGAAGTATGGAATTCCACCAAAGAAAAAGAACTGACAGAAACAAAAAAGAGAAGAACCAAACAAGACACAGAGCTACCAGAAAATAAAACATAAGATGGTTATAGGAAATCCTCAAGTGTCAATAATTACACTAAATGTAAATGAACTGAACTCAACAATAAAGAGGCACAGAGTAGCAGATAGGATCAAAAAGCAAAACTCGATCATATAGTGACTTAAAGAGACATATCTAAGCTGAAAGCACAAAAGTATTTTCAAAGTGAAAGGTTGGGAAATGACTCTCAAAGAAAATAATATCCAAAAAAAGCAGGTGTAGCCATACTCATATCTGACAATGCTCACTTCAAGACAGCAAAGGTAACCAGAGACAAAGATGGACATTTCATAATGATAAGGGGGGACACTGTATCAAGAAAACATAGCACTTCTTAATATATAAGCACCAAACCAGGGAGCAACAAAATATATCAGACATCTACTAACTGATCTAAAAATAGAAGCAGGTAAAAACACAATCATACTTGGAGATTTCAACAGACCATTGATGACTTTAGATCATCCAAAACAAAGATCAATAAAAAAATATCAGCCTTAAACCACACTGTGGACCAAATGAACATAATAGATATTTATTAACATTTCATCCCAAAATGTCAGATTATACATTCTTCTCTTGTGTGCATGGAACATTCTTAAGGATATACCATATGTTGGACCACAAAACTAACATCAAGAATTCAGGAAGACTGAAATTATACCAAGCATATTTTCTGATCATAAGGTTTTGAAATTAGAATTTAACTGTAAAAAGGAAGTAAAAAATTTATAAAAATATAGAAATTAAACAACATACTTCTAAAAAATGACTAAGTCAAAGAAGAAATGAAAGCAGAGATCAAAATATCTATACAGACAAATGAAAATGACAACATGACATATTAAATTTTCTGGTATGCAGCAAAATCAGAAATAAGAGGGAAGTTTATATCATTCCAAGTTTATACCAAGAAACAAGAGAGATCCAAATAAACAACCTAACATTAAGGAACTAAAAAATAAAGAACAAAGGCAAGCCAAAGTCAGCAGAAGAAAGAAAGTAATAAAAATTAGAGCAGAACTAAAAGAAACAGAGAACAAAAGAACTGAAAACATTAATACAACAAAGCGATGGTTCTTTGAAAAGATCAATAAAATCAACAAATCACTGGCTAGACTCACTAAGGAAAAAAGAGAAAGGACTCATATAAACAAAATATGAAATGAAAGAGAAATGACCAGATAACATAGCTATACAAAGGAATATAGTAGAATATTATGTAAGACTATATGCCATCAAATTCAATAACCTAGAGAAAATGGATAAATTCCTAGAAATATACAATCTTCCTTGACTGAGCCCTGAAGAAGTAGAAAACCTAAATAGATCTATAAACAGGAAGGAAATGAAAACAACTATCATAAACCTCCCACAAAAACAAAAGTCCAGGACCAGATGGCTACGCTAGTGAATTCTGCCAAACATTCAACGAAGATTTCTTACCTATCATTCTCAAAGTCTTCTGAAAAAATAGAAGAAGCAATACTCCCCAACAAATTTTATGAGGCCAACATAACCCTCATACCAAAACCTGCCAAAGACAACACACACACACACTCAAAAATAAAAAAACAACAAAACAAAAACAAACAAACAAAAAACAACTACAGACCAATATCTCTAATGAACACAAATGCAAAAATCCTAAAGAAAATATTAGTAAATTGAATAGAAAAATACATTAAAAAATAATACATCATGTAGGATTCATTCCAGGAGCACAAGGATGGTTCAACATACAGAAATCAATCAACATAATATAACACATTAACAAAACAAAGAACAAAAATCATATGATCCTATCAATAATGCAGAAAAGGCATTTGATAAGATACAATATCTCTTTATGCTTAAAACACTCAATAAAATTGGAATAGATGGAAAGTACCTCAACATAATAAAGACCATACATGACAAACCATCAGCTAATATCATACTAATTGGTAAAAACATGAAGGCTTTACCTCTAAAATCAGGAATGAGACAAGGCTACCCACTCTTTCCACTCTTATTCAACATAGTTCTGGAAGATTTAGCCAGAGCAATCAGGCAAGAGAAAGAAATAAAAGGCATCCATATCAGGAAAGAAGTAAAGGTATCACTTTTTGCAGATGACATGATCTTGTATATAGAAAATCCCAAAGACTCCACCAAAAAACTATTAGAAACAATAAACCAATACACTAAAGGTGTAAGACAAAATCTATATACAAAAGTCCACTGCTTTCTTATACACCAATGATGAAATATCGGAAAATGAACTAAAAAAAGTTCTTTTTACAACTGCAACAAAAATATAAAATAAAATATGTACAAATAAACTTACCAGAGGATGTGAAGGGTGTATATACTGAAAATTTCTGAACATTATTGAAAGAAATTGAAAAAGACACAATAAAATGGAAAAATATTCCATGTTAATAAATTGGAAGAATCAACATAGTTAAAATGGCCATATTATCCAAAGCAATATACAACTTTAATGCAATCCCCATCAAAATCCCAATGTCATTTTTTTTTTGTATTTTTCTGAAGCTAGAAATGGGGAGAGACAGTCAGATAGACTCTCGCATGCGCCCGACCAGGATCCACCAGGCACGCCCACCAGGGGCGATGCTCTGCCCACCAGGGGATGATGCTCTGCCCCTCCGCAGCGTTGCTCTGCCGCGACCAGAGTCACTCTAGCGCCTGGGGTAGTGGCCAAGGAGCCATCCCCAGCGCCCCGGCCATCTTTGCTCCAATGGAGCCTTGGCTGCGAGAGGGGAAGAGAGAGACAGAGAGGAAGGAGGGGGGGGGGAGAAGCAAATGGGTGCTTCTCCTATGTGCCCTGGCCGGGAATCGAACCCGGGTCCCCCGCACGCCAGGCCGACGCTCTACCGCTGAGCCAACTGGCCAGGGCCCCCAATGTCATTTTTTAAAGAAATAGAACAAAAAATTACTATGTCTGTATGAAATTATAGAAATCCCTGAATAGCCAAAGCAATGTGGAGGGAAAAGATTGAAACCAGAGGTATCACACTACCTGACCTCATATTATCCTGTAGAGCCACAGTAATCAAATAGCATGGTATTGGCATAAAAACAGACATACAGAGCAATGGAACAGAATTGAGACCCAGAAATAAAACCACATATATATATGGAAAATCATCTTCTACAAAGGAGCCCAAAACACACAATGGAGAAAAGAAAGCCTCTTCAATAAATGATGCTGGGAAAATTGCAAGGCCACATGCAAAAGAATGAAACATGACTACAGTTTGTCCCCTTGCACAAAAATTAATTCAAAACAGATCAAAGACCTAAATATAAGATCCAAAACAATAAATTACATAGAAGAAAACATAGGTACTAAGCTCAAAGACCTTGGCTATAGAGAACAATTTATGAATATTACCCCAAAGACAAGGGAAGTAAAGGCAAACATAAATGAATGGGACTGTATCAAACTAAAAAGCCTCTGCACAGCAAAAGAATCTGAAAACAAAACAAATATGTGGCCAACTAAATGGAAGATGATATTTTCAAACAACAGCTCCAATAAGGGGTTAATATCCCAAATATATAAAGAACTCACAAGCTCAGCAACAAATAAGCAAACAATCCAATTAAGAAATGGGGAGAGGACCTGAACAGACTCTTCTACCAAGAGGATATACAACTGCCAACAGATATATGAAAAGATGCTCATCTTCACCAACTAATCGAGAAATGCAAATCAAAACTTCACACCTATTAGATTTACTATTATCATCAAGACAGGTAATAACAAGTATTGGAGAGGCTGTGGAGAAAAAGGAATGCTCATTCGCTGCTGGTAGAAATGTAAAGTAGTACAACCATTATGAAATAAAGTATGGTGATTCCTCAAAAAATTAAGAATAGAATTACAATATGACCCAGCAATCCCTCTACTGGGTATCAACCCCCCAAACTCAAAAACATTGGTATGTAAAGACACATGCACCCCCATGTTCATCACTGCATTATTCACAGTGGCCAAAACATGGAAACAATCAACGTGTCCCTCAATAGAGGATTGGATAAAGAAGATATAATACATATATACAATGGACTACTACTCAGACATAAGAAATGATGATACAGTGACATATATGATAACATGGATGGACCTTTTGAACATTATACTGAGTGAAATAAGTAAATCAGAAAAAGCTAAGAACTGTATGATTTTACACACAGGTGGGATATAAAACTGAGACTCATGGATGTAGATAAAAGTGCAGTGGTTACCAGGGGGAAGGAGATGTGGGGGAGGAGGGGGGAGGAGGGTATAAAGAGAGACAAATATAAGGTGACAGACAATGATTTGACTTTGGGTGATGGGTATACAACATAATCAACAGTTCAAATGCTATAGAAATGTTTACCTGAAACCTATGTACTCTTATTGATCAATGTCATTGTGTTAAAGTTAATTTTCTAAATAAAATTTTAAAATTAAAAAAAAGAAAACCAAAACACTAATTCAAAGAATATATGCATCTCTATGTTCATTGCAGCATTATTTACAGTAGGTAAAATGTATAAGCAGCTCTTGTGCCCAGCACTAGATGAGTAATAAAAAAGTTGTGGTACATGTACAAAATGGAATACTAGTCAGTCATAAAAAAGAAGAAAATCTTACCTTTTGCAACAGTGTAGATGGAGCTGGAGAGTATTATGCTCAGTGAATTAAGCCAGTAAGAGAAAGACAAATATATGATTTTACCTATACGTGCAAACTAATGAAAAAAAAATAAACTAACAAAAATAGAAACAGACTCATAGATACAGAGAAGAGACTGATAGTTATCAGAGGGGAGGGGACTGGGGAGCTAGATGGAAAAGGTGAAGGGATAAAGCCAAAAAATAAAAATAACTCGTAGACACAGACAACAGTATGGTGATTACAAGAGGAAAAGGGGGTAGTGGGGAGGCAGAAGAGGGTCAAGGGGGTAAATGGTGATAGAAAGAGACTCAACCTTAGATGGTGAACACACTATACAATATACAGAGGAAGTATTACAGTATTGTACACTTGAAACCTACATAATTTTATTAACCAATGCTACCCCAATCAATTCAATAAAAATTAAAATAAATTACTTAATTTAAAATATAGAAAATTACTTGACAAATTTCAAAGTCCTATTAATGTTAAAACTCAGAGTGCTGGAATTAGAAGGGAGCTTCCTGAGTGTGACAAAAGGGCATTCACGGTGAACCTAGGCTAACTCATTTAATGATGAAATACTGAACACTTTTCCCCACAATCAGGAACGAGACTAAGATTTTCACTCTCACTCCTTTCTCAAGTGATGGAACTATTCTACGTATTGTTTTGGGTAGTTGCTACATACCGTATATAATTGTTGAAATAATATGTGTTCACATCAAATGGAATAGATCTGTGCATTTTATTTGCAAACGTACTTCAATTTTTAAAAAGGGTAAAAAATAGTTCAAATGGTCTCTAAATCCCAGTTAGGATAAATATTTGAGTATTCTTTTTGTACTCCAACCCAAGGTAAAGCATCAACATTTTCCATTCCATTATTAAAATCCGAAATATTCAACATCATTAAAAAGAGACTAGCTGTGTCTGTTTCTTTTATTCTTTTCTCTTACTTCCTACTTCCTTTTTTCCCTCTCTCCTTCTGTGTCTCCTCCTCCTTTCTCCTTCTCATGAGGATACCTAGAAAATTGGAACAGATTTATTTGAAGAACACAAGTGCACTCAATCCAAGAATTTAAATTTTGTGTAACCAAAGTATAGCATACACATCCAAATGCTTATCTATCAAAACTTTTCCACGGGTCTGGACAAGCGTACCAGAAAATTGGTTCTCCCATCATTCCTTTTGATCAGGAAGCCAAGGAAATTCAAGGCAGACTAGCTTTTGTTTCATGTCAGTACATTTCTGAGGAGCCTCTTTCTGGGTTTTAATTTTCTTGGCATGTCTGATCTCAACTGATCCATGTCATAGTAAATAGTTGGACTTTTTCCCTTGGTCCCCAAGATACACACTCCTCTATTGTTGAACAAGGTCTCATGATTTCCTAGCTGGACAAATATTGGTTTATACAAAAAGGCAAGGAAAACTGGCTCTGGAACTAGTCCCTTATCACCACGAAAGTACTAGGTCTGTGCCAACTGAGGCTGAGTCCAATGTGCAAACCTAAGAGGACAAATACCTATGAGTGCGGTTTCTAGGAACAAGCAGGTATTTTGGGCCCTGGACATGCCTATAATTGCACTCTGATTGTACAGTTGACACTGCCTTTGTTTAGAGAAAGTTTCTTCAGGTGTTTGAAAAAGGATCTTTTCCCTCCTACAGCTTGATCTTCTATTTCTTTTTATTCTTCTTCTTCTTTTACAAGTTAAAAGGAGGGGAGATAGAGAGACAGACTCCCGCATGCACTCCGACCAGGATCTACCTGGTGACCCCCATCTGGGGCCGATGCTCTGCCCATCTGAGACCAACCTCACAACCAAGCTATTTTTTAGTGCCTGAGGTGGAGGCTCCATGGAGCCATTCATCCTCAGCGCTTGAGACTAAAGTGCTCAAATCAATTGAGCCATGGTTGTGGGAGGGGGAGAGGAAGAGGGAGGGAGAGAGAGAGAGAGAGAGAAGAAAGAGGAGGGGAAGGGGTGGAGAAGCAGATGGTCACTTCTTCTGTGTGCCCTGACCAGGAACCGAATGTGGAACATCCACATGCTGGACCAATAATCTACCACTGAGCCAACTGGCTACGGTCGACCTTCTCTTTCAAAATTTGGATTGGTTTCAAAGTCATCAGTCCATCTCATATTCACTAGTTGCATAATTAGGTAAAGCATGAGTTCCTGAGTTTCTTTTTGATCTGAGTAGTCATTTGTTCTCCCAATTGTGCCTTGTAAGAGTGTGAGTGTGTATGCACTTCCATGTGTGTGAGTGTGTGTGTGTGTAGAATATTGCAACCATTTAATTTTGAAGAATTTGTTTGGGTTTGTGTTATAAAGCTTTTCACTTCCAGACTCTATTTAGTTATATCTATCATCATCTATTTGGCAATACTTGTCATCAATATCCCTGTAGCCAAGCCGGATCCTTTCTAATACACAGATATTGAGTACATATAAAATAAAACTTATTGTAACTTTCTTCCTGCAGTTGGTTTCATATATCTGCCTCTGAGTCTCTCTCTGGTTGAAAAGCCACTGGCACCAGGAATACATATGAAACTCAAACCAACAGGTAATTTGTGTAGAGTAGTCCCTCTGCTTGCCCGAATATTGTGCTTTTCTCCAAGACAGGCCAGGTACTCTCAATGACATAACCCAATACAAATAAGAGGAAAATGACCAACCCGTGTGGTTTTATCTATGAAAAGTCCATTCAATTCCATTCAAACCTCGAGGGCACCCACTACGTGCAGAACCTTGGAAGACAAATATTTTCCTTTACATGATTTCTATATAATTATCTATTTCATAATGACCATATACTCACTCTATCCAAGTTAAAGTGTTTTATTAAAACAAAAAACAAACAAATAAACAAACAAACAAAAACCAGTATTCCAAAATGCCATTATACATGAGTCAGGAAATCAAAAGTATTATATATTCTAAACAGTCTGTAGATTCCTTCCAACTCTACCATTCTACAGCTGTACAGAATACGATGAATACAGGCAACAGCTAGATGGGATGTTCACGCACAATTTCTACACTAAATTATTAGAAGAGAAAATACATACATGTGAATGAGAAATGTGGGAGGTAGAAAAGAAAACCTACTGAGAAATTATGGGCCCTTGGAGGAGATATCCAGAAAAGAATTTTCCAAGTATTATCTTTCTTGGTTGGTGTTAAGCCGGTGGCCAAGGCCAGAGAGGTTCATATTGGATTTGGGCAGATGATAGAGAAACTGCACAGCAGGAAAGCATTGGGTCATTCCTGTTTAATTGATTCTTACAATGGTAGACAAGAAAACAGGCATGAGAAACTCACTTCTCACAGCAGCAAGAGAACAAAAAGCAAAATGACCTCTCACAATGGCAGGCAGGCAATCTGCCATTTACCCTCTGCAATCCATACTGAGTGCAAGAACTCATAGCCTTACATAGATTACACACACGTGCCTCAGCCATGTGCTCACACACTAATCAAGCAAAGTGCTTGCAGCCAGTGAACCAGTGAGCAAGCCTAACACAGCTGTTTTCCCACCATTCCACCCCTTTAGGGTTCCTTGCTTCACAATCTGCACAACAGGTATCTTATGTGATGATGCCTTTGCGAGGAGTTAGGTATATTACATAAACAGAGTCTACAACAGCACAAGTTATATAATAATTATAATAATTACAAAGGTGCCCTTCACAAGGTCTCCCTGAGCAGAGTCCTCAGGAAGCTAACTGGAAGCCCACCTCTAGCCTCCCACCCCACAGTAGGTGGGAGGGCCTGTATTGTCCACTGAAACAGCCAAGTGTCTTTGGTGTGTCTCTGCAGCTTCCCAGTGCCACAGGGCCTTCACAGGAGCTGCAGCCCCTGCATCAGGGTCCTTCATAGTACTGTCCACAAGCAGTGTGTACATCCAGCAAGGAAGTTGGTGCCCCCCTCTGGTCAAAGTCCAGGAGTCCATTATACCACTCAATGATCAGTCCATGATAGACAGCTCAACTGTCTGTACAAATCACCAAGGTAAAGGTCCACTACAGGCAACTAGCCATACAGCTCTTTAATAACGGACCTCAGCACCTTTTCATAAGTGCTCTATTGCCACAAGCCTCATTCAAACCCATCAGCAAGCTCATAGAGCCTGTCAGGGTCAAACACATTCAAGGCCTGTGTCACCTTAACAGTTCTCTTAGCTGCTGCTGCTGTAAAAAACAAACAAACAAACAAACACAAAAAACACCTATTACCTTCTAATGCCAACACCTGTTGCACATTAGAAGGGACCAGTGGATTGCCAATTTCACATGGGCTCTCCAGCCCCCTGCCCGTCCTTGTTGGATGGGTCCCTCGGCCTTTCCCCTGACCTAGTCAAACAGGGATCAGTGGTCTTGGGGATTCACCTCTTCCACAGCTGTCTCCAACAAGTAATCTGGCAACTGTGCAACCCAAATGCCAGCCATTTTCCTGGCAGATGCTGGGGCCACCCACTTCCACCGCTTTTTCAGTGGCTGAAATTTCTGTTGCGGCTTAAGCTGCTGCCAAAGCTCTAACAGGACTTTATCAGACCTGTTATCCAATTTCTCCCTATCTGCCAAGTTTCAATCAAATCTACCCACATCTGTGCTCTGGTAACCTTTATAGGCCCATTTCTCTTGTTAGTCAGGAAGGCAGCATGGGCAGCAGCCCTCACTACCTTATGGTCAATCTCTGTCCCGGAGAGCATAATGCCATCAACCCTGGATGTCCCACAACCACAGCAAGCAGGCTGCCAGGGGCTCAGGGGGTTTCTGCTTGAATTGCACCCCTAACTCCATCAGCTCTGCTTGAGTATAGGGCCGGACCACAGAGCACTCCACTACTTGTGGAGGGGGCTGTGCCTGCCCCTGAATGACTCTTGGCTGCTGGGTTTTTACCTTTTGGGAGACCTTTGGCTGGGCTCTGAGTCTGTGGACAGCAGCTTCAGCCCAAGCCTCCTCCTCAGGAGAGGAGGGGCTGGAAATGCTGGCTCCCACCAACTCAGAGCCACTCCTATGGCATGAATGTAGCTCTGTCTTCCACACCCTCTTCAGCTCCTGTGGCTGCCAGCTCTTGGCCTGAAGCTGAGACTCGAGCTCTTAAACCCACAGTTGTTTCTTCAACAACTGCCAGTGCCAATGTTCAGCTTCCAGAGCAAACTGGAGCTCACAAACCTGTAATTTCTTCTCCAGAGACTGCTCCAGTTCCAGGCACCACTGGTGTTCAGCCTGCATCTCACACTGCAGCTCTCAAACCTCCTTCTCCAGGAAGTCAGCCTTCTTCTCAAGCACTCATTCAAGTTCATGCTGTTGTTGGCACTCCGTCTTCAGCTCACCCTGGAGCTTTTGACCTGGCCCAGCTTCTCACATAGAGCTCTTGGTTTCTTTTCACAGGACTATAAAAAACACCCAGCCCATGGTCCCCAACAGAAGAGCCACTGGGAACAGCCACTTCTCTATTCCAGCCCTCAAGGGTGCTGGCAGCTCCATATGAATATGATCCGAATCCTGCCCACAATGCCAGATGTAATGCCGGTTTCTTCTTGCAGCAGCAAGTGAACAAACAGCAAAATGTCCCTTCACAATGGCAGGCAGACAATCTGCAATTCGCCCTCTGCAATCCATACTGAGCACCCATGGCCTTACATAAGCTATGCACACATGCCTCTGTCATGTGCTCAGTCACAAATCAAGCAAAGTGTTTGCAGCCGGTGAACCAGCGAGCAAGCCCAACAGAGATGTTTTTCCAACAGTTTGTAACCATTGTTCATACTTATTGAATGCTTATAGTGGGCATCATACAAAGAGCCAGCTATTGTCCTAAGCATTTATATGCCTTAAAACATTTCATATTCCCATGAAGTAGAAGTTACTGTCCCCATTTCACAGATGAGCAAAATAAAGTCCAGAAAACCTACTCAATTTCACACAGCTAATAGATGGCAAAGTTCGGGTTTGAACCCTATGGAGACTTGGTCCATTCACTCATTGGAATAAGATGGATGATATTTTGTCAGCTGTTTTTGTTTACAAAACCTGGTAGTTTCCCCTGACCTAGATCATGTGTATATTTCACCTAGAAGTGCGTATCAAATCTTTGTCCTCAAGGATTATGCAGTGAAAGAAACATAGTCACATTCTTTATTTTATTTTATTTTATTATTTTTTTATGGAGACAGAGAGAGAGTCAGAGTGAGGGATAGAGAGGGACAGACAGACAGGAACGAAGAGATGAGAAGCATCAATCATTAGTTTTTTGTTGCGCACTGTGACACCTTAGTTGTTCATTGACTACTTTCTCATATGTGCCTTGACCATGGGCCTTCAGCAGACTGAGTAACTCCTTGCTTGAGCCAGCGACCTTGGGTCCAAGCTGGTGAATTTTTGCTCAAACCAGATGAGCCCACGCTCAAGCTGGCGACCTCGGGGTCTCGACCCTGGGTCTTCCGCATCCCAGTCTGATTCTCTATCTACTGCACCACCGCCTGGTCAGGCTAGTCACATTCTTTCATTCACATGTTCCTTCCCATGCTCTTTAAACAAGAACCTACTGATGGATAACCTGGTTACCATCTTAATGCTAGATTCTGGGGTTGCAAAACTGTATTCAAAGGAATTTTTAGGTCCATAGGTATTTTATATTTTTAGTAGCAAATCTAATTGTGCTTTCTTTCTCTACTTTAAAAATGTTATGCAGCCCTGGCTGGTTGGCTCAGTGGTAGAGCATCAGCCTGGCGTGCAGAAGTCCCAGGTTCGATTCCTGGCCAGGGCACACAGGAGAAGCGCCCATCTGCTTCTCCACCTCTCCCCCTCTCCTTCCTCTCTGTCTCTCTCTTCCCCTCCCACAGCTGAGGCTCCATTGGAACAAAGATGGCCCGGGCGCTGGGGATGGCTCCTTGGCCTCTGTCCCAGGCACTAGAGTGGCTCTGGCTGCAACAGAGCGACGCCCTGGAGGGGCAGAGCATCGCCCCCTGGTGGGCAGAGCGTCGCCCCCTGGTGGGCGTGCCGGGTGGATCCTGGTCAGGCGCATGCGGGAGTCTGACTGTCTCTCCCCGTTTCTAGCTTCAAAAAAAAAAAAATGTTATGTAGAACTCTGTAACATAACTTGGGGAAAAATGAAGGGTGGGTCTTCCAGCAGCAGTTCAATCACTTTGAGAAGAAATGTTTATAGGATTCCCAAAACCAGTGTTGGGAGCAGTGAAAAGAGCAATGGACTGGGAACTAGAAGACTGAATTAGCTAGACTTTGGAAACATTTCTGTCTCTCTGAGCCTTATTTTCTTCATTTTTAAGAAAAGAGTTGGGTGACTAGAAATTTTCTCATGCCTTAGATCAGGGGTCCCCAAACTTTTTTCACAGGGGGTCAGTTCACTGTCCCTCAGACCGTTGGAGGGCCAGACTATAAAAAAAAACTATGAACAAATCCTTATGCACACTGCACATATCTTATTTTAAAGTAAAAAAACAAAACGGGAACAAATACAATATTTAAAATAAAGAACAAGTAAATTTAAATCAACAAACTGACCAGTATTTCAATGGGAACTATGCTCCTCTCACTGACCACCAATGAAAGAGGTGCCCCTTCTGGAAGTGCAGCAGGGGCCAGATAAATGGCCTCAGGGGGCTGCATGCGGCCCGCGGGCCATAGTTTGGGGACCCCTGCCTTAGATACAACTTTCTATAGTTGTGTAAAATTGGTGCTTGTTGGCATCAGGACAGAATGTTCTTTTGGCCCTTGCTTTCTGGGGGAAAGGTCATTGAAGAAAGCCTCTGTGGAATGTCAGAGGAAATCCTCTTCTAGCCCTCATGGTGCCTCCATCTCCAAGCTCTCTGCTGCTCAATGAGATATACTCCTGGACTAATTATGTTGCAGAATCCACTGAGGAATCTAATACAACCCTCATTTTCTCCTAACAACACAGGCAATTTCAAGCAGGTGCTATGTGCTTAAAAAATAAAGAGTAAAAACAAATACATTTTATACCAGATGTAGCCCATATAAATACTTCCACACAGGTGTTTGGAGGGGAATAAGTTCTCCAAATTATGCAAATAAGTCTGTTTTCTTGACAACTCAACTTTTGACAACAGCTATACACTTTTCTTCAAGAATTTTTATTAATTTAAAACTGTCAATTATTCACGTTTTGTAAGTTAATTCACACAATTACATCTTCAAACTTCTTTTAAATTCTTGAAGCCAAGGGAATTGTTCTCTGAGAATGCAAGGAGTGAAGAAGAGATGAATGAATTGTATCACACAGGTGATATAAAAGCATCATTTCAACCCAAGCATTATGTTCTCTCCCCATTCAACCCTATCACCAGATCCATTAATAAAAACAGCAATTGAGTTTCCTTTCTCCTTTATAATGTTCCCACCTCTAATGAACTGGAATGAGCTACTGCTCAAAAAACAAGCAGCCCCAGGGTAAGAAACAAGAGGACATTGACTATCTATGCAGAGCCTTGGATAAAATTTTTAAAAAAAGGCTATGTTTACAAAGAGCCAGTGTATAATATGTACTGAAACAAAGGAAGATGCTTTTATTCCCTTGTCATCCATGGAGACTCTTTTACGAGTGCGCATCCTAGAGTATTATAAGGGTATTCCTAAAGCTTTATAAAAGGGGTTTAAGATATTTTCTCTGCTGAATGCCAGCACATCACTGCCAAAGTCTTCACAAAGCTACAGCAACTTACAGACCATAATCTTCAAATCACATAACGGTTACATAATTTCAACAAGAAATGGGACAAAACACATCTAGGAAACATAGCTACAAAGCAACAAGACTCATTACACAAAAGACCACAACCGATCTTTATAATATTGTCACTTGTCATCAGTCAATCCTTCACACAGGTATGCAAACACGTGAGCTCCAGCAGCTCCTTCCCTCCTAAGCAGTGAGTGCTTCTCAACCACGCTGTGAATTTGAATCACATAGAAAGCTTTAAAAGGAGAGCAATGCCTGGACTCTTCCCAGCAAAATCTGAATTTATTGAGAAGGGGAAACCAAGTTTCAGTATTCAATTTTAGAAGTTCTAAGTGATTCTAATATGTAGCTATAATTGAGAGCCGCTGTCTAGAGAAGCTGTTGGAGCTGGGGCAATGATATTATTAGAGGTTAAAAACAACTTTCAATTGTACACAGTTATGAAGGACAATCTTATGCTAGCCAAATGCTCTTAGCACCAGAAGTCATGAAAGAGACCCATGCTGAGGTGACCATACATCTCAATATTTCCAAGACAATCTTGGTTCATGCCTGTTGTTTCAGTTTAATTATTATTAGAACTCCTTTATATTTTCAAAAGTGAGTGGTTTAGATGATAATTTATATGTTAAACCTACCCGTGAAGAACCCCAAAAGGCCAGTCATAAATCCGAGCTTGGAGCTTTACTTTGCCTACCCTGCTTTGTACCTGCCAACACTTTGGGAGTCCCGGGATGCTCTGCTCTGCCCGGTACACACACTGGAAACAACCTGCATTTGACCTCCTTCTGGCTATTTGTGCAACTCAAACTAGTCTTTGCTCTTGACCTTCTCCCATACTACTTTCTTCCAAATTTAGCATCTATCTCAGTAGTTCTCAACCTCCATCTGAGGGGTTCTTAAGCTGCACAGTAGAATATTCAATGACTCAGGCCATATTCCAGGCCAGTAGAAGCAGAATTTCCAGGGGTGAAACTCAGCATCAGTACCTTTTAAAGGTGATTTGAATGGGTAGCCAAGATTGAGAACCAGTGCCTTCCAGACAATCCCAATAGGCAGCTGGTGTTGCCAACCACTGAACTCTGTCCAATTCAGATTTCAGGGGTCCCTGGATGTGGTCTATGAGTCTGCTGATGCCCAAACTTCTTTTATTTATCAAAAACCTTATATCAAAAGGCAAAACTTATGTCAGAGGCTAATGGCAAAAGGTACAGAGAAGCACTGACCCTAGTTAAAGTAATTATAATGATTCAGCTCCAATATAACCTAGGCCCAAACCTAATTAAAATAGAAAACATCATGCACATCAATCTACAGAATGATCTCATCATCTCACACTTTCTTTTTTTTTTTTTTTTTTTGTATTTTTCTGAAGTTGGAAACAAGGAGGCAGTCAGACAGACTCCCACATGTGCCCAACTGGGATCCACCTGGCATGCCCACTAGGGGGCGATGCTCTGCCCATCAGAGGTGTTGCTCTGTTGCAACCAGAGCCATTCTAGCGCCTGAGGCAGAGGCCATGGAGCCATCCTCAGCACCCGGGCCAACTTTGCTCCAATGGAGCCTTGGCTGCGGGAGGGGAAGAGAGAGACAGAGAGGATGGAGAGGGGGAGGGGTGGAGAAGCAGATGGGTGCTTTTCCTGTGTGCCCTGGCTGGGAATCGAACCCGAGACTCCTGCACGCCAGGCCGATGCTCTACCACTGAGCAAACTGGCCAGGGCCATCCCACACTTTCTCATTTAGCAATTATTTCCCCCATCCCTTTCCTTTATCTCAAACCAAACACTTTATTCTGGGTCCCATCTAGTTTTCTTAAACTCAGAATAACTATAACCCCAAAGTCATTTGGACAAACAAGCTAATGTACTTGGGTTTTTAACTGTTTGTCATCAGTTAGACCTTCTGTGTTTATACGGTTATGTGGGAACATCCCACAACAAAGTATAAAGACAAATGCCTCAGAAGTTATGTTTGGGAGATATAAATAGTGTAAAAAAAAGAGCCAATCCACCAGAGTTAGTAATTTCTAAAGCCATAGATTTACAAAAGTAAAACTGTTACTAAATTACAATGGTAACATTTCAGAAATATTCAGATATTAATGAGGATTACTGGTTGTATAGAACTCAAGGAGAGGCAGGCCAAGATATAAAGAAGTCAAAAATGAATTGAGCTCATTTTAATCATTGCTATAAAACACAAAAAGAAATGGCAGGATCTGAAACAGCAAACAGTTGACATAAAGTTTGCATATTCCCTAGTATTTCTTGTCCTTGGGATAGATAATACTCTAAGAGAAATAAAGTCATCTGAAAATAGTATTAATATTTATTTTTTTTTGATTAAGGCTCCCCATCCATTTTTAATGAAGGATTATAGGAAACCTTTTTAAATGTGGACATATTTTAAAGAGTGTAAGACTTTCAGTCAGGTAGAACTAAGTTTGAATCCAAGATGTAGGTTGTCTGGCTGGGCCCATCAAACCAAAGAGTTTATTTCTTTATTTGTAAATGGGGGTTATACTGCTTATGTCACAGAAGATGCTGGAAAGCTAAAATAACTAGCACTTTCTATGTGCCAAGCAATGCAAAACAACAACAAAAATAAACCATAGGGCTTAGCGATTCTCACAAATGACAGCGGAGTCAATCTTTGAATACATAACACTTGTTTCATAAGGTCACCTTTAATACTTGAGGAGAAAGAGCTGTCCAACAATGCAAATGGTACTCTTCTAAGCTGTTAGTATTAATATACAGATCCCATGTTTAGTATGTCCTGCTGCCTCTGTCATCACTGACTTTGAGCATTTGTATCCACCTGCTATGGACTGAATGTTTGTGCCTCCTCAATATTCTTGTGTTGAAACCTAACCCCCAAAGTGATGGTGTTTGGAGATGGGGCATTTGGAGGTGATTAGATCATGAAGGTAAAGCCCTCATGAATGGGATGAATGCCCTTGTAAAAGAGACTCCCAAAGAGCTCCCTTGCCCTTTCTTTCATGTGAGGACACAGTGAGAAGACACTGTCTTATGAACCAGGAAGTGGGTTCTCACTGAGCATCAAATCTGCTGGCGCCTTAATCTTCTTAGCCTCTAAAACTGTGAGAAATAAATTTGTGTTCTTAACAGCCACTCAGTCTATAATTTTCTTTTATAGCAGCATGAATGGACTAAGACACCATTTCATATAAAAGTCAGTTTGGGGTTTCAATATTGAGTACAATCATAAATATATTAACATTCACCTCCATTTGAGTTTTTCTGAAATTAGGTATATATTGCTCATCTTTGCAGAAAACCCCACATTTGGAGTCTGGTAATAATTTCAAAATTATAGAGATTCTTACAGGCTTGGTTCAGTTCCACTTGACTCAGTTCAACACAAGTCATTGTTTCCTCATCAGCAAGACTTTTAAAGACAAACCAGACAGTTCTTCCTTTCAAAGAATTTATAGATTAAGTGTTCAAAACTGACTTTGATTTTATTGCAGAAAACACTCTTGATTCAAAGATTCAGAATTTGAAGTTGTAAGGCCCCCGCTATTTTCTGTGAAAATCTGCCACCCTCTTCTGACTGAGTTTAGGACACTCTATCTTGTTAAAAAGAAAATAAGAGGACCTGGCCGGTTGGCTCAGTGGTAGAGTATCGGCCTGGCGTGCAGAAGTCCCGGGTTCGATTCCCGGCCAGGGCACACAGGAGAAGCGCCCATCTGCTTCTCCACCCCTCCCCCTCTCTGTCTCTCTCTTCCCCTCCTGCAGCCCAGGCTCCATTGGAGCAAAGATGGCCCGGGCGCTGGGGATGGCTCCTTGGCCTCTGCCCCAGGCGCTAGAGTGGCTCTGGTCACAACAAAGTGACCCCCTGGAGGGGCAGAGCATCACCCCCTGGTGGGCAGAGCGTCGCCCCCTGGTGGGCATGCCGGGTGGATCCCGGTCGGGCGCATGTGGGAGTCTGTCTGACTGTCTCTCCCCGTTTCCAGCTTCAGAAAAATACAAAAAAAAAAAAAAAAAAAAAAAAAGGAAATAAGATGTTAGAACTTGAGTAAATGTCACTTCCCCTTCAATATGATAAAGGAAGTTCAAGGGTATAGGAAATAAGCAAGCTTTTGCTACTGACTATACAAAGAGAAAAAGCCTCTACAGTAGTCTAGAGTTTTCTGGAACAGTGAAAGAGGGAGTGAAAGAACAGTGAAGGAGGAGGACCAGGACCTAGAGATTCTGTGCCATTGCCCTGGCATCGGCAGGGCACCCGAAGCTTTTGTAGTTCAGTTCAGTCCATGCCAAAGCTTAGCCCAGCTCAGTCTCTGCCCTGACTGATAGCTTCATTCCTGGCTGTGCTCTGCACTCCAACCAGTGTTTGGAGCCCTCACAGCCACAGCGTACCTGGACCTGTGCTTGGAGCCACACAGCTGCTATGAAGAGAAAACTGCCGAATGTGTTCCACTGAGAGGGACCTTTGTTAAGCTTTGATTACCTCCGGCTTAGAAAGGGGCAAGCTTTCTTTCAAACTAGCCAATCTCTTTCCTGATCCTTCACAGGCTTGTGCTGGGTCCCTCCCCCTATCCAATCTAGTCTTTTCCTGAGGTTTTTCAGACTAGACTCCGCCCTTTTATGTCACCATCTTGGCTCCTCCTATGCATGACTCAAAGTAGAAGGACCTCCCACTGTGCCATCTAGGCTTCTATTGGGCATGCATCCAGCAGAGGCATTTTCCCTTTATTATTTATTCCTTCCCCCATAGTCCAGGTGATGGACTGGTTATAACCTGGGGAGGTTAGAAAGCCAGTCCTTCCTCCCTACATAGGGGGTAGGGAGGGGGGTTAATCCCTTTAGTGGAGATTTGGCTATGCCCTGGGTATCTGAAGCTGTAACTTCCAGATTTAATCAGGTTTAGCAAGCCTAGCTCCCTTCTTTTTTGTTAACTCTTAGCTGCCTATGCTAACACCACGACAGCCACTGACACTTCCACAGGAGCTCTAGCCCTTTGGAGTCCTCCCAAGTTGGATCAACATGGCCAGACCGCATATACCCAACTGATCATTTATCGAGTATGGGTCCCTCCAGGAAGGGACATAACCTTGGGTGAAGAGGCTCTCTGAAAGGGAATAATGCCTGAAGGGGCTGACGGCTGAGCATTGCCTGTTGACAGCACTGCCAGTGACCAGGTGACAAATTCTTCCTTGTATGGGCTCTGGGTGGCATATCACAGTGTCCACCACAGGTATTCAATTCATTTAATTATAAATGGATCAGTTAGGAATTGCATTACCTGTGAGTAGCAGAGTCCCCCACAATAGTGATGCAAACCCATCAGAAGCTATATTTTTCTTTTAACAAGATTTCTGGAGATAGGAGACCACGGACAATAATTCAGTGGTCCAGAATTCTAGAACTAAAGTCTCCTCAATTCTCTGAGCCTTTCTCTTATGGCCAAAGGAATGGCTGTGGCAGCTTCATCCACTGTGTTCACATTCCAGGGAAGAGAAATGACAAAGAATAAAGACTCTCTACGGAGATATCCGGGGCTATCTATGGAGAGTCAAACATTGTCAGAAATCCTCAGCTCAGACTTCCATTTACATATGTATATTATCGCTGAGAACACTATCACCAGGCTACCCTTAAATGAAAGGGAGGCTGGAAATTATAATTTTTTATCATACTTATATTTATTAATCTTTTCTAATTTTTACTACTAAATTGGTCATAGTATAGTGATCACTGTGCAAGACTTTATACTAAGATAATAAAGATTTATAAATAAGGAACATTCTTCCATTCAGTGTTTAGAGTCTTGGGTGAGGGAAGCAAAACATAGACACATAAAAATCACAATTTCAGAGCAGCTGAAGTATACACTAATCTAAGTTTTGTCTTTTACTGTGGTAAAAAAAAAAATGCATGGCATAGCATGGCAATTATCACTTCTATAGCTTGGAGCAATTGTCCCTCTCTCACACTCCTCCAAAGCAGAGTTCAGTTCCTGAAAAAGAGAGAAAAGATGTTAAATAACTAAGAATTTCTGCCGTATAGACCTAGACTTAGAAACCCAGGTTCAGAAGAGAAACAAGTGACATGTAATAAGACTGGATAACATAGAGACAGGATAGATTCAAATGGGAATTGCTGTTTTGTAAAGTGAATGTTTCCCACTTAGCATAGCAAAATTGTATGAATTAATTATGCTTGCCAGAGGAGATTAGGGAAAGAGAGTGGCGGACAGCTAGCTCCTGACACAGCAGAAAACATATTGCTAGGACCAAGATCAGAGTCATCTTAAATCCAAGAGGGCAAAGAAGAAAACGACAAAGAAAAGGACAAAACAGGAACAAGACACCACAAAGCATTAAAACAAAACAGCAAGCATAAAACACAAAGCACAAACATCTCAGTAACTAATAAGTGTGACACTCCTTAGAAATTCAAGTGCGAAGTCAGAAAGGCAGCTGGTGCTGCTGGGAATGTGTGAAGTGTTTGTTGCCAGCGTTCATAAAAGAAGATAAAGGTCAAATTTTGAAGCTAGAAATAGGTTTCCCTAATGCAGGGGAAGAGATGCAAAGAGGGCTGTGACAGTCTGGAGAAACTGAGTCTCCTCCCCCCTTCCCTGCCGCAGGACACAGCTGTTAGAGGAGTGGGTAATAAAAGTTAGGCGAACAGAAAGCACAGGGAGCTGAGAAACTAAAGATCCTTAAATTCATAATGTAGCAACCAAAGGACAAGCAAAACAGTAAACAGATTTCAAGACTGAGAAGAATGGAGCCATAGTGTGGCCACAAGGCAGCCAATACCAACTCAGGCTAAGAAAAGGGACCAAAGTATATAGAATGTGCCCCTGTGAATCTGAACTCCAGCCACAAGGAGAGCTTGGGGCTGAGATCACCTCAAGAGGTCAACTCATCCAGCTCTCTGTGCAAATGCCAGTCCCTCCTATTCTCAGAGAATTCTAGCAACTTCTTTACCACAACTTCCCTTGATAGCTACATCACCTCTCACTTAACTGTTGAATTTCATCTGGGGAAGGTAGGGACGTGTAATAGGTAAAATAGTGATTATTCTGTCAGGGACCCTGGGTTTTAATTCTGTTGATGCCACTAACCAGCTTTATGACCTTGAAAAATAACATCCCTGTCTCTGGGCCTCATTTCCTCATCTGTGAAAGGAAGGAGACGAACCACCTATCTCTCAGTTCCCTTCATCCTCCATGTGGATAAATAATGAATGATGTTTTCCTTATAATGATCCTTCACAAAGCAGATCTCAACAATAACTCTCCAGAATGAAATTTTACCTAACAAGTGCCCTTTTAAGAAATGGACAACCCTAATTCCTTTAACCTGTCTTTATTTTTATGAATTCCTACCCACAAGAATAGTAGTAATAATAATTTTAAAATAAAATCTGTCAAAGATACAGGACTTCACCATTCGAGAAATGCATATGTATCATTCAACCTTCACACAATATCCAGGGAAGGTGGCAAAGATTTGTAATTGTCCCCCCCCTTTACCCATTCCTCCCATCTTTTATTGCAGCCCATGAACACCTGAAATTAAGGCTGCCATTCCCAGCCTCCCTGGCCAGCTAAGCATGACAGCTCTCTGGCAGAAGCAGTGTTATAAGTCCCAGAAAGCACCTTTAAAAAGAAATAGCCATGAGTCTCTTTCCTCCTTTCTCCTTCCTTGGCTGAAATGTAAATTGACAGGTGAAGTTCAAGCAACATCTTGAATTACAAAGTAGAATCTCCAGGTGGAAGACGGAAAAGCAACAAGATAAAGCACCCTGATTCTTAATGGCCCCATCCATCCGCTTTAACGGGTTATTTAATATGCAATCTTTAATAGGCGATAAACATGAACTTCCTTTACTGTCTGAACAACTAATGGCTTTATTTACTTCCCTTGCAACCTAAGTAAGTCCTAACTGATATAAGTATAGGAATTATTAGTTTTATTTTATAGACTTAAAGGTTTGCTGAAATCTTCAATAAGGCTGATGTTTGAACACATGGCAATTTCAACAGCTAAGCCTAGTGCACTTCGTATCTCTCTCTAAATAGATAAAAGCAACCATTAGCAGATGTAGGCTAAAATACAAACCCTCTAAAATGGCACTCATCTGAGATTAGAACATCTCAGAAGCAGCTCATGTTGCACTCATGTAAAAACATTCCTACGACAAGTTAAAGGGAACAACCTCTCAAGAATTAAGTAGGAAATACTGGATACCACCTCTATCAAGGACTCTTATTCTCCAAGTATCTAAATAAAGACAAGGAAGATATGGGAACACAGGATCAGAAATAGTTAGTAGGTAAATTACCAACACACACACACACACACACACACACACACACCCCTTACCAGGGTTGCTATAAGATAGATTTTAAAGGCTTTTGAGAACTAAGCCAAGGCTTCAAGTGGATTTTTTTTAGGAAATAAAGAAGTATTTCCCTTTCCTTACCCCTAGTCCCTCCACACTGGTCCCAGTCCTAAAGCAAGCACTTGGATAAAACTTATCATTTCCAGAACGCAATGCAAAGGGGTGGGGAACTTAGTCTTGATTCTCCCTGTGCTCAGTGAAACCATGAACTTCACATTGTTGGCTTTCCTCGCAATACTGCGTTCTGACAGCCCATTGCAGTTGCAGCATGAAGAACAGGAAGCATTATTCTAGGATCAGTTATATTAGGACTATTAATGTATTCGATTATTTTTAGATAAAACTCTTCAATGTTTCTCAGTAAGCATATTCTCCTGTAAGATGTAGATAGATGGTACCTATGTTGCTCCAGAAAGCTGGGACAGCCCATTCACAAGGCAGAGTAGAGGCAACCAAAGTCCATTAGGCAGGTCAGTTTTTCAATTCAAGGATAACTTGTGGGCCCTTGTACTTCTGCATATTTGATAGTAACAAAGTATTTTTAGATAAAAGCATAAATAAAAGATGTTGCTGGGTTTTTGCAGAATGCATTGAATATATTTTATTGTGGTTTTATTTTTTCATAGTACAAATAATAACTATATAAATAGTATAGCCCTATGGTGGGAGGGAGAAACAACTATTCCAAGACCCTCAGAAAAGATCCTGTTTTGATTAATTATTCATATAATTTTATTCATATTTATTCAGAGTCTACAGTATATCAGGCACTGTTTGGCACTGCGAATACAATGAAAGCAAGGTACATGTGAACCTGTAACTTCTGGTGCATGTCGTTTGAACGTGAATATAGATAATTAATAAGCAAATAGTAGGCCCTGGAAGGGTAGCTTAGTTGGTTAGAGCACCATCCCAATACACCAAGATTGTGGGTTCAACTCCCAGTCAAGGCACGCATAAGAATCAACCAATGAATGCATAACTAAGTGGAACAACAAATCAATGTTTCTCTCTCTCTCTCTCTCTCAAATCAATCAAGCAATAAAATAAAGCAAATTGTCAAATATGGCATTTCTTATCACATGAAAAATATAAGGAAGCATGTACAGGAGTCCTTAACTTAGTAAGGAGGGAAGGGAGACTAGTTTGGTGGAAGTTAGGGAAAGTTACTCAAGAAAATGACAGCTGAACTAAGATCTACCCACAATGAGGAGCAGATGTCTTAGGGATGATGGAAAAATGTCCTCAGCAGAATGAACAATAGAAGCAATTGTCTAGGAGCATCTCAGTGTGATCATGACCGAGTAGCATCACAGGTGCCACTTGTCTGTCTTACTCCAAATGGGCAAAGTAGCAATCCTTACTAATAATTTGTTCATTCATTTAGTCATCAAAGATTCACTGAGCATTTACTGTATTCCATGCACTGTGCTTTAGTTACAAAGCTTAAAGGGAAAAATAAGATATGGTCCCTACCTCCAAGGAACAACTGGTTTTGTTAACAAAGGCAGTCCTTACATAAATCGGTGGCATGAGGCTTTAGCTACTAATAATCAGACATAGTGTAGTTGTTGAAAAAACAAGTAGTTATAATTCTGAGAAGAGAGAATAAGAAAGTGGTTGGTGAAAGGATCAAGGGACAATAAAGAGAGAAGTTCCATAAACTCTGTATGAACAATTAACCAGCAAGGGCTGAACTCTATCTAGCTAGTTAGCTAGCCACCTACTTATTCTTAAAGCAGCCATCTTCCACATCAATAGTTTTACTGGGAGCGCATTGTTCTACCAACTAGCTTCTTTTAGATTTTCTGAGAAAGGATGCTAATTAGCAGTGCTGCTACCAGAAGGTTTCTATTTAGAAGTCACTTGTCTCGGGCTAGCAGACATCACACTGAGCCCTGTTGGAGAGCACAGGGAGCAAGCCTCTGGGGATGTGGACCGTTCAGCCTGGAGAAGACAAGGGGGTATGGCAATTCAATCTCTGCTTCCTAAGAACAACCAAGCATTTGTTGAATGCCCTCTGTGAAGAGGTCCTAGTGATGTTCAGTGTGGTGGGGGTGGGAAGAGACAGTAGGTTGGGAAACCAATCATTAAGCTACCTCAGTAGTCCAGGAAGAAAATTATAAGAGGGAAAGGAAATGTAAATGAATAAAAGAAGAAAGAGTGCAGAAATCAAAACTGGTCCCTGGATAAATCAGGGAGGGCAAGGGAGAAAGCAACAATAACATGAAGGTAATCCTAACTAGCACTTCCAAGCTAATGGTGTCCTTCACCAAGACAGAACAGGAAGGCTTGCTTTCTCTGCCCTAGGAGTTACTATTCGTTAGAACATAATAATCAATTGAGATATTTCCTAATAAGAGGAGTTGAGGAATTGAAATAAGATAAAGCAATGAAGGCTGAGGAATCTCCTTCGAAATCTTAAAAATAGGATTGTATTGTCGAGGTGTCAATGTGGAGAATGTTCTTCCGAATGCTGAAGACAGCCAGGTGAGGATGTCTGGGGTAGAGCTGCTGATTTCCTGACTTTTTCTTTTCTACCATTTCACACTGAGACTCTGGATACCTGTATAATACTGCTGCCATGAGGAAACAGACTACCCAGAGCATCTAAACATGTCTGTGGGTCCAGACAGAATGTAAGAGAAAAGTCAATGACCTAGTCTCACAACACCAGATTCCATTTCTCCCATGTATAATGGCTTCCATTTGCCTAGGAGAAACCATGGCTTTCTTATGAAAGAAGAAAAACTGGGTGAGCTCAAATCCTTACCATGCAAAGAAAATGAAATACAACAGACTACATGGAATTTTCTAGACACGAATCTATCTCCTACCCCTTGGAGTTTGACTTACTTAACCTTTTACCTGATAAAATAACCTCCTTCTCTTATTCATTGGCCAATGCTTTCTAGGCCTTCAGAATTCTTCAGGAACAACACCACCACTAAGAGTGTTTTTCTACCCACCTTCTACTCTAACCACAGACTGAGTTAAAGCTTATGGCAGATCACATTTCCCAAAGATGGCTGTACCAATATACATCCTGTACCACACATTCTTCTTATGTTATGTCACTGACATTTCTTCAAGAGATGGGATCTTTGTTTCTTTGCCCTGACTCAGCTTAACCTTTGTAACTGCCTCAAAAAAATACATTGTGATAGAAGTGCAATGTGGATTCTGGATGACTCTCTCTTGGGATAACTGCTTTGGGAACCTAGCCACTATGTTGTGAGGAAGCTCAGACTATACGAAGAAGCCACATGTTCTGAGCAATGAGCCCAGGCAGACCCTCAGCCAATATATTACACCTGTTAGTGAATGAGTCTTCCAAGTGTTTTCAGCCCTTAGCCTTCAAATTTTATAGAAAGACCCTAGATATTGTGGAGTAGGAACAGATTATTTGATGTGCCCTGTCTTGATTCCTGACCCACAGAAAATGTAAGAGGCAGTAAGTTACTTTTGTTGCTGTAAGCAACACTAAAGTTTAAGGTAAAGCTTTGCACAGCAGCAGAAAATGAATAGTAATGCCATTTTACATGGACTTACAGTATTCGTTTTTAATAAAATCATAGCTCTTTTCACATTATATTGTAATCATTTATTTTATCTATCACAATATTGGAAACTCTCAGATGGCTGGAACCATGTCTTTTCCCTTGTATGGTCTCCAGGATCTAGCACAGAGCAATAAATAAATATTTCTTGGGCAGATGAATTTTCAGAGGTCATTATCTCACTCTACTCTCTCCACCCCCATACCTTCTACCCTTTACGACTCTAGGTCAACATAAGTAATAAAACCTAATATTATGGTATTGGTAGAAAAATAGACACTCAGACCAATGGAACAGAATAGAAAACCCAGAAATAAAACCACATATATATAGTCAAATAATTTTTGATAAAGGGGCCAACAACACACAATGAAGAAAAGAAAGCCTCTTCAATAAATGGTGCTGGGAAAACTGAAAAGCCACATGCAAAAGAATAAAACTGGACTACAATTTGTCCCCCTGTACTAAAATTAACTCAAAATGGATCAAAGATCTAAACGTAAGACCTGAAACAATTAAGTACATAGAATAAGACATGGGTACTAAACTCATGGACCTGGGTTTTAAAGAGCATTTTATGAATTTGACTCCAAAGGCAAGAGAAGTGAAGGCAAAAATTAATGAATGGGACTACATCAGACTAAGAAGTTTTGCTCAGCAAGAGAAACTGATAACAAAATAAACAGACAGCCAACTAAATGGGAAATGATATTTTCAAACAACAGCTCAGATAAGGGCCTAATATCCAAAATATACAAAGAACTCATAAAATTCAACAACAAACAATCCAATAAAAAAATGGGAAGAGGATATGAACAGACACTTCTCCCAGGAAGAAATACAAATGGCCAACAGATATATGAAAAGATGCTCATCTTCATTAGTTATTAGAGAAATGCAAATCAAAATGGCAATGAGATACCACCTCACACCTGTTAGATTAGCTATTATTAACAAGACAGGTAATAGTAAATGCTGGAGCGGCTGTGGAGAAAAAGGAACCCTCATTCACTGTTGGTGGGAATGTAAAGTAGTGCAACCATTATGGAAGAAAGTATGGTGGTTCCTCAAAAAACTGAAAATAGAACTACCTTATGACCCAGCAATCCCTCTACTGGTTATATACCCCCAAAACTCAGAAACATTGATACATAAAGACACATGTAGCCCCATGTTCATTGCAGCATTGTTCACAGTGGCCAAAACATGGAAACAACTAAAAAGCCCTTCAATAGAAGACTGGATAAAGAAGATGTGGCACATATACACTATGGAATACTACTCAGCCATAAGAAATGATGACATCGGATCATTTACAGCAAAATGGTGGGATCTTGATAACATTATATGAAGTGAAATAAGTAAATCAGAAAAAACCAGGAACTGCATTATTCCGTACGTAGGTGGGACATAAAAGTGAGACTAAAAGACATTGATAAGAGAGTGGTGGTAATGGGTGGAGGGGGGAGAGGGAGAGGGAAAGGGGGAGGGGGAGGAGCACAAAGAAAACTAGATAGAAGGTGACAGAGGACAATCTGACTTTGGGTGATGGGTATGCAACATAGTTGAATGACAAGATAACCTGGACATGTTATCTTTGAATATATGTATCCTGATTTATTGATGTTGCCCCATTAAAAAAATAAAATTATTAAAAAAAACACAAAAAAAACCCCTAATATTCACTAAGCCCCTACTAGTACCTGGAAATGTTCTAAGGGTTTTATCGGTATATAATTTATTTAATATCCACACCAGCCCTAGTCCAATGGGGAGATTCTTTCTTTTATTAAAGAAACACAAGGAACTAAGGCATGACTCTTGTGGAGTCAACATTCAAACTTCAGGTAAAATTTCAACTTCTATACCTGTTAAAGCCCGGATCTTAACCACTGCTCAATATTATAGACCACAGGGCCAGAGCTCAGAGAAGAATGGGTAGGATGAGCAGTCCTCATTCTTCCTGTAGGACGGCCGGTAGTATGAGAATGAAGTTTCATTATTTAAGTACTAGCAGTAGTAAATGTAGGAGCTTAGGTGCCTTGTGGAGTAACTGTGCATATAGCTAATGCTCTGTGACTGACAGCTATCTGTTAAAATAGGCAGGTGTGTCAATTATTAAACTCATGTCTTCCTGTTTCAGTCCCACTCTTCTCCATTCATTTGTGATGCTGGGGCTGGGAACTCTAAAAAACCCCCTGGGTCCCTGTCAGCCTTTGCCACGAGGGGTCACCAGAGGTAACTAGAAGACTGGAGGAGGAGGTGGGGGAGACTTGCTCCTCGTCCCCAGGAGATCAGCAATCTTCCCCAACAATATTTCTCACTTGGCAACATCACATCATTCCCTTGGCAGCTGCTGAATCTGCTTTGAAGTTTTTCCAACACTCACAGAACCAGCCTTGTCACCCCCTTCAGAGACATAGCACAGTCTCCTCCTCAAAGTTTTTAGACAACTTTTCCCCTTTGTTCTTCCAGCCCGAAGGGCAAAAGCTGCTTCCTGCAGTAGCTATCATTTTGGTACCTTCGTTTCTCCTATTTGCCTGTTCACATCTTTAAGTCATAGTAAACAATTCCTTATATTAAATACTGTCTGTTAAAATAATGTGTCATTTTTTCCAACTGACTGGACCTTGATGGACATGAGGGGGACATGAGGAAATTAGTTCTCTGGCACAGTGCATTCTGAGATTTGGCCACAGAAACCTGCCTCTAGGACAGGCTGATACTCCTATCCCTCTTCTTGATACCCTGGCCTTTAGTCAAGCCTCACCTCCCTGACTCCACAGACCCCGAGACCACTCTGAGGCAGGTGGTATTCATGGAATATCACTTACAGACGATAAAATTCTGTGGAAACAGTTCCTTTAGTACATTGGTGCTCCCCAATCGCACAAATATCTATAAAACTGGCTTTTAAAACCTCATGTTGTAAAAGCTAAATAAACACAATTTTTATGTGTTGATCATACCTCCATAAAACCAGGCATAAAAGTAAAACAGACACAATTTTGACTTTTATCATCAGAAATTTTACTGTGCCTTTGAAGGCTGGTAGGTTTTTGTTGGTTGGTATTTTCATTTTATTTACTTATTAATGTACTTTAAAAAAAAAGAAACAAGTTCCTTTTCCACAAGTAAACAATGTATTACATTTACCAATAAAAAGCAAAGGCAACCAATATTTAATCTAGTTTATATAAAATTTCAACTCCTGCCAAATGGAAGGCACGCCCTTCATTTTCGTGAGAGTTGCTTATTGCTAGGAGACGTTCTTTTTCTCTTTTTCATTGGATGTGTGTGTTTTATCATGGATTTCACTAAAGGTTAATCTGTGTGGTAACTGACAAAGGTGGAGGAGTCTAATGAAGCGTGTGGGCAGCATCACTAATCAGAAGGAACAGCCGGAAACAATGTGGCAAGTGATCCCTAAATCACACTCTGAGCACCAGGTATAAGTCATGTTTGCATCAGCACAGGACATTATTTATCTTTTAAAAAGCCATTTGCATCCTATTTTCTTCAACACTAAAAAGAGGAGTTGATTGTATTAAGCTGTGTATGGCTTCTTGTCTCTGACAGTTTACAGCGGAAACTATGTTCCCTTGACACCAAGCCACTGCTCCTCACTCTTGCTTTCTTCTGGTTTAGGGAGGACAGAGCAACCACTAATTTCCCAGCTTCCCTTCCAGCTGGTAGTAACTAATGACATAATCACCATAGTGACTATTGAAATGTAAGCAGATCGGGGTCCTAAAGAAAAAATATTGCCGTTTAGAAAAGGGCTTCACACATGGATGGTACACCTTTCTGCCCATCCCCAATTTTTCTATCTAGAATACAGACATAATATTTGGTGATTCAATAATCATCTTGTGTCCGGCAGGGGACGGGGGGGGGGGGGGGGTGATAACTAACTATAGGGGAAAAAAGACAATGAGCTTACTAAGAATGGTACAAAGAGCTAATCCCACACTAGGAACTTCTTGTTATTTGAGAAAAATTAACCCCTATTTGTCTAAGAGCCTCTAGCCTCATTTTCTCACAGATGAAAGCATTGTTTGCTGATGCAGAGATGTAATGCAATTTACTGTAAAGCCTATGACATAATACGAATGATAACTGCAACAATTATGAGTCAAGAATAACATTTTGAATAAAAAGGTAATCAATAACAAATAATCGATAATATAGGTAATGATTTTAAAAGTGTAAGTTTCCACAATAAATGAGTGTTGGCAAAAATGACTAACAGCTAAGAATTCCTCTGGTCATTACTGTAATAACTACATAGAAGTGAATTAGGAATGGGTTGAAAAGAGAGCAGTGGTTGGGTTAGAGACATATACGCAGAACAGAGATACAATTAAGGAGTAAAATGTTTATCACACAGAAGTATTTCACAAAACAGAATATCCAAATGCCCAACAACTACATGCAAGTGCTCACCTTCTCATTCATCAAGGACACATCGATTAAAACTCCACTGGGACATGACACACCTACCAGAATAGCCACGATGAGAAAGAAAGGTACTAACAGATGTTGGGGAAGTTGTGGGGCTATCAGAACTCTCATACACTACTGTTAGGGATGTACTTTTGTATAACTATTTTAGAAAGCTGTGTGGCAATATCTATTAAAGCTAAACATATGTCCACCCTATGCACCAATAATCATACTTCTAGGTATTTACTCAAAACAATACATCCATATTCACCACAAATCGTCTATGAGGATGTTCATAGCGGCATTATTTATAATACATCTGAACTGGAAACAACCCAAATGTGTACCAGCAGCTGAATGGATAAACTAATTGCGGTATATCCACACAATAAAATAGTAGACAGCAACGAGAAGGAATGCAGCAAACTATATGCCATACCAAGAATCTCACACATGTAAAGCTCAATGGAAGAAACCTGACACCATTCAAGAACATGCTCTCTTTGTATAAAAATCAAAGATAGGCAGAAGTGATCAGTGCTGTTCAAAGTCCTGTTAGTGTTTACTCCTAGCAAAGGTTGAGAGGTAGGAAACAGAAGGAGGTTTGAGAGGGGCCCTGTTGGTGTTCTGTTTCTGAACCTGGGTGCTGGTTTTACAATTGGGTTCAGTTTTGGAACATTTCTTGAGCTGTACACTCCTGATCTGTAAAATTAAAAGTTTACCTAAAATAATTATCAGAGGACATTCCTCCAAAGACAGACTTGAAGATAATTTCACACCAATCAAATGATTCAAATAACAAGACATAGTGTTAATCAATTTGCTATCAAGAAATAAGATATTCCACTAAGAACAGATGTGCTGCAACTAGACAGGGTACACTGATCTCCACAGAAGAACTTCCAAATGACCAAATTCAGCTCTGAGGAAACAGCAACCATCTCTACAAGCAAGAGGAAACCTCATTCATCGGTACATTCAAATATGTATTTGGTGCCTTCCACTTGCCAGACGCTGTTCTAGGAGCTAGAGATTCAGTGATGAGTAAGACAGATAAAAATCTTGCCCTCATGGATTTTACACTGTCCCACGCTCTGTCCCTGAATAAATAACACTAGGAAGCTGATCTGTTTATTCTGAAAGATTCCATTGAAGGTGTAACTGAGACCACCTCCTACATGTTTGACTTTTGATATTAGTTTCATTTGGTAAGCACACTAACCAGACTTAACTAAATGTGTGTAAGTATACATGTGCATTCATTAAAAAACACATAGATTTAGAGTGTTTGTCTAAGTTTGTCAGTTACTGCAAACAACACAGTGAGGTGTGAGGTTGCCTAAGAGAAAAAAATATGATGAAGTGAGTCCAGAACACTATAGGAGAGTAACTATAGCAGAGCGTATGAATAAGTGTGTGTGTCACTAAGGCAGAAATCTTGCAACTAATATAAGTCTATCCCAATAGTGAGTTTTTTCTTAAGCTTCCCCATCACTCCCCAAGATCTCACGATGTAAAAGAGTTCAGTTGTTTCATCTGAAATGACCATATCCAGGCTCTCATGGTATATTCATGGGAAAAGGCTGGCACGTAAGCAATCTGATTCAAGCTGAAGGCTATATCAGAATTATTCTCTAGTCAAAGGATTAAACCCTCAAAAACTGGTCCCTTATACCTCCTGGAATGTCCCTTCCTCTCCCCACTGGGAGCTGTTGAACACCATCTGTGTTAATAAGGCTCAGTGTCTTAAAATTCATTGACCTCCTAGGATGACTATGGATTCCCCTTCTCAAAAGCTCTTTAAAAATAGAAGAGTTGTTCTCACCTGGGGGTATGGCTTAGGCAAAGCTCTAGCCAAAAATATAATGGCCTTTTCGTAAGGTACTATTGAGAACTTTATTGTAAGAATTATCAAGGTTTGGTGATTGGAAGGGGTTGTCCCCTCCTGTTGAAGTCAGTCCTTTGCACATAGCATAATTTCCCCTTTTTAAACAATGTTATTTCCTACCTTGTTTACCTGGCAGACTTATTACCTAAGATCTAGTTCAAGTACCATCTTCTCTACAAAACCTTCCCTGGCTCTGTTTCCCAATCTAGTGTTGAATATACTCTCCTGTGACTCCTCCAAGCTATTAAAGAATATTTTGGATCCCATATTTTTCTGTCCCTTGATGATCATGAGCTTTATGAAGACAGGGACCATGAATGTCCATTCTTATATCCAGTGGTGAGGAGGGTGCATGGCATATGGTAGGTTTTCCATTGCCATTTATTGAGTGAATGCCAGTGACCAGGTAATACTTATAAAATGGCAATTCTGGAAAATAACTTTCCTCAAAACACAACAAAGAGCTGGCTTAATAAGTGGGACAGGACAGGAGTGACGTCATAGAAATAGCGCTGTGAGGACACGGACCGAAAAATCTCCCCAAAATTTCAACAAGTTCAACAACCAGAGAGAGAAAAACCTATTCTTGGAGCATCTGAGAGTTTCACACCCTGAAGGCAAAGGCAGAGGCAGCGGCAGCCTCATAGCTGGATCATCAGGCTGCTAATTCAGGAAGAAGAGACTAGGAGAGAGGCTCCGGGAAAACGGACTCTCTCATTGTTGGAGCCTGCAAATGCTAACAAGCCTTGACTACCAACAAGACTGAAGCCAAATATATGACATTGCTGTAGAGTCTCATCAACTGCAAATTCCTACCAAAGCGTGCCACAGGGGCAGAGCCTGGGGTACAGAGTCACCGACTAGGAAGAGGGAGAGGAAAGAAAAGGGAAGAAGTTAACCTCTCAAATTCAAGAAAAATCCACAGACTTTATAATTTGTTCCACTATTTCTTTTGCTTGTTTGTTTCTTTCATCCTCTTGCCTTTATTAGTATTATTTCTATTTCCTCAACCTTGGTCCTATTATTCTCTGCCCATCTTACTCTTTCCTTTTCTTGAACTACACTACTCATAAGTGTTTCATTTTATTTCTTTTCTTCTTCCTTACTCTCCATGAGGGTTACACTCCAAAACCCTTAACTCTCCCTCTCTTTTTGTTTTTTTTTCTTTTTTCTTCCTTTTCCCTTTTCTTGTTTCTCCCTTTCTATTAGTTTCTTTTTTTCTCCTTTTAATTTTCCTCTCATTTAATCCTCAATCACGAACAAATTATTTAATTTGGGACTCAAGTTTTTTGGATTTTTTTGTGGCATTTTGGGTGCTCTTTACTTCGCTTTTTAACTCAGTAGCATTCCTCCCAACCCAGGATCTCCATTCTATTCAGTCTTTGCTCCCCTTAATACAATAGTTTGGTTTTTTTCCCCTTTTCCTAGTTTCTCTCTTATCCCTCTCATTATATCTCTTAGTCGACCATTACTTACAAGCAAATCATTCTATACTTGACCCAAATTTTTTCATTTTTTGCATTTTGTGGGTCCCTACTTCCTTTTTGCCCCTTGAAGAGTTTCCCCCAACTCAAGCCCTCCGTTATAGCCAGTTTTTGTTTCATTTAGCATGATATAATTCACAGTTCATCACGATATTTTCCTAAGGAGGAGGGAAAGAGAAGAAAGAAAAGGGGAGGGAAATAATAAATTATTATTGGGGGTTTTTTTCCCAAAAATTTTATTTTATTTATTTTTATTTTTATTTTATGTTTTTTTTCTACTTTTTATTCTTTATTAATTCTCATTAGTACTATCAACAAGAACACCCTCAGATGCAATTAAGAAAAGGGAAATCAAATATCATGGATACAAAAGAAAGAGAAGTAATACAGATAGATGTGGAAAAATCTATGAAAAAAAATTTAATATATTGGAAACCTTGGAGCTAAATGACAGAGAATTTAAAATAGAAATCCTAAAAATACTCAGAGATATACAAGAAAACACAGAAAGGCAATTTAGGGAGCTCAGAAAACAACTCAATGAACACAAAGAATATATTAGCAAGGAAATTGAAACTATAAAAACAAATCAAGCCTGACCTGTGGTGGCGCAGTGGATAAAGCGTCGACCTGGAAATGCTGAGGTCGCTGGTTCAAAACCCTGGGCTTGCCTGGTCAAGGCACATATGGGAGTTGATGCTTCCAGCTCCTCCCCCCTTCTCTCTCTGTCTCTCCTCTCTCTCTCTCTCTCTCTCTCTCTCTCTCTCTCTCTCTCTCTGTCTCTCCCTCGCCTCTCTAAAATGAATTAAAAAATTATTAAAAAAAAAAAACAAATCAAACAGAAATGAAAAACTCAATTCATGAACTGAAAAACGAGGTAACAAGCTTAGCTAATAGAACAGGCCAGATAGAAGATAGGATTAGTGACATAGAAGACAAGCAACTTGAGGCACAACAGAGAGAAGAAGAGAGAGACTCAAAAATTAAAAAAAAATGAGAAAGCCCTACAGGAATTGTCTGACTCCATCAAAAAGAATAACATAAGAATAATAGGTATATCAGAGGGAGAAGAGAGAGAAAATGGAATGGAGAATTTATTCAAACAAATAATAGACGAGAACTTCCCAAACCTGTGGAAAGAACTAAAGCCTCAAATTCAAGAAGCAAACAGAACACCGAGTTTTCATAACCACAACAAACCTACTCCAAGGCACATCATAATGAAAATGGCACAAACCAATGACAAAGAAAAAATTCTCAAGGTAGCCAGGGAAAAGAAGAATATAACATATAAAGGAAGGCCTATTAGATTATCATCAGATTTCTCAGCAGAAACTCTACAAGCTAGAAGAGAGTGGACCCCAATATTTAAAGTCCTGAAAGAGAGGAACTTTCAGCCACGAATACTATACCCATTAAAGTTATCCTTCAAGTACGAAGGAGAAATAAAAACATTCACAAATACAGAAAAGATGAGGGAATTTATCATCAGAAAACCCTCAGTCCAGGAAATACTAAAGGGGGTTTTCCAACCAGATCAAAATAACAAAACCAAACCAAACCACAAGTAAAAGCTCCACCAAGAACACAATAAAACCAAATTTAAACTGTGACAACAAAAGCAAAAAAAATGGGGGAGAAGACAGGGATTAACAGTAGCAAAAGACAAGGAAGTGCAGAAACGCTCGCAAGATAGGGTATTACAATGAATATGGAAGGTACCCTTTTCATTACTTAATGGTAACCACTCTTGAAAAAACCACCACAAAAGCACATGACTTAAAAAAGGTAGCAACAGAGGAAAGAAGTATGGAATACAAACAAACAAAAACAAATGATAGAAAAACAAAAGAGAAAAATAAAACAAGATACAAAACTAACAGAAAGCAATTTATAAAATGGCAATAGGGAATCCACAAGTGTCAATAATTACACTAAATGTAAATGGATTAAACTCACCAATAAAAAGACACAGAGTAGCAGAATGGATTAAAAAAGAAAATCCAACTGTATGCTGCCTACAAGAAAATCATCTAAGCAACAAGGATAAAAACAAATTCAAAGTCAAAGGCTGGAAAACAATACTCCAAGCAAATAACATCCAAAAAAAGCAGGCATAGCAATGCTCATATCTAATAATGTTGACTACAAGGCAGCAAAATACTCAGAGGCAAAAATGGTCATTTCATAATGATTAAGGGGATGCTGAATCAAGAAGACATAACAATCCTTAATATATATGCACCAAACCAAGGAGCACCAAAATATATAAGACAGCTACTTATTGACCTAAAAACAAAAACTGACAAAAATACAATCATACTTGGAGACCTCAATACACTGCTTATGGCTCTAGATCGGTCATCCAAACAGAAAATCAATAAAGATATATTGGCTTTAAACAAAACACTACAGAACCTGGATATGATAGACATCTACAGGACACTTCATCCCAGAGACAGAGTATACATTTTTCTCTACTGTACATGGAACATTCTCAAGAATTGACCATATGTTGGGCCATAAAAATAATATCAGCAAATTCAAAAAAATTGAAATTGTACCAAGTATATCTTCTGATCATAAAGCCTTGAACCTAGAATTCAAATGCAAAAAAGAGGGAAAAAATCCCACAAAAATGTGGAAACTAAACAACATACTTTTAAAAAATGAATGGGTCAAAGAAGAAATAAGCGCAGAGATCAAAAGATATATACAGACAAATGAAAATGACAATACGACATATCAGAATCTCTGGGATGCAGCAAAAGCAGTGATAAGAGGGAAGTTCATATCACTCCAGGCCTATATGAACAAACAAGAGAGAGCCCAAGTGAACCACTTAATTTCACACCTTAAAGAACTGGAAAAAGAAGAACAAAAACAACCCAAAACCAGCCAAAGAAAGGAGATAATAAAAATCAGAGCAGAAATAAATGAAATAGAGAACAGAAAAACTATAGAAAAAATTAATAGAACAAGGAGCTGGTTCTTTGAAAAGATCAACAAAATTGACAAACCCCTGGCAAGACTTACCAAGAAAAAAGAGAAAGAACAAATATAAACAAAATCCAAAATGAAAGAGGAGAAATCACCACGGATATTGTAGATATACAAAGAATTCTTGTAGATTACTATGAAAAACTTTATGCCACTAAATTCAACAACCTAGAAGAAATGGATAAATTCCTAGAACAATACAACCTTCCTAGACTGAGTCAAGAAGAAGCAGAAAGCCTAAACAGACCTATTAGTAGAGAAGAAATAGAAAAAACCATTAAAAACCTCCCCAAAAATAAAAGTCCAGGCCCTGACGGCTATACCAGCGAATTTTATCAAACTTTCAAAGAAGACTTGGTCCCTATTCTACAGAAGGTCTTCCAAAAAATTGAAGAAGAAGCAATACTTCCAAACACATTTTATGAGGCCAACATAACCCTCATACCGAAACCTGGCAAGGATGGCACAAAAAAAGAAAACCACAGACCAATATCTCTAATGAATACAGATGCTAGAATACTAAACAAAATATTGGCAAATTGAATACAACAACATATTAAAAAAATAATACATCATGATCAAGTGGGACTCATCCCAGAATCTCAAGGATGGTTCAACATACATAAAACGGTTAACATAATACACCACATCAACAAAACAAAGAACAAAAACCACATGATCTTATCAATAAATGCAGAAAAGGCATTCGATAAAATACAACACAACTTTATGTTTAAGACACTCAACAAAATGGGTATAGAAAGAAAATATCTCAACATGATAAAGGCCGTATATGATAAACCATCAGCCAATATCATATTAAATGGCATAAAACTGAGGACTTTCCACCTTAAATCAGGAACAAGACAGGGTTGTCCACTCTCTCCACTCTTATTTAACGTGGTGCTAAAAGTTCTGGCCAGAGCAATCAGACAAGAGAAAGAAATAAAAGGCATCCATATTGGAAAAGAAGAAGTAAAAGTATCACTTTTTGCAGATGATATGATCCTATACATGGAAAACCCAAAAGACTCCACAAAAAGATTACTATTGAATAGAAACAATAAACCAATACAGTAAGGTCGCAGGATACAAAATTAACATACAAAAGTCCATAGCCTTTCTATATGCCAACAATGAAATATAAGAAAACGAACTCAAAAAAATAATCCCCTTCACGATTGCAACAAAAAAATAAAATACCTAGGAATAAACATAACAAAGAATGTAAAGGACCTATATAACAAAAACTACAAAGCATTGTTAAGGGAAATCGAAAAAGATACGAGATGGAAAAATATTCCTTGTTCGTAACTAGGAAGAATAAATATAATCAAAATGGCCATATTACCCAAAGCAATATATAAATTTAATGCAATTCCCATCAAAATTCCTATGACATTCTTTAAAGAAATGGAACAAAAAATCATCAGATTTATATGGAACTATAAAAAACCCCGATTAGCCAAAGTAATCCTAAGGAAAAAGAATGAAGCTGGGGGCATTACAATACCTGACTTCAAACTATATTATAGGGCCACGATAATCAAAACAGCATGGTATTGGCAGAAAAATAGACACTCAGACCAATGGAACAGAATGGAAAGTCCAGAAATAAAACCACATATATATGATTAAATAATTTTTGATAAAGGGGCCAACAACACACAATGGAGAAAAGAAAGCCTCTTCAATAAATGGTGCTGGGAAAACTGGAAAGCCACATGCAAAAGAATGAAACTCGACTACAGCTTGTCCCCTTGTACGAAAATTAATTCTAAATGGATCAAAGACCTAAATATAAGACTTGAAACAATAAAGTACATAGAAGAAGACATAGGTACTAAACTCATGGACCTGGGTTTTAAAGAGCATTTTATGAATTCGACTCCAAAGGCAAGAGAAGTGAAGGCAAAGATAAATGAATGAGACTACATCAGACTAAATAGTTTTTGCTCAGCAAGAGAAACTGACAACAAAATAAACAGACAGCCAACTAAATGGGAAATGATATTTTCAAACAACAGCTCAGATAAGGGCCTAATATCCAAAATTTACAAAGAACTCATAAAAGTCAACAACAAACAATCCAATAAAAAAATGGGAAGAGGACATGAACAGACACTTCTCCCAGGAAGAAATACAAATGGCCAACAGATATATGAAAAGATGCTCATCTTCATTAGTTATTAGAGAAATGCAAATCAAAATGGCAATGAGATACCACCTCACACCTGTTAGATTAGCTATTATTAACAAGACAGGTAATAGTAAATGCTGGAGCGGCTGTGGAGAAAAAGGAACCCTCATTCACTGTTGGTGGGAATGTAAAGTAGTGCAACCATTATGGAAGAAAGTATGGTGGTTCCTCAAAAAACTGAAAATAGAACTACCTTATGACCCAGCAATCCCTCTACTGGTTATATACCCCCAAAACTCAGAAACATTGATACATAAAGACACATGTAGCCCCATGTTCATTGCAGCATTGTTCACAGTGGCCAAAACATGGAAACAACTAAAAAGCCCTTCAATAGAAGACTGGATAAAGAAGATGTGGCACATATACACTATGGAATACTACTCAGCCATAAGAAATGATGACATTGGATCATTTACAACAAAATGGTGGGATCTTGATAACATTATACAGAGTGAAATTAGTAAATCAGAAAAAACCAAGAACTACATGATTCCATACATTGGTGGGACATAAAAACGAGACTAAGAGACATGGACAAGAGTGTGGTGGTTACCGGGGGTGGGGGGAGATGGCGGGCACGGGAGGAAAAGAGGAGAGGGGGAGGGGGAGGGGCACAAAGAAAACTAGATAAAAGGTGACGGAGGACAATCTGACTTTAGGTGATGGGTATGCAACATAAGTGAATAACAAGATAATCTGGACATGTTTTCTTTGAATATATATACCCTGATTTATTGATGTCACCCCATTAATATTAATAAAAATTTATTTAAAAAAAAGTGGGACAGAAATTAAGCCATATACCCCATCTTTAAAAAAAAAATTATCCTTCCCAGATGTCTTGTGAAAACTTATGCCCTGTCTGATGGACTTAGGGTATTTCTTCAGGAGCTTTCCTATACGAGACATGAGCAAAAACTTGAGTGCCTTCAAAAGAGCTCCTGGGAATTTTCCCTCTCACAGATATGGGAGAGAAAGAGTAGAAGAGATCTCAGGTTAAACTGAAGAAGAAAAATAAACTTATCGAATCTGCATATATTGAGCATCATAAATATCATTCTTTGGAAAACAATAACAGAAATAAAAGGTTTAGATTCAAGACGTGTTATGGTTGCTATTTTGCTAAGCTAACAAGTTGGTTCATTGTTAAGATTTTTTTAAAAAATAGAATAGCTTAACTTCTGGGTGTCACTCTGAGCGAGAGGAAATCAGCCCTGTCACGTGGGAGCTGGCTAGGGTAGGCTGATTGGGTGCTCTCAGTGGGACCTTCAGCTGTTAGAAGCAGGCCTGGCACATAGAGCTAGGTTTTAGTGTTCTGTTGAACAAAAATAATTTCATTACAACAGCAGCATAGCATTTGTGTGCCTGAGATGGAGCAAGACAAAACTAGACAACTCCGTAATCATGCTCTAACCCAGGGGTAGTCAACCTTTTTATACCTACTACCCACTTTTATATCTCTATTAGTAGTAAAATTTTCTAACCACCCTCTGATTCCACAGTAATGGTGATTTTAAAGTAGGGAAGTAACTTTACTTTATAAAATTTAGAAAGCAGAGTTACAGCAAGTTAAAGCATATAATAATAATTACTTACCAAGTACTTTATGCTGGATTTTCGCTTAGTTTGGCAGAATAAATCTTTATAAAACAACTTACTATAGTTAAATCTATCTTTTTATTTATACTTTGGCTGCTCCACTACTGCCCACCATAAAAGCTGGAACGCCCACTAGTGGGCAGTAGGGACCAGGTTCACTACCACTGCTAGCCAAACAAAAACATGAACACTGTCTAAACCACAAAAAAATGCCACATCCCTCATCCTGGTTAAAATGAGTGACTGCTGCTTCTTTTCCCATTACAGCTTCAGCCTTGGTCTATTCTTCTCTCCTAGATAAGATCTATTAAGGGACTCAATTATAGAATTGTCTTGGCTTCCTGAAAGCATCTAATCCTGAGTAAAACTGTCCTTCCTTAAATTCTCCTGAAAACACCTAACAGCCTGAATTCTCTAAGTTCTTTTTTTCTTCCTTCCTTCTTCCTTTCCTCCCTCCCTCCCTCCCTCCCTTCCTCCCTCCCTCCCTCCCTCCCTCCCTTCCTCCTTCCATTCCCTCCTTCCTTCCTTCCTTCCTTCCTTCCTTCCTTCCTTCCTTCCTTCCTTCCTTCCTTCCTTCCTTCCATCCATCCTTCTTTGTGAGAGAAACAGAAAGAGGGACAGATAGGAACAAACAGACAGGAAGGGAGAGAGATGAGAAGCATCAATTCTTCATTGTGGCATCTTAGTTGTTCATTGACTGCTTTCTCAGCAGAGTGAGTGACCCCTTGCTCAAACCATCAACCTTGGACTCAAGCCAGTGATCATGGGGTCATGTCTACGATCTCACGCTCAAGCCAGTGACACTGCGCTCAAGCTGGTGAGTCCATGCTCAAGCTGGATGAGCCAGCATTCAAGCCAGGGACCTTGGAGTTTCAAGCCTGGGTCCTCTGCATCCCAGTCTGACACTCTATCCACTGTATCACCACCTGGTCAGGCTTTAAGTCCTTTGTAAATTCTCTTACTAAGAGGCCTCACAGTTTACCGTGAAGACTGTTCTCCCTTGTGGCAATAAACAATAAACACAATTTATTCACTAACAGATGTCTTCCTGGTGGTTGGAGGATATTATTTGCTCACTAAAGTATAAACTGACTTTTCCAGAATGTCAGAGTTTAACACTAAGATATTAAACTGCCTTGACTATATTTTATAATTTTATCATATTATCATAGTTTGTTGTTATTCTTTCCCATCTTGGGTAAACAGAATATTTTTAAAACATCCAGAAGAAATGATGAAATAAGTTATTTTTAAGAGATGAAGAAAACAGGAAGAAGAAATCATTGTAGTTTCTATTTTCTTATGCCCCTTTGTATAAGACAGAGAAGTCGCCTTTTAGAATGCAGAGCTCTGTGGTGGAGTTGTCAAATTTATTCCATGGAAGCAGTATATTTTCTAAGATCCACTCATCATCATAATTTCTACTCATTCTCTCTGCACAGAGATTTCTCCATGAGACTGTCATAATATTTTTCTTCCCACTAAGAATACCAGAGTGCTTTCTCTTCCCAAGTTCTTTTTATGTTGTATAATATGACAGGTTATTAAATCAATTTCTCTTCCTCTCTTTAAATAAAGCACAGCATCAAGTACAGTGATCGTTTGGAATTAAAGATGACAACCCAGAGATGTTTGGATTCATTCTTCAGTTCTAATACACACATACACAGCCCACATCTCCCTCGTGCGTGCTTGCAGTCTCTTGCAAACTCATACACACTGCATATTAACAAAACCGTGTTAATATTATGTTTTCATTATATTTGGACTGTAGAATGAAAGTCATATAATGTTATATTAATAACTAATATATATATGTCCATATAATAATTTTTGAAGGAGGGCACAGATGTGATTAGAATCATTTAAGTGAGCTCAAGTCATGCCAAATAAAGGAAATACTCATTCTGTGACTAAGGCAAGAAGGGATGACAGGTCGGAGGAGCCTCTCTATGACACTCTAAATGTTTGAGAAAGAATTGCATCCTTTGCATCTCACAGTCTGCTGGAAGGAACCCAGTGGTATGATTATTCCAGATAAGAAACTGTATAACTTTCAAAATTTTTAAAATGTGTGTATCCTTTGACCTGACAATTTCCCTATAAAAATGATCAGAAGTGTTCACAGAATTATATTAATAATCACGATGGCTAGCAGGTATAGAAGGCTAAATGCTAGACACTGTTGTGTGTTAAATCTTCAGAACTACCCACAGTGTGGGGACTTTCATTGTCCCCATTACCCAGTGAGGGAATTGAGGTCATTGACCTCTGTAAGATCTTATAGGTGTTAAATAGAGCTGGGATTCAAATACAGTCTGTGACCAGAATCACACGGCACCGGTATACCATACTGCCGCTCGCCACTAGAAGTATGTTCACGGTAGAATCACTGACACAACCTGCTCTTCCCCCAGTATTATCCATCGTCATTCACCCAGTCCCAATTGCGCAGACCTCTGGAGTCACTCTCGCCTCCTCTCTTTTTCTCATACCCTGTACCCAATCTGTCAGCAAATGTCAGAGTCTACTTTCTAAAATCATCTCATTTCCAACCACTTCTCATCTCCTCCATGGTTACCACCTGATCCAGACTATTGTTATCTGTCACATGGAGGAACACAGTAGCTCCTCAGTTGTCTCCAGCATCTGTTCTTTGTACACTGTCTGGAACAAGCAAACAATGTAATCTCTTAACATGCAAATCATTTCCCTACTCCAAGCCTTCCAATCCCCACCCCCATCACAGGGAATAAAATCCAGGATCCCTGCTGTGACCTACGAAGCTCCCCACAATCTGCCCTCTGCTGCCTCTTCACCATCACTTCCTCTCACCTTGCCTTCTTAAGCCACTGCTCTCCAGCCCCTTGCCTCCATGGCAGTCCCTCACTGAGCCAAGAAAATGCCCATGTCATGGCCTCTGCTAGTCCTTCTGTCAGAACACCCTTTCCCAATATCCCAATAATTATCTATCTCCTTTATCCATTCAGGTTTCTGTGCAAATATTGCTTCCTCGGAGAAGCCTTCCATGATTACAATTTTGAAAGTAGTCCCCTCCCCATCATTCTCCACACCCTTCTCATCATTTTTCTTTGTAGTACTACCTGACAATAAAATATATATTTACTGCTTATTTTCTCTTCTCCCAACTAGCCATGTATTGTTCCCTACTGTATTTCCAGATCATGGAACAGTGCCTAGAATATCATAGGAACTCAATAAATGTTCACTGAATGAATAAAAAAAGGAACCACTTACAGGTGTACCACTGGTAGGCTGGTATGTGAAACATAGTTCAACTGTAGGATGAACGGCTCTCTCATCAGTAAATTATAGGGAAAATATTTACTAGGATTGATCAATGTGGTTGGGCAAATCTCAAGGTAGTGGGTAGAGTGTGTGCAAGAAAAAGGTCCAGCAGCGAAGGGACAGCCCATTTGCTGGACCCGCACACGGCGGCTGCACTACTGTCTAGGAAGGGGGCAGGACTTGCCACAATGGCTCCAGCAGCAGGGGGCTCGTGCAGTGACTAAAGGGTCCACAAACTGAAGCCCTGTGACTTTAGAGAGCAAGTTCCGCTCATACTGACTATACGATCTTAGAAATATTATGACGTCTCTGAATTTCATTCCCTCATCCATAAATGGGTAATAAAAATAATAGTACTGTACTGACTTCAGAAGGCTGTTGTGAGGAATCATTGGAAAAAGATGTAGAAGGGCTATGTATACTTGCTCTTTCCACCCCCTTTTTCTTCTCTTTCTCCTTCTTCTGTTCTTCTGTTGTACCTAGTGGTGGTAGCATACATGTGCATTATTCTTTCAACCAGAAGAGAGAGCTCAACTTACATTTTTTTCCTGTTGTACTTCTCCAGGCTATGCATTTCCTAAGTTTAGCATTTAAAGTACAGTAGAAAGTTTCTTCTTTTACAAGTACAATATTTGCATCTTCCTTTTTCTTTCTTTTTTTTTTTTTAATTAACTGAGAGGTGGGGAGGCAGAGACAGATTCTCATATGCACCTGGCAAACCCCCTACCAGGTAATGTTCTGCCTGGCTGTTGCTCTGCTGCTCAGCAACCGAGCTATTTTAGCTCCTGAGGTGAGGCCATGGAGCCATCCTCAGTGTCAGGGGCCAACTTTGCTCAAACCATTCAAGCCATGGCTGCAAAAAGGGAGAAGCTGGGGAGGGGGGTTAGGAGAAGCAAATGGTTGCTTCTCCTGTATGCCCTGACCAGGAATCAAACCTGGGACACCCACATGCCAGGCTGATGCTCTACCACTAAGCCAACTGGCCAGGGCCCTATTTGCATCTTTCAAGCTTCTAAGACAACACCTTAAATGGGAATTGAGATTATAAATATTCCTCCATTCCTCATATCCATACTCTTCAAGATAATTAATTATAGGAACATGTGATAACAAGATGAAGCTCCTCAGTTAACTAGCATTGCCAGATATACCTGTGAGGCAAACATTGCACACCTTCCTATCCAGGGGCAGGGGCTATGTCCTTGTTCTAAGACTGCTATGCACGGAAGGTCACCGGCAGATGCTCCAACTGAGTGTTCCAGCCTGATGTGAGGGTGAAGAGACCTTCAGATGATTGAAACCCCAGCCTCACATCATCACTAGCCTTCCAGTCTTCCCAGCTGAGGCCTTAGACATGCTGAAAGAGGGATAAGCTATGCCCACTGTGCCCTGTCTCAGGTTCCAATGCACACAATCCATGAGTTTAATGATGGCTGTTCTAAACTTTTCAATTTGCGGTTAAATGTTATTCAACAGCAGTAGCTAGAACAAGCTGAATGAAGCAAATCTCCAATAGGAGTAGATTTAAATAGGTGCCTCCACCAAATACCAGGTTCTCAGAAGTTGTTTGGAAAAGGCTAGATTTCAGAAGGAGGGCAGGTGTTAAAAAGGTATCCAGTTTTCTTGCTTCAATGCATAGTTCCAAAACTGCGATCTTTCAACAAGAACTAGTCTTCACATTCAAGAAGAAAATATCTAAGACTATATTCTCAGATGAGAAGAAGCTTTTGAAATATCAAGTATTTGTAACTTACTCGCCAAGATAGGGAGCTGAACATTTCGGAGCCCGAATTAAGATAAAATATTCAATTAGCTTATAAACTGACCCTGTGAACATCTGGAGTTTCCAGAGGAGAGAATTTTCTTGTTACTTCTCTTCTAAGACTGCCAAACAGTGGAGGCTGATGTTGGCGCAGAAGCAAAGATGGAAAGCTGAGGTTATCAGCATGGCCTCTCTGATTTCCATCCACAGATTAGAGAACAGGGACAAGCGGAATGAAGTCCTTCCAAATCTATTCATTCTCTTCAAAATATAGAGTGCAGGGGATAAGAGGCTAAGATAATTCCCTACTGGGGAGCCAAAACAGATCAATCAGAGTGGTTAGTCAGAGACTTGGCAGAAACTTAAGAGACCTATTAAATTTTCTCACTGAAACTTCTCTTATTTTATACAGAAGAATGGGACAGAATACTTGTGCTGCTCAACAGCCCAAACACTGCCTCTGGCATTCAACACACCTCAATGCGGGTATTACCTGGTATCTTCCATATACCAAATACTAGGGAAAGTGCCAACCACATTGTTTTGCACACATTATTTCTTTTAAACATAATACTATTGAATGTTTATTAAGCACTCACTATGCCCTAGGTACTACTACATTAGGCAATCCTTAAGTGTCATCTCATTTCATTCTTATAATAAACCCATGAATGTCTTATTTTTTTCAGTTCATTTTTTTCTCCTTTTATTTAAAAAAAATTATTGAATTTATTGGGGTGATGTTGGTTAATAAAATTATACAGGTTTCAGGTGCACAATTCTACATCATTGTATACTGCATTGTGTGTTCACCACCCCAAGTCAAGTCTCTCCCTACCACCACCCTCTACCTTCCTCTACCTCTCCACCCCCCCCTTCCCTCCTGCAATCCCCATATTGTGGTCTGTGTCTCAGTTTTTTTTTCCCTTTGCTTGATCTCTTCACCTTTTTACCCAACCGCCCAGTTGCTTCCATCTTACAGAGGTTGAAAATGCAGGTCCAGGAAGCTGAAGTATTTCCATTAGATCAGATCACACCGATAAGCCAGTGGTCTGATTCCCCAGTCTACAGCATCAGCCTCCTCACCATCCCACCAGCCAATCATTAATCCTGACAATCATGTAGATGTGAGATAGTAGGAGAGGCTCAGAGATGTGAGGTGACAGTCCAAGGTCACACAGTTAATATGCAGTAGACCTAGGCTTTCTTTCCAAACTAACTCAGGTCAAGCCTGCCTCCTAGGACAGCTCCCTACTGTCAGGCAATAATCTCAGGTTGAACTGAAGCTTGCTGCATCATGCCAGAAATAGTTTAGTTTGATTCTGAGCTAAACTAGCTCTGGGTTTATATATACTATCTCTGAGTTTTCAAAAAAATTTTTTTAGCAATGGAACCATATTTTCCCATTTAAACCAAAATCTTACATAGCTCCCCCCCATATATGTAATAGATAAAAGGAATATTTTATTAGCATAAATTTGTCTTATAAGTTGGGATTTCTGTCACTACTATAATGTCAACCAACGGGATACCAACGTTTTTGAAGTATGTGCTGTTTTGTGTTATATATTTTAAAATTTTAAATATATTTTAGAAAATGTTCCATATTTTGATTGGGATGGTGCATATAAAATAAATGTATGTTATATGCAAATTGCTTCATTAAAGTTGACAAAAAGAAAAAGGTTATATTTATATTTCAAACAAATGTTTGCAGTACTTCCGAAGTAACGAGGCTCTTCCCGGAACATGAATTGAAGTGCTGAAAGCAAACACTTCGGTGACTCAGAATGGGGAAGATGGAAACCGTTTCTGTCCTGAAGTTCAAAGTGAGACACTGAAGGACTTCAAATCTCATTCCAGGCATTTCTACGGTTTATAAAAGCCACCTAATCCCTGAGATCCAACAAGAGAAACTTGCTGTCACATCTATACTCAGTAGCTTTTGAAGCAGACAGAGAAGAAAAGCAGGGAGAAGAAGCTGGGTTTGCAACAATTCATTCACTCCGGCTTCCATGTTGTCTCTGAGGGACCCAGGAGGAGGGTCGGCACAGGTGCAGCCTAGGGGAGGCAGGCAGGTCTTGGGCATCAACACTAACAGCAGCTACGGGGCTCCCCTTGCTCTCCCTGCCCAAATCTCCCCACAGAAAGAAGAATGAGGAGAGAAGAAAGGAAGAGAAGCATGAAGAAGTTTAAAACAAAAGGAAAATTAAGGTAAACAGAACCAGGTTACAAAGGACTCGGTAGACCTCATCCCTGAGTGGCTGGAAATGTTCTTCAAGCCTCATCTCCCGACTCTATTCAATATATTTACCAGAGTTCCTCATGTATAAGATGCTCCCATGTATTATATCATATAAGACACACCTTAATTTAGGGGCTCGAAATTTGAAAATAAATGTATTACATAAAGTTATCAAACTCAAGTTTTATTCATCATAAAATTCATACAACTCCTCAACAAGCGCGAAAATGTAGGAAATGCAAGTAAAAGCTCTACAGCCACTGTATAAGATGTACCCAGTTTTTATCTTTTTTTTTTTTTTTTTTTTTTTTTTTTGTATTTTTCTGAAGCTGGAAATGGGGATAGACAGTCAGACAGACTCCCGCATGCACCCGACCGGGATTCACCCGGCACGCCCACCAGGGGCGACGCTCTGCCCACCAGGGGGCGATGCTCTGCCCCTCCGGGGCGTCGCTCTGTCACAACCAGAGCCACTCTAGCGCCTGGGGCAGCGGCCAAGGAGCCATCCCCAGCGCCCGGGCCATCTTTGATCTTTGTTCCAATGGAGCCTCGCTGTGGGAGGGGAAGAGAAAGACAGAGAGGAAGGAGAGGGGGAGGGGTGGAGAAGCAGATGGGCACTTCTCCTGTGTGCCCTGGCCAGGAATCGAACCCGGGACTCCTGCACACCAGGCGGACATTCTACCACTGAGCCAACCAGCCCTGCACGCAGTTTTTAGACCCCAAATTTTTCAGAAAAGGGTGAGTCTTATACCTGGGGAAATATGGTACATAGAATTTATGCACGAACACATAAACAAAACCCTTTTATATCCAACATCTCACTTCAGGCACCCTTAATCTTACCTACATGGGAAAGGGATAAACCTAATGGTGTAGTTAAATTCTTATGAGTTGAGTTCTTATTCTCTTGAATGAGAACTGAATGATCCTCGAAAAGTCAGTGTCTTTGGAGATAAACAGGGAAATAGGCCAGGAAAATGAAGTTCATCTAACTACTGAATCACAAGGATCCACTGGGCCAGGCCCTGGGGATGCAAAATCAATAAAGCGGGTACAGTTTCAGTATCCCAGAATTTACTACTGCAGTGACCTCCAGGTATGTCCCAACTACTCCAACCCTAGCCACGTGCTCTATAAATTGCCTTAGTCTTCAGAAAACTTGAGGACAGAATAGCACTTCTATAATTAGAAAACATTTCTCAAAAAATGACATGTTCTATAGCACTTACTGAGCACTTACTCTCTTGTACTGGGTACTCTGTATGAATTGTGCAGGTCACAAAGAACTAAGTACTAAGTACTTTGCATGAATTGACTCCTTTAATCCTTATAATGGTTCTCATGAGGTAAGTACCATTATGATACCCATTTTATGGAAGAGAAAATTGAGGCACAGAGAGATGTTTGGGTAATTTTCCCATTAGCATTAGCTTGGCTAGGACATAAATCTAGGCAACCTAGCTCCATAATCTGAGCACTGAACCCTATACCATGCACAGAGTCAGGCTGAAACCATTACAAATTGGGGGTGAGAAGGATGTTTCAAGTATTTACCAAAACAAATTTAATTTAAATGCAAATGGTTTTAGCCTGACTGGTGGTGGCGCAGTGGATAGAGCATCAAGCTGGGATGCTGAGGTCCCCCATTTGAAACCCCAAGGTCACCGACTTGAGCAAGGGCTTGCCAGTTTGAGCACGGGGTCACTGGCTTGAATGCAGGTTCATCAGCATGATCCCATGGTCACCACCTTGAGCCCAAAGGTCACTGGTTTGAAGCTCAAGGTCACTGACTTGAGCAAGGGGTCAATGGCTCAGCTTTAGCACCTCCCCCCAATCAAGGCACGTATGAGAAGCAATCAGTGCAAAACTCAAAGGAAGCAACTATGCATGGATACTTCTCACTCTCTTCTCTGTCTCTCTCTCTCTCTCTCTCCCTTCCTCCCTCCTTCTCTCACTAAAAAAAATAAGAATTAAAAATTAATACAAACAGTTTAAAATGAATTCTTGAATTCTTTGAAGAGAGGAAAACATGTTCATTTTAAAGACCAAAGAAGCCAGGATGAGAAACATGCAGAATTATGGGCACTGAAGACACAAAGCTCTGAGTTTAAAGCCTAATACCACTTCTTACTGCTCTTGTGACCCTGGACTTAAGAGTTTTCCTATGTGAGTATCAGGTTTCTCACCTATAAAATGGGTAATCACAATCTCTGTCATCTAACACTGTCACAAGGATTATAAGAAAAGCACAGTTTCTGAAGTCAGTCAGGGTCCAATTTGCCATAGCTCCTGCACTTACTTGTGTGGCCCTTGAGCAAATTACTTTACTGTGTCTACATATAAAATATATAGGAACCCCAATTTATAATGTTATTTTATAATTGAATATAATAACACATATAAGGTGCTTAGGAGATTGCCTGAAATATTGTAGAAAAACTCTTAATATATCTAAGGCATCGTTATTAATCAACTACCATTACAATTAGTAAAACAGATTAAATGGGTTGAAATTACAAAGGAAAGTTGATTTTCTTATAGAAGTAATTATCAATAGTGAGCCTAGTTAAATATTAAAACAGGTACTCAGGAACTACGTTGAAAACATCTTTATGATGCTGAAGGTGGTCTGAGTAAAGGCAGAAGGCTAAGTCCTAGATGTCTCCACAAGCTCTTCCCTCAACCTATAATTCCATCTTTCAAATACACATTCATCATGGGACTCAAGCTATATTAGAAAAAGCCACAGGGACTGATACTGTTTGAATGCCCAGAGTGTGACTCAGCAGTCCTCCAAGCTAAAGAGGCAGTGAAGCCCATGTCATGGTGCTTTCCTCTCTACAGGAAGCCAGGCTTCATTCTTCCAGCTGATCAATCATCTTCAAGGCGCACAAGAGAATTAACAGTCAGCACAAGATTCCAGTTGAAATTATTATTTCCTCATTTGCAGCCCCAAGTTTCTCATTTTGTGTGATTATTCTCTGTCATCATGACACTGACAGTTTTGAGATTTTAATAATAAAAATTTTACTTAGTCACATATTCTGCAACCCAGTAATCTTCTTTCCCTTCATCCAAGTGCATGACCCGCAGAGCAAACATCACGGATGGATGTGACCTCAGTCTCTGGTCACAGGAGTGTGACCTCAGGCAGCAGGGAAGAAACATTTTCTAGTTCAAATACCTCATTTTGCTCTCCTCTCTCTCCCGTGCTCAGGGTAAGATTTCTCCTATCAGCAAAATCAACTTTCTTTTGTTTGTCTTGAAAAGAAATTATTCTGATTAAGGACATGTTAAGGGGGAGGCAGAAAACCACACCAAAGTTTTCTCAAATGGGAATCCAATATGAAACCACAGCAGGAACTTCGAGAACAACTGAGGAAAACTGTTGTGGGTTTTTTTGTTGTTTTTTTTGTTTTTTTTTGTATTTTTCTGAAGCTGGAAGTGGGGAGAGACAGTCAGACAGACTCCCGCATGTGCCCGACCAAGATCCACCCGGCACGCCCACCAGGGGCGACGCTCTGCCCCTCCGGGGTGTCACTCTGCCGCAACCAGAGCCACTCTAGCGCCTGGGGCAGCGGCCAAGGAGCCATCCCTAGCACCCGGGCCATCTTTGCTCCAATGGAGCCTTGGCTGCAGGAGGGGAAGAGAGAGACAGAGAGGAAGGAGGGGGGTGGTGGAGAAGCAAATGGGCGCTTCTCCTATGTGCCCTGGCCAGGAATCGAACCCGGGTCCCCCGCACGCCAGGCCAACGCTCTACCGCTGAGCCAACCGGCCAGGGCCAACTGTTGTTTTTTTTTTATCACCTGTCATGCTAGGTGTTAGCCACTGAAACATTGCAAGTCAATCAAGTGCGAACAGAAAATCTTTCGAGAAAGGAGCTTGTTTGTGCCATCCAGAGGGAATGTTTTAATTGACATAAATTTCATTTCTCAGCTCTTGTCTGTGCCCACAAGTGAGAGGTTAACCATGTTTCAGAGACCCAGTCCAAGGGGTACAGGAGTGAAGTTTACACTCAAAGGCCTCTGGAGGCCATTCTGGTCTGGCCAGTGAGTGGACCAGGCTCGCTGCTAGCAAGTGTGGGAACATACTCAAACTCTGAGCATGGGCAGCTGCTGTCTCCAGCTCATCACTACAGCAAATGTACAGTTAAACCAGAAACCTGGAGTTTTATGAAAAATTCCCTGATCTTTAAGTGTTGTCAACAAGTACAAAACTTGCTGGAATACCATGAAAGCCAACCAAAATACTCTGGAGACCAGACAGGGGCCTTCAGCTTCAAGTTAGCAACCTCTGGGAAAGTGAAGAGAACATAGTCTGTGAAATCAATCAGATTCCAGCTTTTCTGTTTACTAACTGTGTGATGTTGGGTGATTTATGAATTCTCCCCAGCCTCAGTTTCCTTACCTTGTTAGTAAAGTCTACATAACAGCATAGTTACGAGGATTAGAAAGCATTCATGTAAAATGGCTAATATATAGCTGGTATCAGCACCTATAGTCGGCTATTTTATTTTGTCATTGCCTAAATGTTCATATTGTTTGACCCATTTTCATAAAATTCTAGCACTTTGGAGCAATGGAAAATTGAATATCTCAGGTACAGTTGAAACTACTATTTTGGGCTTCCTCCTCCAGCTTGATACATGAAAGGGTGATGGCTCACTACTCTCCCAAACATAAAAGGGACTATTTTAGTTTAGCCCTCTAGCTGAAAAAGAATTGCTTAAAAAGTCCACAGCCCATTTATTTGTGAGTGGGCAAGCCTACCACCATGGACCCATCTTTTCCCTTCTGTGTTGCTAGCAAGGATGCTCAGTCATATGACAACCAGACCCTACATATACATGGGTAGGTGGAGAGTGTAGAGAAAAGATGGAAACTAACAGAGGGATAAAGAAGTGATTTTTAGCCTCACTCGCAGGGGTAGTCAAACTTTTTATAAAAACCGCCCACTTTTGCAGTGCTGGTCAACCTGGTCCCTACCGTGCAACCAAACAGCGCGGCAATTGGCCCATCATGAAAGCTGGAACGCCCACTATTGGGCGATAGGGACCAGGTCTACCAGCACTGCAAAAGTGGGTGGTTTTTATAAAAAGTTTGACGATCCCTGATAGGCAACCTGAAGATGGTCTACCCACTGCAAATTTAAGGAAAGAGACTTAAGTCAGTTTCTTACTGTGAGTGCTGTTTCTCAAAGTCACATGGCCACCTGAGCTTCCAGCCCTCTGTCTCTAAAATAGGGTGAGTTATTTGCTTGGACTCTGAGGTCATTGAGGATACAACCCACATCTTTTTCATGGTGCTCAATACATGCTGGAGTTAATTTCAATGTCTGTGCCACCTTTTCACGAGGCTGTTATGAAATGACAAGAAGTAAATGAAATACTGTATGTAGATGGGCCTTGCAAATCTAAAGTGCAGCCATGGACAGTTGGCTCAATGGTAGAGCATCAGCTTGGCATGTGGATGTCCCAGGTTCAATTCCCAGTCAGGGCACACAGGAGAAGGAACCATCTGCTTCTCCACTCCTCCATCTCACCCTTCTCTCTGTCTCTCTCTTCCCCTCCTGCAGCCAAGGATCCATTGGAGCAAGTTGGCCCCAGCATTGAGGATGGCTCCATGGCCTCACCTCAGGCACTAAAATAGCTCAGTTGCCTAGCAATAGCACAACAGCCCCAGATGGGCAAAGAATAGCCCCATAGATGGCTTGCTGGACAGATTCTGGTCAGGGCACATGCAGCTGTCTGTCTCTCTACCTCCATGCTTCTTCTCACTTAAGAAAATGAAAAATAAAAATAAAAATTTAAAAAGTAAATCTGAAGTGCTATATGGATACATTATTATGATAAACAGTAATCTTGCATTGGAGACCACTGATAATTGATGTGTTAGATATAACCACACTAATTATCACTAGCAGTTATTATTATTATCAGCAAACCACCAAAGCACCTGATTCATCATAACATGTTTTCATACAGAAATGACCCAAGGGTAATTAGTCCTCAGAATTACTTAGAGCTTCCCATGGAGGAGCTTAATAACTGTATACTAAAATTAAATGGAAAATAGAATTAAAGGTATTTGGAGCAATGTTCTCATAGTGTAGAAATAACTTTGCTTTTTCCAATAAGGACAAGGACTCCGCCATTTATAGGCTCTCTGCCAAAGGGCAAGGCAGCATGAACTTAGCTCTGCTTCATGGAGAGCATTCAGCATGCCCAGGAAGTGGGGCACATGCTCCAGGAAACTGGATAAAAGTCTTTGGTTCACAATGGCCCTTGCCTTTTGAATCCCTGAGGACTGTTAATTTATCCCACTTGGATATGATGTTTACTTCCAGGAGTCAGTGAATGTATCAGTACTCACCAGAAAGCATGAGAAAATTATTTCCACTCTTCACTGGAAGATGAAATGTGTTCTAAATTATTATGTTCAACTGTACCATATACTGTTACCATTATATGGCCAGGAGTAGGTGCAGGGGTGGGGGGGGGAGTTTAAAAATAGGTATGATTCTAAATTAGGGAAATTAAATAGTGGGTCTGAAGCTCAGTTTGGAATATATTTCCAAACTACAAGTTTTCTCTTTCCTCTTTTCTGACCGTTATAATCATGACCATTAACGATTTACTAAAAGTTTCACCCAATAAAAGCACTATCCTATCCCATAATCTGGAAAAAAAACCATCCCCTCTGTCTTCTTGGTTTTCAGACATATATCCCAAACCCTCCTTGTCTATAAAGAACAATGATCCATTGTGCATTTCAGATCAACTGATTTCTAATATTTCAAAGAGATAGAGACTTATCCTCATTGACTCTTAATACTATTAACAGCATAGGAAGTCAGATTGTAGGTCTTTTTGAGTCTAAAAGTCAGGCTTATATGTTTATGATCCATCTTAGAGGTCAAATGTTTTCTCCATTGCTAACAAGTTACAGCCAATTAAAAGAGCAAATAGTTCCCCTCCCTATGGGACCGCCATCTGAAGGAGTAACTACTGCAGTAGTAACCTGAGCTTCAAATCAGGGCATGATGCCCTGCCCTGCTGGAATTCCAGTACAAAGAGCACAGGCCAGCAATCACAAGTCATAAAAAGGAAATGTCAATCTCTAGTTACAGCTACCCAGAAAAACACTTGAGCTATAAAATAGCCCATGGTTACATTTTTATAAACTCTCTTTCTTCTTCTTCCAACCCAGCCAAATTCTCTGGCATACCAAAGATACTCTGGAACTGTTTTAGCTATTTACATTTACTCTTAAAACTAACTAACTTATTAAAAAATATCAGCTTTTCAGTTACACAGTCCACCTTTCAAAGGCTCACATGTGGCTAGTGACTTCCATACTGGACAGCACAGAGAACATTTTCATCACTGCAGGGCCAGCGCTGATTCGACAGAGCCTCTTTCTCCAAATTTTAAAATTCTCTATAAAAGATAAGCTCACATTGTTTTGTTCTCTTTCACCCTGACAATCCCCGCCCCCACCAATCTCTTCATTATGCAAATCAGTTTGGTCTCTATTTTTTTCTTCACTTAGTCAATTATCAGATTTCCCGTAACTAAGACACCCAAGAAGTAGATACAGCCAGCACAAATTCTCTTCTGCAAGACTTTCTCCCAATTCTGTATTCTGTACACAGAAATCTCTCTCTCAATCCAGACATGATCTAGGGGCTGGATACAGGAAAACTCACACATCACTCCGGCTTGTCCCCAAGCACCGTCCGTGTTTGCTAGCCTTTACTAAACATAGTAGTAGTTAAATGGTTTAAATAGACTATCACGTGCTCTAACCTGTAGCATAGGACCACTGGCTGAATTTTTTTCTGAAAAGTAGCTGTTAGCACTAACGATGAGAGGCTGAATGATTCTCCAAGTGGCTGTGAGTTATCAAGAGGTTTATGTGCTAGTCATTTACTCTCTTAACTCTCGTACACATTCAATGCCTACAAACCTTGCCAACTGGCTTCCACCAAGGTTTGGTTAATGGAAGGCACTGACAGGAGTCCAGAGAGCAGCAGAGGGCAATGCCAGGCTATCCTTAGCCCCGTTTCAGGCAGCATTTCCATCACTATTTGCATCTCCTCTATCCTTCTGGTTCCCACTGGGGAGACCATCTGCTCCATGGCCCAGCTGCTTGGTCCCTCCTCTGGCCTTCTCACTCATGATGTGTACGTAAATGTTAAACAACTGGCTCTGGAAGGGGGAGGTAGGGAGGTGAGAAGTAGATACTCAGCTTAAAAAATTCCTGAATATTTTCTAGCCCAACACTCACCTATGCAAGCTGGGTTCAGCACTCTACCACCCACCCTAAGGAAAGTAGTCAGTAGGTTCCTGGTGTTAATCTCTGGGTTCCCTCTTGATTTCTCTGCATTTCCAACTCCTTTGTTACTAGTTAGCTACCTAAAATAAATCCTATTAACTACCTTGCTTAGGCTTTTTTCCCCGACTGTATTCTGAATGTATATTGTTAAGAGTGTAAAATTTGTCAGAGCCTGGCCAGGTGGTGGCACAGTGGATAGAGTGCTAGACTGAGATGCAGAGGACCCAGGTTCAAGACCCCAAGGTTGCCAGCTTGAGCACGGGCTCATTTGGTTTGAGCAAAAGCTCACCAGCTTGGACTCAAGGTCGTTGTTTTGAGCAAGGGGTTACTCGGTCTGCTGAAGGCCCGCGGTCAAGGCACATATGAGAAAGCAATCAATGAACAACTAAGGCAGGGGTAGTCAACCTTTTTATACCTAATGCCCACTTTTGTATCTCTGTTAGTAGTAAAATTTTCTAACCATCCACGGTTCCACATAATGGTGATTTATAAAGTAGGGAAGTAACTTTTTACTTTATAAAATTTATAAAGCAGAGTTACAGCAAGTTAAAGCATATAATAATAATTAATTACCAAGTACTTTTATGTGAGATTTTTACTAAGTTTGGAAGAATAAATCTTTATGAAACAACTTACTATAGTTAAATCTATCTCTTTTTTTTTTGTATTTCTCTGAAGCTAGAAACGGGGAGAGACAGTCAGACAGACTCCCGCATGCGCCCAACCGGGATCCACCTGGCACGCCCACCAGGGGGCGATGCTCTACCCCTCCAGGCGTCACTCTGTCACGACCAGAGCCACTCTAGCGCCTGGGGCAGAGGCCAAGTAGCCATCCCCAGCACCTGGGCCATCTTTGCTCCAATGGAGCCTCGGCTGCGGGAGGGGAAGAGAGAGACAGAGAGGAAGGAGAAGGGAAGGGGTGGAGAAGTAGATGGGCGCTTCTCCTGTGTGCCCTGGCCGGGAATCGAACCTGGGACTTCTGCACGCCAGGCCAATGCTCTACCACTGAACCAACAGGCCAGGGCTAGTTAAATCTATCTTTTTATTTATATGATACTTTGGTTGCTCCGCTACCGCCCACCATGAAAGTTGAACGCCCACTAGTGGGCGGTAGGGACCAGGTTGACTACCACTGAACTAAGTAAGGTATCGCAACAAAAAACTGATGATTGATGCTTTTCATCTCTCTCTGTTCTCGTCTGTCTGTCCATATCTATACCTCTCTCTGACTCTCTCTTTGTCTCTGTAAAAAACAAAAAAGGAAAAAAAAGAAAAAAAAATTTATCAGAGAAGAGCTTCACAAAGTGCCAGAATAAAAATCAGCCATGTCACTGAGCAAGCTGACATTACTGTTTCTAAAGAGTTAAGATCTTAGACTGATGGAAACAATCATCAGTATACATTGTGGTACACATTTTTTATTTCACTGTATATTGGCAACATAAAGTCTGTTGATTTATAGCTTGTGCAGTCCACACTTTAAGTGACATTGTAATGGAGCACTTTGAAAGAGCAATTTGACAATATGTATCAAACGGCCCACAGGTGTCCTATCCTTTGTCCCACCAGCTCCATTTTAATAGAATCTCTCCTAGGAACTCAACCCAAAAGAGGGGAAAAGCCTCAGGTGCAAAGATGTTCATTGCAGCATTATTTAAAATAGTGTATTTTTAGAAGCAACTTCAAAGTGAAAAGATAAAAAAATGATTCATTAAATCCACTTGATGAGATATCATACAGCCTTAAAAATTATAAGTACTATAGCACTATGGGAAAACATATACTACTATTTAATAAAATCAGAAAAGGCAATTTTACATGCATGGTAAGACTGAAAAGAAATATAATACAAATAGTCACTGAATTATGTAACAAGGGTATTAGAAGATAAATTTATTTTCTTTAATTTTCAGAATTACTTTTTCCTAATGTAATTTTACCTAGTTTTTTTAATTTTAAAAAAGCAAAACCTACTAAAAAAGTCAATGAGGATATTTAGAAGAAAAACAAATTATACATTAAGATACCTGTGAATGCCGTCTTAGTTTACAATATAAGTCCCGGATAAGCCTGAAGTTAAATTAAGACCCCCAATGTGCCCACCTGTCCTCCATTCCCCCGTGCACGGTGCCTCCTCACCTGGATACATCTGTTCGCCAACCTCTGTGACATCTCCCTTTCTGAGAAGTGGCTTTTATCGCATATGTACTAATACGCAAATGTGCCGCCTCTTTCTACTATGAAGTAGAAGACCTCGCCGCCTAGAGGAGCACCTCCCCACTATTTACAAACAGGTGGGGGAAGTATTGAAGGCTTAAAGGGTCTGTCCTCTGTTTCCTCATTGGATTGTTGTGAGGACTAAATCAGTTATTTTCACATAAAGCACTTAGAACAATGCCTGCCACCTGATCAATACCCAATAAAGTTCCGCTAATATTAAGTTCACCCTCCAAAAAATAAGTATCGTGGGATGTGGTTCCGGGAAAGCCATCCTCCCTGCCCTTCCTCAGAAACCACCAATGGCCACCAGGAGCACACAAACGAAGGGCAAAGGTCAAAACAGCCCCAACACTAAAAGTCACACCAAAACTCATGCATTCAAACAGAGTCGTGATCATGTTCACTTCAGAATCATGGTCATGTTCATTTTCAGAATTTCTCATCTCATCCAAACAAACCACCAAAGAACGGGAAATGCCGAAATATTTTCGAACCAACCCTCGAGCCCCACTTCCGTCCCTTTGTGTGGACATGCCTACCTCGAACCACTGTCCGTGGGACTGCATCTTGAGGATGACACAGGGGTCCGGTTTGGAAAGGGCATCTCTGTCAGAAATCCCTTTGCACGCCACGCGCAGCTCAACTTTGGTCAGGCAGGGGCTGTTAAAGATGCCCAGTGTATTGGCAGCTGACTCATAAATGTTGCTCATCTTCTTCATTCTGTTTTGGGAAAGAAAAAGAGGAAAAGAGACATGCCAATCACCACAGTATTAGTCAGAGGATACAGCCTCTCCATCACCATTTAGGAAATCATTCAACACACCAGTTCAAATACTGACTGTATTTAAATCTCAAGGCCCACCCCACTGACACAGTTCCAGTGAAATAACCCCCCCACACACACCAAAAAGAATCAGAGGACGTCAGAGTAATGGCGGAGTAGGAAGCGATACCGATAAATCTCCCCCAAAACTCAACAAGATCTTCAACCAGAAACAGAAAAACCTATACTTGGAGCTTCCAGATGCTTCGCAATACACCCAAAGGTATGATTGAGTGAAAAATTGGCTAAATATATAACCAAACCCCGAAGGAAATAGGGAGTAAGAAATGCTCCGCCTTCCTCACTAACCTAAACAGGGCGGCTTTCTCTGGTAACTGTGAATATAGAAACTGAGGCAGGCAAAGGGGGTGAATAGATCCAGGCTGCCGCAGCAAAAACGGCCGAACCAGGCTGTGGCTCAGAGATCCAAGCCGAGGAAAATCTGATCCTGTGGCAACCCGGGCAATACAAGCTAACACTCGCGCCAAACCCAAACAAAGAAAGACAAGCGGAGCGGCCATTTTACCCGGTCTCCTGGTCGGTGCGCAGTTAGTGGAAGAGAGATTTCTTCCTAAGCCGCGGAAGTGGGTGCCCGTGTTGCCCCACGGAGAGGCAGGGTCAGAGGCCTTTCTGTGGGCTGAGGGCAGAGTCTCTGGGCAGCCCCAGCGCCCTGGGAAAGCCACGCACGGGAGGGAGTGAGAACTACTTCCAACGGTGGAGATTTTCCGTGCTGGTGAGGGTTTTACTCAGAGGGAACCGCGGCCGGCCTCATATCCTGGTGTGCGCGCGCAGATAAGGAGTGAGTGATTCCTCCGAGTGCCTCGGCAGTGCGCGCCCGTGTTATCGCACAGAGGGGCAGAGTCAGGGGCCTTTGTGTGGACCAAAGCGGAATCTCGGGCCGCCCCAGCGCCTTGCAAAAGCCGCACACGGGGACGGAGCGAGACTCAATTCCAACGCTGCAACTTTTCCCTGCGGTTGGGGGTTTCACTCAGAGCGTGAGACTGCTGGCCGGATATCCTGGTTGCAGACAGTGAGTGAGAGTTTTCTCCAAGCGCCCCGGAAGTGGGCGCCCGCTTGTGTTACCGGACAGAGTGGCAGAGCCAGTGGTCTTTGAGTGGGCGGAAAGCCCACCTGATTATGCTAGCAGCTCTGACTGACTGAGCCTTACCCAGAGCCCTGTGCTGAGTGGAAATAGAGTGGGGAGTTGCCAGCAATTTGAGCCTCTTACTATCCAGGCAGAGGCAGCAGCAACCCCATACCTGGACTATCAGGCTACTAATTGAGGAAGGAAAGACTAGGAGAAAGGCTCCAGGAACACGGACTCTCTCACTGTCGGAGCCTATAAATGCTATTGAGCCTCAACTCCCAACGAGAATAAAGCATAATACATGACATTGCCATAGAGACTTATCAACTGCAAACCTCTACCTGAGCGTGCCAAAGGGGCAGAACCCGGGGTACAGAGTCACCGACCAGGAAGAGGGAGAGAAAAGAAAAAGCAAGAAGATAACCTCTCAAAATCAAGAATAATCTGCAGACTTTATAACCTATCCCATTTTATTATATTTGTTCGTTTGTTTCTCTTATCTTCATTCTTGAGACTTTTTTTTCCTCCTCCAATTTGGCCGATTAACTCTCTACCGGTCTTACTCTCTCCTCTCCTTGAACTACACTACCCATAAGTGTTACATCTCCCATTATCATTTCTCTTCTCTTCCTTTCTCTCTATGAGGGTTGCACTCCAAAACCCTTAACTCTTTCACTCTCTCTCCTTTCTTTTTTCTTCTTTTAGTGGTTCCCTCTTTTTTTCTCTCTCTCTCTTTCTTTTCTCCCTCTATATTAGTTTCTTCCTTTCTCCTTTACATCTCCTCTCATTCAAACCTCAATAACAAACAAATTATCTTATCTGGGACTCAAACCTATGTTTGTGGCATTTTGGGGGGTTTTTACTTCACCTTTTTAACTCACTAGCAGTGCTCCCATCCCTGGCTCTCCATATTATCTAGTTCTTGTTCCACTAAATACAATAGTAAGTTTTTAATTTGTCCCCCCATTTTTCCATTTTCCTCTTATTCCTCTCATCATAACTCTTAGAAAACCAACACCTAAAAGCAAATCATTTTATTCTTGACCCAAATTTTTTCCTTATTTGCTTTTTGTGGGTCCATACGCTCTTTTTTTTTCTTTTCTTTTCCTTTTTTTTTTTTTTTCTTTCTCTCTTTTTTGCCCCTTTATTACTTTTCCCCAATTCAGGCCCTCCATCACAGGCATTGTTTGTTATAACTCACAGTCCACCACAAGATTTTCTCAAGAAAGAGGGGAGAGGAGAGGAGAGGAAAAAAAGAGGGGGGGAATAATTTCCTTTTTTTAAAAATTTTTATTTTATTTTATTTTTCTTTATTTCATTATTAATTTTTTTTAAAAAAAACAACTCTTTTCGATTTGTTATTTTTTTATTTTTTTTTTAACTTTTTATTCTTTATTAAATCTCATTAATACTATCAACAAAACCACCCTCAGATGCCATTAAGGAAGAGAAAATCGAATATCATGGATACAAAAGAAAGAGAGGTAACACAGCTAGATGAGGAAAAATCTATGGAGAAAAAATTTAATATATTGGAAACCTTGGAGCTAAATGACAGAGAATTCAAGATAGAAATCCTAAAAATCCTCCGAGATATACAAGAAAACACAGAAAGGCAATATAGGGAGCTCAGAAAACAACTCCATGAACACAAAGAATATATGTCCAAGGAAATTGAAACTATAAAAACAAATCAAACAGAGATGAAAAACTCAATTAACGAGCAGAAAAACGAAGTAACAAGCTTAGCTAATAGAACAGGTCAGATAGAAGAGAGGATTAGTGAAATAGAAGACAAGCAACTTGAGGCACAACAGAGAGAAGAAGAAAGAGACTCAAAAATTAAAAAAAATGAGATAGCCCTACAAGAATTATCTGACTCCATCAAAAAGAATAACATAAGAATAATAGGTATATCAGAGGGAGAAGAGAGAGAAAATGGAATGGAGAACATACTTAAACAAATAATTGATGAGAACTTCCCAAGCCTGTGGAAAGAACTAAAGCCTCAAGTTCAAGAAGCAAACAGAACTCCAAGTTTTCTTAACCCCAACAAACCTACTCCAAGGCATATCATAATGAAATTGACACAAACCAACAGCAAAGAAAAAATTCTCAAGGCAGCCAGGGAAAAGAAGAATACAACATATAAAGGAAGGCCCATTAGATTATCATCAGATTTCTCAGCAGAAACTCTACAAGCTAGAAGAGAGTGGACCCCAATATTTAAAGTCCTAAAAGAGAGGAACTTTCAGCCACGAATACTATACCCATCAAAGCTATCCTTCAAATACGAAGGAGAAATAAAAACATTCACAGATACAGAAAAGATGAGGGAATTTATCATCAGAAAACCCCCACTCCAGGAATTACTAAAGGGGGTTCTCCAATCAGATACAAAGAACAAAAAAAAAACAGAGCCACAAGTAAAAGCTCCAAGAAGAACACAATAAAACCAAATTTAAACTGTGACAACAACAAAAAGAAAGAGGGGGAGAAGACAGAGATTAACAGTAGCAAAGGACGATGGAGTGCAAAAGTACTCACAAAATAGTTCGCTACAATGAACAGGGTAGGGACCCTTTTCATTACTCAAAGGTAACCACCATTGAAAAAACCACCACAGAAGCACATGAGATAAAAAAGATAGCAACAGAGGAAAGATGTATGGAATACAACCAAATAAAAACAAAAGATAGAAAAACGAAAGAGAAGGATCAAACAAGACACAAAACTAACATAAAGCAAGATATAAAATGGCAATAGGGAACTCACAAGTATCAATAATTACACTAAATGTAAATGGATTAAACTCACCAATAAAAAGGCACAGAGTAGCAGAATGGATTAAAAAAGAAAATCCAACTGTATGCTGCCTACAGGAAACTCATCTAAGTAACAAGGATAAAAACAAATTCAAAGTGAAAGGCTGGAAAACAATACTCCAAGCAAATAACATCCAAAAAAAAGCAGGTGTAGCAATACTCATATCGGATAATGCTGACTACAAGACAGGAAAAGTACTTAGAGACAAAAATGGCCATTTCATAATGGCTAAGGGGACACTGAATCAAGAAGACATAACAATTCTTAATATATATGCACCAAACCAAGGAGCACCAAAATATATAAGACAGCTACTTATTGATCTTAAAACAAAAACTGACAAAAATACAATCATACTTGGAGACCTCAATACACCGCTGACGGTTCTAGATCGGTCATCCAAACAGAGAATCAACAAAGACATAGTGGCCTTAAACAAAACACTAGAGCACCTGGATATGATAGACATCTACAGGACATTTCATCCCAAAGTGACTGAGTATACATTTTTCTCCAGTGTACATGGATCATTCTCAAGAATTGACCATATGTTGGGCCACAAAAACAATATCAGCAAATTCAGAAAAATTGAATTTGTACCAAGCATATTTTCTGATCATAAAGCCTTGAAACTAGAATTCAACTGCAAAAAAGAGGAAAAAAATCCCACAAAAATGTGGAAACTAAACAACATACTTTTAAAAAATGAATGGGTCAAAGAAGAAATAAGTGCAGAGATCAAAAGATATATACAGACTAATGAAAATGACAATACGACATATCAGAATCTATGGGATGCAGCAAAAGCAGTGATAAGAGGGAAGTTCATATCACTTCAGGCATATATGAACAAACAAGAGAGAGCCCAAGTGAACCACTTAACTTCCCACCTTAAGGAACTAGAAAAAGAAGAACAAAGACAACCCAAAACCAGCCGAAGAAAGGAGATAATAAAAATCAGAGCAGAAATAAATGAATTAGAGAACAGAAAAACTATAGAAAAAATTAATAGAACAAGGAGCTGGTTCTTTGAAAAGATCAACAAAATTGACAAACCCTTGGCAAGACTTACCAAGGAAAAAAGAGGAAGAACTCATATAAACAAAATCCAAAATGAAAGAGGAGAAATCACCACGGACACCGTAGCTATACAAAGAATTATTGTAGAATACTATGAAAAACTTTATGCCACTAAATTCAACAACCTAGAAGAAATGGATAAATTCCTAGAACAATACAACCTTCCTAGACTGAGTCAAGAAGAAGCAGAAAGCCTAAACAGACCTATCAGTAGAGAAGAAATAGAAAAAACCATTAAAAACCTCCCCAAAAATAAAAGTCCAGGCCCTGACGGCTATACCAGCGAATTTTATCAAACATTCAAAGAAGACTTGGTTCCTATTCTACTCAAAGTCTTCCAAAAAATTGAAGAAGAAGCAATACTTCCAAACACATTTTATGAGGCCAACATAACCCTCATACCAAAACCAGGCAAGGATGGCACAAAAAAAGAAAACTACAGACCAATATCTCTAATGAATACAGATGCTAAAATACTAAACAAAATACTAGCAAATCGAATACAACAACATATTAAAAAAATAATACATCATGATCAAGTGGGATTCATCCCAGAATCTCAAGGATGGTTCAACATACGTAAAACGGTTAATGTAATACACCATATCAACAAAACAAAGAACAAAAACCACATGATCTTATCAATAGACGCAGAAAAGGCTTTCGATAAAATACAACACAATTTTATGTTTAAGACTCTCAACAAAATGGGTATAGAAGGAAAATATCTCAACATGATAAAGGCCATATATGATAAACCATCAGCTAACATCATATTAAATGGCACTAAACTGAAGGCTTTCCCCCTTAAATCAGGAACAAGACAGGGTTGTCCTCTCTCTCCACTCTTATTTAATGTGGTACTAGAGGTTCTAGCCAGAGCAATCAGACAAGACAAAGAAATAAAAGGCATCCATATCGGAAAAGAAGAAGTAAAGGTATCACTTTTTGCAGATGATATGATCCTATACATCGAAAACCCCAAAGAATCCACAAAAAGACTACTAGAAACAATAAGCCAATACAGTAAGGTCGCAGGATACAAAATTAACATACAGAAGTCAATAGCCTTTCTATATGCCAACAATGAAACAACTGAGAAGGAACTCAAAAGAATAATCCCCTTCACGATTGCAACAAAAAAAATAAAATACTTAGGAATAAACATAACAAAGAATGTAAAGGACTTATATAATGAAAACTATAAACCATTGTTAAGGGAAATCGAAAAAGATATAATGAGATGGAAGAATATACCTTGTTCTTGGCTAGGAAGAATAAATATAATCAAGATGGCTATATTACCCAAAGCAATATACAAATTTAATGCAATTCCCATCAAACTTCCAATGACGTTTTTTAAAGAAATAGAGCAAAAAATCATCAGATTTATATGGAACTATAAAAAACCCCGAATAGCCAAAGCAATCCTAAAGAAAAAGAATGAAGCTGGGGGCATAACAATACCTGACTTCAAACTCTATTATAGGGCCACGACAATCAAAACAGCATGGTATTGGCAGAAAAATAGACACTCAGACCAATGGAACAGAATAGAAAGTCCAGAAATAAAACCACATATATATAGTCAAATAATTTTTGATAAAGGGGCCAACAACACACAATGGAGAAAAGAAAGCCTCTTCAATAAATGGTGCTGGGAAAACTGGAAAGCCACATGCAAAAGAATGAAACTGGACTACAGTCTCTCCCCCTGTACAAAAATTAACTCAAAATGGATCAAATATCTAAACATAAGACCTGAAACAATTAAGTACATAGAAGAAGACATAGGTACTCAACTCATGGACCTGGGTTTTAAAGAGCATTTTATGAATTTGACTCCAATGGCAAGAGAAGTGAAGGCAAAAATTAATGAATGGGACTACATCAGACTAAGAAGTTTTTGCTCAGCAAGGGAAACTGATAACAAAATAAACAGAAAGCCAACTAAATGGGAAATGATATTTTCAAACAACAGCTCAGATAAGGGCCTAATATCCAAAATATACAAAGAACTCATAAAACTCAACAACAAACAAACAAACAATCCAATAAAAAAATGGGAAGAGGATATGAATAGACACTTCTCCCAGGAAGAAATACAAATGGCCAACAGATATATGAAAAGATGCTCATCTTCTTTAGCTATTAGAGAAATGCAAATCAAAACGGCAATGAGATACCACCTCACACCTGTTCGATTAGCTGTTATTAGCAAGTCAGGTAATAGCAAATGTTGGAGAGGCTGTGGAGAAAAAGGAACCCTCATACACTGTTGGTGGGAATGTAAAGTAGTACAACCATTATGGAAGAAAGTATGGTGGTTCCTCAAAAAACTGCAAATAGAACTACCTTATGACCCAGCAATCCCTCTACTGGGTATATATCCCCAAAACTCAGAAACATTGATACGTAAAGACACATGCAGCCCCATGTTTATTGCAGCATTGTTCACAGTGGCCAGGACATGGAAACAACCAAAAAGCCCATCAATAGATGACTGGATAAAGAAGATGTGGCACATATACACTATGGAATACTACTCAGCCATAAGAAATGATGACTTCGGAACATTTACAGCAAAATGGTGGGATCTTGATAACATGATACGAAGCGAAATAAGTAAATCAGAAAAAAACAGGAACTGTATTATTCCATACGTAGGTGGGACATAATAGTGAAACTAAGAGACATTGATAAGAGTGTGGTGGTTACGGGGGGGAGGGGGGAATGGGAGAGGGATAGGGGGTGGGAGGGGCACAAAGAAAACAAGATAGAAGGTGACAGAGGATAATCTGACTTTGGGTGGTGGGTATGCAACATAATTGAACGACAAGATAACCTGGACTTGTTATCTTTGAATATATGTATCCTGATTTATTGATGTCACCCCATTAAAAAAATAAAATTATATAAAAAAAAAAAAAAAAAAAGAATCAGAAACAAACAACAAAAAATAACACCTTAAGTCATTCTGCTAAGAACACTATTTTCCCATATGATTTGCATATATTTGCATAGTAAAATTTTTAGTCAGTGTTAATTTATTGATTCTAGATAGAGAGGGAGGGAGAGAAAGAGACAGGTACATCACTCTGTTCCTGTATGTGCCCTGACCAGGGATCAAACCGGCAACTTCTGTGCTTTGGGACGATGCTGTAACCAGTTGAGCTATCTGGCCAGGGCATGTAATCCAGTTCTATATGAAGGGACATAAATTGTGTGAGATTTTACAGGTTTCTTGGTTAATCAATATAATAATCACTGCCCAAGTGTTTAAGGCTCCCTAACAGCCCAGCTCCCTTTTTCCTTCTATGTGATGACGGCACAGTGATGGATGTTGCCCAACCAGAAGAAACAGTCAAAATGTCTCTTCCCTAAACCTGGTCCACCTTCTCAGGATGCCTCAAGAGGAAACCAGCTCCAAGAAAGAAGCCCTGAACCTAATTTCCTGCCCCAAGTGCTCAAGTCCATTCTCACCTTTCCCTTCCAGCTCCTACCTGCAGCATCAGGATTGAGAACCGAGGGGCGGGGGGGGGGGGGGGGGGGCACATGAGAGGATGACTGTGTAAAGGAAACGGCACAGTGCCTCTGATTCTGGACTCAGGGAAACAGTAGCCCTCCCCATTTCCACGTGAAAACTTCTCAATAACCCTTTGCATCAGAAGATCCAGGGCTACAAGGATTTCCAAGAGACAACAACACTTCCGTTCTTCTCTGAGGAGGGCTGGACATGTAGGGACACTGAAATATTCTCTCAGGAGTGAAATTCAATATCCTTCTCATGGAATTCCATTTCCTTGTAGATTCCTTAGGAAAACTGGCAATGGCTTTTTCAATCTCACAGGGCAGTAATCCCCCATAGTGGAATCTCATCATCTATAAAATGAGGACAATCCTTCTATTGACTGTGGTCTCATTGTTGGCTATTTTCCTGTTGCTGTGGTCTGAATATCTGTGTCCAGTCAAAATTTGTATGTTGAAATCTTAACCTTTGAAGGTGGTGGTATTTGGAGGAAGAGCCTTTGGGAAGTGATTAGGTCACAAGAGTAGAACCGTCATGAATGGGATTAAAGCTCTTCTAAGAGACCCACAGAACTTCCCAGGCCCCTCTACCATGTGTGCATACAAAGAGAAATCTGTGACCCAGAAGAGGAACCTCACCTGACCATGCCGACCCTCTGATCTTGAACTTCCAGCCTCCAGAACTGTAAGCAGTGTTTCTATTGTTTATAAGCCATTCAGTCTGTATTTTGTTATTGCAGCTTGAATGGACTAAGACATATATTAGGTTTGACTAAAGAGATGCAGACCGAAGAATGGAGGAGAAAGAGAACAGCATATTTCTTCCTAGTTTTTTGTTTGTTTGTTTTACAGAGACAGAGAGAGAGAGAGTCAGAGAAAAGGACAGATAGAGACAGATAGACAGGAAGGGAGAGAGATGAGAACCATTAATTCTTTGTTGCGGTATCTCAGATGTTCATTGATTGCTTGTTCATTGACTGCTTTCTCATATGTTCCTTGACCAGGGGGTATAGCACAGCAAGTGACCCCTTGCTCAAGCCAGTGACCTTGGTCTCAAGCCAGCAACCTTGGGCTTCAAATTAGTGACCATGAAGTCATGTCTATGATCCCATGCTCAAGTCAGTGACCCCATGCTCAAGCTGGTAAGCCCGCACTCAAACTGGATGAGCCCACGCTCAAGACGGTGACCTCAGGGTTTTGAACCTGGGTCCTCTGCATCCCAGTCTGACACTCTATCCACTGTAGTACCACCTGATCAGGTTCTTCACAGTTCTTACCCTGATTGTTAGCAGTGGCCAAGTCCCTACATGACCCAGGTTCATCAGACAACTCTACCACTGTCCTTTAGGAATACTGTTCTCTCCTTTTTCTCCTTTGGGTTCATAAGTAGTAATACCTTCTTGTACATTTTAGGTTGAGCATTCTAGAAGATCCAGATGCATTCAATTCAATTAATTAAACAGAGGCTAGAAAGGAAGTGAGGAAGTAAGGGGGTGGTCATAGCAAGAGTATAGCTTCAGCATGGTTCCAAGGGAGGTTCTGGAGTATGAACTGTACCATGGGTTGGCCTCACCTTAAGAAAAATGGTCCAAATTCTTATAGCCCCATGTTAATCAGTCATGCTAGGGAGGCAGGAGGACCTCATAGGTTTGCTCCCTCCCCTCCACTGGCTGAGAGCAATCAGTAAATTCCCTAGAAAGGAGCCACAGGGAGTCATTAGCAGCTAACATTCACAGTCACTGGGAAATGAATGCGCTAACCTGATAAAGGGAATCTGGGTGGGATATCAACATGGTCTATTTCACCACAGAGGACAGTGTGACCTCGAGGGTTTTCACCACAGTGGAGATATATATATGAACTCCTTTAGTTCAGGGGCTACTTCTCATACTTTATTGCAACCCAATAATGTTCAACTTGATAATACTGCAGACTGCTGATGAAACCAACATACCCTCACTTCTGGGAGAATACATACAGTACAGGAAAGAAATGTGGTGGAGCTGAAAATACAGCTCCCAACTTTTTACAATGACTCCTGGCTCACATCCCGGTCCATGCACAAATGAAACCCTGACCAGATATACTGGGGTTCAGGAGTTCCTCTGGCTGCTGAGAGGTAACCGCAGCCCTGACCTTGACTTTGGAGGTAGTGCATAGGCCAGTGGCGTCAAATTGTTTGGCCATGGCATGGCAGAAGCTCACTACTAAAAGGTGATCACGAAATACGGCTCTGTCAACGAGTGAGGAGCTACCTCCATCCATAGATAAATAAAGTAAACAAGTAATTTCACACTCTGTTAGAGAACAAGATTAAAATATGGCCAGATTATCAATACATTTTCCATGGCCTATTTAAATCCTTTTTGTTGCCTTTCATGAAATATCCTGGTTTTACAGAGACTAATATCTGTTGTGAATTATTTTGATGAAAGCTGACTTTTGGCCAATTTTAGAAGCAAATTATAATTGTCCTTTCACTCAGATAAGTTATTTTCTTTAAAAAAATTAAAAAACAGCACTTCAGCATATCCACAATCTCTTAACAGGACAAACTGATTCTGAAACTTAATTAGTTTCTGAATGAGCTGCAGCAAACAACCCCAAGACAATAGAGAGCTCAAGAGGAAAGAGAATCAGCTTGTGTTCACAGGGGAGCCACTGAGCAGAGCTTGTCTTAAAACTGTGTTAAGAATAAGTGCATAATCACTGTTCTGCTTGCTTGGCCTTTTAAAATGTCGGAGCACATCCAGGGAAGGCTGGTGTGCTGGATGTCTCTATCCCACACCATTTCCATCTCGATTCAAGAAATACATACAGGGCCTGACCAGGCGGTGGCGCAGTGGATAGAGCATTGGACTGAGATGCGGAGGACCCAGGTTCAAGACCCCGAGGTTGCCAGCTTGAGTGTAAGCTCATCTGGTTTGAGCAAGGCTCACCAGCTTGGACCCAAGGTTGCTGCTTGAGCAAGGGTAACTCGGTCTGCTGTAGTCCCCCGGTCAAGGCACATATGAGAAAGCAATCAATGAACAACTAAGGTGTCACAATGAAAAAATGATGATTGATGCTTCTCATCTCTTTCTGTTCCTGTCTGTCTGTCCCTGTCTATCCCTCTCTCTGACTCTCTCTCTGTCTCTGTAAAAAAAAAAAAAACACACACACACAGGGCATCTGTTCTGAGCCTGGTACCATGCTGGATGGAGGATGGAGGCACTGAGCATCAATTCACTCATCTGAAGAAAAAGCGGTTGTGATTTAACCAGGACTTGTCAGTTTAGTTCCTATTCAACATTCCTGGATCGACTTTTGGATCAGGAGTCACTCTCTTAGGGTACAAGTGCCATGCTAGACACTGCAAAGGATGGAGCTCCGAGACAGGCCATCTGCCTACAGGTTCACATCCCAGAGCACTGCTTCTCAGATTTTATCATGAGTCACCTCAGGAGCTTGTTAAAATGCAGGTCCTATTTCAAGGGTCTACAGTGGGTCTGAGATTCTGCCCCTGGGTGGCCTGTGGACATTTTGAATAGCTAAATTGATGAGTGTAAACCAAGAACCTATAAGGCAAATGGCCTCAAAATTTATCCTAAGATCAGACACTCATATATATGCAGAATGACACAGAGGATAAGATTATGGATCTTGCATCCCAGTATTTGAGGCTAACCCAAGCTCTACTACTTACTTGTCGTGTGACTTTGGGCAAGTTACTTGAATCTTCTGTGTTTCAGTTTTATCGTGTGTGGAATGAAGATAATAGTTTCTACCTTGTAGAGTTGTCTTGAGGATTAAATGAATGGATCCTCATAAAGTCCACAGAAGAGTGCCTGATCCATTGTACACATTCAGTAAGTGGAAACTATTATTGTACTTTTTAAAAATGACACCACTAAGTTCACATTTACAGAGGGTCCATGGGTTATAACACAGTTCTGTTCCTATGACAGTGACGTAATCCGAATTTTAGTGTAAGTCAAAACACACCCTAGCCTAAGTCACTGACCTACCCTAACACAGTTGTAAAATCATAACCTAGAACATAAAACCACAACTAAGCCACAGAAAAAGGAAAAGGACATAAATATACTGTACTGTACACTGTACTGTAGCAACTGAAAAAAAAATGAGTGTAAAAAAAGTACGACGCTAATGGCATAAGCTGAAACACTCATGTCTCAATTTTTTTTAAGTTTCTGGGAGTATCGTAAACTTGAAACATCATATGTGAAGACTGTCATAACACAAGGACCCCCTGTATCAGCTATATCCCCCAAGCACTCAACAGGAAGTCGTCAGATCCTCAGGGGCCTCCCCTACCTGACCCTCGAGATAAGCCTATGGCAGGTGGGGTTAGGATGCCCACCCACAGGAAAGCTTTGGCTTAGAGAAGTGAAACAGCTGCACATGGCTATCTAGCACAGCATTGCAGACCAGGATTTGAACCCAGAACTCTAAGTCCAGAATGTAGGCCCTTAACCACCCTGCTATCCTTGCCTCCCTATAGGATATCTACTTGAGAAGACGTTCAAAAACCTGGCAACTGTAGACTTTCACCACATAACACTTCTCAAATTATTCTTTTTAAATTTTGATTGATTGATTTGAGAGAGAGAAAAAAACACATTGATTTGTTTTGCACTTATTTATGCATGTACTGGTTGATTCTTATATGTGCCCTGACCAGGGATCAAACCCACAACCTTGGCATATCAGGACAAACCTATAACCAGCTAAGCTACCCGGCTAGGGCTCCCAACATTTTCTTGACCCACCTGGTTCCCGTGAATGTCATACTGCAGCGACTCCTCCTCCCTCTTTCTGTGTGCCCCCCCCAAAAAAACTTCCAGCACCCTTCTCTCTCAATCTTCTAGGCTCTAATATTCTCTTTCTTTCACAGAGAGTTCATTATTTTGTAAATAAATCTGCCCACTAGGTTTCTTTCCTCTCATAACTTTAATCACTGCTTACCCTGCTCAGGTCCCCTCAACCTCCAGTTTTTGGCAGTACAAACACGGACTCTTCCCAAGAGAGTGGGAAAGGAAAAAAGGCTATAGATATTTATACTTTTTGTCCTCATTAAGCATACAATGCTCTATCGTTTCCTTTATTTATATTTTTTGTATTTTTATTAAATCCTATCAATTTCTTTTTAAAATATCTTGCTTTCTTAGCTGCTAATACTTGAGCTGCTAGTACACTAATAACAAACTTTGAGATGATCCCTTGAGATAGGAATTGTCAGCCCCATTTCATCAATGTAAAAAATAAGACTGATGGTGGGTAAGTAACATCCCCAAAGTCGCAGGTGGTAAGAGGACCAGGAATTAAGTTTGAGGCTCATGAACTCCAAAACTCATGTTTTTGACAATTTCTTATAATACGATTTACATTCTTAACTTCTTTAACAATTACTTTCTTTCTAGATCATGCAAAGGCAAACTTTGACCCTGTTCCAACCTTAATAAACTGCAAAAATATAGTGTGTGCATCATAGTTAAGTTATACATTGTGCTCTGGCAGTCTTTACATTTTTACTTCTTCCCCCTTACTCTAGAGGCAGCGCAAGTCACTTCTGGAACTTCTGCAACAGTAGCCTCATCAATAACTTGAGGGGTCTGGGAACTCAGCGTGCCTACGCTCATGATTTTAAACAGTAAGTACTTGACGAGTCATGGATGGTAGAGCTGTAACACCCAGAAACACGGATACAAACCATGTGAACCACAAAAGGCCTTGGTTCTAATGAATATGATTCAAAATATGTCTATGTGTATGTCTTTTTCTGGAATACACTATGCCAAATCACTCAACTGCAGTAAATTATTACTTCAGCCATTTCCTGATCTTTCTAATTTAAGACAAAAAAGAGATCAAAAGAAAAAAATCCAGCAGAGATCCTATTTCCTGAAAAACAGCTTTCTTGGGGGAAATGTGCATAAGGAATCATAAATATCAATGTTCTAGGCACTTCTGGGCTCATATTTTTGTCTCTAACAGTGAATCATAAAAATGAGATTTTTCTAGAAAGCAATTATGTCCACTGCATCTCATTCATATTAATTTTATAGCATTCAAATGTCACCCATTTTTAGGAGAACTAAATTATAAATTTAACTGAATAAATATAAAGGGTGATAGAAACTTTTAAAAGTAATACTTGAATAAACTATCAAAAAAAATCATAGGAGTGACTGTCTTCCTGTTATAGTTCCTCCTTTCCCCACTATACCAAAGGCAATGACAGCTCCTGAATGAGGGGGAAAATAATTTAAATGATGCTTTTATTACTTGGGCACTGAAATAGTTTCTTCCTGTTTTGCAGGCAACTAAATTTACCCAGTAGAAAGATCAAATCCTAGTCTTCTTTTGTTCAGTTATTTTCCCTTTTTAATATAATCACAGGTTGAATTCTTCTATTAACGTCATGTTAACAGGAAGCTGAAGGTTCACAAAATGGAATTTGTGCTTCTGGTCTCATACCAGTGGCTAAATTTTTCTTTTTAGTTTTATTTAGAAAATTAAATTTAATAGGGTAATATTAATTAATAAGAGTACATAGCTTTCGGGTAAATATTCTATAGCATTTGAACTGTTGATTTCATTGTGTGCCCATCACCCAAAGTCAAATCATTTTCTGTCACCTTGTATTTGTCCTTCCTTATTCCCCTTCTCTCCACCCCCTCCACCTCCCCCTTATAACCACGTCACTTTTATCTATGTCCATGAGTCTCAGTTTTATATCCCACCTATGTATGAAATCATATAGTTCTTAGATTTTTCTAATTTAGTTATTTCACTTAGTATAATGTTCTTAAGGTCCATCTATGTTGTTGTAAAGGGCAATATGTCATAATTTCTTATGGTTGAGTAGTATTCCATTGTATGTATTCAAAATATGAAAAGGAGCATGATTATTTTTATGTTTAACAGACAGCATATAATACTTTCTTCCTTGAGAAAGTATTATAACTGATCTACTTAGGGGTCTTTTTTTAGTGGGGCGGGGGGTAGATAGGGACAGAGAAACAGGAAGGGAGAGAAATGAGAAGCATCAACTCATAGTTGTGGCACCTTAGTTGTTCATTGATTCCCTGTCCATATGTACCTTGACTGGAGTGGCTCCAGCTGAGCCAGTGACCCCTTGCTCAAGCCAGTGATCTTGGGCTCAAACCAGTGAGGTTGGGCTTCAAGACAGTGACTGTGTGGTCATGTCTATGATCCCACGCTCAAGCCAGTGACCTCAAGGTTTTGAACCTGGGTCCTCAGCATCTCAGGTCGCTCTATCCACTGAGCCACCAACTGGTCAGGCTATTTATTGGGTCTTGTTCTGCTTCTACACCTTCTTGTTGAAGACCTGTTTCATCTGCTTTGAATGACAACCTACTATTAACATGCTTTTGCTTACTTGGTAGAGGAGGACTTGGAGTGTTTAGAGAAAGAAGAGGCAGGTGAATAAGCAAAAAAATTAAGATACAGACACAGCCCTAGATGAGCTCAGGCAAAAAGAGGCTTCAGGGATGTAGAAATATTGTATATCTTAGTATGGGAGTGCTTGCTTTATAAAAATTCATGGAGCTGTACACTTATGATGTGATTTCTTTTGTATGTTTGTTGCACTTGGATAAATTTTACTTAAGAATAAATAATAGCTTGTATAAAAAAGGCCATCATATCTAAAATGTTAGTAATCATGATGAAGTTAAACTTCCCTTACTAATGACCAAGAACCTTAGATTATCTTTAAACTATGAGTGAACATATGGATAAAGGAAAGTAGATAAATTCCAATTAAAAGAAAATAAGGATAGACAAAGTACAATAGACTCTAAGGAACCAAACCTTAAATGAGACAAAGAGAATCATTTTTCTCATTTCTCCCAACCTGGATCCACTGTCACTTATTCTTTTTTTAATTTATTTTAATTTTTTTGTGTGACAGAGACAGAGAGAGACAGAGAGAGGGACAGACAGGGATAGAAAGGCAAGAAAGGAGGTAAATGAGAAGCATCAATTCTTTATTGTGGTACCTTAGTTGTTCATTGATTGCTTTCTCATATGTGCCTTGACCGTGGGCCTACAGCAGATTGAGTGACCCCTTGCTCAAGCCAGTGACTTTGGGCTCAAGCTGGTGAGCCTTGTTCAAATCAGATTAGCCTGTGTTCAAGCTAGCAACCTCAGGGTTTCAAACCTGTGTCCTTTGCTTCCCAGTTCGATGCTCTATCGACTGTGCCACCACCTGGTCAGGCCACTGTCATTTATTCTTCATTGCAATTAGTAGATACTAGATGCTCAGGATGTCAGCCAAATTGTTAAACTCCATCTGGTCACTTCCCTGCCAATCATCATTTTGTGGTACCTAAATTCCACATTTCTCAGCCTAGAATCACTATGTGACTTGTCCATTGGGCATACTATTTTTTTTGTACTTTTTTGTATTTTTCCAAAGTTAGAAGTGGGGAGGCAGTCAGACAGACTCCCGCATGCACCCGACAGGGATCCACCCAGCATGCCCACTGGGGGTTGATGCTCTGCCTATCTGGGGTGTTGCTTGGTTGCAGCCAGAGCCATTCTAGCACCTGAGGCAGAGGCCATGGAGCCATCTTTAGTATCCAGGCCAACTTTACTCCAATGGGGCCTTGACTGCAAGAGGGGAAGTGAGAGATAGAAATGGGAAAAGGTGAAGAAGCAGATGGAGGCTTCTCCTATGTGCCCTGACCAGGAATTGAACCCGGGATTTCCACACTCTGGGCCAACATTCTAGTGCTGAGCCAACCGGCCAGGGCTGGGCACACTATTCTCCAGCACTTTAAATAAGGGATCCCCAAACTTTTTACACAGGGGGCCAGTTCACTGTCACTCAGACTGTTGGAGAGCCAGACTATAAAAAAAACTATGAACAAATCCCTATGCACACTGCACATATCTTATTTTAAAGTAAAAAACCAAAACGGGAACAAATACAATATTTAAAATAAAGAACAAGTAAATTTAAATCAACAAACTGACCAGTATTTCAATGGGAACTATGGGTCTGCTTTTGGCTAATGAGATGGTCAATGTCCGCTTCCATATTTGTCACTTCTAGCCATAACAAGTGATATGACACGCTTCCGGAGCCATGACACATGCGTCCCACATCACCGGAAGTAGTACTGTACGTGAGCGATGCTGTGTTTTGTGGCGCCACCACATATGGCATCTGCAACCTGTGCTCCTCTCACTGACCACCAATGAAAGAGGTGCCCCTTCCAGAAGTGTGGTGGGGGCCAGATAAATGGCCTCAGGGAGCCGCATGTGGCCCGCGGGCCATAGTTTGGGGACACCTGTTTTAAATCATTCTATTCTCATTACTCTTTTTTTTTTTACACTTCCAAGTCTTTCTTGTCTCTCCCTATTGAAATGCCCATGTAATTATATGTATTTTTTTCACATGAAAAATTATTCTTCATTGATGCTTCCTTCATGGCCCCATTTTAACCCCCTGCTAAATTCTTTATGATCATGCCTGTACCTGTTAGTCACTCCTTAATTTGTGTTCCTGCTACTCTTGTTCAGAGTCCCCTCACATCAATCTTCACATACATGTTGTAACTATTATATTAGCTTTCATGTCTGCAGAGTCCTGGTGGGTAAAAACCAAGGATTGTTCAAACAAAGGTTCAAAGCAGAGTGAACTGGGAGTGGTGCCTCCTCAAGTGGCTGATGATAGGTGTTGGATACATTCAAATCTTTGGCCCTAGCTCCTGATGAAGAAGAGATCTCCAGAACCAAAAACAGGGACTAAGGTAGTCAGTCAAACTTTCAAAAATGCCAGGAGACCTAGAACTAAAATGAGCATAATCTGCATCATCTTCTTAGAATCAAACACTACATCGGTGTGAGAGTACAAGCATTCTATCTAGGCGGGACTTTCTCTCCCATCCTCCTTCCCTCCCTTCTTTCTACGTTAAGCTTCTCCCAGATATTGCCTCAAACACATATTTACATTATAAATGGCTGAATTAAAATAAGACATTTGAGAGTCTGCAATTCCCACAGTAGGACTGGATAACTAGCAGTTAACCCAAGAATCAGAACAGAGGCTTCTTGCTCGGTCCAACGGACTGACATCATTACTCCCATACAGTTGACATTCAATGAGCTGCACCAAAAGGCAATGATTTCAGGGGTGAAGGTAGGGGGAGGAGGGCAAATGGGGGAAAAGAGGGTCTGAAAGAGACTTTTCTTGGGGCAGGGGATGCACGATGCGGTGTGTAGATGGTGTTTTATTGAGCTGTACACCTGAAACCTGTATGGTTTGGCAAACTGTGTCATCTCAATAAATTACAAATAATTTTTCTAAAGTAATGATTTCAATAGTGACATTTTTGCCTCTGCAATCCATAAACCCAGTTAACCAAAAAGAAATGATGTCACTTCTGAGTGGAGAGCACCAATTCATTCCTACTTCCACCACCAAGAGGACTACAACACTTGGAAACATTCCTTACCCCTCAAGTCTTTGTGTTTGTCTATTTCACTGTAGGCTAAAAGCCTAAGAAGCAAACAAGGCAAATTCTCATAAACACAGACCACATGCCGGAGATGCTCATGGTCAGGGATACTCTCCTTTCACTCCTAAAATTCCTAAAATTCAACTTGACAAAAAAAATATTGAGCAACTACCATGAACCTAATACTCTACTGCATGCTATGAAGGACACCAAAATATTAAGATGTGGTCACTGCCTTTGAAAGGCTTTCAGTGGGATGGAGTAAATGAAAGAATTTATTCATGGAAGGCACCATAGTATGATATTTAAATGGGTAGGCTTTTGAGTCAGACAGCCTAGATTCATGTCCTGGATCTACAACTTACTAAATGTACAACTATAAGCAAGATGTACTTTGGTTTCCTTCTCATCTGCAAAAAGTGATCTAATAATAGATTAATTATTGTGAGGATTCAAGGAGCAACAATACTGATATAGAGCAAGTGCTAAATAATCATTAATGTGAATGCAAAAAAGATTTCTGCAAGTAGATATATGATGAATTACTAAAATAATTTAGAAAAACAATACAAGTGATGATGGTAAAGCCTAGAAAGATAAGATGCTTTGGTTCAAAGGATAATGAAGAGAAAAAGAAAGGCAATAGTTATCAAACAGACTTCTTTATTTCAGAACTGGTATTAGGTATTTTACACTGAACCATCACTATGTTTACTGTGAATGAAAGAGACAGGCCTTTAATTTAAGCCAAAGAGCCTGGTCTGAATTTGAAGAAGCTAAGAAAAAAGAAAATGCCAATTTGTATGTCCAGTCATCAAAACATGGCAAAAACAAAGAAGCAGCTTGCTGTGTCAGGAGGTCATGAGATGTTCAAATGGATAACAGTATCATGTGGGTGGTACATGACAATCCACGTACTTAAATGTATCCTGGCTATGACATTTCTTGGTTATGACATAACTTCACTGACTCTCAGTTTTCTCATTCCAAAAAAGAAGATAGTAATAGCTACCTTACAGGACTATTTGAGTATTAGAGAAGATAACAGACATAAAAGAACCAAGCATAATAATAAACTCGGGAGATTCTGCAAAAATGTTATCTCTGTTTCTCCAGTCCTATGGCTCAAAGTATAGCAAATGCCCAAATGCTCCCACACTCAAGTTGAGATCATTCGAAAGAGCTATGATTTAAACATAAATCATTATTATAAATCAAGACTACAAATTAAAAATCAGTTCATGTTACGTTGTTCATATCTTTTAGCTTGGGTCAAAAACTTGAGAATAAATAGGTTCGATTATAATTTAGACTGGTTTATTGGACTTAGGGGCAAGTTCTGTAAAGAAATTAGCTTTGGGGGTATTAAAAATTAGTTAAGTAAATTCTCACTTGAAGTCAGAATTTAGTTCAATTAAAAGGCTTGCTCTAAATAACCTTTGCTGTATCATAGTCCTCTTTCATGGTAATCATAGAACCAAAGAAGCAAAGGTACATGTGTGTGTGTAAAATCTTCTCACGTAACATTCTATCTGTTCTCTTAGCACTCTTGCAGCTATGTAAGGCCATGTGAATAGTTCTGAGAAGTAAAATGCTTCAGGAAGAAGCATAGAATAGCCAGTGTATATTCTCTAGCTGTCCTTTCCAGTGCCATATTGACCAAAGAAGACTTTTATTAAGACAGTGGAGTGACAATATCAAAGCATCTGCAGTCATAGAGTCACCACTGAAAGATAGTAGCCCTAGAACTTAAAGTACTTTATGTTTGTTAGAAATAAACCTTTGGGCCCTGGCTAGTTGTCTCAGTGTAAAGCATCAGCCCAGCAGGTGGATGTCCTGGGTTTGGTTCCTGCTCAGGGTACACAGAAGAAGCAATCATCTGCTTCTCCATCCCTCCTCCCCTCACTCTTCTCTCTTTCTCTCTCTCTCTCCCCCCCCCTTCCTCTCTCCCCACCTCCTGCAGCCATGGCTTGATTGGAGTCAGCGAGTTGGTCCCAGGTGCTGAGGATGGGTCCATGGCCTCTGCCTCAGGCACTAAGAAGAGCTCAGTTGCTGAGCAACAGAGCAATGCCCCAGATTAGCAGAGCATTCTCCTTAGTGGGCTTGCCAGGTGGAACCCAGTCAAGGTACATGAGGGAGTCTGTCTCTCCACCTATCCTCCTCCCACTGAATAAAAAATGTTAGAAAGGAAAAAAAAAAACAAGCCTTTGGTACATTAGGCATTGAGATGTTAGCTTATTTGCTATTACAGCATAACCTAACCTATCCTGACCAATACAATATCCATATTGATTTCTTTTCTTGAATCAAACAAAATGTATATGTGTGATAGGGTATAAGTGAAAGAAATTGAGAGAAAAAGTATGTGGAAATGTGTGCACTATTAGAGAAAAGCATCACCAGGTAAGAATATAACATGATTTACTGGCTCTGATTGCTAGACCAATCTTTTAAATTCACATGAGGGTCTTCTGGAGTAAGTGATTTATAATGACAACTAAATGTTTTATTAGTGGCTATTCCTAGAATGGCTGTGAGGTAGTGGGGTGCCTTGAAATCCAATTTGTACTCTCCATTCATCCATCCCTCAAATTCTTCTTTGATCACTTATGATTTTCTCTATAACCAACTACTAAGTACCTGTCATACCAGCATTGCAGGGACACAGTCCATTGTTTAAGGCTTCTTCAGAAATAATTTTTTTTTTGTCCAAGAGTTTTATCTCATGTGCTTCACACATATAGTTAAATATCTTTTTAAATGCAATTTATTGTTTTCTTTTATTTAGTATTTCTCAGGAATCAGAGAAACTCAAGTTCATGATTTAATGTGGAAACTATTAAGAAAGTACAGGCCCTGGCCAGACAGCTCAGTGGGTTTGAGCATCATCTAGATATGCCAAGGTTGAGGGATTGACACTAGGTCAACGTACATACAAGAATCAACCAATCAATGCATACATAAGTGGAACAACAAATTGATCGCACTTTGTCTCTCTTTCTCTCTCTCCCTTCTTCTCAATAAAAAAACAAAAATTAGCCTGACCAGGCAGTGATGCAGTGGATGGAGCATCGGACAGGGTTGCAGAGGACCCAGGTTCGAGACCCCAAGGTTGCAAGCTTGAGCGTGGGCTCATCTGGTGTAAGCAGAGCTCACCAGCTTGGACCCAAGGTCACTGGCTCGAGCAAGGGGTTACTCGGTCTGCTGAAGGCCTGCGGTCAAGGCACATATGAGAAAGCAATCAATGAACAACTGATGTGACACAACGAAAAAAAAAACAACCTGATGATTGATGCTTCTCATCTCTCTCCATTCCTGTCTGTCTGTCCCTATCTATCCCTCCCTCTGACTCTCTCTCTGTCTCTGTAAAAAACAGAAAAAAAATTTAAAAACCTATAAGAGATAAAGCACAAGGACCAAAAGCCATTTGTAATTTCACCACCCAGATAAAATATACTATGATTATTTTTGTATATTTTATTTCAGCCTTTTTTGTAAATTTTAAACTGAATAAAAAAGCTGTGTATACTTTTAGACTTTTTTTAACCTAATGATAATATTTAGAATATACCCCAGGGCCATCAATTTTTATAAACATGAGTTTTAGTAACTTATATTCCATTATGCTACCATATTAAATCTAGTCAATCAGTCTTTCTTCCTTGGACATTTAAATCACTTACAGTGTGCTGTTATTTGTTAGGCATACATATTATATGTGTGTGTGTGTGTGTATGTTAATAGATAGGTAGGTAGGTAGGTAGATAGATAGATGATAGATAGATAGATAGATAGATAGATAGATAGATAGATAGATAGATATCCCAAAGCCCAGTTTCACTCCAGGCATTAGCTTCATAACATTATATAAAAACCCATTCCTGAACTCAATCTGATGCTTTGCTTTGTGGTCATCAAAGTGAAACAGAAGCCATCTGGTTTGCGAGAAGCCAGGGTAAGTGCAGAAAACCCCAAAACACTAGAGAGGGGTCTAGGAAAAAGATTTATTAAGTGAATGAGTGACTCATGCCAGTTAACACTCAGGTTCTAAGGAAAATGACTCCCAGTTTTTTCTAAGTTTTTTTTCTCTCTCTACCAAGAGTAAGACTCAGAGGGAGAAGACAAAGGTACCAAGAGGTCAGCTGCTTGCCTCTATTCTTCTCTCAATCCAAGAGACCAAAGAGACCCTCCTGACTCTTCTGCGGTCCATCTCAATTCAACAGAATGGGAGTCTAGGTAGGAATGTGGGTCAATGATCCACCTCGTGATAGTGTCCTCCATATTACATGTCTCCCGGGGACCCACCAAGGGCAAGGAAGGAACAAAGGCCTTGAACCATCTCATCAGAGATCCAGCTAACAACAAATAGTCAAGCCAGTACATAACATGTCCTATCATCTCCCTCCCATCTGCTAAATGCTCAGATGTTTCCCTCTCTGATCGCCATTCACCTCCATCCTCCACCCTAACTCCAACTTCAACAGCTAGGGCAGCGAAGAAAGAGTGGGAAGGGTAAGGCATTTGACTCAGCCATGAAGTTAGCGCATATACCTCACTATTGTACATAACATCGGCATGATGTAGGAAAGATTTAGAAAAGACCACAAAAATGACTAAAAGGATAAAAAAGTGTTGTAAATGGATCTAGGAAGCAAAAAAAGATCAAATTATCATCAAATGAGTAAAGCAGTGGCACCAAAACTTGGCTGCATCCAGGAATCACTTGAGGATCTTTAAAAAAAAAAATGCTGACACTTGTGTTTCACCTCAGCCATTTTGGTTTAATTGGTGTGAGACTTGAGCACTGGAAATTTTTTTTAAATCCCTAGGTATTCTTTTTTTTGTTTTTGTATTTTTCTGAAGTTGGAAATGGGGAGGCAGTCAGACAGACTCCCGCATGCGCCCGACTGGGATCCACCCAGCATGCCCACTAGAGGGTGATGCTCTGCCCATCTGGGGTGTTGTTCCAATGCAACCGGAGCCATTCTAGTGCCTGAGGCAAAGGCCACAGACCCATTCTCAGCACCCAGGCCAACTGTGCTCCAATGGAGCCTTGGCTGAGGGAGGGGAAGATTGAGAAGGGAAAGGAGGAGGGGGGAGAAGCAGATGGGCACTTTTCCTGTGTGCCTAGGCCGGGAATCGAACCAAGGACTTCCACACGCCGGGCTGATGCTCTACCACTGAGCCAGCCACCTAGGTATTTTAATATACATCAAAATTTGGAAACCACTAGTTTGGACTAGTGTGGAGATATATGTTACACAATGCAGACCATTTTGTTTTCAGTCTCTAAAAAGGATGGAATAGGAAAAATGGTGACTATATATTTTTTACTGTAAAGATCAAACCCTCAAACTAATAAATGTAAATACGGGAGTTATCAACCAGTTTATAAAATGACTTATGTGTTCTGGGGCTCAAACAGTAGATACATAGCTGCTACATCACCTCTGCTCTCCTTCCCGTTTCTCCTGAGGTCTCCTGTTCCTGGCTTTCCAAGTGGTCAGTGACCTTTGGAAACCTAGGAACACAGCTCAAACCAGGGCAGATCTAGATCTTCAACAAGAACCACCTGCAAGATTTTCCTGTTCACAGAGAATCTTCCTATAAATTCATCTTCATAAAGAAGTGACACTGTCAAAAGCTGAGGGTTCTGCCTGACCTGTGGTGGTGCAGTGGATAGAGCACCGACCTGGAACGCTGAGGTTGCTAGTTCGAATCCCTGGACTTGCCCAGTCAAGGCACATATGGGAGTTGGTGCTTCCTGTTCCTCCCCCATTTTCTCCTCCTCTCTCTTCTCACTCTAAAAATAAATAAATAAAATCTAAAAAAAAAAAACCAACCCTGAGGGTTCCTTCTTCCAATCATTTATGATTTGTTAAATGTGTCTCTCCCTCCCTTATCCACACTCCTTTTGACTGGGTGTCCCTGCCATACCCCGCCGACACATACACATCCAGCAACACCACAATTCCAGCTGAAACGTCACCACCTCCAGGGAGCCACCCAGAGCCACCCCCAGGCTAAGTTGGCTTCCCTTCCTTCAAGGCTTTTATAACACCTTGGGTTCATCACTGCACTGACACAGCAATCTGACTTGATCAAAATTATCAGTTAACCTGCCTGCTCCCTTCACAAAACTGTAGGCTCCTTGAGGGTACAGGCCCGCCAGCTCTCCAAGTGTAAATCCCTGACAACTGGCACGTGGCATACAAAATAAACTTATTGTGCACACAAAAAAGTTCTGCTTGAGGAAAAAAGAAAGAAGAGCTTTTTACTTTTCCACTTGAATGGCAAAAATATATCTTTTGGGATTGGGGATGGGGAAGATTACATGGGAAGTGAAAAAAATATATATATTTTTTATAATGTGCCCTATGCTAAAGTACATAGAGGTAAATGCCTTGGGCCCTTCTATAAACCACCTGAGGGAACTACTAAGACATTCCCAATGTATAGAATCTAAAGTCTCAGACAGTTTGGGAAGTTTCCCCAGGGTCACACAGCAAATGAGCACTTGAGGTGAGAAATATAGGCATTTTTGTTTTTAAGAGAGAGGAGGGGAGATAGCGAAATGTTCTCTCACATGTGCCCTGACCAGGATCCACTCAGCAACCGCGATCTGGGGTCAATGTTCAAATCTACTGAGTTATTTTTAGTGCTTGAGGTCGATGCACTTGGATCAAAAGAGCTATCCTCAGCACCTGGAGCCAGTGCTCGAACCAATCAAGCCACTGGCTGTGGGGAGGGAGGAGAGACAGAAGAGGGACAGGGAGAGGGAAGAGAAGCAGATGGTTGATTCTCATGTGTGCCCTGACCAGGGATTGAACCTGGGACTTCTGCAAGCTGAGCTGATACTATCCACTGAACCAACTGGCCAGAGCCAAAACATAGATATTCTAACTTTTCATGATTAAACCCTGCATTTGTTGAAAATTTCTTGGAATCCAGGGATATTTGACATGTTTTCCACCTGCCTGGTCAGGAAGTGAGAGAGTCAGAAAAAAGGGTTGATCCTTTCATATCTGCAGATGGAATAAAGAAGAGACCAATCAATAGAGGTAAAAGTCTTCAAGCCATGTGAAATTTCATCTGTAACTGAGGAGGCAGAGGTAAAGAGATTTGCTCATTCTGGTGGGTTTCAATAGCATATAAATCGATTAAGGAAAGAGGGAAATTAATTAGGTATTATAGCAGTTAAGGATTAGTAGGAAAAGTTCTATGGTCTATCTAATGTGATTCTTTTTTTTTTTTTAAGTGAGAGAGAGAGAGAGAAAGCCAGAGAGACAGAGAGAGACAGAGAGAGGGACAGATAGGGAGAAAGAAAGAGAGATGAGAAACATCAATTCTTCATTGCTGCACCTTAGTTGTTCATTGATTGCTTTCTTGTATGTGCCTTGACTGGAGGGGGCCTCCAGAAGAGAGAGTGACCCCTTGTTCAAGCCAACAACCTTGGCTTCAAGCCAGCAACCTTTGGGCTCAAGACAGTGACCATGGGGTCATGTCTATGATCCCACGCTCAAGCTAGCGACTCTGTGCTCAAGCTGGTGAGCCTGTGCTCAAACCAGATTAGTCTTCACTCAAGCCTGTGACCTCTGGGTCCTCTGTGCCCCGGTCCAATGCTCTATCCACTGCACCAGCCACCACCTGGTCAGGCTCTAATGTGATTCTTTAAAAAGAAATGTAAGCACACAACATTTAAAGCTTACTATACCCAAGGTAAAATAAAGTGTGATTTTTTTTTTAAGGGAAATAATAAAGTGGCTAACTAGCATGAACTGTAGACTGTATCCTGTAGAATTAACTATGGAGAATACACAGAAACAAGAGGGATGTATGAGTCAGAGGAATTAACAACAACAACAAAAAAATTGTGAGAAACTCCAAGGAGAGGGACAAAATGAAGAAAAACTTCTAAGTGTTTTTCCGGCTTCTCCCACAAGATAGCCTGCAACCAGCACTATAAAAGGACAATTAGCCAATAAACATTTGTTGATTTGAAGTGAGATTCCTGTAGTAGATAGACCAAGAATTTAAAATGAGACTTAATAGTAATACTTACAACAAAAATCTTAAAAATCAATAAGAAATAAGGAAAAGAATTATAATGAGAAAAAATAAATAGCGTTATTAAAAGATAAAAGAAAATAAAAATATGAATGCAACGAGTGAGGGCTTTGGAGGAAGAGCAGGAGGAGAACCAGAGCAGGAAGCTGCTGTTCCTGGATCCGCTACCAACCCACAGACCTTCCCGGGAGCAGCACACCGTGATTAGAGGTTTAGCTATTTTAAGTAAGGATGAACTATTTTAGAGTTTGTATCCGCAAATCTCATTTTTCAAAACATCAGAGACTGTTAAGAACATTCTTTTAAACTTGGTCTCCCAGTTTTGAGTGAGAAATTTTCCACTTCTCGCCTGTCTCCAAAATTCCTTTAATACTCTAGAGAAGAGTGAATATATCAGTCAGGACTTGAAAGATGGGTCCTAGTTCTTAAAGCAGGCAAGAGAAAGAAAACCAGCAGACCATGAAGACAGAACAGCTTGGGCAAAGGAGCCGAGGTCTGAGGTTGGAGTGGTGGTGGGGGGGGGGGGGGAGGGTACAGGTTCAAGGGATCCATGACGTTAGAATGCAGGGTGCAGCAGAGAGAGGAGAGCAGGACAGAGGGGAGGCTGGACTGATGGAACTTGTACGCCTTGCAACTAACAACAGCTAATATCATTTACTGCACATTCGTTAGGTTTCGGTAATTTTGCCTCACAATCTACTTTCACGTTTAAACCTCACAACTACACAGGCCATTATTATACCCATTTTACAGATAGGCTAACCACGGCTCTGAGAATCCCGTTTGCTTGTTTGCTTCTTAGTTTGTGTTTTGTTTGCTTTTCACAGGATTATGCAGCTGTCTGATGTCAAAATCTTGTTTGTTTCCAATAGGACTGGCCCAAGTACAGAGGTGACCATTCAACTCCCCTCTCTATAATCCTTCGGTGGACTCCAGGCACTGTCAGGATTAAGATCAAGCTCCCGAGGATGCGAGCGTCTTCTTCCACCACATCTCCGTAAGTGCCTTTCCCACCAGCCACTGCAACTGACCTGCTATTTCCCACACAGTCACGGGGCTCTGGCTCTGTCACAACTCTGAAGGCATCTCATTATCATTGCTGAATTATTCATCTGGTTCCGACCCCAGACTGGGTGCTCTCTGAGGTCAAGGGTGTGTCCTGTTTATGTTTTTATCCCTCTGCCCATACAATACCCGGTTCACAATGAGGACTTAATCAATGTTTGCTGACTGGATGAATAAATGAATGAATTAATCAATGAAATCATCTTTATGTTCTCCTGTGTAAAACAATCCTCTGAATACATTCAGCAAGATAGTTTACCCTCCGATCTAGATACTAACCAGTTTCATTTTTCTCTGCCTGTCTCCACGCCCCATCCCATTTCCCCCACCATGGTTTTCTCGCTTTGTCTTTGAAGCAGGAGGTGGAGGTAGCTGGGTTATGTTTGAAAGAACGCTCATTCAAGGACAAGCTTGAAAACAGGCAAGAAAAGTAATTTCATTTTCTTTGCTATTTGGATTGTTGATGTTATTTAGCTTCATGTGTAAAAATCACTCCAAAACATATCAGATGCATACATAGGATCAAAGTCCAGAAGAAAATATACTACAATGTTAATTTTTCTCAGAGTTATGGAATTATAGGTGATGTTAATTTTCAGTGTTGTGCATTTTTGTATTTTCTAAGTCATAGGTAATAAACATGCATGTATTACTTTTGTAACAAAAATACAATAAAGACTATATTTAAAACATTAAGCAAACTCTACAGACATGAGTTGTAGCAAAATGTTTATATTCAAACTCTAAACTGAGTATGTATTAATTATACATATTATATCAGTGAATTAAGGTATAGATGATTTAAAATTTATGTTGCTTTGCTAAAAAACAATTGCTTGCAGATAAAACTGGAATTGTATTCAAACAAAAACTTTGTAATTCATGTTTTAAATCTACTTGGCTATGAAATCCTAAGGAAATTTCATCATGAAAAGCAGCCCAAACCCATTAAAAAAGAACAAGCCTTTCAAGCCAGTGACACCACCCCCTCCCCACTGCCCTCACTCCTTTGCCACTCAACAGCAGGAGTCGCCCATCTGTCACAGACAGAGGTCTGAAAGGGCAACAGCATCTTGGCAGTGACTGCCCATAGCAAGCATTCCAAAGCCCATCCCAAGATCTGAAGCTGTGTCTAACTAAGTGGGCATGCCTGAGGTGTAATCTCCACACGACTCCAAGCTGAATCTTTTCCATACCTGCACTTGCCTGTGCTTGTTAAGGCAAACATCCTGGAGTGACTACTCTGCTGTCCACGCTCACTCCAGGCCAGACTGGAACAGATGGAAGAGCGTTAGGTCTCCCAGGCATAAGCCAGGGGAAGCTGTCATTCGAGAAGCTGTTGTTTCCCTGATACCTTTGTCAGGATGTAGAAAAATTAAAGGGGATGAGCAGCAGCTGGCTGCACTAGGATCGAAGCCTGGCTTCTGGTATTGACGGTGAATAACGAGGCTCTGGATATGGTCCAGTGGAGAGTGCTGATCCTAGGATTAGCCAAGGGAAAGCAGTGCTGGAGAGTCTTCCAAATAATGGATGCAAAGGAAGTCATTCTGAATTCTGGTGTCCATTAAATAAGAGTCTCAGCCTCTGGGATGGTTAAGATTTTTCTGATTAGCCAGGTTTACACATTATACACCCACCAACATCTCCTTTTATTACCAATCACCAGCTCCCACCTGTCTTTATACATAAAAAAGATTTGCTAGCCTGACAAGTGGTGGTGCAGTGGATAGAGCCTTGACCTGGATGCTGAGGTCCCAGGTTCGAAACCCCGAGGTCACGGGTTGAGCACAGGCTTCCCAGCTTGAGTGTGGAGTCACCAGTTTGAGCAAGGGATCATAGACATGATCCCATGGTCACTGGCTTGAGTCCAAAGGTCACTGGCTTGAAGCCCAAGGTCACTGGCTTGAGCAAGTGATCACTGACTCAACTTAAGCCCACCCCCCAGCCCCCCAATCAAGGCACGTATGAAAAGCAATCAATGAACAACTAAAGTGATGCAACTATTATTTGATGTTTCTCATCTCTCCCCCCCCCCCACCCTCTCTTTCACTAAAACAGATTTGCTCCAGGAGATACCAATGACTGACGGCTGCATTTATTTGCTGTTCATTCATTTATGCCAGATAAGAAGCACAAACATCATCTCCTTATTACAAACACTAAGCCTACAGGGACCAGAGATTTCCAGTAAAGACCAAAATTTGAATAACCTTTGGAATCATCTAGGTCTCTGGTTTCCTTTATACACCAGTGCATCAGTACACAGGTGCTGCCTGAGAACTGAGAAAAAGAGGTCATGTGTCTGCCCTCATGGGGTTTTGGAGCACCTAGCTCAATGGTTGGCAAGGAGGCAGTGTTCAGTCAACACTTACTGAATCAATCAATCAATCAACTTCAACCTTAACTGTATTGTTCAAGGAATTATCTATTTTTACCTACTAAGGAGTTGGTCAGTAGAAAGCCAACCTTCACATTATTCCAAGCCAGGTAAAATTTCCCACCCCTGTACCCCTCTCTTCCTTCTCCATATACAATTAACATACTGGCTCTCTACCTAATATAGCACATGCCCTCCTGTATTGTAATTATCTGTTCACCCATCCGTCTCCTCCACTCTCAGGTAAAACACATGACATACTATGAGTGCTCCTGATGATGAACCCAACACCTCATTCAGTGTTTGGCACATTGTAGAGAAATATTTGTGAAACAGATGAATGAATGAATGACAAAGGGGACCCAAAAGATGCTTCTGAGTTACACAATCTGGACCAGTTTAAGACTAGTTCAAGTCAGTAATGTTTTTTTCTGGCAACTTCTCACCAACTGTTCTCTGCACAGCTTCCTTCCCTTTCTGCCTACTAGTAACCATAACCATAATGGCCTGATGGCCCTTAATGTGTGCCAGGATTTGTTCTAAGTACCTTATTTATATTAACTTCTTCAGTTCTCTCAGCAAACCTGAGAGATATGTATGTATCTATGTATTATTATCCTACTTACTGATGAGGTAACTGAAGCTCAACCAGGTAATGTAACTTAGCCAAAGTCACATGGTTACTAAGTATCAAGGTCTGACATCACAGCTTGTTCTTAACCACTTCCATGGTCCTTTTCACTCTACTGAACATCACCTCTCTCCCTCCATCCCACCCATGGCATTCCTATTGGAACTATGGCTGAAAAGCAAAAACAAAGATGGCACCAACAAAAATCCCAGTGGTCCTACCACAATCCTGGGCCCAATTTAAGGGATACACAACTAAAGAATGGGTACACACCTGCCCAAAGTTTGATGACCTCTCCTGTTTTTGTGATCTCTTTCATGGAGACATCATAATCTGTTTTGAATTTCCCTTTTGTTGGAAAATAAGTAGAAAATAAGATTGACTCATTATAATGAGGTGGAAGAATTAAATCGAGCCATGAAGATGTTTTACCAGATATCTATAATGACATCACTATTAGGCAGGTAAAGATTTCAGCTCTGTCTCAGATCTTTTTTTTCCCCCTTCTTTTTTTTCCAAGAGAGGAGGGGAGATAGAGACACAGACTCCTGCATGTGTCCCTACTGGGATCCACCTGACAACCCCCATCTGTGGCCAAGCTAGAAACTGAGCTATTTTTAGCACCTGAGGTAAAGGCTCCACAGAGCCATCCTCAGCACCTAGGGCTGATGCGCTTTAACGAATCGAGCCACTGGCTGTGAGAAGGGAAGAGAGAGAGAAAGGGGAGAGGGTAGGAAGCAGATGGTCGCTTCTCCTGTATGCCCTGACTGGGAATCAAATCCAGGACATCCACATGCCTGGCTGATGCTCTACCACTGAGCCAACCAGCCAGAGCCTCTGTCCCAGATCTTATTTCTACCCTCCCTCCTCCACATCTTCACATCTCCTCCATTACGGAGCGCCTTGGCTTCCGGGGCTCACAGCGCCACACCACCTGCACTGACCAGCTCCCCAGCAAAGCTGCAAATGCTGTTCTGCACATTCTCCCCCCTTATCTGAGTTGACCTTTTCTGTGACCCATTCTCTCCTGCCTAACTATCTTGTTAAAAAAAACCTCTCTAATTAGCCATTCTGCCAAAATGTATACTACTATTCCTTACAGGTTTTTCTTTTTAAATATTTAATTGAACATTCTTGGAGTTGCAAAACGTTAGTGCTATTGAAGAAATATGCATAAACAGCACTGACAAGCTTCTGAGACCAGAGGGACCCTTTTCATAGGAGATACTATTCTAGCATGTCTTAGAGAGCAATCCCTCAAGCACCGTGCACATGCAGAGCCAGTCCTATGGGGTCAAGTGGGATTGTAAACACCTTGTGATTTTGCAAGTGGGCACCTAACGTGCACTACCTTGGAGGTTCTTGCCAGTGACTTTCCTTGACTCAAAGGGTAGTCTTGTTACAGTGTGAGCACTTTTCAATGGGTGTTAACAAGAAATCGTGGAAAGGACCTTAAGTTTATAGTCAGACAGACTTCAGCTTGAAATCGAGCCTGTATTAGTCAGGATCCTTACAGGACACAGATGGCACAACCAAATTAGGGTAAGTGCAATGCAGAGAAGCTTCAAGGGACAGTGCAGCAAAGGGGTAACAGAGTGGGCTAGATAGAACCCAGAGGGACAGAGCTATACAGAAAAACTGTATGTATTAGAGCAGGGACATAGCCCGCCCAGAGTGACCTTGAAGGGAAGAAGCCAGGGGAATGCATTCTCTAACCTCTCATCCTTTCTTCTGATTGGCTTCTGGGGCTCACAATTTAAAAAAAAAATACTGCCCTGACCTGTGGTGGCACAGAGGATAAAACATCAACCTGGAATGCTGAGGTCACTGGTTTGAAACCCGGGGCTTGCCCAGACACAAGAAGCAACTACTATGAGTTGATGCCTCCCACTCCTCTCCCCTTTCACTCTCTCTCCTCTCTCTCAAATCAATAAATAAACATCTTTAAAATATATAAATACATACATAAATAGATAGATAAATAAATAAATAAATAAATTTTAAAAATTAACTGGAAGCCAAAGAACATTATTTATTGGTGTGGTTATTTATGGGGTAGTTGTAGTAACTGTGATATTAGATATAAGGATACCTACCTCTCACTGCACAACTTTCAGTGGTACATTTTACCAAGACTGCCATGGGAAGGGTGCTTCCTGGAGTTCCACACTATGACAGCCCTACTGAACAATTAGCACAGTGTCTGGCAAACAGTAAGTACTTGGGAAATATTAACTCCTTCCTTTACCTCTTCCTATTGAAACAGACTAAATTAAAAGCTGCTGATAGGATTCCATATAGCAGTGGAGTAGGTGAATGTTCCAACTGCCACCTCCCAGGACCAAATTGGTTTACAACTTAATGTAAGAACAATCATCTTGAAAAACCAACTTTGGACTAAATAAAGAGGAATCTATAACCAAGGATCATAGAAAAAGCCACATCAAGACTGGTAGGAAGGGTAGAGATATGGAAAGGGCTGCCCCACTCCCAGGGTTGACTGACAGCGGAGGGTCCAGAGGGACTCTCACTACAGGGAGGGTCGCCTTGAGAGATGTTGGTCCTCAGCCCCAGGCTTGGTGCCCCAGCTTAGATCCCCAGAGCCTAGAAGAGGCACCTACACAGCATTTGGTGGTGAAAAGAGCAGAGGTTTCTGTCTGCAAGAAAGAGATGGAGCTCTTGGAGACACAGGTTCTGTCTTAAAGGACCAGCACAGAAAATCTCATTGATAGCCACTTAACCGGGGCTCTGGTGGAGAGAGAGCTGAGAGGACTAGAGTTGTGTGAGGAGAGGGTGAAGTTGGTGGCCCAAGGAAAGACACCATGGGGACAGCCACCGGAACCCCTGTGCTGAGTCATTCTCCAATAGTGCAGTTGCTATCTTTCTTGGGTTGAGCAGTCCCTTCTGAGTGGCATCAACTTGGGGAACATCAACAGGCCCATCCTCAGGAATCCCTCTTGCTCCACCCTATGGAGAATGGGCCATTCTGAGAAGTCTGGAAGCAAAGGGCCTCTCAGTGACTCAGTTTTCTGGCTTTAAGGCTGGAGATGCCCCCCACTCTATGTTCCAAAGTCTATGACTAGTGCCTCCACTTCATGGGAGATTCAGTAGAAACTGTCTGGATTGTGGGCAGACCACACCTCTGGGTCTCAGAGGCCACACCCACCAGACTCCTGGAGCCACACCCTACTGAGATCTGTGAAAAAAGTCTGGACAGACTGACACCTGGGGCACTAGAGGAAGAGCCATACCCACCACCCTTCCTAATCCCTGAATTGCCCCAGGCTCTACAATCTACCTAAGGTTTTTGCAGTTGCCAAGCTCAACAAGCAGCCAGCAGACAGAGGCTGCAGGAGGCAGAGTCTCAGTGAACTTGGCTTTTTCTGACCTTCCCCCAGGCCCAGTGTGGGTAAAAGCCAGCCTAGGTGTGCGGCTTGGTATTTGCATGTGCACCTGAGCCCAGCTACAAACTCTGGATTGCTTGTAGCTCCAAGAAGGTTGCTGAGAGACAGTCACAGGCAGTGTACCCCACTTGTCTTCACCAGGTTCCCTCTGGGGAAGTCCAGAGCCAGCACATCCAGTGGCCAGCTGCAGAGAGCATTGGTTTAGGACCTAACAATTGCTGGAAGAGTGTCCTAAGGGAAGGTTCATCGGACACCAGCCTCAGCTGAGGTGAGTTCCACTTTCTGTGATCAGCATCTGCACAGAGGCTCATGTGCATTGGATAGGAGCTTCACTGCCAGCCAGCCCGGTTGCTAGATATCCTGCCCCTCTGGCTGGATTCCACAAGGGGAAGGGAGAAAGGCTTAGAGCATGAAGATTTAAAGTGTGGGTCCCTGAGAGCCTATTATTGGGTCTTCTCAGGGAGCTTAGCCACTTTCTGAGGAGATAGAGGGGCTCACAGTCAGTCCCAGGGAAGGACTCTCTCTGTCTTCCTCCCAGAGACCAGGGTCTCACCAGCTATAAGAACATCTGCAGAGGGGATTGTTGGTCCCACCCAGCAGTGTCTGAGGGGTTAGGCTCTGGAGTAGGGGCCACTTTCCCTGTACTGAGCTCCTGACCAAGAGACCCCTGAAGTGGTGGGTCCCACTAATGTGCTAATCCATCAAGCTTTCAACCTGTAGAGGGGTTGGTTGGGTGAGGCCAGTCTGATCCCACAGCACAATACTGCTATAGAAGACTCTGTGGGAAGACCAGGCAGCTACAAGAAGAGGTGGAGCAGCTGAAAAGTGGAGGCAAGTCTTATGGAGCTTGGGGCTTTTATGGAGCTATGGTCATCTCTAAGCAGGAGGAAACTGATCCTTATACAAAGGTGGGCCCATCCCACACTATCCAGGCACAAAAAATGCAGACACAAACAGCGAACAGGTAGCCAATGTCAGGTTACAAACAATGGCTGAAGCCAACCCAAGAAGACACTGAACAAGTACAACCAGTAGTTGTGTCTCCAAGAGCTCCATCTCTTTCTTGCAGACAGAAACCTCTGCTCTTTTCACCACCAAATGCTGTGTAGGTGCCTCTTCTAGGCTCTAGGGATCTAAGCTGGGGCACCAAGCCTGGGGCTGAGGACCAACATCTCTCAAGGTGACCCTCCTGTAGTGAGAGTCCCTCTGGACCCTCTGCTGTCACTCAACCCTGGGAGTGGGCAGCCCTTTCCAGCATGGGTGGCAGACAGCACCAATGCTAGACTCAGCTAGCTACACAGCAGCATGCCCAAAGGAGGAGTCCAGCAGGCACCAGACACTGTGGAGAATAAGTACACCTAACAGGACAGACACTGCACAGTGTGTAATACACATGATCAAGGTTCACCCTTAGAGCTAGCCAGCCTGAAGGGATAACTGCACCCAATAAAAAACCAACTGCATTCAATACTCACATAGAACAGGAGGGTAAATACTACTCTCAAGAAGCATTCCTACAGGAAGGAACTCAGGTGGCCTGGAGGTCAGTACCACTGAGGCAATCTTCCTCATAAAGACCACAACAAATTTCGAAGTCAGACAGCACTACGTAATACACAGATAAAATGAGCAGACAAAGAAATATGACCCAAATAAACAACAAGAAAAATCATGAGAAAAAGAACTAAATGAAATTTAAGTAACCAAACTACCAGATGCAGAATTTAAAATAATGATTTTTAAGATGTTCAAGGATCTTGGAGCAACAATGGATGATCACAATGAGAACTTAAACAAAAAGATAGCATGCATCAAAAAGGATATTAAAATCATAAATATGAGCCAGTCAGAAATGACAAATACAGTACCACAAATGCAGACTGCACTAGAAAGAGTCAAAAGCAGGCTGGATGAAGCAGAGGATTGAGTCAGTGATTTAGAGGACAAGATAAATGTAAGCACAAAAGCAAAGGAGCAAAAAGAAAAGAGGCTCATTATACAAAGTGAAATAAGTAAATCAGAAAAAAACAGGAACTGCATTATTCCATACGTAGGTGGGACATAAAAGTGAAACTAAGAGACATTGATAAGAGTGTGGTGGTTACAGGGGGAGGGGGGAAAGGGAGAGGGAAAGGGGGAGGGGAAGGGGCACAAAGAAAACTAGATAGAAGGTGACAGAGGACAATCTGACTTTGGGTGATGGGTATGCAACATAATTGAAAGACAAGATAACCTGGACTTGTTGATCTTTGAATATATGTACTTGTTGATCTTTGAATATATGTAACCTGATTTATTGATGTTGCCCCATTAAAAAAATAAAATTATAATTAAAAAAAAAGAAAAGAAAAGAGGCTCAAAAAGACTGAAGAAACTCTCAGAGACCTCTACAACAACATGAAGAGAAACAACATCCACATCATAGAAGTTCTTGAAGAAGAAGAGAATGAACAAGAGATCAAAAACCTGTTTGAAGAAATCATAGCTGAAAATTTCCCTAAAATGATGAAGAAAATAGTCACACAAGTTCTAGAAGTGCAGAGAGTCCCATTAAAGATGAACCCAAGGAGGCCTACACCTATACCTACACCAAGACACATCATAATTAAAGTACCAAAGTTAAGAGACAAAGAAAGAAAACTAAAAGCTGCAAGAGAAAAGCAGTTAATTACCTACAGAGGAGCCCCCATAAGGGTGACACCCAACTTCTCAACAGAAACACTTGAGGCCAGAAGGGATTACCAAGAAATATTTAAAGTGATGCAAAACAAGAACCTAAAACCAAGCCTACTTTATCCAGCAAGGTTATCATTTAAAATTGAAAAAGAAATAAAAAGCTTCCCAGACAAAAAAAAGACTCAAGGAATTCATTACAACCAAACCAGTACTGCAAGAAATGTTAAGGGCCTGCTATGAAAGGAGCAAAGGAAAAAAGGAATAGAAGGAAAGAGGATTGCAGATTTAAAGAATAAAATGGCAATAAATAAGTACATATCAATAATAACCTTAAATGTAAATGGATTAAATGCTCCAATCAAAAGACACAAGGTACCTGCATGGGTCAGAAAACAGGACCCATACATATGCTGTCTACAAGAGACCCACCTCAGAACAAAGGATATACATAGACTGAAAGTGAAGGATGAAAGAAAAGTATTTCATGCAAATGAAAATGAAATAAAAAACAATCTGGGGTAGTAATACATATGTCTGACAAAATAGCCTTTAAAACAAAGGCTATAGTAAGAGATAAAGAAGGTCACTATATAACATAAAGGGAGCAATCCAACAGGAGAATATAACCATTGTAAATATTTATGCACCTAATACAGGAGCACCTAAATATATAAAATAGATTTTGATGGACATAAAAGGCGAGATCAACAGCAATACTATAATACAATAGTAGAGGATTTTAATATCCCACTAACATCAATGAACAGATCCTCCAGATAGAAAATTAACAAAGAAACAGCAGCCTTAAATGACATGACACACTAGATCAGCTGAATTTAATTGATATCTTCAGAACCTTTCACCCCAAAGCAGCAGAATAAACATTCTTTTCAAATGCTCATGGTACATTCTCTAGGATAGATCACATGTTAGGACACAAGACAAGTCTCAGTAAATTTAAGAAGACTGAAATCATATCAAGCATCGTTTCTGATCACAATGGCAAGAAACTAGAAATCAACTATAATAGAAAAACTGAAAAACATTCAAACTCTTGGAGACTAAATAACATGTTATCAAATAACAAATGGATTAACAAAGAGATTAAGGAAGAAATAAAAATTTCCTTGAAACAAATGAAAATGAACATACAACAACCCAAAATTTATAAGACACAGCAAAAGCAATCCTGAGAGGGAACCTCATAGCATTACAGCATACATTAAGAAGCAAGAAAAAATTCAAATAACAACCTAACTTTGCACCTAAAAGAACAACAAATAAAGCCCAGAGGAAGTAGGGGAAGAAAATAATAAAGATCAGAATGGAAATAAATGATATAGAGGCTAAAAAAAAATACAAAATATCAATGAGCCTGACCAAGCAATGGCGCAGAGGATAGAGCATCAGACTAAGGTGCAGAGGACCCAGGTTCAAAACTCTGAGGTCACTGGCCTGAGCACGGGCACATGCGGTTTGAGTGTGGGTGTACCAGCTTGAGTGCAGGGTTGCTGGCTTGAGGCCCAAGGTTGCTGGCTTGAGCAAGGGGTCACTTCCTCTGCCTTAGCCCCCAGGTCAAGGTACATATGAGAAAGCAATCAATGAACCACTAAGGTGCCACAATGAAGAATTTATGTTTCTCATCTCTCTCCCTTCCTGTCTGTCTGTCTCTATCTGTACCTCTCTCTGACTCTCTCAGTCTGTGTCAAAACAAACAAACAATTAATGAGGCCAAGAGCTAGTTCTTTGAAAAGGTAAATAAGATTGATGAATCTTTAACCAGATTCATCAAGAAAAAAAGAGAACCCAAATAAATAAAATTAGAAATGAATGTGGAGAAGTATTAACAGATACCACAGAAATACAAAGGATTTTAAGAAAATATTATGACATGACAAATATTGGACAGCCTAAGTGAAATGGATAAATTCCTAGAAACAAACAATCTTTCAAAATAATCTGGAAGAATCAGAAAACTAAACAGACTGAGTACAACAAATGAAACTGAAACAGTTATCAAAAAACTCCCAGCAAACAAAAGCTATCTGGACCAGATAGCTTCACAGGTGAATTTTACCAAACATTCAAAGAAGAACTAATACCTATCCTTTTCAAGCTATTCCAAAAAATGCAAGAGGTGTAAAGACTCCCAAGCTCATTTTATGAAGCAAGCATTATTCTCATTCCAAAACCAGATAAAGACACTACAAAGAAAGAAAGCTATAGGCCAATACCCCTGATGAACTTAGATGCTAAAATTCTCAAAAAAATATTAGCATACTGGATCCAGCAATACATTAAAAATATCATACATTATGATCAAGTGGGATTTATTCCAGGGTGGCAAGGCTGGTACAATATTAACAAATCAATAAATGTGATTCATCACATAAACAAAATGAAGGATAAAAATCACACGATTATATTAATAGATGCAAAAAAAAGCATTTTTAAAAATCTAGCACCCATTTATGATCAAACCCCTGAGCAAAGTAGAAATACAGGGAACATACCTCAACATAATAAAGGCCATATATGACAAACTGACAGCCAGCATCATATTCAATGGGAAAAAATTAAAAGCAATCTCCTTAAGATCAGGAACAAGATAGGAGTGCCCCTTTACCCACACTTATTCAACAAAGTTCTGTAAGTCCAAGCCACAGCAATCAGACAAGAAGAAATAAAAGGCATTCAAATAAAAAAAAAGGTAAAACTCATTATTTGCTGATGACATGACACTGTACATAGAAAACCCTAAAGTCTCAGTCAAAAAACTACTAGACCTGATGAATGAATTCTGCAGGGTGGCAGGATATAAAATTAATATTTAAAAATCAGAGGCATTTTTATACACCAACAATAAACTGTCTGTAAGAGAAATTAGGGAAACAATCTCCTTCACGATTGCAACAACAAAAAAATAAAGTACCTAGGAGTAAATTTAACCAAGGAGGTAAAAGATTTGAACTCGGAAAATTATAAGACATTGAAAAAAGATATCAAGGAAGATATTGTACAAACAAGTGGAAACATATACCATGTTCATGGATAGGAATAATAAACATCATTAAAATGTCTATATTACCCAAAGCAATTTATAGATTCAATACAATTCCTATTAAAATACCAATGGTATATTTTACAGATCTAGAACAAATACTCCAAAAATTTATATGGAACCAAAAAAGAACCTGAATAGCCTTAGCAATCTTGAAAATGAAGAACAAAGTGGGAGGTATCATATGTTCTCATATCAAGTTATACTACAAGGCCACTGTAATCAAAACAGCCTGGTACTGGCATAAAAAAAGGTATACAGCTCAAGAGAACCCAGAAATAAACCCACACATTTATGGTCAATTGATATTTGACAAAGAAGGCAAGAATATACAATGGAATAAAGACAGTCTCTTTAATAAAAGGTGTTGGAAATTGGACAGGTACATGCAAAAAAATTAAACTAAGCCACCTACTTACACCATTCACAAAAATAAATTCAAAATGGATAAAAGACTTAAATGTAAGTCACAAAACCATAAAAATCTTGGAAGAAACATAGGCAGTAAATTTTCTGATATTTTTCATAACAATAGTTTGCCAATATATCTCTATAGGCAAGTGAAATAAAGGACAAAATAAACAAATGGGACTATATCAAACTAAAAAGCTTTTGCACAGCAAAAGATACCATTAACAAAATAAAAAGACAACCCACACAATGGGAGAATATATTTGCCAATATGTCTGATAAGGGGTTAATAACCAAAACTTATAAAGAACTTCTAAAACTCAATACCAGAAAGGGAAGCAATCCAATTAAAAAATGGGCAAAGGGCCCTGGCCGGTTGGCTCAGCGGTGGAGCGTCGGCCTGGCGTGCGGGGGACCTGGGTTCGATTCCCGGCCAGGGCACATAGGAGAGGCGCCCATTTGCGTCTCCACCCCCTCCCCTCCTTCCTCTCTGTCTCTCTCTTCCCCTTCCGCAGCCAAGGCTCCATTGGAGCAAGGATGGCCCGGGTGCTGGGGATGACTCCTTGGCCTCTGCCCCAGGCACTGGAGTGGCTCTGGTCCCGGCAGAGCGACGCCCCGGAGGGGCAGAGCATCGCCCCCTGGTGGGCAGAGCGTTGCCCCTGGTGGGCCTGCCGGGTGGATCCCGGTCGGGCGCATGCGGGAGTCTGTCTGACTGTCTCTCCCTGTTTCCAGCTTCGGAAAGGTACAAAAAAAAACACAAACAAACAAAAAAAAAATGGGCAAAGGACCTGAATACACACTTCTCCAAAGAGAACATACAGATGGCCAACAGGAATATGAAAAAATGTTCAACATCACTAATGATCAGAACAATGCAAATTAAAACCACAATGAGATATCACCTCATACCTGTCAGAATGGCTCTCATTAACAAATCAACACACAACAAGTGCTGGCAAGGGAGTGAAGAAAAGAGCACCCTCCTGCACTGCTGGTGGGAATGCAGACTTGTGCAGCCACTGTGGGAAGCAGTATGGCATTTCCTCAAAAAATTAAAAATGAAACTGCCTTTTGACCCACCTATCCCACTTTTAAGAATATATCCTCAGAACATCAAAACACTGATTCAAAATAAGATATGCACCTCCATGTTAATTGCAGCATTATTTATAAAAGCCAAGGTCTGGAAACAGCCCAAGTGTCCATTAGTGGACAAATGGATAAAAAAAGCTGTGCCACATACACACAATGAAATATTATGCAGCCATGAAAAAGAAAGTCTTACCTTTGACAATGGCATGGATGGACCTGGAGATTATTATGCTAAGTGAAATAAGCCAGGCAGAGAAATACATATATCATACAATTTCCTTATATGTGGAATCTAATTAACAAGGTGAACTGAGGAACAGAATAGAGGCAGAGATGGGGTCTCAGGGACCAGAGGGACAGCTGTCAGAGGGAAGGGGAATGAGGGAATAAGATCAGAGAAGGTGAAGTGATTAGTGAAATTATATATACATAACACATAGGTACAGATAATAGGACAGCAAATCCCAGAGGAAAGGGGGGAGAAAGTCACACGGAGGGGGAAGGGGACAAGGGGGTGTAACAGGGGCACAGTGTTGGGGGATGAAAGTGTTATATTGAGTGGGACACTTGAATCCATGTTAACATAATAAATTAAAATTTTAATAAAAAAATAATTTTAAAAAGAAATAAGAAATAAATAAATTGAAAGCTGTCAATTATATGTAGGTCTTTGTGGATCCTCACACATAGAACCCTAAGGAACAGAGCTGCCACCAATGGTGAGATTCAAATAGTTTAACAACCAGGTCTCTGCCTTAATGACCATTTTAAGTATAAAAAATATATATATATCGAAAGGTAGTTTATTATTTTATGCATTTAATACTTAAATAAGAACTATAAAAGAGGTACACAAAACTAGATTATGTTATAAGAAAGTTATAAAATATTAATGAAAAATGTTAAATAATACCTAACAAAAACCAATAAAACTGTTATACAAGATATTTCCAATGACTGCTTGTCACCCCCTGGTTGTTTGGCACTTTTTCTCTTTACGTTATATGTTTATTTACTGAAGTAACAAATGTGAAGGAATTAAAATGTAGTATTTCATCAAAGGTATAATGAGTTTTATTAAATGAATAAATAAATACTACAAGCATAATTATGTCAAACTTTTTCCACCTATGGACGAAAAGAACATTACTAAAGGTGATTAGAATGCGCTGTTTCACAGAAGAATGTTAAAAAAGAGTACGGAATGTAAATTTGTGATCTCCACGTTGGGCAGTTGCCCAGGCGCCCACCTTTAAGAGTACCCTGATTACAAGTGCCATTTTAACAACCAGTTCACCGAACTCAAGAAAAAATTAGGTATCAGTTCTGCCAAACCGGTGTGAACCGGCTGAATCCCACCACTGACTGCCACCCTTCAGGCCATCTCCTTCCCTTAGGTAAGAAAGAACTTACTGAAAGGTGGGGAGTTCTCAAACCTGATGCCTGCAATCACAGAATTTTTCAGGAACAGGTGCTCTCGAACTTCCTCCTTCCCATCTTGTGCCTCTGCCTCCCTTACAAGGTGGGGTGAGGCAGATGAACTGTTGCAAGGTGCGAAAGAATGAGCTCACACACAGGAAACTAAGGGTGTTGATTAGAAATACTTCTAGTCAATGCATGGCCCAATCCTTCATACAGGAAATATCACTGCCTGATATTTTAGCAAAGGCAACTTACACTTACTCATGTCTCATAAATTTCAGGGCAATTTCAATCATGGCATGAAGTACAGCCAACGAAACTTGCTCTACCAATCAGACTTGTAGAATCGTTTGGATATACTCCTGAAACCCAAGTAACACTGAACAAAATCCTCAGCATATGAGTATAGTGGAAAATGTCTCAGGAAAGGAAATGAAAATCCTTTCAGTGAAGGAGAAATTGGAGAACCGATTTGATTAAAAGGTTAGAGAGAAACTGCAATCCCCTCAAGTAGACTAGAAACCTAATCTTGACCAACATTATTTTGCCACGGGAACTATATTCATCAGAGAGTAAACTCTATTGCTAATTACCTCAATGTTAAGCACCATACCTATGGATCTGATACCAGTGCCTATGGTTTGTATGACTTTTGAGGTCCCCTTCAACCCTGAGGGATCTTTATCTTGAGTATTTATACTTGAATATTTCCTTTGAGTATTTATACTTGAGAATTTCCTGCTAATCATAAAAACTGTGTCCCCATCCCACTTCATCCAAAACCTTCATTGTGCTCCAACCTTTCTACAATTCAGAAAAGAATCCAAGAAAATCAATCTAAAGTCAGCACACACATATTTTGGTTACTAAGATAAATACAAATGTAGTGAACAAAGGGGCCAAACCACTGTGTGACCTTGGAGAAATTACTTTAATTCTCTGGGCTTCAAATTTCTCATCTGTGCAATAGAGGCTTAAATTAGAGCTGTAAAGTACTTTCCTATTCTGACATTCTCTGAATCCAGGAGAGAGGAAACAATCCCCTTAGTTCTTACATCTCAAAGTTTATTGACTTTCAAAATGCTACTTCTTTTTTCTACTTCTAGTCTGTCACCATGATACAAGAAAGCACCAATCTAATATGGCTGCAGCTACCACAGTGAAAAGCAATGTTCCCGGTGCACATAGAAGTCAGAGGACGTGAAGGTTCAAGAGGCTTCCTCAATGAGTGGCTGTGAACATCAGAGAGATCTCACATATCAGCTAATGGGTTTGGAGAGGAGGACCGGAGGTCTCGGAACCTAAGGTAACAGTATAAATAGACGTGTACACATGCTGACAATTCAAAAGGCCTCATTACCATAAATTCTGCTGGTATATGCAAAGTCCCCAAGTTTGCCTGTATTTAAAGTTGGTCAATGTGGTTGAGGCACCAAGAATAGGAGGAAAATGAGGACTGAGAGACAGTAAGAGGTCAGATCACACCTTGTAGATCATATTGAAGATTTTGGATTTTAAAAGTAGTAGTGTGTGACAAGAAATATGTAAACGCATAAAGGATAACTCTTGAGCAGTGTGAAGAGTGGGCTGGGGCAGAGCAAGACTAGAAATGAGAAAAACAATCAGGTGGTCATCACAGCCATGCAGTCAGACAGTGATGAAAGCTTAAAATGAAGAAGCAGTAGCAGAAGAGGAGGGGAGAAATGGGAAGATTTGACAAGCATTTTGGGGAGAAAATTGACAGGCTTAGTGAAAAGTGGGATATGTGAATAGAAGATGAGGAAGATGACGAAATGATGCTGCTTATGATCATGGCATGACCAACTGAGAAGACAGACACTAGGAAGTGAAAAAAATATAGGGACCAGAGATGGAAATCAAGAATTCTGTTTTGATAGAATTATGCTGCTATGAATGCTACTGGGAAGTCATTGAAGATAAGGACTTACAGGTGACCATTTGAATTTAGGAAGCACATGGTTGACTTCAGCAAGATTAGTTTACAGAGAGTAACAGGTATAGAATCTAGATTGGGATGAATCAAAAAGTGAATGAATGAGGGGAGGGTGGTAAGGAAATGGGAGCAGCATGCACAGAAAGGTTTTTCAGGAAGTTTGTTATAAAATGTCATAGATGCAATATCAAGACAAAGTGTCTCAAAGTTGTGGCACCTTAGTTGTTTATTGATTACTTTCTTTTATGTTCCTTGACCAGGAACTCCAGCTGAGTCAGTGACCCATGGGATCATAGACATAATTTAGAAATTTAAAGAGAATGAAGGCAATGTAAAATACATTTAGTGATGAAGAGAAAACTTAGTAAGTAAATTTAAATAAAATATTTTGGCATTGTTGAGGGCCCAGTTGGAGGTTGGTGCTCTTAAGTTGACAATAACACAATCCTTTCCCAGTGTGTGATATTCACTAGAGGACTTGAGCTAACTCTTTGGATGTGGGTACACAGTTTTGTTAAATAGGGTTGGGATCGGGCACTTACAATGATGGAGAGATTAAAATGAAGGTTAATAGAATATAATCTGGATAGGATAAGAATAGCACAGGAAGAAGCTAATACAGAAATCAAAGGAGTCAGTAGATTGAACATCTTGATGAGGTCTCAGAATCATAAGATAGAGATAATTTTGCATGTGAGCTGGAAAGTGGGATGGCTGAATTTGCAATACTGGACATGGAGTACTTTGTATTATGGCAAAAATCAAGGGCATGAAAGACCAGAAAAGTGGAGCTGAAGAGAGCAAAAGATAATTGGAGATAGGAAAGAAACAAGGAAATCAGAGGTCTGAGTCCTTTGGGGATATGTTCAAAGTAGATGTGAATTTTTTTAGGATACAGCAGAAGATAGGGAGCCAGGTGTGAAATGGTGTGACCAGGAGGAAGGTGAGAAGATAGCATGGCTTGATTAATGTGGCTTTGAAAAATATACTCTGCTTGAGAGGCTACAGGGAAAGTGGGATCTTAGAGGTTCAACCAAATGTCACCTAGGCAAAATGGAGAATGGACTGTTTGCATTAGGAGTAAAAGATTTAGAGAAGTTTTTTGCTTGGAGAGTTCTAGAAAACACCAGCTGAAAGTGGGGTTTTGGAAGGAAGAGACAATGTTTAAGGTCTATCAAGAGTATGGATGGGTTGGTGGAGGGGCATAGATTCCCCTCTATGCAGTAGGAAAACCCAAGAATGATTTAAGGCTGAAACAGCCAGTGTACAGTCGTGGATTATGGGTCTCTTACTTTGCTTTCTTTTGGCAGAAATAGTGCTCAGGACTTCTGATATAATAAGGGCTACATAACTCAACAGTTACTCTTTTCCTCCTGAAAATCATAGGAAAGTCATAAAAATATTTTTCAAAATCCATTTTAGTGCAATCAGTAGACAGATATAATCCACAGAATCTCAAAACATAAAATGGCTACCTAAGCAGCAGCAACAGAAGCTGTTTGGAAGTGGGGATAATGAATAAACAGATGACAGAACCAAGAACTGGTAAGATTTCGGAGAGGATAAACAACACTCACTTGAAGGTAAGAACTTTGCCTGAAGTACAAAAGGGGATATCTCTGTTTTGCAAGAGTGGGTGTGGGTTGGGTGAGCAGGGATGGTAGCAGTAACCTTGCTGTACTAAGCCTGGTTCAGAGAACACGAGAGGGAAGTACACAAGAAATACTAGGATGAATCTGCCTGTTAGCAGCAAAAAAGGAAAAAGTTTTAGGCTGGGCTGCTTTTAAGTTTACCTACCCTGGACCCTTAGGATCGACCTCAAAGAAAAGCTTGTTACATACAATTAGTTCAGGGAAATCCAACTTGCTCAGTGGAGAGCAATATAAAGTAAAGTGGTCCAAATATGATGTAAAGAAAATATAAGAATAGATAGAAAAGAGGAGAAAATCCACTTGTAGACAAAGAATAGATATTAGAAGTTTTCATGGGCACATGAAAATGGTGAAAAAATATATTTTACCACAATTATTTTAATTTAATAAAACAATCTCCTATTAAGGAAGATCACAGAGCAGACAGTAAGAACTTGAAAAAGCTAAGGGAAAAAAAGAACATGAAAAAATAAAATGGCAAAAGGAAAAAACAACAGACATAAAGATGAACTTTCAGAGGACACTGGAAGTGTTAACATCACAGCATAGTAAAGGCCATAGAGTCTAGAAGTGAAAAAAAAAACCCAGGAGGAAAAAGGCACATAAATGAGTTAGCAATTAGAATGACAATAAAAAAATGAGAAGAACAAAGAAGATCCAACATATGAATAATAAGAGTTCCCAACAAATAATATTAAATAAAAACTAAACAATAAAACAGAATAATTAAGACATAATTAAGAAAATCTACTTGAAATGAAAGCTTTGTAAATATTCATTGAAAGAGTACTTACATGAACTGGGAAACTGGTATAAAAATAGTCAATACTGAGGCATATCCTAGTGCATTTACACACTTTAAATAATTACTTGGGCAACCATGCAAAACCATGGAGGAAAAAGCACACTGGCATAAGATTTATCTACAGAGAGGTTCTATACCAGGAAACAATGGGGCAACACTTACAAGGTTTTCCAAGAATAAAATTATGAGCCAAGAATTTTAAATACAGCCAAACTGTCCTTAAGCTATAAAGACAACAGACTAGCATTTCTGAACTTAAAAGTTTGAAGGATATGTTGTATTCCTGAGACTTTCTTAAGAAGACACTAAAAGATAAGCTTAAGCCAGATACAAGATGTCTAAGGAAACTACAGCAAGTAAATAGTATATTGAATGTATTTAACTCTCCAAGACTAAAACAAAGATGAGCATAATGGAATCAGATTAGAATGTATATATAAACATTTTGACCATGTAGATATATGCAAATAACAGAAATATGTGTGTGTGGGGGGGGAGAATTTTGGAGATAGATAAAAAGATTGTTTCCTATATGTAAAATCTGACAAAGAAACCATATTATTTAAAACTGATAAATCAAATATACACCAACAAATTAAACAACAGAAATGGGTAAATTTCCTAGAAGCAAACAACTTGCCAAGTGTGAATAATTAAGAAATAGAATATCTGAACAGATCTATTACTAGTAAGGAGACTGAATCTGTAATCACAAACCTTCTAACAAAGAAAAGGTCAGGACCAGAAGGCCTGCCTCACAGTTGAGTTATACAAAATGTTTAAAGAATTAATACAAATGTTTCTCAAACTCTTCCAAAAAATGAGGGGACACTTTCAAGTTCATTTTACAAGGACAGTAATACCCTAAAATCAAAGCCAGACAAGGACACTAAAAGTGGGGAAAATGCAGGCCAATATCTCTGATGAACATAGATACAAAAATCCTCAACAAAATATTGGCAAACTGAGTTCAATAGTACATTGAAAGGATCCTATACCATGATTAAGTGGGATTTATTCCTGGGATGCAAGGATGGTTCAACAACACAAATCAATCAATGTAAGACACCACATTAACCAAATGAAGAATAAGAATTATATGATAATCTCAGTAGATGCAGAAAAGGCACTTGACAAAATTCAACATCCTTTCAAGACAAAATCTTTCAATGAATTGGGTATAAAATACCATATACATAATAGAGACCTCAACATAATAAAGGACATATATGAGAAGCCCACAGCTAGCATCATACTCAACAGTGAAAAGATAAAAGCTTTTCCCCTAAGATTGGAACAAGACAAGGATGCCCACTTTCATCACTTCTCTTCCACATAGTACTGGAATTCCTAGTAAAATCAATTAGTCAAGAAAAACAAAAGCCATCCAAATCAGAAAGGAATAAGTAAAATTGTTCATTTGTAGATAGTATAATCTAATATATAGAAAACCCCAAAGACTTCATCAAAAAAAATGTCAGAATTAATGAACAAATTCAGTAAAGTTGCAGGTACAAAGTTAATATACCAAAATCAATTGTGTTTCCAACACTAACAATTAACTGTCAGAGAAACTAAGAAGCCAATTCCTCTACAATAGCATCAGAAAGAATAATATACTTAGGAATAAATTTAACCAAGGAGGTGAAAGACCTGTGCACTGAAAACATTGATGAAAGAAACTGAAGACCCAAATAAAAGGAAAGATATTTAATGTTCATAAAATGGAAAAATTAATGTTGTAAAAATGCCCATACTGCTCAATGCACTCTACAGATTCAATGCAATCCCCATCAAAATTCCAATGACATTTGCACAGAATTAGAAAAAAACAACCCTAAAATTAGCATGGAACTACAAAATGCCAAAGCAATCTTTAGAAAGAAGAGCAAAGCTGAAAGTATCATACTTTCTGATTTCAAACTATATTACAAAGCTATAGTAATCAAATAGTATGGTACTGACATAAAGATAGATGTATAGATCAATAGAACAGAGTAGAGAGCCTAGACATACACGCATGCATATATGGTCAATTAATTTTTGACAAAAGTGTCAAGTCCTTTTGACTAAAGGAAAGAATAGTGTGCAATAAACGGTGTTGAAAAAACTAGATATTCACATGCAAGGAATAGAATCGATCACTATCTTATATAATACTCAAAAATAAACTGAAAATTGATTAAAAATTAAACATAACACCTAAAATCATAAACTCTTAAAAGAAAACATAGGCAGTAAGCTCCTTGACACTGGTCTTACAACTTTTTTTTCTTTTTGGAATTGACATCAGAAGTGCAGGCAACAAAAACAAAAATAAACAAGTGGGATTACATCAAACTAAATAGCTTTTGTTCAGCAAAGGAAATTATCAACAAAATGGAAAGCAACAGGTGGAATGGAATAAAATATTTGCAAACCAATATCCAATAAGGGATTAATATCCAAAATCTATAAAGAACTCATACAATTCAATAGCCAAAAATACCCAAATAATCCAATTTAAAAAATGGGTAAAGGTCCTGGATAAACATTTCCCAAAGAAGGCAGATAAATAACTAACATATACATAAAAATGTGCTTAATAGCACTAATCATTAGGGAAATGCAAATCAAAACATAGGGAAATAATCACCTCACATCTGCTAAAATGTCTATTGTCAAAAAACAAGAGATAAATGTGGAAAAAGGGAACCCTTGTACACTGTTGGTGGGAATGTAAACTGTAAAGCCACTGTGGAAAACAGTATGGCAGTTTCTCCATAAAGTAAAAATAGAACTAAGGTATGGGTGCTGGCTGGCTGGCTCAGTGGATAGAGCGTCAGCCAGGCATGCAAATGTCCCAGTCTCTGTCCCCAGTCAGGGTACACATGAGAAGCGACCGTACTCCCCTCCTATTCCCTCTTTCCTTTCTCTCTCTCTCTTCCAATGGCTTGATTGGCTCAAGGATTGTCCCCAGGTGCTGAGGATAGTTCAGTTGGTCTGAGCATCAGCCTCAGGGTCTGAGGATAGTTCGGTTGATTTTAGCATCAGCCCCAGACAGGTTACTAGGTGGATACTGGGCGGGGTGCATGCAGAAGTCTGTCTCACTATCTCCCCTCCTCTCACTTAAAAAAAGGAAATAATATCTGACTCAACAATCCTACTTCTGCATATACATCCAAAGGAAATGAAATCACTATTTCAAAGCGGTATCTGTACTCCCAAGTTCATTGCAGAATTATTCACAATAGACAAAGAATGGGTGAAGAAAATGTTATATATATATATATATATATATATATATATATATATATATATGATATATATATATCATATGAAATATTATTATTCAGCCTTTAAAAAGGAAGTAATCCTGCCACTGGCAAGAACATAAATGAAACTGGAGGGCATTATGCTAAGTGAAGTAAGCCAGACAGAGAAAGGTAAAATACTGCATGATACCACTTATGTGTAGAATGAAGGAAGAAAGCAAGGAAGGAATGTAGGAAAGAAGGGAGGGAGAGAGGAAAGAAAATAGACTAGGCATGCTACATAAATTCATAATTATCTAGATAATATTAAAATAAAAATACAGATATTCCCAAATAACAAACTATAAGAAAAAAATGAAAAGATAAGACCCTGGCTGGTGGCTCAGTGGTCCAGAGCATCGGCCTGGAGTATGGATGTCCTGGGTTCAATTCCTGGTCAGGGCACACAGGAGATGCAAAACCATCTGTTTCTTTCCCTCCTCCTTCCCCCTCCCTCCCTCTTCCCCTTCTCTCTTTTTTCCAGTGGCTTAATTGGTTTAAGCGTGGCCCTGGGCACTGAGGATAGTGCGATTGGTCTGAATATGTCAGCCTCAGGCTCTAAAAATAACTTGGTACTCGAGCATCAGCCTCAGACAGGGTTGTTGGGTGGATCCCAGTCAGGCGCAAGCAGGAGTCTGTCTCATTATCTCAACTCCTCTCACTTAAAAAAAAAGAAAAGAAGGCCCTGGCAGGTTGGCTCAGTGGTAGAGCATTGGCCCGGCATGTGGAAGTCCCGGGTTCGATTACTGGTCAGAGCACACAGGAGAAGCACCCATCTGCTTCTCCAGCCTTCCCCCTCTCCTTCCTCTCTATCTCTCTTCTTCTCCAGCAAAGGCTCCATTGGAGCAAAGTTGGCCCAGGCGTTGAGGATGGCTCCATGCCCTCCACTTCAGGCACTAGAATGGCTCCGGCCCAACAGAGCAATGCCCAGATGGGCAGAGAATCACCCCCTGGTGGGCATGCTGGGTGGATCCTGGTCGGGCGCATGTGGGAATCTGTCTTACTGCCTTCCTGCTTATAACTTAGGAAAAATACAAAAAAAAAAAAAAAGATAAGATAAAGGTGTTTTTTAAGCTTGAAAAAGCATCATAAAATAGTAGTACATGGATAATTAACATTAAAAAACTCAACTCAAAGAAAACAGGTTTAATGGGCAAACTCAAGGGAAATCTCAGTGTCAGGAATCAGACATAGTCATCAATGACTACTGCTCAGCATATTATTAAATTCAAAATATGCTAAAATATGTTTCAAATTGCCAAAACAAAACTCAAAGGTTGCCCATATAGTCTGTGGTTAATGCCTTGTGGAGAAATGGATGCTCGCATACACCACTAATACAATTGGTACACAGCTTACACTGGGCATCTTATCAATACTATTCAAAACTCTAAAGGCATATATATCCCTTTGACCCAGACATTCTCCTACACACAGTTATTCATTGTGGCATTATTTGAAATAGCTACATTTCTCAAACAATCTAAAAGTACAAAAACAGAGAATTGATTAAATAAATTAATTGTATAGCCAAACACTGATCAGATGAAGGATGAGGAAAAATGAAGAACTATTGATCCAGGGAAAAGAAGGCAGTGAATTTCAGGCATGCAGATTTTGTGAACAAGGACAAAAGCTTACTTACAAGGAGATGAGTTGTCTATGTCTTTTCTCCCCATAGTCAAGCTGACCCTTCTCATTAAACCAACTGAGAGTAAGTGAATCATACTCACCAAGTTTTCCTGAATATTCTGAATAATGCATCAAACTAGAAATGCTGTCATGGGCTCCAAGGAGGTGGATGGGGCTTAATAAAACATACAAGACGGGAGATTTATAGGAGATTTATAGAAGACCTATGATGTTCTAAGATGCTATTAGGCAGTTTTAAAATTAATGATTTCCTTTTAATCTTTACAACACCTAGTGAGTGGTATGCTGCAGCTGGCTGACACTGGCTCCAAGAGCACAGTGGTAAATTTTTAGGAATTTTGCAAGCTGGTTGTTAAATACAGCTGTTATCAAAAATTAAATTATATAAATTTTAAGTTAAATTATATTTCAAGCAGTGGTACTAAATACTCAAAACTCTTCACTTCTTAACTGTTTTTACTACATGTTACCGTTATCCATGCTTTTAAGGTCATTTACAGTTATAATAAATATATCATATAGGAGGAAATGCTATAGTACAATGATGTTCTAATGTTACCATGGTAGCTTGAAATCAGCCATGGTGGGGCTCTTTACACCTCAGAAACTAGGAAACACTACAAGTCAGAGCTTTTTCTTCCTTCAGTCTTTCTTTTTGAAAGGCCGTTTGTTAAACATTTTACCAGCACTTCAACAGTCACGCTTCTTCTACGAGACAGATTTATTATCCCTAACTACAGAGAAAACTCAGGCCCAAAGAGAGGTTATTTTTTTTTTTTTTTTGGAAAACAAACAAGCAGTACATCTGACACTATCTACTGTTACTTCAAGACAAAATATTACAAAGGTGATTTGATGAAAAGTTAAAAAAGATGAAAAGTTCTGGTTTAGAAGATATATATTATATCTTAGTCAAGATATTCTTGTCGATCACATTCTTAGAGTCCCCTGATCTGCTTAGCACAAATCAAATGCTCAATTAAAATTTGCCTCCTGTGGCTTACAGATGTTTTACTGTTTACTTTTAACATATAAAAAATGTCATTATTATACTTTGTTTGACAGAAAGAGGCTCTTTTTTCTCTTATTAAAACCTAATGTGAACTTCAAAGGACTGCCTAAATTCTCTAATGGTACTGAATTGTTGATTAAATTAAGTATTGTTTTATTTTCATTGAGCAATTCATTATGACTTCAAAATCTTTTCATTCCTTTTAAAGCTTGTTAAGGCAAAAAAAGTGGACCAGTACAGCTTTAAAAAACTGATAAAAATTTTGGAAAACATGAAATAATGCTGAATAATTAATAAAAACTCTATTTTGAAAGTTTCCAATATTCATGGGCCATTACCAAGTGGGATAAGAAAGTTGTCTATCAATTGAACATATCAACACAAAATACGTCATTTGTAACAAAAAATATTAAAAACATATTTTCTAATTATAAAAGTTAAATATGATAAATTGTGGGAAAAAAATCTGTAAACCTTTAGGAATCAAAACCAAAATCATCTATAATCTTGCCACCCAAAATTTATCACTGTTAACATTTTGGCAGAGTTCCTTCTAGTGTGTGTATGTTTGTGTGTGTGTGTGTGTGTGTGTGTATGTGTGTGTACGCACACATGCTCACACTCACATAAGCACCATTGTTTTCTTTATGTGAGTTAAAAACTGAGGACCAGAATTTTATCCCAACTCCTTCTATCTAGAGCCCCATGACATTAAATAGCTATTATCTTCCAACTGCACCGAATAAATCATCCCAAACTCGCAACCAATCTCTATGCCCCGCCCCGAAACCTACTCCATTACCATAGAGTCCTTTTTTTGGCCAAAGGATTCATTTGAGTAACTTTGGTAAGGAAACACTTCTACTCTTCTAAGGCCTATAAAGGTATTATCATCCACAGAAAGACACATCCATTGCCTCATCTATAAAGTGATCTCTAAGATTTCTTTCTGCTAACCTAAGCACACAATCCAGAAGTACAGTTCAGCCCTGGCCAGTTAGCTCAGATGGTAAGAGTGTCATCCCGATACACCAAGGTAACAGGTTCAATACCTTTTCAGGGCACATAAAAGAGTCAAACAATGAATGCATAGATAGGTGGAGCAGCAAGTCGATGAATCTCTGTCTCTTTCTCTCTCTCTGAAATCAATGAATTAAACATAAAAATAATAAAAAATAGAAAAGTAAAAATAAATTTTAAAAAAGAAATAGGGTTCAGAGTGCAGCTTCCAGAGTCCAAAAAAGCTGGATACTTTTGAACATATTAATTAACCTCTCTGTGCCTCCTTTTCCACAGCTATTAGAGGTGACTATAGGCCCACAATTCCTTATTTGAAACCGTTGGGGTCAGATGTGTTATGGGCATGGAGAAGCTTTGAAATTTACAAAGTCAATAAAGCGGACAGAAAGTATAATCTGTAACACTCATAGAGGGCATTACGGCCTCTGGTGTATATCTGGTGATGTCCTCAGAAGGGTCTGGGGCAGCACTCTGTCATCAAACACATTTATACCCATTCCTGCAGCAGAAGTGTGGATATCTATACCAGGTAACATAAACAAGACCTTTAAGTCGCCTCTCACCATTTCAGGTCAGATTTTCCCACCAAGTGAATTTAAAAATCTGGTCAAATTTTAATGCAAATGAAAAACTTAGAAAACTTTTTGTTTTGAGTTTAGGAATTTTAGGATCTTGGATAAGAGCTTGTAACCTCATAGGTTTTAATACCTCATAGGATTGCAGTACGTGGAAAAGAGTACTTATCGATCACAGCACCTGGTGCATTATGAGGACTCAACTAATGTTACCACAGCGATAGCAACGTCTTATTGCTATTACTGTTACCGTTTCTTATTCAAAAGCCCTCTCATGTCGATCCCCTTCTCTCCACTGCCACTGCTATTTGCATGAATTCTGATCTCCATCTTTTCTCACCTGGACTCCTCCAGTGCACTCATAATGATCTCTCAGCCTCTAGTCTCTCCCAGTGCACACATCGAAACCTCCGAGAACAGGATTACTCTAAAAACACGAGTGTGACCACATATCTGCCCTACTCACCATCCTCACTAGCTTCCTGTCACTGACTCCGGTAGTAAATCATTCAGCACGACTTACAAAACCAGTTCTTGTTCTGGTCCATCCCTTCGGTTTCTGCTTCATTTCCTACTACATCTCTCCTGGTACTTGACTCTCTAGCAATCCCGAAGTCCCCTCAAGCATGCCACGCCTCTGCAGAAGCTTTTCCTTCTGCCTGTGATGCTAATCTCTGTTATTCATTTGATGAATTCATAGTCAGCTTTCAAAGTTCCCTTTGGACAGCACCTCCTCCTGGACTTCCCTGATGCACTTAGATACCCCATCACACACACCCCAAAACATTACCCTCTCTCTTATCGCTCTGCCACATACATAACTCAAGTCTACCACCATATCTATTACAGGGGACTGGAATGGGTTTGCATCTATGTCTCCCTCTTTGAAGAAAGGGATTAACTCTTCAGCTGCAAATTTCTGGCACCTAACCATAGTCAACATTAAAAATGTTTACAGAACTGAATCCCGGGTCTAACACTGTAGTTATTATAAGGTTAACCAGTCACTAAATATTTATCTCCTAAACATAGCAAAGCTGAGTCTCTTTCTCTCTTTGCCAGAAAATAATCTGTGCAGGGAAAGCTCAGAGGAGACTATTTGGTGTCGCCCCTTCTGCAGTGGAGCTGACAGATGACTTCATGATGTGGGCAATTTGAGGCGAGGAGGGACAGGCTGCTGTATTCTTGGCTAACATTCAAAAATGCACAAGGAGTGAGACAAATGACTGAGAGACCACAGGGCGATCTGTGTGTCTTCTGTGACCACCGGTTGCTCCTGGCTCTCAGTACTGTTCATATTTCACTTTCTACAACAGCAGCAGCAGGAGAAATGTACACCCATCGCTCAACTTGTCTCTAGCCGGCTATGTCCCATGACCCCAAAGCCCCAGACCAGGAGCAGCTGCTATCCACCCATCTCCCTACAGATGACACGGGAGAAAGGGAGCCACTTCTAATCTGACGGTGTCAACTTGGTGGGGTTGGGTGATGGATTTGGTGAGACTTCAGTGAAACCTATTTACATCTTAATTTTTTTCCTACTAAGACAGTGTTTATCAGGGATGGGAATTTCAGTGTTGAAAATATTGTCATTTTTCCAAAAGGTCCAAATGCCAAACTGCATCTCATGATGGGAGAAGAAGATGGTTGGCGCTTGTCTGTGAAGTGCCAACAGAAAGAAAGACACCAGGAAATTAAGCAGAAGCTACCACCAGTGTGCCCACCCCTGAGCTGGCAGACGTTTCCTCAAAGATGGCTCATAGAATACAGGGAGTGTTCATGCAGTCCCTTGTTCCAGACATTGGATATACATTCCTAAATAACTAGGTTCTAAAATGCAATATGTGTAGAATATGAAGTTAGGCTTGGTTCTAATCTTGCATCTTCCACTGCTAAGTTTTCTCTCTCTGAGCCATGGTTTGTTTATATTGATAATGGGGGTTGGGGGGGGGTAATAATGGCAATCACATATATTCATTCCAGATACTGTGCCAAATAATTTTACCTGTGTTCTCTTATTTAATCCTCCTAAAACGTGGTGATGGAGATGACATTAACTACGTTTCACAAATGAGGTTCAGAGAGAGTATGGGACGTGCCCAGTATCTCACTATGATGACAATGGAGGTGGACACACTGCTCAGGTCACCCTTCAGTGGAACCTGCCGCAAGAAGGGTGGTTGGACCCTCCAGCTGCCAGTCCTTCGAATCCACAGAAGCATTCATCACTGAAGTCACATTCTCCAAGGGTGCTCCCAGCCAATGACTGAGAATGATTCCAAAGAGAGACAGAGAGAGAGAGACGGGTCATCCCAGCCCACAGCAGTCTCTCTGGTGGGCAGTCTTGGCTCTGGGGATCCACACTGCCTGGTTGAGACTTTCTCAGAGCTGCACTAAAATCTGAACCTTTTCTTATCCAATCCCCCCCCTTCTTTGCTGTCCTTCCACAGACATCAGACTTGTATCTCAATCTGACAGTCCTTCCCACCAAATCTGTTCTCTCTCTACTTTATTCTTTGCAGTTATTTCTCTAAAAAAAAAAAAAATGTCTTTCATGTCTAATTCCATCTTGGCATCTCCTTCCTGGAGGACCAAACTGACACGCACATGGTGAATATGACCCACTGAGTCAGGGTCTAAGAGCGTTCAGTGAGGGCAGCAATGGGATAATGAGATAGTGCTTGTGAAAACTCTGCTGGCAGGCCAACAATGAACAATCCTTGGTACACCTGACCCACTTTTGCTGTTTTCAAAATACACAGTCTATACTCATCTCAGATCTACTAGAGGCTCTGGTGGTTGGTCATAATATACATATTTTTTAAAATAATTTTTTAGCGTTAATTTCACAGGACATAGAATTAACCATTTAGCCTGACCAGGAGGTAGCGCAGTGGGTAGAGCATCAGACTGGGATGCAGAGGACCCAGGTTCGAAACCCTGAGGTTACTGGCTTGAGCAAGGGGTTACTCGGTCTGCTGGAGCCCCCGGTCAAGGCACATATGAGAAAGCAATCAATGAACAACTAAGGTGCTGCAACAAAGAATTGATGCTTCTCATCTCTCTCTTCCTGCCTGTCTGTCCCTAGCTGTCCCTCTCTCTGTCTTTCTGTCACACACACACACACACACACACACACACACACACATACACACAAATTAACCATTTTTTTAAAAAGTCACTGTTATTTCCTATCCTCACATTGTTGTGAAACCATCACCTCTGTCTAGTTTCAAAACATTTCCATCACTTCTAAGTGAAACCCCTTATTCATTAAATTGTTTTCTCCCTTTCACTTCCTGTCCCCAGCCCCTGGTAACCACCAATCTGAATTTTGTCTCTACAGACTTCTCAATTCGGAATAACTCATATTAATGGAATCACACAGTATTTGTCATTTTTGTGTCTAGCTTCCTGCACTTAGCATAATGTTTTGGAGGTTCATTCACTTTGTAGTATGTATCAGTACTTCATTCTCTTTTATGACTGAATAATATTCCATTGCATGGATATACCACAATTTGTTCATCTACTCATCTGTTGATAATCATTTAGGTTGCTTCTACTTTGTTTGCTATTGTAAATGGTGCAGCTGTGAACGTGCATGTAAATGCACTTTTTTGAGTAACTGTTTTCAATTCTCTTGGGTATATCACATACCCAGGGATGAAACCGCAGAGTGATATGGTAATTCAATGCTTAACTTTTTGAAAAACTGCCAAACTGTTTTCCATAAGAGCTGACCCATTTTACACTCCCACCAGCAATGTACAAGGCTATGGTTTATCCATATCCTCACCAAAACTTGTTTTCCATTTTTAGATTACGGTCGTCCGAGTGGGTATGTGGTGGTACTTCACTGTGACTTTGATTTGCATTTCTGTGACTAATGATGTTTAGCACCTTTACATGTGCATGTTGGCCATCCGTATATGATCTTTGGAAAAAAGTCTAGTCTAGTCCATTGTACTTTTCAAAATTGGTGGCTTATCATTTTGTTGTTGAGTTGTAGTAGTTCTTTATAAAATCTTTTATCAGATTATGATTTGCAAATATTTTCTCCTACTCTGTAAGTTCTTTTCATTTTCTTAATAATGTCCAATATATAAATAAAAGTTTTTAATTTTGATAAAGTCTAATTTTTTTAAGTTGGTCATGCTTTTGATGTTATAGTTAATAATCCTTTGCCAAAGTCACAAAGATTTACCCTTATGTTTTATCCAAAGAGTGTTATAATTTTAACTTTTTTTTTTCCTGAAGTGAGAAGCAGGGAGGCAGAGACAGACTTCCACATATGCCCCAACTGGGATCCACCAGGCATACCCACTAAGGGGTGATGCTCTGCCCATCTGTGGTGTTGCTCCATTGCAATCGGAACCATTCTAAAGACTGAGGCAAAGGAGACCACAGAGCCATCTTCAGTGCCCGGGGCCAACTTTGCTCCAATGGAGCCTTGGCTGTGGGAGGGGAAGAGAGAGACAGAGAAGAAGGAGAGAGGGGGAGGGTGGAGAAGCAGATGAGTGCTTCTCCTGTGTGCCCTGACCAGGAATTGAACCCGGGACATTCACACACTGAGCTGATGCTTACCACTGAGCAAACTAGCCAGGTCTGGTTTTAACTCTTATAATTAGGTTTTTGATCCATTTTGAGGTAATTTTGTATATGGTGTAAGGTAGGAATCTAATTTCATTTTGTAACATTTTGATATTCAATTGTCCTAGTGCCATTTGTTGAAAACACTGTACTTTTTCCTGTTGAAAGGTCTTGGCACCTTCATAAAAAAAATCCATAGATGTATTATGGATTTATATCTGGACTCTCAACTCTATTCCACTGATCTATATGTCTCTTCTTGTACCTGTACCACACTGTCATGGAAGGATTTCCTTCTTTTTTATGGCCAAATAATAATCCAATGCAATAGCACTGATCAAATTCACATGAAATTGCAAGGTCCCTTGAATAACCAAAGGCAATCTTGAAAATTTGCCATAGCTTTTAGACAGAAATATTTACTGATGCTATGTAATTTCCTTTTTTCATAGCTGGTTAAGAGGTTTCCTTTTGCTTTATATATTTTTTATCCTAAGTGTTATGTTACATCATGTCCAATTCTTTTTCTGAATTGAATTGCATATAAGTTTGGTTTTGTTTTTCTCATGTGTGTGTGCCCCTGCTGTTTCCCTCAGCTGCCTCCTTTTCTCTCTCAGTTGGTACTCCAACCCGTTTCCAATCTCCCCTCTGCTTCTAGACTGGTTTAAACACTACACATCAGGGCTTATGGTCTGGCTTCCTTGGCAGCTGCCATGTTGGCAGATGTGTTCTTGGTCTCTGTGGCATGAACCTTGAGCAAAGGGAAACAAGAAAGTAGGAGGGAACCACTCTAACAAATTTCCCCTCTTTTTGCCCCTCTCTGAACTGCTGCTCGGCAGCCTCCTTCTTGCTGGCCTCCTGGAGAAGTTCCCTTGAGCTGAGAGAGTATGACTGAAGGCCTTTGCAATGTGTTTAGAAGTTGTGGCTGGTACAGCAACACAATTGCTTCTTATCTTTCATTGTCTGACATTGACCTGTTTTTCCTACTCTCTCTGCTGAGCTTTGTACCCCTCAAAGTGTCACTATAGTAATCCGAGCCCAAGACTGCTTTCCAGAAAATCCAGACTAGGGTCCTCAGGATAAAATTACTGTATTTATTGAGACAATATTAACATTTTTCTCTTTTAATCTCTCAGATATTAACACCATGCCATATACTGATACAGGGATTGATACAGATCTAGCCTTCATCTCCAAGATAAATTCTTCTTGTCTATGATGTAATTTTATTATTTTATTTTATTTTATTTTATTTGAGACAGAAGAGAGAGTCAGAGAGAGGAATAGGTAGGAACAGACAGTAATGGAGAGAGATGAGAAGCATCAATCATCAGTTTTTTGTTGCAACACCTTAGTTGTTCATTGATTGCTTTCTCATATGCGCCTTGACCGGGTGGCTACAAGCAGACGGAGTAACCCCTTACTCAAGCCAGCGACCTTGGGTCCAAGCTGGTGAGTTTTGCTCAAACCAGATGAGACCGTGCTCAAGCTGTTGACCTCGGGTTCTCGAACCTGGGTCCTCCGCATCCCAGTCCAATGCTCTATCCACTGCGCCACCACCTGGTCAGGCTATGATATACTTTTAAAATACTAGATGTGATATGTTACTATTTTATTTAGTAGTTATTCATTTATGATTCTCAATGAGATTAGTCTTTTCTGCTGTTGTCAATATCTGGTTTCCAAATTAAGGTAATACTTGTTTATAAAATGGTAAGCTTTTTTTTCCCCCTTTTCTTTCTGTGTTCTCTGAAATATCCACAAGACAGGGATTACCAGTTTACTGAGGTTTAATAAAATTGCTGTTCAAAGTTTATTAGCCTGATGTAGTTCTGATATGGAGAGATATAAGGTTGATGGGAGCATGCATTTTAAACTACTAAGTCTATGTTTAATGGATATTGGCTTACTGAGATTTTCTATGCCTCCATCAGTCAATAAAATCTTACGTAGTAAAATGGTTTATATTTAAAAACATAATAAAATAAAATAAAATGGTTTGCATTTAAAAATGTCACTTGAAATTTATGGAATGGCAAAGCGTGCTCATGCCCTCTGGTCCAGTAAAATTTCACTTTTATGATCATTTCAGTAGAAATGCTACATAAAAGTGGGATTTTATCAACAATTTGTGGAGGGGGAATATAAATGTCTGAAACATTGAAATTGTTTTAAACAATGTGTTATATCCACCCAGTTGAATATCATATAGCAAATAAAAGTTATATTCTTAATAAAAAAAAGTTATATTCTTGAAGAATATTTAGAGACTATGAGAAAATACTTTTGGTTGGCAGGTGATAAAAGGCTGTGTATTCTATTACTACTTAATCTTGTTTGCAAACGGTGATATAGAGAAGGAGGGAAGGGGAGAGAGAGGAGGAGGACCAGGAAAGGGAGGGAGGGAGAGCAGATGGGAGCAAAGTAGGGAAGAAGAGAGAAGAAATTAAAGACTAGTAGAATATATCCCAAAGTGTTAACCTTGTTATATTCTTCATTAAAATTTTATATCTTTTATCACAAACATGATGATACTTTTGTCATCAAGAAGAAAACATGTTACATTTATTAAAGTCACTGGTTTTCTGTCACCACTCTGATCCAGGACGGGGTGCTACATCATCCTGTATGCAATGCATTCTCTCCCAATTTAATGCTATGTTCTACTTTGACTGAGATGGGATGCAAAATAGTGCCCTCCTGGAACTCAGTGAGAAACTGCTCTCTCATCTACAACTGCTATCAGCGTGCATCCCCACTAGAGTCAGACTCTTGTCAGAATACATCTCGGGCATCTTCTAAACTTAACAAAAAAGAAAGAAAATCAACCCTTTTCAAAGCATAACAATGCCTCCAAGCCTGCCAGTCTGATCCTGGGACAAATATAATAGGCTCTTAAATTGAGTCATGGGGATTTGGAGAAAGGAAAGTCTCCACATGTACACTAGCATGACTTGCACTCCATTCAGCACCAGGTATGCAGGAAGGAGGCCCTTACTGTAAAATAAGCTACCGAAGAGCATGCGCAGAGCCTCTGGTTTGCAGCGCGGTTATCAAATTGCTGAGTAGGAAGTCATTTGCCCTGGGGAATGTGTAGCTGTGACCAAAAAGGCAGGTACGTAAAATATTTCATTTCTGGTTCAAACCATTCATTGAGGCATCAAAACCTGTAACGGAAAAGCAATCCCCCCAAGTGACAAGCTCTTTCAGACCTCCTGCCTTTCAACTCCCTCACTTAATTATTCACTCTCCAGATATTCATTTGGGTCCTGCTAACTATGGGAAGCATTGCAGATGATCCAAGCTTTGGTGCACACAGCCCCTACCTTCAGGGAGCTTATGCTAGGTGAGTTCTGAAGTCAAAAGATTCTACTGCATCTTCTATCTCAGAAGATACAGTTAGAGATGAAATTGAGGTGGAGAAATTGCAAAGCTAGAGGGCTGGATGTTTTATTTGATCCATATGGATGTGGGAACTTCTAAACACTGCACTTTTGGTTAGAGCAGGGGTCGGGAACCTATGGCTCGTGAGCCAGATGTGGTTCTTTTGATGACTGCATCTAGCTCGCAGACAAATATTTAATAAAAAATAATAACGTTGAAAATATAAAACATGCTCATGTATTACAATCCATTCATTTCCTACCGCTCATGTTCATGGTTGCAGGTGGCTGGAGCCAATCACAGCTGTCATCTGGGGCAACACCAAATTTTTATTAGATAATGTGTAACGTACACGGGTCGTTGTATGGCTCTCACAGTATTACATTTTAAAATATGTGGTGTTCATGGCTCTCTCAGCCAAAAAGGTTCCCGACCCCTAGGTTAGAGGAAGAAAGATATACCTTAGGGGCAGTAGCTGTTAAAGAAGGAGGAAAAGTATGATAGAGTATGACAGAAAACAACATGTGTGCAATAAGCAAATCATGGGACTTCAAAAATTGAATAGATGATGTCTCAGAGCATGGAAAAGACTAGTAGAGTCTTGTCAGAATAATTCAGTAAGAATAATAACAATAGGAATCACTTTACAGAGTTATTTTTAGATTGGAAAGGCTTTATTTCATGTACTCCCCACTGCAATTCAATGAAGCAGGTATAGATAAGCAAAAAGTAACTCAGAGATCCAGTGATTTTCCTTGATTCTTGCCCTTAGTAATGGAGCCAGTATTTGAATCCAGGTAGACTGACTCTAGAAATGCATTTGTGTACACCACACCAGTGGTTCTCAGTGTGGTCCTTAGACCAGTTGTGTCAGCCTCACATGGGAATTTACTAGAAATGCATATTTCCAGGTCCTCTTCCCAGAAACTAGGGCTAGGGCCCAGGAAGCTCTTTTAGTGAGCCCTCCAGGGATTCTGACACAGTGGATGCTTGAGAACCACAGCTCTATCCCCAGCTCTTTGAAATCAGAGATATGGAGTAAAATTCCAGCTCTCCTATGTACCAGCTAGGTGACTTTTGGCAATCTATGTTCCCTACTAAGCTGCAATTCTTCTATATGCAAAATGGATATAATAATAAGTACTCTTGCATTCCCAATCCTGGAGGGGTTTATAATGAATAAAATGAGATAAATACCAGCAAAGTGTCTAGAACAGTGAAGGCTCTATAAATGTCACTGACAGCCCGAGTTCACTAGCCACAGGCTGCAAATCAGGCAAGAGTGCTCTGACCGAAACCAAAGGCCAACGGCTTAGCAAAGAAGACTGGAAGGATTGGGGGGTCTATAGGAACCGGTTATGACTGGGGCTCTAAAGACAGAGACAACACCTAATAGAGAAATGTCTCAGGGAACTATTGCAACATCTAAGCGGACCAGGAGGGTGGGAGAAAAAAGGCAGGCTATTCTTTTTTTTTTTTTTTAATAATTTTATTTTTTTAATGGGTTGACATCAATAAATCAGGATACATATATTCAAAGATAACAAGTCCAGGGTATCTTGTCATTCAATTATGTTGCATATCCATCACCCAAAGTCAGATTGTCCTCTGTCACCTTCTATCTTGTTTTCTTTGTGCCCCTCCCCCTCCCCCTTTCCCTCTCCCATTCCCCCCTCCCCCCCGTAACCACCACACTCTTATCAATGTCTCTTAGTTTCACTTTTATGTCCCACCTACGTATGGAATAATGCAGTTCCTGGTTTTTTCTGATTTACTTATTTCGCTTCGTATCATGTTATCAAGATCCCACCATTTTGCTGTAAATGTTCCGATGTTATCATTTCTTATGGCTGAGTAGTATTCCATAGTGTATATGTGCCACATCTTCTTTATCCAGTCATCTGTTGACGGGCTTTTTGGTTGTTTCCATGTCCTGGCCACTGTGAACAATGCTGCAATAAACATGGGGCTGCATGTGTCTTTACATATCAATGTTTCTGAGTTTTTGGGGTATATACCCAGTAGAGGTATTGCTGGGTCATAAGGTAGTTCTATTTTCAGTTTTTTGAGGAACCACCATACTTTCCTCCATAATGGTTGTACTACTTTACATTCCCACCAACAGTGTATGAGGGTTCCTTTTTCTCCACAGCCTCTCCAACATTTGCTATTACCTATCTTGCTAATAATAGCTAATCGAACAGGTGTGAGGTGGTATCTCATTGCCGTTTAGATTTGCATTTCTCTAATAGCTAAAGAAGATGAGCATCTTTTCATATATCTGTTGGCCATTTGTATCTCTTCCTGGGAGAAGTGTCTGTTCATATCCTCTTCACATTTTTTTATGGGATTGTTTGTTTGTTTGTTGTTGAGTTTTATGAGTTCTTTGTATATTTTGGATATTAGGCCCTTATCTGAGCTGTTGTTTGAAAATATCATTTCCCATTTAGTTGGCTTTCTGTTTATTTTGTTATCAGTTTCTCTTGCTGAGCAAAAACTTCTTAGTCTGATGTAGTCCCATTCATTAATTTTTGCCTTCACTTCTCTTGCCTGTGGAGTCAAATTCATAAAATGCTCTTTAAAACCCAGGTCCATGAGTTGAGTACCTATGTCTTCTTCTATGTACTTAATTGTTTCAGGTCTTATGTTTAGATCTTTGATCCATTTTGAGTTAATTTTTGTACAGGGGGAGAGACTGTAGTCCAGTTTCATTCTTTTGCATGTGGCTTTCCAGTTTTCCCAGCACCATTTATTGAAGAGGCTTTCTTTTCTCCATTGTGTGTTGTTGGCCCCTTTATCAAAAATTATTTGACTATATATATGTGGTTTTATTTCTGGACTTTCTACTCTGTTCCATTGGTCTGAGTGTCTATTTTTCTGCCAATACCATGCTGTTTTGATTGTCGTGGCCCTATAATAGAGTTTGAAGTCAGGTATTGTAATGCCCCCAGCTTCATTCTTTTTCTTTAGGATTGCTTTGGCTATTCGGGGTTTTTTATAGTTCCATATAAATCTGATGATTTTTTGCTCTATTTCTTTAAAAAACATCATTGGAAGTTTGATGGGAATTGCATTAAATTTGTATATTGCTTTGGGTAATATAGCCATCTTGATTATATTTATTCTTCCTAGCCAAGAACAAGGTATATTCTTCCATCTCATTATATCTTTTTCAATTTCCCTTAACAATGGTTTATAGTTTTCATTATATAAGTCCTTTACATTCTTTGTTATGTTTATTCCTAAGTATTTTATTTTTTTTGTTGCAATCGTGAAGGGGATTATTCTTTTGAGTTCCTTCTCAGTTGTTTCATTGTTGGCATATAGAAAGGCTATTGACTTCTGTATGTTAATTTTGTATCCTGCGACCTTACTGTATTGGCTTATCGTTTCTAGTAGTCTTTTCGTGAATTCTTTGGGGTTTTCAATGTATAGGATCATATCATCTGCAAAAAGTGATACCTTTACTTCTTCTTTTCCGATATGGATGCCTTTTATTTGTCTTGTCTGACTGCTCTGGCTAGAACCTCTAGTACCACATTAAATAAGAGTGGAGAGAGTGGACAACCCTGTCTTGTTCCTGATTTAAGGGGGAAAGCCTTCAGTTTAGTGCCATTTAATATGATGTTAGCTGATGGTTTATCATATATGGCCTTTATCATGTTGAGATATTTTCCTTCTATACCCATTTTGTTGAGAGTCTTAAACATAAAATTGTGTTGTATGTTATCGAAAGCCTTTTCTGCATCTATTGATAAGATCATGTGGTTTTTGTTCTTTGTTTTGTTGATATGGTGTATTACGTTAACCGTTTTACGTATGTTGAACCATCCTTGAGATTCTGGGATGAATCCCACTTGATCATGATGTATTATTTTTTTAATATGTTGTTGTACTCGATTTGCTAGTATTTTGTTTAGTATTTTAGCATCTGTATTCATTAGAGATATTGGTCAAGGCAGGCTATTCTTCATCAAAAGCCATGAGAGAAAAGTCACAAAGTCAAACAGTGTCCTTTCAGAACAGATTATCAATCACCGAGGCCAATGAGCCTGAGTGAACAGTGTTAGAAGTGGCACCCAGCCACCGGCTTCCCATTCAAGGACCACTGTGTAACCATTGAACACACCTTTAGACGATGGAAAGGGGAAAACTGAAAAACCCAATTAAAGAAAAAAAAGAAGAGCTCTCCTCCATCCACCCAATTTAGCTTACCAGTGTACCTGTCCGTGACACGGAAGCGTAATGGCGCATCTCTGAAAAATATGGGAGGTTACAAAGAATGTTTTCCACCTTCAGATGCAATTTAGGGTGATTTCACTTCGCCCCCTTTACCACACCCCCACCCACTCACCTGCAAAACCACCTAAATTGAAAGTTATACAGAGCCATGAACTATAATGACCATGAGCTATGAATACAAATGTCTAATAGAATCTTCTTGCTTTTAAATGACCGACCCTATTATTGTAAGAAATATATCTTCTGAATGCTAAAACCCAGTAGCAAATTCAAGTAATATGTCATACTACTGGATGCGTCTAAATATTCAGGTCATCACAAGGACCCTAAAAAGCCTTCCCTTAAGGAACCATTTCACAGTGCTGTATTAGAATTTAAGTTTTCTTACATCCTGAAGAACTGAGTTTCAATAGTGCCTCTATGACCCTAGGTAGTTACCTTAATCACTCTGAGCCTTCATTTAATCACTGGTTAAACAGTTAGGATTCTGATTAAGTCCCCATGATGTTGTGAGTAACAAACATGTGTGGTTATCACCTGACCCAGGAACCCATCCAAGGTAGTGCTCAGCATCATTATCGGGTCAAAGGAAATGGAGCAGGGCCACGTTCAGTGTGAGCGTGCTAAATTATAGTCTTTCCGATCACCTGAACGGTCAGCCAGGTTCTCTGCTGAAAAACAGTCATTCAAATGTGCATTCAATGTATTACCCCTTTACAAGTGGGAACAGTTTGTTCCTCCAGAAGTATCCTCTCTGGATCCTCTCTCTGTTGTTTATTCCTAACAGTTGTGGATGACAAAGGGGCCACACACTAACCCTGAGCCCAGGGGAGGCTGACATGGTGAGCCCTACAAATTCAGAGACCAAAAGTAACCACAAAGGATGATATGAACATAAAAGTCCCTAACTAAAAGAGGAGCATGTGGGTACCTATGTCCTAGGCCTGTAGTTTCCTTGACAAAGGTCAGCCTTTACCATAACTGAGCCTGTCTATTGCCTTTTTGCATCTAAGATAGCATACCCTTGGAATGACAGAGTAATTCCCTTTTGCAGAAGACCATTGAAAATTTGACTTTGGGTGAGGGGTATGCAACATAATCAAATGTCAAAATAACCTGGAGATGTTTTCTCTGAACATATGTACCCTGATTTATTAATGTCACCCCATTAAAATTAATAATAAAAAAGAAGACCACTGAAGCCTTCATTGTTATTTTTGTTCCCCTCATACTGTCTCTATGTGCTGTGAATGTTAACTGTCAACTGCTCTGTAACCACCAATGTAAAAGAAGTATGTTTCTCTCTGTTTCACTCTTTATCCAATCTCAGAGATTTCTCCACTTTGCTTTTTCCTACCTCCCTAACTTACCATCAGCGAATTTCATGTAAACACCACCCCACCCACTTAAGTCTCCTCCTTTGATTCTAATATATAACTGCCATTCTCAAGAGCATTTTCTCAATTCATTTAGATTTTACTTCACTGCAATTTCTCTAAGCTCTGGGTCCAATTCTCATGCTATGAACAACAAAATGTGCTCAATTGCCCCAAAGCCAAATATGGACCATCAGTTTGAGTGACAGCCATACAAGAAAGAGTATGTATCAGAGCTACATCTCAAATATTCCTTACTTCTCTTTCCAATCATTCATCCAATAATATTTATTGAACACTTAATATGTGGAAGGTGTTGTTCTGGGAACTGACACATTTCTAATTAAATATTTTATCTAAATCTTGGAGTCTTAAGCAAATGGATGAACTTCTGGTGGGGATATGTATCTGTGAAGCCCCTAAAACTAAAATATTTACAAATATAAAAATACATTTTCCTAGTAGAAAGGATGGCTCTCAGCAAATTCCCAAAAGAGTCCTTGATTCAAAAAAAATTTAAGAAACATTATTCTAATCTCTGCTTGGAACAATATATATTTATACCTGAACAAGCTCTAAGACTTTGCTATTTGCATATAAAAGAAATATTTATTCTTTTATAAAACACCTTGTTCACACTTCAAGAGACACAGCATGTATTAATTCACAAGTGTCTATAAGGCTTTAAAAAAAAAAAAGATAGCCTCTTTTTTCCTAGAGGATAATAACCTCTACAAGGATACTGGCGGCTGTTCTGATTTTTTCTCTCTTCTCCCTGACCAAGAACAGTGCCCAGAATGCAGGGAGGACTCCATACCTTCCCAGTCATCTTAGTGCCCGTCAGAGCACAGGTCTAAGGGGGTACAAAGTACCTTATTAAGATAAAAGCAATCACAAAATATAAAAACAGTTATTAAATTCTCTTTACTTCCTTTTGTCCCTTCAAGTTTGTAAATGTAAACTGCTTAATAGGAATCGTGTTTGGAAAAAAAAAAAAAGCCATGCTTGTTGGAATCAGACCTAAGGACCTGGATTCCTCTTTAATTATTAGCTGTGGCAATGCTCAAGTCGCTTGACTATAACAGACCTCTTCTCTGCCTACAGATGAGTTATTGTTAGAATTCAGTGAGATATGCCTAGCAGAGTGCCTGTCCCATAATAGGTGCTTGTGGCCATAACTGCTGCACACCACAGGTTTCTAGTTCTTCCTTCTTCCAGGCCAAGTTCTCCACCCTCTCCAAACTGAGTGTAGTCACACGATTTGCTTTGCAGTGCAATGAAATTACCTATTTCACTCTGAAATTTTAGGAATCAGTACGTGAGTTGCCAGTGCTCTATTCCAATGCTCCGGACAGAGTGAAAGCACCGCAGAGGATGCGTCTGTTCTCATGTCTCTGGGTAACGGTACGTCAACGAGTGGAGACGCACACCAACCTAAGTTGGAGCTATACCAAGAGCAAGAGAGAAACTTTTTTTTTTTTTTTCTGAAGCTGAAAACGGGGAGAGACAGTCAGACAGACTCCCGCATGCGCCCTTCTGGGATCCACCCGGCACGCCCACCAGGGGCGAGGCTCTGCCCACCAGGGGGCAATACTCTGCCCCTCCGGGGCGTCGCTCTGCCCTGACCAGAGCCACTCTAGCGCCTGGGCAGAGGCCAAGGAGCCATCCCCAGCGCCCGGGCCATCTTTGCTCCAATGGAGCCTCGGCTGCGAGAGGGGAAGAGAGAGACAGAGAGGAAGGAGGGGGGGTGGAGAAGCAAATGGGCGCTTCTCCTATGTGCCCTGGCAGGGAATCAAACCCGGGTCCCCCGCACGCCAGGCCAACACTCTGCCGCTGAGCCAACCGGCCAGGGCGAGATAAACTTTTCTTATGTTAAGTCACTAAGATTTGGGGCTTGTTTTGGTGGCATAATCTAGTTTATTCTTTTTTTTTTTTTTTTTTGGTAATATTTTAAATTTTTTATTTATTTTAGAGAGAGAAAAAGAGAAATATTGATTAGTTTTTCCACTTATTTATGGATTCACTGGTTGCTTCTTGTATGTGCCTTGACTGGGGATCGAATCCACAGCCATGGTGTATGGTGACGACACTCTAACCAACTGACCTACCCAGCCAGGGCCATAACCCAGTGTATGCTGACCTAATCTGTGTTTTATACACATTAGTTCCTTTTCCTGAGCACGAGTTACTACCTGCACATTTCCTGTTGCATTTTATTCTTAAAAATTAGTTTAATCAAAAAGTTGGGGATGAAATAGTTCCATTCCTACGACAGTGATGTAACCCAAATTTTGGTGTAAGTCGAAACACACTCTAGCCTAAGTCACTTACCTAACTTGGTACTATCATACATCATAATCTAGAATATAAAAACACAACTAAGCCACAGGAGAAGAATACTGTGTATTCTTCCACCACACACAACCAGACTAGTTGGCCCATGTAGTCCATAAGTATGACATTAACAGCGTAAGCCATAACACCCACACCCACGTCTCAATTGTTTTAAGTTTTTATGAGAGTGAGCGTCATAAACTTGAAACGTCATATGTCGAGACTGCTGTAACCTAAGGAGCCCCTGTAACTTATCATAAAATTAAACTTTTATTTATTTATTTTTAAATTTTCTTTTACAGATTTTATTTTAGAGAGAAGAAAGAGAAAGAGAGAGAAAGAGAGAGAGAAGTGGGGGAGGAACAGGAAGCCTCAACTCCCATATGTGCCTTGACTGGGCAAGCCCTGGGTTTTGAATCGGCAACCTCAGCGTTCCAGTTTGATACTTTATCCACTACGCCTCCACAGGTTAGGCCAAAGTTAACCTTTTATTTGAAGAAAACTCAAGGTTGAGAAGGTGATTATCTTTCCCTGTGCTTCTTCACTTTTGAGGTTATCTGGTAATGCTACTCATTATGCTTTCTCCATTTCCAGAAATAAAAATCCACCCAGAACTCAACAACTGCTCATTAAAGTTAATTACCTGGCTGGAGCACTTATCACAGAACTGTAAAGTTAAAGTTGTATGCATTAGTATATGTGTGTACAGGGGCTGACAGAGGATTGTTAACTCCCATAATTAATATGGATTTAGGATAAACAGAAATCATCTATCTGAGAGGATAACAGCACTTCCCAATTTTCCTCTGCTGCTTAACAAACTGTCCCAAAATTCAGCAGGTTAAAACAACCACTATTTTATTGTATCTTATGGGTTTTTAGGTCAAGATATTAAACGGGACTTGGCTGGGTGAGTCTTCTGTTCTGTGTGGTATAGATGAGGCCATTCAATGGTGTTTATAAGGTGGCTAGTCTACTCTAGAGTCCTAGATGGCTTTCTTCACATGCCTTACACCTTGGTGGGACAGCTAGAAGGCAGGGACTCATCTAGGTCTGTTAACTGACATGCCTATCCAACATTGTAGCCTAAAAAGGAAGCTAGGTTTCTTATGTGGTAGATCAGGATTTCCAAAAAGAAGGTTGCAAGGCAGAATCTGCTAAGTTTCTTAGGACCTGGCCTTGGAAGTCCCAGAACAGCACCTCTGTTGAAATGTATTGGTCAAAAAAGACCCATCAGATAATATCTAGTTTATACAGAGGAGAATAAGAGTCTATGTCTCAATGAGAGGATCAGAAAAGCATTTGTAATCATCTTTATTATACCATAAAATACCAACCTCTTGACTGCTTCTCTGATTCTCCAAGATATCACTGGATCCAAAAGCCCCTAGTCACTTCATTAATCTTTGATGAGTGAATATTAAGTCCCTTACAAGTTTATATGCCCTCTCTTTAGCCCCAGGCGGTTGTATGGATTCATTTACAAAAAACTCAACTGTGCTGAATATTTCCTTGGCCTCCTTCCCCCCACTGCACCGCCCCCTATTTCCCCTCCACCCCTGCTCCAATGCAGTCTCCACCCTGTACTCCTTTGCTATATTCCCTGGGGGTCTAACCTGTATGGGCTGTATCGGTAGCTCACTTGTATACTGCAATGCGAGGCACTGGCCAGGGAGTAAAGGGCAAAAGGAAAGTGGAAAGGGCCACTATTTCCCAGCTTCCTCCCTCCTGGAGCATTATGGTTGGTCATGTTTCTCCAGCTGAGCTGAGGTCACAGCTCCAGCCAGGCATCTCCTTCTGGAATAGGGGTTGGGATCCTATGGCTCGCGAGCCAGATGTGGCTCTTTTAATGGCTGCATCTGGCTCGCAGACAAATCTTTAATAAAAATAATAATAACATTAAAAATATAAAACATTCTCATGTATTACAATCCATTCATTTTCTACCGCTCATGTTCATGGTTGCGGGTGGCTGGAGCCAATCACAGCTGTCCTCCGGGACAACACCAAATTTTTATTGGATAATGCCTAACGTACACAAGTCGTTGTATGGCTCTCATGGAATTACATTTTAAAACTTGTTGCGTTCATGGCTCTCAGCCAAAAAGGTTCCCGACCCCTGCTCTAGAATGATATTTTCTCTAATTTCAATAACGCCTTGATTGAAACAATTCTAAATTAAATCTATTTAAGGCCTCTTTGAGGTTAGTGTTAAGTAAACGTATATCCACAAATTAATTTTTTATTTTAACATAAAAATATTTTTAATGAGAAGTCAATGAGGATATTACTATTAAATTGACCCTCTGTCAAAAAATAGCAACAACCAAAACACCAACAAAAAGTTGATCATCAACAGACTAGAAGATATGAAATATTCCCTCAGACTAAAGACCTGAAATATCTTACCAAGTACTCTCAAATTTTCAGTTTGATGCTAGATTCAATTGAATTCACCAAACATTTATGGAGGACTATCTGCTGAGCACACAATGAAACCACTTACCTAACTCTTTCCCACTAGCCTGTGGACCCCTCATGGTCCAGAGTGGGCTTATCTGCATTTGTGCCCCCTTCATTTAGTTCTGTGCCTGGCACTTGGTAGATATTGTGGAACATTTGTGGAATGAATGGCAAGATCAAGGAATGGATGAGACAATGGTTAAGCATATACATTTAAAATAATAAAATGGCTGTGACAACCAAAGGTCAGCATTGGGATTATGAAACATATCTTCTTATCCTAGGGAGAAAAAATAAGAATATATAAAACAAAAAGAAATGCTTACCCTTTCAGAGGACACTAAATGTTGTTTCTCAGAGCCTTGGAAGCCAATGAAATAACTAAGGGTTACACACCAACACCTCCTGGGCACACAAAGGTCTCACTGTTGTCAACAAGAATTCACTCCAGATAAGGGGTTGATAACCGAAATATATAAAGAACGTCTAAAACTTGACACCAGAAAGGTAAACAATACAATTAAAACATGGGCAAAAGAACTGAATAGACACTTCTCCAAGGAGGACATACAAATGGCCAATAGGCATATGAAAAAATGGTCAACATCACTAATCATCAGAGAAATGCAAATTAAAACCACAATGAGATACCTCACACCTGTCAGAATGGCTCTCATCAACAAATCAACACACAATAAGTGCTGGTGAGGATGTAGAGAAAAGGGAAACGTCCTGCACTGCTGGTGGGAATGAAGACTGGTGCAGCCACTGTGGAAAACAGTTTTGGAGATTCCTCAAATAATTAAAAATGGAACTGCCTTTTGACTTACCTATCCCACTTTTAGGAATATATCCTAAGAATACCAAATAACTGATTCAAAAAAAGATATGCATTTCCATGTTTATTGCAGCATTGTTTACAATAGCCAAGATCTGAAAACAACCCAAGTGTCCATCAGTGGACGAGTGGATTAAAAGCTGTGGTACATATACACAATGGAATATTATGTGGCCATGAAAAGGAAGGAAACCTTACTTTTTGTGATGGCATAGATGGACCTGGAGATTATTATGCTAAGTGAAATAAGCCAGACAGAGAAAGACAAATATCATATGATCTCACTTATATGTGGAAACTAATAAACAAAGTGAACTGAGGAAAAGAATAGAGGCAGAGGTGGGGTCACAGGGAGCAAAGGGACAGCTGTCAGAGGGAAGGGGGGAGAGAGTTGGGGGGTAAAAGGGGTATAACGGGGGACGAGGATGGGGGTGAAACAACTATATTGAGTGGGACACTTGAATCCACGTTAACACAATAAATTAAAATGAATAAAAATTAAAAAAACAAACAAGTATTCACTCCAGTATGACAAAAAAAAATGTCTATGGCTCTCTGCCTGGTGAATTTCCCAACTTCAGCTGACCAACTCTGAGCCTCATTGTAGCATTTAGAATCTGTTTCTTTGTTTAAACACACAGAACTACAGCAACACCAATCCCCAGTGACCTTTGGTTCTCTTTTAAATAAATAAATGGCATTCCTGGGGACATAAAATGCTGGGCTTTCTTGTTAGCATTCCACAGGAGAAACAGAAACATTGCATCACACAGGAAGCTGCCGCCGCCATGGAACAAAGGATGCTCTCACCTCTGAGAAGAACCTCTAACTGTGTTAAAGTATCAAGATGTCATTTCACAACCCCAACCCAGGATCCAGAAGAAGATGACAATGGGCAGGAGGCCAAATGGTACAGAGGACCCAATTCTACTTCTGAAGGTAGCTTTAAACTGGGCGAGAGGTGACCTGATTTCTGGTTCTACCTTTGTCACTACCTCCCTAGGTTACCTTGAGCAAACTATGTGTGTTTCTGGGGTTGTTGTTCCTTCTCCATTAATGGGCCAGATGTTCCCAATGGGCTCATCCCAGACCTACCGTTCTATGATCACAGGTTTCAAAGAAAGCCTAGTAGCAAAGTGTTAATATAATGAGTTTACTCTTAATATTTCCCTGAACTTTCTGCCTTCTCATACACTTTTTAAAAAGAGAATGAAAGCATATAACAAAGGTCTACAACTCAGGTTAAGTTCTACCTTCTTCCCCATCCTGTGTATCCAAATTCTCTAACTCATCTCTTGTTTCTAAAATGGCAGCTGGATATAATAGAAGAGTGTGATTTAGCTTGAACTCTCCATGTGTCTAGTTACTTGGAGAAAAATCATTTCATACAGCTGATTAGCGGTGTCATGGCTGCCTTCAAAGCTACCAAAACCTGTGTTTAAGAGAAGAAAAGAAAGGATGAAGATTCTCAGATGTGTTCAAGATTTTTAGGTGATCTTGAAATAAATTGTGTGACTTCGAGCTCTACCCATCCTCTGTTCTATGGACTTTATTATTTTTCTTCTTCTCCCCAGAGCTCACCTAAGTATAAGATTTAAAAAAAAAAGAAAGTCAACTTTTTCCTGCCAGGAATTCAATGTCATAATAATAGAAATAATAATAATGATGATGATGGTGATGATAGCTGACATTTATGTAGCCCCCAGTATGAACTAGGCATGATTCTAAGTGTTTTACATATATTGATTTATTCTTCAGTATAACTCTAAAGAGAAGATACTATTATCATCTCCAATGGTAGACAAGGAAGCTGAGGATCAAGAAGTTTAATTTTTTCAAGGTCTCCCAGTCAGTAAGGGATGGAGCTGGGATGCAAACCCAGGCAACTGACTCCAGAATCAAAACTTTCAATCCATTATGTTGAATGACTTCTCCTTATATGACAATCTATTTTATAGAAATCTGAAAGAAGATGATTTAAATAGTTATAACAGTGGAAAACATGATGTGAATGTTTATTTCTAAGGTCAATTTAATCTGTATATCTATTTTACAAGGCAGCAAAAGCACAGATCTTGTCAAAAGAAATTGGTTCATGAAGCATAGCTTTGATTTTTTTTACCCTAAGAATTTAGCACAATAGCAAGGTGCCAAGCCACAAAATGTGCATTCTTCAGGCTCTGTACACAAACTACAAGACCATACCAAATTGCTTTGAATCTCCATGACAACAAGAGCCATTGGTGATGACCACATGTAGGGAATCACCTATCTAATCTTGGACCCTCTATAAATTGAATTGGGAAACTTTACTTAAAAAGCCCTAAGTGTGGGCCCTGGCCGGTTGGCTCAGTGGTAGAGCATCGGCCTGGCGTGCGGGGCACCCGGGTACATAGGAGAGGTGCCCATTTGCTTCTCCACCCCCCCCTTCCTCTCTGTCTCTCTCTTCCCCTCCCGCAGCCAAGGCTCCATTGGAGCAAAGATGGCCCGGGCACTGGGGATGGCTCCTTGGCCTCTGCCCCAGGCGCTGGAGTGGCTCTGGTCGCGGCAGAGCGATGCCCCAGAGGGGCAGAGCATCACCCCCTGGTGGGCAGAGCTTCGCCCCTGGTGGGCGTGCCGGGTGGATCCCGGTGGGGTGCATGCGGGAGTCTGTCCGACTGTCTCTCCCTGTTTCCAGCTTCAGAAAAATACAAAAAAAATAAATAAATAAAAATAAATAAATAAATAAAGCCCTGAGTGTGAATGGTGATGTGAATCTGCTCCCCTGCTGCAATCAGCTTTCTTGGATGCAAACACCAGAAAACTGTGTGAGTGACCTTTGTGCAAACGCAAAGAAATGCATGTAAATGGGTTTTAGGAAATTAGCTTAGAGGTTTACAGATGGCTTCTCCCTTTGTGTTTGTTAATCTCCTAATCACCTGATCTCCCTTCCCTGCAATCCTGTTATCTTTGTTTTGAGCAATAAAAGCTCTGGGAGCAGAGGACTCAGGAGGTTAGTCTCTCTTGACTGCCTCTCCCTCTTCTCTTGACAATTATTTGTGTCTTGAGCAGTTTTTCCACACAACACTGGTAGTTCCCAGCGGGCTGGTGGACTACAAGTGGTGACCCCTGACACGATCAAGTAGAATCATGCATGAAGAGAAGTTTATCAGCTGCATCCTACAGGGAATTTTGATAAGGAACAGTACCTATTCACCTTGAGGAAGGGACTGATGCACGTAGGTCAAAGAGGAATTTCAACATGGGTCAAGAGCTCACCAAACAACAGCACATTTCTGTTAGGAATTTAAAACTGCTCCACACTGCTCAGTGTACTATAGAGCTTAAAGTATTACAGCAACTCTTACTTGTTGTACAAGAGCATTGCCCATGGTTCCCCCATGAGGGGACTTTAGACTTAGAATTATGGGAGCAAGTAGGCAGAGTTTTGAGAAAGTGGTTTGAACAAGGGTTACAGGTTTCTGTTCCTCTTCTCACAATATGGAGTTTTGTCCGCACTGCTTTATACCCTTTGCATACTCCCGAGGAGAAAGTAAAAGAGAAATCACAGCACAGCCAACCTGAACTGCTAGTTATGGCAGCAATGAAATTTGAGGAACCCGATAAAGAGGACGAAATACCTTTTCCTCCTCCCTTATCTCCCAAGAAGTCTTTGGTTCCCCCCTATCCTCCTCTACCTCTTCCCCCTGGATTGGGAAGAGTCATACTCCTTCCTTAATGGAAAATTATCCCTGAGAAGAATTAATGTTAGGAGACCCAGATGCTATTAAAACTACAGCTTTCTCTGTTATCATAAAACAGGGACAACGAGTTTGTTGGAATTTACTTTATTCTGTATTTAAGGAATTGAAAAATAGTATTCAAGAGCATGGTGATCAAAACCCACTCACAGTGGGCATGGTAGAGGTTTTAGGAAATGGCTATGACATGACTCCTAACGATTGGAAGGTTCTAGTAAAAACTTTAGTTTCCCGAGGTGAATATACTGTCTGGAAAAAGGAATGTTAAACATGTTACAGGTATCTCTTATAATCTAACAGGATAGGCCTGTATTGAATGTGCTCACTGCCTCTTAAAAACCTATCTTAAAAAACAAAAAAGGGGGAGTCCCCATGGACAATTAGAGTCCCCGAGGGATCGATTAGCTATGGCCTTATATACGCTGAATTTTTTGAATCTTGATAAAGACAATCTTCCTGCTATTGAAGAGAATTATTCCAAAAGAACCAAACATTTCTCTCAGGACCAGCAGGTATATATTCACAGTTGGGAACCAGGATCTCCATGGGAAGGACCTTATCCTGTTTTAACCTGAGGTCAATAGTCAGTTTGTGTTTCCTTACCTATAGGAATAGAGTGGATCTCCCTCCAGAAAGTCAAGCTACATCATGAACTCCAAACAATTGGTCCCAGAAATACAATGCCTGACGCTGAATATGAGGATCAACAAGTTCTTACAGTTTTCCCCACCCTACAGCCCACCTCTATGTCTCCTCCCTTAAAAAGCAAGGAAGGGGAAGATGTAGGAAAACACCTATTTAATCTTGGATCCTCTATAACTTGGATTGGGGAACTTTAGTTAAAAAGCCCTGAGTGTGAATGGTGATGTGAATCTGCTCCCCTGCTGCAAACACAGCGAAACAGTTTTCTTGGATGCAAACATCAAGAAACTGTGAGTGACCTTTGTGCAAACACAAAGGAATACATGTGAACGGGCTTTAGGAAATTAGCTTAGAGGTTTAATAGATTGCCCCTCCCCTTATGTTTGTTAATCTCTTTATCACCTGATCTCCCTTCCCTGCAATCCTATTAACTTTGTTCTGATCAATAAAAACTCTTGGAGCAGGGAACTCAGGAGGTTAGTCTCTCTTGACTGCCTCTCCCTCTTCTCTTGACAACAGTTTGTGTCTTAAGCAGTTTTTCCATGTGACATTGGTAATGCCCAGTGGGCTGGAGGACTTCACCCACATGTAAACAGACAGAGGAAAAGCGGTCATTAAAATTCTGTTTGTGATAAAAGGGGGTATTTGAAGAGAATCTGTCCTATGGGAGGTTTCCCACATTAGAAAGAAAAACACTCTTGCTTTCATCAAAACTTTCTGTTCTCAGATCTTCTTAATATCATTATTTCTTTTTTTCTTCTTTCTCCATGGAAGTGGTTTAAGAAGTTCTTTTCTTCTGCTTCCCTTCACAACTGTACATTGTAAAATCTACTGTGTGCATACATGTGTTTGCATATTTATGTGTGTATATGCCCATGTGTATACACATTTATACATATATGGGTATGTGTGTATATAGACATATATACAGTATGTACACATGTATATACATAATGTGTATACATAATGTGCACATTCACACACACCTAACACACACACACACCCCTATACTGACTTCCCAACTTCTCACCATGACACTCTCAGCTCATGATTCTGACATGTGACCTGTTCACTCAGAAGCAGAGTCAGCTGAGAAAGGACACCACGTAGTAACTCCTCTTCCCTGCCGCTAGTGAGAGGAAGGCCAAACTCACGTGTGATCTGATTCATTAAGGTTCTCACTGCCGGGAACAAAAAGTCTCTGCTTGCTTGCTCTTCCCTAACCCCACGTTGTGTGAACAGAGCCAGGCCTGTCCCCTGTTCCCTCAGTCTTTTCAAAAGGGATGCAAGATAGAGAAAGAGAGCCATCTTCTTTCTTTCTTTCTTTCTTTCTTTCTTTCTTTCTTTCTTTCTTTCTTTCTTTTTTTAAGTTATGTCACTAAGTTTTAGCAGTGGTTTTGAAACCCTCATCAAATGGAGATTGCAGCTTTGGAGAAGTCGGAAAAATCTCTCCCATGACAGTGAACTGCCTGCCAAATTTTACCTAGGTTCTGGAGATGGACTGAGTGGGATGTTCCCTTCCACTCTGAATCTACAAGTTAAGAGATCCAGTCAAGGTCAGGAACAGAAATAAGAAAGAGCAGGAGAGTCGTCCTGCAGAAAATAGAGACAAAGTACAGGCATCCAGGGAATAGCAGAAAAAGCCCTAGGTGGGGAACAGAAGGCTCTGCCCTCCACCAGAGTAAATGACTCAGACACGAGGCTGGCTTTCCCTACATGCCCAGTTTGAGCATGAGGGGTGGGATCCAATTACCTCGCGGTCTCTCACACTGCGACCAGCCTGGGCTTCTGCACTATGACGAGCCTGGGTGCTGCTGGCTCCAACTTCTTCAGCCCCCACCTCGCATCCAAGGAAATCCATCCATGCTGCTTCTGCAGCCTCCTGATGCCTACATTACAGAAATAAACACCCTGACATCTACATCTATAGAAGGAACATGCAAGGTGACCCTGAAAAGAATGAGGTAGCTCTGCACCTGTTGATATCCTCAGGTACTTGCTAAAGTGAGGAAATCAGGGTGCAGAACTGCATGCTCTTTGTGCTTCTGTTTGTGTTTACAAGTAGTGATAAACATATATGTGCATGCATAGTCATTAATAGCTAGTGTGCATAGAATTTTATCCAACAAATATATACCAACTTAGGAGAAAATGGTGTACAAATAAGTGTAATTATTACAGCATGACTTGTAACAGCCAAATGAATGAATGAATTGAAATGTCTGCTGATAAGGGGAAGTAAAATAGATTATAACTTATCCATGCAATGCAGCTGTGACAAAGAATAAAGGAGATTTGTGAGTGCTGATATAAAATGATCTCTAAAGATATATTGTTAGGTGGGGGGCGGGGGAATAACCTTAGTAAGTTGTCACTATTAGTCTTTTTTTAAAACAAAGAATGCTCACCCTGGCTGGCTAGCTCAGTGGTGAAGTGTCAGCCCAGCGTATGGAAGTCCCGGGTTCGATTCCCAGCCTGGGAATACAGGAGAAGTGACCATCTGCTTCTCCACCCTTCCCCCTCTCCTTTCTCTCTATCTCTCTCTTCCCTTCCCACAGCCAAGACTCCATTAGAAGAATGTTGGCCCGGGCACTAAGGATGGCTCCATGACCTCTGCCTCAGGCGCTGGAATGGCTCCAGTTGCAATAGAGCAATGCCCCAGATGGGCAGAGCATCACCCCTGGTGGGCGTGCCTGATGGATCCTGGTCGGGCATATGCGGGAGTCTATCTCTGTCTCTCTGCCTCCCTGCTTCTCACTTCAGAAAAATACAAAAATAAATGCTTTCTAATTCTTATATCCCCTGTTCTCTCTCCTATAAAACATTTAATCCTTGGGATATGGAAACAGTTCAATTTATAGCAGAGACGCGCTTTAAAGTTCAAAATATGCAGTAAATTCTTGGCATTCTAAAGCCTTCCACCTAAATATTTAATCAGTTATAATTTGTTTGAAATTCAAAACAAAATCTTAGGTATGAGTAAAACTTAGTTCATAAAGCAGTGGCATGCTGACAGCACAGTTACCTCCCACCCCCCAAATCTGGCATGATCATTCCTTGCACACAAGAGCAAGGAAGAATGAAGCCACATAGGCATTTGCCCTGGATTCTAGGCATTCCTGTCTGAGGAGCCAAGGGAATATTCCAGGATATCAGAGATGCTGTTTTCCAGGAGGAAACTGAACAAGAGCAGTTACAGCCACACTCTGCATTGGAAACAAGAGCTGCACAGAGTCCCTGGGAGCAGCTGATTTACATCACTGTGTCTAATGCGCCTCACGAGAGTCACTGCGTCTTCAAGTCACAAATTAATGAATTTGGAAAATAAAACTAAACCAGTTAAAGATCCTAAGAAGTAACTATCTCATCTTTTCCTTCTTTAAGGTTTTGTTTGCTCACATCAGCATCGTGGAGCAGATGCATCGAGGAAGAAAGCTGGGGTCAGGAGTGTGGGCTAGGAGGGAGAGGAAGAAAGCTGGGCTCAGGAGTGTGGGCTGGGAGGAAGAGGAAGAAAGCTGGGCTCAGGAGTCTGGGCTGGAGGAAGAGGAAGAAAGCTGGGCTCACGGGTCTGGGCTGGGAGGAAGAGGAAGAAAGCTGGTCCCAGGGGTCTGGGCTGGGAGGAAGAGGAAGAAAGCTGAGCTCAGGAGTCTGGACTGGGAGGAAGAGGAAGAAAGCTGGGCTCAGGAGTCTGGGCTGGGAGGAAGAGGAATAAAGCTGGGCTCAGGAGTCTGGGCTGGGAGGAAGAGGAAGAAAGCTGGGCTCAGGAGTGTGGGCTGGGAGGAAGAGGAAGAAAGCTGGGCTCAGGAGTGTGGGCTGGGAGAAAGAGGAAGAAAGCTAGGGTCAGGAGTGTGGGCTGGGAGAAAGAGGAAGAGAGCTGGGCTCAGGAGTCTGGGCTGGGAGGAAGAGGAAGAAAGCTGGGCTCAGGAGTGTGGGCTGGGAGGAAGAGGAAGAGAGCTGGGCTCAGGAGTCTGGGCTGGGAGGAAGAGGAAGAAAGCTGGGCTCAGGGGTCTGGGCTGGGAGGAAGAGGAAGAAAGCTGGGCTCAGGAGTCTGGGCTGGGAGGAAGATATACTTTTATAGAGCTGAATTTTTTTTTAATATACTCTGACCATGGTTTACTCTTCCATCTAAAAAGTGTTCAGTTCATATAAAAACAAGCAAACACATGAAAACTCAGTTAATGACAAGACTAATAAAGTTCGCATAAGCTATTTTCCCTTTAAGATCAGCAATGTGGGTCTGAGACTGTAAGAGAAAGTCGTTTTTTATTTGGTTGGCTTTTTTTTAAAAAAAGAAAATGTAGGAGGAAAAGTAGGAGAGGAGAAGAAAAAAAGGAAAAAATGCCTCCTCTAGAAGTAGCCTCCTGAGATGAATATCAGAAAGTTATGCCTAGCATCAGGCTGCACAATACCCAAGAGGAAAAGTAATTAAGGGAGGCTCAGGGGGGAAATCATATAAATGATGGAGGAAATTACTTCTGAGGTAGAGCCTAAGGAAATGACCTGGTTCTGTAATGGCTGGCGAAAGATTTGGCAACTGGTTTCTAAATATCTGGCACGAATAAACATCCAACACTAAAAAATTAATAGGGGATAAAGGGGAAAAAAATACCATTCTTGATAAGCCTACTTTAGGTAAAACTTACTTCATTCTATTCCCAGACAGTCCTTGTAAAGATGCAAATCAACTGTGAATGAATTCTCTCCAGCACCAATATTCTACTAACCGGGAGTTGAAGGGGCAAAGGGAAGGAGACCTGGTGAGAGGGGACAAAGACCAGAGTCGCCTGTCACACACAAGGACCGGACAAGAGCAGAGAATGGATAAAAAGTGCTGCTTTCCCCAAAGATGAATATCAATGGTTTAATAAGTAAACCAAGTCACAGGGAAGAAGAAATCTTTACCACGTGAACTACTGATTAAGTATAATAAGCATGACACCATTTTGTTGCTATAGTAATAAAGCAGACACAGTAACAATTAGTCATCAGCTACCTTCTTTCAGGGCTATGACAAGTAGCACAAGATCAGGATCTGCAACGAAAGTAGCATCCAATCTTGAAAAGCTAGTGAATTCATATTTGACAATAAATCATCCAAGGAAGAAGCTACCTATCCCCCAAACCAACCTGCCACACCTGTCCCATGCCTCTCCTCCTTCACATACACACAAAACCACTGCTATGCTATTTAGTTTTAGGTATCTCCTCTAGAGGATCTTTAAAACATCCATTGTATGATCACTGAAAGTTCTGGAAACTTGCTAGACCTATATCTTTAAACTTCATTTATCAATGTAATCTATGAAACAAAGTCTCTTACCACTAAGACTTATCCATCCAGATCTCTTAACAGATAGGCCACTTTAGACTAGTGAGAAGTCTTGTGTATATAATTTAGAAAAAACATTTGTAAAGATATACATAAGTTGTCATAGAGAGAGGTTAATAAAAATATCAGAATTCATAAGGATCCAATCTGCAAGTTATTCACTGCACCCATTCTGTGCACTGGATGCAAAGGCAGGTCCTTCAACTTACCAAAAAGAAAGTGTTATAGTTATAGAAAAAGAGTAATTGGTTTCTCAAATATAATTATTATAGCCTGAATTATTATAAACAAGTTTTTATCTCCTTTACCATGATTAGAGTTTATGGTTAAAGGAAGATCAGAACTTCAACTTTGTGTACTTCTTTGCTGGGATCCTTGATAGTACGTTATTAGTATACACTTGTATGAGATTTTTGTTTAGGTATAAAAAAAAGTAATATTCATAAAAATAAGAGAAAAGAATTTATTTTCATATACATGCATACATATATAATCTCAGTAAACTTCAAATTGGCTTATAAAGAACCTATTATATATATATATATATATATATATAGTTCATATATAGGGGTGGGCAAAAGTAGGTTTACAGTTGGTTGTATGGAAAATAATATAATAATTCATAAGTAATAATACAAGAATAAACTGTTTTGAGGACTCACTACTATAAACTACCTACTTTTGACTACGTTTGCATATAATATAGGAAACTATCTAGAAATACTCTGCCTATATTATCTTTATGGATGGCCTAACATTACTGCTAATGTTGAAATTACAGATAATTCTGATTTGAGCAAACAAAACCTCTTAAAAAAAAGACAACTATTTCTTAGAATCTTTAACTGTCTCATCATTTTTATTTTTCAAATAATTTCACAAATTTTTTTTCTAAAAATTGGAACTAGAAAATACTATAACCATACTAATTTTAAGTGATACTTTTGGTCAGCATTAGATTTCCTTATGAGAAGCCATAGATAGATGATAAATAGATAGATAGATGATAGATAGATAGATAGATAGATAGATAGAAAGAAAGAAAGAAAGAAAGAAAGAAAGAAAGAAAGAAAGAAGTTTTCAGATATTTGAGTTTAGGGTCTTGGGTATTAACTCTAGTTAACTCTATATTTATCTAAATTTATATAAAAAATAGATACAGTAGTTTTTTTCTAACAGTAAGTTCATCCTTAAAGCATATGTAATTTTTCGCTGGAATTTAAAACGCAGAGCCTGACAGAACCAATTTATATTCACATCATATTGAGACTGTTTTATTGCTAGAATGTCACATTGCATATTTAAAATATATACATATTATAAATTCCTAGCTCCAATGTGAAGCTACAAGAAGACTAATGTTGGATCACACAATCTATAGAAAAAGAGCTCTTTAAAGTTCAAAATATACAGCAAATTCTTAAAATTCTAAAGTCTTCTGCCTAAATATTTACCCAGTTATAATTTGTTCAGTAATTATAAAACAATACCTTATGTACAAGTAGAACCTAATTTATAAAATGGTAGACGTGCTGAGGGCAAAGACACCTTCCACTGCCCTAATCTAACGTGATCATCCCTTGGGTTTGAGAATAAGTTAGAATAAAATTCTAACATAGGCATTTGCTCTGAATTCTTTTCTTTCGTGTCTGTGGAGCCAAGGAAATTTTCCCGGATGTCAGGAATACTGATATCCACACCTTTCTAGGAGGAAACGGAAAAAGCAGTTGCAGCCACCCTCTCCATTGAAGACAAGAGCTGCATAGAGTCCTTGGAACCAGGTGATTTGCATCAATTTAATATTAATGTCACTCACAAGAGTCACTGCCTCTTCAGACCACAAATTACTGCAGTGCATAAGAAGCCTGAGATAATCACCAAGGCCTACAGGGAATTCAGGGATCCTGCCAAAAGCAATCAGGAGCACCTTGCTCTGGTGGCTGATGGAAGACTTGGCTACTCCCGCATCAGCATCTGAGACAACCAATCCCTTTTCAAAATATTATTCCATGTGCTTCTCACAACAAAGCAAGGAAGTGAGGAATGTTTCCCTTTTCATGGAGTCTTAGAGATTTTGCTCCTTTCATAGGCCACACAAATGGCAAATGACTGAGCTGAAACACCACAAAAATCTCCTAACTCCTCATCTGTGGCCTTTATACAATGCCATACTGCCTCTAGAAAAATCTATGCTTTTTCCTATTAGAGTTGAATGGCTACAATGGTACTATTTCCCATCACCACAGGATGGAAAGGAAAACTGCATAAGGGTTAAATGCATATGTGTTTGTGTGTAGATATGTGTGTGTGGGTAAGTGATATTAATCCACCAGCAGTGGAAATGTTTGTGCATACAGAAAGAAATATGCAATGAGACTACTGTATTTGTGAATATTATAGTTGGGGGGAAAAAACCTTAGATGAACTAAGGCTCCTTTGACTACACTATCCTGCCTTGCTCACAGTCATTGATTAGTAACCAAACTTGGCACATGGAAAACTTTTCCCTATAAGCCCCTATTATATTGTTTGTCAAGCCACCATAGATGTCAGTGCCTGGGCATGTGCCTTTGACTCTGAAATATTTCTATACAAGTTAGCACAATTTCCAACTGCCAAACCTAAATCTCTCTGCTTGAGGGTTTTGTCTGGTCACTGGATTCTGCTTAGTAATAACAGAGATAGAAATAAGACTGGTGGTTACCTCTGAGAGAGTACTGACTGGAAAGAGGAAGAAAGAAACCCTCTTGGGTGCTGGAAATGCTGTACATTTAATCTGGGAAGTGGTAACACAGGTAACACATTACATTGTGCACAAGTTTATTATACTTTATACATTTTACTGTATACTATATGCTATACCTCAACAATAAAATAGTGGTACTGCGGGAGGGATGCATATTCTGATTTAGTAGGTCTAGGTAACTCCTAAGATTCTGGATCTCTGACAAGCTTCCAAAAATCTGATGCTGTTGGTCTAGTTACACTGTGAGTCTTAAGGCTCTAGACTAGAGTCACAGATGACTTAACAGTCAGTGTGCTGTAAATGTTTACCCAGAGCCTATAATGTGCCAGGCACAGGGATGGGCCCAGTTGGTACTGAACATCAGGCCCATGCATAAGCTTTAGGCATATACTGCCCTCAAAGAAGTCAAAAGTATAGAGAGGTCAAACAATTAGTATAACAAATTCAATGATTAAAAATATCTTAGGTCCTGGCCGGTTGGCTCAGCGGTAGAGCGTCGGCCTGGCGTGCGGAGGTCCCGGGTTTGATTCACAGCCGGGGCACACAGGAGAGGCGCCCATCTGCTTCTCCACCCCTCCCCCTCTCCTTCCTCTCTGTCTCTCTCTTCCCCTCCCGCAGCGAGGCTCCATTGGAGCAAAGATGGCCCAGGCGCTGGGGATGGCTCCTCGGACTCTGCCCCAGGCGCTGGAGTGGCTCTGGTCATGGCAGAGCGACGCCCTGGAGGGGCAGAGCATTGCCTCCTGGTGGGCAGAGCATCACCCCCTGGTGGGCGTGCCGGGTGGATCCTGGTCAGGCGCATACAGGAGTCTGTCTGACTGTCTCTCCCCATTTCCAGCTTTGGAAAAATGCAAAAGAAAAAAAAATATCTTAGTGAGTCAGTGCCATGTGCTCTAAGCAGGTGCCTGTTTCCCAAGCCCCAGAGTTTATAATATTAGACCAGAAAGTTCACAGGTATTTACTTATCCCAATTGATTTAAGTGCTATAAGAGCAGGGTAAAATTGAGTTGCTGAAAGGCAGCCAATGTGACTGGAGATTGAGGAGTGATGGCAAGTGATAAGCACTGAGTTTGCTAAGCCACGCAGAGGCCAGAGAAAGCACGGCTTGTGGACCACATTAAGAATTCTAGTCTCATTTCAGGAAATATTAAAGGGGGTTTTCCGACCAGATACAAAAAAACAAAACAAAACAAAACCACAAGTAAAAGCTCCATCAAGAACACAATAAAATCAAATTTAATCTGTGACAACAAAAACAAAAAAGGGGTGAGGACAAAGATTAACAGTAGCAAAGGAGGATGGAGTGCAGAAGCACTCATAAGATAATGTACTATAATGAACATGATTGGTACCTATTTCATTACTTAATGGTAACCATCCCTGAAAAGACCACCACAGAAGCACATGACTTGAAAAAAGAAGTAACAGAGGAAAGAAGTATGGATTACAACCAAACAAAAACAAATGATAGAAAAACAAAAGAGAAGAATCAAACAAGATACAAAACTAACAGAAAGCAATATATAAAATGGCAATAGGAAACCCTCAAGTGTCAATAATTACACTAAATGTAAATGGATTGAACTCACCAAAAAAGGGCACAGAGTAGCAGAATGGATTAAAAAAGAAAACCCAACAGTATGCTGCCTACAAGAAACACATTTAAGCTACAAGGATAAAAATAAATTTAAAGTGACAGGCTGGAAAACAATACTCCAAGCAAATAACATAAAAAAATAAAGCAGGTATAGCAATACTCATATCTAACAATGCTAACTACAAAACAGCAAAGGTAATCAAAGACAAAAACAATCATTTCATAATGATAAAGGGGACATTGAATCAAGAAAACATAACACTCCTTAATATATATGCACCAAACCAAGGAGCACTAAAATATATAAGACAGTTACTGACTGACCTAAAAACAAAAACCGACAAAAATTAAATCATACTTGGAGACTTCAATACACCACTGACAGCTCTAGATTGTTCATCCAAACAGAAAATCAATAAAGAAATATTGGCCTTAAGCCAAAGAAATCCTAAAGAAAAGAGTGAAGCTGGGGGCGTTACAATACTTGACTTCAAACTATATTATAGGGCCATGACAATCAAAACAGCATGGTATTGGCAGAAAAATAGACACTCAGACCAATGGAACAGAATAGAAAACCCAGAAATAAAACCACATATATATAGTCAAATAATTTTTGATAAAGGGGCCAACAACACACAATGGAGAAAAGAAAGCCTCTTCAACAAATGGTGCTGGGAAAACTGGAAAGCCACATGCAAAAGAATGAAACTGGACTACAGTTTGTCCTCCTGTACTAAAATTAAGTCAAAATGGATCAAAGATCTAAACATAAGACCTGAAACAATAAAGTACATAGAAGAAGACATAAGTACTAAACTCATGGACCTGGGTTTTAAAGAGCATTTTATAAATTTGACTCCAAAGGCAAGAGAAGTGAAGGCAAAAATTAATGAATGGAACTACATCAGACTAAGAAGTTTTTGCTCAGCAAGAGAAACTGATAACAAAATAAACAGAAAGCCAACTAAATGGGAAATGATATTTTCAAACAACAGCTCAGATAAGGGCCTAATATCCAAAATATACAAAGAACTCATAAAACTCAACAACAAACAAACAATCCAATAAAAAATGGGAAGAGGACATGAACAGACACTTCTCCCAGGAAGAAATACAAATGGCCAACAGATATATGAAAAGATGCTCATCTTCATTAGTTATTAGAGAAATGCAAATCAAAACTGCAATGAGATACCACCTCACACCTGTTAGATTAGCTGTTATTAACAAGACAGGTAATAGCAAATGTTGGAGAGGCTGTGGAGAAAAAGGAACCCTCATCCACTGTTGGTGGGAATGTAAAATAGTACAACCATTATGGAAGAAAGTATGGTGGTCCCTCAAAAAACTGAAAATAGAACTACCTTATGACCCAGCAATCCCTCTACTGGGTATGTACCCCAAAAACTCAGAAACATTGATATGTAAAGACACATACAGCCCCATGTTCATTGCAGCATTGTTCACAGTGGCCAGGACATGGAAACAACCAAAAAGCCCGTCAATAGATGACTGGATAAAGAAGATGTGGCACATATACACTATGGAATACTACTCAGCCATAAGAAATGATGACATCGGATCATTTACAGCAAAATGGTGGGATATTGATAACATTATATGAAGTGAAATAAGTAAATCAGAAAAAAACAGGAACTGCATTATTCCATACATAGGTGGGACATAAAAGTGAAACTAAGAGACATTGATAAGAGTGTGGTGGTTACAGGGGGAGGGGGGAGAGGGAAAGGGAAAGAGGGAGAGGGAGGGGGAGGGGCACAAAGAAAACTAGATAGAAGGTGACAGAGGACAATCTGACTTTGGGTGATGGGTATGCAACATAATTGAACGACAAGATAACCTGGACTTGTTATCTTTGAATATATGTATCCTGACTTATTGATGTTGTCCCATTAAAAAAAATAAAATTGTTTAAAAAGAAAAAAAAAAGAAATATTGGCCTTAAATGAAACACTAAAACAATTGGATATGATAGACATCTACAGAACATTTCATTCCAAAATGCCAGAGTATACATTTTTCTCTAGTATACATGGAACATTCTCAAGAATTGAATATATGTTGGGCCACAAAAATAACATCAACAAATTCAGAAAGATTGAGATCATACCAAGCATATTCTCTGATCATAAAGCCTTAAAACTAGAATTAAACTGCAAAAAAGAGGTAAACAAACCCACAAAAATGTGGAAACTAAACAACATACTTTTTAAAAATGAGTGGGTCAAAGAAGAAATAAAAGCAGAGATGAAAAGTTACATACAGACAAACAAAAATAACAATATGACATATCAGAATCTCTGGGATGCAGCAAAAGCAGTAATAAGAGGGAAGTTCATATCACTACAAGCCTATATGAACAAACAAGAGAGAACCCAAGTAAATCACTTAACTTCACACCTTAAGGAACTAGAAAAAGAAGAACAAAGGCAACCTAAAACCAGCAGAAGAAAGAAAATAATAAAATCAGAGCAGAAATAAATGAAATAGAAAACAGAAAACAATGGAAAAGATTAATAAAACAAAGAGCTGGTTCTTTGAAAATATCAACAAAATTGACAAACCCTTGGCAAGACTCACTAAGTAAAAAAAAGAAAGGACTCAAATAAACAAAATCCAAAATGAAAGAGAAGAAATCACCACAGATACCATAGATATACAAAGAAGTATTGTAGAATACTATGAAAAACTATATGCCACCAAATTTAACAATCTAGAAGAAATGGATAAAATCCTAGAACAATACAATCTTCCTAGACTGAATCATGATGAAGCACAAAGTCTAAACAGACCCATAAGCAGGGAGGAAATAGAAACAACTATCAAAAACCTCCCCCAAAATAAAAGTCCAGGGCCTGATGGCTATACTAGTGAATTCTATCAAACACTCAAAGAAGGCTTGGTTCCTATTTTACTCAAAGTCTTCCAAAAAATTGATTGAAGAGGAAGCAATACATCCAAGCACATTTTATGAGGGCAACATAACCCTCATACCAAAACCTGGCGAGGACAACACACATACACAAAAACTACAGACCAATATCTCTAATGAATACAGATGCTAAAATACTAAACAAAATACTAGCAAATCGAATACAACAACACATTAAAAAAATAATTCATCATGATCAAGTAGGATTCATCCCAAAATCACAAGGATGGTTCAACATACATAAAACAGTTAACATAATCAATAAAACAAAGAACAAAAACCACATGATTCTATCAATAGATGCAGAAAAGGCATTTGATAAAAATACAACGCAATTTTATGTTTAAAACACTCAACAAACTGGGTATAGAAGGAAAATATCTCAACACAATAAAGGCCATTTATGATAACCATCAGCTAACATCATATTAAATGGCATAAACTGAGGATTTTTCCCCTAAAAACAGGAACAAGACAAGGTTATCCACTCTCTCCACTCTAATTTAATGTAGTGCTGGAAGTTCTACCCAGAGCAATCAGACAAGAAAAAGAAATAAAAGGCATTCATATTGGAAAAGAAGAAGTAAGGGTTTCACTTTTTGCAGATGATAAGATCCTATACATCGACAACCCCAAAGACTCCACAAAAAGACTACTAGAAACAATAAACCAATACAGTAAGATCACAGGATACAAAATTAATATACAAAAGTCCATTGCCTTCCTATATGCCAAAAATGAAACATCTGAAAATGAACTCAAAAAAATAATCCCCTTAATGGTTGCAACAAAAAAAATAAGATACCTAGGAATAAACATAACAAAGAACATAAAGGACCTATATAATGAAAACTACAAAGCACTGTTAAGGGAAATCAAAAAAGATACAACGAAATGAAAAAATATTCCTTGTTCCTGGATAGGAAGAATAAATATAGTCAAAATGACTATATTACCCAAAGCGATATACAAATTTAATGCAATTCCCATCAAAATTCCAATGGCATTTTTTAAAGAAATGGAACAAAAAATCATCAGATTTATATGGAACTATATAAAAACCCGAATAGCCAAAGCAATCCTAAGGAAAAAGAACAAAGCTGGGGGCATTACAATACTTGACTTCAAATTATATTATAGAGCCACAACAATCAAAACAGCATGGTATTGGCAGAAAAATAGACACTCAGACCAATAGAACAGAATAGAAAGCCCAGAAATAAAACTACATATATATAGTCAAATAATTTTCAATAAAGGGGCCAACAACACACAATGGAGAAAAGAAAGCCTCTTCAACAAATGGTGCTGGGAAAACTGGAAAGCCACATGCAAAAGAATGGAACTTGATTACAATTTGTCCCCTTGTACTAAAATTAATTCAAAATGGATCAAAGACCTAAATATAAGACCTGAAACAATAAATTACATAGAAGAAAACATAGGTACTAAACTCATGGACCTTGGTTATAAAGAGCACTTTATAAATTTGACTCCAAAGACAAGGGAAGTGAAGGCAAAGATAAATGAATGGGACCACATCAGACTAAGAAGCTTTTGCTCAGCAAGAGAACTGACAACAAAACTGCCAACTAAAGGGAGATATTTTCAAACAACAGCTCAGATAAGGGTCTAATATCCAAAATTTACGAAGAACTCATAAAACTCAACAACAAACAAACAAACAATCCAATAAGAAAATGGGAAGAGGACATGAACAGACACTTCTCCCAGGAAGAAATTCAAATGGCCAACAGATATATGAAAAGATGCTCATCTTCATTAGCTATTAGAGAAATGCAAATCAAAACTACAATGAGATACCACCTCACACTTGTCAGATTGGCTATTATCAACAAGACAGGTAATAACAAGTGTTGGAGAGGCTTTGGAGAAAAAGGAGCCCTCATCCACTGTTGGTGGGAATGTAAAGTAGTACAACCATTATGGAAGAAAGTATGGTGGTTCCTCAAAAAATTAAAAATAGAACTACCATATGACCCAGCAATCCCATTACTGGGTATATACCCACAAAACTCAAAAACATTGGTATGCAAAGACACATGCTGCCCCATGTTCATTGCAGCATTGTTCACAGTGGCCAAGACATGGAAACAACCAAAAAGCCCTTCAATAGATAACTGTATAAAGAAGATGTGGTACATATATACTATGGAATACTACTCGGCCATAAGAAATTATGACATCGGATCATTTACAACAACATGGATGGATCTTGGTAACATTATATTGAGTGAAATAAGTAAATCAGAAAAAACTAAGAACTATATGATTGCATTCATAGGTGGGATATAAAAATGAGACTCATGGACATGGACAAGAGTGTGGTAGTTACTGTGGGGCAAGGGGGGAAGAGGGAGGGGTTGGGGGAGGGTAGGAAAAGGGAGGGGCACAAAGAAAACCAGATAGAAGGTGACGGAAGACAATTTGACTTTGGGTGATGGGTATGCAACATAATCAAATGTCAAAATAACCTGGAGATGTTTTTTCTGAACATATGTACCCTGATTTATCAATGTCACCCCATTAAAATTTAAAAAAATAAAATAAAAATTTAAAAAGCCATGCGTTAAAAAAAAGAATTCTGGTCTCTATCTTAAAGAGTAATAATAGAAAGGCTCTGAAAGGTTTTAGGCAAAAGATGTGGCATAATCAAATTGCATTTTTAAAATTTTAAATTCTTTTTATTGATTGATTTTAGAGAGACAGAGGAAGAGAGAGGGGAAGAAAGAGGAAGAGAGTGAAGAGAGTGAGGAAGGGAGAGGAAGGAAGAGGCAGTAGAGAGGGAGAGAAACAGAGAGAAGCATCAACCTGTTCCACTTAGTTGTACATTCATTGATTGCTTCTTGTATGTGCCCTGACCGGGGATCGAACCTACAGCCCTGGAGTATCAGGATGACATTCTAACCAACTGAACAACCCGGCCAGGGAAACTGCATTTTTTAAAAAAAAAATCACTCTAACTCTATGCAGTGTGGAAAACCAATTAGACTGGAGCCAGAAAGAAGGCTAGGCTAATTATAGACCAAAGGAACAATGGTATTGGCTTGGATGAAGGAAATAGCTATAGAAACAGAGATGGAAATAGTTTACAAATATTTATATGGAAACATGGGCAAGTCTTGATAATAGATCAACTATGGAGTTGTCAAAGATGACTCTGAGTCTTATTTGCAGACCTATAAAAATGGAGCTGTCATTTGCAAAAGTGGAGAGCACTGTCTTTATTGCTTCCATATTTTTCAGGCTTGCCAGAATAATTCACATCTCATGCAAATTTATTTATTTTTCCAGTAAACATCATTTACCAAATAGAAGACATTTCCTAGAAATAAATCCAAAAATTAAAAAAAAAAAGTTTGAAAACAACAATAGTACCTCTTCTGCAATGGATACACAACAGTGGATTAGTGTCAGGTCAGACCCAGTTATGTTTCATTGTAAATTTAAAGCCCTCGAAGTTCAAAAGTTGAATCCACATTATCCTCTTTTGGCTTTCTTTCCCTCTTTCCTTTACCGATCATAAACCAGTAGTTGCCTCCTGTGCGTGGAGACATGTGCCTTAGGAAGCTGCTTATAATTGTGTGTCTGCTGGCATGCAGCGTGTTGCACTTACTGCCCAGAGTAACGTGTGGTTTGTTGTTGTTGTTTTAGATTATATCTCCAGCTTTATTGACCTATGCCTGATGAATAAAAATTGTATATATTTAGGGTATACAATATGCAAAAGTACCCTCAGAGCCCACCTGCCTGGATGCCTTCCGGTGCCGCCCCAAAGGTGGCAGGTGATGGACCTGACCTGTGGGAGAAAAGCAGCAGACCTGGGTCTCTAGAGGAAATAAAAGCTTTTGGTGGCTGTCGAGGTCAAATTCAGCATCAAAAATGGGAGTGTGGAGCGGACTGGGGTCTCTGTATGTCAACTAAATGTCCTTAAAAGTACTCAGGCTTGTTTCAGGCACAAAATGCCGCTCTGGATTATAAAACGTTGTTTCCATCAAGCACTGTAGGTCGGTGTGTCACCAGAGGCTTTGACTACATATATCTTGAGCACGAACAATGGCCAAAACCCAGTGCAAGTTTGGGAACCCATAAACCAAGAGTCCTATGCTCACGGAACTGTAATCTACCAGGGAGACAGATATGGGAAGAACAACAAAATAATCATCCAGACAGAATAAAGTTAGTGCTCAAAAGAGAGAGAAGCAATTCTTGTGAAATGTAGAGGAACAATATATTTTCCTCTACTGGGGAGACAAGAAACGTATTACATAGACAATAAAATGCCAGGTGGTGGTGGCTGAGAAATAAATAAAATTTCAACAGGCAAGGAAAGCCTGTCCAGCCTAAAACAATACTGTGTCAAAAGCATCAAGAATCAAAATTGCATTTAGATTGTGGGAAACTGGCGCCAGTCTGGTGTAAATGAAAGTTCAGTTGCCCTGCGGTGGGTAAGATCAGAATGAAGACTGGGCTAAAGAGGCTGAGATGCCATGCATGGCTTCTGGGAAACCATTAAAGGGTCTGGAGCAGAAGAGGTGTTGGATGATGAGAACAATGCAAATATTGTATTAATGTGAATTTTTAGTCAAAATCCATATTCCATCTAGTTGAATTATTAAGTTCATGGCTTATCAAACTATGCTTACCAAAGAGGTATTTAAAATCCCAAATCTTCATTTATCACTTTTCTCATACAAGTCTCTATAGACTTATCTAACTACATTTTCAAGACGTAAAAAATGTATCTATATTCAAGTTTCTTACAGTAAATATTTGGTCAATAGGTTTTATTTCATGAAAGAAGTTTCAATATCTAAATTGTGATTGTATATGATATAGTGTTTTTCCCCCTAAAATTTCTTAGAGAGACAGAGGAAGAGAGAGGGGAAGAAAGAGGAAGAGAGTGAAGAGAGTTAGGAAGGGAGAGGAAGGAAGAGGCAGTATGAGGTATGAGGGCTGAGTTGAGTCTTGAGTTCTAGTTTTTTACTGACTAAGTCTAAATGAGCACTATTAAATAGAGGCAGCATAAATGTTTTATGTGTGTGTTATGTAGGAAACAAATATTGTTTCAAGTTTGCTTTCTCTTTAAAATCCCTCAGAGAACACAGTAATAAACCTACAAAGCTTTTCAAGTACATACTCAGTGAAACATGTAACAGAAATGTTATCAGACTTTACAACAGGATGCAAGTATAGAATGGAACATGGAAAGAGTTGAGCATCCTTTAATCTATTTTAATAAAATAAATATCTGATTTGGAATTCACATTTCAAAATGGATTAGAATAATCATTCATACCCCTTTCTCTTTCTGTCCCGGTGTAATTTTTTGTCCAAGATTTCCATTGATAATGACAGAAAAGGAGAATAATGGAGACTAAGGCACATGGCAGAGCTGGAAGATGTCCCTTTGCGGCTCTGGAGAGGTAAAAGCAATTGCATTGCTGTGAATTAAGGACGTGAGTTTGTACAAAAACGCTCTGTTCTCTTTCATGGGCGGTGCTAACATTCTAATGGAAGAACACATTTGCTGTTCCCTTTGCTATGTGAAGTTATGTAGATTAATAAATGCTCTTTGGTTCAGGGCCTTTTACTTTTTTTTAAGATTTTTATTTATTCAGTTTAGGGGGAAGAGGGAAGGGAGTGGGAGGAGCAGGAAGCACCCATAATTATTTCCTGTATATGCCTTGACCAGGCAAGTCCAGGGCTTCAAACCGGCAACCTCAGCATTCCAGGTCAATGCTTTATCCATTGCACCACCACAGGTCAGGCTAAAAGGGCACAGAAAACTTGTGATTTTTATTTCAGGTTCAGCATCCTTTTCAAAAAGTAATTATGGTCATAGAGAAATACCATTAGTCAGAGGTATTCAAGTGTGGGTTTCAAGCAGAAAACACTCCTGTTTTATGTGCAGGAATGACAAGAGATGGCATGGCTTAGAGAGGGTTGAGCTGAGGTTCTGGTGATCAATAGCATAAACTCCTACATTGTAAAGTGTGGCAGAAACAAGACCCTCAAGTAGAGAGTGGGCTCCATAAAGGTTTCTAACCCACAGTGAAGACTCTCTTTTTGTAATACAGTAACTACAAAAAAATGTGTGAAGATATGTTAACAGGCAATGAGTCCTCAATTTAAGATACCACTCTCATATTTGCTTTAATTATTGCTTGAAATAATATTCCTACCTTTAATAGAGCCAGTAAGGCATTCCGATTCAACATCATACTAGCAATCTTTACTATTGCAAAGATGCAAGAAAAAAAGAAATAAAAGGCAGACAGATTAGAAAGAAATATCACTGCCTCTCTCCTCAGACAAAATGACTACATAGTAAATACTGAAAGTCTACAAAATTGGTATTAGAACTAATAGTGAGCTTAGCAAAGTTACAGGATACAAAGATAATATACAAGAGTCAATAGCATGTCTATATACTAGCCCTGGAATGAAATTAACTACTTAGAGTGGCACCTAAAATATGAAATCTCAATCTAGATGAAATCTAAATAATTTAAATGAAGGTCTAAATCAAACAGGATATGCCCAAGATGTGTATGCTAAACACTATAAAATATTAATGAGAAAAATCAAAGAAGACCTTAAATAAATGGAGATAGTATATATGTTCATTGTGTGGGTGGGAAGACTTAATATTGTCATCTAGATTCAACTGAATACCAATCAAAACATTAGTAAGCTGAGTTTGTGATTATGTTTTGCAACATCTCACCTAATATAATAGAAAGTAAAGATAATGCCAAGCTTCAAGTGCAATGGGATTCAAGTTGGAAATGCCAGCACCTTGCTTCTCTAAATGTGGTCTGTGGGCCAGCAACAGCAGCTGCACCATCTGGCTGTCACTCCAGACTTGCTGAACCGGAATCTACCTTTTTAACAAGACTCCCAGGCAATTCAATCCATATACAGGTTCAAGTTGAAGAAGCACAGTTTTAACATGATTTCCACCTCCAGGCATTCCCCAAACAAGTCACTCTTTCCAAGGTCTTTTCCTTTATTTAAGTAGCAGCATGCAGGTAAAAGAAATTAATTAAATTCTTCCAAAGGTTGTTTTATTTCTTTGGGAGAGCCCTATGGGCTGCATCCTAAAGCCATTTCTAAGGTCTGATTAAGTTAAAGCAAGTAATTAGCTTAATCAGCAGCTACTCCTTCCAAAAGACCTACTTTTAGAGTAGCATGTAGACTGGATAGTGTATAAACAGATGAAAAATCTTTTCTCTCATGAAGCTGTCATTGGTAGAGAAAAGCAGGTAATTAATGTAAAAAGAGAGCAAGTAATTTTTTAATAAAAATACAAGCATACTGTCTTCCTTTCTGCTCAACTTTTCAGATGCCACTCTTTCTCCACACCAACCTCACTGAGTAATTTCCTCTAAAGTAGTTTTTATTTTCTCTGTTCTCAAAGCAGAATTCACACACACACACACACACACACACACACACACTTCTGTTCTTTTGAGGGAGTTCCACACATGGCTATTATATGGTTTGAGTCAGGTCTTTGATAGTTCTATAAAATTACCACCATTTTCTTTAAGTGTATGTGAGTGAGTGTGTGTGTGTGTGTGTGTGTGTGTGTGCGCGCGCGCGCATGCGCGCGCGCAAGTTTTGTTTTGTTCTGTTTCTAAAACCAAGACTCAGGCCTTCTCTCCTCATGGGTCTCTGAATGATACCTTCCCCTTCTGTAGAGGCTGCTGGCCTCCCACACAAAGGTTCTGTAGCCTTCCTCCAGGTAGAAAATGCTTCTTCCTTTTCTTTCAGAATGTCCATTCACAAAGCAGCAGAACAGGCAATGGCATAATGGCTTCTGAGAACTGTGCTCTCTTGGCCACAACATAAGCAAGATGTCTCAGGGTGAAAGAAGATACCAAAAAGTGAAACCATTCTGGAAGGGAACTGGCCAGTCTTTGGAGAGCCTGCGAAGGACTTGTAAAATAAGGAAGCTGATGAGAACCAGTTAGCCAGGCAACTGCCAGCTCCCTTTTTGAACCACCCATGCCCGAGACATTCATATGAAGCATGCTGACCACATTCAGCACACTAACTACTAAACAGTCTCTCAAGCCCACCACCTCCATATGGTCATTGAGAAAATGTCAATTTCCTACTTCACCAAACAGATTATTTGTAACAAATGAACTGCCACCGTGGCACAGTTACCAAGCAGGAGCTCAGAATTTGTGATATTTGATTATGTAAAAGAAGTATGACAGAGGCCCTGGCCAGTTGGCTCAGCGGTAGAGCGTCGGCCTAGCGTGCGGAGGACCCGGGTTTGATTCCCGGCCAGGGCACACAGGAGAGGCGCCCATTTGCTTCTCCACTCATCCGCCGCGCCTTCCTCTCTGTCTCTCTCTTCCCCTCCCGCAGCCAAGGCTCCATTGGAGCAAAGATGGCCCAGGCGCTGGGGATGGCTCTGTGGCCTCTGCCTCAGGCACTAGAGTGGCTCTGGTCGCAACATGGCGAAGCCCAGGATGGGCAGAGCATCGCCCCCTGGTGGGCAGAGCGTCGCCCCTGGTGGGCGTGCCAGGTGGATCCCGGTCGGACACATGCGGGAGTCTGTCTGACTGTCTCTCCCTGTTTCCAGCTTCAGAAAAATGCAAAAAAAAAAAAAGAATAAAAAAAAAAGAAGTATGACAGAGAAACATTATATAGGAACAACTGGGAAGTGACTGCTGTCACTGTCATATAATTACAGTTGGGATTCCATAGCTCATGCTGCTGAGTTTTGGAAGAAGCATCATTTCTGTTCAATATCTGACACTCATGAGCACACTCCATATTTTAAAATATACTGTTGATCAAGCCAAACCTCAGCTTTCTTACCTCTAGAAATTAATTGTCTGTGACACAATTATTTGAACTGGACACCATAAAACTCTGTGTTTGGGAGAAATTAAGTGCCTAATTTAATCCACATGTCTGCCTTTAAATTTTTAATAATTCACTTCTCCATAAGAGCCAAAGTTTGGTTGCCTTGGGTTATTTATAGCTGGGGGATTATGAAAGAACACAGAGAGTGGGAGGAGAGAGATGAGAACCAGAGCAGAAATTTCATTAAAACATAAAGTGAGCTCGGGCAGGAGGGCAGGAAGGCAGAAAGGCTAGAGAGAACAGAGTCAACAAATAGGAGGAAAAGGAATTCGTGCACACACCAAAGGCAGAGAAAGATGAGAGCGAGAAAGAGACACTGAGGAATGTCACGGAGGACAGGGAGAAAACCCAGCGATAGGCACATAAGAAAAGTCCTCATACCAACAGTGGGAGTTTTTAATGCTGTCTGGCACTTGAGTCACTGCCTGCCAACTCAGCCATCATGTGCCTGCAGAGCCCTGACGTGATATGATCAGATTTGTCTGATGGGTTACATATGAGAGCAGGTGTCACAGTTTTGTAGTTACTGTGGAATTCCCAACCCCTTGGGATTGCACTGTCACGCCCTATACGGCATTATCAGGTTTAAGGGAATAATAAAGGAATGGCCACATCTGTTTGGGAAGTGTCACCCTGACTAGAAACAAAGCAGTGAGTTTTAGGAGGCCTGGAAAGTTTGCACCAGCAATTGTGAAACACTCCAAATGTACCAAGCACCTGCTTCAAGAACTATGGAAACCAATGTGTTGATAATGAGAATGCCTGGGTTACATTAAGAACCCTCCCATGGAAATAGCAATACTGAGAAGGGTCTAGGGTGAAGGGGCCATAAGACGTGCTGACATAGCATTAGTACTGAATACACCTCTCTGTAACTCAGGCATGGTTAAGAGTCAATCTCTTCACCATGGTTTTGAAGTAACCTTTTTTTTATTAATTTTCTTTTTTTTTTTTAATATTATGGACCTGCGGTGGTGCAGTGGGTAAAGTGTCAACCTGGAATGCTGAGGTCACCAGTTGAATATTATGTATCGACTTTTATTTTGAGAGAGAGAAGAAGGGGGGGGAGGAAATGATCTGTTTTTCCAGTTATTTATACATTCATTGGTTGATTCTTTTCTTTTTTTTTTTAAGTGAGAGGAAGGAAGATAGTGAGGCAGACTACTGCATGTGCCCCAACTGGGATCCATCCGGCAACCCGGTCTATAGCCGATGTTCAAGTACTGAGCTATTTTTAGTGCCTGAGGTTAATGCGCTCAGACCAACCAGGCTATCTTCAGCACCCGGGGCCATGCTCAAACCAACTGAGCCACTGACTGTGGGAGGGGAAAAAGGAGAGAAGGAGGAGAGGGAGGGGGAGATAAGCAGATGGCTGCTTCTCCTGTGTGCCCTGACTGGGAATCAATCCTGGGATATTCAAATGCCAGGCTGACACTGTTCACTGAGCCACTGGCCAGGACACTGATTGCCGTGACCAGGGATCAAACCTGCAACCTTCACATATCGGGACAATGCTCTAACCAACGAAGCTACCTGGCCAGGGCTCAGTAACTTATTTTTATATAAAAGTCTCTAGATTCTCTCATTCATCAAGCTGCCTAGCTCAGTTAACTAAAAAATATTTCCCAAGATATTAAAAGTCTGTTTATAAACAACAATGGAAATGGCAGACCACTCAGGAATGAAATTTTCAGACATTCCAACAGCAACCATTATCCTAGACATAGAGACAGATTCTACAGATCAGAGTCTGGCCAGCCCCCCACCTCCCATTGCATGGATGAGTCCTCAGAGCTTACTATGCTAAAGGCTATCAGCAGCAACAGACAAGGAAACTCCTGAGAAATAGCCATTTCATTTTCCCCAGTTTGGGCCCTGCTATTTGGAAGCAATGTGATCTTAATCAAGTCCTTGGAATTCTCTGTGGCTTTTCTTTATCTATATGAATAAAATGAAAGGGCTGGCCTACAAGAGAGAAAAGATGCATATTTTATAGATAAGAAAACTGAAGCTTCAAGAACCCATTGCTAGTATTAGCCAAACTCACATAAGCCAATGCTTTTGATTTAAGCACAGAGCCAGAGTCCCTATCTACATACAATATGAAGAACGTTTTTATAAGCAGAGGAAAGCCACTGCAGGCAGAATGCTCAGTATGGTCAGAATGTTCACAGGTGTGACTATAAAAAAATACTAGGTTAATGACAACAAAGTAGCCAGATTGGACAGGGACTTGAGTGCTAAGTCGAGGTGTTGACAAACATGATCCTGCAAGCAGCATGGAAAGACAGAAGGTTTTTAAGGAGGAGAATGACATAATGAAAATACTCTTTCATAAAAAGCAACTTACATTTATGCAGTAATAGTGATGCCAGTGACAGAAATAAGGACATTAGGAAACAGTCAGTTTGGAAATGACCGTGTGAGCATGAGCTCCCAACTACTTGGTTTGAAAAGTGGGTAAGCCATACAGGGAGAAATACTTTTTAGGAAATCTGAGATATTGAAGCAGAAAAAGTCACACATGCCTAGAATAGCCATTCAGTGATCACAGGCGTGTGTCATTACTGAAACTGAGGGAATAGCTGACTTATAATCAGGCTCCTTTGGTGCAAGCAACAGAAACTCATTCAAGGCTGCTTCACAAAGTAATCTATTTGAAGGATGTGGAGATTACCAAGTTAAAGAACTTTCTCCCTCAGCTTGGTTGGGAGGATTATTAGATTGGAAACAAGATCTGTATTCTTGCCCTGGCTTTTCCATTCATTGCCTAAGAAGATTCAGTTAATTTACTACTTGATAGTCCTTAGTCTCCTGATCTTTAAAAAGTAGGAAGTAAAACAAGACGATACAGAAGATCTATTTTAAGTCTGGTACTGTGGAAGGAGGGGCAGGCCCCCTCTTGGCATAGAAGGAAGAAACAAAAAGAATACAGGGGAAAGGAACCAGCAGGGGGTAACTGAGTCAGCCAGTGATAAAACATCTATATCCCATAGTTACAATGCAAAACAAGAACAGCAAGATCTATATATAACTATGGCCAGTGATATGAAAACCCGTTCCCCCTTGCTGACCCCACTGAAACTTTCCCTCCCCTCCTTGAGTCCTGGGAAACCTTAAACAAAGAAATCATATGCCCATTGCTTAGATACTATAGAGATATATAACCTGTAAGCAAATCAACTTCGGGAGTCCATGTTTTGGAGCTACAAACCCCACGTGCTCTGCTGGCTTTAATAAATCCTACTTCCTTCATCAAGTTGTCTGGGTGTTTTTGTCCTCCTTTGATTCCTGAAATAGTATTCTCAAATATTTCTATTTTCAAGAACTATTTTATGTAACACTAACAAGGAATTTCCCAAGAAGAAATAGTGAGGGTTGACAGAAAATACAATAAAAAGGCTTTTTTCTGTAATGCATGGGAGTATCTTTGGAATGCCCACTGGTCTTTGGAGTCACATTTCAATAAACCAGTTAGCATGTCTAAATCACACAGTCTTAATCTAGGAATAGTCTCTTTTCACAGAGTTCTACGTGACATAAAAATTCAAATTTCCCATACATGTTATTTCTATACATTCTAGCTTTTAGGGTTGCAGATAAGAATCCTAAATCACATTGTCAGTCTGATTTTTTTTTCTCCTTTGCCAGTAACTTCCTGCTGTTTTTATAGCTTTTGATAGTGTTATTCACATTTTGGAAGTCTAGAAGTTTTAAAAGCACATGTCCAAAAGTATGTTCTCTCTCTCTCTCTCTCTTTGACTAATCCTACTCAGAATTCAGTGAAGACCTTTGATGTATAAACTACAGTTTATCTTCAAAGACAGGAAAAAATTTTGTATTATGTTTTAAAATAACAGCCTCTCCATCTGTTCTTTTGTGGACTTGCTGGAATGACTATGTAAGGGTCCTCTGGCTGTCCTCTGGGTCTTTTAGCATTCCTCATTATTTTAATATTTTTATTCCTTTGCTCTGAGATTTGAGATATTTCTTTACATTCATCTTCCAGCACACTCTTTTGATTCCTAATAGCAATTATTCTCTTTCAGCTAAATTGTTGCATTTTAATCGAAAAATAATTTTTGAAATCCCTGTAACTCTTTTTTACATTTAAGCAAATATTCCTCAATACTCTTATTATTATCACTGGTCATCCTGCATCTCTAGTAAACCAATTTCACCAGGCAACATCTGTCCTAGGTATTCTGTTGGGCCCTCCTATGGCTGTACTACTGTTTCCTTTGATCAATCATGACTTAAAACCTTTCCATACTCCTCGCACCCTCTGGTAATCAAGTTCCAAGGTAGCAGGAAACTTGCAAACAGTGGATTGTGCAACAGTCATCATGGGCCAGTGAAACATTTGATCAGCAACCATTCATTCTCCCAGAAGAATCCTCTTTGCACCAGACCTTCTAAGTGACAATACGATTTTGTAGACTCAAGGATTTGAGGAGTGCATCCTATCTACTTAACTCCCTGGCTATTATTTAGGGCCTGAAAAATCCATCAGGCCATTAAAGACAACACTTGGGCTCCAACCATAGGACACCCTTTCACCTCCCTTAGGCCAACCATTAGCCACTCTTGGCCCCTAGTCTCTCAGGCTCTCTATCTCCTAGAATCTGACTGACCCAATGGAGCATAAAGTTATAAGCTTGCTCTCTTACCTAAAATCCCAGGAGCCTGACCAGGCAGTGGCGCAGTGGATAAAGCGTCGGACTGGGATGCAGAGGACCCGGGTTCAAGACCCCGAGATCGCCAGCTTGAGTGAGGGCTCATCTGGTTTGAGGAAAAGCCCACCAGCTTGAACCCAAGGTCGCTGGCTCCAGCAAGGGGTTACTCAGTCTGCTGAAGGCCCGTGGTCAGGGCACATATGAGAAAGTAATCAATGAACAACTAGGGTGTTGCAACGCGCAATGAAAAACTAATGATTGATGCTTCTCATCTCTCTTCGTTCCTGTCTGTCTTTCCCTGTCTATCCCTCTCTCTGACTCACTCTCTGTCTCTGTAAAAAATAAATAAATAAAATCCCAGGAAAAGTGGCCTGAATTACACCTCCTATGTCTGACAGTTGGTCAATCCCAGTGGCCACCTAACTCAGTAGAAGTAGATAATTGGAAGTCAAGAGAAGATGGTATGAAGAATACACCTTCCAGCTGCCATCTCTCTAGAATCTCCTTCCTCAGTGTCCTTTAAACTGAAATTTTCTTTATGTACAACTAAATGATCAAAGTTCAAGTTTCCAAAAAATATAATGTAGAATATTAAGGAAAGAGTCCAACTGTGGTCTTTAATGGGCCTAATGGATCTTTATTCACATTACAGAATAAACTCTGCTTCACAAAATATTAATTGCCCAGTAGCTAGCATCTCCTTAGAATTAAAACAGCCTGATTTTTTTTTAATTGAGGAATGCTTGGTTTTTCATGGCTTTGTCTACTACAGGTAGAGAAGCCCACATCAGGTTCCCCTCATCCCTTATCAAGCTGCCCTAGATTGTCTTCACACTATCAATTTATCTTTCCCTCAAACCAAGAAATTTACCAGACATGGTTTAAATCAACTTGTGGAATGAGAAAGACCTTAACAAATATATGAGCCAGTTTCTACTGAGAGAGGATAGGCAACTGTTAACAGTGAAAAGCACAATGGAAGATGACTGCTTGAGTCTGATTTCCAAATAAGTGGATTCTCCACTGGGCACTATGGCAGAGGACAAGGGCTGATGGGTGGAACGCTGGTTTGGGAGGCTATCTACAACTTTGATTGTAAGTCCCACCTTGCCACTTTTCATACGTCTACTTCTAAAATGCAAGACATATGCATACCAGTGGCCAATGCAAAGAGAAGCTGATATTGAGAAGAGATTCTTCCAATGTCCCCATTGATTGTCCATTTCTTTCATGGAATATTGGAAGATACTAGGATTACCTTCTCAATTCCTATGATGGGCAGGCCCAGGACTCTGCTCTAACATAGTACAAGGTCAGCTAGATTGAGAAAGAAAGGACCTGGACGTAGATATCACTGCGCATCTTCTCTCTTGTCCCTCTCTACCACTCCAGGAACTCTAAGAGCATAGAAATGCTGATTTTTCCTGCCCTTGAACTTCAAAGATCCCCTGTCGCTGCTGCTGCAGGCATCCTCGATAATAATCCATAAGGAAGACAAGAAAACCATGTCCAATTGCTAACCCCACTGTGTGTACTAATTACTCTGTAAGGTAAGTGCTTCCTCCTTCACGCTCATCCCCTTAATTAGGATGACTACCGAAAACTAAATTTGAAGGAATATATTTTAGCATCACTAAACATCAGATTAATGAGCCAATCTGTGCACATGGCAGCTTACCAGTGTGTTTCCCAGTTGGCCACCAGCAATTTCCCCCTGGATATCAAGGCACACGGGGCAGATGCCTCACATTGCTAGCGCTGACCCATTTTTACCCAGATTTGAATATGTTTAAGGAACTGAATTAACTGCCTTCATATGACAAGGCAAGAAATAAGACCTTTTCCAGAGGCATTTTCTTAAGAGTTTCTGATCCTCCAACAGTTCTCATGTATTCATCTATCAGATATGCAGTGTGTACATGCTTTATATTGGGTACTGAGAATCAAACAATGAATAAAAATAAATGGGGTTCTAGTAATTTGGAATTTTATTTATACATTCCTGTACTGATGTCTTCAACTGTTTATTGAGTACCTAATACATCCCTTGCCATTTTTGACCACAGGATACTCTAAAACTAAACCATTGTTGACTGTTTTTAGATTATGGAATGAGAACAGGAAAGCAGACAGGCCCTATGTGTAGCTCATGTTATAACAATGGGGTCAAACAGAGGTATCAGATAATGGGAAATGCTATACAGATCATTAAAATAGCATCATGTGCCATAGAGGGACTATGAGATTATTTTAAAAGGGGTGGCCAGGGAAGGCTATAATCTGAGTGGTAGAAAAAAAGGCCAGTCACAAAGAACAGAATTCCCGACAGAAGAAAGAGCTTGTGCAGGAAAATGTTTGGTATGTCTCAGGACAAAAAAGAAAGTAAATGCACTTTATGACCCAGAAATGTCAATCCGAGGTATTACCCAAGGTGAAAAAGATAGCTTTGTACACAAATGTACATGAATAGAAAGCAGCCTTATTCATAATGTCCATCAACTGGTGTAATGGAAAACAAAGTGAGATACATCCATGAAAGGAATAGTATTCAGTAATTAAAAGGAATGAGTTTATAAGGACAGAGATGAATCTCAGGAACACGTGTTTAGTGAATGAGCCTTATGCAAAAGATAGTACAATACATACCACAGGTTTCCATTTATATGAAGTCCAAGGAGAAGAAAATTAAATTTATGCTGAAAAAAAGACTCAGAAGAATGGGTACATTATTAAACTCCAGCTCAATACATGCTGATGTCATTAAGGGAAAGTGTACTGATGTCTGAAATTTACTTTGAGATGTACCAAAACAGAATGGATATTAACAGATGATAGAAAGGTAGGTGGCAGGAAGGATAGGTAATAATGCAATTAAGCTAAAATTTTAATAGAACCTACCTTGTGGATACACAGGTATTTACTGTAAAATTCTCTCAACTTTTCTGACAAGTAAATTTTTTCATAGTAAAATCTAGGGAAAAAGAAGTCCAGTGTAGCTAGAACATCTGTGATGAAAACAAGAACTAACCAACCAATTCACACAAGTAAATGTATTTCACTCAAGTATTTCTTTTCTTTTTTTTCTTTTCTTTTTTTTCTTTTGGTTAAAAATGATACTTCCTTTTTTCTCTTCAATCAGTTTCATGGTTTCTGGCTAGTAAATGATTAATTCCATAGTCGGACATTTCCCCGGTGTGGACTGATACAGCAATGGTCAGTGAACATGCAGTATGGCCCCGGCACTATGCTGAAGGAAACAGGGAGAAAAACAAAAACAAAAAAGCACTGAGTTACTTTTGCAAACTTCTACAGAGAAGCTTGCAAAAAAAGTTGAGGAGATTGGACCTACTCATATGAAATAATCAGAGAGCAAGCTAGGAAAAACAAAAAGATAATGCTATTATCAAAAGGAGATTTAAAGAAAAAAGTGACTAGCAAAGAGGGACAGACCTCTGAATGGTCCAGAAAGACAGATGAAACTGGCAGGGTGAGGTCTCCAGATCACAATGTGATGTTTATTGAGTACTGGTTACATGCTTAGCACAGCTCAGCACATAATAATTGAACAAAGGTTTATTTTATTCCCAGGTGCATTCTAATGGTTTGGGAGGAGGGGATGACAGTCAATAAACATGATAAGTAAATCAAATATCCAGTTTAGTAGAGAGTGATTAGAGTTAAGACAAAGAACAAAGCAGAGAAGAAGGATATAAAGTGTTCAGGGGGAAGTAAAATTTTAGGGGAAGTTCTCATTGAGAAGGAAATTCTTAAGTAAAAACATAAAAAAATTAGAGAGCTGGTGATTTGGGGAACTGGAAAAAGAACATTCCAGAAAGATAGAATGAAGTCCTGAGGCAGCAGCATTTCAAATATTTAAACAAACAACAAAAAGATAATACATTATGATCTCAGTCCCTGAAATCAGCAACCCTATAAGCTGTGGCCTAGAACTCAGGGTTTTCAACTGCAGGTCCGCAGACTGGTGGTGGTCTACCAGAAATTTTGTGCCGGTCCGCAAAAGAGGTAACCACCCTAATGCTGTATAAGATTACAGAGTCTATAATCACTGGGTTGAAAACCACTGCTATAAATCACATACATTTCACAGATGAGGAAACAGAGCATAGAAATGTTAAGATAGGTTCGATCCACTCAAAACAACCCTCAGTGCCCTGGCCGGTTGGCTCAGCGGTAGAGCATTGGCCTAGCGTGCAGAGGACCGGGGTTCGATTCCTGGCCAGGGCACACAGGAGAAGCGCCCATTTGCTTCTCCACCCCTCCGCCGCGCCTTCCTCTCTGTCTCTCTCTTCCCGTCCCACAGCGAAGGCTCCATTGGAGCAAGGATGGCCCGGGCGCTGGGGATGGCTCTGTGGCCTCTGCCTCAGGCGCTAGAGTGGCTCTGGTCGCAACATGGCGACGCCCAGGATGGGCAGAGCGTCGCCCCTGGTGGGCAGAGCGTCGCCCCCTGGTGGGCGTGCCGGGTGGATCCCGGTCAGGCGCATGCGGGAGTCTGTCTGACTGTCTCTCCCTGTTTCCAGCTTCAGAAAAATGCAAAAAAAAAAAACCCTCAGTAAAATTAGTCATGACCATGTCAGGACAAAGTTGCTTTAACGTACAATTAGAGTCTGTTCTTCGCTCTGTAGATGCAAGCATTGCAAGAAAGTAAAAGCCTAAGTTTCTAAATATTATAACCTGATCAAGAAAGCAAATCAAATTCAACTAAATCCTGATTACCAAGTGATTTATTTTGCTGGCTCGAGAACAAGAAGGTCAATTAGGTCGACCACAAGATTATTTGATTTGAATAGATGACGATTCTGATTAATCTTAATTCAGAAGAACAAAATAAAACACTTTCATAAAAGGGCAGAGGGGAAACCTTATCCAGTGTGATGAGTGGAGAATGTCAGCAATGCAGTTGCTTAATCAATGCACCACAGATGAAACGATAAATGCAATCTGTCCGTGGATGAAAACTATAAATACATCAAAAATATGGTGTAGCAGCAGCTACGGGCAGAAACTCAAAGCCTCCTGATCTGGGCCATAAGAAATATCTGGAGCCTTATAGTCCTTAGCATTTAAAAAAGATTTTTTTTAAAAAATTCAAATCAAACCAACAATTATTGAAAACAGCTCCATGACTGTATGAGGTGAATAGAAAAAGGGCCTTAAGTCCTTCTCCTTTCTCACCGTGCACTCCACAAATGAGAACACCCAGAGACTCAAGGGCTGAATTGAGGCTAAAACCCACATCCAGGGGTCATACCACTGAGTCCCTCCAAATTACAGAAGGTAATTTACAGCTCACAGAGTTGGAGAAATCATTTGAAGTTAACTCTGGTAATCCACATGCAACTGATTTCATTTTTGTAACTTCCCAAGATCAGCTGCTGCTAAATAGAATTTTTTCCCCATTTGGGAGAACACTTTCTAAACACTTTTATTTTCCTTAACCAGGTTATGCTATTCCCAGTGAGTCCTGGCTACTTTCTGAAAGGATGGTATCACTGCAGACCCATCGGTGCCAGTTAACGAAAATCTATTAGGTTGCCAATCTTGTCATCACCTCTGGCACTCACATCCACTGTGGCAACAGCCTCCTACGGCTGCTCTCTTGACTTCTCTCATTTGCCCCATTCATCATCTCAACAGCACCATCATGGCATTCAGAACAGTCTCAAAAGGCCACAGATCAATTGCTGCCGAGATAGGGTTATTAAACTCATGCCTTGGCAGAAAGCGTCAGAGAGACCCAGGAAGAAAAGGCAAATGACAGGGACCAAAGTTTTCATTAACGTGTAGCTGATCTGACACTTTCACGGGACTCTTACAAGGAATTCAACTCTGATTTAAGCAGGAATACAAGGCAATGGAATTGGATCTGCTTCAATTCTTCTTGTCATACTTAACTCAAATATCTAAACCTTTTTAATTGTTTTTGTGGGGGTTTTTTGCCAAGTTAAATCACAGGCAAAAAAAAAAAAGTGGCATAGGACAAGCAAGTCTTTATTTTTTTTTTAATAAAGATTTTACTTATTCATTACAGAGAGGGGAGAGAGAGAGAGAGAAGGGGGGAGGAGCAGAAAGCATCAACTCCCATATGTGCCTTGACCAGGCAAGCCCAGGGTTTTGAACCGGCAACCTCAGCGTTTCCAGGTTGACACTTTATCCACTGCGCCACCACAGGTCAGGCTCAAGCAAGTCTTTATTAAGCATCTGTCTGCACGAAGCATCAGCCCTTGTCCTCTAGGAGCTTACAGCTCAAGAAATTAGGGTTTAGGTGAGGAGGTGTGTTTCTGATGAGCCTGCAGAAAATCAAACTCATGGTGCCCATCTGGACACTTCTGTTCCCAACTTAAAAAAAAAAAAAAATCATGAATCAATCCCTTTGAGAGTTATTTGTGTATTAAAGGCTATATTAAAGCAATCATCCTTTACAGCAGGGGTCCCCAAACTTTTTACACAGGGGGCCAGTTCACTGTCCCTCAGACCGTTGGAGGGCTGGACTATAAAAAAACTATAAACAAATCCCTATGCACACTGCACATATTTTATTTTAAAGTAAAAAAACAAAATGGAAACAAATACAATATTTAAAATAAAGAACAAGTAAATTTAAATCAACAAACTGACCAGTATTTCAATGGGAACTCTGGGCCTGCTTTTGGCTAATGAGATGGTCAATGTCCAGTTCCATATTTGTCACTGCTAGCTATAACAAGTGATATGATGCACTTCCTGAGCCGTGACGCGTGTGTCCTGCATCACTGGAAGTAGTACTGTACGTGAGCAACGCATACAGTACTCCAGGAGCACAGGATGCATCTCACTGACCACCAGTGAAAAGGTGCTCCTTCCAGAAGTGCGGCGGGGGCCAGATAAATGGCCTCAGGGGGCCGCATGTGGCCTGTGGGCCGTAGTTAGGGGACCCCTGCTTTACAGTAAACAAATAAATATATAAATAGAGAATGTGTCAAGAAGGCAAGTCCTGCCAGTGTCCTTCTGATAGACTGATGATCCCAATAAAGACAACAGCTGTCATTAAATCCTCAGTACTTAATGTGTGGTCCTGCAATCAGCAGTCTCAGCATCACCTGGAAACTTGTTGAAATGCAGAATCTCAGGCCCCACTTCAGACCTATTGAGACTGAATCTACATTTTATCCAGATCGCCAGGTGATCTGTACGCACGCAGCACACTGGAGCTCCAGAACCGTGCTCAGTGAATAAGCTGTAGATTCTGAACGGGCCACATCTTCATGGACACACCCTGCTTGCTTACGCAGCATTGGCAGCTGTGTGTGGTCAATGCACACACTATACTGTCAGCCCACCCACGTGGGTCTCACAGATGATGACACCAAGGCTGCTGCTGGGAGGAACTCTATGCAGTTAAGGAGATGAGTGAGGGAGAACCAGGGTCATCTGTCACAGATAGCAACGCCTCAGTCTATTTTGAATGATTCTCTCTGGTCGGGGCTCTGAGCTATCAGTATGATCAGCCTCTTCCCAAAGCCCCCTAGCAGTCGGTTCACACTCTGCTGACCTTAGCACCTTGTCTGGATCATTCATTCCCAGGGAGCAGGCAAGTGGCGCTCAGATCTCCTTCCTCTCATGACCCAGACAGCAGTGCACATGATGACCTCAACAGCCATGGGCCCCTCTCTCTCCTACTGCCAAGGGAAGCCATCCCCAACTCCTACTTCTGGACGGCAAGCCTTCTGCTCACCCTGAACGCTCTCTCATAGAGTGAGAAAGTCGGGGGAAACCAGATCTCAGCAGACGCATCCTCCTTGCATTATATACGCCATCCTAATGCCACGTATCTAACACACTTTCTGAGATGCAAGCGATGAAATTAAAATTCAACAAACGTCTCTCTTCTCCACCCAGGTTTATTGGGATCTGGGAAAATAAGCCACTTGATAGAAGAGAGTCATAGAGGTCCTGATTACAAAGACAAAACTGCTGACAGGTAGGGGCCACGGAAACGGAGATGCTGAAACTTGTGGCCGCCAGCATTTTAATTGCAAGATAGCATTTATCAGAAGATACCAAATTAACTAACTTGGAAGAGCAGAAGGGGACAGTGATGCTGGGATTGGCTGACCCTAATTAAAATGAACTTTGTGATGAAAATGACGGTCCCTTCATCTCTGAGTGGCATCTCTCTCTCTTCCCACATTCCACCTCCTTCTTTCAACATTCTCTCCAAGTTCTGAAGGACTTCAGAAAGCAAGGGAATAATCTATAATGAGCATGGTTCAATTCTATTCCTTGAGACAGAATTATAAAAAATACATAAACACTTTTAAATATCCATTCTATATCTATATATAAAATGTATTTTTCTGTTATATATAACATATCTAAGCAAAACAAATTGTGTACTCTAAAAATGAATATTTTAGTATCAATTTTTTATAAAATTCAGAAGAATATAGAGAAGAAAATAGAAATAACCATTAAGTTTAGATATGGTAGGAATTAATATTCTGATGTAGTAATTTCTAGAATGGGGTATATGTGTGTGGATACATGTACACATACAAAGTGTGAGAGACACAGACAGCAATTATTAGAGACAGAGAGAGATTTGGGATTATATGTATGTAGTTGTATATTCTGTTAAGCTTGCTTAGCATTGTTTTGTGAAGGATTTTAACAATCTGTTGAAAAATATTTCTGCAAAGACATGAGAACATACCAAGAACTCTAGTTAAGCCAGCCATCCTTTGAGACAGTGTCCAGAAAATAGAACAATTTCCTGAACTAAATCATTCTTGATGGATTAGAAAAAATATCTTATCCTTTAAAAAATGCAGTTGCTGGTTTAGCCAACATATAGAAACTTCAAATAGCCACAGCTGGACATGAGTCACTATGGTTAAACATATGGAATTAAAATTAATATTGCATGCCTAGTGAAACTGCAAATCCACGAAACTATTCTGAAGAAATGCCATAATATTATAGCTGTCAGCTTTAATCTTTTCTATGACTCAGTAGTAGAAATAAAATGAAGAACCAATACACTGGGGTAGAGTCTTCTGGAGCTTACTTACATCTAATTTTCCTCTCTGGAGCACAAGGGTAAATTAATTTCTCTTCTCCATCTACTTTGAAGTCTGGGGGACTATGACTAATTTCAGCTAATAGGATGTGATCAGAAGTGATGTACGTCTCTTCGGTGACCAATGCAAGACATTCTCAGCACCCATTTGCTTTGCTGGGGTGACTATGAAGGAGGCTTTGTGTTGAAATGGCAGAGTCAAAGATCAAGGCGGTACCTTGGACCACTAACAGTGGGGAACAGATGCCCTAAAGAGCTACCTGCTCAGTAGTGGTAAGCCATTGGGATTACTCATCAAGTTAACATAACCTATATTATCCTGACATAGTCGCCAAAAAATAAAACAAATGAATGAATGTTCCATTCCAGTCATATAGACATGATAGCCATAGGTTGCTATGCTTTATAGAAAAAAAACCTCCAACACTCCCTTCCCCATCTGTCCACCTGATAAAATACTGTTGGTCAGAACATGCAAAGGGACCAAAAGCACAGATCAAGGAGGGCTGACTCCAGGGGGAGCTGACCTTGACCAATTCAAATGTCTAGTTGGCACCTACTACAGGGAAATCACTTTACAGGGGCTTCTAGGAATGAAGTTAATTAGGTACCATCCCTCCCCTCTAAGTCGAAAGTCTAACAGAGAAGGAAACCCCCAGAGTAGAAAGATGCAGGATTTTGACAACTGTGTGACTTTGGGAAGGTCATTTATATCTCTGAGCCTCAGCTTCATCATCTATCAAATGGGGATAAAAACAGAACCTTCCTCATTGAAGTGCTGTGGAAAGGTAACATCTATCACAATGTCTAACACAGAGTAATTATTCATTAGATACCTATAGAGGATGTTATTATTATTAACACAGAATACTACTCAGCAGTAAGAAAAGTTCAAATACTGCCATTTATAACATGGATGGATCATGAAAAAATCATGCTAAGCGAAATAAGTCAGTCAGAGAAAATTAACCATCTGATTTCACTCATATGTAGGATGTAAAACTGAAAGCAACAAATGAATGAGCAAGAAAAACAAGCAAAATAAATAAAAACTCATAGACACAAACAACAGTACGGTGGTTATCAGAGGGACTGGGGTGTGGGGGGCGGTAGCAAAACGTAAAGGGGGTCAAATATATGGTGATGAAAGAAGATATGACTTCGATGGTGGTCACACAATGTAATATGCAGATGATGTATCACAGAAACCTATATAATCTTATTAACCAATGTCATCCTAAAAAACATAATCAAAGAAAAAAAATAGAACCATTCCTTCTTTTATTGAAGACAGTGGTCTCTCCCTGAGTGTCAAAATATATACATGACATTGTAGAAAGAGCATGGCTATGCAGCACAAGGTCCAGAGATGAAAACCTAGGACTTGGTCATGTGACTTCTGAAGGCCTCAATTTCATCATCAATAACACTGAGTTAACAGTACCTTCCATTCCAGATCCTTGCAGGGAATGAAGGAAATGAAGCGCATAACCCAATAAATCTTTTCCTCACTAGCCCCCTCTTTTCTTTAAGAAAATAAGCAGAACGAAAGATGTAAAGTAACTGAGTAGATTATCTCTAACTACCCTACAGGCTCTGACATTCAGACAGACTACACAGCTGAAGCAGCAGGATTTACCAAAGCAATTACAGTGCTGTTCCCTTCCAAAGTCATATCACTCACAACCTTCCATGTCCTGAGACTTTAAAACTGCATTATTCATTGCTATCCACAATACTTTTTTAACCCGACATACATTTTTCTTTCACCTTTTGTAATTTTTTCAACCCGACATACATTTTTCTTTCACCTTTTGTAATTTTTTTTTTAACCCGACATACATTTTTCTTTCACCTTTTGCAGTTCTCTGGACAGAGCTGTTGTATTAAAAAGTTGATTGAGAAATAAACTGTCTTTACAAGCAACTACCAGCCATCAGTCAACCCCACCTCCTATGGCTCTGTGATCGCACAGGACATGAAGTGTCAAGACTTCAGTGGGGTAGTATGGGGAAGGACTTGTCATTTCACAATCAACAAGTCTTGAGAAGACACCAACCTGGCACTGTATTATCCAGTTTACTTCTGACTCAGGGATGGAGAAATATTGAAAAGAAGTTCTAAAAGAAACAGCACATCAGAGCTAAACGTGGTCTCTCTCCCCCCTGAGAAGCTGCTCATATGCTACAATGACAGCTCCTCACATCAACTGGTCCAGGGCTGTTACCTTTAATTTTTTGGTAATAGTACAGACAGTATTTCCAGCTTCCCTACCAGGTGAGTTTTCCTGGGGTCTTTTAACTGGGCTTCTCTTGAGGAGACAAGGAAAACAGGACATGGTCTGCTGAGAGAAAACAGGGTAAAGGGCTTACAGAGTTCGTGGGGAAGCCCAGGACCTTCATGAATAAAATGTAATCACTTCATTGTCTTCACTTCTCCTTTTTGACCCCGGAAACCTAAGCATTGGGTTAAAGACAAAACAAGACCAAAACCATCAAGCTTAATTTTCAAGAGACTGTTTTCTCCTTTTCTCAAAGCAGAACCTCTGGAGTCAGAGGGGTCCGCATTTCAACTGTGAGTCTCCTCAACAACTCACTTTGTTATCCTGGGCTAACAACCTCACTGAGTCCCACCCAAATTCCATGCCCGAAAAGTGAACACACAACTCAAATAGCGGAATGATGCGAGGAGTAAATAAGCTTCTGTGTGGGAAGTGCTTGGCAGAGTCTCTGGCCACACATATTGAAGACAATCTCTACGATTTGAATGGTGTGCCTTGGCGTTGTGCAGTGTGAAACCCACACAACCATAAATGGCAACCTTTTCCAGTTTATCATTCAAATGTTCATTTACCACGTTCTAGGCACTTATGCTGGCAACCTCCCTTAATAAGACTTAATGAATTATGCATCCATAAAGTGATTTTCTAAAGAAATTCTCAGATTGCCATGATACCTGTCATGATTTTGTATCTTCTGTCTCTAAGTTAATCACTCATGTGTCAGTAACCCAACACACCAACCACACTTGCCACCTTCCAATGTTGCTGTTCATTGCCACATCTTGCTTCCCTAAGCACCCAGCAGAAGGCGTGAAACAAAGTCTGTTCCTGATTGATAGCGCCAATATGAATGGCACCACCTTCCTGGGAGACATGGCTGGAGCAGCCTTGGCATTAAGCTAGCAGAGAGCAGGGTCTTTGTCTCTGTGTTTATTGTTGAATCTCTAGCCTCTAGATCAGCACCTGGCACACAGAAGGTGCTTCATAAATACTTGTGGAGTGAGCTGGAGTCTTTTCAGTGTTTTGTGAAAATAACTCAGATTCCTGAAAGGTGACTTATTCTCTATTAAATGAGTATTAAAAGAGAGTATTTTGAAATGGAAAACATCCTTATCTAGTCCTGAGAGTAAAATGAAGTACCAGGTATAACAGCCTAATTGCTAAAGAGTAATCTAAGAAAATCAGCTCTCTCCTAGACTTAGTACCTCCTTTTCTTAATACAGTGTGTCCATAAAGTCATGGTGCACTTTTGACCGGTCACAGGAAAGCAACAAAAGACGATAGAAATGTGAAATCTGTACCAAATAAAAAGAAAATTCTCCCAGTTTCATACCTATTTGGTGCAGTTCGATGTGGGCTCATGCACAGATTTTTTAGGGCTCCTTAGGTGGCTATCCCGTATAGCAGGGCTCCCCAAACTTTTTTCACAGGGGGCCAGTTCACTGTCCCTCAGACTGTTGGAGGGCCAGACTATAAAAAAAACTATGAACAAATCCCTATGCACACTGCACATATCTTATTTTAAAGTAAAAAAACAAAACGGGAACAAATACAATATTTAAAATAAAGAACAAGTAAATTTAAATCAACAAACTGACCAGTATTTCAATGGGAACTATGCTCCTCTCACTGACCACCAATGAAAGAGGTGCCCCTTCCGGAAGTGCAGCGGGGGCCGGATAAATGGCCTCAGGGGGCCGCATGCGGCCCTCAGGCCGTAGTTTGGGGACCCCTGCCGTATACAGACTCGTCACTGACTGATGGCCTACCAGAATGAGGTTTCTCCACCAAACTGCCAGTTTCCTTCAACTGCTTATCCCATCGAGTAATGTTATTCCTATGTGGTGGCGCTTTGTTATAAACGTGCTGATATTCACGTTGCACTTTGGTCATGGACTCAAATTTAGCGAGCCACAGAACACACTGAACTTTCCTCTGTACCGTCCACATCTCGACTGGCATGGCTGTGGGCTGCTCCGTTATATACACGGTGTTACATCATCATCTGCGCATGCGCACATGCTGCCACATCATCCTACAGAAACTGGGAGGGTTTTCCTTTTATTTGGTGCAGATTTCACATTTCTATCGTCTTTTGTTGCTTTCCTGTGACTGGTCAAAAGTGCATCATGACTTTATGGACACACTGTAGTTCATAAGAGGATATGAGGGTAATCATAACAATGCCATTGTTCAAGTGCCTGCTATACTTAGCAACTTCAAATACATTATCCCTAACCATCACAACAATACCACAATGTAGGTACTATTATTTCTTTTCTAAACTCAAGCAAACAGTCTCAGAGAACTTACCTAATTCCTTCATGCCTTACTTGTGGAAAGTAACTAAACTGGGATGTGAAACAGGCTCGTCTGGCTGTAAGCCCCATGATCTTTCCATATGGTGAAAACAATGTATGTGTGCACGTGCACATAGGCATGAGGGCACGTGCGTGCGCATGCCTCCTTTCATAAAGAACAGCTCACTGAACTGAACTTCCAAAGGATTTTCCTGGTGGTTTTATTTAGCTCCAAAAGTTTATGTCTTTAAAAATGTCAATTTAAAAAACCTATTAAGAATCTCTGTGATGACATCACCTGGGAGGGAGATGTCTTGCTCTAGGAATGATGATGAAAATTCACAGGCAGGCACTTTTCTGGTAAACTATGCTAATAACCTCTTTAACTTCTTGCATCCTGGCATTATTAAACTCAGCTGCTGGGCCACTCAGACACCTGCTCTGTGACCAATACCCAAGGTAGTTTATTGGCCTAGAACTCTCAAGGTGATGAGTCCCACCCTTAGGAGGCTGAGCCTACAGAAAGCAGTGGGTCACTGCTGAGCTGCCCACACTCTTACCTAATAGAAGGCGTGGCTCAGCAGGAAGCTTGCCTGGAGCCAGAGGTAAGGGCTGGCACTGGGCCACATGGCTGCCCCGGGACTTTCTTTGTGGCAGATGTCAAGGTCTGCAGGGTGTTTTATTAAAAAGATAAAATGCAGTGGCTTAAAGGCCCCAGTCCTCTTCCCTGCAAAGCCTTGGTCTGTGTGGCATCAAGATCCTGGAGACAGCCCAGCCCAGCTGCTCCTGGGGGTGGGGAGGTCCTGTTCTATCAGCTTCCGGAGCTCAGCACAGCCTGTCCCCTTCCCTCCATGCTTGTTAGAAGCCCAGCGTGGTTTTCAGAGGCCATGTGGATGCCATATGTTCATGCCACTGAAGCATTTTACTGCCTGAGCAGAGGCACTTAGCACAGGGAAGAGCACATTGTTTTCACAGCTGGTTGGCTCTTAATCCTTCTTCAGGGCAGTCCATGCTCAAAGAGGGTGTCTGGAAAGTTGGAGAAGATGTTGGCCAAGCAGGGAGAAGGGCCCAAATCATTAATAATAAAATTTTGGTGCAAAATAATAATAATAATAATAAAGAAATTATATTCATATTTTTTTCCTTTAAGGGCAAATGATCATTAGTTTATATCAGTGATTCTCATTCTGCCAGTGTCAGTTTTGTCTCCCAATAATATTTAGCAATATCTGGGGATATTTTGGGTTGTCAAAACTCAGTGGAGATGAGGGTGCTACTGTCACCTAGTGGGTAGAGGCCAGGGATGATATTAAACATCCTACAATGCATAGGACAGTCTCCTACCACAAAGAATCCTCTGGCCCCGAGTGTCAAGAGTGCAAACATTGAGAAAACCTGGCTTATGGTAACTCTGAACAGGTAAGAAAGCTCCTCCTTCCTGTGCAACCTCATTGTCGTAGCAATTAAATTAGCCACATTCAGGACCGTGTGGGGAGGCAATGAGGCATAGCATTTAAGGGTGCGAGATCTGGGTTTGAATTTTAGGTGCCGAACTCTAGCTCTGTGGCCTTGAAGAGGTTAGCTAACTTCAGTGAGCCTCGGTGTCCTCTTCTGCCAAATGCAGACAGCACAGGTCACACCTAACCCTGTGAGGTCAAATTATGAGACAACAATAAGAAAGCATTTAGCTATTGAATACTAGTTAATGATAGGCATGCTAAAGTATTTAGGAAAAAGTGAGCTGATAACTATAATTTGTTTCAAAAGGTATTTAAAATGAATTAATGGATAGATATGGTGAAATACCCTAAAAAATTAATGGTTGACTCTAGATGGTGGTGGACATCTTCTTTCAACCTTGCCGTATATTTGAAATTTTCATAACAGAAAGTGGAGAACAAAACAAGAAAGCATTTAGCATCATGTCTACACAGAGCTACAAAGAACTGAGTGCTCAACACAGTGGGGGCCAGACAGAAGAAAACAGGTTTTAAGAGAAAGATGCCAACTACTCTGGTAACCCGGGATCTAGGATTGGAGTATGAAAGCTCTCAAGGAGGCCCAGACCTGTTGCCTCTCTCTTCAGAGGGTTCTTTCTTTGGCTCCAACAAGCCTCCCCACTGTAGACTCACACCCAACCGGGCACCTCATTGGCCTTCCCCGACTATACTGCTCACAAAAATTAGGGGATATTTCAAAATGAATATGAAGTGATTAAAAAAAAAAGAAGCATTTGATTTTTTTTTTTATTAAACAAGAACATCAGAAAAGCAAACGACGAGTCAAAGACAGTTGTTTGATTAAGCAAATGAGATGCAAAACCAACTTTTATTTCATTGGTAAAAATGCACTATACAAAAAGTTGAAAGTACTGGAGTAGCTGCACGTTCCCTGATCCCCTAATTTTTGTGAACAGTGTATTACTGTCCACTTTGTCAGCCTTGCTAACTGGTTACTCTTGTGTTCAGGTCTTCTTTCAAAGGCCAAGCAGGACTCCAGTGATGGTCTGATCAGGGAGAAACAATTGACAATACCTGATGCTTAGGCACATGTCACTGCTCATCACTGTCACATGTCAGTGCACAGAGCCAGGGAGGCCCCAGCCTCTCTACTGTTCCAAGGCTGAGCAAAATCAGGCCAGACTTAGCCCAAGCTGCCTCTGGTCCGACACCCCTCTGGCCTCCCATAGCCATTACGTGCCTTGAATGTCCTCTCCAGTCTTCAGAGCCCTGTCCTCAGAGCAACCCAGAAGCTCTGCTCTCCCCGAACCCCATGGAGCTCCTGGCACATGGCATTCCCTGCTGGCTTCAAAGGCACTCCAGGCAGGGGAGCACCGCAGAGCACCAAGAGAACTGCTTGGCTGCCTCCAACGGCCTTCAGTCAAAGTGCCAGGAGATGCCTTGGAAACCGTCTAGCTCAGCTTCCCCCAGCTGCTGAAGCTGAAGCTCAGAGAGGCGAAGGGATGGGACTGCCACCAGCCCGGAGGGTGCCTCTGCGCAAATCAGGAACAGTGCCCATCTGGAAGTGGCAGTCCTGAGCCAGAGTGAAAAATAGCCTGACAGTGAGAGCAGTCCAGGGCACAGGCCAGCAGAAAGGCTTCGCTGTGTACCATGCAATTCCATGCAGAAGCTCTGGGAAAGGGTTTGTCCAAAATCAAAAAATGAGTTGTCACAGAGCTGAGATCAGACTGACAACCTCTAGTAGAGACAGAGTCAGTCATACACAGAAAATGAACGGCTCGTGAACTCTCTGCTGTCCTTGCAAAGCAAGATAACTGGTCCGAAAGCCTGGATTTCACACTCCGTCTGCTTTGTGGCTCCTTTAGGGACAGAAAGGGGAAAGGCAGACAACCTGCATGTTGTGGGTGCCTTGGGATACCGCACACGGAGCTGGTGGCCCAGGAAAACCAGCGCATTCAAAGGAGTGAGGGAGCTCCAGTACCTGGGGAAGGGGAACCTCCTCACTCAGTTCAGAACCAACACTGAAAAATATAAGGTCAGATCCCAAAGGGCGGCTCAGTTTCGAAACTGTAACAGCCGGTATGGCACAGCGAGGGGAAAACAGAATCGTTTCAAAGAAACCCATTCCATTTCCCATCACTGGGGTATTTCATATGACTTTTGTGACGAGAATGACACGGCATATTAGAGGCTACTTCAATTGAAATCAGAGGAGTTGTTATATACTACAGCCTAAGCAACAGCAGCCTGCATCCAAACAGCTCGTTACACTGAGTCCCCTTTAGGCAACTTGCTTGCACTTATCTTCCCCTTTCTTGCCCTGAGTTTCCTTACCTGAGTAACCAGCTTGTGAACTCTGCTTCCCTGGTGCATCGAGAGGACTTCCTCCTCTTCCATTTGTCTAGCCTGTGTCAAAGATCAGTAGAGGTTTTCTACAAAGGGCAAGATACACCTAGCTCGGGTCTTGCAGGCCACATGGTCTGGGTCACAACTCTCCACTCTGTCACCGAAGCACAAAAGCAGCCATCGACAATTCGTAAATCCAAGGGTGTGGCTGTGTTCCAATAAAGTTTTATTTGTTATAAAAAAAAAAAACCAAACAGGCTTATATTGGGTTCACTGGCCACAGTTACCGAGCTCTGCTCTAGGTGGGCATGAGGCGGGCAGAACCTGTGCTCCAACTCATTGACATGTGTTGCAAGAGCCCAAAAAGGGGTGAGGCTCCTGGTCAAACAGAAGTTAGGAGCCAAGATGGCAATGGTGGGAGATTCTTCTTCTGATCCTCCCCTTCATTGTCCTCTAGTTGGGAAGGGGATTAAACAGAGAAGACTGGTATTATGCAGTCAGAGAAAGGGCTGACCTAGAGCATGGATGCTTCATTCTAAGACACTCCCCAAAAGCTAATTCCCATGGTACCTATCTGGGCATCAGGAGATTAATAAACTGGTATAAGGTTCGGCAAGCTGGACCGCTCTCTCCACTGCATTTTCCCAGGATACCAAAAGGACATCACTGCCAAAACAAAGACCTCGAGGTACCAATAGCATATTTAAGAATGCAAGTATTTTGTATTTGTTTCCAGGGGTCCCCAAACTTTTTACACAGAGGGTCAGTTCACTGTCCCTCAGACTATTGGAGGGCCGCCACATACAGTGCTCCTCTCACTGACCACCAATGAAAGAGGTGCCCCTTCCGGAAGTGAGGCAGGGGGCCAGATAAATGGCCTCAGGGGCCTCATGCGGCCCGCGGGCCGTAGTTTGGGGATGCCTGGTAGGCAATGAAATTGGACTTATTGTCTATATAACCAGGACTTTTTTTTTTTTAACAGTGAATGAAACCTACATAGGATTTCTCAGAGGCTAAGATATGGATGACATTAGTGTGACTAGAGGCCTTATCTTTTCTTGGGAATCAGGGAACCTCCACGCCAGACAGTAATGGCGAAGGGGTAGCGATACATCTTGCTCAGTGTCCCTATGGGTTGAAATAATAACTGCTAACAGCTGAGCGAAGTTACTCTATGCCAGACACTAATCAATGTGCTTTAAGGCCCTTCACATTTAATAACCTCACAACAACCTGTGAGTTGGGACCCATTGTTATTATTATTATTATTCCATATTAAGAAATAATGGAACTGAGACACAGAAAAGTTGAGAAACTTGTCCCAAATAATGTAGCTACAAGTGGTGGAGCTCAGATTTGAACCCAGGTATCCCAGCTCCAGAGCCAGTCCTCTTAACTTCTAATAAGGCATCCTATATAGGTGATCAATACATGTTTCAGGGTCAGTGACAGCAGCGACTCTGAGAGGTGGGAAACAAAGGACAAGTTGAAAGGTAAGCCAGATAGTGCTTGACGGCCCGTGGACTCATTCTGCACCACGCTCTCCTGAGCTGGGGCACACTGTCCTGCCCTGAGGGCTCTGGAAGGCCAGCTGAACTCTAAGAGTGGTGGCTGCTATTCGAAGAGCTTCAGGAAGACATGGGCATCTGGAAAGAAAGCCCCTTCTTCAAAAGCCTAAGGCTGGAAGGCCCTGGAAATATGCCTACAGGTGGAATGGTGCTCTCTCTGGGCACTTTCAGAGCCTTCCCTAAGGGGGCAGGAGAGAGAAAACGGCCCCAGAGCAACCCCCACCCCATTCTCTCCGACCCTTCTCCTGGGGAGAGCCGGGGTCTGGCATTCTGAATTTCCCAGTGATTGGGACAAGGACCAGGGCAGCTGAGGAGGCGGAAGAGAAAGGCAGGGCCGAGCTGGGGCTAGCAGTAATGGCTTTGTTCAGTAGACCACTTGGTTTTTCCTTTCTTGATACTCAGACTATTTTTTTTCTTACTTTTCTTTCTTAGAACATTTTCAATTCAGAAGCTATTTTCATGTTTCTTTTTCTTGTCTAACGTTGGCATTTAGAAGCAGGAACGGTAATCTAATTACATGGGAGAGCGTCCCAGGGTAGCGAAGGAGGAACACACTTCTACCATCTTTCAATGTATTGTGTTCTTGGCTTGTGTCTTTCACAAAACACTTGCTTAAATTGCTCCTAATAAAATGTGGAACAAAACTGTTTGATTTACTTGCTGATCAAACATCTATTTCTCATTACTGTCTCTTGCTCACACAGTTTGATAAATAGGATGCAAGGAGTCTGTATATTAAATTATTTTCATGAGTCAGAGAACCTGTATACTCAAGTCGTGGTTTCTCTTTTATGAGCTGCGTCACTTCGGCCCAAATCACTTCCCATCTCTGGATCTCGGTTTTCCTTATTTACAAGATGCAGCACTGAATAAAAAGTTCAAAAGTGCCTTTTGGCAGTATCACTCTAGGCTAAGCAGATGGTGAGGCTTTCATTTCCTCCCTGGACCGTCTTCCCCGTCCTTTTCCCTACAGTAACCCTTTTAACCAGGTTTCACCTTGTGAAGGAAGGGAAGCAAAGATCAAATAGACCCTAAGAATCACCACAATGTCCTTAGAACAGGAAGAATTTTTCATTTTAACTCTCCAGAAACACACACACACACACACACACACACACACACACACGAAATATATATGATAGCTGAATGTGAACTTTTCAATAATCAATTATAATGTACCAGTAAGAAAATTTCTATTCTGAGCAGCCAGCAAGTATTTGGTAAAGGGATTATTTCTTTACTGAAGGACAAAAATAAAAAAGCCACACATCGAGGAGACCCAAGTCACCCTGTATCTCCCAAGCAAGGCTGCCAATAAAGCTGGACCTTCAAAGGGATCGGAGGGAAACAACTTCAGAAAAATGCCAGCCTCAGAGGGAACAAACTTAGGATCCTCAACGTCCACAGCTAAGCTGTCACCACAAATGTACCGGTCATATTTCATTCTAAGTCACTGCCACAAAAGTCCCGGACATCAGGCTAGGATAGCGCTCATCAGGCACCTGAAAATAAAATATTCCTTCATGGACTGTGGGCATTGGAAGTAAAAAATACAAATCGATTTTAGCTCATAACACATATCTACTCTGAAAACATCCAAGAACACAAATGAAATGTACACATGATGAGCAAGGAACAGGGGGGAGTTCCCTGACTTATAGGATCGGACAATAGAAAAGGCCAGACAACCTCTAAGATCCTTGCAATCCGGATCCACTGCAGTAAAAAGAAACCAAAAATCCGATGAGGCGCCAGGCATTACCTCTTGGATTGGACTCAATCGCATCACAACAGCCACATCAGAAATTCCACCTGACATCCTTGACATCAAGACTTTCTGAACTCCTCAGCATGTCAGACCACTCGCCCTCAGAAGCAGTGCTTGGGCTCACCCAAGAGCTGACAAAAATTAAAGGCTGAAATTCCTACCACTATGCTGGGAGTCCCGTTGCAATGCCCCCCTTTCAACTCGGACTTCTAAGCAGTGTTTACATGCAACATAAAGTGACGGCTGATCAAGGTAGGGTCTGAAATAAACTAGATGGTTCCCCTGAACCCATCACCCGCTGAAGAGAAATGGCATTCAGGGGAGAAATATGGAAACGAGGGAGGAAATGGCAGTGACGAGAAGAGAAGTCAAAGGAGCCCTGAGACGGGAAAACCGGCTTCCTCGGAACTTTTCCCTCAGAAAATGAAGAAAAAAACAACAACAACCGAAAAGGCTGAGGATCACTGAGCTTTTACTTCCATCAGTTCCCCTTCCGGCACCGAAATTTTCTTTCCTCTTCAAATATGAAAATCCTATTGGAAACCCCAGTTTATGTTCTTTCTCTATAAGACTTTTCTAAACCCATGCACCCCACACACAAAAATTGCTCCATTATCTGAGATCAAAAAATGTCTTGTTTGACTCACCTAGCAATAATGCTCACCCTGTCTTGCATCATCTCCTAGTTTTTTCAGAGCAGTAAACGGCACAGGTAGGTGTTCGATATACACCAGTTAATTAAGAAAGACTAACAAGAAAGGAGTAAAGAGAACAGAACAAAAATGTGCCACAGAGCATGGAGCCTAGACCTGTTGTGACGAAGAAGAAATGAAAATTTCATGCAAGCTAAGGAAAAACTGCACCCGGGAGGCACCTGAAAATATCTGGCGACTTGAAGGAAGGTTGTAAGGAAAGGAAAGATGGATGGAAGAGAGGATTAATAGAAATAATAAAAAGGAAGAAAGTGAGGAGGGGAAAGAAAAAGGCAGAAGGAGGGAGGGAGAAAAAAAAATGGGAGGAAGAAAGAAGACCGGAAGAAAGGATGGAAAGAAACATGGAAGGAAAGAGAGAAGAAAGAGGGGGAGGAAGGAGAAAGGAGGGTGAAGAAAGGGGGCAAGGTGAGGATGCAGGACGAGGCTTACCCTTGTGCTTCTGGGTCCTCCATTTTTACACTTGCTCCCTTTCTATTTCGATACTATCTCCTTGGTGCCTCACAGGCTACCCAGCACCTGGTTCCAGGCTGGTTGGTGCACTGCACAAGGCTGGTGTGCACCACTTCCAATGCCGACTTGCTTCACTAGTTGGCACCCACCATCTCCTGCCAGTACGGCGCCTCCAACCCTGGAAAGTCAGCCCCAGGAAGGCTGCATCTCATGGCCCAGGATTCAGAGCTCGGGAGGACATCTGGGCACAAGCCCGAGGCACCACTAGCCTTCCACCAGGAGTTGCAGTGGGAGGCCTTCTCCTCTTATTTGTGCCAAGGCAATCACATGACACGCTCACTCAATCCATCGGCTTCCAGGGCAGCCCATCAGGGAATCGAGGCTCCAAGGCTCCATGGGGTGGGGATAGGGGAGGGCCTTTGAGGATCCTCATTGGCACACAGCCATGCCTCCCTCTCTGCCAACCCCCTGAGGCACTACCAGCATCCCTCCTCCACCTGCGTCCTCAACCCACCCCCAGGACCTACATACTCAATGCAGTGTGCGCCCAGACAGCACAGGAAGGTTGCAACCTAAATTTTAGCAAATGCACAGCTCTTTGTGGAAACCCCCATAAAGGATCCCAGGCAGCTCCAGGCTTCCCCAGGTGTCTTTGGCCCTACTGTTCCCTTTTCCCTCCAACAGAAATGCCACAACATTACAAGCGTTCACACGCACACATATATAATACATATTTAAAAGAAATTTGCCATGGAGAACACATTCATTGAAGATATAATAAAGGGCATCTTAATGGAAAATAAGGTCTATGCCTCAGGGAGGTCCATAAACCCCTGATACTGGATGCAGATTTTTGTCTCTAAGTGTGTTGACATTTCAGGAAAGAGTCCACAGGTTTCAGTAGATTTTCCAAGGGAACTGTGATCCAAACGAGATTAAAACTACCACCCAGCACAAGGCAAGTTGTCAATCAATCAGAAAAAGAAGGCACGCTTACTTTGTCAAAGATGACTAAACGTCATGAAAATTCATTTCCTAGAATTTCATTACCTATTTCTCTAAGGTGACAATTAAATTTTAATATGGGAGCTTTCTTCCCCTTCCACTCTGCATCATCTCAGAGGCAAATCAATCTCTGTGCCCACCCATCTGTCTGTCTGTCTGTCTGCCCCACAAGCCCTGCAGCCCATATCTGCTGGTGATGGCAAGAAAGGCCATTCAAACTTGTGACACTTCATTAAGCACCCGCTCGCCGCCACACCCCAGCTCTAAATTAACGTAAACCAATTCCAAATGAATAAGCCTTGGGAATGCACGCTTCTGTCCATCCAAACGCACTCAAAAAGTAAGATTGAGTGGTTTTCAAGGAAGTTGCGGTCTTAGTATACCAAATTATTGTCTCGAAACTTAAAATATTGCCGGGAGAACCAGCAGGGGTTCTTGTAAAATATTTAAGTAAGCCCTAAGATAGCATGGCTGGGACCTGAAGAGTGATTCGATTGCTACAGAATTGAACGAAGCCAAGGAGAATCAGGCGCCGCCCTGGAGCGGGCGCCGGAACACGAAATAATGGGAAGATCTGCTTTATCACATTATTTTTAAAAAGCCGTTAGCTAACTCTGCAGCTGCGAATCACTGCTCACATATGGCTCGGCTGTCACCTTTATGAATCATGTTTTATCTTGGAAAGATGGTCCTCTATTACCTTTCCTTCTGCACGTTCCTAAGGAGTTGTAAAACAAGAAAATAGGAAAAGCTCTGAGGGTCCCCGTGCCAGGATCAACATTTACAAACAGGACAAGCAGGAGAGTGTGTCCAAGTTTCGCATCCCATCCAATCTGTGAAGCCGAGCATTACAATCTTCGTCTCCGAGCTGCGGAGATCGTGCCATCTTTTAGGAAAAGGAACTTTTACTCTAAGACTTTGCCTTGATTACACATGAAGTTGTCTAAGCCCTGGAGTATGAGTAGCCAGAATACTCAGGTAGCTGCTGTTTTAGAGAAAGGATTTAAATAAATTTGAATCAGAGTGATATAGGCACGGTATTTGCTTGAGGGTCTCTATGCCCGGGGACCAGTCTATAACATCATGTAGCTAAAAAACAAATTTGGTGAATGAAGGTAAATAGACATTAATTGGGGCATATAAAGATAGACATGTATAGAAATACAGAAGGCTTTCAGTGATCCCCGTATGATTTGTCCAGTTACTTTAAAAAAAAAACAAAAAACTGAATGATAGAGGAAACCAAGATAAAACTCAGGATTCAGGAAAATTTGCCTTAATGCTCACAATTAACACAGGGATACCACTTACTGAACTGCAACATTAGTCATACTTCAGCAGATCAAAAGGCAATCTCTCTGCTTCTAGTCCTAAGACTAATGGCTTTTAGAAGTCCCAGCTATTAGCAGTGCTCACAAACTAAAAGCCTAAAAAGGAACAAATTGTGCTCCTCGGCCAGGACAACGAGGCAGTCTGTCCATGCAACACTCCTTCCACCCACGGAGCCTAAAGGGACGAGAGTCAGAACGTGGTACAAACTGCATGTCGCCAGTGTTGGTCTTGTCCCGTCCCTTCTACCTTCTACCCTTCTCTTCCCCAAAGGGAGGAAGTGGCCGGGGTCCTGCACGTGGAAGCCAAAAGCTTGTGCGAGGGCTGTCCCCTTCCTCTTCGCAGGGCTGCTCAGGGTCCCGCTTGCTCTCAGCTGTCTGGCCTGCCACAGTGAGAAGTCACTTACCACCCCGGGAGGCAATCAGGGCTGCTCCGTCTGCACCCCAGCGCTCTGGAGGCTGGAATGAAAAGCCCAGCGCAGCCTGGGATGAGGACGCGGAGGCTGAGGCTCTGCTCACATCTCAGCAGAGGCAGCGTGCCACCCTCCCAAATGAGTGCAGAAATAAATGATAACCCCATGGTCAAATCTGCAGAGCTGAGCAGATGGAAACCCTGGCTTTTTTTTTTTTTTTTTTTTTTCAGGAAAGAGGACCAGTTACTAACAGGGAGCATAGCATATGCTTTGAATCAGGAGTCAGCTACCCAAATCACACCACGGAGCCTTTCTCCGAGGAGGACACATGTCATATGTCTCCCCAGGGGGTAGAGGACACTAAGAGCCAGGAGGTGGCCATCACCCCTCCCTTCATTCATCGCCTACCACGTAATCAATCTATAGCTGTCCTCCTCCCTGTACAATAATTTTGGAAACTAAGTGTGATTTCTACATATGATTTTGGTACATGAGTGAAGGGATCTTAGGCATACCTGGCACAGGACCAAGATTATGGCAAGAGCCATACTCACCACAAGTTTGTTCTTCAAGTCCGTCTCCAGAAAGCAACCCAGGACAAGGATTCAGCAAAATTTTGATGCTCTCAACTCTTAGATCCCTTTGTGTCTCTCCATGTCAGACACTTGATATCCCTGTGACAGCAGACGGTCATGCTTTCTGACCCTGCCTAGTAATTCCAGCTGATGCTAAATGAATATGATGGATGGGGACTCACGAGGCTGTGGCTGTCACGGTGGCAGACTGGGGTGCAAGGCACCCTCCTCTCTAATATTATGTTGAAGAGCTGCACGAGCAGGATCCTTGGAGACCAAATCAGACCCTTTGGTTTTATAAATGAGGAAATAAAACCCGGACCATAAATCGTTTATCTCACAAAGCACAATCATTCATCCTATAAACACCTACTGTGTACAAGTTCCTCACAACACAGAGCAATAAAATTTTATCAGTGAGATACTTGATTCATAGGCCCATGTTTCAAAATAATACTCCCTTGGATTTTCTGAAGTCTATGTATGTTTCCCACCTGGAGATGGCCCAATGGAGATATGCCTCCATGGCAGTTACTGGCAAACATTTTCTATAAAAAGCAAGGATAACCGGCATTGTGGGGTGCACAGTCTCCGCCACAGCGACTCAGCTCTGCCACTGTCGCGTGAGAGCAGCTACAGCCAGCAAAGTTAGGTTCCAATAAACTTTGTTTCCAAAAAAAAAAAAAAAGTCCACATGCTGGATTTGACAGAGGGGCTATATTTGGCTGACCCCTGCCCTAGGGGGTCTCCTTTGATAATGACCTTTGTGGGCTGCAGATCTCAAGTTTGCCTAGTCGGGTCTTATTTCACCTCAAATAGCCCTCGGATACATTGAAGTGTATGAATAGATATAAATATAAAATATCTTAATATATTTCACATATTATATTTTATCTACAGTGTGTCCGTAAAGTCATGGTGCACTTTTGACCAGTCACAGGAAAGCAACAAAAGACGATAGAAATGTGAAATCTGCACCAAATAAAAGGAAAACTCTCCCAGTTTCATACCTATTCAGTGCAGTTCGATGTGGGCTCACACACAGATTTTTAGGGCTCCTTAGGTAGCTATCCCATATAGCTTCTACAGACTCATCACTGACTGATGGCCTACCAGAACGGGGTTTCTCCACCAAACTGCCGGTTTCCTTCAACTGCTTATCCCACCAAGTAATGTTATTCCTATGTGGTGGCGCTTCGTTATAAACGCGCCGATATTCACATTGCACTTTGGTCACGAATTCGAATTTAGCGAGCCACAGAACACACTGAATTTTTCTCTATACCATCCACATCTCGACTGGCATGGCCGTGGGCTGCTCCGCTGTATAGACAGTGTTATGTCATCATCTGTGCATGTGCACATACTGCCACATCATCCTACAGAAACTGGGAGGGTTTTCCTTTTATTTGGTGCAGATTTCACATTTCTATCGTCTTTTGTTGCTTTCCTGTGACTGGTCAAAAGTGCACCATGACTTTACGGACACCCTGTATATTTCATGTATATACCCAAATCACACCACATATATAAGGGAAAACTAACAGAAAAAGGAGCTTAGAAAAGTGAACATTATAAGCAGCTATTATAACTACTCATACAACACAAGGAAGGATGGGTATCAGAAATAGAACTGTTCCTGCCCATCCAAGCAAAGAAAGAAGTTTCCAAGTAACCAAGCACTGAGCCTCCCTAATTGAGTATTATCTCTTCTCCCCAGCTTAGGGAAGATGATGGTCCCAGGATGTTAGGTAGATTCCATCATCTTTTCATCACCACAGAAAATAACTCTCATCCATTCCCGCCGAAGGCCATTCTAGGCCAAGTTGCTTCTCTTGGTTGGCAAGGCCGACCCAGGGCAGATGTGAAGGGTTGGTCAATAAGCAGGTCTGATCTTCCCTGAGCCCGTTCCCTGGGCGGGTTGGATCGGTGAGAAACAGGTGGCCTGGCTACCTTCTTTTGTGCCCGCTTTAGAGAAAGGGGGTCTCCAAAGCGGCCCAAGCAATCTGCAAACTCAACAGGGTGCATCACATACAGTCAGAGTACGTGTTACTCACATGAGGCCACTGAGTCAAAATCTGAGAATTCTGGGCAAAAGCTCACAACTTAAACACAGCACAAGAAGCCTGGCTAACAGGGTTTCCAGGAGGTAGCCCTCATGAGTTGTATCTCAGACTCTCATTTGATATGAAGGTGATTCAACAATCATTTATGTCTCACACCCTACCCGTGCTTGTTTCAGGAAAGAGATTTCCTCCAAAAGTTCTAGTCACCTAGCAAATGGGTCCTGTATCCAGAGATGCCATGTGAAGGAACCCACGCTGCCTCAGGTCAACCAACGGAGATGCTTCATGTCAAACTTCAGCCGTTAAGGATGATGACAAATGATCACCTAGCATCACATGTCTTTGCTTGGTTCGTTTTGGCTACTGGAGGTGCTATGTGGCAACAAACATCAGTGATACAGTTGTTTGGTGTTGAAAAGGCCAAACGGTCAGATGACTGGCAGGTTCCCTCTTTCTAACCCCTCACCCAAGGATTACTGCCTCTAAATAGCCACACTGATCTTGCTCTAGCATCCACCTTAGTTCACTGGTTTCTACAAAAATAGAAGATGGCCTGAATTCATTGATCATCAGTTGAGAGCCACACTGAGTTATGGCAGCTCTGACTCAGTTGATTTTACTCCATAAAACTTAATGATGCCATAAAATATTCAGAGTCAGCCAGACAGAGCATCAGTGTCGGAACAACCGCAGACCATTACCTACCAAAGGAAAATATCTACTAGGACTTCTCACTCCCATTAGTTAATGAGTAAAAAGGATGGGGAAGGGCACCGTCGCGGTCGTTAGCCCACGATTAAACCCAATCCAGCTGCCAACATTCCATAAAAGCCGCAAGCCCTCGAGCCCAATCTCCCTGTTAGGAGGCAGCAAGAGGGATCCCTCAGCGTGCTGGGGCTTCCTTCCAGACGGTGTGTGCTGCAAGGAACCCTGAAGGCAACCCTCATCACAAACTTTTATAAACTGTATCTTTTTAAAGACTTTCAGCTGGGAATGAGATCCTTCCCTGAATAGCAAAGCCACGGCATCTTAGTTTGTTCTGTGATTGGCAGTTTAACTGTTGCTCTTCCTTATCATAAAGACATACACATATACATACATTCACACACACACACATACACACACACACACACACACACACATACAAATTAAAAAAAAAACGGGATTCCAAAATTCCAAAGCAGGTCAGCCTTTTCTTTAGGGAAGTCACCATCACTAAAAACATAGGCTAAGACTTAAGAGAGGCCCTCGTGTTTGGTTTGTTTGTTTTTTAAATGTCTGGGAGGAGATAAGACGTTTCTCATCTTTGATGACTACAAAAGTCATTAAAACAAATTAGGGTTCAGAATCAAAGAAAGACAGCGCTGCTTGCCAGATGGTTTAGGGCCACAGTTCTCAAAAGGTATAATTTCTAATACAGTAAATGTTGAGAGATTTAACCCAAGTAATAAAAAAGATCTTTCTGGGTTTTTAATAATTTTTGAAATTACAAAGGGGCCCTCAGACCAAAAAGTCTGAGAATCTCTGGTTTAGTGGAAATAAATGGTTTTTAAGTTTGTCTTGTCTCTTCTGTCTCCCACTAGCTGTGTGACTTTAGCCAAGTTACTTATCCTCTCTGGTCTTCAATTTTCTATGGATTAAAGACTATTGTGCTCAAGCATGCTCCCTACTGAAATACAATATCTAGAAGGTCAGGATTATGTCTGTAGGGTTCATTCTGTTCATTCTATATCTCCAGAGCCTAGCATTGCCAATTGCATAATACATAATCGGGTCTCAACAAATAATTTTGAGTTGATTGGCAGAGGATTGTGAGGTTTAAATAGAACCATATGCATAAAGTGCCCAGTAAGGTACCTGGCACATGGAAATGTCATAGGTGCTCAGTAAATGTCAGATCCCTTTCTGCACCACCAACGTTCTCAGTTGTACCACACAGAAGAGAAAATGCACAGTCTATCTATATAACGTGAACACTTAAGGCACTGGTTCTCAGTGTGGTACCCAAACAAAGAGCATGAGCACTACCCAAGGAAGTGTCACACATACAAATTATTTGGCTCCAACACTAGACCTACTCAATCAGAAACTCTAGAGGTGGGGCTCCTTGGTCCATGCTGTAACAAGCCCTCCGGGGATTCTACTGTGCTCAAGGGCGAGAACCGTGGCTTTAAGATATGCACAGGGTCTCCCTGAGAGAGGGGTATTGTGTGCTAGCAGACATGTGGACTTTGATAGCAGAAAGGACCCAATATGTTCTCTATCGCTGACTGCCCAGGACTTCTCTTGGACACAAGTAGCAGATACAAAAAGTCAAATGCAATAAACGACTGTTGTGGGTCTTGCAGGGTGAAGTGACGGATTCTGTATCCTGGCTCTGTATCCCGGGACCAGTGCTAAACATACCGGGCATTTGAAATAAAGCTGGACCCAGCAGGGACAGAGGAAGTTATATCTTAGGGAAACTACAGCATAACCCTTGAGTCAACTTTGTGGCTAGGCACAAAATGTGGGTGGGAACGGAGGTGGGGGAGAAGGGAGAAGGAAACCTAAGTGGTTGTGTCAGCAGCTACAGAAAGCATACATCCGATGGCTGATTTCTAGTATCCACAACTCCCTTGCAACACAGCAAACCATTACTACCATTAGGAAAATTACGCATGAATGCTAACCTTTGAGGGGTGCCACCAGCTAATAACAGTTAAAATTGGAGTAATTTCCATGTGCCCACAATAAGATGGGCACTGGGGATGCTATAGATGCATGCTGTCTCTTCCGGGGATCACAGCTATGCTAGCGTAAGGGCACTATCATTATTCTAATTTTACATCTGTAGAATTGGAGCTTCAAGGGATTAAGCAGAGGCAGGATTCAAAACCAGGAAGGCTTGGCTTAAAATGTATGCCCTTCACTAATAATTCTACCTGCCTATACAGAGAACAGTCTTGCAAATATTTATATTTGTGAATAATGAAGCACATTTTAGATAGGGGCTATAATTCAAAGTCAATGCATTAACTAAACCTCCCATAATAATCCTTGAAAACAATCCCGTCCATGGTTCATCATGTGCAATACATATTGCATTAATATACAATGTCGTACAGTAATATAGCTGTACAATTTCACACATTAAGTTAAATTACATAATATGGAGCAAATAATCCAAATATGAGTATTTATAACAAACAACAGAGGTTATAGAATTGATTCTGAGTAAGTTAAATGGACATGGTGGCCACCCACAAACCTGGCCTGAACACAGGACATAAGCTAAGGGAATGGACAGGCACACAGGTAACAGAGGGAGTACTCTATGTACCAGAAGGTTCTAGGTACTCTGGACTTATAGCCAGAAGCGCACTATTCAGCTGCTTCTGGAAAAGCTAGTATTATGCCCTGGGAGAGGGTATACACGTGCCTGGAGGGCACACTCACATGGCAGGGGTGAGAGCGGCCAGGCCTGGAGGGTGGCTGAGGAAAGAGGATTTGAACCCTCTTGAGAGAAGCAGATGTAGAGAGATGGATAAGAAACAAAAATGATATGAAACATGGATTTGAGAAAAATAAGCCAGTCTTAGAATTTGGGTGGGGACACCTAGATTTGAGTCCTCTTCCTCCCCAATTGCTAGTGCTTTGATATTAACCCAATTACTGTGGACTAATAATATCTACTCCACAGAATATGTATTTGTAGGGATTGTGTATGCATTTAAGCTTATATTAGTGCAATAATTTTATTTCTTTTACAAGCTAAACATGTATTATCTGAAATAAATTAAAATCACTTTTTAAAAAGTCCTACCCCCCCACACACTTTAATCTCTGGGATGAACAGAGAGGAGTGGGAAAGTAAGGAAATCCAACAATGCTGGATAGCTCCTTTGGTTAGAGCAGTGGTAGTCAACCTGGTCCCTACCACCCACTAGTGGGTGTTCCAGCTTTCATGGTGGGCCATAGCAGAGCAACCAAAGTATAAATAAAAAGATAGATTTAACTATAGTAAGTTGTTTTAGAAAGATTTATTCTGCCAAACTTAGCGAAAATCCAACATAAAGTACTTGGTAAGTAATTATTATTATATGCTTTAACTTGCTGTAACTCTGCTTTATAAATTCTATAAAGTAAAGTTACTTCCCTACTTTATAAATCACTATTACTATGGAACTGGTGGTGGACGTTTAGAAAATTTTACTACTAACAGAGATACAAAAGTGGGCGGTAGGCATAAAAAGGTTGACTACCCCTGGGTTAGAACATTATCCAGAAGTGCAGAGGTTGCTGGTTCAATCCCCAGTCAGGGCACATACAGGAACATATATATGTTCTATCTCTCTCTCACTCTTTTCCCTCCTCTCTCTAAAATCAATAAAATAAACACTAAAAAAACAACAACAACAAAACACTTAGTACACACCTATGATGCAGGTCCTCTGCTACCTTATATAGTTTTATCCCCATTTTTACAAGTGAGGAAATAAGGCTCAGAGAGGTTTAGTAATTTTCCCAAAGCCAAGCAGCTATTAAGTGGCAGAGCCAGGGTTTGAACCAAGTCATAGCAAAACATGACACATATTTATTTGTCTTTATCAAATTGCATGACAACCCGGGGATTTCTTGGCCCATTCAAGAATAAGAATGAGGAAGAGAGAAACTGCATGAAGTTAGTCAACATTGTTGGAGCAACCACTAGTTATTTGGCCCTAATTGGGGGTCAACAATGAACAAAATAGGGAGAGTCCTGCTCTCATGAAGGACCCAAGCACCACCAACCAGCTTCCATGGTGATCCCTCCTTGCTGGGCCTCTGTTGGCTCATCTGAAAAATGGGAAAGGGTGTGCCTTTCCTCCAACATGATTCACAATCAGTCAAGCCACAGGATTTAAGGGTCACCCACCCAAAGAATTCCAACCATGCCTTCTCAGGAGCTTTGCCATCTACCTGACCAGATAACTTCACACATACGGCCCCAGGTGCCTACTCCCGGTTCACAACGTCAGGCACATACCGCCCTGACAACTGTGCTTTGTCACTGAAGCGTATGTCTCTGTTATTTGTGGAAATAACTGCACAAAATATAACAAAGACCTCAAATCAGGCATCCCTGTGCCCCCAGTGCCTCTGTCACTTGGATGATGATGATAAAGCATTTGTTTTTTCAGTGAAAGAGAGAGACACAGATGGACAGATAGACAGGAAGAAAGAGAGATGAGAAGCATCAATTGTGTTACAGCACCTTAGTTGTTCATTGATTGCGTTCTCTTATGTGCCTTGACCGGGGGCTCCAGCCGAGCCACTGACCTCTTGCTCAAGCCAGCAAGCTTGGGCTTCAAGCCAGCTACCTTTGGGCTCAAACCAGCAACCATGGAGTCATGTCTAGGATGCCGGTGACCTCACTCTCAAGCTAGCGAGCCCACGCTCAAGCCGGCAACTCGGGGATTTGAACCTGGATCTTCAGCATCCCAGGTATATGCTCTATCCATTGTGTCACTGCCTGGTCAGGCAGATAAAGCATTTCTTACAACCATTCTACTGCTCTTACAATTTTTCATTTTTCTTTATACTTGTATTGAAAATATCTTTCAATATCTTAAAAACAGAATCCTTATTTAGGTTGTTTCGGACCCACCACTTAATGATAAGGGTTTTGTTGCTGTTATGTTTCTATTATGTTTCCTTTAAAAATCATTTCCCTGTATAAATGGACTCAGTCAATTACACAGGCATTTATCTTCTGATATTGATAAAATTAGTACATACGGGACAGTGGTACAGGCTGATCAAATTTAAGAACATCTATTAGCACCGTTAAATATAAATATATAAAAATCAAAGTACATGTGGAATGAGATTCCCCTCCCCCTTCTTCTCCCTCCGGATTACCCTTCATAGAACCTGTTTCTTGAAATACTGGGGGAGATGAGAAAGCCTCTCAGTGTAAAGGACTTCAGGGACCATTTTACAGGCTCATTGTGACAAAGCAAATGACGCTGGTATGTCTCACCCACACCATTTGTCCATCTCCTTACACTTCTCACTCACCTGTCTGCCCTTCAAGCCTGCAACTTCAAAAGATGTGAACGTCACATTTATCCCCAGTGTGTAACATAGCTTTTGGCATAAAGGCTGTGATCAATTATTAGTCAACAGATGGATAAAGGAGACCCTTCTGCTGGGGTGGGGGGCGTGGAGACAGAAGAACGAGGCTCAGATGGAAAGAAAAAGAAGAAGTTCTGAGAGAACTCTCAAGAGAAAGGGCACAGCAAGTAGAATTTGCCTGCCTGCTTCAACACATTTAAACATGTCACATTCACAATCATTACTAGTCCCGTAACTAACACACTCTCAGGTGAAATAATTCACTCAAAGACCTGCGGCTTGAAAACTATAAACCCAAGATTTAAACCAGGTATTTCTGAATCCAAAACTCTGCCTCAAAAACAAAGACCAACAAACAAACAAAAAAACTAAGTCGGGCTGAATCCTTAGAGCAGTCAGGCTGTCTAGCCACTGGGCATCCCAACCAGGCAGTGGAAGCGCCCCCACCTGATGCAGAAGGCAAAACCTTTGTCCCCTCTCTGCAGTGACACAATAGGGACCAGAGACTGAGAGGCACCCAAAAAAATAAATCTCACACCTGGGCACCTCTTTAGGGTTCTGTCAAACAGCATCTTGGAGCCTAGAAGTCCAGCGCATGCATAGGTCCCCGGAGGTGGGCTCCGCCGGTGCTCCGGCGCCCTCTAGCGATCATCCATTCTAATGCCAACTCTCTCCCACCCTTCCGTCTTGCCTCATTTTAGACCCCTGGCTTTAGACCCCTGTCAGCCTGATTTTGTACTCCTCTCCCTCAAAGAGAAATGAATCGCCCTGCAGAGGTTTGTGATCTCTCGAATAAGAAAGGTCTTTTAGTCAATACACCTTAAACCTGAGGTTTCTAGAATTAAGCTGAAATACTGTTTTCCCCCCTGATGTTTCCAAGGAGAATGGTCTCTAGTTTTCTAAATAACAAGAGATACAAAAGAAGAAATATTATGTTCTGCACCAGAGATAAAAGAGCAATGTTTCAGAAAGTTTGTTCTTTTTTTTATGAATCTTTAATTTAAAACAGAATAAAGGATTCCCCTGTGGGTCCCTGGAAATGTAAACACTCATAAAATCTCTTTGTTTACTTTATCGACTCAGTTGTGACATTTAAAGTATAAAGCTAAGATTGCATGAGCAATTCTTCACTCAACACGCACGTTCACAGGGATGGCTTCAGACAATGACTTTGTACAAATTTAATCATATATATTGGGTAAGTATTATGTTGGCTCCTAGAAACAGCAATGTAATCAGTTCCAAGCCTGCTCCTCCAAACACTCCGATGAAGGTGGGAGTTCCCCTCCCCCATTGTCCCCAACTCAGTAGAGATGATAAGTATACACGGAGCCAGAGGTTGGCGCCACCACAGTGATTATCTCCAGGGAACTTGAGTCTCTTTATGAGAGGAGTAATCAAGAGGGTTGCTGAATGAGGCCCCTGGTCTTGAGCAAGTCACCTCTCGGAAGTTCAGTTTCCACATCTGTCAAATTAAACAGCTAGAGTCAATAGATTATCCCAAAGTTCTCTTCCAGTTCTGAGAGTCACAAATTCAAAGTGATAAAGTTGTGATTCACAGTCGAGAGAGGAGTGCATCACAGGCCAGCTTAGACGCGCTCTCCCACCCCTAAGAGTGTACTAAAATCACAGGACTGGAATAAACCTTCCCAAATAAGTCATCCTTATCACTTTCAGTTTTTTAAGACTTGCCTTCAGGCCTTCAATATTTACGGAGCTAAAAGCTAGCGGTCCTCAAGAGGCTTTCTTTCCCAAGAATCCCGAGTCAAATAAATGACTTCCTCGGATTTGCCAACTTACAGAAAACATACTATACATCATATATATTTAGCAGTTCAGGGAGTAGATAAAAAGTTCCCACATAAATGAAGCTTCTAATAGAGGGAAGACCGAAAGTATTGTGAAGTCACAAGTTTTATCAGAGCAGATATCCACTGGTTTAATTTCATGCTAATTGAAAGCTTAGTGTATTTTGTCTATTTCGAGTAACAGGGAGAAGACAGAACATCTTGCCTGACCCATTTATTAATCTTGATTTTAGACCTACCACCGACCTTCACATAAACACCTTTTCCAAAAAATAATTGATTTGTAACTCTTACCCTTTAATTTTTATAACATGTTTGCCTCAAAAAAAAAATTACAGAATTTTTAGGATATCCTAAAAAGCATTAAAGTTCTATAATCTGTTCTTTACCATCTACATTCAATCAGGAGAAAGGTATAAGGTAGTCAAATGCAACTCTATTATTCTATGCTGCAAGGTCAGTTCTAATGCACTATAGGAAGGTCTTGAACCATGTGACATTTTTAAATGCTTTTAAATTTTTCTGTCTTGATATTTTGTGCCTCTAACATACTGACTACCGTTGCCAAGGAATATGACTTAGGGTTACCACATGCATCCAAAAGGGCTCTGTGGTTTTTTAAAGAATATATAATATATATTAACCAGATAAAAATAGAAAGATCAAATATAGGGAAAAAATTTAGCCCTTTTCCTCTTCAAAATGCATGAAATACAGATCTTCAGGCTACATCTCTGATTAAAAACTACAAAGAGTCAGCCTGACCTGTGGTGGCACAGTGGATAAAGCATCGACCTGGAACACTGAGGTTTCTAGTTCGAAACCCTGGGCTTGCCGGGTCAAGGCTTATACCCACTCCTCTCCCACCGCCTTTCTCTCTTTCTCTTCCTCTCTTTGTCTTTCTCTCTCTCTCCCATTTCTAAAATCAATAAATCTGGGGGGGGGGAGGACTACAAAGACTCATGAAGTGACTTTCCCAACTAGTGTAGACTTTCTCCTAATCAGCCAAGTTGATACCATCTGAGTACCCTTCTCATTCCCCATCTGAGATTCTGATCCCTGTGACAGGGTGTGACATTGATTACATACAACATGAGCTGCTCACCTCCAAATGGAAAAATCCTTTATTTATGTGAATAAAGGTGGCCATAACGGTCCAGAATGTTACAGGGAACTTGTAAAATGAAGACAGCGAAAGATATGGCGCAAACCATTCCACTGGGTTCCAAAAGATTCCAATGCAGAGAGATGAAAATAAAGACTCCACCATTAACCCATTGTTTCTCCCAAATTATTTCTTACTGTCACTATAATCTTAAGGTTTTCAGTCATGATGGTGGACTCAATCTGAAGATGGGAACAATCAAAGCTTCTATTTGCTGGAATACAGCATAAAACTTCTCTGGAAACAGGTAACAGCTTTGCTTCCTACCTACTGAAATGAGGGATTTTTCAAATAAAAAATCCACAAGCAGATTAAGAAACACTGAAACAAAACACTTTAATTAAAACCTCTAAAAAGCAGGGTCCCTTTAAGACAAACCAATGAATCAAGCAAAATGCCATGTTGCTACCAGATAGCTGGAGCTAGAAAGAAGTCTTCAAGCTCAAGAAAAAACAAAACAAACAAACAAAAAACAAACAAACCTCAAAACCTCAGGACAACTATTGTAAAAGAAATATTTAGAAGCTCTAGTAAAGTTGTGGTCCCATGCCGGGAAGCACGCTGGACACCGTCTGTGCCTGCTCCCAAGTAGGCTGCGAGAATAAAAAGGAGGCTGACCACTCAAAGGAGAGAGGTTCAGGTCTGGTGGCAGTAACAGCTTTCACGTGATAACACATGAGTAGACCATTAGAGGCAAGCTTCTCCCATCCAACCATTCAAAACTGTCCAGGATTCAACATCCACTCCTGCGATGATGAACTGACACTTCCTTTTATGTAATGACCAGGGGAAATCACCTAATTTTGAGTTTGATACTGTGAAACCATCAGAACCTTCCCATCAGAGACAAATGAGGAGAGGCTGGCCTTTAGTGGTATCCAGTGTTAGCACAGGTGTCCTAGCTGTTATTAGCTGATCCTATTTTTATCCACACCCCACAGGTGAGTACCTTTGACCTACTCTGAGCCCAGACCTCTGATCTGCTAGAGTGACTTTGTCGGTATTTCTTTAAAAAGGGGCAGGCCACTAAATCGAATGTAACCGAGAAGTAGCATCTCAGTAAGAGAAATGAAACCATCAGATGTTACCATAGTCATCCTGAGGTGTGTCTTGCCCACAGGCTAATAAAAAGAAACAGGACTTTCTTAAACTTAAAGGGAGTAAAATGAAATAAGGAAAGTCAGTGGTTCTCTCTGGCTCTTGAGGGATGTGCTATGCAGTTTTAACCAGTGTATACTAACTACAAAATATCTCCATGGATTCAAACCCAGAAAAGTTGGGGGGTTTTCTTGGGGGCAGGTGTTGTTTGAGAATAGGGATTGCTAAGAGCGCAGTAGAAAGAAGAAATGGGGAGAAAAGAGTATTTCATTTGAAGTTAAAGTAGTTTTTCCATAAGAGCAGGGTTTAGTGTCAGTTTCAGGAGAACGCTTTTCAGTACCTAGGACAGCTTAAAAAATGCTATTTCGGAAACAGAAGACCAAGTGAGCCAAGAACAACCAGGACAATGCTTTAAAAATTCCTGGCCAAGCAGGAAGCGGGTGAAGAGTTGATTTTTCACAGCTTTAAACACAGGTGTAAAGGAGCAAAGACTCTCCCAAATGGCACTGAAATCCTATGGCATTAGGGGGTCAGCTGGGGCAGGACGAGGAGGGAATTCTCCCTGCTGTATCTCTTGCAAAGTGTCCCCTAGGCACTCCGGACCCCACCCTAGCGTACCTGTCACAGGCAAGTGCCCCAGGGACCACTATCTCTGCAGCCTGCGATTTCTCCGGGAGACTGGCAAACCCCGGGACTGGAAGCCAGTCCTGCAGGGCCGCGGGGGGGAGGGCAGGGGGGAGGACGCGGTCGCATCTGGAGGGTAGGATCAATACCACAGCCTTGAAGCTACCCACTTCCTTCATCTTCCTACCAATATCCCTCAGGCTTCACCTTCTCCCCACCGGAGGGTCATCAATATCACTTGAGTTGGCGTGGACTACCTCCTAATTGTCTCTCTCGATTCCGCCCTAACAATCCTCGGGCGTCTGGGATCCATCTCTTTAGTTAGCTGTGGGCAGCGTTTCAATAGTCCCTCCAGCCCTGTTCCCGGTTCCCTTCTCGCCCTGGCTACTTTACTTAACAGAGGAAGGAGTGCTGAAGAACTTGGATGAACCAAGGGACTTGTAAACCTATTGATTAGGTTTCAGCCCGATCGCCCCGGGAGCAACTGGGTATTGCTGTAAGGCAGCTGGAGCCGAGGCTGAGAGGCTGAATCCCACCGCTGCTAGGTGAAGCAAGTGGAGACCGGGACGAGTCCCCAGAGCTTCCTCACCGTCAAAAGCGAAGCTGCAACTTCAGCCAGAACTCTGCTCCCCTTCTCCTGCCCAGGTGAATAGCAGCACTGCCCTCCCCACGACAGGACCTGCAGGACCGGCCACTCCGCGGGTGCGCGGCGGTCCCCCTCCGCCGCTGCCTCCCCACCCCACGCGCCCCACCCTACCTGAGCGAGCAAGGCGAATGTCAGAAGGCGAAGTGCGGGGATCAAAGTATCCTTGCATGAAAATCCATGCTTGCGGCCGATTCTCAAAACAACAACAACAATGATAAACAAGCGGATCCGAGCGAAAACCAGTGCATCTCAAAAGTTGGTCTTGCTACGCAGCAGCCCCAACACACTTTGCAATCCCAGCGCCCCGAGAACACAGGAATGCAGAGTTGGCATTTACTTACCTGGGTGTGCCAACCTCGAGGAGCAGCAAGAGAATTCAGCCCGGGACAGGTATGTCCCACCCCTGGGGTGCGAAATCCGGCTCTGGGCTGGAGGTGGTTGGTGTAGTTGAGTAGTAAGTATAAGGGGGGTCGAACTTCCCTCCTCCCTGGTCCTCTAGGGCTAGTTTAAAAACAGCGGATGGAAGAGATGCTGGGAGGAGAGTTTGGTCTCTCCGGAAACCCTGGCTCCATTCTTGGTGATGGGGGCTGGGGAAAGGGGGAAATGTTGGCGGTAGCAGCTCGGCTCTCAGTGAACTCAGAGAGTAAAGTGGAAGGTACCGGAGTAAGGGAGGGAGGGAGCGGAGAGGAGCCAAGGAGGAAGGAAGGAAGAGTAGGAGAAGCGAGAGGGTGGCAGGGAGATGGCAGCTTCTCAGATTTCCACCTTCTGACGAAACCCATGCGCCCAGCAAGCCGCCAGATACTAGTTCGGAAACCTCCGCGCGAGCGCCCCCTGGGGGGTTCCGGCGGACACGAGCCTTGCCCCGGGGAGGCGAGTCCGCGGCCCCGCCCCGGGCTGGGCGGGCGGTTCGCGCGGTGGTCCTGCCGCGCTCGCAGTCCAGGCTTCCTACTCAGCTAGGTCGCTCACACCCCGCTCCTAGGGACATTAAATTCAATTCTCCCAGTGCTTGGATTTCATCTCTACTTGGGAGTAAAGCGGTAATATCTGCAAGGGGATGGGACTGACACTTTTTTTTGCACATATTCAAGGAAACTTCTTGGATGCATGCTCAACTCCCACCAAAAGTGGTGAAGAAATCTCTCACCTCCGTATGTAGTGGGAATCCGATCATTTTTTCAGTAAATAAATACATGAATAAATAAATGGATAACCAGGCTTTTGGTCATCCCATAAATGTCTTCCTAAATACAGTTACCTCACAAATAAGAAAGAAAGGCTTAGGGATACCTATTTTTAAAAATAGGCATTAGCATGTTGTCTTTGGGAAGGGGGAGCCATTGCCTCGTATTATGAAGCACTTTAGAAAGTGTAGCTATCCTGTTCCACACTTAGTCAAATTCAGGCTAATGAGCAATGTGGTAACATTATTGTGTCTGACTATTTCTGCAACAGAAGATAAACTAGACAACTCAGCCTATAGGTATCATCAAAATCACAAGTTGTTCCTCAGAATCCACGGGGTTCAGAAAAGACTCTGACATTGAGATGACATGGAGGATGTCACAATCTAACACGGATAGAGGTATGTAGGGATGTCAGAGGGTCTTCAAGCCATCCTCTTAAGGCACTGTTGAACAAGACTCTCTCATCACGTACAGAGGTTATCAGTCAAGAGCCCTTCACCAACTACAGAGCTCTCAATTTCAAAGTCAGCGAAGGAGAAATAATAGGATGAGGGGCCGGCGCCCCACTCACGGTTTCTGTAGTGGCAGTTAGGGAGATCTTTGAGAGGAAGAAGAAAAGCCTTCAGAAGGAAATACAGTGACATGTTTCTTTTCCCAAGTCACCTCTCAAGACCTTCTGTAGTAGAATACCATTAAACATGATCCCTAGAAAGGATCTTAAGGGAGCTTGTCTGTATCCTGAAGCTCCTTTTTTTTGCTTTAATTGGAAAAACTTGGATCATGGGGTTAAACCCATGCCAATCTCTGTGGCCTTGGGATCTGGGATTGCACTGACGGGCCAGTTCTTTCACAATGTCAGGGAGCATTCAGCATGTTCTACACCCTCCAGGAACCAGGGTGGAGCCCCACCTGATTCACATTGAGAGTGAAACACAAGGAAGTTTCCCCAAAGGGAATTCAGGGTCTCTCTACCAAGAAAGGGGGGTGGATTCTGGGCAAAGTCAGCATATGTTTACTAAATATAAAAATATTAAGTCAGAAAATATTTCTTCCAGGCTTAATTAAGAAGTAGCGCCCTGGCCGGTTGGCTCAGTGGTAGAGCGTTGGCCTGGCGTGCGGGGGACCCGGGTTCGATTCCCGGCCAGGGCACACAGGAGAAGCGCCCATTTGCTTCTCCACCCCTCCCCCTCTCCTTCCTCTCTGTCTCTCTCTTCCCCTCCCGCAGCCAAGGCTCCATTGGAGCAAAGATGGCCCAGGCGCTGGGGATGGCTCCTTGGCCTCTGCCCCAGGCACTAGAGTGGCTCTGGTCGCAGCAGAGCGACACCCTGGAGGGGCAGAGCATCGCCCCCTGGTGGGCAGAGCGTCGCCCCTGGTGGGCGTGCCGGGTGGATCCCGGTCGGGCGCATGCGGGAGTCTGTCTGACTGTCTCTCCCCTGCCGCGCTCGCAGTCCAGGCTTCCTACTCAGCTAGGTCGCTCACACCCCGCTCCTAGGGACATTAAATTCAATTGCTTCAGAAAAATACAAAAAAAAAAAGAAGTAGCCCCAAAGAGAAACTTCAAGTTTCAGCCGATTGAATTTACAAAGAAGAGCAGAGAATGGAGAGTCATTGTACATCTCCTTGTGTGTTGCCTGTGTCCTCTGAAACTTAAGTCCCACGAAGGCAGGTGGCAGGCCATTTCATTGTCTTGTTCATGACTGTCACCCCAGTACTATGTGTGTCACTTAGCAGGTAGTCAACAAACATTTGTTAAATTAAATCTTTTAAAATACCTTACAGATCATTTAACACAAACATTTTATTTTATAGGGAAGAGAAAAGGGATTGAGATGTGCTAAGCATGTACCATTTCCAGGCATCTGGTCAGAACTCTGCAGACCATCCTATTTCATTTTCTTAACGACGTACCTGAGTAGGCTTTATTAGAGCTACGAAATAAAATGGAGTTTAGGTTGTCAGGATAATCACACCAGGGAACACAACTAGTTAATGGGAGAACCCGGAGTACTAATTGAAGCCGTCTTGGAAGGGTCAACTCCGAATGACTGGACATGAACCTGAGAACAGAAGTAATAGAGTCAGAACCCGTAGGGAAGACCCTTTGGTCCCCCGTGTTAAAAGCATGGGCACACAATCTAAATGCAACGCCACAACTTCTGACAAACATGGGTTCTTCTGCCAGCAGCCTTCAGCTCCCTAATTAGAAACTAGCAGTTGCCTGCAAGCCGGTGTGCAGAACACAAGTGCAGCTTTATGCCGGAAACCAAGATATTTTTCCCAAGGCATGACACTGAAGGTAAATTCAATGAGGTTCTTTACAGGGTACATCTAGCAGAATTTACTCCTCCCTCCTCTCCCATGAAACCATCATCCCTACAAATGAAGATATATATCTAATCAGCTAATGAACTGTGATCACAATCACTACACCCACAGCAAGTTGCTCACCAGCCAGAGTCCCTTCAACGTTTATGACATCAAGATCCCCTCATCTGTATCACTCACCTTCTTCCACTTCTCCTTTTGGTGGGTTCTGAGCTGCTGGGCTCTACAGCCATAGTCACAATTATCTTGAGCCAGGGTGCCCCTGGTGTTCCCGAGCCGCAAAGGAGGCTCCAGCACTGGGTATACTCGCTAGCTGGGTCTGCGTTTACTAACATAAGGGGAGGCATCCGCTTGCTGTCCTATGCCAATATGAAAGACACCTCACCCATCAGTGTGACAAGTGACATGCTGGGATGGAGCCAAGGGACAAAAGCGCAGAAGTGTGGATTCCTACCAAGGCAGTTGATACCATTTTTTAAGAGTAGCAGATGATCAAGGGGAAAAAAAACAGGCAGAGTCGGTGCCCTGCATTAAAAACCTTGGATCCGTCCCTGAATGAGTCAGGATGAGCATTTTGTTTTGAAATTGAATTTCTGTTTTCTTTCTTTCTTTCAAGCTGTAGGACGGTTACACACGCAACTGGTGGAGAGGACTGCTATAAATAACAGAATTTATTTTTGAGACTTTGGATCAAATAAGAGCCTTGAATTTCCCCCTAGGGTATTTATAGCTTTAAAAATGTGTTGTGTTTTTATTTTTTTTCCCCCTGTTTCATGTGATTTTGAGGATTGACTGATATATCTTCTTCTGGTGTTCCTGTACACACCTGAGATGGGTTGTATATATTACTGGAAAGCAGAGAAGAGTGCTCTAAGAAAGTCCTTCTAAGATGCTGAGTCGAGAAAGAACTAGTACACAGGTTCCAAGCCGATGCAGGTATCACACCTTTCATTGTCTGTCATTCTGCTCTGTGGGGACCCTATATGCCCTCTGGTGTCTCTAAAACATCCATTCACAAGCTATGCCAGGAAGGGGTGTGTTATACTTTTGCTTACCGATAGGTGGCATCAAAACCCCTTTAGCTTTTCTTCATTGTGTTTTTAAAAACCATGGGCAAAGGGCATTTTCTTTCTGAGATTTTACATTTCACCATGGGTGACATTTTAAAGGACACTAAATTAACTCTATTATTTTAGCGCACATTATCCCATTTTTCTCTTAATTAGGCTTCTCGGTCACTCCTCTGAGCCTCAGTTTCCTCGTTGTGAAAAAGACATCTTTTGAATTGAACTTCATCTCTGGGATTCTGGTTTTCATCTACGTAATGTCTGCCCAGCCGCACCGCTCCTTGTGTTTGTGATCACCTCATGAAGACTCCATCCCTGCGGGTGTAAGGAATGTTAGCATGCAGTTCACACCATGTGGCAGAGACTGCTATTCACCTCGCCTATATTCATTTCTGTTTGTTTTTCCTTATTGAGAAAAGCATCGTTTTGTGGGAGGTAGCAATGGGCTCAGCCCCAAACCCACACTTTCCAGCCTTGCTTGCAGATGGGGTTGTCAGGTGACAAGGATCTAACCCCGCACTGTCCTATATGGTAGCCCCTTGGCACATGTAGCTACTTAAATGTAAATTTATTGAAATTAAGTAAAATTTAAAATGTATTGCCTCAGTAACAACTAGCCACATTTTAAATGCTCACAGTCACAAGCGACTAGTAGCTACCATCTTGCATAGTTGATATACAGACCATTTCCAGCATCACAGAAAGTTCTGCAGTACGGGCTGGTCTAGCCAGTGAGATGTCAGTGGGGGTTAGAGGACAGTCTCCGTGACAGTCTTAAAAGAGAGGGAGAGTGGCCTGGCCGGTTGGCTCAGCGGTAGAGCGTCGGCCTGGCGTGCGGGGGACCAGGGTTCGATTCCCGGCCAGGGCACATGGGAGAAGTGCCCATTTGCTTCTCCCCCCCCCCCTCCTTCCTCTCTGTCCCTCTCTTCCCCTCCCACAGCCAAGGCTCCATTGAAGCAAAGATGGCCCGGGCGCTGGGGATGGTTCCTTGGCCTCTGCCACAGGCGCTAGAGTGGCTCGGGTCACGGCAGAGTGACGCCCTGGAGGGGCAGAGCATTGCCCCCTGGTGGGCAGAGCTTCGCCCCTGGTGGGCGTGCCTGGTAGAACCCGGTCGGGCACATGCAGGAGTCTGTCTGACTGTCTCTCCCCGTTTCCAGCTTCACACAAATACAAAATAAATAAATAAATAAATAAATAAATAAATAAATAAATAAATAAATAAATAAATAAATAAAATAAAATAAAAAAAGGGAGGGAAATCTAACTCAGCTGGCCTGTACCTCTATCCCCTTCCCTCTCCATTCTTTCTTCCTGAAGTGAAGGTGGGTCAGCTCTCACGTGAACTGAAGCAGCACTCATTAGCTAAGGCAGGATTAGCAGAAAGATAAAGGAACTTGGGTCTAGATATCATGTTATTATGAGAAAAATAAAGCCACCACTTCATTCAAGCCATTGTTTACAATTTTTTGTTAGCAATTGCCATGTATTATTTCTAATTGATAGGCCTTCGGAAAGTTACCTGGATGATTTTTTTTATTAATGGCTGTGGGTAAACAAGCTTCTTTCCAATTTCCTTTACTTTAGACAGAACTGGGGACAAGATCCTGGCAAAAGGAAACAAAACAATGTGTATACCAACAAAGATAATTATTAATCATTCAATTAAATATGCAAATAGGCCAAAAGTAGGGGAGGTGGGGCATTAACGGTGCCCAAAATAATTATCTTCTATCTTATACTTTGGCTGAAGAGCAGCTTTGCATTTTCCTGGAGAAGAGGTTGGTGGGTATGGAGAGAAAAGGAAAATAATATCTGAGCCTGTCTTATGTGCTAGCGACTTGGCCGATTGATTTAACCTTGTCATATTTAACTCTCCTGACAACCCAATAAGGTAACTATTCCCTTTTTGTTTTGCAGACAACAAACTAAAGCCGTGAGAGATTAAGTATATTGTCAAAATCTGTCTAGCTAGTTAATGATAGAGATGAGTTTTAAATCCAGGCCTGCTTGGCTCTGGCTATAACTACATAATGAAATCCCCCTGGTGAGTGAGTTTCATCCCAGTCTTGCTTATTTCAAGGCTCTCATCCCATCCTCTGCACCCCTTGTTTCACAGGCTTAATCATCCTTTCCTGCTGCTGAAAAGAATGGTAGTATTTATCTTTATTTTCATAAGCTATAGAAATTGACCAGCAGGTTAGAGCAAAAGGCTTTCCAAACAAGGAAACAACATAGACCAAGTCCAGAGCAGCTATGGCCTGATCAAGAAACTTCGAGTAACAGAGCAACCTGCTGTATCCGGTGCAAAGTAAAGGGCGGTGGGGAGGAGCATGCGCTGAAGCGAACAAGCAGGCAGAGGCATAGGGTACAAAGGGCCTTGTAAGACTTAAGGAGATTCAATTTTATTCCATGAGTCACTTGTTCCCAAATCTTAAAGAAGTTTCCAGAATTTTCCTTAATCCATGGCAAATTGAGAAAAATCAAGAAGTTTTTTTTATCACCGAAGTAATGTTTTGAGATGATCTTTTCCTTTATCTTTTCATGTAATTAGTCCCCACCTTCTTGTTATCAATTTCTTATGAGGTTTTTGTCACTTGAACATGTCCTTTCTTGGTAAAAATAAATAAATAAAAGTACTTGTGAGCCAAGAGCAACCTAAGAAGTGTGTTTTGAGATCTGTTCAGTGAACTTTAAACATTTGGAACATCAGCTGGAGGTCATGGCAAAGACACTGAAGAATTTTGAGCAGGCTATCTGAAGATCAGATTTTAGTGTTAAACTGAGGAGGGATTGGTGAGGAAAAGACTCGCATTAGGGAAATGAAGGAGGTATCTTTCCACTGCGTTCAATAGGTATTTGCTGAGTACTTCTCTGGGGTTAGGGTAAGGGATACAGTGATGGAGCAGACAGGTCAGTTCTAAGCCATCATGGAGTTATCATGAAGTCGAGAGAGAGAGAGAAAGAGAGAGAGAGAGAGAGAGAACATAAAGAAAGAGAGATGAAGGTTGGGAGTCAAAGAGAAGGGGGACTGAGAGAGAGAAAAAAGAAAAAGAAAGAATAACTCTCAATCATAATAAACCATGAAAGAAATTAAAAGGGCAATGAAATGAGGGAGTGCCTGGGACATACCTCTTTAGGAGAAAGCATTTAAGTTGAGAATGAAAAGGTTAAAAATAGGCCAACATGGATCAGAGGGAAGAGCTTCCAGAGAGGGAGAAACAACAAGTACAACAGCCCAGAGGTGCAAAAGTTTTCCAATTCTCACTGGTCAGTTTTAAGAGTTGAACAGGAAAAGATGAGGCAGTTACCCCACACCAGACTCCTTAAAAAGGGGAAAATAGGAAGGAAGTATGAAAAAAATATAGAGACTTCAATAATCAGAAGACTTGTCTTATTAGTTTCATTCATTAGACACAGTTTGAGCGTCTAGCCTGCATCAAATACCACCTTAAGTCCTGGGATCCTCATTCACGTAGTTCAGTGTAAAGCAAAGAACAGAAAATGAACCCTAGACAGGAGACTAACCCACTGGAGCCTCCTAGTTAGGAGTTTACTTCCATCCCAAAGACTAAAGACAAGATCAGCTCCCATTGATATCAATAGAAAGGAAGCCTCTGGGCTGTAGGCTCAGGCAACCAGCATGCAGAGGGTTATTTCTGAAAGAGTGGGTCCATGTGTCCACAAAAGAGATTTAAAGAAAGGTCAGGATGTGCCTCAGCAGAATCCCCTCCTTCATACGACCCATTTCTTCCCATCACTTCTGCTTTCTTGATGATTCTTCAGGGTTAGCCAGCACGCATAGTTACCTTTTGGGTCAAATACTTTTATCTATGTTAGATGATTATATGTTACCAAGTTTACTCTTTGCAGTTAATCTAGGGGACATTAGCCCCAGTAGTAGGACGTGTCTTTAGCAAACGTGTACTGCTCCTGGTGGGAGATATCTTTCTGATGTGTATGGGCTGTCCCAGGAAGAATCACAGAATCAACCTCCGTAAGACAATGGACTCTGACCACTGCTCTAACAGTCGAGGGCTGGCCATAGGGCCCTCAGGGACAGGTTCTGGGACAAAAGTGTCTTCTTCATAATGTTGTTGTGAGGCAGTGTGCAGAGTTTTTAAACCATGTATATATAAGGATATTTTTAATTATTACATGAAATCTTACTATATATCCTGCTTTGCAGCCTGCTTCTTTGTGTCTAAATATAATATATTAACTTTCATCATAATTTATAATGGCTATGCAGTATTCCCATTATGAATGTAACAAAACATGCTAAACTCAACCCCTGTTTCTGAGCATTTGCTGACAGTTTCTCATGCTGTACACAAGGCTTCCATGGACATGCTTTTTATATTTTGGACCCCTGAGATGAAGTGACAAGAATACCAAGAGGGCATCTCTGAGGTGTTCCTTAAAAAAATCCATAATGTCAGTTTAATATCAGGAGCCAAACACCAAACAAACATAAATTAAGGAACGTTCTATAAAACATCACACCAGTACTTCTCAAAACTGTCAGCACCCTGAAAAAAATTGAGGGTATTGTGAAATGACAATAAACACAAGGTGGTGCCCTAGTTTGGATTTCGAAACAGAAAAAGAACATTAATGGAAAAACTGGTGAAATCAAATAATGTGTGGAATTCACTTACTTAATAGTGTGGGTTTATTAGTTTGACTACTAATCCGTGGTAATATAATCTATTAACATTAGGAGAAAAACGAGTAGGAAGTATATGGAAATTCTCTGTCCTATCTTTACAACTTTCCCATTCAATCTAAAATGATCCCAAATTAAAAGTTTATTTTTAAAAAACACCCATTTTTCCACTCCTTTCCTTAGGAGAAAGTTAGACTCATTGAGGTGAAGGCCATTTACTTGGTATCTTTAAGTCAAACGTTTCCTTAGTAAATTCCATAGGAAGACATTCTCCAGTAAACTCCTTGCAAAATTCAGAGAGAATATTGATGCCAGATCATTAGGACCTGCCCACCTTTCTCAGCCTGCTGGCTGGCTGGTTCTCAACAGGCAACGGAATTTTTTTTTTAATTTTAAATTTAAAATATATATATCTACCTCCTGGGAAATAAGCACAGAAAGTCAGAGCATGCCATTTTCACATAGTCTTTTTTCTGATTGCAACTCTGCTTTCTGCGTTTTTCCAGCAGCGCTGCCTTGAAAGTGAATCACCGTGATTAAAGGCAGACCAAAATAACTCATTGTTCCTCTAGAGAGAGAAGGTGAAGTCCTGTCATTCTGAGGGTATTCTTGGGGGAAAGGAAAAAGAGCAAGAAAGAGAGACCACACTGTCTACTCTTTCTGAAAGCAAGGCCTGTAATTTTGTTCTTTTGAAAATCTTTTTTAAAAAAGCACGTGCCTGTTGGGACAGATGTAGGTAATGCTGAGGCATGCATTAAAAAGTTCATCTATTCTGTTGCTATCGCCTCCTCCTATAGCACTGTGCAGCCATGGTCTACATTGGTGTCTGATCTTGCTGGTGGTGTTTATATCATAGGAAAGGAGACATTAACAACACAGGTATTAAGTATCTGTGTGCCAGGCACTGTACTAGGCCCCTCTGGGTATGTTTTCATCAATTTCTCCCAGTAGTGCAGGGTAACAGTGTGGGGGATTCCAAAAATGATCACTAATCTGTATCCATAGCCCTTTGCAATGTGCCTCTGCTGCTCTTCTCGCTCAGTAGGGAAGTCTGTTTCCCCACCCTCTTGAATCTGGGCTGGCTTTGTGACTTGCTTCAGCCAATAAAAAGCAGCAGAAGTATGTTGTACCAGTTCTGAGCCTAGACTTTTTAAAAAAAAAAATTATTATTAATTTTAATGGGGTGACATTGATAAATAAGGGTACATATGTTCAGAGAAAACATCTCTAGGTTATTTTGACATTTGATTATGCTGCATTCCCATCACCCAAAGTCCAGTTGTCTTCCGTCACCTTCTAATTGGTTTTCTTTGTGTCCCTCCCTTCCCCCAACCCCGTCTCTCTCCTCCCCCCCCCCCACTCCTAGAACCACCACACTCTTGTCCTTGTCTCTGAGTCTTATTTTTATGTTCCACCTATGTATGGAATCATATAGTTCTTCGTTTTTTTCTGATTTACTAATTTCACTCAGGATAATGTTATCAAGGTGAGCCTAGACTTTTAAGAGATCTGGCACATTTCCACCCAGCCACCCGCAGAACACACCCAGACTCTTATTAGAGGATGAGTGAGAGATAGGACAAAGATAAACCAGTGTAACCAAAACCCAGATATGTGACACAACCCAGGCAAGATCAGCAAACCAGCCCCAGCCAACCCTCAATTGACTATTAGCACATGAATAAGCCATGCCAGAGACAGATGTACCTGGGCAAAATTGTGAGCTAATAACTGCTTGTTGTTTTAAACCACTGAGTTTTGGCAGTGGTTTGTTATACAGTGGTCCCTCGCCATATCATGGTTCACTTTTCACGGTCTCACTGTATCGCGGATTTTTTAATTGTATATATCTAATTTTGTATCACGAATTTTTTACTATATCGTGGGATTTTGCAGTATGTAGGTATTTTTATATATTTATTATTTTAATTATTTTGTGGTAAAGGAAGCATTTTTAAAAATAAGCATTATTTTAAAATAAGCTAATTCATCATCATCTTCATTATTCAAGTTGTAGTATATTCACTGGTGTGTACCCATATAGATTTTTATATGTTGTTAAAATTACATAAGTTTTAGAGTATAGAAAGTGTTTAAGAGCATAGGAAGTGTTTATAAGATTGTGGGAAAGGTTAATAACAGTGTGGAGAGGGTTTATAACGCCTTAAATATATATAAATAATAAAATAAATATAAGGTTGCTATTTCATGGATTTTCACCTATTACAGGGCGTTCTGAAACCCAACCCTTATGATAGATGATGGACCATTGTACATCAATAGTGCATTGATACAAGATGATAGTCCTATTTCTTTTTAAGATATAAATAAATTGAGGCACAGAGAAATTAAGTAATTTTCTTAAGTCAAGATTCAATCCAAGGACTAAATAAATCTAAGGTCTCTACTCTTTCTATTACAAGCCTTGTCCATAGAATACAAACAAAAAGAAAAACAAATACAACCAAAGGTCACAGCTAGTTAATGTGGTAAAACTACAGTAACTTTCTCAGCTCTCCTCTAGATACAGTGCAACATTTGTGACATGGATATGTTTTTAAAAATAGTAATAATCTATTCAATGGAGAGAATGAGTTAGGTAAGAGAAAGCTATCTTTTAACTTTAATAACAGTCTAAATCAAATGTGTTAATCTTGTAAACCTGTAATTATCTCACAATGACAATTGGTTTGCTTTTGACAAACTGATTTGTTTCTCCCTTATAAGCGAGGTCACTCTGGGGATAAACACTCAGTACTTCTTTCCTTCCTCCCCACGAGGTTCTGCCCTGCACTTCCCTCCCTCCTTTGTTCTATAGCTCTTTCCAAACCTTTCCCTTTTATCTCCTGGGCTCACTCTAACTTTTTCTATCTGTTAAAACCTGTATAATAGTAGTTTAATTAATCTCTTGCAACCCCATTCTGCTAACTCCTGCATTTTGGGTAACTTCCTTTTTGGGTGTTGAATTTGTCATTTCTCTGATCATTTACTTCCAGTCTTTCTTTGGATCAACCACATAGTGAATTAGATCATGCCATTCCTATGCTTCATGCCCTCAGTACCTCCCTATTGCTCTGAACCCCTCACCATAGCCTGGTAGGTCCCGCATGAGCCAGTCCTTTCTACTCTTCTTGCTTAATCTCATGCTAGGACCCTCTCCAGCTCCTTGCTATCTGTGCTTTAGCCAGACTGAATTTTTTTCAGGTCTTTCAACTCTTATGTCCAAGCACCTTCACATGCTGGTTCCTCTGCTGAGAATTCCCTTTATAAGTGTGTGTGTGTGTGTGTGTGTGCGTGCGCGCACACGCACATGTGTGTGTGTACACATGCACACATTTTGGCTAATTTTTTAAGTCTTAAAAGAAATTTCCCTCCTGCTGGGAAGTCCTGCTCTAAATCTCCCAAAGAAAATACTATGACCTTAATATGTGCCCACAAGTAGCTTGTACTTGCCCTACTATAACATTTACCTCTCTGTATTGTATTTGCTGGTATAATTATCTGTATCCGTTAACTTACTGTCTTTTACTTGCCATTGTATACCCAAGTTTAGAATGAAATTTTGTACATAGTAGACTCTCAATAAATATATATTTATTTAATGAATAAATCAATGTCATTTTTCTTCCTTATGTATGCTTTACCCTTGTATGCTATACAAGAGCACAGAATTGGAATATTTTTGGTAATAAGTAACAGACAAATCAACATAAACTAGATTAAACGACCAGGGATCGATTGGCTCATGTAGTTGGAAGACTCCATATGCAGAGCAAGACATTCTCCAGTTAACTCCTTGCAAAACTCAGAGAGAATATTGATGTCAGAGAATTAGGACCCTCCCACTTTTTTCAGCCTGCTGGTTGGCTGGTTCTCAACAGGCAAAGGAATTTTAAAAAATTAATGATCAAAGGTGGTTTTACCCAATGACTCTTGCTCTGTCTTGCTTCTCAAACAGATTGTAAAGTAGCTGACTGCTCGAACTATACATTTACAAGTCCTGAGGATGTGAGAAAACAATTCCCTCAAGAAATCCCAAGCAAAATTTCCAGGGTTAGTTCTGATTGGATCATGAAATCACATGATCAGCTAAGAGTCAATGCTGGTGCCAGGATAATGCAATATGCCAATAACTTAAGCCTTCCACTCTCCAAATAAGTGGGCTATATGTGACAAATTAATAAAAGTGGGAAGTAATGACAAATTAAATAAAAATTGGAGTGCCACTAATAAAGAGTCATGGGTACAGCTAAAAGTGACCCTGCATTTGTCAGTGCATTTTTTTTTCATGATTGAATTCATAATAATTTACAAAACATAGGCTCTGTACCCAGATATGCTGGGCCTATGTGGGGTAGAAATATGATGCAGCTTCTGCCCAATGAGAAGTTAAGCTCCTGTTGACATCACTCCTTCTCCCCTTCATTTCATATGTAAGCTGAAGTTGATTTGGGATTCTGTAAGAGTGGGCATAAGAAATTGCTTATGTAGCTCTGGCCATTTGGGGCTTCAGTATCTTGATAATACTAAGACCTTGTATATATGTATAAAAAGTATCCTGACTCTATGAAGATAACTGAAGACTTATTTGAGTATTACTGAATGCTCACTAGAAGATAAGACCTGCACTTGATTCACTATATGACTAATTGCAGCATGCATAATATATTCTTCTACTATCGAGTTCAAGTTACATTGCCAACCTCCTGGAAATTGCAGAAATCATTAGTTGGGCATGGCCAAATAAATTTCCTTGGACGTGGCCTGGTCAGGATATGTCATCTTCTCACATCATACAGGTTCTGACAAGCCTCTTCTCAACATCATTCAGTGATGGAACAATCCTCACAGCAGAGCTGCATTAATGTGACCAGCAGAAACTTTTCAGCCTCTTGACTACTAATCACTCAAAGTTGAAATCTTACATGTAGCATCTTCATCAACTATTTCTTTTTTTTTTTTTTTATAATTTTATTTTTTTAATGGGGTGACATCAATAAATCAGGATACATATATTCAAAGATAACAAGTCCAGGTTATCTTGTCGTTCAATTATGTTGCATACCCACCACCCAAAGTCAGATTGTCCTCTGTCACCTTCTATCTTGTTTTCTTTGTGCCCCTCCCCACCCCCTATCCCTCTCCCATTCCCCCCTCCCCCCCGTAACCACCACACTCTTGTCAATGTCTCTTAGTTTCAGTATTATGTCCCACCTACGTATGGAATAATACAGTTCCTGGTTTTTTCTGATTTCCTTATTTCGCTTCGTATCATGTTATCAAGATCCCACCATTTTGCTGTAAATGTTCCGATGTCATCATTTCTTATGGCTGAGTAGTATTCCATAGTGTATATGTGCCACATCTTCTTTATCCAGTCATCTATTGATGGGCTTTTTGGTTGTTTCCATGTCCTGGCCACTGTGAACAATGCTGCAATAAACATGGGGCTGCATGTGTCTTTACGTATCAATGTTTCTGAGTTTTGGGGATATATACCCAGTAGAGGAATTGCTGGGTCATAAGGTAGTTCTATTTGCAGTTTTTTGAGGAACCACCATTCTTTCTTCCATAATGGTTGTACTACTTTACATTCCCACCAACAGTGGATGAGGGTTCCTTTTTCTCCACAAACTCTCCAACATTTGCTATTACCTGACTTGCTAATAACAGCTAATTGAACAGGTGTGAGGTGGTATCTCATTGCCGTTTTGATTTGCATTTCTCTAATAGCTAAAGAAGATGAGCATCTTTTCATATATCTGTTGGCCATTTGTATTTCTTCCTGGGAGAAGTGTCTATTCATATCCTCTTCCCATTTTTTAATTGGATTGTTTGTTTGTTTGTTTGTTGTTGAGTTTTATGAGTTCTTTGTATATTTTGGATATTAGGCCCTTATCTGAGCTGTTGTTTGAAAATATCATTTCCCATTTAGTTGGCTTTCTGTTTATTTTGTTATCAGTTTCTCTTGCTGAGCAAAAACTTCTTAGTCTGATGTAGTCCCATTCATTAATTTTTGCCTTCACTTCTCTTGCCATTGGAGTCAAATTCATAAAATGCTCTTTAAAACCCAGGTCTATGAGTTGAGTACCTATGTCTTCTTCTATGTACTTAATTGTTTCAGGTCTTATGTTTAGATCTTTGATCCATTTTGAGTTAATTTTTGTACAGGGAGAGAGACTGTAGTCCAGTTTCATTCTTTTGCATGTGGCTTTCCAGTTTTCCCAGCACCATTTATTGAAGAGGCTTTCTTTTCTCCATTGTGTGTTGTTGGCCCCTTTATCAAAAATTATTTGACTATATATATGTGGTTTTATTTCTGGACTTTCTATTCTGTTCCATTGGTCTGAGTGTCTATTTTTCTGCCAATACCATGCTGTTTTGATTGTCGTGGCCCTATAATAGAGTTTGAAGTCAGGTATTGTTATGCCCCCAGCTTCATTCTTTTTCTTTAGGATTGCTTTGGCTATTCGGGGTTTTTTATAGTTCCATATAAATCTGATGATTTTTTGCTCTATTTCTTTAAAAAACGTCATTGGAAGTTTGATGGGAATTACATTAAATTTGTATATTGCTTTGGGTAATATAGCCATCTTGATTATATTTATTCTTCCTAGCCAAGAACAAGGTATATTCTTCCATCTCATTATATCTTTTTCGATTTCCCTTAACAATGGTTTATAGTTTTCATTATATAAGTCCTTTACATTCTTTGTTATGTTTATTCCTAAGTATTTTATTTTTTTTGTTGCAATCGTGAAGGGGATTATTCTTTTGAGTTCCTTCTCAGTTGTTTCATTGTTGGCATATAGAAAGGCTATTGACTTCTGTATGTTAATTTTGTATCCTGCGACCTTACTGTATTGGCTTATTGTTTCTAGTAGTCTTTTTGTGGATTCTTTGGGGTTTTCGATGTATAGGATCATATCATCTGCAAAAAGTGATACCTTTACTTCTTCTTTTCCGATATGGATGCCTTTTATTTCTTTGTCTTGTCTGATTGCTGTGGCGAGAACCCCTAGTACCACATTAAATAAGAGTGGAGAGAGTGGACAACCCTGTCTTGTTCCTGATTTAAGGGGGAAAGCCTTCAGTTTAGTGCCATTTAATATGATGTTAGCTGATGGTTTATCATATATGGCCTTTATCATGTTGAGATATTTTCCTTCTATACCCATTTTGTTGAGAGTCTTAAACATAAAATTGTGTTGTATTTTATTGAAAGCCTTTTCTGCATCTATTGATAAGATCATGTGGTTTTTGTTCTTTGTTTTGTTGATATGGTGTATTACATTAACCGTTTTACGTATGTTGAACCATCCTTGAGATTCTGGGATGAATCCCACTTGATCATGATGTATTATTTTTTTAATATGTTGTTGTATTCGATTTGCTAGTATTTTGTTTAGTATTTTAGCATCTGTATTCATTAGAGATATTGGTCTGTAGTTTTCTTTTTTTGTGCCATCCTTGCCTGGTTTTGGTATGAGGGTTATGTTGGCCTCATAAAATGTGTTTGGAAGTATTGCTTCTTCTTCAATTTTTTGGAAGACTTTGAGTAGAATAGGAACCAAGTCTTCTTTGAATGTTTGATAAAATTCGCTGGTATAGCCGTCAGGGCCTGGAATTTTATTTTTGGGGAGGTTTTTAATGGTTTTTTCTATTTCTTCTCTACTGATAGGTCTGTTTAGGCTTTCTGCTTCTTCTTGACTCAGTCTAGGAAGGTTGTATTTTTCTAGGAATTTATCCATTTCTTCTAGGTTGTTGAATTTAGTGGCATAAAGTTTTTCATAGTATTCTACAATAATTCTTTGTATATCTACAGTGTCCGTGGTGATTTCTCCTCTTTCATTTTGGATTTTGTTTATATGAGTTCTTTCTCTTTTTTCCTTGGTAAGTCTTGCCAAGGGTTTGTCAATTTTGTTGATCTTTTCAAAGAACCAGCTCCTTGTTCTATTAATTTTTTCTATAGTTTTTCTGTTCTCTAATTCATTTATTTCTGCTCTGATTTTTATTATCTCCTTTCTTCGGCTGGTTTTGGGTTGTCTTTGTTCTTCTTTTTCTAGTTCCTTAAGGTGGGAAGTTAAGTGGTTCACTTGGGCTCTCTCTTGTTTGTTCATATATGCCTGAAGCGATATGAACTTCCCTCTTATCACTGCTTTTGCTGCATCCCATAGATTCTGATATGTCGTATTGTCATTTTCATTAGTCTGTATATATCTTTTGATCTCTGCACTTATTTCTTCTTTGACCCATTCATTTTTTAAAAGTATGTTGTTTAGTTTCCACATTTTTGTGGGATTTTTTTCCTCTTTTTTGCAGTTGAATTCTAGTTTCAAGGCTTTATGATCAGAAAATATGCTTGGTACAACTTCAATTTTTCTGAATTTGCTGATGTTGTTTTTGTGGCCCAACATATGGTCAATTCTTGAGAATGATCCATGTACACTGGAGAAAAATGTATACTCAGTCACTTTGGGATGAAATGTCCTGTAGATGTCTATCATATCCAGGTGCTCTAGTGTTTTGTTTAAGGCCACTATGTCTTTGTTGATTCTCTGTTTGGATGACCGATCTAGAGCCGTCAGCGGTGTATTGAGGTCTCCAAGTATGATTGTATTTTTGTCAGTTTTTGTTTTAAGATCAATAAGTAGCTGTCTTATATATTTTGGTGCTCCTTGGTTTGGTGCATATATATTAAGAATTGTTATGTCTTCTTGATTCAGTGTCCCCTTAGCCATTATGAAATGGCCATTTTTGTCTCTGAGTACTTTTCCTGTCTTGTAGTCAGCATTATCCGATATGAGTATTGCTACACCTGCTTTTTTTTGGATGTTATTTGCTTGGAGTATTGTTTTCCAGCCTTTCACTTTGAATTTGTTTTTATCCTTGTTACTTAGATGAGTTTCCTGTAGGCAGCATACAGTTGGATTTTCTTTTTTAATCCATTCTGCTACTCTGTGCCTTTTTATTGGTGAGTTTAATCCATTTACATTTAGTGTAATTATTGATACTTGTGAGTTCCCTATTGCCATTTTATATCTTGCTTTCTGTTAGTTTTGTGTCTTGTTTGATCCTTCTCTTTCGTTTTTCTATCTTTTGTTTTTATTTGGTTGTATTCCATACATCTTTCCTCTGTTGCTATCTTTTTTATCTCATGTGCTTCTGTGGTGGTTTTTTCAATGGTGGTTACCTTTGAGTAATGAAAAGGGTCCCTACCCTGTTCATTGTAGCGAACTATTTTGTGAGTACTTTTGCACTCCATCGTCCTTTGCTACTGTTAATCTCCATCTTCTCCCCCTCTTTCTTTTTGTTGTTGTCACAGTTTAAATTTGGTTTTATTGTGTTCTTCTTGGAGCTTTTACTTGTGGCTCTGTTTTTTTTTGTTCTTTGTATCTGATTGGAGAACCCCCTTTAGTAATTCCTGGAGTGGGGGTTTTCTGATGATAAATTCCCTCATCTTTTCTGTATCTGTGAATGTTTTAATTTCTCCTTCGTATTTGAAGGATAGCTTTGATGGGTATAGTATTCGTGGCTGAAAGTTCCTCTCTTTCAGGACTTTAAATATTGGGGTCCACTCTCTTCTAGCTTGTAGAGTTTCTGCTGAGAAATCTGATGATAATCTAATGGGCCTTCCTTTATATGTTGTATTCTTCTTTTCCCTGGCTGCCTTGAGAATTTTTTCTTTGCTGTTGGTTTGTGTCAATTTCATTATGATATGCCTTGGAGTAGGTTTGTTGGGGTTAAGAAAACTTGGAGTTCTGTTTGCTTCTTGAACTTGAGGCTTTAGTTCTTTCCACAGGCTTGGGAAGTTCTCATCTATTATTTGTTTGAGTATGTTCTCCATTCCATTTTCTCTCTCTTCTCCCTCTGATATACCTATTATTCTTATGTTATTCTTTTTGATGGAGTCAGATAATTCTTGTAGGGCTATCTCATTTTTTTTAATTTTTGAGTCTCTTTCTTCTTCTCTCTGTTGTGCCTCAAGTTGCTTGTCTTCTATTTCACTAATCCTCTCTTCTATCTGACCTGTTCTATTAGCTAAGCTTGTTACTTCGTTTTTCAGCTCGTGAATTGAGTTTTTCATCTCTGTTTGATTTGTTTTTATAGTTTCAATTTCCTTGGACATATATTCTTTGTGTTCATTGAGTTGTTTTCTGAGCTCCCTATATTGCCTTTCTGTGTTTTCTTGTATATCTCGGAGGATTTTTAGGATTTCTATCTTGAATTCTCTGTCATTTAGCTCCAAGGTTTCCAATATATTAAATTTTTTCTCCATAGATTTTTCCTCATCTAGCTGTGTTACCTCTCTTTCTTTTGTATCCATGATATTCGATTTTCTCTTCCTTAATGGCATCTGAGGGTGGTTTTGTTGATAGTATTAATGAGATTTAATAAAGAATAAAAAGTTAAAAAAAAATTAAAAAAAAATAAAAAATCGAAAAGAGTTGTTTTTTTAAAAAAAAATTAATAATGAAATAAAGAAAAATAAAATAAAATAAAAATTTTTAAAAAAAGGAAATTATTCCCCCCCTCCTTTTTTCCTCTCCTCTCCTCTCCCCTCTTTCTTGAGAAAATCTTGTGGTGGACTGTGAGTTATAACAAACAATGCCTGTGATGGAGGGCCTGAATTGGGGAAAAGTAATAAAGGGGCAAAAAAGAAAAAAAGAAAAAAAAAAAAAGGACAAAAAAAAAAAAGAAAAAAGAAAAAAAAAAGAGCGTATGGACCCACAAAAAGCAAATAAGGAAAAAATTTGGGTCAAGAATAAAATGATTTGCTTTTAGGTGTTGGTTGTCTAATAGTTATGATGAGAGGAATAAGAGGAAAATGGAAAAATGGGGGGACAAATTAAAAACTTACTATTGTATTTAGTGGAACAAGAACTAGATAATATGGAGAGCCAGGGATGGGAGCACTGCTAGTGAGTTAAAAAGGTGAAGTAAAAACCCCCCAAAATGCCACAAACATAGGTTTGAGTCCCAGATAAGATAATTTGTTTGTTATTGAGGTTTGAATGAGAGGAGATGTAAAGGAGAAAGGAAGAAACTAATATAGATGGAGAAAAGAAAGAGAGAGAGAGAAAAAAAAGAGGGAACCACTAAAAGAAGAAAAAAGAAAGGAGAGAGAGAGAGAGAGTTAAGGGTTTTGGAGTGCAACCCTCATAGAGAGAAAGGAAGAGAAGAGAAAAGATAATGGGAGATGTAACACTTATGGGTAGTGTAGTTCAAGGAGAGGAGAGAGTAAGACCAGTAGAGAGTTAATCGGCCAAATTGGAGGAAGAAAAAAAAGTATCAAGAATGAAGATAAGAGAAACAAACGAACAAATATAATAAAATGTGATAGGTTATAAAGTCTGCAGATTATTCTTGATTTTGAGAGGTTATCTTCTTGCTTTTTCTTTTCTCTCCCTCTTCCTGGTCGGTGACTCTGTACCCCGGGTTCTGCCCCTTTGGCACGCTCAGGTAGAGGCTTGCAGTTGATAAGTCTCTATGGCAATGTCATGTATTGTGCTTTAGTCTCGTGGGAGTCGAGGCTCACTAGCATTTATAGGCTCCGACAGTGAGAGAGTCCTTGTTCCTGGAGCCTTTCTCCTAGTCTTTCCTTCCTCAATTAGTAGCCTGATAATCCAGCTATGGGGTTGCTGCTGCCTCTGCCTGGATAGTAAGAGGCTCAAAGAGCTGGCAACTCCCCACTCTATTTCCACTCAGCACAGGGCTCTGGGTAAGGCTCAGTCAGTCAGAGCTGCTAGCATAATCAGGCGGGCTTTCCGCCCACTCAAAGACCACTGGCTCTGCCACTCTGTCCGGTAACACAAGCGGGCGCCCACTTCTGGGGGGCGCTTGGAGGAAACTCTCACTCACTGTCTGCGACCAGGATATCCAGCCAGCAGTCTCACGCTCTGAGTGAAACCCCCAACCGCAGGGAAAAGTTGCAGCGTTGGAATTGAGTCTCGCTCTGTCCCCGTGCGCGGCTTTTGCAAGGCGCTGGGGCGGCTCGAGATTCCGCTTTGGCCCACACAAAGGCCCCTGACTCTGCCCCTCTCTGCGATAACACGGGCGCGCACTGCGGAGGCACTCGGAGGAATCGCTCACTCCTTATCTGCGCGCGCACACCAGGATATGAGGCCGGCCGCGGTTCCCTCTGAGTGAAACAGCCTCCAGCACGGAAAATCTCCACCGTTGGGATTAGTTCTCACTCCCTCCCGTGCGTGGCTTTCCCAGGGCGCTGGGGCTGCCCAGAGACTCTGTCCTCGGCCCACAGAAAGGCCTCTGACCCTGCCTCTCCGTGGGGCAACACGGGCACCCACTCTCGGGGCCTAGGAAGAAATTCTCGCCCACTAACTGCGCACCGACCAGGAGACCGGGTAAAATGGCCGCTCCGCTTGTCTTTCTTTGTTTGGGTTTGGCGCGAGTGTTAGCTTGTATTGCCCGGGTTGCCATAGGATCAGATTTTCCTCGGCTTGGATCTGTGTGCCACAGCCTGGTTCGGCCGTTTGTGCCGCGGCGGCCTGGATCTATTCACCCCCTTTGCCCGCCTCAGTTTCTATATTCACAGTTACCAGAGAAAGCCGCCCTGTTTAGGTTAGTGAGGAAGGCAGAGCATTTCTTACTCCCTTTTTCCTTCGGGGTTTGGTTATATATTTAGCCAATTTTTCACTCAATCATACCTTTGGGTGTATTGCGAAGCATCTGGAAGCTCCAAGTATAGGTTTTTCTGTTTCTGGTTGAAGATCTTGTTGAGTTTTGGGGGAGATTTATCGGTATCGCTTCCTACCCCGCCATTACTCTGACGTCCCAACTATTTCTAAGAACAGTTCTTCAGATGTGCTCTACTAACTCTAGCTGCTGGTTGCTTCTTGCCTTGGGAATGACTTTTTTCTCTTTGGTCTAACTTTCTGTTCCTGCATTCCTCTCACTGGAAGTCTCTATTCTTCACCACTTCTGCATCAGTAGAAATGCATTTGACATTCTGCTCTTTAGGGACACAGAGTGTAGCTTTCTGATTAGGTCCAAAATAAAAACCAATCTCTGCCTTGAGCATAAACATGATCCTTCTATACTGATCACAAAGCACTCTTTCTGGCTTTAGCACATCAGAGATTTTACTCTTCAACCTCTTGCCTACCAATGTTAACAAATGTTACAATTAAAATCAGCATAGTAAGGTAAAGAAAGATGTCAGTCAGGTCATTTAAGGGGCTACTTCAGCCCATCAGATTTGTAGAAAGTGACTCAACCTACCATAATATCTTTGCTTTTTTAATAGATAGCAAATGGTTGGACTTCAAGACCCATCTTTATTTGGTAAATATTCCCCATCCATAGGAAAAAAGAAAACAAACAAACAAATAAAAAAATAAGGACCAGCATCACAGAGACACTAGTGTTGCCACAAATAGCAAGTTGACTTATTTGATTCATTTCTTCTTCCTGAATACTTCTTTCAGGGAATATAGAGGCACAGAATCAAAAGCAAGTGTTGAACATTGTTTACTCATTCATTCATTAAGTATTTACTCAGTACCTGCAATGTGCCAGATACTCTGCTAGTCACTGGAGATATAAGTAGAAAAAAATGACTGATATTTTAATGGGCATGAGCAGGTCACTCTAATAAAGCATGGTGATATTATAATAGAGGTGCTACGGCAGCATTAGGCTGGGGGAGTTAACATGGTCTAGGGAATATAGAAAAGTTTCCTGAAGAGGTAACACGTAGGCTCAGACTGAAAGAGTCAGTATGAGTTGGCCAGAAACATGAGAGTGAGGGAGGAAGAAAAGGCATAAAAAAGGGTTGTATGTATAAGAGTCCAGAGATAAAAGTGGTTGGGGAGAGAGGTGGGACAGGCAGGGGGAGGGTCCAAGGTGAGGTTGGAGGTAGAAAAGAGAGATTGGCTGAATCATTGACATTTAGTTCGATGATAACCATGAGGAGGAAGGGGCTGAAGAGGCTGGTGGGAGGCAGATAGTGGAAAATGTAAACTTGAAGGATTATAAAATTATAAAGAGACTGGCATATTTTATTTCCAGTTTTAGAAAACTCCTTCTAGCAGTTGAATTAATTGAAGGTGAGAAATACAGAGGCAGGGAGATGATTTAGGATGGTGGCAGTGACCTGAGTGAAAGGTGATGGTGATTTAAAGATAAGCAGTGACAGGGAGGCTGGAAGAACTAGGTGATTCCAGTGATATCCACAAGACTTGGGGGATCATTTAGTGTGGATTCAGAATACCTGAACAGTTCAGGTGTGTGGCATCATTTTACTATGGGTTTTATTTACTATAGCAGATGCGACTGGTAGTCTCTCTCCCCTCCCCTCCCCTCACCTCACCAAGCCTCCTCTGTCCAGACCTGAGGTCACCTGAAGACAGAAGCTATTCACATAGGTGGCTGCCTACACTTGTGCAACTGGCAAGGGCACGCCAAGATACAAGCAAGACAATGCCCCAAGAGTAACCCTCCACCAAACAGCAATGGAAATTAGTCAATAAATATCCCAACTTCCTTGCCCTTTTGTGGGGTGACTTTAAGCCATGTTCCATATACTGTAGTTTCTCAGCAATGGTGATTATGGCCACGGGATTACAGCCATTCAGGCCACTTCTCTAGAGGACAGACACGTAGAGTATTAGGTTCTAATCAAGTCACATCCCTCCCTCCTTCCTGAGGCCTCTGCCAGTCCAGCTTTCTGCCTGACATTCCCTTTCCTTCACAGGGTGACTGGGGTCCAACAGAGGGAATTTATGCCAACTACAAATCATCTAAAATCAATACCTTGGCCTTTTGCACCTACGTTTTTATTAATATGTATTAATCCTTGCTGGGCCTTGTCCAAAGCCCTCCTTGGGAGAACAATTAATTTAGTATATCATCACATTAAATGACTGGATTTTACACCAACTGAATTTTAAAGAAACGTAGGACCTGTTATCTAGGAATAGATAGGAAAAGGAAACCGTCAGCACCTGCCCGGGATTTGACTGCCCCTCATACTCTCCATGTTAAAGGAGATCATGACACAAAGTGGAAAAGCATCTGTGAGGAGTCAGGTACATGTCAGGCTCCCAGCCTCACACCCTCATTGAACAAAGTGGTCCCTACCCCATCAGCTCGGATCAGGTGGCCCTGTCTGCAGATCAGAAAGAACTGGGGGGAGGGGCAACAGGGATGAAGATAACTAGAAACTACTGTTTCCGGGCACCTGAGCAGTGTCAGGTGGCAGACTCAATATTTTAATTAGGCCACCTCATTGAATCCTCCCCGTAAGTCTACACAAGGGCTATCAATCCTGTTTACAGAGGAGGATTCTGAAACTTAAGTCAGTTAAAACACTTGGCCAATGTCATACATGTGTGTGGTTGAGACTGAATTTAACCGAGGTCTCTTTGGTTCCAAAGCTCATACCTTTTCCACAGCCCTACTTGATTTTAAGCCATTTTTACTGTGTTTCTTTTAACTATTCCCCAGAGGCAGATTAAGCTTTTCTTGATGGAACTTGCAGTCCCACCGGGAACTGTATCAAGTATACAAGTGTTAACTCCCCTTTAAATTCTCCATCCCCATACTTATCAACATATCAATAAATTATCACTGTTACTACAAACAGCCAGCTAGGAGCACCTCCAAATTTAATTTTAAAAATTTAATAATTCCTAAAAGAAAAGTGCTCTGGCAGGTAACAGAATCTCCCTCCTTCAGTAAATAACTACAATAATAAAAACCAAAGCAAATTATTTTAAAAGTGGAAAAACCACCACAACGAACATTTTGATGAGAACTTATAAAAAGGGCAACTGAGCCAGGGCAGTAGGGGAGAGGTAGTTTCCGGAGTAGAGAGACGGAATCAACAAACTCCAAAATAATTTTTACCAGCCCAAGGGGGGCACAGTTAGCAGTTGGGGGAGGCTGTAAAAACTCAACCCCCTGCCTATCACCACAGAAACCCCGAAGGGTGGGAGGAAATGCGAGTAGTCCACTTGGACATCCCTGGCTCAGAGAAACAAGAAGAAGGAAGGCAAAATGGTCAGAACTGCCCAGATCTAACTGTCTCCAACAATAATAAGACTTAGCAGGACAAGACCAAAAAAATGTGCTCTTAGGTGTAGGGAGGGTGTGCTGAGAACCCCAGATGAAGGACAATTCACGTCTGGGCTTGGAACTGTAAATGAGGAGCCAAATCTCCAGATGCTGTTTTGTTTCTCTTCTACTACTGGCAGGAGTAAGAACAGTTATTGAAAAAAAAAAAAAAAAAAAAAACGTGAGTAGAAACAGAGAGAGGAAACAACCAGGATGATGTCTCTTAAGTAGTACAGTCTGCACTGACTTGGAGCACACTCAACCTAAGCATATCTCTCCAAGTCCTTCCCAGGGCTCCGGGTTATTTTTAAAACTGGGTAGAACCCACGATGTGCACCCTGTAAGGTAGCTCAGAAGAGAATGATGCATACGTCACTGATAGAGTGGGAAAAGTCCAGGAGCATCTATGCATATTACTAGAACATGTAGAAACTCTGGGGGGGGTTGTCCAGACAAGTACTGAAGATGTAAAGAAATGGTGGGGCATTCAGAGAACACGCTACAGCCCAGTAAGGGTATAAGACAGCAAAAGCAAGAAAGCAAAAGAAAGTGCGAGAGAAGACAGAAGTCACCAAAAACTACTCAAAAAGCTAACATTGAAGAAAATTCCCTGGCAGTAGTACTTCATGCTATCCTCTTTCTATGGGCTTCTATAAAAAATGAAATCAATAAAAGAAGACCACAAATCAAAGATAATTAAACAATAGGATGAAATGAAAATTGGGATCGCAAAGATAAGAAAACAAGCCATCGACAAAAACAACCCATTACGGAACAAGGAATATAATAGACACAGCTGGAAACAATTACTGATGTGTAAGAAAGATTTAATCACAGTGAACATAGAAAAAAACCTGAGAACCTAAAACGATACAGAAAGATAACAGATGCTGAAAACAGAGAGAGAGAGAGAGAGAGAGAGAGAGAGAGAGAACTGTGGCTCAACATAAAGCAAGTATTTATCCAAAATTAGGAAATGAATTAGAAAATGTATTTAAAAGTTATTGAAGAGCCCTGGCCTGTTGGCTCAGCGGTAGAGCATCGGCCTGGCGTGCGGGAGACCCGGGTTTGATTCCTGGCCAGGGCACATAGGAGAAGCACCCATTTGCTTCTCCACCCCCCCCCCTTCCTCTCTGTCTCTCTCTTCCTCTCCTGCAGCCAAGGCTCCATTGGAGTAAAGACGGCCCGGGCGCTAGGGATGGCTCCTTGGCCTCTGCCCCAGGTGCTAAAGTGGCTCTGGTCGCAGCAGAGCGATGCCCCAGAGGGGCAGAGCATCGCCCCCTGGTGGGCAGAGTGTCACCCCTGGTGGGCGTGACGGGTGGATCCCGGTTGGGCGCATGCGGGGGTCTGTCTGACTGTCTCTCCCCGTTTCCAGCTTCAGAAAAATACAAAAAAAAAAAAAAAGTTATTGAAGAGATTTTTTTTGAAATAGGAAGAACAACCTATAGACTAAAAGGACAAAGAATGTTTCAAGAAAATAAATAATTGTGAGACAATTATTGAAATCATCATTAAAGTTATTGAACTCTGAGGCTAAAAGAAAAGTCTTCAAATATTTAGTAGACAAGAAAGTCATGAGGACAAAAAAATAGAATTTGGCTTCAGACTCTCCCCAGCAAAATGTAATAACAGAATTAAGAACCAACAGCCACAAAGTTCTGAGTTCAAGAAACCTGAGCCGAGACTATCTTGCAAAATCAAGATGTCTTTCAAATATATAGAAAAGAAAAACTTCCTTTCACCTTGAAATAGTTAAGGGATCAGAATGCTTGAGAGTCCTTAAAAAAAAAAACTGCCAGATAATTAAGTCAAACCCACAAAAAGTTAAATCAAAACACAGAATTCAAGATTAGAGGAACTATAGTGAAAAGGACTCATTTATTTTATATAAAATTAGGACTAAATAATTGTAGGAATTGTACAAAATAGAAGTAAATGTTATAAATCCTGGCCATTAAAAATAAAATACTATGATTTAAGAAAAAAAGGAAGCAAGGAAAAAAGTAGTAGAAGACATAAATGTGCAAGTTTCTCACTTCTCATAGAAGAGAAACAGTATTGTATAAACATGGAACACAGTTGAAAAATCATGCATGACTTTTGCCTGTCAATGTTTCCGCCACCTATTTTTTTTATCAAATGTTAGTGTGCCCAAAATCATTCAAAGGGCTTATTAAAATACAGATTGTAGGGCCCATCCGTAGGGTTTCTGACTTAGTAGGTGTGGGCTGACATCTGAGACCTTGTTTGAAATACGAGTTCCCAGGTGATTGCTGGTCCATTGATGCTTCTAGGGGACCACTGCCTTAGAAGGGGCTCTAGGAACTATTTTCTCTTGGGAAATTATTATTTTAGTTTAAGTTGAATTTATAACCTTTATTTAAAATAACATATATAGCATTATATCTTAATTATAATCATCTGTTCCATCTAACCCACTCACTTTTCTATTTTTATATATGTCTGGAGAGAAAAAGAGGGAAGGGGAGGGAAGAAAAGGAGGAAGATGTTTCAGAATAATGTTCACTTGGTGTAATGATTGTTATTGCCAGGTGGTGAAATTTGGAGATCTTACTTGTACTTTTTATATTCCTTAACTCTCTTAGAATGAGCCTATGAAATATTTCACAAAATAGTAAGGTCATCAACAACAATAAGCTACAAGTTCAGAAACCACGTACTCAATCCAGATTTCAACTTGTCAGATTGAACCCAAGAAATGTGTTTTGAAGGTCATGATGATCTCCAACGATGTCACTCACGAGGTTAGCAATTCAGCTCGAACACCCCTCAATTCCCCTAATAACTTTGAATGGAGGTTTCACCTACAGAAACATCTTTCTTACAGAGAAACAACATTTACAACTCTACTACCTTTTTTTACAACTCTCCTGTGTTTTCTTGAGTGATCCTAGAATTGGCTCTTCCAATTTCTTAGGGGTTTTGGTGAACAAACTCATAAGACTTTGCACTTTCGATAGAAGGTGACGGAGGACGATCTCTCTTTGGGTGATGGGTATGCAACAGAATTGAATGACAAGATAACCTGGATATGTTTTCTTTGAATATATGTACCCTGATTTATTGATGTCACCCCATTAAAATAAAAATTTATTTATTTAAAAAAAAAAGACTTCGTACTTTCCAAAAGATGCTCTGTGGTTTTTCTCACTCACTCTTTGTCCTGAGACCTCAAATTCTCTGACCCACTTGAATTCTTCTTACCTGGGTATATTTTGCAATACCTTCTACCTTATATTGTTGGACATCATATTTAGCTGTCAAAAAAAAAAAAAAAGCTTTCTCCCACAGAGTCAATGAATACTTTATACATGGTTCCAGACCTGGAAATGACAAAAAATACATAAATAAAACATTACTAATTATGAGCTGCCAAATTACATCTCGACTTCAAAATAATTTCCCATCAGTGAAGGAAATACAGATGATATAATTACCACTGACATGACTGTTTAAAAAGTACCAACAGCAGTGAGTTCAACCTCAATGGGGGGAGACTTGCAATAGGACCTGACCACTGGACAGAAATGCCTTCTTTCAGTGTTTGTGGGGGAAAAGGCAAAAGAGATGATTAAGTGAATGGATGAGCTGCTGGGCTGATTAAATAAGGATCAGCAGAGCCAATGCTACATCAGAGCAATTTTTTAAAAAGTAGGAGTTGTAATCTAATGGTGAAATGAATTCCAGTTTGACACCTCCGGTGTGATTCAGGATAGGGTGTGACCTGTCATCAATCTCCATGACTCCAACTCTTGGTATTTTATGGATCTTTCCAATTCTGATGTATTCTGAGTTTTGATTCTGCATATTCCTTCTCCCAGAGAATATTTTCTGGCAGGAGCTGCAGCTTTTCCCCTTGGCTGTGATCATGGCTCAGACAGCCGCTAGCAGTCCTTTTCACCTGACCCCAAGCTGTCTTACCTTGGCTTTGGTTCCCACCAAGAATGAGACAGCTCTATCTGAAAGAGCAGATGTTTTCATGGTAATTTTTGCTAAAGGCTGATATAGTGTTTCTTATATTCACTTTTCCCCTGGCTCTGGACTCTCCAAACTTCATAAGACTTCCAATCTCCCAAGATTATCTTTATCTATTTCCTATTCTACTCCGAACAAGAAATATTGACTTTGTTCATGCATGTCCCTCTAGCATCTCAGCCTCACTCATTGGCTTATATTCTTATTCTTGTTTGATTCTGGAAGCTTTATTATCCTTCTCCTAACTGATCTGTTTATCAGATACCCTGGTCAAGTCTGGTCTGATATCCCCAGGCAGGTTACAAATGGAGATTTAGGTAAATGCAGTCTTTAGAACCTCCACTCGCTTCTTTGACATCTTGAGGCTGTCAGCATTTTCATAGCATTTTATTTCCTGCTGAGTTCATTTTATACACTGTGTCAACTTTCAGGAACCAAAGAAGGTATAAAGAGTGTTTTCGTATGGTATAGCAAGATGTTTTAAGTCAAAGCAGCAAGATATATCCTGGGTTTGGAATTGGAAGCCCTGGATCTCAGTACTTGTTTTCATTCTAACTAGTTGCATAGCTTTAGATATATGGGTACAGCCTAAGTATAGGCTGAGTGGTAAGTTCTGTGTCTTAAATATTGTTGGCAAAGCATAAACCAATTGGGTAAAAATAAACAGCAATGTTCAATGGGACACTTGAGTTATCCCAATAGTAGGCAGCCCAGGAGCAAACCATAACTCCAAATGAGCAAGACAAAAAGCCAAGAAGGTTCTGAGGGAGGTAATCTTACCTGAAGGGTATTAGGATATGGAGGGAGAGAAGCAAGGATGAGGCATTTCTTCTAAGGCTAGAAATAAATTCCATGTGGCTCAGGGCCATGCCTGGGGGATCAGGCAGCAGATCCCAGAAGAGTAAAGACAGAGAGCATGTTTATTATGTCTTGTTTTCATGAATGACAACATTGACATGTGGCAAAAGATGAACAAAACCCACAGGAAACCTAAGTTGAAGACAGCATTATAGAGTACTAATATAGTTGAATCATCAAATGTTAGAGAAAGAGGGGACCTAAAAAAATGCATTAATCTAGTCCAATTCTTTATTTTATAGACGAGAAAACAAAATCCACAATAAAAGTAACCTGTCTGGCCCTGGCCAGTTGGTTCAGTGGATAGAGCATTGGCTGGACATGCAGATGTCCCAGGTTCAATACCTAGTTAGAGCACACATGAGAAACAACCATCTGCTTCTTTCCCCCTTCCTCTTCCCCTTCTTTCTCTCTTCCCTTCCTGCCCAGTGGCTTGATTGGTTTGAGTGTCAGCCCCAAATGTGGAGGATCGCTCGATTGGTCTGAGCATTGGACTCAGGCACTGAGGATAGACAGCTCAGTTGATTTAAGCATCGGCTCCAGACTGGAATTGCCAGGTGGATCCCGGTAGGGGCACATGCGGGAGTCTGTCTCATTATCTCCCCTCCTCTCACTTAGAAGAAGAAGAAGAAAAATCAGTGACCCATTCAAAGTCTCACATTTAGTTACTAGTTAGGGACCATCAACAAATGAAGCCACTGCTTGTACTTAGTGCCCACTCTGTACCGGATATCTCAGATCTTCACAAGCCATCCCATCCTCACTGAGACACCAAAACTCAGAGGAAACGAACATCTCACCACGACTCAGGACCAGTAAGTCACAGATCAGAGATTTCAATGTGGGCCTGGCTTCCCAAAAATTCTGGGTTTATTTTGCTATGCTGTGCCTCCCAGGGGTTATAAAAATGCAGAGGTTCACACAGTCCCAAAATGTCCAACTCAGTATTTGAACCAAAGCCAACACCCTTCCAATACTCTGAATTTACCTATACAGGCTAAAGTTTTCATTTTCCTTAGCTCCTCTAGCCTCAGTTAGACTTTATTCTCTAGAACCTGTGTGCTATCAGACCAGCATAAAATCCTCCTCATCATATGCCACAGTAACAGAAGCTGAAGTATGGCTTTGTCTGAATCAAATTCAGAATTTTTTCAGTGATAAGAACATGAAGACATAACTTCGGATAAATGTTTCTCCAGAAACATATTGTGTAATTATACATTGTCATGAGCATTGTCATTTATTGGATTTAAAATAATAAAAACAATTCATCATTTGCATAACCCCACTAGTGCACATCAGTTTTCTCAAGACAGAGGGAAAATAACTGTTAGAAGTGGTGATGAAGAAGGAATATTGACAATTCTTTAATATTTTTCTACTACTTTGGGTTAGGAGAGACACTTAGAGTCCCTGGTTTGGTGGATAACAGAGAGTCAGTAAGTCTTGAATTGAGGCCACTCTGTGCACTGGAGAAGGAGGGGGAGAGTGAAAGACAGTCCCTGGAGTCCTGGCGATCAGCACCTGGGAGGGTAGACAGGACTCTTAGAGAAAAACCACAGTCAGTTACAGGACAAAGCAACAGATTAGTGGGTGAAAAAGTGTGGCCCAGTGTAGATGAAGTTAAGTAGGCTTCTAAAGGGTCAAACAAATGCCTTTTGATATTCCCATTTATTCATTCATCTATTAGATACTTAGGAGAGCTTACTAGCTGAGCAATTACTATAAAACTAGGAAAAATTGTGAAGTAAAAAACAAGAACAAAAATTTTAAACTAGCCTCATAGAGGTCATGTTTTAGTAATTGGAGATTGGGGGAGGGACGTATATACACATACTTGCACATATATGTGTCAAGCAGTAGTAAATGATGTGGAAAAAAGTAAAGCAGAGGGGAGGGATGGGAGAAATGCTGGAGGGCTGCTGATTAAACAGGAACTGAAGTTTATAAACAATCAAGCCATGTTGTTATCTAGGAATTGAATATTCCAGGCAGAGAATAAACATATTCAGAAGCCCCAAAGCACAGCTATTTAAGAAACAGGTGATTGGTGGGGCTGGAATGAAATGAGCAAGGGGGAAAGATTGAGAGACAAGGCCAGAGAGATAATGAGGGAACAGACCTCAGTGCCATCCCATAGAATTTTCCATGATGAAAAAATTATATCTGTATCATCCAGTATGGTATCCACCAGCCACACATGTATCATGTGTGGCTACAGAGTACTTGAAATGTGACTAGTATGACTAAAAAACTCAATTCTTAATTTTATTTAATTTTGATATACTTAATTTTAAAGAGCTACATGTTGGCTACCATATTGAACAGTGAAGATAAGCCTTGTAGGCTTACTGTCAAGATTTGGGCTTTTATTCTGAATAATATGGGAAGAAACTAGAGGACAGCACAGGACTGACATAACCTAATTTAGGTTTTAATAGGATCACTCTAGATACTCCAATGGAAACAGACTGCAGGGTTAAGAGCAGACTCAGGGAAACCTGACAATACAGATGAGAGATGATAGTGGGTGCTGAATAATAACTCAGAGGAAGGGGGCAGTGGTGGCAATGGTGAGAAGTGATCAAATTCTAGATACAATTTGATGATAGAGACCATGTGATTTTCAGCCAGATTGGATGTGGGACATGAGAGACAAAGAGAAGTTATAAATGGCTTGTAGCCTGTCGTCTGAGCATTTCATAGAGCATTCACAGGAAAAGATTCCAAGAACTGCAGGCTAGAAAACCTCATATCATCTGTATTTGGTAGCCTGGAAAATTCTAGGTTAATTAGAGATTATTCCTATGTTGCAAGGTCATTTGAGATTGAGATCACATATGTGAATAACTAGTATAAGGCTAGCGTATACTAGCTCTTAAGATGTTAGTTTTTTTTCTCCAGGAAGCCAGAGCACAGACCCTTCCAAAAACAAGAGCCCTATTGACTAACCAGCATCAGCACTTTTCCTGTGGAGAGCCAGATAGTCAATATTTTTGGTTTTGCAGACCATAGGGCCTAAGTTACAACTACTCAACTCTGTTGTAGCAAAAGTAGCCAGAGACACAAAACATAGGTAACTAAACAGGCATGACTATGTTCCAATAAAACTTTACTTACAAGAACAAATAACTGGATATATTTGGCCTGTGGGCCATAGTTTACAAAACTTTGGGTTAAAGGAAATATTAATTTATGCTACAGAGTCACTTTAGAGAGACATAGAGGGTAACCTATATGTCTCACTTATCAACAACAGTTCCAGTATACATTTGCTGTTCCAGCATAATTATTAAAACAGCCTCTTTTCACAGGGTGTCCCAGTTTGAAGAATAAATTATATAGTCATGGGCGTATACTTCTTTGTCCTACTTGAAGAGAAAATGGTCAGTGTGATAAGTCCAGTGGAGTTTTGTTTTTTTTTGCAATTATGTACTTTGTTTCCATTTATGAAATGAAATAAAGTTTTATTGACTACCTATTCTGTTTGATTCTATCAAAAAGACCTAGAGCGGGACAGATAATACATGTCATGCCCCACTCTTGAATACTCATAGCAGATATTACTAATTGATCATGGCAGTCCATTCCTGAGCCAGCTCAAACACAGCCCAACCATTTTTTTTTTCAATACACTGATCAGGACAGCCACCACCAATCATGCACAGCATAATCTTTAAAATTATTGGACCAGTTCTATACATACTTGAAAATAGCTACATGCTTCTGATGCCACAAATATGCATTTCTCTGTAGGGATTTATTTTTCTCCTTTCTTTGGCAGTATTATTATGTATCCTATTTTCTTGAGATTAGAAACAAAACAAGTCCCAATAGCATCAGTATCTAAAAATAAACAGCATATGAGGAATTGGCGCCCAGAAGCTGTAATTTGAAACCAGGTGCTGTCCTTAGATTGTTGTAGATGTGTTGGGGGAGGTGTGTTTAGCTTTGCATCGTGATTTGAAGCTAGAACCACAAAAGGATAAAATTAGGAAGTGTTTCCTTCTCTGTAAAATGAAGGCTTTACAGATACTGCCGCCTCACCCTCAGTCCTCAAGCCCAGCAAAATAGAAAAGGCTCTGTGCAGAATTTTCAGGAAGATTTCACTATTGGGAATGATCTAAACAAATCCAACTGTGACAAGCCAAATAATAAAGATATAAAGAAAAAAATAGAACATAGACAAGGTTCTAGTTGACTTAAGAATTTTCTGTAGTGTCAGATTATAGTGGGAACAGGGACAATATTATAAGGACTTCTTGATTCAAACTCAGGATTACTGCGTTGTAGATGTCACTAAAGGAAAATTAAAAATGAGGTAGATTTGGGGCTCAAGAATTGTCTTTTCCAGATGCTCATCTTCTTTAGTTATTAGAGAAATGCAAATCAAAACTGCCATGAGATACCACCTCACACCTGTTAGATCAGCTATTAACAAGACAGGTAATAGCAAATGTTGGAGAGGTTGTGGAGAAAAAGGAACCCTCATCCACTGTTGGTGGGAATGTAAAGTAGTACAACCATTATGGAAGAAAGTATGGTGGTTCCTCAAAAAACTGAAAATAGAACTACCTTATGACCCAGCAATCCCTCTACTGGATATATACCCCCAAAACTCAGAAACATTGATACGTAAAGACACATGCAGCCCCATGTTCATTGCAGCATTGTTCACAGTGGCCAAGACATAGAAACAACCAAAAAGCCAGTCAATAGATGACTGGATAAAGAAGATGTGGCACATATACACTATGGAATACCTCTCAGCCATAAGAAATGATGACATCGGATCATTTACAGCAGGGGTCCCCAAACTTTTTACACAGGGGGCCAGTTCACTGTCCCTCAGACTGTTGGAGGGCCGGACTATAAAAAAAACTATGAACAAATTCCTATGCACGCTGCACATATCTTATTTTAAAGTAAAAAAACAAAATGGGAACAAATACAATATTTAAAATAAAGAACAAGTAAATTTAAATCAACAAACTGACCAGTATTTCAATGGGAACTATGAGCCTGCTTTTAGTTAATGAGATGGTCAATGTGCTCCTCTCACTGACCACCAATGAAAAAGGTGCCCCTTCCGGAGTGCAGCGGGGGCCAGATAAATGGCCTCCGGGGGCCGCATGCGGCCCGCGGGCCGTAGTTTGGGGACCCCTGATTTACAGCAAAATGGTGGGATCTTGATAACATTATACGAAGTGAAATAAGTAAATCAGAAAAAACCAGGAACTACATTATTCCATACGTAGATGGGACATAAAAGTGAGACCAAGAGACATTGATAAGAGTGTGGTGGTTAGGGGGGGGGGGGGGGGAGGAGGGAGAGGGAGAGGAAAGGGGGAGGAGGAGGGGCACAAAGAGAACTAGATAGAAGGTGACAGAGGACAGTCTGACTTTGGTTGATGGGTATGCAACATAATTGAACGACAAGATAACCTGGACATGTTATCTTTGAATATATGTATCTTGATTTACTGATGTCACCCTATTAAAAAAAATAATAAATAAATAAATAAATAAATAAATAAAAGAATTGTCTTTTCCTTTCTCCCTTACTCATTAAAAGGATAATAAGTATAGTTAACTGTATTCACCTGCTATTTGCCAAGCTCTGTGCTGTTTTATATGTAATATATCAGTTATCCTTTACAAAGAACCCATGAGATGGGTACTGTTAGGTCCCATTGTTGTAAGGTACCAAAAAGCTGAAACTTTGGTTTTGATATTAATATTATGGGAGGAAAGGTCAGGCTTTTCTATCAGGCTTTCCTGTCCCGTCCCTCCTTTAGGGAGGAGAGGGAGAAGAATGTAGAAGTTTCTGGCTTGCAAGAACAATGAGTCATTCAGTTTTAAATCTAAAGTAAAGGTTAACCTAGAAACTTCTTCTCTTTCAATAGGGGGCAGAATTTACATACCACCTTGCATTGACTGTAGTTCCTCCCCCTTCCTGGAATCTTGAGGGTAAAATACCTCTAGGCCAGTGATTTTCAACCTTTTTTGAGCCATGGCACATTTTTTACATTTACAAAATCCTGGGGCACACCACCTACCAAAATGACACTCTAACACAGTACATATTATACATATAGTTAATAATATAGTTTCTAAATGTATTTATACTCACTTAGTGTGAAACCTGGGCCTGTTTCGATGAACACAAAAAGGATATCCTGGCAGGAATGGTAGAAAGACACACACACGAAGACACACAGACACACACTGTTCTTCCTCAACAGTTCTCAGTCTCTCTCTGTTTTTAGTTTTTATCGCAGTCAAGCTTGAGAAGCTCAGCTCACATAGATATGTGGTTGAAAATGGGAGCAATGTCAAAATAGCTTTGTTGGCCAGAATGGGGAACTCCTTGGCAACAGATAACCAAAAACTGTCCAAAGGAAGATCAGCAAATTTTAACTTTAAACCACGATCTTGTTTCAGTTCAATGAGTTCCTCTTGCTCCTTCAAAGTCATGTCCTTTCCAGCAACGGATACTGAGCAGTATGGGTCCCTAACCCAGTCAAGGCATTCTGTAAAGGCTGAAGAGAAATAAAATGACAACATCTTCTCAAGAGTTTTCAAATGTCTGCCAGTCACCTCGCACATTGCAGCAGTGTTGCCATCATGCTGTTTCTCGGTGAGCAGGAACATCTCAAGGTTGCCACGCTGCACTGCACATGTTGTTGCCAGAGCTGCACCTTTAAATGGAATTCGTTCATTTTATCAGTGCTTGTAAGCAGGTTTTCATTTCGGCCTTGCATCCGTGTGTTCAATTTATTCAGATAATGAAATATATCAGCCAGGTATGCCAGCTTTGCACACCACTCATCACTTGCAAGCAGCTTTGAGTAATTGGACCTCTCATTTGTCAGAAATACTTTAAGTTCCTCTCGCAACTCATACACATGGGCCAGCACTTTGCCACGCGACAGCCACCGGACCTCCATGTGGAGCAATAAGATTTTATGTTTCGCTTCCATTTCTTTATACAAAGACGCAAATAAGCGACATCTCAAAGGTCACGTCTTCACAAAGTTCACTATGCTCACAACATCATCCAACACAGGAGCTAGATCTGCTGGTAAGGTCTTTGCAACAAGGGCCTCACGGTGCAAAAAACAGTGCGTAACAATAACATCTGGGTTTCTTTCTTTGACCCTACTTACGAAGCCTTTGATGTGCCCGACCATGGCTGCGGCTCCATCAGTGCAGACACCTGTGCAGTTTTCCCATGTAAGCCCGCTTTTATCAAGATATTCTGACGTGACCTGAAATATTTCCTCTCCTGTTGATTTTTCTGGCAGTGCCTTGCAAAATAGAAAGTTTTCTCTAATGGCTTCTCCATCCACAAAACGCACATTGGCCAAGAGCTGACAATGTCCACTAATATCCGTCGACTCATCAAGTTGCAAGGCAAATTTCTTACTGATGTGCACCTTTTCCAAAACAACAGTTTCAATGTCCGCAGACGTGTCATCAATATGTCTGGCAATTGTGTTATCTGAGAGAGGCACTTTAGCTATCTCTTTGGCCGCGGTAGAGCCAAGCACCTCATTGACAATGGCTTTACAAGCTGGCAGTATTAATGTTTCTGCCACAGTGTGGGACTTTTTTGATCTAGCTATGAGTTCAGCAACAAGGTAGCTAGCTTTGAGGGCTCTCTCGTTTACCTTTGTGGTTTTTCTCAAAGAAGTTGCCCGTTTCTCATTGTTTGTACGTAAGCGTACAAAATAGTCCATCGGCTTGTTTTGAACGGCAGGGTGTTTCGTTTGGAGATGGCGTTTAAGCTTGCTTGGCACCATGGCGCTATTAAGCTTCTCACCACACACCAAGCACAGTGGAGTCGGTGCTGTCTCATCCCCGGTGAAAGTAAATCCAAATGAAAGATAGCTTTCGCTGTATTGCCTTGAGCTCACCGTCTTGTCTTTTTTCTTTTGTTGACCACTCATACTAGGGCCTTCATCTGGGTCAGAATTTAGTCCAGGGCCCTGTTCGGCATTTGCATTTTCCCTTCTCAAAAACTTCTCCATCACTGTCACTTGCTCATCTTGCTGAGATCCCAAACTGTCACAAGAGTGAAATATGCCTGGCAGAGGTCCTTTAAATAAATTACATTTATTAAAAAAAATTAAATAAAAAAGGATAACCCCCTCATATATACAGTCCCACGTAACATCCCCTTATAAATACAGTCCCAAGTAACATCCCCTCATATACAGTCCCATGTAACCCCTCATATATACAGTCCCATGTATCCCCTCATATATACAGTCCCGCTAATAGATACTGGAGCTTTCATCAAGGTTGTGGGTTCAAATCAATTTGGCAAATACTCTCTCTATATAGAGACTGGACAAAATCAATTTTAGAAAATGTTGGGTACTTGTGTAACATCATAAGTCCTCAGAGCATCTCTATTGTCAAATTGAGAAGTTTGCTTTCTAGGTAAGGATTCTGATAAATACTAGAGTTCTCCCTGAGGTTGTGGGTTCAAATCCCATAGTCATCTGGGTGCAGGGGCCTTAGTTCTATCTGTTTTGATGGTGTATATAGAGATTTGAGCTCTTTAAGAAGATGACCCTTCAGGAGGCCATATACAATATAGATAACATTGTGATGCATTGTATATCACCCTCTGCGGGGGCCTCTTTTAAAAAGAAAAAGGTCAAATATCTATATACACCATCAGGATAGACATAACCACGGCACACTGGTTGAAAAACACTGCTCTAGGCTAATGAGGGAAGATGAACCCTGAAAGATTTGTAAACATCTTTGATTGTGTTACCTTGAAAGTCTTAATGTTTCTGTGTATCCCCTAAACAAATGTTGCCAGCTCATACCCTGACGTCATGCTCTCCCCCACCCGTGTGTGTGGGGGGGAGGTATATAAACAGCCCCTGAACTATTTTGGGGACTGAATGATTTTGGTCTGATGCCCCGTGTCAGCCATATACTGCCAGCATGTTTAATAAATCTCCTCCTCTAATAAAACTCTTCAAAATTCATCTGGACTGGGAGTCTCTACGTGAACTCAATGAAATGAGGTACAGTGCCTTTCAGAATCTGGAGTGTGGTACTTTATAATATTATTATTATTATCTCCATTAGCTTGAAGACAACTAAACAAATAACCAAATGAGTTTATTTATTTATTTATTTATTTTTATTATTATTTTTTTAACAGAGACAGAGTCAGAGAGAGGGATAGACAGGGACAGACAGACAGGAATGGAGAGAGATGAGAAGCATCAATCATCAGTTTTTCATGGTGACACCTTAGTTGTTCATTGATTGCTCTCTCACATGTGCCCTGACCATGGGCCTTCAGCAGACCGAGGAACCCCTTGCTAGAGCCAGCGACCTTGGGTCCAAGCTGGTGAGCTTTTTGAGCTCAAACTGGTGACCTCGGGGTCTCGAACCTGGGTCCTTCTGCATCCCAGTCCAATGCCCTATCCACTGCACCACCTCCTGGTCAGGCCCAAGTGAGTTTTAAATACTCTAAAACTAAACAGCAGTTGTAAATGGAAGGAGTTGTCCTGGGAAAACCCACCAAGAGGAGCCTGAGTTAGGAAGGGATACAGGGAGAAACTAACATTTAATGAGTACCCAAGTTGTGTAGTTTCTCCCTTTGTTCTACAAGAACACAAAGGGTTATTATTATCCATGTTTTACAAATAAATAAACTAATGGCAGGAAGCTTAACCATCTGGCCCATGATCTCAAAACTAGTGAGTGAGATTTGAACTGAAGTCTGTCTAATTCTATTGAACCAAGTATCTAGGAACAGAGCTGGAGAACAACCATAATTCAACAGATAGTTTTTCTAAGTTTCATTTTAGACAAAGAACCAAGATTTTCCTGATGAAAAGTCAAATATTTTTGGAGCTAGTCTTAGACGCACATACCTGGTTTAAACCACACAGGTGCAGGATAACAAGTAAATAAATAAAGTAGCTAATAAAATCCCAGTCATGAACTTGAACTTCAGAGTAACTTGATTTTAATTTTCTCAATCCTAGAAAGTATACAGAATTATCCTGCTGCTCTGGCTCTGACTCTATTGAACTAAATGGAACTCTCCAAGAGTTCAGTAGATGAGAATTCACTATCTTCTCAACCATCCCCATGAAATAATTGCATGAAGTCACAGAAGTAGGAGCAAAACTAAGGGACAAGTCCTCAGAAATTCTATGCCAGATGTCAACAGAGCCATGGTGTTTTGTGTCCTAACCCTGATTTCTGATCCCACGATGACCCTTTCTGTGGGGAGGTCCTGTTTCTCCTCTCCCTCCAGGCTTCACAGTTACCATTAATTCCCAAGTTGGCATGTAGGTACCAGCTCATAAAGCACCAACACTGCTTTCTCAGGTAGCATTATTAGTAGCTGTGAGAAAAATAACAAGATTTTTTGTATCACATGATTTAAAGAAATCATAGCTCTGAGATTTGGGGGGAAGGGATGTCTGTGTGTATGTGTACCATGGTCTCTTGAATTTCTGCTCTCTTTTGAACAGATCACAGAATTCACTTAGCAGATGGTCAACCAAGAGCTTGATAGAACTTAACCTCCCACGTTAAACCTCTATGGAGCTGCTTATCAGGGCTGGAAGCAGGGATAATATGGATACCTCAGAAAACCCCAGAAAACAGCCAAGCCCTTTTTATTTAAAATAACAAACCAGAACATTTATTTGCAGCACTTTATAATTTATAAAATAACTTCACATCTACCATCACAGTAGACCTTCTCAAACATCCTTCAATGTAGATGGTTATTTGAATTTTACATACAAGCAACAGGCTTAGAGAGGAGAAAGGATGAGTCTAAAGTTACACAGTCACTAAGTAGGAGAGAGAGGGTCTTCTCACTTCACAAACTTCAAGTTTCACATCCTCTTACCATCTCAACATGCTACTTACTCCTGTCCTCCCCAGAAACACAATGAGAATAATGAGAGGCATACAGTTATCTTATATAATGACTCCTTATCCTCCAAAGCTTTCAATACACACTTTAAAAAATTACAATCAGGCCCTGGCTGGTTGGCTCAGTGGTAGAGCATCAGCCTGGCATATGAATATCCCAGGTTTGATTCCCAGTCAGGGCACACAGGAGAAGCAACCATCTGCTTCTCCACCCCCTCCCTATTTTCCTTCTCTCTCTTTATCTCTCTCTTCCCCTCCTGTAGCCATGGCTCAGTTGGAGCATGTTGGCCCTGGGCACTGAGGATGACTCTATGGCCTCGCCTCAGGCCCTAAAAATAGTTTGGTTGCTGAGCAACAGAGCAATGGCCTCAGATGGGCAGAGCATTGCCCAGTAAAGGGCTCGCCAGGTGGGTCCTGGTCAGGGCACATGTGGACATCTGTCACTCTGCCTCCCTGCTTCTCACTTAAGAAAAAAAAAATTTACAACCAGAAGGCGTCTTCTCAGGTAGCCATATTTTTCCCCCTCTCAAATTGATTTACCAAGGACACCTATAATAGAACAAATCCAAGGAAGCAGAACAGTACATAATACAGGCCCATTTGTCAAAGATTTTAGGAAGGCCATCTCTCAATTAAGGTACAGCAGGAAGTTAACTATTTATGGATGAGAAACTGTAAGACAACTCTTCTGCTAAAGCATAAAATTACCCTACACTTGCCATGTGAGTGGTGAAGTTAAGGAAACAGGGTGCAGATATGCAGAGTTTTATTAAGTCTATAGCTGTTTGGGAACTGGCTGTATGCTTCTTCTCAATCAATGTAATAAAAAAAGGGGTGGAAACAGGAAACTCTGAGCCAGCCAGATAGACCCAGGAAATGTAGTCAGCATTCTGAGAACGAGAAGCTATGTATATGAAGGTCACATGGTTAATAACCAGATGGAAACAGAATCTACCAGGATCCTACAAGATGGTAGACTAGATGGCAATCTCAAATGTTGCAGAGACTCTGGAAGACTCTACTAAGCTCAGTAATAATGAGGCCTGAGAAAGTAATAGTAAACTGAGGAAGGGCAATCAGTGATCAGAGCCTCCTCTCTGAGGGGGAGATGTTGGGGGAGGAGTCAGAGGTAGAGAAAGGGCATAGGGAAGCAGAAATCAAAATGACCAGAGTGTATAGACATAAGATTCCCTACTGTGTCATTGAGTACGTCCATATACATTAGCGCCCATAAAAACATTTACTTTTTTGAAAAAGGTAACAAGCAAGTAATTCCTATTTTGAGGGTCCTAAGTAATGTTTAAGGAAGATATATGAAGTAATACACAGGATCAGATTGTCAAATTAGACTAACATGAATCTAAGATCTTGCCCAGATTTTTACCAGTTCAAACTCTTCTCATAATTTTAAAGATACAGACAAAGCAAGGAAAGACTTGGGGACTTTCGACACTCCATCAAACCTTTTCTTGCCACATCAGGTCATACTCTAGGCCTAGATTAACCTGCGTGTCTCTAAGTAAGGTGTGCAATTCACATCACTGAACACAGAACAGGTCAGATCGTGCTCAGTGAGTAACACAGTTTAACTTCCAGGGAGCTGTGACGTATAAAGTCATAGGCTCAGGTTTGTTTAAGGTAAGAGTCCTAGAATCCTGCCAAAAGTTATAGACAAGCACTAAGCTTATTTTCCAAGAAGTCTTTCATTAGCATATTTAGAAAAAAATATGACTAGATCTCATGCCTTCTCTCTTTTTCAGGTATATTGCTCCAATAAAGAAAGAAATTGGATTGCAGGCCTTCTCCTGCTAACCTTTCCCTGCCTAGCATCTGACTACATGCAAAATGGCTGTGAGTGGTTCTGCTCGCTGGCCTTGACTTCGTTTGATGGTTTGGTGTATGAAAGCATCGCCCTGTTTGTTTTCAGATTCTAGCCTAAGTTAGAGTGTTAATGCCTAAGGATCAACGTAAAGGACAGGTAATTCATTATTTGGGTTGTTCTTTTCACTCAGTAACTATAATTTCCATTTGTGTAATACTTTTCACTCTATGGAGCATTCCCATTTGCATTACTCCAACTGATATGCAAAAGAATCCCAGAAGGCAGCCAAGGAAGATACTGGTTTATAAAGAAGAAAACTGAGAATCAGCTTCAGCTAATCAGTGGTGGGACAGGGGTTCTGGCCCAGGTGTGTCTGGCCCCCAAGCCCATGCTCTGTCCACTCCATCGACATTGGAGGTGCTTTGAAGAGTAGACAGATGGTTTGACACAGGTAGGCAGAAAAATAACAGTCCCTATATTTCTCTCTAACTTGAAGCATTTCCCCCCAGACTCTGCTTGCACCAAACATTCCTACCTCTGTCACAGTCATGGAAAGGGCTAAGGGTGCTATGATGGAGGACCGCTCTGGAACCATGAATTATTTTTGTAAGAGCACACTAGTGGGAAAAGATGAATGGGCTGTCCCACAACCCTCATCTGCCTCCCGACAAGTATAACATTAGTAAGGGGAGTTTGGTGCATTTTCTTTCCTCGGCCTCCCCTCAGTGGAGCATTGATGATTGATTTCTGGCAGATAAATGAGCAAAGGGAAAATAAAAGGAATGGTTGAAAAAGTATCTTCATATTCAAAAGACAGGATATTGCATTGACCCCAAACAGGGACAAAACCATGACCTGCCTTACCTGGGCTGTGCTGCTGGTCTAGGGCCAGGCCAGCCTCGCTCCCAGTCCCAGCACAGTGACTTTACCCCACAGCAAGGCTTCTCTGACCCCTCCATTGCCAGACTGTTCTAGGACCAAGCCAATTCTGAGCCAGGAATTTATCTAAAGCTCTTGCCCAACACTCCATGATGCAGCTTTTCCACCTGAGTTGTTGGGTAGCTCTGGCCTCAAACTGCTCAGGATATAGAATTTTTCTGTTTTAAATCAAGTGACAACCTTATATCCTAGTCTGGTTAACTGTCCTTCTGCCTTGGGCCCGCCTAATATTCCAGTCTCTGTAGGCCCTGTATCCATCTCACTCTTTCTAGGAAGGCCAGGTCCTATAATCGTAGTATCTGGACACGTACAATCTTCTGAAAGCCTTCCCTGAAATACGCCAGTAGGATCACAAGAGCCATCTGTTTCCACACTATGTCGCACCTGCCTGTTGAGAGGTCTCCACTATTTCTTGTTGAAACCCATCTTTTGTATCATCAGGTATTGTCACATTATCTAGTGTTTATTGCCCTATTATTTAGATACTGTGTCATACACGAGGCTGCATTTTCCCGCTCCCACAATTAGTTCTGTCACTTAAGTGCTAGTTCATCCCAGTAAACAGATAACCCCAGCTCTGGTCTCATCCCAGTCAACCTTCCTTCACTGCTGTCAGCCCAATCATGCCTGGCTGGGGAAAAACACCCAGCAGTGGAGACCCTTGGCAATTAAGGGACTATTTGCCAATCTCCAGAGACCTGAGAAGCTCTACTTTGTTGGTTTGATTCTCTGATACTCCATTCTCCTCCTAAAACAATGTTTTGAATTTTCAAATTAAGTTATATTTAATTACCTTTGGGAAAAAGGTATGGCAAGCCAGGATTACACTGAAGCTACCTGGAAGAATTGCATAACCAAAGTTAGGACGCTCTTCTTGAAGTTCATTGTAAATCAGGCTCAAAATGCTGAGTGGATAAGAAGATTATTATAATCTTTCCTTCCCCAGATTCTAATCAGCAGCCTCAAGTCATGTCATACCCTCAAGTACATTCTTGTCAGCGAGAAGGAGAAGAGAGAAATCATCAAGCCATCAAGACAAGAGTTCTGAGGGGTGAGGGTGGAGAAGAACACTGATCATGTATCATGTATCTTGGCAGCAGGATGGAGGCACATCCAAAAATGAAGAAAGTCCTGGTGGCTTTTCTGGACACTTGATTCGCTCTCTTTGTCCTTCTCAGGGAATAGTCAGCAAAGGGTAATAAACATTCAAATACAACAGGAGACTCTAGTTAGGCTTCGATAGATAATGCAACAACTAATTCAATAATAGAAGAAGTTTTAAAGCAATGTCCAATATTGAAAAAAGTGCTGTTTTTCAACATCTTTCTATCACTTGCATACATTGCTGAGGGGATTGGATACATTATGGTAGTTTCCTTTTTTTTTTTTTAGGGAGAGGAAAAAGGCAGAGACAGACTCCCACATGCGTCCTGAACCAGACTCCACCCAGCAAGCCCACTACAGAGTGATGCTCTGTCCATCTGGGGCCCTTGCTCCATTGCAACTGGAGCCATTTTTTAGCACCTGAGGTGGAGCCCATGAAGCCATCCTCAGCACCTAGAGCCAATTTTCTCCAATAAAGCCATGGCTGCAGGAGGGGAGGAGAAGAGAGAGAGAAGCAAAAGGGGGAGGGGTGGAGAAGCAGATGGGCACTTCTCCTGTGTGCCTGATGGGGAATCAAACCCAGGACATCCACATGCAGGGCCAACACTCACTGAGCCAACCAGCCAGGGCTCATTATGGTACTTTCAATGTAAATAAAAGATAATTTTTTGTAGTATGAATCAAAAGCCTTTAGAGGTTAAAATATCTAAACTCAGTATTTTTTAAGAATCTAGCTAAAAGAATAATCAAAGATGCAGATAAAAAACTTTACAGAAGCATTATTTCTAGTAAAGAAATATTAATACAGTTAAAAAATTAAGAAACACCCAAATAATAAAACAGAGGCAGCCATTAAAATTATATTCTAAAAATATGTATTGATACGGGAAACTTTTCAAGACACAATGTTAGTGGGAAAAGCCTGCTACAAACAGTATATATCTTATTTCTGCACAGGATTGTGTCTGGAAGGTTGAATTACAGACAATATAAAATTCTTCTTTCAGACTTCCCTGTATTTTCTGAATACAGAAAATGGCTCAGACACCAGCCAAGCCAAGGATCAGACTCCCTGCTCTGCAACTGCCTTGTCATTTCAGCAGGGAACTCCATTCACAGGGACTCTACTTTTGTTGCCCCCACAAGAGCTCAGTATGTACCACACAGCTGGCTGTTGGGAGAAGAGAGTAAATCTAATTGTCCTGGTCATTTTTCAGCCACCAGCATAACTTAAAAATGAAGCCTTCCCATTCTCCCCCTTGGCCTCACATCTGGCTACAGTTTGCAATGATTCTTTTTGGAAATGCAATGCTGAAGTATCTCATGTAAGCAGGAAAGATTTGTTCTTAGACTGGGTTGTGGGCTCAGGGCTGGTACTTGATAAATGTGCTATAAACAAAGGAATGAATGACTGAACCAAGCAAGTAATCAACTCATTAGCACTGTTGGATTCTTGCCATATGCCTAAGTTACTCAGGGCTCCAGGATAAACCTCTCACCTGCCAATTTTCTCTCCCGTATCCTGTGGAGGTTTCCAGTAATGGACAGGAGGAATTCACTAGCCAGTCAGAACCTCAGGCTCCTGAATTAGTTTCAGGTCTGTCCCCTGCCTTCTAACCCAGTTCTTTCAGACACAGATTCACATACAAGCTGCTCTCTATTTGGTGGCTAAATTTGGACCAATGCATGTGTTAAAAAATATTTTGAGAAGATGTCTGAATGCCCCCTTTTTTTGTGAGGGACTGTGAATGGTCCAGTTGCTGCCAGGGGACCTTGGGGCAACGTGGTGAGCAACAGGGGCAGTGGTGGGATTCAACTGGTTTGCACTGGTTCGGCAGAACCGATACCTAAGCGATACCTAATTTTTTGTTGAGTTCTGTAAAGCATTTGTTAAAATGACACTTGTAACCAGGGTTTTCTTTAAGGTGGGTACTTGGGCAGCTGCCCAATGTGGAAATCACAAATTTACAGTCCTTACTCTTTTTTTTTTTTTTTTTTTTTGTATTTTTCTGAAGCTGGAAACGGGGAGAGACAGCCAGACAGACTCCCGCATGCGCCCGACCTGGATCCACCCAGCACGCCCACCAGGGGCGACGCTCTGCTCACCAGGGGGCGATGCTCTGCCCCTCCGGGGCATCGCTCTGCCACGACCAGAGCCACTCTAGCACCTGGGGCAGAGGCCAAGGAGCCATCCCCAGCACCTGGGCCATCTTTGCTCCAATGGAACCTTGGCTGCAGGAGGGGAAGAGAGAGACAGAGAGGAAGGAGAGGGGGGTGGAGAAGCAAATGGGTGCTTCTCCTATGTGCCCTGGCTGGGAATTGAACCCGGGTCCCCCACACGCCAGGCCGATGCTCTACCACTGAGCCAACCGGCCAGGGCCTATTTAATATTTTTTATTAACATATATATTTTTTATGACAGAGACAGAGAGAGGGACAGATAGGAAAGAAGAGAGAGGAGAAGCATCAGTTCTTTGTTGTGGCACCTTAGTTGTTTACTTATTGCTTTCTCATATGTGCCTTGACCAGGGGGCTACAACAGACTGAGTGACCCCTTGCTCAAGCCAGCGACCTTGAGTCCAAGCTGGTGAGCCTTGCTCAAACCAGATGAGCCTGTGCTCAAGCTGGTGACCTTGGGGTTTCGAACCTGGGTCCTCTGCATCCCAGTCTGATGCTTTATCCACTGCACCACCATCAGGGAGGCAATATTTTTCATTAATATTTTAAAACTCTTATAACTTAATCTAGTTTTGTATAACTCTTTTATTGGTCTTATTTAAGTATTAAATACATGAAATAATAAATTACTTTTTGGTATATCATTTTTTTATACTTAAAACAGTCATTAGGGCAGAGAACCCACCATTGAACACAGGTCATAAAGCAAATTATGAAGGGAAAAGGCAAGGTTTAAACACTACACATCTCTGTTATAAAGCCCTAGTTCTGAAGGCCAGAGGTGAGGTCAAGTTCATGGTTATGGAGTCAAGCGATCAGTAGATGAGGATCAGAAACTAAAGAAGATCAGGAACAGGGGCAGGGAGTGAAAATGTTCCCGGGTGGTGACTACAATCACACACAGTTGTGTTGTTTTGTCTTTTTTAAGTCTCTGCCTAACCTGGCCTCGTAGAAAGGGCAAGAGACAGAGCAGACAATACATGAGGGGGAAGGAGGATTTGATCAGATACTAATAACTCACTGCTTTGGTTCTATATTCAATGTATAGCACCATAGAGTTAGGAACCCCACTGTCATTCATTCACTGAGGCTGGAAGTTAGGAGTAAGCTGTGGGAAAGTGAGGAAATACGTAGTTAGAAGGAAACTCCCTTGATCCCTTATAGCCTCTCTGCCTCATGCACAAGGCCTACTACCAGTCAGCACTCAAGAGATGACTGCTGGGGATTGTGTGTTTGTCTGTAATATCCTGATGTGAGCTAGAACCTCAGAGAAGAACAATCCGGATGACTTTATCTTTGAATAACCATTCACAGGGCTGGGAATTAGGTGAGGATACACCTGACTTGGAACTGCAGAGTCAACAGCACCATGAGCAGTCTTAGAGATTGAGTATACTGTCCTCAATTCTCTCATGAGCTGTAGTCCCTCTCTCCCTTCCTCCCTCTCTCTCTAAGGTCTCTCTCTTTATCGAATCAAGTTTCTCTCTGGCATTTACTCTGTTCCATTGCTTCACTAACCAATTTTCCTCTGTCAAGAGTGCTCACATTCTTGTAATTCTGAAATGCTATCACATTCTCTTTAGCCAGAGTCTGTCTACCTTTGCTTTTACTGTTAAGCTAGCTCTCTCACTCTTACTTTCTCTCTTTCTCTCCCCTCCCTCCTTCTTTCTGTCTCCTGATTTCCCAAGAGCAAAGATCTGATGTATCCAGCTCATCTTTGGAGCCCAGGCCATGTATGCTAGCAAGCCTATGGCTCAACTTTAAAAAAGGAATTTAGTATCTACCTTGTAGGACCACTACAAAGATTAAGTAAAGTGAAAATGTATAAAAATGTATCTAGCATGTGGTGAGCATGTAGACACTCAAAAAGTTGCTTTTTCTTTCTTTTTCCACTTTCTATAGTCAGCCCAATTAAAATTTAAGTCTTTGAATTTCCCTCAAATCTTAACTCTTAGACCCTAAGTATAGTTACATTCATAATTGCCTATCTCTCTCAAACCCCTTTCTAGGTGAACCTGCCTGTCTAAAAGCCCATGCCATTCCACTCCCCCATTTAAAAAAGATGAGGAAACAGAGGCATAGAAATGTTAGATAAACTTTCCCACACAGTCAGTAAGTGGCAGAGCTGGGATTTGACCAAGCCAAGATCTTTGCTCTTTTAATTGTACCATAGAAAATTGTCTTGCACAGTGGTAAAATATTAAGATTAGAGAGAAACTTTTCATCTATTCTCTTGGCATAAAACAGCCAAACCAAACTAATCAGAATCTCTTGTTATAGATGTTTCTACTTTGTATCCAGGAATAGCTTCTCACAGGGAAGCCTGCAGATAAAAGGAGGGCCTCCAGAAGAAAGTTGTTGCCTGGAGCATACAAAGAAAAAACAATAAAACCTCAAGGTGTGATATAAGAAATAGTCCAAATCGATGGCTTGAGTTGTTAAATTATACATAACCCAGTTGCTGGAATTCCAAAGTTTATAAAGCGTTCTTTTTTTAAGGCAGCATAGTGTAGAGAAATGATAAAATAATGTAAAAGAAAATTGTTTTCCTCAATAGAGTTCAAGTGTACTATTCTACTTAGTATATTGTGCAGTCATAGAAAGTTTTACTAAACAATCAAATTAATCATTGCTTCCCACTTGCTCCATTTAGTCAATATACCACAGGTAGTTATCAATTTCATTTCTCCCCTTTTGAGATTGATACGTCAACCAGGGAAAACATTGACACACTGATTTGGGGTTATCTTTACTAAGTGAGCTTTTAATATAGCTATATTATTGAGATTATTGTAATCTAGTGTAGCTGATTATTGTGTCTGGGAAAGCTGACCACTGTGGCCTAATATATCTTTAGATATGTTCAAAGAAAGACATGTTCAGTGTGCCAACAGTCCTTGAGTTGTACCCATTGGTCCACATCCCTGGAGCATAAGCAAAGATGTTATAAATGACATCAACTGGCCCACTGCCACTGCTGCCTGAGGAGCCAGACCTCTAATGAAAGAGACTGAATTTATAGGAAAAATACTTCAGGAACACAAGAGATGACCCTTGTCGATCAGAAGAAGAGATAAGATGTAGCATATGCCTAGGACATCTGGTGACTATGCAGAGCAAAGCGGATTGTTAGCAAATAGGACCTTACAATATGCCAAGTGATTTAACAGGAAATCCTGGCCATTCTCTTCTTTTCATCTATCTGAAGTCATTGTCGTTCCACTCAGTCAGGCATTCTTTGGTTGCTTTCCGTGTGTGCCCTGACTGGGGATCAAACCCGCAACCTTGTCATTTTGGGATGATGCTTTTAACCAACTGAGCATAGATCCAGACAACAGTATGAGGATTACAAGAAGGCCAGGGGTATGGGGAGAGGGAGAAGAGGGTAAAGAGGGGATAAATGGTGATGGAAGGAGACTTGAATTCGGATGGTGAACACACAATACAATATAGATAGTGTATTACAGAATGGTACACCTGAAACTTATATATTTTTATTAACCAATATTACCCCAATAAATTCAATTTTTAAAAAAGAAAGAGAGCAGTCAGTACATATTAGAGTGAGTAAGACAGTTCCAGAACAGAAAATGAGATCAATATAATGCCTGATGTATCTGAATATATACTGAGAGGCAAACTGAAGAGCTGGTGAAATTTTGGGCTTAATTTAAGGTAAGGTATACAAGGAAAACTACAAGGAAATAAAGGAAATTTTTACCGTGAAAAACAAAAAGCAGTGCAAATAGCTATTCTCATATACTCCATGACTCAGTTGTAAATAATTTACATAGTCATAGTGTAAACCCTGAGTATTGACCTACCTGATATTATGATATAACAATATAGGACAGGAGAACTGGAGGTATAATGATGGGGGACATAGAAATTGAAAGAGTTAACTACTTTAGTATCAGGGAGTCAATAGATAATTCCTAACAGAGAAAAATGTTATTGTAAACTATGGTAGTAAATACCAAAAGAATCCACTAAAAAAGCTTAAAATGGTTGTCTTGTAGGAAGGTGAAAAGGAGGTAGAGTTAGGGTTACTGTTTATTATATCAAACCTTGTAACAAGGGTTGACTCTTTAAATCATGTCCACACAAATGCTGGATGAAGACCAATACTTTAAAAACTGACTTTAAGTCTTTAAGCCTTATACTAATTAAAAAGAGTTACTTATAAGGGAAGTGAATGCATAAATAGTGCTGGAAGCAAAATGAATAGGAAATAAGTTGGTTTGTTCATAAACCCAGGTTTAATGTGCCTTTCCCTGAATGACCATTTGCAAACAGGTAATGAGGTGGTTTGAGATGCTTCAGGACTGGCAGTCACCTCATCTCATTCCATTCAGGTCAAGACTTTAGGGGATGTGTCTTCAAGATCCAGAACCCTGAAGTACAGGAAAATTAAAATGCTCATGAAGAAAGGTTTTTTCCCCAGTGAAATATTCACTCACTTTCTATATTTTAGTAGAACTTTTGCTTTCCAGTTCATACCAGTAAGAAGGAAAACCATCAAAAACTTGATAACTATTTCAATTATATCAACTCTAAAAATCCATGGCCTCCCAAACCTCCAAATCTTTTATTTTCCCTAGGAGGGACCTGTGGCCATTGAAAGCCCTGGGAAGGATATAGGTTTCAGCTGAGTGAGCAGACATTTGGATCAGCTCTACTTTGGTTTAAATCCCAATTCTACTCTTAATTGTTATGTGACCTTGGTAAAATTACTTAATCTTTATGAATCACAGGTTCATCATCTAAAACAGCGGTTCTCAGCCTGTGGGTCACAACCCCGGGTTGAGACCCCGGGTCTCAACAGGGGTCATAGGCAACCCCTGTGTTTTGGTCGTTCGACCCCCGCCAGGGTCGCGACCCACAGGTTGAGAACCGCTCATCTAAATCATATCAGGATAAGAATGCCTACCTTGCTCAAGATCACAGAGATCTCAAGATCACAGAGATAATTTTTAAAGCCCTTGACACATAGATAATTTATAGCCATTTTATCTAATGTTATAATGATTGTCATTGTTATAAGTATAATAATGATAACCATTACTATTACTACTGCTCCTGGCGATGGTGTTACATGCAACCCACTGCACAGTGACTTTACATAGAAGCTGCTGCTTTCTTTGTCTCATTCTCTATGGACTCTGGCTTCACTGAGCCACTGGTTATCAACACCATTTCTACTCACTGGCATTGAGGTCTGTCTCACTACTGTCTCCAGTAGCTTTAGAAGGCTTCTTATAAGGTCCTGTGATTTTTAGCTTTCTTAGCTCCCTCCCCACCCCCCCCCACCCCCCACCCCCACACACACCACCCCAATGTTAGTAAAACTGTTCATGACAGTTGGGTCAGATGGAATTTAAATTTAAATGATATCATTCATTTATAAATAAACACTTGTTGAACAAGTACTATGAATCCAACACTGTTCTGTGTGCAAAACATTCAAAGAAAGGGAAGACATGGCCTCTGATGTTCAGTGTCAAGTGTGATAAATGTTAGTCACAACTTACAGCAGCATTTAGAGGTGTCCCTTTCTAACACTGCCAGTGGTTTTCAGATTTCCCAGTGTAACACATTGTGTTTTCCAAGATGACTACAAAAAGATCTCTCCTCCCACAAGCTCTTCATACAATATGACATTGACATTCCTGTTATGGAGAATTTGGGTCTATGTTCCCTCCTCTTGAATCAGGATGGAACTGTGACTTTAGAGAAAGTGTTGCTATGCGACTTCCAAAGCTAAGTTGTAAAAGGTGATATATCTTCTATATGTGAAGGCACACACATGCCCCCAAACTTAATTTAAAACAGTAATAATAATTTTGCTTATGAATCTTGAAAGTGAGCAGGGCTCATCAGGAACAGCTTCTCTTGACTTTAGCTGGTATGGCATCAGAAGGGGAAGCTAGACTGGGCTCGAGGATGTGTTTCCAAGCGGGCTCACTCACATGGTTGGCATTTGGATACTGGCTGCCAATGCCTTTCCATAATAGGGAAAATTGGCTTCCCAACAGCATGCTGGCTTCCAACAGTTTTCACAGCAGCTCAGGGCTTCAAAGGCATGTCTCACAAGAGAACAAGCAGAAATACATGAAATTCTTTCAACTTCACTTCCGTAGCATCACATCTGTTGCATTCTACACATGGAAGCAGTCACAGAGACCTGCACAAGTTCAAGAAAAGAAACTTAGATTTCATCTTTCAGTGGGAAGAGTGTCAAAGTCATATTGTGAAGAGAGCATGTGGAATGGGAGGTAGGGTTACACCGTTTGGGGAAAATACAACTGGCCATGTCTGCAAGATCTGGCATGTTCATCTCTTTGTCAGAGGGTAACCCTCAGGCTGTAGGAGGCTATTTGGCTCATGTGCCTGGAGATACCTCCAAGTGCCTAGAAATACCTCCAAGAGCCTGGAAATGGACATTATCCTCATATTCCTTAACCAATTACTGACAGGTACAGAGGTACAAAAACACCATTTTACTTGTTGCCAAATTGGGGCAACATGACCTGCACTGTCTCCATAATTCCTCTGTGGATAGAGCCAAAGATCTCGTCTGGGGACTTTTCTCAATATAACCCCTTCTTAGACCTTTTCTACTCAATCCTAGTTCTCTATTTCTCCAAAGAGTTTTCTTTGAAATACCTTTACATAAAACCTCATCTCAAAATCTTAGAAGACCCTAGGATAAGTCTACCTAAGACACACACCATTCCATTTTAAGATATTCTTGTGGTTTGTCAAAAGAAGCCTTGAAGGAAATTTTACACTGCACCCCAAAAATAGAAGTCATTATGTCCTTCAAATGACAAGAGAACTTAGACAGATGTTAACAAAAATACACATTAAAAAATGATTGTGACATTAGTTTTATTTTGGTCTCCATATATTTTCCTCCTCCTCCATTTTCCTTTCAAGAAAGCAGCCAGGCTCTTTGAAATATCTTGTTATTGGGGGGGTTACAGGGCAGGAAGCTGAAGTTTCTGGGGAGTCTCTGAAAGCCCTAATTTCTTGAAGTTATTATGTTGTATGTCTCAGAGAAGAAGGAATAAAGGAGAAAATATCCTTGAGGTGTCTGAAAGAAGGAGACTGTCTCTACCTGGGAAGGAGGTAGAAGTTGTCAGGACCCACAACTGTGAGACTCTAGGACTATTCTTGGGGAAGGCCTTGAAAGGAGATAGCTTCATGGTGGACCTAGTGACTCACTGAAGATGCTGAGAATCTGAGATCCCACCATGTAAAGAATGTGTTTTCCTATAAGCTTGGTGGAAAGTCACAAATCTGAGGTTAAAAAAATAAATAAGTAAAAGGACTGGCTCTCACAGGGAGAGGCAAATATTTGAAGGCAGAGGAATACAGTAGAAAGCAGAGGGTGTTCTGTGAGAGAACACCTGGGAAAGGTATAATTCTCTTGTGTTTTTCCCCTGAAGATTGCAAAAAAATAAAATAAAATGTAACCTACAGTTTAGCATCCTTTCTCAACTCTTCAGTAAAGTATAGAATCCCCACATAACCGTGAGTGGTGTATGTTGAGAATAGTGTCAAACAAAGAGGAGGGGGTAAGAAGTATGTCATTGCTCCACACTCACTCTTGTAATGGACTCATAGTGAGGGAGCCTGTCTCTTCAAGGGGAGTGTCCCAGGGAGCTCCACAAGTGACCAGAGCAAAGCAAGAGAGCTCCCACCCATTAATCACAATGATGTGTTGTATGGACAGCTGGTAATGTGGAGGAACCTACATTAGAACAGAGTACAGACCCAGCAATGAATACAACCACAAGTCACTCTTGATTTGTTAACAAACGGATGGTGATGCTGGGGCACCAACTCTGTCATAGATATGACCTTAGCTTGTTCATTTTAGAGAGAGAGAAGGGGGGAAGGAGCTGGAAGCATTAACTCCCATATGTGCCTTGACCAGGCAAGCCCAGGATTTCGAACCGGCAACCTCAGCATTTCCAGGTCGACGCTTTATCCACTGCGCCACCATAGGTCAGGCTCCTAGTCGAATCTTTAAAATTCATTTTTAGTTAGAACTAGAATGTTCTAACTAAAATGGATCTAGTTTTAGCAGACCTTAATAATTTTGAGCAGGCCCCTCAATCACTGAAAGCGTGTTAATACACGAAGGGAAGAAGCAAGAGAGAAGCCCACACGATGAAAATAAGAGTCAAATGAAGTTCTGGGAAAGATGAAAAACAACCAAGCTCATATTGTTTGAAATAACCTTCAGAATTTTAAGAAAGTCTGTTTAGAATGGAATACCTAGCCATTCCGTTTCCTATAAAGGCTTCAATTTCCCACCTAAGATTAAAACAATCTGTACTTTCTCTATTGCTCTGTTGTAGGTCTCCATGAATAAGGACAATGTCCAGCTCACACACTGCATGCTCCAAGCACCTAGCAGAGGCTGAGAGTCCTTGGAAAACAAAATATTGACCGCCATCTTTAGCTGATTCAAGTGATGAATTGCCTTGGCTTGGTATATTCTGGAAACACTACATTACAAAAAAATGTGTTTAATCTAGTTCTAAGAAATAACCCAAGCCATATTTCTAGACAACTGACTTATGAGAACAGCGGCCTAAAATAATGAAATTTGAAAACCCGTGCGTGGGAGTGAGGCAAATTGAGTTTCACTGCTGGGTTGTGGATTTCTACGCAGCTGGCATCTGACTGTCCATTTCTAACCATCTCCAGTTGCCTGCCAAGGACAGCTTTGAAGATTGTGAGATGGGCCCGATGCTTGGCTAATTCATTCATGATTCCAACTTGGAACAGGGCTGACTTTCCCTGTAGAGCTGGCTGAGAAAATATTTTGTTCCTCCACCTTACAGATACCCTGTGTTTCATGTGTTATAGACGTTCAAGGGAAAGCTGGATTAAAGGAAAGAAAGATGGATGAAAGGAAGAAAGGAGGGAAGGAGGAATTAATGCTATACTTTCCTAGTCCCTTCACTTTCCTATTTTGAAAGGACTATCTCACACCTTCTCTCCTCAAACCCCCCAAGACTCCTCCCACATTCTTACTCTCAGCCAATGCTCACTTTCTTCTTCAGGAAGAAATCTGAAACAATAAAAGTTTGGCAACTCTGCCACCCCTCCTACCCGTCTACCATCTCCAAGGCCACATTTCCATCTTCTAACCTGCTCTCATTTGAATTAACCACACTTCTCTTAAAAGCGACCCCTCATCTTTGCACTGGATCCCATCCCCTCTGGACTACCAAAGGATGTTGTTCTAAGATTTTTCCCTTCTCTCTCCTATCACCAAATTTTCACCCTCTACTAAATAATCCATATAAGTTTACAAACATGTTATTTCTACTATTTTACAAAAATTCTTTCTGGAACTTCTCACGTTTTCTGTAGCTGCCACTTCATTTTTTTTCTTTTGCTTGCAGCAAAACCTTTGGAAGTGTTATTCAGACACTCTATCTATAGCTCTCTAATTTTCACATTAATCCACTCCCAACTCAGCTTTTTCTACCCCTGCTCCACCAGTACTGCTCTTATTAAGGTCTCCTCTGTATAAGCCCAATGGTCAGTTTTCAGTCCTCATCTTTCTTTGCTCCATCCATACATTTAACACAGTCCCCCATGCCCTCCTTCTTAATTATACTTTCTTCACTTGGATCCTAGGGTACCACCCTCTCCCGGTTTCTATTTTACTTCCCTGGTGGTATCTTCTTAGTCTCTTTTCTTGGGTTCTTCTTTTTCTGACCTCTCCTACTGAGGTGCACCAGAGTTGAATCCTTGGTCCTCTCTTCTTCTCAATTTTTACACACTATCCTGACAGTTCCATTGAACCTCATAAATTTAAATACCATAAACACCAATGTCAACCTATACATTTATATCTTCAGCCCAAGCTTCCTCTTAAATTCTGGACTTTACCATATGGCCATCTGTTTAACAACTTCACTTGGGTGTCAAAAAAGAATCCCTAATTCAACATGTCCAAAACTAAACTCCTGATTTTTCCTCTCAAGCCTACTCTAAATTGATGGCATCTCCATCTTTAACCATCATTCAGGTCAAAAGAAATCCTGGAGTTGTCCATGACTCTTTCCTTTCTCTCACACCACAGTTCAATCCAATATCTCACCACATCTTAGACTGAGCCAAGATCTCTGCCTGTCTTCTCCACTTCTCCCCTCCCACTCCTACAATCTATGCCTAATCAGCACACAACATTATCCTTTGTAAATACAAATCAGAAAATGTCACTTCTCTGCTTAAAAATTCTCCAATGAGTTTCCATCCTACTCAGAAGAAATGTGAAAGTCCTTGGCAATCATTTACAAGATAATCATAAACCCACCACCCCTCCAATCTCACCTCCTACTTTCTACTCTTTATTATTCTACTTCAGCTTTTCTGGACTCATTGCTATCCTTTGAACATATCAAACATACCCTTACCTCTGGGGATTGTGCATTGGCTATTCTCTCTACCTGGAATATTCTAGAGAATATTCTAGAGAACACTGTAGAAAACCCCCTCCAGATATCCACACAGGATACTTTCACTTAAATCTTTAAGCCTTTGCTCAAATGTCACCTTCTCAATCAATCCTGCCATGACCACTCTATTAAGCAATATTCTTTCCTCATTCCACCCTAATAATCCTGCACAGAATTTTTCCCACAGTTCTTACCATGTTGCATAACTAATTTATTATAAATGCTGTTTAAAGTTTGTTTCCTCAGTAGCATGTAGGACCCATGAAGATAAGGATATTTTGCTATTTTGGTCACTGACATATCCCAACAGTCTAGATTACCTGAAACATAGAAGGTGCTGAATACATATTTGCACAAAGGAAGGAAGGAAATAAAAAAGAAAGAATGGGAGGAAGCAAGAAAGGGAGAGAGGAAGAAACGGAGGGAGGGAAGGAGGGAGGACATATTGGCCATTCTGGACAATTCAGTTCAGTTGTCCTCTGGGCCTCAGTTTTCACCTTGAAATAAAACAAAAGAGTTGAAGCAGATGAACTCTAAGTACCTTCGTCTTCTACATGCAATGACTCAATATACTATGTGAATCCCAGGGGGTTCACAAGATGCAAAGAACATTTGGGTCTTATTTTGATGCAGTATCTCAGGACAAGTGGGAGGCCTGGTAGACTACAGCTGAACGGGCTTCCTCTAATCACCAGCCTGATGAGGCCTTCCTGGTGAATCACTGCCACCACCCTCCAGATGACACTGATCCCGAGAAGCTGCCATGTGTGTCCCACGCCACCCCCTGATGTACAGGCTATACAACCAAAGACTTCTTCATGAGATTCCAACACATGTCTCTGCCAAATTTAAATCACTAGAAATTACCACTTGATGTCTCCTGGTTACTCTGGCCTTTGCTCCTATCCCCCATTACCCCTTGGTGTGCAGCATCATGGCAGAGATGCTGTGGACAAAGCTCTGGTCCTGCTCAGTAGACCATAAATTGTTCCAATAGCTTTTATTGTAAAAGGTCCTATGAATCTCTCTACTCTTGAGCACAGAGACCCTGGCATAGAAGCTGTCACATCAGTTTTCCCTCCACAGGACAAATGCCATTTCCTGAGAGAAGGATGAAGGCTGAGCTATAGGAAATGTGGGCCCCGAGGGACACTCATTGACGCAGGAAGACAAGATAAGCATCTTGTGGCTTGTTCCATCCCTGCTATAGGTGCCAGTGGAGAATTGGCAGGGAGGGCCCTGACCTTGGAGAAGGCAGCAAGATACTGGATTGTGGTGTGAGGTGCAGATGCATCAAGGAGGCTTCTTAGTGTCACCCTTATGGTCACCCAGGAAAGGAAATCTTGCAGCAACAGTAAGGCTATGGCATGGGTCTCATTTTCCTTCCTAAACCTGAATCCCCACTGCTCCAACATAGACCAAGTCACAAAAGTCATGTGGTTTGGGGAGCCAGGCCAAAGACCCAAGATAATGTATATTCTCTCCCCTAAAGCCAAGGAAGCATATCTTTTTCCTGAGAACAAGTAGCCCTTTCACAAAAGTCCCACCAAACAGACCCAGAAAATGACCTGTTCCTATAGGCTTGTCAAGGGCCAAATTTGCTATGGACAATGAAAATGCTGCTAATGCTTCTCATCAAGGCCTACCGCTGACTGCTGTAAGACATGGACTGGCCCTGCCTGGAATGGTCCTGCTTCTTCACCTAAAAACTGCTACTCAGTCTTCCAGACCCAAATAAAATGTCCTCTGTAAAAAATTTACCAATCCTTCCTCAGCCTAAACACACACACACACACACACACACACGCACACACAGACTCATCAATAAATCATTCTCTTCTCTATAATATCTCAATACTTTGTTCATCATGTGGTTAGTCGATCCATAAATACCTTGAAGAAATAGGCTTATACTAAAAATGCTTAACTGTGTGTGACTCTTTCTTACCTCATCAACTGGTAAGATATTGTATGTCAATTGGATATATATTATATATCTTAAAGCTACTATCCAATGATGAACAGCTATAATAAGAAGAAGAATAAAACATGTTTCCAGAGCAAGCAATAGCTAACACACACACACACACACACACACACACACACACACACACACACGTTTCTCTTTGGTCCTCAAAGTGAGCAATTCTCATTTCCTTTTATATGAGGATTTTTATTTTTAGTTCCTTCCATAAGAAACAATTAAGACAAAGAATGCCAGACAGTGTAATGCAAGGTGACACTACTTCACAGTTTTATTTCCTTTCTTTACCTGAAGGAAATTACTTTTTTGCCTAACAATGTTCAACTTTACCTCAAACAGAAGCTGCCCAAGTTTGCCATGAATATAGATAGCAGAGCTATGGATGACAGCCATGGCAATGTTGAATTTTTATTCAGAGTCAGTTTTCAAGCTTGACATTCCATCTTATGTCACTGCCATTTTTCAGATTAGAGAGAAGAAAAGTGCAAGAATGTTCAGTCCAGCTGGTTGGAAATAATGAGACAGCCAGTTCCCACAGCAAATTGACATTTGGTGGAGATCTATCAATAGACCTTCATTAAAGGCTGTGGGTTCAGCCTATGCTTAAATGAATTTTCTCTAATCTGATCTTCACAGAAGGTGACATAGTCTTTTCCCATGAAAGACACTTCTAAGGAGAAGGAGACTTGGATCATGAATGGGAATCACAGGGCAGTTCATGAAAATAAACTGACATCCCCCCACCCCCAGGGAGTGTTCCTTCAAACTAGGGGTTGGCAAATTTTCTATAAAGGACATCTGGTAAATATTTTCAGTTCTGCAGGATATATGGTCTCTGTAGCCACTCTGTAACTTTGCCATTGTAGCACAAAAGCAGCCATAGGCAATACAAAACTGAATGGACCTAGCAGTGTTCTGATAAAAGCTTATTTTCACAGACAACTAGCCAAAGTTTACCGAAATATTGTATATATCCCACCATGGATACATGGGTGTACTGGGTGATTTTAGGTAGCTCACCAAGAAATATTTAAATTTCAAGTTACCTTTGTGATTTAATGTCTACTAGAAACAAATATATAATTACCCATCAAGCACAATTTCAAGCATATTATTACTTAGAATAAAGTTAAATTTATTTTTAAGTAAAACAATGACTTGATTTAAAGAAAAATGATAAGTAAATAAAAGGAGGATATTATTATTGTAAAAATCTCGTAGGTGATCTGTGAATGTCCCAAGCTAGGAAACATCGCTCCAAGCTGCACTTACATCCTCCCACCAGCATGATGCGACCTCACTTCATCTTTGTGATCACTATTATCAGTACACTGGACCAATGGGAAGGCCCGAAGAGGCTGCATTAGACCTCTGGACTGGATTTGCCCTTTGGAAAATGGCTAGTACTAGGCCCTGGCCGGTTGGCTCAGTGGTAGAGCGTCGGGCTGGTGTACAGAGGTCCTGGGTTCAATTCCCGGCCAGGGCACACAGGAGAAGCGCCCATTTGCTTCTCCACCCCTCCCCCTCTCCTTCCTCCCTGTCTCTCTCTTCCCCTCCTGCAGCTGAGGCTCCATTGGAGCAAAGATGGTCCGGGCACTGGGGATGGCGCCTTGGCCTCTGCCCCAGGTGCTAGAGTGGCTCTGGTTGCAACAGAGCGACCCCCCTGAGGGGCAGAGCATCACCCCCTGGTGGGCAGAGCGTCGCCCCCTGGTGGGCAGAGCATCGCCCCTGGTGGGCGTACCAGGTGGATCCCGGTCGGGCGCATGCGGGAGTCTGTCTAACTGTCTCTCCCCGTTTCCAGCTTCAGAAAAATACAAAAAAAAAAAGAAGAAGAAGAAGAAAAAGAAAATGGCTAGTACTCACAGACTGGTTCACAAACATGAACTATGGTTTGTCTCGAAGTCTTTCAGTTATTATATGACCATATCTATAATGTTATTTGAAATATTTTTGAAGTTTTTAAAATAAAAGAAAAAAAGACATTCCACCTGACTGGTGGCACAGTAGATAGAGCATCAAACTGGTATGCTGAGGTCCCAGGTTCAAAACCCCAAAGTAACCAGCTTGAGCATGAGGTTGCCAGCTTGAGCCTACGATCATCAACATGATCCCTAGGTCACTGGCTTGAGCCCAAAGATTGCTGGGTTGGAGCCCAAGGTCACTGGCTTGAGCAAGGAGTCACTGGCTTGGCTTGAGCTTCCCCCTGACCCCATCAGGGCACATATGAGAAGCAACTACGAGTTGATGCTTCTGACCTCCCTTCCTCTCTCTCTCTCTCTCTCTCTCTCTCTCTCTCTCTGTATCTATCTCTTTCTCAAAAAAAAAGGAAAAAAGAAAGAAAAAAGAAAGAAAGAAAGAAAGAAAATAGATATTCTATGATTTTGATAACTTAAAAAGAAAAAAATATTTATTTTATTAAATCACAGAACCTTTGCTGAAAGAGAAATCAGAGATGATTATGTAATTAGCTTTTGAGGGTTTGGGTGGAGGGGCAGGAAGCGTTTTTTGTTCCTATTTTTATCTCCTAGCGTGCCACCTATGTAAATCATGTTTTAGAACATGCTATTTCAAACCACGGAAAAGAAAAATTCAAAGGGCAGAGGATGTGAGATCTTTTTCACTCTCACCTCTTTTCTGAATAGCTAAACCTTTTGACAATTCTCTCTCAAAGTCTCCTTTGGCTTCCAGATAGAGACTTACTTCCAAGGTGAGGTTAGTCACCTTTTTCCTAGAAGAGAGGATCAGCTCAGCACAGGTATCAGTCCCACTGTGCATTCTCATTGACCATTATTATCCGGGCTTCTACAGCAATGCAGGAATAAGCAGAAGTCTAGTCTCAGAAAGAAGACACAGCTGGATTCTAAGTCCAGGTTGGCCATTTTTTATCCTGCTTGTAGAATTGCAATAAATATTCAAGATAAACAATGGAAAGTCTCGAATGTGGTTTCTGACTAGGTTTAGCAAATAAAAACAGAGGCAACCTGTATTTCTATCTGTCAACTCTAATCTAGTGCAGTGTATACCTGCAATAAATTTTATAAATTGTTACTTTTATTGGAAACACATGACCCTTTGGTCTCTTCATGCTGTTAGCTTCAGGAAAAATAAGAACATGTCTTGCAATGAGCGCTTAATTAACTTACTTCTTTCCTGAGAAATAGAAGCTTGGCTTTAGATTTGGAAAGAAAAAGAAAGGAAAGACCAAAAAAATAAAATAGATATTGGAAAAAAGACAAGTAAATTGGGTTGAGGGGGGGGGAAGTCATGCTTATTAGAAATGTAGTCTCTGGGAAGGTAATATAGCTACCTTCTCTGATGGCAATTTTTTCAAAATTCGGCACTGAGTTCGCAATTGAATCCAGTTCTTCATATCCTTCTGTGACTCCTGTGAGACATGGCAGATCTAGTTCAGCAAAGCAATGAGATTAAAGTTTGGGAGATATATGACACACCTCACTTGTTTTTCTAGCTGACACCCATGTTCCCCTCTCAGAGAAACTATGATCACCGAAGTCTGATGCCTCTATGGAACAGCATGTGCTGATGAGGTTGCTGCTTTACAGCGTGTTTTCCTTTTGCCCAAGATGACTGAATTAAAAGTAGTTAGCGCTCTCTATCCCAGGAGAGCAAGGAGAACCAGGGATGACCTGCCATTGGTTTGTTTTCTAGAATGATTCTCTCTACCGGCTTTTTGAAGATGAATGACTAAGAGTGTGTCTACAGTCAGCATGTCAATACAAGATGGCTTTGAAAAGCAGGGGGAAAGGCTGATCTCAGTCCTACCTGGATTGTGAACTTCAACTAGTGAGTTACTTGTCTTAACTATAATAAAACTGCTCAGGTGTGACTTATGTGACCATTTCCCGGCATAGTATTTTAAAATGTTTTAAAGGAATAAAACATCTCTGCTTCCTGAAGTATGGCTGATAAATATTCTGAAAAGCACATCCATTAACATATAACTAGATTCTGAATAAATTACAAGGTCAATTGTTTTTCAAGGCATTGCTGAGCTCACAAGAAAGTATCACCAAATAGATTGTGCTTAGGTGGAGGGAGAGGAGGAAAAAAAACAGTAAGGTGAACCAGAAAGACGAATTATGAGTAAGGGCAAAACTCAAAGTCTCCTTAATGGAAAATGCCAAAAACAGCATAAAAAAAGAGATACTAAATGTAGGGCAAGGTGGGAATCTAACTGAAGTCCTTTGTGTTACCTTGGATTCTCAGAGAACATTAAAATGATCTCAGATTAGTAGCTCTACTGGCTCACAATAGAAATGTACAAATCCTGTGTAGTGACAGGCTCTCAGTAATTTCACCAATTAAGATCAATTAAATGTGATCTCATAGTATAAAGTTCCCAAACTACACGGATACAAATTGCCATACATAAAAGTAGCATGAAAACATATTGTATTGTCAGACACAACTTATAAAATAAGAATGAAATGTTTAAAGAAATAAAAGATTAAAATAAGCAAAAAAAGAACATATGAAAAACTGTTTATGGAATTAAAAAATAAAACAAATTCAAGTTTTAGAAATTAAAAATATAATAGCTGAAAATAAAAACTCAATAGAGATGTTAAAGACAAAATTATGTAATATAGCTGAAGAGATAGTGATAAACAATAAATAATTTGGGAATAATTGGACATTTCTACAAAATAAAAAGAGAGAGAATCTTGTCCCATACCTCACACATCATACAAAAATTAACTCCCAGTGGATAATATATCTAAAGATAAAACCTAACCTTATAAAACTTCTAGAAGAAAATATTTAAAATTTTTTTAACATAAGTTAAAGATTTCTTAAACACAACAACAAAAGCACAAGTGATAAGAGAACAAAAATGTTCAATTGGACTTCAAAATTTATAACTTCTGCTCTATATTTGGAAAGACAACGTTAAGACAATGAAAAGATAGTCACACACTTGGAAAAAATATTTCTGATGTAGGACTTGTATTCCAAATATATAAAGAACTCTCAAAACTTAACAGTAAGAAAACAAACCCCCCCCAAATGGACAAAAGACATGAGCACACTTCATCAAAGAAAATATACATATATCAAATAAATCATTAATCACTAGAACTCATTAGTCAAAATTATTAGCCATTAGAAAATAGAAAAGTAAAAACACAATGAGATACTACTTCAAACACAATAAATGAATAAAATAAAAAATGACAATACGAAGTGGAAGCAACAATGCAAAAAAAAACTGTAAGTCTCAAACATTACTTAGAGGAATTCAACATGGTACAGCCATTTTTGGAAAACTGCTTAGCATACACTTACCATATGACCCAACAATCCCACTTGTAGGTATTTCCTGAGAGAAATAAAAACATATGTTCATACAAGTATCTACACATGGCTATCTATACAGTTCATTTAAAATTACCCCAAACAACCCAAATGTTCTTCAACTGATAAATGGATAAATAAAATGTAGTGCATCCATCCAATGGAATAATAATCAGCAATGAAACAAACAACAACATGGATGAGCTCCATGCATTATGCACCATTTCCTTAAGACTATCTTTTGTCCATTGAACTTATTTGCACCTTTGTAAAAAATAAGTTGTCCAATTATCCAGAAAGGAAAGTCATAAGGAAACATTGAATTTTACACAATAAACCACATGAACTTAATAGACATTTACAGACCACTCATCTAATAGTAGCAGAATACACATTCCTTTCAGGCACACAAGAAATATTCCTTTGGATAGATTATATCAGGACACAAAACAAGTCTTAATAAACTTAAGAATATTAAAGTAATATCAGGCATATTTTCTGTCCACAGTAGTATAACTAGAAATCAATTATAAGAAGAAAGATGGAAAATTTATAATTATGTAAAGATTAAACATCATGCTACTAAAAAACCAATGGTTCAAGGATGAAATAAAAAACTATCTTGAGACAAATGAAAATGGGAACATGATATACTAAAACTTATAGGAGGCAACAAAAGCAGATCTACAAGGAAAGTTTATAATGATAAGCACCTATATTAAGCAAAAGAAAGACCTCAAATAAATAGCCTAACTTTACATCTCAAGGAACTAGAAAACAAGAATGAACTAAATCCAAAGTTATCAGATGAGAAGAAATAAAGATTAGAACAGAAATAAATAAAATAGAGACTAAAAAGACAATAGAAAAGATCAATAAAACAAAGATCTGGTTTTGTGAAAAGATAAACAAAATAGACAAACTTCTAGCCAGATTCTTAAATTTAAAAAAAGAACTCAAATAAAATTAGAAATAACAGAGGAGATATTGCAATTAATACCACAAAAATACCAAAAATCATAAGAGATTTCTATGAACAATAATATGCTAATAAATTGGACAACCTAGGAGAAATTCCTAAAAACACATAACCTACTAAAAAAAATGAAAACCATTAAGAAATAGAAAATCTAAACAGACCAATTATTAGTAAGGATATTGAATCAGTAATCAAAAATCTTCCAACAAACAAAACTCCAAGACTGGATGGCATCAGAGGTGAATTTTATCAAACATTTAAAAAAGAAATAATAGAAACCCTTCTCAAATGTTTTCAATGAGGCCAGAATTGCTTTGATACCAATACCATATGAGGACAATATAAGAAGAAAAACAATATTACAGGGAAATATCCTTTATCAATATAGAGACAAAATTCCTCATCAAAATATCAGCAAAAAAAAAATCCAAGAGTAAATGAAGTATTATTATACACAATGATCAAATGGGATTTATTCCAGGAATACAAGTATGGTTTAACATCCACAAATCAATCCATCAGTCAATGTGATACATCAGTGTTTTTCAACCCACCAGTGTGTGGACCTGTCCACCAGAAATTTTGTGCTGGTCCAAGAAAGAGTTAACCATCCTGCTGTTGTATGAAGATTTTAGATCCAATGATCAAATTTGCTTATACTCAGGATCATTTCTGCCTTAATGGTCCCCTAAATAATTTTTCTATTTTTACCTGTTCCCAAGTAAAAAAAAAAAAAATGTTGAAAACCACTGTGATAAACCACAGTAACAAATTGAAGATAAAAATCATATGATCATCTTAATAAATGCAGAAAAAGCATTTGATGAAATAAAATATCCCTTTGTGATAAAAAAACAACAACAACAAACAACTCTCAATTAAGTGGGTATAATGGGAACATACTTCAACGTAACAAAGGCCACTGTGACAAGCCCAAAGCTATCCTCATTTTCAATGGTGAAAACTTGAAAGCTTGTTTAGATTTCAAAACATTGCAGTGCTAATTTGGCCTGCCCTTTTTGTGTGACGCCCAGAAGTCAGTTAGAAAACTGAGAGTTTTGCACATTATACTTCACTTCTCAGCACTCTTGCTGAATGGATTCTGGTCAGTTTCACTCATGGATTACTCAGTAGCGTGCCCACAGCTTCATATACAGATGTAATAAATTCCTTACTCCTGTTTCCTCCTGTCTTTACTCTTTCCCCCACTCTGTAGTTGGAAGGAAAAGGAATATCACCTCTCTGCTGTCATTTATTTGCTTAATGCAGAGCGGCAATGGTCAGCAGGGTTCCAGCTCACAATCCCACAGCATCAGTATTTGTGTTTGTGAGTGTGGGTGGGAGAGCTTCCTTTCTTCATAGCTACACTGATAAGAAAAGTAAATAGAAACAAACAACATATTTTTGAATAGAAGGATAAATACATTTTCAAGTGAAACCACACAACAGTATTATCATACAGTATTAAAAATGAGTTAACCATAGCTATGCACACATAATACATACATACATACATCACTGAGTAAAAAAAAAGCACATCACAGAATCCACATATAGCATATCCTACTGTTATGAAGCTCAAGAACCAGCAAAAACTAAATTATGTATGATTTATAAAATATATATATATATATATATTTAAGAAGTTGCTTTGCGAAAAGTAAAGGAAATCTCAAAATTTAGGATAGTATTTCCCTCTGGGGCAGATGCAAAGGGGGTGCAATGAAGGACAGGCACATGGTAAACTTCATAACACTGATAATATTCTACTTCTTATCTTTGGTGTTGGGTTCACCAAATTTGTTTATTATGTTTATTAATTATGTATCTGTCACATATTTTTATTTATCAAATATTATGTACCTATCTTAATTAGCTAGATTTTACACATGCTGATAAGAAATACCTATAAAACATAGTATATAAAAATAGAACAAGGAGTACACTATTATGTATATCACATAGTCCTATATTGAAAATATACTATATGTGTTTACATTTATAAAATTATATAAAAAGAAAACAATAGAGGAAGTCTAGAAGCATATACATACTCTTTTTTTAATTTTTATTAATTTTAATGGGGTGACATTAATAAATCAGGGTACATATATTCAAAGAAAACATGTCCAGGTTATCTTGCCATTTAATTATGTTGCATACCCATCACCCAAAGTCAGATTGTCCTCTGTCACCTTCTATCTAGTTTTCTTTGTGTCCCTCCCCTCCCCTTCCCCTCCCCCTCCCCCCCATAACCACCACACTCTTGTCCATGTCTCTTAGTCTCATTTTTTATGTCCCACCTACATATGGAATAATGCAGTTCTTGGTTTTTTCGATTTACTTATTTCACTCCATATAATGCTATCAAGATCCCACCATTTTGTTGTAAATGATCCAATGTCATCATTTCTTATGGCTGAGTAGTATTCCATAGTGTATATGTGCCACATCTTCTTTATCCAGTCATCTACTGAAGGACTTTTTGGTTGTTTCCATGTCTTGGCCACTGTGAACGATGCTGCAATGAACATGGGGCTGCATGTGTCTTTACGTATCAATGTTTCTGAGTTTTGGGGGTATATACCCAGTAGAGGAATTGCTGGGTCATAAGGTAGTTCTGCTTTCAGTTTTTTGAGGAACCCCATACTTTCCTCCATAATGGTTGTACTACTTTACATTCCCACCAATAGTGAATGAGGGTTCCTTTTTCTCCACAAACTCTCCAACATTTGCTATTACCTGTCTTGTTAATAATAGCTAATCTAACAGGTATGAGGTGGTATCTCATTGCAGTTTTGATTTGCATTTCTCTAGTAACTACTAAAGATGAGCATCTTTTCATATATCTGTTGGCCATTTGTATTTCTTCCTGGGAGAAGTGTCTGTTCATGTCCTCTTCCCATTTTCTTATTGGATTGTTTGTTTGTTTGTTGTTGAGTTTTATGAGTTCTTTGTATATTTTGAATATTAGGCCCTTATCTGAGCTGTTGTTTGAAAATATCATTTCCCATTTAGTTGGCTTTCTGTTTATTTTCTTGTCAGTTTCTCTTGCTGAGCAAAAACTTCTTAGTCTGATGTAGTCCCATTCATTTATTTTTGCCTTTACTTCCCTTGCCTTTGGAGTCAAATTTATAAAATGCTCTTTAAAACCAAGGTCCATGAGTTTAGAACCTATGTCTTCTTCTATGTACTTTATTGTTTTAGGTCTTATATTTAGGTCTTTGATCCATTTTGAATTAATTTTAGTACAAGGGGACAAACTGTAGTCAAGTTTCATTCTTTTGCATGTGGCTTTCCAGTTTTCCCAGCACCATTTGTTGAAGAGGCTTTCTTTTCTCCATTGTGTGTTGTTGGCCCCTTTATCAAAAATTATTTGACCATATATATATGTGGTTTTATTTCTGGACTTTCTATTCTGTTCCATTGGTCTGAGTGTCTATTTTTCTGCCAATACCATGTTATTTTGATTGTTGTGGCCCTATAATAGAGTTTGAAGTCAGGTATTGTAATGCCCCAGCTTCATTCTTTTTCTTTAAGATTGCTTTGGCTATTCAGTGCTTTTTATAGTTCCATATAAATCTGATAATTTTTTGTTCCATTTCTTTAAAAAATGTAATTGGAATTTTGATGGGAATTGCATTAAATTTGTATATTGCTTTGGGTAATATGGCCATTTTGATTATATTTATTCTTCTTATCCAAGAACAAGGAATATTTTTCCATCTTATTGTATCTTTTTCGATTTCCCTTAACAATGCTTTGTAGTTTTCATTATATAGGTCCTTTACATTCTTTGTTATGTTTATATTTAGGTATTTTATTTTTTATTGTTGCAATCATGAAGGGGATTATTTTTTTGAGTTCGTTTTCTAATATTTTGTTGTTGGCATATAGAAAGGCTATGGACTTTTATATGTTAATTTTGTATCCTGTGACCTTACTGTATTGACTTATTGTTTCTAGTAATCTTTTTGTAGAGTCTTCGGGGTTTTCGATGTATACGATCATATCATCTGCAAAAAGTGATACCTTTACTTCTTCTTTTCCGATATGGATGCCTTTTATTTCTTTGTCTTGTCTGATTGCTCTGGCTAGAACCTCTAGCACCACATTAAATAAGAGTGGAGAGAGTGGACAACCCTGTCTTGTTCCTGATTTAAGGGGGAAAGCCTTCAGTTTTATGTCACTTAATATGATGTTAGCTGATGGTTTATCATATATGGCCTTTATCATGTTGAGATATTTTCCTTCTATACCCATTTTGTTGAGTGTCTTAAACATAAAATTGTGTTGTATTTTATCAAAAGCCTTTTCTGCATCTATTGATAAGATCATGTGGTTTTTGTTCTTTATTTTGTTGATATGGTGTATTATGTTAACCGTTTTACGTATGTTGAATCATCCTTGAGATTCTGGGATGAATCCCACTTGATCATGATGTATTATTTTTTTAATATGTTGTTGTATTCGATTTGCTAGTATTTTGTTTAGTATTTTAGCATCTGTATTCATTAGAGATATTGGTCTGTAGTATTGTTTTTTTGTGCCGTCCTTGCTAGGTTTCGGTATGAGGGTTATGTTGGCCCCATAAAATGTGTTTGGAAGTGTTGCTTCTTCTTCAATTTTTTGGAAGACTTTGAGTAGAATAGGAACCAAGTCTTCTTTGAATGTTTGATAGAATTCACTAGTATAACCGTCTGGGCCTGGATTTTTATTTTGGGGGAGGTTTTTAATAGTTTTTTTCTATTTCTTCCCTGCTAATTTGTCTGTTTAGGCTTTCTGCTTCTTCTTGACTCAGTCTAGGAAGGTGGTATTATTCTAGAAATTTATCCATTTCTTCTAGATAGTTCAATTTAGTGGCATATAGTTTTTCATAGTATTCTACAATAATTCTTTGTATATCTATGATATCTGTGGTGATTTCTCCTCTTTCATTTTGGATTTTGTTTATATGAGTCCTTTCTCTTTTTTCCTTGGTGAGTCTTGCCAAGGGTTTGTCAATTTTGTTGATCTTTTCAAAGAACCAGCTCCTTGTTCTATTAATTTTTCCTATAGTTTTTCTGTTCTCTATTTCATTTATTTCTGCTCTGATTTTTATTATCTTCTTTCTTTGGCTGGTTTTGGGTTGTCTTTGTTCTCCTTTTTCTAGTTCCTTAAGGTGTGAAGTTAAGTGGTTCACTTGGACTCTCTCTTGCTTGTTCATATAGGCCTGAAGTGATATGAACTTCCCTCTTATCACTGCTTTTGCTGCATCCCAGAGATTCTGATATGTCGTATTGTCATTTTCATTTGTCTGTATATATCTTTTGATCTCTGCACTTATTTCTTCTTTGACCCATTCATATTTTAAAAGTATGTTGTTTAGTTTCCACATTTTTGTGGGGTTTTTCTTCCTCTTTTTTGCAGTTGAATTCTAGTTTCAAGGCTTTATGATCAGAAAATATGCTTGGTACAATTTCAATTTTTCTGAATTTGCTGATGTTATTTTTGTGGCCCAACATATGGTCAATTCTTGAGAATGTTCAATGTACACTAGAGAAAAATGTATACTCTGTCACTTTGAGATGAAATGTCCTATAGATGTCTATCATATCCTGGTGCTCTAGTGTTTTGTTTAAGGTCAATATATCTTTATTAATTTTCTGTTTGGATGAACGATCTAGAGCCGTCAGCAGTGTATTGAAGTCTCCAAGTATGATTGTATTTTTGTCAGTTTTTGTTTTAAGGTCAATAAGTAGCTGTCTTATATATTTTGGTGCTCCTTAGTTTGGTGCATATATATTAAGAATTGTTATGTCTTCTTGATTCAGTGTCCCTTTAATCATTATGAAATGACCATTTTTGTTTCTGAGTATTTTTGCTGTCTTGTAGTCAGCATTATTAGATATGAGTATTGCTACGCCTGCTTTTTTTTGGATGTTATTTGCTTGGAGTATTGTTTTCCAGCCTTTCACTTTGAATTTGTTTTTATCTTTGTTGCTTAGATGTGTTTCTTGTAGGCAGCATACAATTGGATTTTCTTTTTTAATCCATTCTGCTACTCTGTGTCTTTTTATTGGTGAGTTTAATCCATTTACATTTAGTGTAATTATTGACACTTGTGAGTTCCCTATTGCCATTTTATAAATGGCTTTCTGTTAGTTTTGTATCTTGTTTGATTCTTCTCTTTTGTTTTTCTATCCTTTGTTTTTGTTTGGTTGTATTCCATACTTCTTTCCTCTGTTGCTATCTATTTTAAGTCATGTGTTTCTGTGGTGGTTTTTTCAAGGGTGGTTACCATTAAGTAATGAAAAGGGTTCCTACCATGTTCATTATAGTACACTAACTTATGAGTACTTCTGTACTCCATCATCCTTTGCTACTGTTAATCTTCGTCCTCTCTCCTTTTATTTTATTTTTCTGTTTTTGTTGTCACAGTTTAAATTTGATTTTATTGTGTTCTTGGTGGAGCTTTTACTTGTGGTTTTGTTTTGTTTTGTTCTTTGTATCTGGTTGGAAAACCCCCTTTAGTAATTCCTGGAGTGGGGGTTTTCTGATGATAAATTCCCTCATCTTTTCTGTATCTGTGAATGTTTTTATTCTCCTTCGTATTTGAAGGACAGCTTTGATGGGTATAGTATTTTTGGTTGAAAGTTCTTCTCTTTCAGGATTTTAAATACTGTTGTTCACTCTCTTCTGGCTTGTAGAGTTTCTGCTGAGAAATCTGATGATAATCTCATAAGCCTTCCTTTATATGTTGTATTCTTCTTTTCCCTGGCTGCCTTGAGAATATTTTTGTTGTTGTTGGTTTGTGCCAATTTCATTATGATGTGCCTTGGAGTAGGTTTGTTGGGGTTAAGAAAACTTGGTGTTCTGTTTGCTTCTTGAATTTGAGGCTTCATTTCTTTCTACAGGCTTGGGAAGTTCTCATCTATTATTTGTTTGAATATGTTCTCCATTACATTTTCTCTCTCTTCTCCCTCTGATATACCTATTATTCTTATGTTATTCTTTTTGATGGAGTTGGACAATTCCTGTCAGGCTTTCTCATTTTTTTTTTTAATTTTTGAGTCTCTTTCTTCTTCTCTCTGTTGTGCCTCAAGTTGCTTGTCTTCTATTTCACTAATCCTACCTTCTATCTGGCATGTTCTATTAGCTAAGCTTGTTACCTAGTTTTTCAGTTCGTGAATTGAGTTTTTCATCTCTGTTTGATTTGTTTTTATAGTTTCAGTTTCCTTGGTAATATATTCTTTGTGTTCGTTGAGTTGTTTTCTGAGCTCCCTAAATTGCCTTTCTGTGTTTTCTTGTATATCTCTGAGTATTTTTAGGATTTCTATTTTAAATTCTCTGTCATTTAGCTCCAAGGTTTCCAATATATTAATTTTTTTCTCCATAGATTTTTTCCCTCATCTATCTGTGCTACATCTCTGTCTTTTTTTATCCATGATATTCAATTTCCTTTTCCTTAATGGCATTTGAGGGTGGTTTTGTTGATAGTACTTCATGTTCAGTGTAGGACTTCTAGACTCTCCAACGATAGATTTTTCTGTCTGTGGTTGCAGAACTTGTTGAAATTTTGGGGAGATTTATCGGTATCGCTCCTCACGGTGCCATTTCTCTGACATCACTATACATACTCTTAAAAGTAGTTAAGTTTAGCCTGACCGGGAGGTGATGCAGTGGATTGAGCAATGACCTCAGCTGCTGAGGACCCAGGTTTGAAACCCTGAAGTCACCAGTTTGAGTATGGGCTCACCAGCTTGACTCCATGGTCACTGGCTTGAACCCAAAGGTTGCTGGCTTGAGCAAGTGGTCACTGGCTCAGCTGGAGCCCTCCAGTCAAGGCACATATGAGAAATCAATCAATGAACAAGTAAAGTGCTGCAACAAGTTAATGCTTCTCATCTCCTTTCCTATCTCTCTCTCTCTAAGACAAAAAAGTACTTAAGTTTAAGGAGTGAAAAAATAGGTAGAAGTAGATTCTCCCTAATAACTTTAGGTACCACTATTCTTTTTACTTTTGTATTAATATATTAGTATTTTCATTTGAAAAGTTTTTTAATGAAGGAAAGTTATGTCAACACCTGTCACAAACAATTCTTGGTTAAATCATGAGCTCAAGATTTTAAAAAGTAACATCAAGTTATTTTATCCATGTGGTTTCTTTCATTGGATATATTTCATCACCTCCCAGCCTCAGTAGCTATAGAAAATCTCACTACAAAAGCCAAGACTGAAATCCACATTCTCTGGGATTCTTCTCCATATCCTGAACCATGGGGATTATAACCTGCTTACCTTTTTAGGTGACTTTCAGGTGCATGAAAGCACAAGACAAAAGCTGACAGCCTGAGCAGAACCAGCCTGTAACTCCCGCCACACATATATAGTAACAATTTGAATGGTATTTAATGTTTTCTAATTACATTACAAGTTAATCATCTTTACACAGAAACTTCCATTTCCCAGTTCTCTTTAAAAATATTCAAATATGGCGACACACGCTTGTATGGCAGAATGTGCCCCAGGCATGAGTTCTTTAGCTCTTCACAGTCCCTAGCCCTTCCTTCTGACTCCTTTCCCATGAGACCGGGCAACAGGTTTTGTTTATTACCACACTGGTGCTGCCATTTTTATTAAAGAAGAATTTAAGGTGAGATGGTTTTTGTTTTCATATCTCTACATAAATTAGATTATTTTTTAAGTCCATGTGTTGTAAACAAATGAGAGAAAGCATATTTCCTTGTTGGAGTGGTTTCTTTCCCTGTGGATTTAATATAAAAATAAACAAATTAAAGTGAATCTGAGTTAAATAATTTAAAGCAGTTTAATGAAACAAATCATAACAAAGACTCATATCTGAACCACTTCCAATATTTGAGTTTGTGATTCTGAATTAAAGGAATGTTTGAATGCTTTTCTCTAAGAATAATATCTATAATTGTTTCCATCTCTCTTTACTAATGATTTTTGTATTTGTCTAATCCATAAGTTCTTGCTATCTCATCCTTACTTTGACTCATTTAAATGACTGGGTTAAGAGAACATGTCGAGGATGATGTCAGAGTAATGGCGGGGTAGGAAGCGATACCGATAAATCTCCCCCAAAACTCAACAAGATCTTCAACCAGAAACAGAAAAACCTATCCTTGGAGCCTCCAGATGTTTCACAATACACCCAAAGGTATGGTCGAGCGAAAAATTGGCTAAATATATAACCAAACCCCGAAGGAAAAAGGGAGTAAGAAATGCTCTGCCTTCCTCACTAAACTAAAAAGGGCGGCTTTCTCTGGGATCTGTGAATATAGAAACTGAGGCGGGCAAAGGGAGTGAATAGATCCAGGCCGTGGCACAAACGGCCGAACCAGGCTGTGGCACGGAGATCTAAGCCGAGGAAAAAATGTTCCTGTGGCATCCCGGGCAATACAAGCTAATACTCGTGCCAAACCCAGACAAAGAAAGACAAGCAGAGCAGCCATTTTCCCCGATCCCCTGGTCGGCGCACACAGATAGTGGGCGAGAGATTCCTTCCAAAGCCCCGGGAATGTGCCCCCGTGTTGTCCCACAGAGAGGCAGAGTCAGAGGCCTTTGTGTGGGCCAAAAGCGGAATCTCTGGGCAGCCCCAGCACCCTGGGAAAGCCACACACGGGAGGGAGTGAGAACTTATTCCAACGGTGGAACTTTTCCGTGCTGGTGGGGGTTTCACTCAGAGGGAAACGCGGCCGACCTGATATCCTGGTCTGCGCGCGCAAATAGCGAGCGAGATATTCCTCCAAGTGCCTCGGCAGTGCGCGCCCGTGTTATCGCACAGAGGGGCAGAGTCAGGGGCCTTTGTGTGGGCCAAAGCAGAATCTCGGGCCGCTCCAGCACCTTGCAAAAGCCGCGCACGGGGATGGAGCGAGAGCCAATTCCAACGCTGGAACTTTTCCACGCGGTTGGGGGTTTCACTCAGAGTGTGAAACTGCCGGTCTGATATCCTGGTCTGCGCGCGCAGATAGTGAGCGGGAGTTTCCTCCAAGCGCCCCGGGACTGGGCGCCTGCCTGTGTTACCGGACAGAGTGGCAGAGCCAGAGGTCTTTGAGTGGGCAGAAGCCCCGCCTGATTATGCTAGCAGCTCTGACTGACTGAGCCTTACCCAGATCCCTGTGCTGAGTGGAAATAGAGTGGGGAGTTGCCAGCTCTTTGAGCCTCTTACTATCCAGGCAGAGGCAGAGGCAGCAGCAGCCCCATAGCTGGATTATCAGGCTACTAATTGAGGAAGGAAAGACTAGGACAAAGGCTCCAGGAACACGGACTCTCTCACTGTCGGACCCTATAAATGCTAATGAGCCTCGACTGCCAACGAGACTAAAGCACAATACATGACATCGCCATAGAGACTTATCAATGGTAAACCTCTACCTGAGCGTGCCAAAGGGGCACAACCTGGGGTACAGAGTCACCAACCAGGAAGAGGGAGAGAAAAGAAAAAGCAAGAAGATAACCTCTCAAAATCAAGAATAATCTGCAGACTTTATAACCTATCCCATTTTTTTATATTTGTTCGTTTGTTTCTCTTATCTTCATTCTTGATTTTTTTTTTTCTTCCTCCAATTTGGCCTATTAACTCTCTGCCGGTCTTACTCTCTCCTCTCCTTGAAGTACACTACCCATAAGTGTTACATCTCCCATTATCTTTTATTTCCTCTTCCTTTCTCTCTATGAGGGTTGCACTCCAAAACCCTTAACTCTCTCTCTCTCTCTCTCCTCTTTTTTCTTTTTTCTTCTTTTAGTGGTTCCCTCTTTTTTTCTCTCTCTCTCTTTCTTTTCTCCATCTATATTAGTTTCTTCCTTTCTCCTTTACATCTATTCTCATTCAAACCTCAATAACAAACAAATTATCTTATCTGGGACTCAAACTTATGTTTGTGGCATTTTGGGGGGGTTTTACTTCACCTTTTTAACTCACTAGCAGTGCTCCCATCCCTGGCTCTCCATTTTATCTAATTCTTGTTCCACTAAATACAATAGTAATTTTTTAATTTGTCCCTCCATTTTTCTGTTTCCCTCTTATTCCTCTCATCATAACTCTTAGTAAACCAACACCTAAAAGCAAAAAAAAAAAAAAATTCTCAAGGCAGCCAGGGAAAAGAAGAATACAACATATAAAGGAAGGCCCATTAGATTATCATCAGATTTCTCAGCAGAAACTCTACAAGCTAGAAGAGAGTGGACCCCAATATTTAAAGTCCTGAAAGAGAGAAACTTTCAGCCACAAATACTATACCCATCAAAGCTATCCTTCAAATATGAAGGACATATAAAAAACATTCACAGATACAGAAAAGATGAGGGAATTTATCATCAGAAAACCCCCACTCCAGGAATTACTAAAGGGGGTTCTTCAATCAGATACAAAGAACAAAAAAAAACAGAGCCACAAGTAAAAGCTCCAAGAAGAACACAATAAAACCAAATTTAAACTGTGACAACAACAAAAAAAGGGTGGGGGAGAAGATGGAGATTAACAGTAGTAAAGGACTATGGAGTGCAAAAGTACTCACAAAATAGTTCACTACAATGAACAGGGTAGGAACCCTTTTCATTACTTAAAGGTAACCACCATTGAAAAAACCATCACAGATGCACATGAGATAAAAAAGATAGCAACAGAGGAAAGAAGTATGGAATACAACCAAATAAAAACAAAAGATAGAAAAACGAAAGAGAAGGATCAAACAAGACACAAAACTAACAGAAAGCAAGATATAAAATGGCAATAGGGAACTCACAAGTATCAATAATTACACTAAATTTAAATGGATTAAACTCACCAATAAAAAGGCACAGAGTAGCAGAATGGATTAAAAAAGAAAATCCAATTGTATGCTGCCTACAGGAAACTCATCTAAGTAACAAGGATAAAAACAAATTCAAAGTGAAAGGCTGGAAAACAATACTCCAAGCAAATAACATCCAAAAAAAAGCAGGCATAGCAATACTCATATCTGATAATGCTGACAACAAGACAGCAAAAGTACGCAGAGACAAAAATGGCCATTTCATAATGGCTAAGGGGACACTGAATCAAGAAGACATAACAATTCTTAATATATATGCACCAAACTAAGGAGCACCAAAATATATAAGACAGCTACTTATTGACCTTAAAACAAAAACTGACAAAAATACAATCATACTTGGAGAACTCAATACACCGCTGATGGCTCTAGATCAGTCATCCAAACAGAGAATCAACAAAGACATAGTGGCCTTAAACAAAACACTAGAGCACCTGGATATGATAGACATCTACAGGACATTTCATCCCAAAGTGACTGAGTATACATTTTTCTCCAGTGTACATGGATCATTCTCAAGAATTGACCATATGTTGGGCCACAAAAACAACATCAGCAAATTCAGAAAAATCGAAGTTGTACCAAGCATATTTTCTGATCATAAAGCCTTGAAACTAGAATTCAACTGCAAAAAAGAGGAAAAAATCCCACAAAAATGTGGAAACTAAACAACATACTTTTAAAAAATGAATGGGTCAAAGAAGAAATAAGTGCAGAGATCAAAAGATATATATAGACTAATGAAAATAACAATACAACATATCAGAATCTCTGGGATGCAGCAAAAGCAGTAATAAGAGGGAAGTTCATATCACTTCAGGCATGTATGAACAAACAAGAGAGAGCCCAAGTGAACCACTTAACTTCACACCTTAAGGAATTAGAAAAAGAAGAACAAAGACAACCCAAAACCAGCCGAAGAAAGGAGATAATAAAAATCAGAGCAGAAATAAATGAAATAGAGAACAGAAAAACTATAGGAAAAATTAATAGAACAAGGAGCTGGTTCTTTGAAAAGATCAACAAAATTGACAAACCCTTGGTAAGACTTAACAAGGAAAAAAGAGAAAGAACTCATATAAACAAAATCCAAAATGAAAGAGGAGAAATCACCACAGACACCATAGATATACAAAGAATTATTGTAGAATACTATGAAAAACTTTATGCCACTAAATTCAACAACCTAGAAGAAATGGATAAATTCCTAGAACAATACAACCTTCCTAGACTGAGTCAAGAAGAATCAGAAGCCCTGGCCGGTTGGCTCAGCAGTAGAGCGTCGGCCTGGCGTGCGGGGGACCCGGGTTTGATTCCCGGCCAGGGCACATAGGAGAAGCACCCATTTGCTTCTCCATCCTCCACCCCCCCTCCTTCCTCTCTGTCTCTCTCTTCCCCTCCCGCAGCCAAGGCTCCATTGGAGCAAAGATGGCCTGGGCGCTGGGGTTGGCTCCTTGGCCTCTGCCCCAGGCGCTAAAGTGGCTCTGGTCGCAGCAGAGCGATGCCCCGGAGGGGCAGAGCATCGCCCCCTGGTGGGCAGAGCTTTGCCCCTGGTGGGCGTGCCGGGTGGATCCCGGTTGGGCGCATGCGGGAGTCTGTCTGACTGTCTCTCCCCGTTTCCAGCTTCAGAAAAGAAAAGGAAAAAAAACCAAACAAAAAAAAAAAAAAAAAAAGAAGAATCAGAAAGCCTAAACAGACCTATTAGTAGAGAAGAAATAGAAAAAAACATTAAAAACCTCCCCAAAAATAAAAGTCCAGGCCCTGATGGCTATACCAGTGAATTTTATCAAACATTCAAAGAAGACTTGGTTCCTATTCTACTCAAAGTCTTCCAAAAAATTGAAGAAGAAGCAATACTTCCAAACACATTTTATGAGGCCAACATAATCCTCATACCCAAACCAGGCAAGGACGGCACAAAAAAAGAAAACTACAGACCAATATCTCTAATGAATACAGATGCTAAATACTAAACAAAATACTAGCAAATCGAATACAACAACATATTAAAAAAATAATACATCATGATCAAGTGGGATTCATCCCAGAATCTCAAGGATGGTTCAACATACGTAAAATGGTTAACATAATACACCATATCAACAAAACAACCAACAAAAACCACATGATTTTATCAATAGACGCAGAAATGGCTTTTGATAAAATACAACACAATTTTATGTTTAAGACTCTCAACAAAATGGGTATAGAAGGAAAATATCTCAACATGATAAAGGCCATATATGATAAACAATCAGCTAACATCATATTAAATGGCACTAAACTAAAGGCTTTCCCCCTTAAATCAGGAACAAGACAGGGTTGTCCACTCTCTCCACTCTTATTTAATGTGGTACTAGAGGTTCTAGCCAGAGCAATCAGACAAGACAAAGAAATAAAAGGCATCCATATCGGAAAAGAAGAAGTAAAGGTATCACTTTTTGCAGATGATATGATCCTATACATCGAAAACCCCAAAGAATCCACAAAAAGACTACTAGAAACAATAAGCCAATACAGTAAGGTCGCAGGATACAAAATTAACATACAGAAGTCAATAGCCTTTCTATATGCCAACAATGAAACATTTGAGAACGAACTCAAAAGAATAATCCCCTTCACGATTATTAATATACAAAGAACTCATAAAACTCAACAACAAACAAACAAACAATCCAATAAAAAAATGGGAAGAGGATATGAACAGACACTTCTCCCAGGAAGAAATACAAATGGCCAACAGATATATGAAAAGATGCTCATCTTCTTTAGCTATTAGAGAAATGCAAATCAAAACTGCAATGAGATACCACCTCATACCTGTTAGATTAGCTATTATTAACAAGACAGGTAATAGCAAATGTTGGAGAGTTTGTGGAGAAAAAGGAACCCTCATACACTGTTGGTGGGAATGTAAAGTAGTACAACCATTATGGAAGAAAGTATGGTGGTTCCTCAAAAAACTGAAAATAGAACTACCTTATGACCCAGTAATCCTTCTACTGGGTATATACCCCCAAAACTCAGAAACATTGATACGTAAAGACACATGCAGCCCCATGTTCATTGCAGCATTGTTCACAGTGGCCAGGACATGGAAACAACCAAAAAGTCCTTCAGTAGATGACTGGATAAAGAAGATGTGGCACATATACACTATGGAATACTACTCAGCCATAAGAAATGATGACATCGGATCATTTACAGCAAAATGGTGGGATCTTGATAACATGATACAAAGCAAAATAAGTAAATCAGAAAAAACCAGGAACTGCATTATTCCATATGTAGGTGGGACATAAAAGTGAAACTAAGAGACATTGATAAGAGTGTGGTGGTTACGGGGGGGAGGGGGGAAAGGGAGAGGGAAAGGGGGAGGGGGAGGGGCACAAAGAAAACTAGATAGAAGGTGACAGAGGACAATCTGACTTTGGGTGATGGGTATGCAACATAATTGAACAACAAGATAACCTGGACTTGTTATCTTTGAATATATATATCCTGATTTATTGATGTCGCCCCATTAAAAAAATAAAATTAATTAAAAATAAAAAGAGAGAACATGTCATTTATCTAATAATAGGTACCAAATATCCTTAGTCACCCACTCAGATACAAAATTCCCACATGTTTAAGTTAAGAAAATGGTAAGGAATGATAATTACCTATTTTCTCTAGATTTCATGCCTCATTTTAGCCCTGATCTGATTCTCTTAGGAATCTGGCTGTGTAACAAAGGCTAATGTTTTGACTACATATGCGATAACTAAAAAACATTTCAGAGCCGTAGATGGGAAGATTTCTGTAAAATACTTTGAATGTTCAGAAGGGTTTTATTAAACTCTCTGAAAGTGTGTCTTTTTAGAAGGCTATTAGGATAGTTTACTTTCTTCAGTTCTGTTTGTGAGAGTATAGTTGCAATCTATAAGATAATCCATGATCTGATTACTTTCCTAGAAGATTTCAAGTGCAGGTAGAAAAGAACAAGGGAATAGAAATTCATTTTGACAAAATGGCAGACCCTGGTACAAAGCAATTGTTAAATCTCATAGCAACCATTGTATTTTTTGTCCCATTTACGGGGGAGGAGGAAACCAAGGCTTAGACCAGGGGTCCCCAAACTATGGCCTGCAGGCCACATGCAGCCCCCTGAGGCTGTTTATCCAGCCTGTTCCAGAAGGGAAACCTCTTTCATTGGTGGTCAGTGAGAGGAACACAGGATGCATCTGCATCCTGTGCTCCTAGAGTACTGTATGTGGCGGCGCCACAAAGCGCGGCATTGCTCAGATATAGTACTACTTCCGGTGACGCGGGATGCATGCCTCACAGCTCCGGAAGCGCATCATATCACTTGTTACAGCTAGCAGTGACAAATATGGAACCGGACATTGATCATCTCATTAGCCAAAAGCAGGCCCATAGTTCCCATTGAAATACTGGTCAGTTTGTTGATTTAAATTTACTTGTTCTTTATTTTAAATATTGTATTTGTTCCCGTTTTGTTTTTTTTACTTTAAAATAAGATATGTGCAGTGTGCATAGGGATTTGTTCATAGTTTTTTTTATAGTCCGGCCCTCCAATGGTCTGAGGGACAGTGAACTGGCCCCCTATGTAAAAAGTTTGGGGACCCCTGTCTTAGACTAACGAAATAACTTGCCCAAAGCCATATAAACTGTAAATGACAGAGTCAGAATTTGAACTCATACCTGTGTGCAAAACCTCTGCTCATCCTTCCACCAAAGTTCTATAAGTGTGGGCCCATGCATCATCTGGGAACTTGGGAAGTTGTTACAAATACAAATTTTCAGTCTCAGCCCAGACCTTCTAAAAAAGAAACTGTACATTTCTAAGATACGTGATCTGTATATTTCACTGGGTTTCCACCACCTGAAGTCAAATGCAGTATACAGATCATGTACCATAGAAATATATACCCTGAAAAGTTTAATAAATAAATAAATTAATGAAAATCAAAAGAAAGAAACTCTGGATGGACACAGTAGTCTATGTTTCCATAGGTTTCTGGGTAATCCTGATGCACACTCATATTTGGGAGCCACTGTGCTGTGTCAGAACGATTCACAGAAAGGGGAGACCACACCTAGGATTTAAAAGAGAAGAGAAAAGGTGCTGAGCAGGGCAGAATCTTCATGAAAAAGAGTTTAGCCTCTAGATGGCCTTTAGCTTGGATCCTGGGACAGCTGGGAAAGGGATTCCTACTTTTAAATACACTTCGAGAATGAGACTTAGAGGACAATAAACAGGCATGGACAATGCCCTCGAGAAGGAGGGAATAAGTTAGTTGTTCCTTTTATTGAATTATATAGCTGGAAAGAGGCTGGTACCTACTCCAGTCACAACACTCAGAAAAGGGAACTGATTTGCACCAAATCACACAACTAGTTGGTTAGCAGCAGAGTTGAAGCAGAACACTGGTTTCCCAGTAACCGGTCTCTGCTTGTCTGATTAAGTCTCCAATTATTTTTTTTGTACTTCATGTTAACTGTTAGAGGTACCATTGCATTTTTCTCTTCCAATGTCACAACGTGAGAACTGAGACAATTTTAACTTTGAAATTCTGAAAAGGGATTTCAATATTTTATTCAATCTTTCTATTTTCCTGCTCTGGGACGAGGAAGCCAGCCACCTGTTCTTAATCTATTTTTACCAGCTGGAGAAAAACGGAGTGAGAGATGCCTGCAGTAACCTGGTCCAGAAATAGGGCATGGGGCCCCCTGTTAAGGAAGCTGCCGTCGGCTGGGAAATTGCAGGGACAGCTGGCAGGCAGAGATGTAATCAAGAGTGAAGACACAGCATGTGCCCACTGTCATTTGGAACCCTTTCCCTTCCTGCTTTTCCCACCTCATTATAAGACAGCTTTGTTAGAAGAGACACAATAAAGAAATTAAAAATTATAGATATCAGGAACCAGAAACATTGTTGCCAGTAACAGTAACACAAGGGCAGGGATAGAAATTAAGTGCAAGGTAAGAGGAAAGAATTAATTAAAACCCTGATTGGCCGGGCCCCTGACAGAGAAATATGGGAGACCAGAATTCAAGTTGCTACATAAGTATTCCAGATGAGAAAGGGATGGAGAACAGGAAAGAAAATTAATGCAAAGCTTAAGATCTACTAGGTGGACATGAAAAGGGAAGAAAGCTATTCGGGCAACTGTAAAGCAAAAACAAGGTCATGAGTTCATCCAACATCCTGACTTGGGGTTGGGAGGGGTGCCGCAGGGGACCCGTGATCACCTGAATGGGAGATGCAATGCCAGTCTGATAAGTTCATCTTTGTTACGGATATTAAAAGTTGGAAGGGAAGTAATATTTTGGTTATGGTTGTATTCCAAACAGAAGGCACTGTGGTTCATAGGTGGTATGAAGATGAGGAGGCAAATTGGTATCAGGGAGGCAGTGTGGCTTACTCCCAATAAGAAGTGACCCCAGGTGACCTGGCGCAAGGCACCAGTGGTGGGTTGGCTCACCGGAGCAAACAGTGGGGCGCTGGAAACCAGCGACTGTGTTGGAACCCAAATAGACCATCCAGAACAGAATTTAAAGTGGTCCCAAATATGGTCATACTAGGAAGGTGTGCAGAGTCAAAAACACGGATTAAGGGAGCAAAAACAAATAAAGCTTGAAGTAAACATCAAATCACTAAGACTGTCCGCTAGCATTTGTGGCTTTCTAAATTCACCAGGAGCTGTTTTTATAAGCGGGTTTCCTGGTTTAATAGTGAGGGTCAGAAACTGGGCAAGTACCAGTTAGGTGGCTCTGACAAAGTTTTTCTCTTTAAGCGGCAGCCTGCTTATCTATAAAGAGAATGATTGATATTTTTCGTCCAAGTGTTACACTCCAACCCCACCAAGTGATTGTGGAAACCAAATTAAAAGTGATTTACGCAGAAAAAAAAAAGGCTGTAAAACACAAGGGGCTCTTTAAATGCAAGGTGATGATATTATGATGTTATCATTTCATCTGTGACTACTCTGCTAAATTAGTATAATGAGAGGGGTGGTATGTCTATGAGTTGTTAGGCTGCAAGGGGTAAAAATTCAGGAATGATGCTCTTAGGCAGAGGGTAAGTCCGGGCAAAGAGTATACAGTGCAAGTCCCCCTATCTGACTGAGATATATACACCCCTTATCAAAGCCACTAACTGTTAGACTAGTGATTCTCTTCATCTTTTCCCACTGCAACAATAGGAGGGTTGATTTTTACTTACAAGATGCAGCATGCATCCCAATTATTGTTTTCAACACTTAGCGCAAAATGGATGACTATCTATCTCGTCCTTAGAAACTCTATTGTTCTTTAAGACAGATGAAAGAGAAGCAGAGGGTCTGCTTACCTCCAGGACCCCTTGCTGAAGCTACCCACTGGGTTACAAACTCTGCTTTATTCATGTGTGTAGGTACGTAAAGCAGGTCTGCAGGATATATCTAAGCATGAGATTAGAGAATATACTGCTAAAACCTCAGAACAAGTGAATTCCTGACACAGACACTACTAACCATCTACCCAATGGCCATCCCTCCCCCTCACACACAAACACCCTCTTCTCCTAACTTCCCCTTCCCCCAACTCACACATATACTTCTTTCTTACTGGCCTGATTTGTTCCGGGTAGCAATTTGACCATTTAAAATCCAAGCCTCCTCTGTAAATGGTGCTGGTCTCAGGGCACCGGTCTCACCAGTGAAATATAAACAAAAGTCCCTAAGGCAGGTAAAAAAAAAAAAAATCCCTGGACAAAAAAGTTAAACCTTGCTAAAAAGGCATTCCTCCACCATTCACTTTTCTTCCTGCAATCCTGAGGCCTAGAGATGTAGTCACTGCCTGTTTTTGACCATGAGGTGGCAAGTCTGAGGAGGAAGCCTGACCCAGGAAGCATGGAGAGTGAGGAGGCAGAGCCCAAGTTGGCTGAGGCTGGGGGGCTGGGGGGAGTCACAGGGCAGCTGCACCAGCCTGCCTCTGCTTTTCGTTACATGAGAAAAACAAACTCCTTGTATAAACTTCCCCCAGTTGGCCTTTCTTTTATTTTTCAGCTGAACCTATTGCAAACTGACAAGAGAAACTTCCTAAGGGATGTCAGGGCTTATAATCCATTCCAGGTCATCTGAACTGTTTACTGGATGACGGTGAAGGCAAGCAAAAATGTTAAGGAAGTTCTAGAGAGATGACAGAGCGGGCCTGCTGTATACCCATATGTCATTGTTTTGCCATAAATAGGAAAGGCTAATGGCATTTTAAAGGCAGCAGACTGTGGACATGACTCTTGACGATGTGCTGAGCCCTGTTCTGCACCCAGCACCCTCTTCCTCCTTCTTTTGTCAACACCATTCTTTGGAACTGCAAGATGATTCATTGGTAAACCTCCAAGCATCTTAAAGCACTTCAGCAGTATCTGTAGAGAGCAACATCACACGTAGATTGAGAACTTTAAGTTACTCACTCATTTAACAATGGAGGCAGTAATAGATACAGGTCTACTCTACTTTTTTTTTCCTTGAAACTTCTATTGATTATTCTCCCAGGTGGACAGGGAACTTTGAAAGGAGAGTCAAAATGAGCTGAGCTTCTAGCTGCAATAAAATAACACATCTAATGCTTGCCATAACCGTATTATGCTGCTTCATAATTACTTAAGTGATAACTAATACCCATGAAGGATGGTAATCACTTGTGTACAAACAAGCCAGTTTTTCAGTCTTTCTCCTCGTTTTGTTGGTTTGCCAATGCCTAGCATTAGCAGCAGTCTGTGGAATTACATTAGAATCATTATATATGCATACCTACACATAAGCACTCAGCACAATATAAAGTAGGCCAAATAACTAGACCTGCTTCTGGCAGAGGAGCATGGCCCTGCACGTTTGCTGACCTGTAGGGCTGCGGTTTTCTCTCCTCCCTGCACATGTCAGAATCCTCAGACTCACTTGAAAGTTACTGAAACACCAAAGCAGTATATCCCAGATGTTAGAGAGCTTTAGAAAAAACAAGACTTCCAGCCCACTGGACTTAGAAACATAAAAGCATCACCTCTGAGCCCTAGCTGGGTGGCCCAGTGGATGGAGCATCATCCTGGCGTACTAAGGTTGCAGGTTCAATCCCAGGTCAGGGCACATTTGAGAAGCAACCAATGAGTGCATAACTAAATGGAACAACTAAGTGGAATTGCAAGTTGATGCTTCTCTCTCTCTTCCTCTCCCCACCCTCATATCAATGGGAGGGGGAAAAATGTCACCTCTGTAAGTGCTATGTGCTTAAGTGTTTTATATACATTCACTCATGTAATCTTTACAAACCACCCCCCCCCCAGGCAGCTACTATTAACCATGCTCATTGTATGAGGAGGGATGAACCCATCTGTAGGAAAAGTAACTAGTAGCACAGTTAGTAAGTGGCAGAGGCAAGTTTGAACTGAAAACAGTCTGGCCCCAGCATCTGGGCTCCTAAATGCTGGGCTCTGCACTCTCCCTCCCCCGGGGCATTGTGGGAACCCTGTGGTTATTCCCCGTGGAGCCCCTGAGTTCCCAGGACCAGTTTTCACTCTCTGCCTTGCTCTGTGTCCTGGCAGGCTGCAACCTCCCATCTGCTGCAACTAGGCTCCCTTACCCTCTGGTTTCCAATAGATTTGGCCAATGGAAAGGGCTGATGGAAGATAAGAAGGTGGGAAGAGGAAATTTATTTCCATCTCTAATCCTTCCCCATTCCCTTTTTACCTCACCACAGCGCTAATCATGGCTACTTCCTCAACAGACAGCCATGACACCTGCTGGGAAACCACTGCCCCCTCACTCTTGCTCTCAATGGACCTGGTGACACCATCACTCCCTTTCCCTTTCTGGGCTTAGCACAGTTGACGGCTCCTCTCCGCTGCCAGTCTCCAGAGGGTTCAGGTATTTCCCATCCTTTATTATTTTCCTTAACTCTTTCTACATTTTGTAAGTATCTCTTAAATTCTCTTCAGTTATCACTTTCAAATATACTGTCTGTTTTCTTCCAGGACCCTGACCTATACAAAGGTTTATATGAGAGATGCTCTTCTGGTCAGGGGCAGTAGTCTCGAGGAAGGGACACACCATGTGATCCAAAGCTCCATATCCCTAGGACTAGCTCAGTCCTTCAAAAGAGTTTAATGGACTAAATACAAATAAAGGCCCTTTAAAACAATAAGACAGTCAATATGTCAGAAAGCTATAACGATTACCAATATGCATACATCTATTAACAAAAATTCAAAGTACATGAAAAAAAGTTGACCAACTAAAGGCAGAGAGACAAATCCAGAATTCCAGTGGGAGATTTTACCATAATACTCTCAAAAATAATAAAATAACTAGATTAGAAAAAATTAGTGAAGGCTGACCAGGCGGTGGTGCAGTGAATAGAGCATTGGAATGGGATGCAGAGGACCCAGGTTCGAAACCCCAACGTCACCAGCTTGAGCACAAGCTCATCTGGTTTGAGCAAGGCTCACCAGCTTGAACTCAAGGTTGCTGGCTTGAGGGGCCACTCAGTCTGCTGTAGCCCCCCCCCAGGTCAAGGCACATATGAGAAAGCAATCAATGAACAACTAAGGTGCCGCAACAAGGAATTGATGCTTCTCATCTCTCTCCTTTCCTGTCTTTCTGTCCCTATCTGTCCCTCTCTCTGTCTCTCTCTGTCTCTGTTGCAAAGAAAAAAAAAATCAGTGAAGACATAGAAAGTCTGACTAATCAATTCCCCCTTCTCAGCATTACCTACAATATCTATACCAGGAGACACATCTACTGGTATTTAGAGAGAAAAGAATTTTAAATGCTAGCACAGTGGTATTGTCTATCCGTCAACATGCCAGTAAACTATAAAATCCCTTAACAAGGAAGATGAGAAAAGGAGAGGGCTCTAGAAATTTGGTAAGGCTTATAGTGGGAGAACTTATGAGGAAGTTACATTAAGGAGAGGCTGAAAACTCAAAAGACAGAATCTGGTAATGATTCTATGCACTTATATACAATTCTAAATTTCATCAATACTGTTCGAGGTCATGATAGGGGCTGCTCTTGATAGAGAAAGAGAAGAAGGGTAGCCTAAAGTGGATTCCTACGATACTTGTTATATTTTGTCAATTGATCTACATGCTCCTTCTGCTGCTGTGTTCCATTTGCGAAAGTTCCTTAAGCTACACCCCCACGATCGATGCACTTTTTGGAATGCATATTATTCCTCAACAGCAAAACATCTTTAAAATGGCAAACTCTGTGAATGTAACACTTTATTGCAGATTGTGGCTTTTCTTCATGAATGTTAATTGGAACAGAGAACATGTGCAAAGGTATTTCATTTCCCGTCGTGCACGGCGCATGTGCATTTCACAGGGACCGTTAGCTCTTCATGCAGTACTCAAAATTACAAATGGGCCTGCCAAGTAAATAGGAATTACACTTCAATAAAATAAAACTTTCATCAGTCTAGATCTTCCTCTTAATTCTTAGATAGGATGGCTCCAGTTCTTTATCCCTCCTGCATCCATGTCCTGTGCTAGGAGACTCTGGCAAAGGAAATTTCTTCTTGCCTCCTCCACTGACAGAGCACATTCCCTAGCCCTTGCCTTTGGGCTTGATCATGTGACTTTCTTTGGCCAATGATGTATAAGCAGGAGTGATAGTGTGCTAGGTCCAAACCTCAGCCTCTGGAGGCCTTATATATCATATTTCTGCTTATTCTTTTGTGCCTCTTTGATTCCCTTGAGAAGAGTTTTCTTCAGGTTGTCACTGTCCCTGTAATCTTGAACTTCAGAATAAAACACATGGAGCATACCCTAGCCAACTGGACCCCCACACTTCACTCAGAGACATCCCAATAAACCCACAAACACATGAGATAAGTACATACTTATTGTAAACAACTGAGAATTTTTTTTGTAGTCAGTTAACACAGCAATTGCTAACCACTATACTAGCCAAGAGCCCCAAATATGTGATGGAAGCAAGTTGCACTACTCTGCCTGATTTCTTCAAGCCTTAAGACACAGTGTAGCCTGTACCACATTTTTAAATAATAACAATAATGATAGTAAGCAAAAAAAAAAAAAAAGACTGTGAGGACTTCTGATACTCATGCATGGTTCACAGTTTTATAATAGCCCTAAGCAATGCCCAGGCTAGAGAACAGTGCTGGGGGTCAGGTAAGGGAGACAAAGGAAATTTACAAATAGACCACAAAGTTCCTGAGTTTGCATCTTTTGGCCTTGTGGTCTATTTACACATTTCTGCCTTCTGCAGTCCTGAGGAAAGACTTCTACTCTCTAACAAAGACTTGTGTCCCATATTCCTTGAAATGGGACTCGCTTTCCTCTTTCCTTCCATTGAGGCATGCTATAATGTGGATGCTCTGGCCTGGCCAATGGATTGCAGGCAAATTGAGCAGAAGGAGCCCCTCACTACTGGCAAAATAGGTCACTTTTTCCCATCATGCCTAGGGAGAGAGTCAGCACCTCCCTCTCCCCAGGCCGCTCTCTACTCTCCTTCCTAAAACTACACGCTCAGATCCCATGGTATTAAAATCCCAGCTCAGGTCTGCATCTCATAGCCCATTAGAAAGTCACGCAACAGTTTACCTGTCCCTATCTCCAGTCATTTCTCGCAAGTGACAATGAGACAGAGTGATTTTGGCCTTGACAAGTCCTGGAAGCTCATTGGATTTAAAGTTATAAAAGGCACCCCTGAGAGCTTGGGCAGAGGTAGCAAAAGAAAGCCCATCAATATAGTCTTTGGCAGAAGTGCTGCCTTTTTGACATTCAACAGCTCCTGGGAAAGCTTCATTTGCATACCGGGCACTGTCACAGAACTGGGTCTTGTAAATCCAGAGTCCAGCATCTGTCAGAATGAGGGTGCAATGTGGAGTCCCCGAGAGGAATCTGAGAAGGATGCCCAGTTTGGAATCTGACACTGGCGCATGTGGCTTTCAACTCACAGAGCAACCTACTTTTCTTGTGGATATATGAATCAGAAGGAAAGTAAAATTTCCTACAGGCCTACGATGTGCCTGGAACAGTGCTTAGGATGTTTATGTATGATCTCACTTAATCCTCACAACAGCCCTGCAAGGTCGGTATAGTTTTTTTGCTCTTATAAATAAGAAAAAGGAGGCTCAAAGAGATTAAATGACTTGTTCAAAATCATGTGCCTAGTAAAAGATGGGAATGTACATTTTTTTATTGCTTTTTGGAGAAAGAAGAAGGGGGAGAGAAAGAGAAACACTGATTTGTTCCACTTAGTTTATGCATTCTTTGGTTGATTCTTGTATGTGCCCTAACTGGGGCTCAAACCCACAACCTTGGCCTATTAAGATGATGCTCTAACTAACTAAACCCACTGGCTGGGGCCAGAATGTACATACACTTGAACCTGGATCTATTCCACTGTGTTCTTAGAACCCAAAAGATAAATGTGACTACAGGAAAACTTACATAAGACATAAAAAACTTTTCATGATGGGTATTTTTCAAAAGTCTACAACTGTTTCATCTGAATAGTAAAGGCCAGGTAGAAATCTGACCCCCAGGATAAAGCATGGCCTTTCATCATCCATCAGTTTCCATCAGCCGTACGTGCCATTGTCAAAAAACCGAGAGCCCTCTCTCCAGTAGGTTTCTGGAAACCCTCAGGTCACACTACAGCCACCCAAAGCTAGCACTGGTGCTACCCCACAGGCAGATGGCAAGGTCAGGATAATTGAGGGAAAGAGAACAGACTCTCCAGTATAGAAAAAAGATGGCAGTTGTGGAATCTCACCAACACACTTCTGAAAATGTCTGAACTGAGACCAAGACCACTCTGTGAAGCTCATTATGGTTTTTTTTTCCTTTCTTTTCCTTTTTTTTTTTTTTTTTTTTTTTTTTTTTTTTTTTTTTTACAGAGACAGAGAGAGGAACAGATAGAGACAGACAGACAGGAAGAGAGATGAGAAGCACCAATTCTTTGTTGTGGCACCTTAGCTGCTCATTGATAGCTTTCTCTATGTGCCTTGACCAGGGGGCTACCACAGAGCGAGTGACCCCTTGCTCAAGCCAGCAACCTTGGGCTCAAGTCAGTGACCGTGGGCTTCAAGCCAATGACCTTTAGGCTCAAGCCAGTGACCATGGGGTCATGTCTATGATCCTATGCTCAAGCCAGCAATTCTGTGCTGAAGCTGGTGAGCCCATGCTCAAGCCAGATGAGCCCACACTCAAGCTGGGAACTCGGGGTTTCAAACCTGAGTCCTCTGCATCCCAGTTCGATGTTCTATCCACTGCACTACCGCCTGGTCAGGCGAAGCTCAATATGTTTTTAAAATGAATTTGGATTCCCATGTAAGTAATATTTGCAAGTTTAATTATGTGCCCATCACTGGACTAGGGCTTTCATCAGTGGTGTCTTATAGTCCTTGCCCATCCTGTGAGTGAGGAATGATTACTGTCTGAGAAAACCAAGCCCCATAGCTGTTTGGTGTCATGTACAGCACCACACAAAGGGTAGCAAAGCTGCATTTCAACTCAGCTCTTTCTTTCTTGTTCTTTTTTTAAATTTTTGGTTATCTTATTTTTTTTTTGTAATTTTTTCAGTTATAGTTTATGTTCAATATTATTTTGTATTGGTTTTAGGTGTATAACATAATGGTTAGATAATCATATACTTTGCAAAGCATTCTCCCTGATATTTCAAGCACCCACCTAGCACGATGCATAGTTATTACCACATTATTGACTATATTTCTTATGCTGTACTTTACATGCCCTGTGACTGTTCTGTAACTACCAATGTGACTTCTTCATCCCTTCTCCTTTTGCACCCAGACCCCCAACTCCCTTCCTATCTGACAACCATCAGCTGGTCTCTGTGTCTATCAACTCAGCTCTCCTGAAGAGAGTAGCTCAGAATTCCTAGCTCCAAGCTGTGGTTGCCTAGGTTATAATCACTTGGATTTTTAATAACTATAAAATCGTGTTTTGAACAAGTGCAAAATCATTGGGAGAAAGATGCTACCACCAAAGGTGGGAACTTGAATAATAACTGGACTAAATCTGAAGGTAAAATTTACCTCATACTCTTCTTAATAGACATGCTTAAAAATGAATGTTTTTTGAGGAAAATACAGAGCACGGTATACACAGCTTAGTCTACCAACATCACTTAGTTTAGAGATCATTAATGTGGGTTTATAAGGTTCTTCTTTAGAGAGTAATGCCTCTTAATGGATCAGTCAAATGGTCAGCCCTAAAGATCCCTAAGGCCCAGAAAAAATACTGTAGGTTTTAGATTTTTGTTTTAATTCCTTTTAGAGAATTCGATGCACGATTACCAGATGGACTCCTAAGAAACCCTTCAAGTTCTCAGAGGTGTGCCATTAATGTTTTATCGTCAAACATTTAAAAAGGCTAATGGAAATGCTATGTTGACCCAGATATGGCCATATGAACCAACAGATATATCTGGCTGTTTTAACTGGAATTATATCAACTCATTGATTTAAAGGGCTGATGAAAGTTATGGTTAGCAGGTAGAGGGGTTAGTACAGATATAGGCACACTAAAATAGAAAAAATAATTCATTATTACTTATTAAATATAACATTTCCAACAAAATACAGTTTGGTGGAAAAGACTAAAAAACGAATACAAACAAAAATTGAGCAAAAAAAATATGACAAGGCAATTTGTAGAAAGAAAAATTCTCAAAGTTAATATTACTAAGAAACAGAAAGTATAAGTTAAAATAAGATGCCACTTTTTGCTCATCACATTAGTAAGAAGTCAGATGATACCAAGCTGGCGGGAATGTGCCAAAAGGGGAAACTTTATGTATGGCTACTGAAATTGTGAGCCTGCCCAGCCATTTTGGAAATAAATCTGTTATAGTTACAGCTGAACTCATGCTCCAATTTACTGTAAGATAAGTCACTTTGCCATAGAAAAAAGAAAGGATCACGCTGGCTTGTCCTGTGAAGGAAAACAGCACCTTGCGTTGGCCACCGATGCTCACCCGCTCCTCTACCTTTGCCTCCAAAGTTCAAGCCTGCTTAGTGCTGGCTCTGTGTGTCTTTCCCAGTACCCCTAGAGTAGGTTTAAAAGTCCAAGAAATGGCCCTGGCCGGTTGGCTCAGCGGTGGAGCGTCGGCCTGGCGTGCGGGGGACCCAGGTTCGATTCCCAGCCAGGGCACACAGGAGAGGCGCCCATTTGCTTCTCCACCCCCCCTCCTTCCTCTCTGTCTCTTCCCCTCCCGCAGGCGAGGCTCCATTGGAGCAGAGATGGCCCGGGCGCTAGGGATGGCTCCTTGGCCTCTGCCCCAGGCGCTAGAGTGGCTCTGGTTGCGGCAGAGCGACCCCCCGGAGGGGCAGAGCTTCACCCCCTGGTGGGCAGAGCTTCGCCCCTGGTGGGCGTGCTGGGTGGATCCCGGTTGGGCGCATGCGGGAGTCTGTCTGACTGTCTCTCCCCGTTTCCAGCTTCAGAAAAATACCAAAAATAAAAATAAATAAATAAATAAATAAATAAATAAATAAAAGTCCAAGAAATACCAATTCAAGAGAAGACTGTATGTAGTCCTCAGAAAAGTCACTGGAGGTAATTAACTTCCTCAATCAACACCCAGACTGCAGGCTCCCCACGCTCTTAATACACACCAGATAAAGAAATCAAGGTGCAGTTACATTTGCTGCCAGGGAACAATAAAGAAAAAAGAAGAACTTCCACAAGTGACCAATATTTTCTAGAGCACAAGGCAAAACAATAATGGGAGAAATTTTACTGACGTACAAACACTTGTTTAAATATAAATCAATTAAAGAATGAATCAGCTGACTTATAGAGGGCACAAGGAAGTTAAGAAATACAACAAGAACTTCAAAGATTAAATAATTACTAGCATTCAGGTTCAAGTTTAAAATAAAGCTCCAGACATACATTTAGTTAAAGCATACAGTTATACAATGGCCAAAAGAAAATCAAATTGCTATAGCTAAAACATTTGCAAATTGCACATGAGCAAGTCATTTTTCAGACAACGTATACATTTTTAAATATTTGTAAAAAGTAAGAAATGGAGTTATGCAAAATTGACTAATGAAAATTCAGTGTCAATACTTAAACCTGTTGTCAAACATTAAACATTTCTAGGAAATTTTCAAAATTTTAAGGCTAGAGAAGATAAATAATTTCTAAATAATCTAGAAGTTTAGGAGATCCTATACTACATATGTGACTTTCTAAAGTACTTTCTTCTTTTTAGTGAGAGGAGAGACAGACTCCCACATGCACCCCGACTGGGATTGACTTGACAAGCCCACTAAGGGGCTATGCTCTGCCCATCTGGGGCCCTTGCTCCGTTGCAACAGGAGCTATTTTTTAGCACCTAAGGTGGAAGCCTTGGAGCCATCCTCAGTGCCCGAGGCCAACTCACTCAAGTCAATCAAGCCATGGCTGCAGGAGGATAAGATAAAGAGAAGGGCGAGGGGTGGAGAAGCAGATGGTGGCTTCTCCACTGTGCCCTGACTGGGAATTGAACCTGGGGCATTCACACGCCAGGCTGTCACTCTACCATTGAGCCAACCAGTCAGGGCTAAAGTACTTTTTTTTATAACTGGAACTCTTCTCCTTAAAGCAATTCCCAACCCCAAATCCAGCAACGCATCCTCTCATCCTTTTTTCCATTTAACTACATTAAAAACTCAGAGATATTTTATATTTTTTTCTATGGAATTTCATCCTTTAGATGGTTATGGATATGAACACTTTGCAATCAATATTCTCTAGCCCCCTTCTAAAAAAAATCAAGTAATATGTACTATTTTATTTTGTCCATTATCTGGGTGAACTAGAACTGAAAAGAAATTTGAGTGAATTCTTTACCACTGAAAGGGGAGTGGGGGACTCCGTAACTTCAGGTAGCGTAGAATCTAATGAGGAAGACACTGAGGTAGAAGGACAGTAGTACCACACAGGGTGATAAATAATGTGTTAGCAAGAATTACAAGATTTCATGAGGGGATATAAACCATCCCTGGGAAGGGCAGAGGACAGTCAGAGGTGGGTGCCTGAAGAACCGGATGGTTATGCCAAAAGCCACGGGGCGGCAAGAGAAAAACAACATACACTGATTTATCATCTCAATTTTCTTTATTCTAATGTTTCAGTACAATACTGTAGGATGTTTAGGATCAACATGGAATACGAGTGGAACTGTATAACAACACAAGCCAACAACTTGAAAGTACTAATATCTCACTTACTTTAATTGTACCAGGAGGACAGTTCATGGTATCGCCCATCGAGTCAGGTCATACGGGCCATGACTGGTGTTTAGATTCACCATTCTGGAAATCCCAGCCATCTGTGATTAGCTCTAAGACGCTGCAGTGGGTCCCTGCACCTTGGATCCTCCTCCTCCCTCTTCTGAAATCTAGAAAAGGTACTGTAGGCAATGAACGGAAATTATAGAAATGGTAGTATTTTCTCTATCCAAATTTTCAAACATAGCTTTATTGCATAAAAAGTACACTTGAACTGAAATAGTCAAGAAACTAGGTTGTGACAGTAGTGACTTTATCCTTAAAATGGGTGAATTTTAAGGTATACAAATTGTGATTTAATAATATACACCTAAATGTTGAACTTTTAAAATGTATTACTTCTTTTGATGCATTTTTTATGCACTTCTAGATATATTATTTATTCCACAAAGGCATCAGCCTGCTTCTGCACCTTGGTTCCCACCCCAACCAGCTCTGTGACTCAGCAAGCAGCAAACCTCTCTGAAGTTCAATTTCTTGGTATTAAAGATGGGTTTTAATATTATTTATGTACCTACCTCATAGGGCAGGTTGGGGAATAAATGAGAAAAGTGCAAGATCAGTGGCCGGTGGGGTCCAAGTAATTAATAGAAGCTGGGTAAATACTAGTTTTCTTCCTTCCCCTTCTTTCTTGAAGTCTATCATTTGGTAACAAATTTGTGCGTTGCAACACTAACACCCTTCTACCAAGGGATTTGAATCCCTGGCTAAAAACTGTTAGTATTCCACAGCAGTGACTTGCTCCCCACTGTGTTAGCAGAATGCTGATCTGCTGATCGATAACCAACTGGCCCTTGGTGCCAGGCTCCGCAGGAAGTGCCAAGTCCTCCCAGCTTTGCCCCTGCCAGTGGCCTTCTAAAGATGATACCATTTTGGTTTGTACCTTTCATTTAAGGAACAAAAGCTTGTTCTAAGCAACAGCAGGCTTTCAGAAGTGCTTCCAGGATTCTTAATAGTACAGGTCATGAGAGAACCAGAGAATCAAGAATCAGCTAGCAAGTTTCTCCCTTGGTGGCACCCAGAGTTCACCAGCTCCCTCGGACTGTATAGTTAATGTCTCACCCAGAGAACAAGGGGGAATTAAGATGTCTTCAATGAGAAGCAGCAGAGAATGGAGGTGCCTCAGCACTGACTCCAATTGCAGCTTAGACCTGACAAGCCAGTGAGCTTTCCTCCTGTGACTCATTTTGGGCAAATGCTAATGAGTTACAGGCACTCTCCTCTCACAGCCTTGGGGGAAAGACTGGGATCAATGTGGCCTTCAGTTATGCAAACTTAACTTCTGGCAAAGCAGCCTCTGTCAGGATGAATCCTTGGTTTTTCCTCCCTTACCCTTGAGGTCTGCAGCCCTTTGACTGAGTGATCTGTTAGGATCCTTCCTGAGAAATGAAAACCAGAGCCAGCATATTCATGTTGAAATATCCCCTAATTTTTGTGAACAGTATAGAATGGTCCAAATGTAATACTATATGACAATAGTCTTTAAAATGTGTATGTCCTTCAATTTTTCAACCCCAGTGTGGTCATTTAGTCTGATAAAAACAGAGACATGTAACAAGACTTCTGCACCAGGAAATTTGTCACAAGGTTGTTTATTATGCTAAAAAAAGAAAAATGGAACCAATGTAAATGTCCAAAAATAGAGATATGAAATTAATTTGGCATAGCCCTGATAGTGTACAAAGTAAATATTTAAAATCATGTTTGCTAATAGTTACTTTTTTTAAGGACAGAAATTATATAGCAAGTCTGATCAAAACTGTGCACATACAAGCACACACACACATCCCATAGAATATTGTGCATAGAGAAAATTCTGGTAGAAAATATTCAAAAATATTGACAGTGCTTTTCTTTGGTTGGTAGTGTAAGGACCGAGAAAAGATCAAAATGTTAGATTCAGGAAAGTGTGCTGGGATTGCCAGAGTGTAGGAGCAGAGACAGGGAGGTAATGATAGGGACCCTGTAAGGCTGAGAACAAAGGAAGACAAATGTTTGCATTCCATTGGTCAGAGACCCTTATCAGAAGTTTATGTTAGAAATTCGCCAATGAGCTAGACCCAGCCCCTGTTGCTATGCTGTGTGCGCCCCCCTTAGTGAATAGGTAACTGCTACATCTGCTTCTGTAAAATGCTTGCTTACTTAGGATATATAAGGACCTAGCTGTAAGCGCCAGGGGCAATTCCCGTTTGTAGCTCCTTGTGGGTACAGTGCCACCGGACACCTGGGAATTCGCCCCTGTGCAGGTTAAACTGGCCAATAAAGAAACATCTATACTCCTGAAAGTCTCCAACGTCTGTTCTTGTACCCGGTGCATGCTACATCCTGGGGGCTCATCCGGGATCTCCCTGGGTGGAGTTTTTGGGTCAGAGACCGGAGAGACAGCTCAAGCTGAGTAAGTATTTACTGAGAATCCTCATTTGGTGTGGCTTTTAGGCTCCAGAGCATATAAACCTGAGGTAGTAGGTGAGATGCCGCTGGTAACCTACCCAGGGCTTTCAGAAGCAGGACGCCGCTTTCTGAAAGGAATTGTTAACTCTAGGAGTTAACTCTATAAGTGACCAGTCACATTAGGAATTTTTGCACTGCACCGTGCTGCATTTTGTCTGAGCTCGAAAGACTGAGTTGAGTGTGAGACAATCTTTTACTCTTGTCATACTGCTTGTTGGTGGTAGTGTGTTGTCACTTGTTCTGTTAATTCTTGAATGTTTAGAGGCAGACAGAGCAGGATACAGAAGAATGGGACAACAGGAGTCCGTGCCCGGTTCCCCACTCGAGTGCCTGCTGAACAACTTTTCTGACTTCCAGAAGAGGGCCCAAGGGTACAGAGGGCCACCTCTAGATCGAGAAACCCTCCGGACCTTAAGCCAGTTAGAATGGCCCACTTCAACGTAGGGTGGCCCACTGAGGGCACTTTTGATCTCCCTATTGTGTTTGCTGTCCGGGCCATTATCTACCAGGTGCCCCATCCTGACCAATTTTTGTATATAGATGTGTGGATTGATATCGCCACTGAGAAGCCAGGTTATATTAGGAAATACATAAAGGATAGCAAGAGAGAGAGAAGGGCAGTGTGCCTTACTGCAGATAATCAGAAAGCAGGGAAAGGCAGCAAAAAGGAAAAGGGAGAAGCTAATCCCCCGGCACGGCCTACCGTGCCGTCATCTAGACTTTACCCTGTTTTGCCCGAGCCACAGGAGGATCACCTAGACCCGGTGAATTTACCTCCACCTTATAGGCGGCAGGAAGAACCTGATTCTTCGCGGCAAGAGGTGAGCGGACTTTCGAGTCCGCCTCACACTCGAGGAGGGGCGGTTTACGGGGCGGGAGGCGCCACCATCTTGCCTCCTTCGGCGGGAGGCGCCGCGGGGAACACGGCCATTTTGCCGCTCTGGGAGGCACCACCGGCACCGGATGCAGGTCCCCATGTGCCTCCCCGTTTTATCTATGTGCCTTTTTCCTCCAGTGATTTGTATAATTGGAAACATCAAAATCCTCCCTTTTCTGAGAAACCGCAAGGACTAATATCCTTGCTTGATACCGTTTTTAGGACCCACCAGCCAACGTGGGATGATTGTCAACAGGTCTTCCAAACTCTTTTTACTACAGAAGAAAGGAACAGGATAATGAGAGAAGCAGCAAAGGCTGTTTTAGAGGATGGGGGAACGGATGTGGAAGTCAAGAATGTCCTTCCTAAACAACCTCCAAGTGGGACCCAAATACTTCTGGGGGAAGAGAGGCACTCTTCCAGTACCACCGGGCTCTGTTACAGGGCTTAAAGGCAGCAGCCAGGAGACCCACTAACTTCAGTAAGGTAAGTGAGATTATCCAGGGAAGGAAAGATTCCCCCGCTGCATTTTTAGAGCAGCTAATAGAGGCCTACCGGGTTTATACCCCCATAGATCCAGAGGCTGAAGAAAATCGCAGGCTAGTGAATATAGCCTTTGTGACGCAAGCTGCGTCAGACATTAGGAAGAAGCTTCAGAAGTTAGAAGGATTTGAAGGGAAAAATAGAAGCGAGCTGCTTGAAATCGCTCAGAAGGTATACATAAATAGGGACGGCCCAGACTTAGGGAGAGCGGCCATCAAAATCCTCCTTGCCGCTCATAAGTCTGAAGGGAAAGGAAAAGGGAAGCAGCAACAACGAGGCAAGGAAAGAGGTCAATCACGAAAGCAAATAGACAAAGACCAGTGCGCATACTGCAAGGAGAAAGGACACTGGAGGAGAGAGTGCCCAAAGTTACGGGCCGACAGCCAGAAGCCAAAGCGAGCCCCAGAGGTCTTGCTCCAAACCTTAGACTGAAGGGGCCGGGGCTCCATTTCCGTTGGCTCCCAGGAGCCCATGGTCACCTTAACAGTCGAAGGAAAGCCAATAGACTTCCTAGTTGACACGGGAGCCACCTACTCAGTTCTGAAGAAACCACAGGACCAAATACAGAAAGAAACTACAAAGATAGTAGGGGTAACGGGCAAAGCAGAAGCTTACCCACGGGCCACTGCGAGAATTACTAATTTGGACCGAGGCACTATCACCCACTCATTCCTAGTCATTCCAGATTGTCCTTATCCTCTCATGGGCCGAGACCTCTTGTAGAAACTTCAAGCCATGATCACCTTCAAGCAAGGAGATAGCAGTTCCCAAGAAGAAGGCGAAAAAGTCAGCCTAGAGGTAACGGTGCCCCTATATGAAGAATACTTGATGGCAGCCCTCCAGGAAGGTAAGGACGAAGCCACTGGGGTCCCAGAGGAGTTGTGGGAAAAGGTGCCTGGGGTGTGGGCAGAAACCAACCCACCAGGCCTAGCCGCTCACCAGCCACCTGTCATAGTGCAGTTGCTGAGCACCGCTAGCCCAGTGCGGGTGAGGCAGTACCCCATACCTGCACGGGCTAAGCAGGGCAGAGCACAGCATTTGAAGTGCTTATTAACGGCAGGCATCCTTCGAGAATGCCAATCGGCCTGGAACACACCTTTGCTCCCAGTCCAGAAGCCTGGGACCCAGGATTATCACCCGGTGCAGGATCTGTGAGAAGTAAATGCCCGGGTAGAGACTATTCACCCCACAGTGCCAAATCCCCACACTTTGCTAAGCTCCTTGCCCCCTACTCATATCTATTACTCAGTATTAGATTTGAAGGATGCTTTATTCTGTATTCTACTGGCCCCCAAGAGCCAAGAGATATTTGCTTTTGAATAGAATGATCCAAAGAATGGACTAGTGGGGCAATATACATGGACCAGGCTTCCCCAAGGGTTCAAGAACTCCCCCACTATCTTTAATGAGGCTTTGAGCAAGGACTTGCAGGGGTTTCGCACTGTCCACCCATCGATTGTGCTGCTTCAATACGTGGATGACCTCATTGCTGCAGCAGAAGAAGAACAATTAAGGAGGCCACCCTAGACCTACTCCAGGACCTCCAGCAGATGGGGTATTGAGTCTCTGCCAAGAAGGCCCAGATCGTCACCCAAACTGTAAGTTATCTGGGGTAAAACTTACAAGGGGGACAAAGGACATTATCCAGTCAAAGGATCCAGACTGTGTTACAGATCCCAGAACCCACTAACAAGAGGCAAGTACGGGAGTTTCTGGGAGCAGTGGGCTACTGCAGACTTTGGATACTAGGGTTTGCAGAGCTGGCCAGGCCCCTACACAAGTTGACTCGGGATAAAGAAGAACAGTTCAATTGGACAGATAAGGAAAGGAAAGCTTTCCAAGCATTGCAGGAAGCTTTAGTAGCCGCCCCTGCATTGGCGCTACCAGACATGGCCAAACCCTTCCAGCTGTATATTGCTGAAAAGGGAGGGGAGCCTTGGGAATCCTCAGCCAAGAGCTTGGGCCATGGAAAAGGCCCGTAGCATATCTGTCCAAGAAGCTAGACCCTGTAGCGGCTGGCTGGCCAACCTGCTTAAGGGCACTTGCTGCTACCTCCACCCTAGTTAAGGAAGCTAATAAACTGACATTGGGCCAGGACATTCAAGTTATTGGGGACACTATCTAGAGCAAGTGCTGCGTGCACCACCAGATAGGTGGCTCTCCAATGCATGATTGACGCAGTACCAGGCACAGCTATTAAATCCCCCGGCAGTACAGTTTTGTTTTTTTTTTTTGAAGACGGCAGCCCTAAACCCTGCTACTTTGCTACCTTTACCGGACCCAACAGTGGTCCATGATTGCAGACAGATACTGGATACTGTTACAGGGGCTAGACCTGACCTTCAGGACCAGGCCTACGAGAAGGCAGACCTCACGCTGTTCACTGATGGAAGCAGCTATGTCCGAGATGGACAAAGATATGCAGGAGCAGCGGTAACTACCCAGGACAGAATCTTGTGGCAAAGGGCGTTGCCAAAAGGTACATCTGCGCAGCGAGCGGAGCTGATCAGACTGACACAGGCCCTCCAGATAGCTGAGGGCAAAGTGGCCAACATCTACACGGACAGCAGGTATGCCTTTGCCACTGCCCACATTCATGGTGCCATTTACAAAGAAAGAGGCCTGCTAACTGCAGGAGGAAAAGAAATTAAAAATAAAACTGAGATCCTGGCCCTGCTTGATGCCATTTGGCTTCCCTCTAAAGTGGCCATAATTCATCGCAAAGGACATCAAAAAGGGGACTCTCCAATTCTTCAAGAAAACTGTTTTGCTGACACTGCTGCCAGAGAAGCTGTGGAAGAAGGAATTGCAGACATTCTTCCGCTCTTGCCTCAACCTTTGCTGCCCTCAGACCCTAAGTATACTCCTGAAGAAGAGCAAGAAGGGAAGCAATTAGGGGGTAAAAGAAATAAGCAAGGATTGATAGAACTTCCAGATACCAGACTCTACTTACCCCAGGGAATTATAGGAGAAATAGTAAAGGAAATCCATGCAAGTTCCCACCGAGGGCAAAATAAGATAGAACAACTAATCAAGAAGTACTATGTGGGACCCCAGATTAGAAATATAGTACAATCTATAGTTTCCAGATGCAAGACTTGTGCGAAGGTCAATGCCATAAACAAGAAGCTTCCCCCCTTAGTTAGATATAGGGGAAAGTGCCCAGGAGAATTATAGGAAATAGATTTTACAGAAATGACTCCAGGGAAAACAGGATTCAAGTATCTACTTGTACTAATAGATACCTTTACAGGATGGACAGAAGCCTTTCCTACCAAGGGTGAAACCGCCTCCACAGTTTGTAAGATCCTACTAAGGGAAATCATCCCTAGATATAGGATCCCCATAGCAATAGGATCTGATAATGAACCAGCTTTCATCTCTAAGATTTCTCAGGAGTTAGCTAAGAGGTTAGAATTGATTGGAAATTACATTGTATTTACAGGCCTCAAAGCTCAGGGCAAGTAGAAAGAATGAATAGGACTTTAAAGGAAACTAATTAAGTTGATGGAGGAGACTGGTGAAAACTGGATAGATTTACTCCCTTTTGCCCTATTCCGGGTTAGATGTACACCGTACACTAATAAATGGAACTCCTATGAGCTCATGTTTGGACAACCAGTTCCTCTAGTTCCCCAGCTCACCAGAGAGGAAATAGAGGTATCTAATCATAACTTCCTCAAGCCCCTACAGGCATTGCAGCAAATTCGGAGAGAAGTAAGAGAGCTACGGGAGGAGAGGGCTGCAGCATCAGGAGACAACACCCAGAAGTTTTCACCACCGGACCCTGGACAGTGGGTTTGGATCCTTAACCACCGACGAGGGAACCTAGAGCCACGGTGGCAAGGACCATTCCAGGTACTGCTCAGCACCCCCTCTGCGGTCAAGGTAGCTGAGAAACCTTACTGGATCCACCTTTCCCACGTGAAACCGGCTCAACCCCCTGAGGAGGAGTCTCGAACATGGCAAGTCAAGCAAACCTCCAGAGAACCTCTAAAACTCACTTTCTCCTCTGTAAACTGCTAATTGTTTATTGTCTTTCTGTAAATGGGTTAGAATTAAAGGAATAGGTATTAATCAGGACAGCTGATGGAACAATAATAGCACAAAACAATACATAGGGCAACCAAGTAACTTTCAGAGTAGATTTTTCAAAGTTCTTTGATGATGAGTTCTGTGACTCTCCTGCAGCACACAGGTCTATAGGATTAGGACCTAGAAAACCTTTGGGCTCACCACAATGGAATAATGAGGTGTGTTGGCCCTCTCGCCATAATAGGGCATTGTGGTATACTCCACATTATGCGTGTCCTGAGCCTCTTTCAGGGCGGTGCCACACTTGTGGATCTACCACTGACTATTATTGTAAGGCATAGAGTTGTGAAACGCTTGCTAGTAAATGGAAGCCACCAAGACCTGACCCAGACATAAATCTCTTCCACCTGGGAACTAAGTTTGGAGGGAAAAGGCCTAATGATGCAGGGGATTACCAATGTTCTATAAACAATTGTAACCCTACCACTGTCACCATCAAAAGGCCTCAAGACCCAAGTTGGAGTAAGGGAAAAACATGGGGAATAAGACTCTATACCGAAGGCGCGAATCCTGGAACCTTCTTTACTATCAAAAGATTACCCACAAAGAATAAGCTTCTCTTTGAAGGGGGAAAGAATAAGCTAACCCCTAGAGTGCCCAAACCACCAGCCACCTCTTTGACCAGTTCTTCCACAAGCAAGATGGACTCAGTTAGTCCAACTCCATATGGTGTACCAGGAAGAACAGATCATAAGGCTCTCTATCACGGTCTCCATCCGTCACCGGACGGACAGCAGGAAGAACTAGGATTATTAGACAAAGTGTTTACTTCCTTTAATAACACTCAACCTAATATCACTGTGTCTTGCTGGCTGTGCCTTAGCCCTAAACCTCCTTTTTACATTGGGATAGGAGTTGACACATCAGAAGGAGGGAATTTAGTTCCTAGCACTATAATCCCTCCCACTACTGGAGAACAAGACCAAATAAAAGATTGTTTTTCTGGGGGATCTCTCACCCTAGCTGAGTTCCATGGAAAAGGGACTTGTTATCCCATAGCTAACTTCACTTTAACTAATTCTAATTACAGTGACTATTGTCTTAATCAAGAAACTCTGTTTAGTGATCCAGAAAAACCTAAGGTGATAAAAGCACCAGAGGGATTATGGTTTGTGTGTACCCAAGGTATATTCAAATGTATTGTTCCTACAAACCCTGAGCTTTGTGTAAGTGCATACATCATCCCTCAAGTGTATCTGTATGGAGGCAACCCTGATTTCCTTCTTACACCACCTTTAAGAGAAAAATGAGCTCCTTCACTTCTAATACCTATCATAGCCACTATAGGTATTGTAGGATCAGCAGCAGTAGGAGCTGCCTCTCTAATTCAGGGAGACTTGAATTTAAATCAGTTGTCCCATACTTTCTCAAAGGACATTACCATACTCCAGAACCAGGTAATTTTCTTAGAGAAGCAAATAGATTCTTTAGCAGAGGTGGCCCTACAGAATAGGAGAGGGCTAAACCTCCTTTTCCTTAAACAAGGAGGGTTATGTGCCGCCTTAGGCGAAGAATGCTGTTTTTATGTCAATCATTCTGGAATAATTAGGGAAAATATTAAAGTGTTAGCAAACAGGTTAAAGAATAGAAAGTTAGAAGAAGAGGATAACCCAGGTTGGTACGCCTCTATGTTCAGGACCTCTCCATGGCTAACTACTCTCATATCCACAATTGCTGGGCCACTACTGATACTTTTGTTAGCCTTCACTATTGGGCCTGTAGTTCTTAATAAACTCCTTGCATTTATAAAAGAGAGAATTGAGACTGTAAGGGTAATGGTCCTATCTCAACCCTATACCATTCTTCCTACTGATGAAGAATCAAGGGTTTGATTTATGCCCCAACAGGAGTAGGGAATGTAAGGACCAAGAAAAGATCAAAATGTTAGATTCAGGAAAGTGTGCTGGGATTGCCAGAGTGTAGGAGCAGAGACAGGGAGGTAATGATAGGGACCCTGTAAGGCTGAGAACAAAGGAAGACAAACGTTTGCATTCCATTGGTTAGAGACCCTTATCAGAAGTTTGTGTTGGAAATTCGCCAATGAGCTAGACCCAGCCCCTGGTGCTATGCTGTGTGCATCCCCCTTAGCGAATAGGTAACTGCCACATCTGCTTCTGTACAATGCTTGCTTACTTAGGATATATAAGGACCTAGCTGTAAGCACCAGGGGCGATTCCCGTTTGTAGCTCCTTGTGGGTACGGTGTCTCCGGACACCTGGGAATTCGCCCCTGCGCAGGTTAAACTGGCCAATAAAGAAACATCTATACTCCTGAAAGTCTCTGATGTCTGTTCTCATACCCGGTGCATGCTACAGTAGGACTATGAGTGACTTAAAAGAAAAACTCTACTATTCTATTTATTTATCATCCAGTAAGCATTTGGTACTTTTCTAATGAAAATAAAAGACTTTAATAAATACACTGATGAAAATTTCACAATACTCTAGAACAGTTAAAACTTTGTTATCTTGTTCTTGCAAAGGGTCTCTGGGAGTGCCATCAATCATTTCTATTCAAAGCATGTCAGTTTCAAATCTTTTAGGGGAGCTTGGTTGTTTTGGGTTTTTTTTACAGAGACAGAGAGAGAGTCAGAGAGAGGGATAGATAGGGACAGACAGACAGGAACAAAAAGAGATGAGAAGCATCAATCATCAGTTTTTTGTTGCGACACCTTAGTTATTTATTGATTGCTTTCTCATATGTGCCTTGACCACGGGCCTTCAGCAGACCAGCAACCTTGCTCAAGCCAGCAGCCAGCAACCTTGGGTCCAAGCTGGTGAGCTTTGCTCAAACAAGATGAGCCCGCACTCAAGCTGGCGACCTCAGGGTCTCGAACCTGGGTCCTCTGCATCCTAGTCCGACGCTCTATCCACTGTGCCACCACCTGGTCAGGCTAGGGGACCCTGTTTTGACAGGGAAGAGACAGAGAGCACAGAGCATTAAGGACTGAGGGGGAGAGAGGAGGTGTGGTGTTGGTAGCCTGGGAGTGAGTCTGCAGGTAACCACATAATCCACCATCACCCACCCATATTGCACCTTCTCAGAAACCTTGACACAGTCTTGAGAAGACTGTGCATATAGGCAGGTAGTGTAGTGTAGTGACAAAAAACACTGAACTACAAGTACTAAGACTTCTCAGAAAGCAAAAAGCAGCCCCTGACAGTTGTCACATGTTAGCTGACTGGCTGGCTCTTACAGGTAGACCTCGGTATTCTCAGGTCAACAATTTTACAGAACATTAACATCAGACAAAACCACTCAAGTCAAAGACAAAAAGAAGGCCTCTCAAGAAGACTGTGCAAACCACAAAAACTAATATCCTCCTTAGTAGCTAAAATGAGTGGCTGCTGCTTTAGCCCGCTCCGTTCTGTAGACCTCTGAAATAAAAGTTGAGATACCCAATTATAGAATTATCTTGCTCCCTAATAGCATTCACTCCAAGAAGAAAGCCATGCTTTCTTGAAGTCTTGCCCAAATCTCCAAGTTTGATCTTAGAACAAGTTTCTCCTAGAGAAACGCTCCATGGTTCCCTACGGTGTGTGTTCCCTCTGGTTGAAGCAAATGCTAGTGGTCTTTGGCTGGCAAACAGGGACACCTCATTTCCTCTTTTTGTTCTGCCACTTACTGGATGTGTCCTCAGGCAGTTCAATTATCTTTACTGAGCCTCCTTTCACTCACTGTTAAAATGCTTATAAAAAATCCTATTCCACTTACCTCTCAGGGGTTTTGCATTTTGGTGGCAATAAGAGCAACTGATAAAGCAAAAATGCCAAGTCTTAGCTGAATGCAAATTCAAAAGCTATAAAGGCTGTGATGTCGTTTGGAAAGAGCTGATTCGGTGTGGAGTGGTATCTTGGCTTCCCCACTTGCTTACTGTGTGATGTTGGACAAATCAATTAACCTCTCTGAGTGTTATCTATAGGAAAAGGATGATAATAAATTATACTGATCTAAAGAGTTTTTGTGATGCATAAGTGGGGAATTTTATAAAAAATTTAGTTCAATACCTGAGACATAGTTACACAACACATGCTGGGCTTTAAGTTTATTCATCTTAGTTTCCCAGTGTCTGACACTTAGTAGACATCCAAAAAATATTTTCAAATTAACATATGTAACTGAATTACATTTGAAGTTATTTTACTGACTGCACAGAATTTTTCAAGCACTTTCCACATGACATGCCATGTGTTATAGCTGCAACTGTGGTGACAAACCAAAGTTACCATCTCTTTCAGTCTGAGAGAGACAGACAGTAAGCACACATACAAATCAATTATATTTACAAGTTGTGATAGATAGTAGAGCAGAGTTTCTCAAACCTGGCACTACCGACGTTTAGAAGTAAGTAATTTTTGCTTGGCGGCCATCCTGTGCATTGTGGGATGTTTAGTAGCATCTCAGGCCTCTACCCACTAGATGCCTGCCCCTCAAGTTGTGACAACCAACGATGTCCAGATCACCAAATGTCACTAATATCCCCTTCCCCACTTCACTTTAAGCCCCATGTTCATTGCAGCATTGTTCACAGTAGCCAGAACATGGAAACAACCAAAAAGCCCGTCAATAGATGACTGGATAAAGAAGATGTGGCACATATACACTATGGAATACTACTCAGCCATAAGAAATGATGACATCAGATCATTTACAGCAAAATGGTGGGATCTTGATAACATTATACGGAGTGAAATAAGTAAATCAGAAAAAAACAAGAACTACATGATTCCATACATTGGTGGAACATAAAAACAAGACTAAGAGACATGGACAAGAATGTGGTGGTTACCAGGGGTGGGGGGAGGGAGGACGCAGACGGGAAGGAGGGAGAGAGTTAGGGGGAGGGGGAGAGGCACAGAGAAAACTGGGTGGAGGGTGACAGAGGACAATCTGACTTTGGGTGATGGGTATGCAACATAATTGAATGACAAGATAACCTGGACATGTTATCTTTGAATATATGTATTCTGATTTATTGATGTCGCCCCATTAAAAAAATAAAATTATTAAAAAAAAAAAAAGAACCATTGCTATATAGCCTGACCAGGCGGTGTCGCAGGTGGATGGAGCATCAGACTGGGACGCGAAAGACGCAGGTTCAAAATCCCGAGGTCACCCACTTGAGTGTGGGGGCTCATCTGGCTTGAGCGAGGGATCACCAGCTTGGGCCTAAGGTCAATGGCTTGAGCGGGGGGTCACTCAGTCTGCTGTGGCCTCCTAGTCAGAGCACATGTGGGAAAGCATCGATGAGCAGCTAACAAAGAATTGATGCTTCTCATCTTTCTCCCTTCCTGTCTGTCCCTATCCGTTCCTCTCTCTGTCTCTTTCTATTTTTGTCACACACACAAAAAAACACAACAGAACCATTGCTTTAAGCAAAAGGAAAAAAGAAGAGGATTCTTGAAGACAGCCAAATAAAGGGACCAAATTTAGGCTATGAGTTAAGTAAATGACTGTTTGAGGAGAGAACCCTGAAATTGAGAGCCCAAACACGGTCAGAATACACCTTGGCAATAAGAAGGAGTGTGCAGGCAGGGCCAGAGCCCAGACAGGCCCTGAGCTGGGAGTTCTAGAGGAAGTAGAAGTCTTGTGTGGCTGCAGCCCAGCGTAGCCAATGAGATAGGAGCAGAAAGGCAATTCATCTGGTCTGTAAACCCAGCTCAGTGATCTGGGTTCTGCTTTGGTTCCACCCTCGTGCCTTGTGCAAGCATCCTTCCTCGTCTCCACTTGCTCTCTGTTTCACCATCTCTAGAGTAAGGAATCATGGAGAGTGAGACAAAAGGGGCAGCCCAACAAAGACCTCAGGCTGTGCATCAACATCCAGACTTTCTTTTTCCTGTGCAAAAAGGCCAAACCAAGTGGACCTGCACCTTCAGTTCATTTGGGCAGCTATAGCAGAATATCATGAACTGGGTAGCTTATATACAACAAAAAATTTTTCTCACAATTTTGAAGGCTAGCAAGTCCAAGTTCAAAGCCCCGGAAGGTTCAGTGTCCAGTGAGAGCCCTCGTCCTTGTTCACAGACGCCATCTTTTCTTTGTAAGGGATCTCTCTGCAGCATCTTTTCTTTATTTGTTTTTCCAATTTAATTTTTTAATGAATTTATTGGGGTGACACTGGTTAATAAAACACAGGTTTCAGGTGTACAATTCTACAACACACCGTCTGTATATTGTACTGTGTGTTCACCACCCCAAGTCGAGTCTCATTTCATCTCCATCTGCTCCCCCTGTACCTCCCCTTGGCCTCCTTTCCCTCTTGTAATCTCCATACTGCTTTCTGTGTCTTCAAGTTTTTCCTTTCTGCCTAATCCTTTAACCTTTTTCACTGAGTCCCCCAATCCCCATCTCCTCTGACAGCGACCAGTCTGCTCTCCTTATCATCTTCTATTAGGGCACTAATCCCATTGACGAGGGATCTGCCCTCATGACCTAATCACCTCCCAAAGGCCCCACCTCCTACTAATATCACTTTGGGGGTTAGGATTTCAACATATGAATTGGGTTGCAGGGCACAAACATTCGGACCACAGCAACCATTCTTCCCTGTATTAGGTATACCCACACAGCTGAGCTCCAGGCAATATAATGTGAGCAGAAATGACACACACGACTTCTGAGCCCAGCCTATGAGCTATTACCATGCATGATCTTCCTTGATCTTAACTCTCCTCTGGCTAGATGTCAGTGTCAAAGGTAATTATGGAAAGAACATATTTAGGATGGCAGCTCCTCTATTAGTGTGGGTCCTTCGGTGACTACATAGACTGCACAGAGCAGATTCCCATTCAGCCACAGCCAACTGATGAGGAACAGCCATATCGGATTGTTACATGAGACAGAGGCAAACGTCTGTCGTGTAAAGCCTTGAAAGTTGGCAGTTTATTTGTTACTGAAGTTTGCATTATCCTAACAGTGATACACAACATCTCAGGAAACAGCTCTGATGGAGGACATAAGTTTCCTTTGGCCAACCATTTAAAGCGGAAAAGTAAAACACTCTCCAGCCTTATGAAAAATATTCAGGGAATAGCAAACTCTCAGACAACTCAGAACCACACAGGGGATAGTTTTAGCCTTAAACTTGTGTTGTGGACAAGATACTGAAAATAACAGAAAAGTCCTCTCTTTTCAAAATAGTATGTGAAGATTTTTTTTTTTTTGCAAATGTTTAACAGTTAAAGGAGGAAATTCCAGAACAATAAAAGGTCTGAATCCAAACATGATATAGATAATAAACTCCAAAACTTCTGGAAAACTACAATTCACCACCAAACTGAAACCTAATCAATTAAAGGTAATAAAATATAATTTGAAAAAGTGCATAAAATCACCTGTATTTCTACCCTAAAGATCTTTTATGTCATGTGTCTCTTCTCTTTTCCTACCAGACCTTTCCATCTAAGCTTATGAATTCAAATGTCAGTGGCTAGAGCTGACTTCTGCTTTTCAGCGGTCACATACTTCAGCAATCAACCAAGCAAAATAAACAATCTTTGATATATTCAGTGGTCGTATTCAGCTAGTTCGCACTGGTTTGGCAGAACTAATACCTAATTTTTTGTTGAGTTAGGCGAACCAGTTGTTAAAATGGCACTTGTAATCAGGGTTCTCTCTAAGGTGGGTGCCTGAGCAGCCGCCCAATGTGGAAATCACAAATTTCCATCCCTTACTCTTTTTTAACATTCATCTGCACAAAAGTGTATTCTAAGCACCTATAGTAATGTTCATTCTGTCCATGGGTGCAAAAAAACTGCAAAAGAGGATGCCAATCAAGAAGTGATATGGAAATACCTTAAATAACAGCTTTATTGTTTTTTGTCAGGTATTTTTCAATGTTTTTCTGTTAATATTTTAAAACACTTAGCATATAATCTGATTTTGTGTACCTCTTTTTTATTGTTCTTATTTAAGTATTAAATGCATGAAATAAAAAACTACCTTTTGGTATATCTTTTTTTATACTTAAAATGATCATTAGGGCAGAGAACTAGTTGTTAAATTATTTGAATCTCACCACTGGGTATCTTTTTTTCAAATGCAGGACTCCAAATCGACGCATAGAGGAATGAAATGTAAAGAGGTTGTCCCAGGGAAGAACTGTAGAAGCTTAAGCCAGACAGACATGCTTTCAGTGGCAAGTAATAGAAAACTCAACTTTCAGTGGGCTGAGAATAGCCAGGTGGACATTTTTATTACTCCATAAGAAATGCGGTAGTAAGTGATTATAATATTTAATATTACAACACAGTATATATGTAGATGTGCACATATATTATATATATATATATGCACACATACATCTTGGTTATGTGCATATTTATTGAAATAAAAGTGTAACAAAACAAAATGTACTGCATACAGTGTACTTTGATAGGTTTTCATCTGTTTTATTTAGTTCTTTTTTCTTATTCAGTTCTTATTTTCAAAACTATCAGTGATAACTCCATTTTCAAAAAAGGCAAACCATTGGAACAGATGCTTCACAACAGAAGATATGCAAATGACCACTAAGCACATGAAAAGATATTCATGGAAAGATACTTGTCAAAGAATTGTAGATAAAATCTACATTGAGATACCACTGACAGACACTAGAATGGCTGAAATTTAAAACACCGACAATGTTAAGCGTTGGAGAGAAGACAGAGCAATTGGGACTCATTGTCACACTGCCAATGGGAATGTAAAAGGCTATAATCTGGAAAGTCAGTTGGCAGCCTTTTATTGAGTTAAATATACACTGAATGTAAGACTCAGCAATTCATAATATATACCCAAGAGAAATAAAAACACAATTTCTCACTAAGACTTGCACATGAATATTCACAGCAGCTTCATTCATAATCCTGCCCCAAAATGGGAACAGCCATCATCTGTCCATCAACAAATAAATCATTAAACAAAGTATAATATGCCCTCATAAAGGAATACTACTCAGCAACAAAGAATAACTATTAATATACACAATATGAATGAAACCCAGAGACATTGTACTAAGTGAAAGAAGCCAAATACAAATCATATATATTGTATGAATCTGTTTATATAAAATTCTATATAAGAGACATATTTTCTTAATGTTCAAAAAAAAACCTACAAAAGGGGCACAAAAAATTGGGGGGAGACAGTAATGAAAATATTCTGGATCATGACTATGGTGGTAGTTACATGAGTATTTACATTTGTCAAAACTCATGGAACTATACACTAAAAGTGAGTAAATTAATTTTGAATCCACTAATGGATAGTGACTTACCACTTGAAAAATACAACTTTATTATTCAACTTTATTATTCAGTATATACTCAAATAATACCAAAGACTTTCTGGAATCCAAATGATTGGTATAAGACTCCAGAAGGCTGTCATATTACACATTAGATATGGTGTGAGTATTAAACATGAGAACTGGTACCCAACAATTACAATTAGCAGACTTTCAGAAGTCTGTTTTCATCTTTACTTATATTACAACTAGTAAAGAATTTTAGGGAAAATCACTTTACTCTTTGGAAAGAACTTTCACTTGAATTTTATTTGACCTGAGTAATAGTATGATAAGGCATATATTTTTACTCTTTTACACAGTGGAAGAACTGAGATTTAGTGTCACAGAGCTAGTAAATACAAGATGAACTAAAACCCACTTGTGTCTAAGTCTACCAACCTCCCATTATATCAGCAATGGCTTAAAAGGCACATGGGCTTTTGACTTTTGATTCAAATTTCCTTGCTATTAGGACACTCAAGCATCAGAAGACATATTTGGTGCATCTCATTTGCTGTCAAAAAATAGAGTTTAGTTCTACTTCTATCGTTCCAACCCACAGATCTATACTTTACGAGTTCAACAATATCAAATGGAAGTCACCTAAAAATGCAGTTTTAAAAAAAGATGTCCTTTACTTAAAAATTTCCATTTTTCTTCTTCCAAGAGCTGAATGCTCTTGACTCAATGAATTTGGCTAATCAAAAAGAAAAAACCATCAGAAGAGGGGAATCTATGACCTCTTTGTCAACAGAAGTCAGATTATTCAATGTCAAGACAGGCTATTTTTATTTTCATCTGATGGTCTGCAGGATTTTTAAAAGGTCAGCACTGTGGAAGTAAAAAAGAGAAACTATTTAAGAAAATCTCCCACAAATCTCTCTCCTCTTAATAGCCTCAAACCTGACCCTGTGATATCAGCAGCCACTTACTTGGGTAGTCAGAGTGTGATTATAATGAGGACAAGGGGCTGGCCCTTTCCCCAGGGATGTCACTGAACTAGCTTTGACATGTTCTAGAGCCACCTAAACCACTGTTGACATCAGCAGTTCCAATTTGAGTCCAGAAAGGTATATCTCCCTTAACTCGTGCTGCTACTGGAAAGAGAGTCAGTAGCATCCTAGGCAACTAAAAAAATTTAAGGCATTTGTTTGCTTTATCCTTAGAGCATGACTGTGAGGACTGGGTCTCAGGCAATAAGAAGGATAGGTCATGTTCAGTTAACAAACGCAATCACTCTAAGCTGCAGGAAAAAAAAAAAATCTTGCAAAAGCCATTCATTGATTCCATGGTCTGGGCAAACCATTCTGTTTCTCCGAGCCTCAGTTTCTTCATCTAGAAAGTGAGAACAGTCATTCCCTACCTCACCAAGTTGTTATGACGTTTGAATGAGACAAATGTAAAAGTGCTGTGGGAACTGTAAAAGGCAGTATAAGCATTCATGGCCATTCTCTTCTTCATCAGCATCTACTTTTCGTTACAAAAAAATTAGTTTTGTGATCAGGATCTTTGTTGACTCATTTAATAAAGGTTTGTTGAGTGCCTGCTATGTGCCAGACAAGGATCTATGTGTTGGAAATACAAAGAAATATAATGAGATCCTGATCCTCAGAGACTACAGTCTGTGGAATAGGGTAGAGAGTGTGGGGGTCAGAGGGCAACAGGAGAGGAGAGTTAAGTATACTAGATGCTGTGATGTGGCACCCAGACTCCCCTTTAGTGTCAAAGGACTTATTCTCCCCCAGCTGAGGGAAATACTATCAGTCTCTTTAGGGAATGCCTGGGCTGAAGAGCCACCTTGCCTAAGACCACATTCCCTTTTGGGGTGAGAGGGGAGATTTATATCAAATAACTTAAGCATATAAAGACAGAGTCCTCTTTCTCCAAACTGGGACTCTTCCTACGGAAGGGTCATTCCTCCTCAAAATTTTCCATAGGGCTGGCTGACATTGGGACTGCCTCCCAGCTCACCTTCCTTCTCTGACCAATCCTGCTTGCTTCCCTTCCTTTCCACAAGTATTGATCCCAAAGAGCTCAATAAACTTCCTGCACGCTGATATCCTTCTCAGACTCTACTTTTGTAAGGACTAATTGTATGTGTCAACTTGGCTAGGCTATGGTGCCCAGGTTTTGGTCAAATATCCACCTAAATGTTGCTATGAAAAGACTGGAGGGGGGATATGCTTAACATTTAAATCAGTAGATTTTGAGCAAAGTAGATTACCTTCCACAATGTGGGTAGGCCTCATCCAATCAGATGAAGACTTAAAGAGAAAAAACTAAGATCTCCCAAGGAAGGAGAAACTCTACTTCCAGGCTGCCTTTAGACTTGAGCTGCAACATCAACTCTGCCAGGGTCCCCAGCAGAAAGAGAGAAGAAAGAAAAAGAAAGAAAGAAAGAAAGAGAGAGAGAGAGAGAGAGAGAGAGAGAGAGAAAGAAAGAAAGAAAGAAAGAAAGAAAGAAAGAAAGAAAGAAGAAAGAGAGAAAGATGAAAGAAAGAGAGAGTAGGGAGGAAGGGACGGAAGGAAGGAAGGAAGGAAGGAAGGAAGGAAGGAAGGAAGGAAGGAAGGAAAGGAGGGAGGGAGGGAGGGAGGGAGGGAGGGAGGGAGGGAGGGAGGGAGGAAGGAAGGAAGGAAGGAAGGAAGGAAGGAAGGGAGGGAAGGAGGAAGGAAGGAAGGAAGGAAGGAAGGAAGGAAGGAAGGAAGGAAGGAAGGAAGGAAGGAAGGAAGGAAGGAAGGAAAGGAGGGACGGAGGGAGGGAGGCAGGGAAGGAAAGGAGGGAGGGAGGGAGGGAAGGAGGGAGGAAAGAAGGGAGGAAGGGAGGAAGGAAGGAAGGAAGGAAAAGGGGAAAAAAGAAAGAAAGAGAATATGTCTGTTTCTTCAGAGAATTCTGACTAATACAAATTCCCAGAACTCAACTACAAAATCAGACATTTATGATACAGTGATCAATGATCTGAGTTAGTATTAGAACTTGCTTCATGGGCATTTGACATGTGCAGTCACACATGCTACCACACTCAGAAGGATCTAGGTTATATGATCAGCTGTCACCATCTTTAAAGTCTTGGTAATTTTATCTTCAAATTGTGTTTTCTAAGTGCAGTCCAGTGAAACAACGGAGCACATGTGTGAGCAAAAGCAGATACAACTAATATGCATGATCACTGTTCCTTGCCACCGCGTTCTTATATAGCAGTTGAGATGCCCTGCAACCAACTAATCCCAGTAGATACACAATAACTGGGAAGTCAGTGAGACTCAAAGTGGAAGATAAGATTATCACTTCTACAACTGAGTAAGTGAAAAGTAGAGAGAAGGAGACCATGGACAGCCCTAAGAGTCCACAGTTCAAGTTCTGACCAAAACTTGCTTCAAACACAGAAAGAAGACAATGACATTCTAACAGATACATCTAACCAATAAACACTATCACATTACTTTCTTATTCATATTATACCATTGTATTGGCCACCCATTGATGCTTAAAATAATGACACAGAAGGAAGGGAAATATCCAACAACTCATGGTTCCTTTACTTTCAGTCCTTCCCTAGTCATCAGTTAGCTAAAGATAGAGAGTGTTGGTAGAATGTGTTCTTATCAAGAAATGAAATTTAAAATGTTGTGTTAGTTTTATGCATATTTTTTCACTGTCGGCTAAGAGCAAAATACATATGCATGTACAAGCTGTGAAACATGAACACTGTAATTTTAGTGGTCCTAAATACAAGGTAAGTACTCATATAAAACTGCATTGCACAAAATAGAGATCAATGATAAAATTCATGTTCATTAACAACTTTAAATATGAACTTTCTTTACTTAGAATGACATTAAATAGCAAAGGAGACAGACTATGGAAGAAAAGAAAAAGGTTTGTATAGTAGCGCCTTTAATTTTCTCTTCCTTTTTGAACAAGGGGCCCCACATGTTTATTTTCCACTAGCTTTTTGCAAATTTTGCAATAAACCCTGATTAGCAACATGTTTTATGGCTACGCAATTGGAGTTTGAGGAAAACTTCTCAAAAGTTGAGTCCTAAGAGACTGGTTGGAGACAGCTGGGAAACGTGAGTTAAGAGAAATGGAGGAGGAGGTCGTAGGCAGAGGGAACAGAATGGAGTCTAGTTTCACAGTCTAGAGAACATGGCTCCCACAGGAAATTAGAAAGCCTTTTTGTTCATCTGGATCTTGAGTTGGGGCAGTAGGGTTGGGGGATCTGGCAAGAGATGAATCTGAACAATACAAAGCAGGCCAGGCAGCAGGTTGTAAGAGAAGATACATTGTAGAAAGATCTTTAGTTCCAGCTTTGATTCGAAGGGCCTTATGCACAGAGCTCTGTGCGATTGTTGCCCTATGAGTCCTACATGGTCTAACCAGCTGGCTATTGACTTTCCTTTCACCCAATTGCTACAATGCTAGTTATCATGTTGAGCACCATGTACCAGTTACTAAAACCAAGGGAGGTCTTCAAACACCTCTGCCCATTACATCTAAGTATCAAAGTCACCAAGAAAAATACAAGGCAGTCAAGTACTGGATGGAACAGAGCTTTACTTACATAAAGAGGACACAGAGAACCGTCACCTTAAACCAGGGGTCCCCAAACTTTCTACACAGGGGGCCAGTTCACTGTCCCTCAGACCATTGGAGGGCCAGACTATAAAAAAAAACTATGAACAAATCCCTATGCACACTGCACATATCTTATTTTATTTTATTTTATTTTAATTTTATTTTTATTTTATTTATTCATTTTTAGAGAGGAGAGAGAGACAGAAAGGGAGAGAGAGGAGAGAGAGAAGGGGGGAGGAGCTGGAAGCATCAACTCCCATATGTGCCTTGACCAGGCAAGCCCAGGGTTTCAAACTGGCGACCTCAGCATTTCCATGTCAACGCTTTATCCGCTGCGCCACCACAGGTCAGGCTGCACATATCTTATTTTAAAGTAAAAAAACAAAATGGGAACAAATACAATATTTAAAATAAAAAACAAGTAAATTTAAATCAACAAACTGACCAGTATTTCAATGGGAACTATGGGCCTGCTTTTGGCTAATGAGATGGTCAATGTGCTCCTCTCACTGACCACCAATGAAAGAGGTGCCCCTTCCGGAAGTGTGGCGGGGGCCAGATAAATGACCTCAGGGGCCATATGTGGCCTGCGGGCCATAGTTTGGGGACCCCTGCCTTAAACAGTATGTGATGGTTTCCCATGGCCACTGGGTCTCTCCCAGCAGCTGACACAAGACAGTCTGCCTACATGCATCCCTTAGGTGCCTCAATAGAAGGAATTCTAGCTCCTTCTCACAAGGAACAGCTCTAACAATGGGGTTGGCCAGATGGCACATGACACACACACTTAAAGCAAAGACAAGAGTATTCATTGAGCCTGAAACAGGGAAAGATATTCGCACACAAAGTGATAAGCCCAGCACAGGCTGTGTGAGCTCTGTATCTCATGGTAAGACCCAAGGCCCATGCTTATGCCGCTGAGTAGGAGTTGAAAAACTACTAGCATTACAGTGCCTTTCTGAAAACTAGTTACTCTTCCAAGTTCAGGTCAAATGTCACTTCCTCCTTGACTCCTCCAGAATCATTTTAAAAAGTATAGAGGCAATTCACTGGAGAAAGGATTGTCTTGCTAACAAATAGTACCAGAATTACTGGATGTGCACAAAAATAAACTTTGGCCCATATCTTGCACCAGACACCAAAATTAATTGAAATAGATCATAGGTCTAAATATAAAACCTCAAACTAAAAATTCTCAGAGAAGACAGAAGAGAAAATTGTTGTGATCTCAAGTTAGGCAAAGATGTCTTAGATATGATAGTGAAAGCACAATCCATAAAAGAAATGTCATATATCTGACTTTACTAAAATTAAAATATGTTTATAAAAGCCACTGTGAGGAGATGAAAGCACAAGCCACAGACTGGGAGGAATATCTGCAAAGTATATACTGTATTTTTCACTCCATTAGACGCACCTGACCGTAAGACACACCTGACCATAAGACACACCTGACCATAAGACACACCTGACCGTAAGACACACCTGACCATAAGACACACCTGACCATAAGACACACCTGACCATAAGACACACCTGACCGTAAGACACACCTGACCATAAGACACACCTGACCGTAAGACACACCTGACCATAAGACACACCTGACCATAAGACACACCTGACCGTAAGACACACCTGACCATAAGACACACCTGACCATAAGACACACCTAGGGTTTTAAGGAGGAAAATAAGAAAAAAAATATTCTGAACCAAATGGTGTGTTAAAATATTTAATAAAATACCGTATTTTTCACTCCATAAGACGCACAGGCATTTTCCCCTTCACTTTGCGGGGGAGGGGTGGAAGTGCGTCTTAAGGAATGAAAAATATGGTATCTGTCAAAGGACTTGAATCCAAGTATATAAAGAACTATAAAAAATGAATAGCGAGAAAACAAACAACCCAACTTTTAAAAAATGGGCAAAGAATTTGAATAACATATAGTTCCAAAAAAGATATCAATAAGCATACGAAAAGATGCTCAATATAATTATAATTTCAAATATAAAATTGAAAATAAAAATCTCAATTTATACAACTACTTATCTATTAGAATGGCTAAAACTTTAAACACTGACCATATAGAAGGTTGGCAAGGATCTGGAGGAACCAGCACTCTCTTATACTTCTAGTGGGAACTACTACAACTACTTTGGAAGACAGTCTGGCAGTTTCTTAACAAGTCAAACATATACCTAAGATATGATCCAATCATTCATTCCACTTCAGGATTTACCCAAGAGAAAAGAAAGCATACATTCCCACAGAGACTTGTACACAAATGTTTATAGCAGCTTTATTGGTAATAGCCCCAAACTGGAAACAATGCACATGTTCACCAACAGATGACTAAATAAACAAACTTTGTTATATCCATACAATGGAATACTACTCATCGATAAAAAAGGAACGAGCCATCAATACATACAACAGCATGGATGAATCTCAAAATAATTATGCTAAGTGAAAGAAATCAGACACTAAAAAAAGAGCATAATGCTCCCGTTTATATAAACCTCTAGAAAATGCAAGCAAATTTATAGTGACAGAAAGCAGATGGTGACTGCCTACAGACAGGGAGAAGGGAGATAGAAGAGAGATCGTGGGAAGGTGTCACAAGGAGAGATAACAGAGAGGCGCGAGAAAGCTTGGGAATGTGTAAGAATATATCATTGCCTTGGTTGTGTTGATGGATTGACAAGGGTGTGTGTGTGTGTCAAAATTTTGCAAATTGAACCCTTTAAATATATGAAAGTGATTCTGTATCAATTACATCTCAAAAATCTTTTTTTTTTTAAATCTTTGTTGTCTGGGGATCCATTTCACTATTTTGTCCCCTTCTGTCTGTGGTTTAAAGTAGTCTAGAATAAAAAGGTAAGAAGAAACACCTTTGTTTTCTTTGGTACAACATAATCAGAGCCACAGAACTCGAAGTATCGATTCCCCACCTTTACTCTTCTCTGTGAAGGTCAACAAGTGCTTTTAATGTGTATGCGTGTTATAACCTAAGTTGTGTTACTAGAGTTCTCAGGAACATGCTGGGCTTGTACAACTTTAATTTGCCACCAAAATATAACCCTTATTTATTCCCCTCTGCACTTAACTGTCCCCTGCATCAGGACAATAAACAAACATTTGTCATTGTTGGCAGTAAAGGTCCCTCTGCAGAGTCTGACTCCCATGAGAACAGAGGTATAGAGAAAAGGGATATGGAATGTATATTTGATTGCTCAATTATCTGCTATCTTTCTCCCAAGTAGCTCTGGCTGATTTCAAGTCAGGCAGGAACTGAAATGCTAATCAGATCCGATATTTCACTCAGCTCTGCTGTTAACTAATCTACAGCTTTAGGCAAGTCACTTCCATTCTCACTCTCAGTTTCCTTCTCTATAATATGAGGGGCTTGATCGCTAGACAGTATCCAGGGTCTTTTCCAGGACTAATATTTACAACTTTTCTACTTCCCTTTTTTATATACTCAGAATAATACACTGTGGGGTGAGACTCATCAAGGATTTTACAGTATGGGCACCAGGCTGTGACTGGTGAGAGTTGGGAGGAGGTGTATTCTGAGATGGATGGGTCTCATCTGGGTTATAATGCCAAGTACATTATATTGAAGTTGGAATAATCATCTTGGTCAAGCATGGTTTGTTGAAGAGGATAGAATCCCATCTGTACTTCTCAAGCAAATGGAAAATTTTCCAGAAACTGCAGGGATTTCTTAGAACTGCAATGGATGAAATACATATAGATCTTACAAGGGGTTGAAACTAGAGTCCATAAAATTATGAACGGTGTAATTGACTTACCCTAGCTCCCACACTCCTGTGGTCTTGTATTATCACCCACATGATCTCTCTCTCTCTCTCTCAAACATACATGCGCGTGCGCACACACACACACACACACACATACACACACTCTCTCTCTCTCACACACACACACACACACCTCTACTCTGCCTCCACAGTGGCCTTACTCCTGTCTTTCTGCAAAGCAATCTCCTGTGCTTCAGTCCTACATGGTAGAAAAAGACTCAAAGACTCAACATGACCTCCCACTCCACCACCCAGCACCACCTAATTAATCTCTTATATAAAATTCCAGGTTCCCAGGAGGGCATGCTAGAGGAGCCAGATTAGGTTGAGTGGTTCCCTGGTATTGTATAAACAGTTCTCAGAGTTGGGGGGGGGGGGGGTAGGGAGGTGGGTCATGTGGTACAGAGAGCTGCTCTCTGGGGCCAGGACAAGATGAGACTCTTGCAAAGGGGGGCATAAAATGATCCGTATTGAGACTACCGCTGATGAGGTTTGGGTATCCAACTTAATGCCCAGGCAGCAAGTTTCTTTCCCTAATAACCTCTAGAAGTTTATAGATGAGGGGGCTGAGGTCTAGCTAGTTGTGGCAGACTAGATCTGGAATTCTGGCTACTCACTTTCCAGCACAGGGCGCTCTTTAGGCTGAGTACTGCTGGAGGTTCTCCTCATGTCCAGGATGCTGATGGCATAGTAAGAGTTTAGTGCCATGAAGGATGCTAGTTATGATGACACCGCCATTAAATCATAAGAAAGAAATGGTTATTTGTGAGAGATTCTGTTTTCCAAAGATGACCATAACACTATCCCTTATCTTACATGCCCTTCTTACACTGTACCTTGATATTCTTCCAGTGAGTTATAAGGTCTATATCCTCTCCATATGAACCTTGGCAAATCAACTAATAGAGCAAGAGAAAACTCTATTGCTTATGAGGCTAGATCATAAATATATATTTTGCATCCACTATATCTCTTGGGATACTTGCTCTTGGAACATAGCCACCACATTGCGAGGAAGCCCAAACTAGACTGTATGAAGAGGGCACATGTTGCTCTTCAAGCTCAGAGCCTCCAAGGTCCCAGTCAAGAGCCAGAATCAGCTGCCAAACATGTGAGTGAAGAAGCCTCCAGATGATTCCAGTCCTCCCACCCTAAGCCTCTGAGAAATGTCCCGAACCTGAATCTGAGAGCCTGATATTAAGGAGCCATCTCTGCTGTGCCACTGAGCTTGGGGACAATGATAACCGGAACCACACTGCTACAGTATCCACTAGCAAAATTTCTGGGTCTTAGAGTAGTGGTGAGATTCAGCTGGTTCGCACCAGTTCATCAGAACCGATACCTAATTTTTTGTTGAGGTCAGCGAACCAGTTGTTAACGGTACTTGTAATCAGGGCTCTCTCTAAGGTGTGCATCTGGGCAGCCGCCCAACTTGGAAATTGCAAATATACATTCCTTACTTTATTTTTAACATTCGGTTGAGCAACAGTGTATTCTAAGCACCTGTAGTAATGTTCAGCCCATCTATAGGTGAAAAAAATTTGACAGAACTATGCTTGTAATATTGACTCATTCATGTCACAAAACTCATTATATCATACATTTGATGAAATACTACATTTTAATTCCCTCATCTTTGTTACTTGAGTAAACAAACATATAATGTAAAGAGAAAAAGTGCCAAACAACTAGGGAGTGACAACTTATATTGTTTTTTGTCAGGTATTATTTAATATTTTTTCACTAATATTTTAAAACTCTTATAACATAATCTAGTTTTGTGTGCCTCTTTTATTGTTCTTATTTAAGTATTAAATTCATGAAACAATAAACGACCTTTCAGCATATCATATTTTTATACTTAAAATGGTCATCAGGGCAGAGAACCAGTTGTTAAATTATTTGAATCCTACTACTATCTTAGAGACAATTTTTTCTGGGTATCTTTATCTTATTGATCATTTTAAGAGAATGACTTCCATAGTATACTACTGGTTGTTGGATCTAAAAAAAGAAAGAGAGAGAGAGAGATACATTAAGCCCAAAGTTCTGCATCTGTGGACACTTGCTTTATCACCTACTGCAGTAACTAATTATTACCCAGGGTCTGTCATTTTGGGATAAGGCAGGATTCCCTCCTGACCCATAGAAGTAGTTTAAAATTTGCTTCAATTACCTCTACTTTATTCCATTCTTAGAATCTTTTCAGGTATTACTCTGGCAAAGCTAAAAGGTTCCAGTGTTTCCTTCTTTCAGTCCATGGGGGAAGATTCAGTATTTGTTCTAGCAACCCTGGAGGGCTTCAGCAATCCTTTTGAGTAGATAAAGCTGGACTCCAATAGTTCTCCTCCTCGCCCATGTCTGACCCCCATCCTGGTAGCCAAGGAACTCCTGGCTTTGGCTTTATCTGTATTTTCTATGACTCTCACCCTGTCTGACTTTCACCTGCTTGTTCCCCATCACTTCAGTCATACTCTAGTAATTACACATCAACAGAGCCCTCATGTTGTTATTAGCAGAATAATGCAGGATTATTACTTCAACACAAATAATTATCATATTCAGGGAAGGCTTTGAAAAGGCTCATGATCATCATCACAGAACTTGCATCACAAAACCCAGATCATTGCTGGGTTCGCTCATGTATTTGGACATCAGCCAGAATTCATATTTCCCTAAATCAGCTACATGTGTTGTTCAAGTTGAGAGCCCATCTTTCGCAACGTGACTTTGCAGCTTCTCTCATCAAGAGGTGAAGTTTAGCCTGACCAAGAGGTGGCGCAGTGAATAGAGCAACAGACTGGGACACTGAGGACCCAGGTTCAAAATCCTGAGTCGCCGGCTCGAGTGTGGGCTCATCCAGTTTAAGCGTGGACTCACCAACTTGAGTGTGGGGTCACTGACTTAAGCCTGTGGGGTCATAGACATAACTCCATGGTTACTGGCTTGAGCCCAAAGGTCACTGGCTTAAGTCCAAGGTCTCTGGCTTGAGCAAGGGGCCACTGGATCAGCTGGAGCCACTGGTGAAGGCACATATGAGGAAACAATCAATGAAAAACTAAGGTGCCTCAACGAAGAACTGTTGCTTCTCATCCCTCTCCCTTCTTGTCTGTCTGTCCCTGTCTGTTTCTCTCCGTCATGTGCGCTAAAAAAAAAAAAAAAAAAAAAAAACTGAAGTGTATTTTCTCATCCCTCAGATCTGGCTTATTTTCATGTGTAGAGCCAAGTCTGGGTCTCTGGAACCTTTGTACACTTCTCATTCCCATGGAGCCCTATGACCACAGTGTGAACAAGCCCAGGCGAGCCTACTGGAGGACAAGAGACCACACGGAACAGGGCTCATTTGTCCCAGATGAAGTCATGCTAAACAAACCATGATCAACTGAAGGTTCACCCAACCACGCTAGGCACAGATACATGCATGAGTCCAGCTGAGACCAGAAGAAACACCCAACCAACCTGTGGACTTGTGAGCAAAACTGCATGCTTGTGGCTTGAAGTCACTGAGTTTTGGAGTATTTAGTTTTGCTGTAATATTGAATACTTAACAGACAAAAACTATAGAAAAATAATATTCAACAAAAATCTTAGTTTGAAAAAAAAAAATCTTAGTTTGTGTGGGTTCCCAAAGCAGGGTCAAAGTAGGAGTACGTAGATCTCTGCAGGTTGGGAAGAATGAGTTTTCATTTTCATTTTCTTTGAAAGGGAACATCTACTAAAACAAAATGAAAAACACTATTCTTAAGTTATAAAGCCACAAGCGGCCTAAATGTTGTTCAAAGGGCCTGGTAAAGCCTAGCCTGTGGTGGCGCAGTGGGTAGAGCATGGACCTGAAATGTTGAGGTCACTGGTTTGAAACCGTGGGCTTGTCTGGCCAAGGCACATATGCGAATCAACCAATGAACATCAAGTGAGGCAACTATGAGATGATACTTCTTACTTCCCTACCCCTTTCTTTCTTCTCTCTCTGTAAAACCAATAAATACAATCTTTAAAAATAAGGGGGCTGGGCTGGTTAAAATCGACTATACTTTACCTTTAAACTGAAGGTCTCTTATTGGAAATAATTAGAAAATGAAGCTGGGACTCAAGAAAAGGGGAGGAGATTGGGGTAGATATCTATTCACATAGGCTTTCCAACCCCACTCCTGCTTCCAGGAAGTACGTGGGAGTTGTCAGCTTTCTACCTTGCTTCCTTGGCATCAGTGATAAAACCAGAAACATGTACACAACTCCAACATGCACAATGAAATTCTTGCTTGAGATTTTAAAAATTAGAACCAAGAAGAAAGGACCCCTCCCTCTCTATTGGCAGACGTGGAGAGAAGTGAGGTATATTTTCCAGCATACTAGAAGGGAAGCTATATTTTCCAACAGACTAGAAGGAGTCAATCACAGTAAGATAAGCTGAGGTAAAAGGTAGTGACCATCTTGGCAGCATTTCAGTTTCTGGTTTCAGTCACTTCTGGTCTGATGACAAGAGCAATAAACTCCCCTTTTCTCCCAAGCAAATTCAAGTTGCTCTCAAACACTTGCAACCAAGAGTCTAAATCAACAACAGAGACCATCTTTTGCAATTCAGGTTTAAAGAAAACTATTTTGTTTTTTTTAACTGGAGAAAGATAAGTTACATGTAACAGACACAGAGAAGTACCACTTTGATTCTCCCTGGGAAAACCATTATAATCTTCTCAATAAAGAACTCGCTGCCCAGCTAGAAGGTATGTGGTCGACCAACACCTCTAGCCGTAGGCAACTGCATGATTTGCCTCCACTTTCAAGGCAAGGAAATGCCACTCTGAAGGCCACCCTCAGCCAGTGACTGATCAGAGCAATGGTAGCCAAGGTCTTGCTGTCCTGGAGGTAGCGCATGCTACAAGAACTAGCCACTGCCATCCAGGACAGGACTCCTCTGTGGACATTTCCCACCCCCACTCCCCTACCCCCGGATTCTCATTAGGTTAGCAGAGGCTTTGCCTGTTCAGCATTATAGTCTAGAGTCTTTCTGCCCAATTCAGCTCCCTCTTTTCCCCTTTCATGTGTGTTATTCCTCTATAGACCTTTTCTATTTCTAACTCACTGTCCCAATATTTTCGGAAGCCCTAAATTTAGTGCTTAATAGCCTTCCTCCAGCAAATTTAAAATAGTACAACCAAGACAATGAATATCGTATTTTTCACTCCATAAGATGCACTTATTTTCCCCAAAAGTGGAGGAGTGAAAAATATGGTATTTTATTAAATATTTTAATACACCATTTGGTTCAGAATATTATTTTTCTTATTTTCCTCCTTAAAACTCTAGGTGTGTCTTATGGTCAGGTGCATCTTATGGAGTAACAAATATGGTATTTTCATAGGCATCTTCTCTAGAATAGGCAGAGAAAAAAAAGAGTCCTTTCTAGGACCCATGAGCAGGTGGAGATGACAGATAGCTTCTTCTTCCTCCTTTAGCCAAAACTCTGGGTATCTGGCACTGGTTCCTGCCTCTTCCCACAATGTAATCGCATAGCTAAATCAAGACCACATGTCAGGAAAGTCTTCCTGATCCATCTGTTACACTTGTGGTATCAGTGAACTGGCCACCAAGCCCCTGCTCTCCCCTCCCACCACAATCCCTCCATTGCTCTCACCTCCTACCCCACCTCTGGAGCTGGAGACTAATTAATGAACTGTCACTCTGAATGATGCAGACTTTGCACACCTCTGAGCCATTTACTTTGAATGCTTCCCATCATCTCTAACCTTGAAGCTCCTAAATACATGATAGATAGCTGGAAATGAACCTGAACCAGATTCTTCCTTTTATTTTCTACTGGAATATTCAGAAAGCATTAGAGGGGGAAGAAATTACAGCTTCTTCACACCTTGACTTGCTTAGTCACCTGTAGGATGATTGACCTTCAAGCTAGAATTCCTGCGGAACTTCCTATTTCTCCAGCTTGATTAGCACAGTGCTGATTCACTTAATAATCAAGGATCAAACACTGTTTTTTTGGGTATTTTGCAGATATCATTTCCTGAACTTTTTTCAAACTCAAAGATACAATTATTGTTTGAGATAATCTACAATAAGTATGTAAATAGACATCAAAGATGGCCACCGACATTTTTTGCATCCTTTTGTTCTCTCTTTAAGGCTGGCTTGGCCCTATGAGTGCTTCAGTGGATGTGGGGGAAATGATGTTCTCAGATTTCTTTGTCGAACCCTTCAGAGAACTGGTAGCTTCTGCTTCCACTCTTTCCTGAGATTCCCCACGGCTTTCCTGAGAAGTCCAGGCCATGTGGAGAAGACAATGGCAGCCACAAGAAGGAGGCATCCCAGAACCATGAGAAATGAGAAAATGGTTGTTGTTGTAAGCCACTAAGTTTGGTGGGTGGCTTGTCACACAGCAATAGATAAGCTAAACAATGATTTTTAGATATTCTTACTTAGGAGATAAGTGGAAGGAGTGGGGAATGGGCATTCACACACACACTGCTGGGGGGAATATAAATTCAGTTTGCACTGAATGCAAACACCCAAAATTAAAATATGCAAATACTTTATACAAAAACGGTAAACTTGGAGGGCAAGTTGGCAGTATGGATTGACATTTGAAATGCGTATGCCCTATAACTCAGCAATTCCATTTCTCAGTAGCTATTCTCAAAAACCACCAAAGCATGGACCAAGGAACAGGTACAAATAGGCTCATTTCAGTATTGTTTGAGAGAGAGAAAGAAAGAGACAGAGGGACCCTCCACCAATGTAGGAGTGGCCTAATACAGAATACTTTGTATCTGCTGAAAGAGTAGGTAGATCTATACAGACCAACATAAAACATGTCTCCGATGTATCACTGAGTGAAAATAAGTGGCACTGCAATATATCCAGTAAGAGAATATCTATGGCCAAAGCACAAGGCAATACTATATATTTGTAATTGCCTATATACGTAAATGCATAGAAAGTCTGAAGGAGTGAACTGTATCCTAAGTCAGGATAGGATAGGCTGTTCCATGATAATAAGCAACTCCAAGATTTCAGCAGCCGAACCCAATAAAAGCTTATTTTAACCCCCACAAGAAGTGCTATGTGAGACAGGTAGTCCTCCTATGTGACTCTCCTCCAAATAGTGACACGGAGATCTGTGTTATTCCCCATTAAATGGTTAAAAATCTGACACACGTGGCCTTCTGGGTCTCTGCACCAGGGAAGAGGAACAGTTGGGGAGGCACAATGGGTTTCAACTGTCACAGCCCAGAACTGACAAAACATCATGATTGTTGCCAGTCTATTGCCTGGAACTAGCCATATTGGCCCATTCTGCAGTCTCATTTGCATTTATTTCCAATGTTTTTTTGCCATTATAGATTACACCCTACCACATGTGCACGTGACAAGCTGAAACGCCTTTATATTCATACATCACTTTAGTTTCACAAAAAACATTTCACAGCCATTTCTGTTTAAGCTACAGAAGAGTCTCAGCTGATAAGAGAGAGTTATAATTCTCCCCGTTTTACAAATAGGAAAACCAAGGTCTTGCTCAGGCTAGCTCCTGAACCACTTCCAAGGCCTTCTCTGCTTCTGTGTACCTCCCATTCTCCTTCAGATGGGATTAAAATTGTGATTAAAGCACTATAGTGTATTATGAGGCTGCATCTGCCAAAAAGAAGATGACTCGATTACTGAAAGAGGACACAGACACAGATGGAGACTTGATTTTGAGACTCGTTGAGAACAGCAGATTCCCAAAGCCTGGCTAGGGAGGAAACTGAGGTTTGCCGGGGGAAGGTAACCGCCCATTTTTGCTCATTGAAGGATAGCAGAGAGTACAGGCTTGTGAAAGTCCCCCTCTATAATGTGGGATAACAAATTAATGAGTTACTGGTGCCAGGAAAACTGTTTCAACACCTACCGGTCCATTGAGAGGGGAGGGATGCAGAATTCATTTTCCATAAAAACAGTGATGGGACACGGTACCTACATTTGACTAAAATAGTGCTGAGACCGAACTTCAGGCACATCAAGGGTTGAGAAAGCATTTCAAGGCACCTCCCACTATGGCTAAAAACCTATTTCAAGAACAAGACGTTGAGTTCTAAGCAAATGACCTCCAAATGAAAAATTCTGGGCACAGTGGATTCAAAGAAGAGGGGAGGTGGATACACCAGATCCTCTAAGTGGGAAAAAATGGGGAGAAAATGTTTCTGTTGTGTTTTTTTCCCTTCTGAGCCATAGAAGATACTGCAGTTAACAAAACTTTTATAAACTTAAGAAAGCAATGTGATAAACCAAAGAAAAGCCACTTTGCCTGCTTTTGCCGATTTCTGAAAAAATGGGCAATAAATCAAAAAATGAGCAAAAATGGACCTTTTATAACGCTCTCGTCTTCCAAAAGGCTCTAAACTCAAAATTTTTTAGTAGTACTTTTGAAAAGCTTAAAATATATATGCCTTTTTGTAAAGCCAGAAGCCAGGGCCAGTATCACAGCAGCCCGGCTCATGCAGGTTCACATTGGATTCAGACAGTTGGTAAAGAAACAACGGAGCCAAGAACTGGTGGGCCATAGTCTTTAATCTTAGCTTGCACCCAGCGGGCAAGTAAAAAACACACACTGGGCTCCAAAACCCACTCACATTCAGTGCTCACAAAGCCACTGACTTATCCGAGTTTCCTAGAATCAAAGGTTTCTAGCTAACCAGCCTTATTCTCCTCAGTTCCCCATCTCCTTCCTTATCCCAGATACAAACTCTGCACAAACTGGCATCTCACTCAGCACTACGCCATCTTGGCTGCTTCCCCTGGCCACATAGCCTTTCTGCTCTCTGCTCTGCTCCCTCTGCTCTCTCATGCTAATCATCCCAGGAACCAAGAGAGCAAGCTCCCGTTCTGCCCCTATTTTATACTGTAACTTCACAACCTTTAATCCGATATACAAAATAGGGAAGTCTCTAATACAGTCACTTCTCTGAGGCATGATTGGATTGTACCACCCCACATCAAAAAGGGTGGGAAAGGCTTAATCCCAAAACCAAGCCCCAGGCTACAATGATCCCCAACACACATTAATATCACCTGGGTGATGGCCTCACGTGGGCAGTGTCATCTTTAACAAAGTGAGCATAATATATTTTATCCGCCCAACACTTTTCCAGAAAGTTGCTCGTGAGCACCATCTATGTGTATTGGGAAATTTCAGTGCACTTAGTGATGAAATGCAGAACTCGTTTTGCACAATGAATGGCCTCTTGGCTTATCAAGAGAAAGTTCTGGGAACCCAGGTAGTCTTTTGGATTTACCTGGACATCTTTCTGTCTTGGTCTTTTGAACAGGTACTAGGATAGAATTAGGGGTTCCAAAATGCAAAAAGAAAACAGAGGTAAGGGGACTGAGGCTTAAGGGTAGAATCTAAGGTGGGTAACCCTTTATAATGTATTGGTGTCTGAGTGTTCTTCTGATGGGAGTAGAAACTTGGGCTCACACACATGCACAAAAATAGTTTTTATATTAAAGGATAGCACTCGAGTCACCTTACCCAAAAGAGTGGATGGTAGAGGATGGAGTTTCACTAAGAATGAGACACTCATATATCAGAAATACCATAGACTTGACTTTCCAGCTCTGCCACTTACCAGGGGACAAGACAACCCTGATCAAGTCCACCTTTTAATCTTTGTTTCTCACCTTGTAAATGGGGTAATATTGCCTCATAACCTTGTTATGAGAATTAAAATGAGAGCTTTTTTTTCTAAGTCACTTGATATACAGCACATATTAAATACATTCTTTCTCATTTTTTTTTCTTTAGGGCCTTCCTTCGTTGCAGATGTGAGAACCTCCTTCAGGAAGTCCCATCAGAATTCAGAGCGGTTACCTTTGCTTTTCATTCCAGGAAGACAGGCAGTGTATTACTGCAGAGTCAGCTTGTAAAGTATGCATGAACCCTCTCCAAACCGGGGTTTTTCACCGAGAAATAAACCACTGCACTGTAGGTGCCTATAAATAAAAAAAGGAAGGTTTCCGATTGCATTTTTGCCCATGTCAAAGGTGAACAGCTGCATAGCCCAAGGGAATTGCCCAAAAGGTATGAAAGGAAAAACTCACCTTCACAGAGAAGTCAAAAATCTTCAAATGCCACCCTAACAAAGTTAATTTATATAAAATTAGCCGTTTAAGAAGAGTTTTTCCTATCACAGCTTTGCTTTCTTTGATTCATGAATTATCAGCCCCAAAGAATGTTATCTCAAACCAGCAAACACACACACACACAAAATGGTGTTGTCTTACAGATTGGTAGTTTGGATAAATAAATTTTGCAAATAATCTTAGCTTTTAACAGCAAAGTGTTGAAATTTCAATAGCAACAAAACACTTTTTATTGTTCATTCACTTATTAATCCATGACGCACTTACTGAATACCTTGGGCCAGGCAGTGTTCCAGGTCTTGGGGAATAAAACCGTGAATCAGACAGGCAAAGCATACCTGCATTTATGAAGCTCAACATCTCAATGAGAGGATATAGATACTAACCTTATAAATAAATAAATATGTGTTATATAATTTCACAGAATAAATACTGTGAAAAAACAGAACAGGATAAGGCAGTTCCCTAGGAGTCAGCACTCTTAGACTCTCTAAATGAATATTGCTTGAGCTGATATCTGAAGGAGAAATTTGGGGACAGAGCAGTGAGACAAAGGGAATCGTAAGTGCAAAGGCCCTAAGATAGGAGCCAGAGAGCATGTTTGGGCAAAAAGAAGGCTACTGTGGCTGGGTAATAATATCAAAGCAGTTGTGGGCTATACTTCTCAAACTTGAATGTGAATGCAAAACACCAGGGGATCTTGTTAAAACACAGTCTGAGTTGGCAGGTCTGGGGCAGGGCCTGAGACTGTACATTTCTAATAAACTAACAGATGATGCTGATACTGCTGGTTCATGAAGCCCTCCACAAGTAGCAAGAATACAAGTCTTTATAAGGCATGGGGGAAATGTTTGTATTTCTGCTAATTGCTGTGGAAAGCCACATTTATCTGATGCCCTTAGACATCTGGAGCCCTTCTTAGTGACACAAAGATTTCATACCCCTTTGGTATTTTCTCCCTAACACAGAGCTGTGCTACAAATGCCTGTCTTTAATGATAAGGTGAATTATCTAGATTCTGCTTTGAGATTTTCCTGGTCCTAGAAAGAGTAACAAAAACAATGTTGGAAGAGAGTGAAATAAGGTAGTGAGTGCATAGATTATGAATGGACTTTGAGTCATGTATTTATGGGTTTAAATTCCACACTGACAGCTGAAGAAACTTGGACAAAATGCTCAACTTCTCCAAGCCTTGATTTTCTCATTTATTAAGTAGAAATAATTTCCTTCTCATTACAGAGACATGAAAATTACGTGCAGTAGTAAATTGTACTGCCTTGCAATAGTAGGTGTTCAATAAACATTCACTGTCTCCGCTCCTCTCCCAGCTCCACCTGACTGTCAGCACCATGACATTTGTATTACAATCTGCAAATTTTGTAGAGCAAAGTTGATTTCCAAATTAAGCATTCAAGGCCCATAGCCAGATAAAGTAACTGATTATAGGCCTGTAACATTTGCTTATATTGCTGCCCGAAAGATGACTGGGTCTAGGTTCTAGCCCTAGTTCTATTACCAACTTACTTGACAGTCTTGATAAGCCCCTCGATCACCTGTGGACCCCTGTGAACCAGAAGATCGAAGTAGATGTTCCCACCCAACTCTGGTACCTTCCAACTGATTACCATGGTAAGAGTTCTGAGAGAGTGGACTTGTCTCCCAGGAAGCATGGCAGAAGCCTTGTAGATGAGATATTTGGGTGAGATTCAAATTCATTGAGAAGACAAGTGAAACCCTATCCATTAACCTTGGCCAAAAAATAGCCTCATTCCCTTCTCTCCAATCCCATTATTCTAGAAATGAGAGTGCCAGAAATCTTATCTCATCCTCACTGGGATTTTAATATTTTTAAAAGCAACTGACGTCACAGAGGAAATTTGTGTATAAGACTTAATGGAATCAAATGTGTGCACCTCTCTGGTTTGGACTGTTTTGATTTTTTTGTTTTGTTTTGTATTTTGTAGTTTTCTGAAGTGAGGAGCTGGGAGGCAGAGAGATAGACTCCCGCATGCACCCGACCGGGATATATTCAGCATGCCCACCAAAGGTCTATGCTCTGCCCATCCAGGACGTTGCTCTGTTGCAACTGGAGCCATTCTAGCACCTGAGGCAGAGGCCATGGTGCCATCCTCAGCACCCAGGCCAACTTTTGCTCCAATGGAGCCTTGGCTGCAGGAAGGGAAGACAGAGATAGAGAGGAAGGAGAAGAGGAAGGGTGGAGAAGCAGATGGGCACTTCTCCTGTGTGCCCTGGCTGGAAATCGAACCTGGAACTTCCCCACGCTAGGTGATATTCTACCACTGAGCCAACTGGCCAGGGCTAGGCTGTTTTTTTGTTTGTTTATTTGTTTTTGTTTTTTTGTCACACAATAATATTATAATGCTTTATTTCTAAAAATACCTTTGAGATGAAAAAAATCTATAAAAGTGCTAATATTTTAAACAGTTCAAAACATTTAAGAAGGATGTTTAGGATTTATATTCTGCTCTTTACCACCTTCACTGTTTCCTCATCCCAGTTTGGGATTTTAGTCACTTGCACTTGTCTGCCTGCTTGGATTTTTTATTGTTGTTACCGTTGTATTACAATTAAACTCAGTAAAAATTAAAACAACTCTAGAAGCAAATACTTCTAACATTAGAAAATTACAACTGTTGTGAGAGGCTTGAGCTGAAAAAGGAACTTATGTATCTTGTGTAAAGGCATATATTTCAGGAAATGGTTTTTATTTATTTTTATTCTTTTATTTATTTATTTATTTTAAGCGAGAGGAGAGGAGATAATGAGATAGACTCCTGCATGTGTCCCAACCGGGATCAACCCAGCAACCCTGTCTGAGACGGATGCTTGAGTACCAAGCTATTTTTAGTGCCTGAAGCCTATGCACTGAGACCAACAGAGCTATCCTCAGCACCCAGGGCCATGCTCAAACCAATCAAGCCACTGTCTGCATGAGGGGAAGAGGGAGAGAATAGGGAGAAAGAAGGGGAGAAGAAAGGGGAGAGGAGGTGGAGAGAAGCAGATGATTGCTTCTCCTGTGTGCCCTAACAGGGAATCAAACCCTGGATATCCATACACCAGGAAGACACTCTATCCTTTGAGCACTGGCCAAGGCCAGGAAATGGTTTTTCAATGAAGACTTGGAAATAGCAGAAACTATTTCTTAATTTTTTAAGTTTTATTTAGAAAATTAACTTTAACAGGGTGACATTGATCAATAAGAGTACATAGGTTTGAGGTGAACACTTCTATAGCATTTGAACTGTTGATTATGTTGTATACCCATCACCCAAAGTCAAATCATTTTCCATCACCTTATATTTGTCCCTCTTTACACCCTCCCTCCATTCTTTCTTTCATCCCCCTCCTCTCCATCCTCTTCCCCTTTGTAACCACTTCACTTTTATGTGTGTCCATGAGTCTCAGTTTTATATCCCACCTATGTGTGAAATCATACAGTTCTTAACTTTTCTGATTTACTTATTTCACTCAGTATAATGTTCTCAACATCCATTCATGTTGTCATAAATGTTACTATGTCATCATTTCTTATGCTGAGTGGAATTCCATTGTACATATATAACACATCTTCTTTATCCAATCCTCTGTTGAGGGACACTTTGGTTGTTTCCATGTCTTGGACACCGTGAATAAGGCTGCAATAAACATGGGGGCGCATGTGTCTTTACATACCAATGTTTTCGAGTTTTGGGGGTAGATACCCAGTAGAGAGATTGCCAGGTCATATGGTAATACTATTCTTAATTTTTTGAGGAACCTCCATACTTTCTTCTGTAATGATTGTACTATTTGCATTCCCACCAGCAGTGAACAAGGGTTCCTTTTTCTCCACAGCCTCTCCAACACTTATTACCTGTCTTGTTGATAATAGCTAATCTAACAGGTGTGAGGGAGTATCTCATTGTGGTTTTTATTTGCATTTCTTGAATAGCTAGTGAAGATAAGCATCTTTTAATATATCTGCTGGCCATTTGTATGTCCTCTCAGTAGAAGTGTCTGTTCAGATCATCTCTCCACTTTTTAATTGGATTGTTTGCTTGTTTGGTGCTGAGCTTTGTGAGTTCTTTATATATTTTGGTTATTAACCCCTTATCGAAGCTGTTGTTTGAAAATATAATATTATCTCTCATTTAGTTGGATGTCTATTGTTTTGTTTTCATATTCTTTTCCTGGGCAGAAGCTTTTTAATTTGATATAGTACCACTAATTTATATTTGCCTTTACTTCCCTTGCCTTTGGGGTCAAATTCATAAATTGTTCTCTACAGCCAAGGTCCATGAGCTTAGCACCTATGTTTTCTTCTATGTAATTTATCATTTTGGATCTTATATTTAGATCTTTGATCCACTTTGAATTAATTTTTGTGCAGGGGGACAAACTGCAGTCAAGTTTCATTCTTCTGCATGTGGCTTTCCAATTTGCCCAGAACCATTCATTGAAGAGCTTTCTTTTCTCCAAAGTGTGTTTTTGATACCTTTGTCAAAAATGATTTCTCCATCTATATGTGGTTTTATTTCTGGGCTCTCTATTCTATTCCATTGGTCTGTCTTTTTTTGTCTTTTTTTTTAATTTATTGTGTTTACATACATTCAAGTGTCCCATCGAATATATCTCCCTCTCCCCCCACCCCCATGTTCTCCTTGATACCTCCTTTGCCCCTTCCCCCCATGACCCTCCCCCCTTCCCTCCAGGATTTGCTGTTCTGCTCTCTTTGTCTCTGTGTTATGTATACATAATTTCACTAATCCCTTTCCCCTCTCTGATTCCATCCTCTCTTCTCCTTTCCCTCTGGTACCTTTGACCCTGCCTCTGTCTCTATTTTGTTCTTTACTTTACACTGTTCATTAGATTCCTCATATGAATGGAGTCGTATAATATTTTTCTTTCTCTGCCCTGGCTTATTTCACTTAGCATAATAGTCTCCAGGTCTGTCCATGTTGTTGCAAAAGGTAAGATTTGCTTTTTCACAGCCGCATAGTATTCCATTGTGTATATGTACCACTGCTTTTTAATCCACTCATCCACTGATGGACACTTAGGCTGTTTCCAGATCTTGGCTATTGTAAACAATACTGCGATAAACATGGGGTCCATGTCTTCTTTTGAATCAGTGATTTGGTATTCTTAGGATATATTCCTAAAAGTAGGATAGCTGGGTCAAACAGCAGATCAATTTTTAATTTTTTGATGAAACAAGTCTGCATTCCCATTAGCAGTACAGGAGGCTTTCCTTTTCTCCACACCCTTTGCCAGCACTTATTGTGTGTTCATTTGTTAATGAGAGACATTCTGACAGGTGTGAGGTGATATCTCATTGTGGTTTTAATTTGTGTTTCTCTGATGATTAGAGATGTTGAACATTTTTTTATTTTGAACACTTTTTTATATGCCTATTGGCCATCTGCATGTCCTCTTCGGAGAAATGTCTATTCAATTCTTTTGCCCAGTTTTTTGTTGTTGTTGTTGTTGTTGTTGTTTTGTATTTCTCTGAAGTTGGAAATGGGATGCAGCCAGACAGACTCCTGCATGCGCCCAACAGGGATCCACCCAGCATGCCCACCAGGGGGCGATGCTCTGCCCATCTTGGGGCGTTGCTCTGCCGCAATCAGAGCCATTCTAGTGCCTGAGGCAGAGGCCACAGAGTCATCCTCAGCGCCCAGGCAATCGCTGCTCCAATGGAGCCTTGGCTGCGGGAGGGGAAGAGAGAGACAGAGAAGAAGGAGAGGGGGAGGGGTGGAGAAGCAGATGGGCGGTTCTCCTGTGTGCCCTGGCCAGGAATTGAACCTGGGACTCCTGCACGCCAGGCCAACGCTCTACCACTGAGCCAACCAGCCAGAGCCTTTTGCCCAGTTTTTGATTGGATTGTTTACCTTCCCGGTGTTCAGTTTTACAAGTTCTTTATAAATTTTGGTTATTAACCTCTTATCAGACATATTGTTGAATATGTTCTCCCATTATGTGGTTTGTCTTTTTATTTTGCTCATACTGTCCTTAGCTGTACAAAAGCTTTTTAGTTTGATATAGTCCCATTTGTTCATCCTGTCTTTTATTTCACTTGCTCTTGGAGATAAATCAGCAAATATATTGCTGCAAGAGATATCAGAGAACTTACTGCCTATGTTTTCTTCCAAGAAATTTATGGTTTCACGACTTACATTTAAGTCTTTTATCTATTTTGAGTTTATTTTTGTGAATGGTGTAAGTTGGTGGTCTAGTTTCATTTATTTGCACGTACCTGTCCATTTTCCCAGAACCATCTGTTAAAGAGACTGTCTTTACTTCACTGTATGCTCTTACCTCCTTTGTCAAATATCAATTGACCATAAAGGTGTGGGTTTATTTCTGGGTTCTCTATTCTGTTCCATTGATCTGTATGCCTGTTCTTATGCCAGTACTAAGCTGTTTTGAGTACAATGGCCTTGTACTATAACTTGATATCAGGGAGTGTAATACTCCCCATTTTTTTTTTTTTCAAATTTGCTGAGGCTATTCATGTTCTTTTTTGGTTCCATATAAGTTTTTGGAATATGTGTTCTATATCTATGAAGTATGCCATTGGTATTTTAATAGGAATTGCATTGAATTTATAGATTGCTTTGGATAGTATAGACATTTTATTGACATTTATTCTTCTCATCCATGAACATGGTATATGCTTCCACTTGTTTGTATCTTCCTTGATTTCTTTTATCATTGTTTAATAATTTTTCCAGTACAAGTCTTAACTTCCTTGGTTAAATTTGCTTCTAGGTACTTTATTTTTTTGGTTGCAATAGTGAAGGGGATTACTTCCTTAATTTCTCTTTCTGATAGTTCATTGTTGGTGTATAAAAATGTCACTGATTTCTGAATATTGATTTTATATTCTGCCACCTTGCTGAATTCATTTATCTGGTCCAGTAGTTTTTTGACTGAGACTTTAGGGTTTTCTATGTACTTTAGGGTTATCATGTCATCGGCAAATAATGATAGTTTTACTTCTTCTTTTCCAATTTGGATGCCTTTTATTTCTTCTGCTTGTTTGATTGCTGCAGCCAGGACTTCCAGAACTATGTTGAATAAGAGTGGTGAAAGGGGGCACCTCTGCCTTGTACTTGATCTTAAGGGGATTGCTTTTAATTTTTGCCCATTGAGTATGATGTTGGCTGTGGGTTTGTCATAGGTGGCCTTTATCATGTTGAGGTATGTTCCTTGTATTTCCGCTTTGCTGAGAGTTTTGATCATAAATGAGTGCTGAATTTTATCAAATGCTTTTTCTGCATCTTTTGAAATTATCATGTGATTTTTATCCTTCCTTTTGTTTATGTGATGAATCACATTGATAGATTTTTGAATATTATACCAGCCTTGCCTCCCCAGAATAAATCCCACTTGATCATGATGTATGATTTTTTTCATGTATTGCTGGATTCGGTTTGCTAATATTTTGTTGAAAATTTTAGCATCTAAGTTCATTAGGGATATTGGCCTATAGTTTTCTTTCTTTGTAGTGTCATTGCCTGGTTTTGAAATGAATATTATGCTCAACTCATAAAAGGCTCTTGGAATTCTTCCCTCCTCTTGAATGTTTTGAAATAGCTTGTGAAAGATAGGAGTTAGTTCTTCTTTAAATTTTTGGTAAAATTCACCTGTAAAGCCATCTGGCCCAGGACTTTTGTTTGTGGGGAGTTTTTTGATAACTGTTTCAATCTGATTTGTTTTACTCAATCTGTTTAGGTTTTCTGATTCTTCCAGATTGATTTTTGAAAGATTATATGTTTCAAGGAATTTGTCCATTTCACCTAGGTTGCCTAATTTTTTGCATACAGTTCTTCAAAATATTTTCTTACAATCCTTTGTATTTCTTCTGTGTCAGTTGTTACTTCTTTCTCTCATTTCTAATTTTATTTATTTGAGTCCTCTCTCTTTTTTTCTTGGTGAGTCTGGTTAAAGGTTCATCAATCTTGTTAATATTTTCAAAGAACCAGCTCTTGGTTTCATTGATCTTCTGTATTTTTTTTTTAGCCTCTATGTCATTTATTTCCACTCTGATCTTTGTTATTTCCTTCCCTCTACTTCCTCTGTGCTTTACTTGCTGTTCTTTTTCTAGTTCTTTTAGATGCAGGGTTAAGTTGTTTATTTGAACTTTTTCTTGCTTCTTAAGATATGCCTGTAATGCTATGAACTTCCCTCTAAGGACTGCTTTTGCTGTGTCTCATAAATATTTAGTTGTTGTATATTCATTTTCATATGTTTCAAGGAAAGTTTTTATTTCTTCTTTGATCTCACTGTTAGCCCATTCATTATTTAATAATATGCTATTTAGTCTCCAAGTGTTTGCGTGTTTTTCAGTATTTCTATTGTAGTTAATTTCTAGTTTCATGCCATTGTGATCAGAGATGTTTGGTATGATTTCGATCTTCTTAAACTTATTGAGACTCATTTTGTGGCCTAACATGTGGTCTATCCTAGAGAATGTACCATGAGCACTTGAAAAAAAATGTATATTCTGCTGCTTTGGGGTGAAAGGTTCTGAAGATATCTATTAAATCCAGTTGATCTAATGTGTCATTTAATGCTGCTGTTTCTTTGTTAATTTTCTGTCTTGAGGATCTATCCATTGATGTTAGTGGGCTATTAAAATCCCCTGTTAGCCTGACCAGGTGGTGGCACAGCGGATAGAGCGTCGGACTGGGATGTGGAGGACCCAGGTTCAGGACCCCGAGGTCGCCAGCTTGAGCACGATCTCATCTGGTTTGAGCAAAAGCCCCCCAGCTTGAACCCAAGGTCGCTGGCTCCAGCAAGGGGTTACTTGGTCTGCTGAGGGCCCACGGTCAGGGCACATATGAGAGAGCAATCAATGAACAACTAAGGTGTTGCAACACGCAATGAAAAACCAATGATTGATTCTTCTCATCTCTTTCCATTCCTGTCTGTCTGTCCCTGTCTATCCCTCTCTCTGACTCACTCTGTCTCTGTAAAAAAATAATAAAAAATAAAAATTCCCTGTTATTATAGTATTGCTGTTGATCTCACCCTTTATGTCCATCAAAATCTCTTTTATATATTTAGGTGCTCCTATATTACACACATATATATATTTTTAATGGTTAGATCTTCTGTTGGATTGCTCCCTTTATCATTATGTAGTGACCTTCTTTATCTCTTACTATAGCCTCTGTTTTAAAGTCTATTTTGTCAGATATAAGTATTGCTACTCCAGCTTTTTTTTTCTTTCTGTTTGCATAACATACATTTTTCTATTCCTTCACTCTCAGTCTATGTGTATCTTTTGTTCTGAGGTGAGTCTCCTGTAGACAGCACATGAACAGGTCCCATTTTCTTATTCATTTAGCTACCCTATGTCTTTTGATTGGAGCATTTAATCTATTTACATTTATGGTTATTATTGATATGTACTTGTTCATTGCCATTTTATTCTTTATATCTACAGTCCTCTTTTTCTTGATTTTTTTCCTTTGCTTTGTTTACAGCAGACCCCTTAACATTTCTTGCAGCATTGGTTTAGTTGTAATGAATTCCTTTAGTTTTGTTTTGCTTTTTGTTTTATCTGAGAAGCTTTTTATTTCTCTTTCAATTTTAAATGATAACCTTGCTGGATAGAGAAGTCTTGGTTGTAGGCTCTTGTTCTGCATTACTTTGAATATTTTTTGCCATTCCTTTCTGGTCTCTAGTGTTTCTGTTGAAAAGTTGGATGTCATCCTTATGGGGGCTCCCTTGTAGGGGATTGACTGCTTTTCTCTTGCAGCTTTTTGTATTCTTTCTTTATCTCTTAATTTTGGTATTTTAATTATGATGTGTCTTGGTGTAGGTCTCTTTGGGTTCCTCTTTAATGGGACTCTCTGTGTTTTTTGAACTTGTGTAACTTTTTACTTCATCAATTTAGGGAAGTTTTCAGCTATGATTTCTTTAGTCAGGTTCTCTATCCCTTGTTTCTCTTCTCCTTCAGGAACCCCTATGATGCAGATGTTGTTTCTCTTTATGTTGTCACAGAGCTCTTTTAGAGTTTCTTCAGACTTTTTGAGCCTCTTTTCTCATTGCTGCTGTTTCCGTGCTTTTGTTTATTTTGTCCTCTAAATCATTGATTCGATCCTCTGCTTCATCCAGCCTGCTTTTTATTCCTTCTAGTGTATTCTTCATTTCTGTTATTGTATTTGTCATTTCTGACTGATTCATTTTTTTATGATTTAAATGTCCTTTTTGATGCTTGTTATCTCTTTATTTGGGTGCTCATTATGTCCATCCATTGTTGCTCTAAGATCTTTGAGCATCCTAGCAATCATTATTTTTATTTTAAACTCTGCATCCTGTAATTTGGTTACTTCCATCTCACTCAGTTCTTTTTCTGGGCGTTTCTCTTCTTGATTCATTTGGATTGCATTTCTGTCTCCCATTTTTTCTGTTTATAGACTCCTCCTTTGGGTGTGCTGTTTGAATAGCTAGCTGAGTCTAGGGTTTAAGTTTTCTGCTCCCAGCTATCAGTTGTGTTGGTTCTAGATCTTTCTGGGTTGGCATCATCTGTTGTTTGTAATTTGCCATGGGCTATTTGTCATCAGCTACTGCTCTTTTTGTTGTTTGTGTGGGTGGTTTCTGTGCCTGGGTAGTGTGGGAGGGGCCAACCTGTCTATAAGGATCAGCTTCTTCCTGCTTAGAGCTGTCAATAGCTCTGTACAAGCTTCAAGCTCTGAAAGGTTTTCCTCCACTTTCCAGCTATTCCAGCTCTTCTTGAAGCTGCCTCGTCTTTCAGAGTCCTCTGTTGAAAGGCTGTAGTGTGGGCCCGACTGGCCTCACCTAACCTACCCTTGCACAGATTGCAAACTTATTAGATTAAGGCCACTGAGGCTGGGAATACAATGTTAGTGGGACCCCCTACTTCAGGAGTCTGTTGGGCTGTAGCTCAGTATAGGGAATGTGGCTCCTACTCCAGGGCCTAATCCCTTAGCCTCTACTGGATACCCGAATTTTATTTTCCCCAACAAGGTGAGCCACAGGAAAGTCTGGGTACCTCTTAGTTTCTCTTTCTGCCACCTCTAATTGCTGGCTACTCGCTGGGTCCAGCAGGGAACTCTAGGGATTAGTGGGAGGCAGTGGTGGTGGTTTGCTCTTTGGCCCCAGTTGTCACTCTATCCAGACTTTATTTTCTTTTACATATCTCAGTAGGGTGTTGCCACAGGAGTGCAGTGGATGTGGCCTCTGAGTTCCAGAGGTGTTGCCTGCCCACCAGCTCTCCAGGGGTGGGGCACATTCTCAGCAGTGGAGCAGGGAGATGTAGCTCAGGTCTCACAGGAAACCTGAGTCACTGACCCGCCCCCTGCTTCTTCGCCTTTCTAAACAAGCCTTTAACCCTGGCTGGATATGAAGAGATTCCGGGAGTTGGGCAGCTGCCTTTTCCCAGACTGGTGTGGGACAAAGGGATTGCTCTTCCCCTGTATATGTCCACTTTAGCCCTAGAGAATGACTCAGTGCAGGTGTTCTGGTCACCATCACTGTGACTCTTTCTGTGTCTCCAACTTTACACTTTCCTCATGCAACTTAGTCCTCTCAGCTCTCCTGCTCCCAGAGCCCCAGGCAAGTTGTCACAAGCGAGATTTTCTGTGCAGGCCCTTTAAGACTGAATCTGCCTCTCCAAAAGCTGTCTCCCACCTGCAGAGAGAAATCTTGCTCTTTTCAACACTCAATGCTGCCTGGTTGCCAATTCCAGTCACTGGGGATCCAAGCTGGGACTCTGGGCCTGGGGCTGAGGCCTCCCACCTCTCAGGGTCCCTCTCTCCACAGTGAGAGTCCTTCTGGGCACTCTACTGCCCCTCTCTCCTAAGAGCAGGGCAGCCCCAACCATGTTCTGCACTTCCTACCAGACTTGCTGTGGCTTCTTCTGTGATCCTTGGTTATAGTAGAGTCCTCTTCATTTCACCAGAAGTTGGTTTTTCACAATGGTTGTTCTTAAACTAAGTTGTAATCCAATTTGGCCCTGGGAGGTGGCTGTTATAACGTCTGCCTACTCTGTGACCATCTTGGAATTGTATGTCTGTTTTTCCGCCAATACCATACTGGGTTTTTTTTGTTTGTTTGTTTTTTGGGGGGTTTTTTGTATTCTTCTGAAGCTGGAAACAGGGAGAGACAGTCAGACAGACTCCCGCATGCACCCGACCAGGATCCACCCGGCACACCCACCAGGGGACGACGCTCTGCCCACCTGGGGGCGATGCTCTGCCCCTCCGGGGCGTCGCTCTGTTGCGACCAGAGCCACTCCAGCGCCTGGGGCAGTGGCCAAGGAGCCATCCCCAGCGCCTGGGCCATCTTTGCTCCAATGGAGCCTCGGCTGCAGGAGGGGAAGAGAGAGACAGAGAGGAAGGAGAGGGAGAGGGGTGGAGAAGCAGATAGGCGCTTCTCCTGTGTGCCCTGGCCAGGAATCGAACCCGGGACTTCTGCACGCCAGGCCAATGCTCTACCACTGAGCCAACCGGCCAGGGCCAATACCATACTGTTTTGATTATCATGGCTCTACAGTATAAGGTCAGGTAGTGTGATATAGTGAAGTCAGGCAGTGTGATACTTCTGGCTTCATTCTTTATCCTCAGGATTGTTTTGGCTATTCAAGGTTTTTTATGGTTCCATGCAAACCTGGTAATTTTTTGTTCTATTTCTTTAAAAAATGACATTGGGATTTTGATGGGGATTGCATTAAATTTGTACATTGCTTTGGGTAATGTGGCCATTTTAACTATGTTGTTTCTTCCAATTCATGAACATGGAATATTTTTTCATTTCATTGCGTCTTTTTCAATTTCTTTCAGTCACGTTTTATAGTTTTCAGTATATAGATCCTTCACATCCTTTGTCAAATTTATTCCTAAGTATTTTTTTATTGTTGTAATTGTAAAATAAATTTTTTTAGTTCATTTTCCAATGTTTTATTGTTGGTATATAGGAAAGCAGTGAACTTTTGAATATTGATTTTGTATCCTGAGACTTTATTGCATTGGTTTATTGTTTATAATAGTTTTTTGGTGGAGTCTTTAGGGTTTTCTATATACAGGATCATGTCATCTGCAAAAAGTGATATCTTTACTTCTTTCTCTGTATGTATGCCTTTTATTTATTTCTCTTGCCTGATCACTCTGGCTAAAGCTTCCAGAACTATGTTGAACAAGTGGGCAACCACTTGTTGGGAGAGAGTGGGCAACCTTGTCTCATTCCTGATTTTAGAGGAAAAGCCTTCATGTTTTCACCATTTAGTATAATATTAGCTGATGATTTGTCATATATGACCTTTATTATGTTGAGGTACTTTCCTTCTATTCCAATTTTATTGAGTGTTTTAAACATAAAAGGATGTTGTATCTTATTGAATACCTTTTTGGCATCTATTAATAGAATAATATGGTTTATGTTTTTTGTTTTGTTGATGTGGTATAATACATTGATCGATTTCCATATGTTGAACCATCTTGTGCTACTGGAATGAATCCCATTTGATCATGATGTGTTATTTTTTTTTAATGTATTGTTGTATTCAATTTGCTAGTATTTTGTTTAGGGTTTTTGCATATGTATTTATTAGAGATATTGGTCTGTAGTTTCCTTTTTTTATGTTCTCCTTGCCAGGTTTTGGTATGAGGGTTATTTTGGCCTCATAAAATGTGTTGGGGAGTACTACTTCTTCTATTTTTTGGAAGACATTGAGAAGGATAGATATCAAATCTTCTTTGAATGTCTGGTAGAATTCACTAATGAAGCTATCTGGTCCTGGACTTTTGATTTGGGGGAGGTTTCTAATAGTTGTTTCTATTTCCTCCCTGCTGATAGGTCTATTTAGATTTTCCACTTCTTTACGACTCAGTCTAGAAAGATTGTAGAGTTCTAGGAATGTATCTATTTCCTCTAGGTTATTGAATTTGGTGGCATATAATCTTGCATAATATTCTACTATGATCCTTTGTATATTTATGATGTCTGCGGTAATCTCTCTTCTTTCATTTCAGATTCTGTCTACGTGAGTCCGTCCTCTTTTTTTCCTTAGTGAGTCTAGTCAGTAGTTTGTCAATCTTATTGATCTTTGCAAAGAACCAACTATTTGTTGTATTAATTTTTTTCTATACTTTCCATTCTCTATTTCATTTAGTTCAGCTCTAATTTGTACTATATTTTTTTCTTCTGCTGACTTTGGGTTGCCTTTGTTTTTCTTTTGTTAGTTCTTTTTTTTTAATTAATTGTGTTTACATAGATTCTAGTGTCACCCCGAATGCATCCCCACTCCCCCCTATTCCCCTCAACATCTCTGTTGCCCACCTCCTTATAGCGCCCTCCCCCATTCCCTTTAGGTTTATCAACCCATCCTATCAACCCCTTTCCCTCTGTCCTCTTTTCCTCTGTCCCTTTGATCCCTCCTCTGTCTCAATTCCATTCCTCAGTTCTCATTATTCCTTGGATTCCTCAAATGAGTGAGGTCATATGATATTTTTCTTTTTCTGCCTAGCTTATTTCACTCAACATAATAGTTTCCAGATCCCTCCATATTGTTGCAAAAGGTAATATTTCCTTCTTTTTCATAGTCTCATAGTATTCCATTGTATATATGTACCACTGCTTTTTAATCCACTTGTCCACTGACGGACACATGGGCTGTTTCCAGATCTTCACTATTGTGAACAATGCTGCCATAAACATGGGGATACATTTCATTTTTTCAGTCATTGATATGGTATCCTTGGGATATATTCCTATAAGTGGGATGGCTGGGTCAAAGGGCAGTTCCATTTCTAATTTTTTGAGGAATCTCCATACTGTTTTCCACAGTGGCTGCACCAGTCTGCATTCCCACCAGCAGTGCAGGAGGGTTCCCCTTTCTCCACATCCTTGCCAGCACCTATTGTGTGTTGTTTTGTCAATGAGCGCCATTCTGACTGGTGTGAGGTGGTATCTCATTGTGGGTTTAATTTGCATTTCTCTAATGATTAGTGATGTTGAACATTTTTTCATTTGTCTATTGGCCATCTGTATGTCCTCTTTGGAGAAGTGTCTATTCATTTCTTGTGCCCATTTTTTGATTGGATTGTTTGTCTTCCTGGTGTTGAGTTATACAAGTTCTTTATAAATTTTGGTTATTAATCCCTTATCAGATTTATTGTTGAATATGTTCTCCCATTGTGTGGTTTGTCTTTTTATTCTGTTCATATTGTCTTTAGCTGTCCAAAAGCTTTTTAGTTTGATACAGTCCCATTTGTTTATCCTGTCTTTTATTTCATTTGCCTGTGGAGATAATTCAGCAAAGATATTGCTGCGATAGATGTTGGTGAGCTTACTGCCTAAGTTTTCTTCTAGGATACTTATGGTTTCACGATTTACATTTTAAGTCCTTTATCCATTTTGAGTTTATTTTTGTGAATGGTGTAAGTTGGTGGTCTAGTTTCATTTTTTTGCACGTACCTGTCCAGTTTTCCCAACACCATTTGTTAAAGAAACTGTCTTTACTCCACTGTATGCTCTTACCTCCTTTGTCAAATATTAGTTGTCCATAAAGATGTAGGTTTATTTCTGGGTTCTCTGTTCTGTTCCATTGATCTGTATGCCTGTTCTTATGCCAGTACCAAGCTGTTTTGAGTACAATGGCCTTGTAATATAACTTGATATCAGGAGTGTGATACCTCCCCCTTTATTCTTCTTTTTCAAGATTGCTGAGGCTATCCATGTTCTCTTTTGGTTCCATATAAATTTTTGGAATATGTGTTCTATATCTTTGAAGTATATTATTGTACTTTAATTGGTATTGCATTGAATTTATAAATTGCTTTGGGTAATATAGACATTTTAATTATGTTTATTCTTCCTAACCATGAGCATGGTATATGCTTCCACTTGTTTGTGTCTTTCTTGATTTCTTTTATCAATGTTTTATAATTTTCTGAGTACAAGTCTTTAACCTTCTTGGTTAAATTTACTCCTAGGTACTTTATTAATTTTTTATTGCAATAGTGAAGGGGATTGTTTCCTTAATTTCTCTTTCTGACAGTTCATTGTTCCTATATAAAAATGCCTCTGATTTCTGTGTATTAATTTTATATCCTGCCACCTTGCTGAATTTGTTTATTGGGTCCATTAGTTTTTTTACTGAGACTTTAGGGTTTTCTATATACAGTATCATATCATCTGCAAATAATGATAGTTTTACTTCTTCTTTTCCAATTTGGATGCCTTTTATTTCTTCTGCTTGTCTGACTGCTACAGCCAGGACTTCCAGAACTATGTTGAATAAGAGTGGTGAAAGGGGGCACCCCTGCCTTGTTCCTGATTTTAGGGGAATTGCTTTTCATTTTTGTCCATTAATTATAATATTGGCTGTTGGTTTGTCATAGATGGCCTTTATCATGTTGAGGTATGTTCCCTGTATTCCCACTTTGCTAAGAGTTTTGATCATAAATGGGTGCTGGATTTTATCAAATGCTTTTTCTGCATCTATTGAAATCATCATGTGGTTTTTCTCCTTCCTTTTGTTTATGTGGTGAATCACATTAATTAATTTATGAATGTTGTACTATCCTTGCCTCCCCAGAATAAATCCCACTTGATCATGATGTATGATTTTTTTCATATATTGCTGGATCCGGTTTCCTAATATTTTGTTGAGGATTTTAGCATCTAAATTCATCAGGGATATTGGCCTATAATTTTCTTTCTTTGTGTTGTCTTTGCCTGGTTTTGGAATCAGAATTATGTTCGCCTCATAAAAGGAACTTGGAAGTGTTCCTTCTTCCTGAATTTTTTGAAATAGCTTGACAAGGATAGGAGTTAGTTCTTTGAATATTTGGTAGAATTCACCAGTGAAGCCATCAGACCCAGGAGTTTTGTTTTTTGGGAGCATTTTGAAAACTGTTTCTATCTCTTTTATTGTAATCAGTCTGCTTAGGTTTTCTGATTCTTTCAGATTGATTTTTGTAAGATTATAAGGCATGATGTTAGGTTGTTTATTTGAGATCTTTGTTGTGTCTTGATATAAGCCTGTAATGATATAAACTTTCCTCTTATTACTGCTTTCACTGAATCCCAGAAATTTTGACATGTCATGTTGTCATTTTTATTTGTCTGTGTATATATATATTTTTTTTCTTTTAGTGACAGAGACAGAAAGAAGGACAGATAGAGACAGACAGGAAGAAAGAGAGATGAGAAGCATCAATTCTTTGTTGTGACTCCTTAGCTCTTCACTGATTGCTTTCTCATATGTGCCTTGACTGGGGGGCTCCAGCAGGGTGAGTGACCCTTTGCTCAAGCCAGTGACCTTGGACTCAAGCCAGCAACCTTGGTCTTCAAGCCAGTGCCCTATGCGCTCAAGCCAGTGACCATGGGGTCATGTCTATGATTCCATGCTCAAGCCTACGACCCCGCACTCAAGCTGGTGAACCTGTGCTCAAGCCGGATGAGCCCACACTCAAGCCAGCAGCCTCGGGATTTTAAACTTGGGTCCTCTGCATCCGAGTTTGATGATCTATTCACTGCACCACTGCCTGATCAGGCTGTGTATATCTTTTGATCTCTGCTTTCATTTCTTTTTTAACTCAGTCATTTTTTAGAAGTATGTTATTTAATTTTCATATTTTTGTGAATTTCTTTATTTCTTTTTTTAATCTTATTTTTATTAATTTTAATGTAGTGACATTGATAAATCAGGGTACATATGTTCCAAGAAAACATCTCCAGATTATTTTGACCTTTGATTATGCTGCATACCCCTCACTCAAAGTCAAATCATCCTCCGTCACCTTCTATCTGGTTTTCTTTGTGCCCCTACCCTCCCCCCACTCCCTCCCTCTCCTTCCTCGCCCCTTCCCCACCCCTCCACCCCATGCCCTGTTACCATCACATTCTTGTCCATGTCTCTAAGTCTCATTTTTATGTCCCATCTATGCATTGGTTCATATAGTTCTTAGTTTTTTTCTAATTTACTTATTTCACTCTGTATAATGTTATCAAGGTCCATCCATGTTATTGTAAATGATCCGATGTCATCATTTCTTATGGCTGAGTAGTATTCCATAGTATATATGTACCAAAGCTTTTTAATCCACTTGTCCTCTGATGGATACTTGGGCTGTTTCCAGATCTTTGCTATTGTGAACAATGCTGCTATAAACATGGGGGTGCATTTCTCTTTATACTTGAATTCTAATTTTAAAACTTTATGATCAGAAAATATGCTTGGTATAATTTCAATCTTCCTGAATTTGTTGATGTGAGTTTTGTGGCCCAACATATGGCCTATCCTTAAGAATGTTCCATGGACACTGGAGAAGAATGTATAATCTGATGTTTTGGGATGAAATGTCCTATAAATGTCTATTATGTCTATTTGATCCAGAGTGTCATTTAAGGCCAATATTTCTTTACTGATTTTCTGTTTGGATTATCTATCTAGAGCCATCAGTGGTGTGTTGAAATCTTCAAGTATGATTGTGTTTTTGTTTGCTTCTATTTTTAAATTATTTAGCAGATATCTTATATGTTTTGGTGCTCCCTGGTTTGGTGCATATATATTAAGAAGTGTTCTCCCAGGAAGAGATACAAATGGCCAACAGATATATGAAAAGATGCTCAGCTTCATTAGTTATTAGAGAAATGCAAATCAAAACTACAATGAGATACCACCTCACTCCTGTTAGATTAGCTATTATCAACAAGACGGGTAATAGCAAATGTTGGAGAGGCTGTGGAGAAAAAGGAACCCTCATTCACTGTTGGTGGGACTGTAAAGTAGTACAACCATTATGGAGGAAAGTATGGTGGTTCCTCAAAAAACTGCAAATAGAACTACCTTATGACCCAGCAATCCCTCTACTGGGTATATACCCCAAAACCTCAGAAACATTGATACGTGAAGACACATGTAGCCCCATGTTCATTGCAGCACTGTTCACAGTGGCCAAGACATGGAAACAACCAAAAAGTCCTTCAATAGAAGACGGGATAAAGAAGATGTGGCACATATACACTATGGAATACTACTCAGCCATAAGAAATGATGACATCAGATCATTTACAGCAAAATGGTGGGATCTTGATAACATTATAAGGAGTGAAATAAGCAAATCAGAAAAAAACAAGAACTACATGATTCCATACATTGGTGGAACATAAAAATGAGACTAAGAGACATGGACAAGAGTGTGGTGGTTACCAAGGGTGGGGGGGGAGGGAGGACATGGGAGGGAGGGAGGGAGAGAGTTAGGGGGAGAGGGAGGGGCACAGAGAACTAGATAGAGGGTGACGGAGGACAATCTGACTTTGGGCGAGGGGTTTGCAACATAATTTGATGACAAAATAACCTAGACATGTTTTCTTTGAATATATGTACCCTGATTTATTAATGTCATCCCATTACCATTAATAAAAATTTATTAAAAAAAAAAAAAGTGTTATGGCTTTTTGATACAATGTCCTCTTTATCATTATGAAATGCCCATCTTTTTCTCTAGTTACCTTTGTTGTCTTGAAGTCAGCATTGTCAGATATGAGTATGGCTATACCTGCTTTTCTTTGGATATTATTGTCTTAGAGAATCATTTTCCAAACTTTCACTTTGAATTTACTTTTGTCTTTGCAGATTAGATGTGTCTCTTGAAGACGGCATATGGTTTGGTTTTGCTTTTTGATTCAATCTGCTACTCTCTGCCTCTTTATTGGTGAGTTCAGTCCATTTATATTTAGGGTAATTATCGACACTTGAGGATTTTCTATAGCCATTTTGTGTTTTGTTTTCTGGTAGCTCTGTGTCTTTTTTTGCTTCTCTGGGCTTCTCTTGCTTGTTTCTGTTAGTTGTTTATGTTTGGTGGTATTCCATACTTCTTTACCCTATTTCTTCTTTTTTAAAGCTGTGTGTTTTAGTAGTGGATTTTTCATGGGTGGTCACCATTAAGTTATTAAGAGAAAAATGTCCATAAGTACTAAAGTCCTTTGTCTTGTGAATGCTTCTGCACTCCATCCTCCTTTGCTACTGCAGATCTTTATCCTTTCCCCTTTTATGTTATTGTCACAAATTGTCCTTTTTTTATTGTGATCTTTTGGAGTTTATGCTTGTAGTTTAGATTTGTTTTGTTCTCTATATCTCGTTGACCAACCTTCTTGAGTATTTCCCACAGTGGAGGTTTTCTGGTGATAAATTTCATCAGTTTCTGTATGTCTGGAAAAGTTTTTATTTCTACTTCATATTTGAAGGATAATTTTGATAGATATAGTATTCTTAGCTGGTAATTCCTTTCTTTCAGTACTTTGAATGTCTGGGTCCACTCTCTTCTGGCTTATAGAGTTTCTGGTGAGAAGTCTGATGGTAACCTAATAGGCTTTTCTTTATATGTTATGTTCTTCTTTTCCCTAGCTGTCTTAAGGATTCTTTGTCATTGATTTTTCACCATTTTATTACAGTGTTCCTTGGAATATATCTGTTTGGGTTGCAGTAACTTGGCATTCTGTTTGCTTCTGGGATTTGAGGCTCTAATTTTTCCATAAGCTTGGGAAATTCTCATCAATTATTTGTTTGAATAGTCTCCACTCCCTTTTCTCTCACTTCTTCTTCTAATATACCATTATCCTTATATTGCTTTTTCTGATGGAATCAGATAATTCTTGTAGAGCTCTCTCAGTTTTTTTAATTTATGAGTCTCTCTCCTTTTCTCTCTGCAGCATCTCTAGTTGCCTGTCTTCAAAGTCACTAATTCTTTCCTCTATCTGGCTTGTTCTATTAGCTAAACTTGCTACCTCAGTCTTCAATTTATGTATTGAGTTCTTCATCTCTGTTTTTCAAGTTTCAATCTCCTTGTTGAGGTGTTCATTTTGTTCATTAATTTGTTTTCTGAGCTCATTAACTTGTCTATTCATGTCTTCTCACATCTCATTCAGTATTTTCAGAACTTCAATTTTAAATTCTCTATCATTTAACTCCAAGGTTTCCATGTGATTGAGATAATTTTTCTGGAAATTTTTCATTTTCTTCCTGAACTATGTCTCTGTCTGTGTAGCCATGGAGTCTACTTCTTCTTCCTTGATGGCACTTCAGAGTGGTATTGTTAAGAACCCTAACAAAAAAAAAACTAAACAAAAAACAAAAAATTAAAATAAAGTAGTACAATAAAAAATATAAAAATTTTAACAATTATAACAAAAAAAACACAGAAAAAGATTGAAAGCAAACAAAAAATCAATTATATCCCACAAAAAGATAAGAATGAAGTATATAAAAATTAAAGAGAATGAAATTTAAAAGAGAAAAAAGAATAAAGAGAAAGGGGAGAAAAAGAAAAATTAATTTTTGTTTTGAGAGGTTTCTTCCAGTAGGTATCGCTGTATTACAACTTTTAGCTCTGTGAAGTTCCTGCACTGTCTTCCACTGAGATGTTGCTTTTGCAATAATGTAGGCAAGGCCACATTCGTGTTGGTTGGTGGGGCGTGTTGTGAGGACTTACAGCTTCAGCTTTCCAGCTTTCCAGCTCTAGCAATGGCAATCTCAGGCTTCCAGGCACTCCTTCCACATCTCAACAGATATGGGTACCAGATATAGAGCACTTCTGTTTTTCAGGGGAGTGGCTCTGGAGAGCTAGCTGTGGTGTTTGTCTCTGCCATTCTCAGTACTACGAGGTGAGGGAGGCAGGATCTGGGAGGTTGAGGGCCACACATTAACTTTCTCTGTCTCTCCCAAGTGCAGGCTGCAGGCCGACCATTGGTACACTGGCCATGTCCCCACACTCTGGCTGCTTTGGTTTTTCTTCCCTTTTGCTCCTCTGTCTCACCACTCCTCCCAGAAAAAGGAGACCCAGTCACTCTGAGTTTCCCTCAGTATCCCTCAGGCAAAATCCAGAGAGCCTAAGCTTCCCTCCTCCTCATAGTTCAACAGAGAAAGAAAAAAGCCAGTCATTCTAGGTTTGCCTTCCTTCCTCTCCAAAGCCCACCATGAATATGCTTCATCTTCCACCCCCCTTTCACCCTGTCCCACCTTTAGTCCATTCAGTATATAGTTTTTTCAGGCACACATGTGAACCCAGCTGGAGTTACTTCGCTGCATTATAGTTGTTTAATTTGTTAAGATGTCAAGGGGAGAGGTCAGGAGTATCTCTCATGCTGCCACTACTCTGACATCATCTGAAACTATTTCTGAAAAGGTCAAATACTTCATCTCAACAGAATTTTTCCCCACATTCTCCAAAGACCAGTAACTTTCATATGTCAACAAAAGTGCCTGTCCCTCAAACCCAGTCAAAATGAAGGATCTCTTTTTAGCCAAATTTACCCTCTGCCTCAGCTGATTCTGCTCTTTGTCTTCTTTATCCTGGTGTTTTGAAGACTCAAAATACTGAATAAAGTAGATCAAAGGCCTAAGAACCAGGTAAGGGTGACACACAGTGTGATTTCAGAGAGCTCACAGCAGTCACAGACCACACCATGCTTGGGAGATTAAAATTACGTGTATCAAAGGTAACACTAAATCCTCCAAATTCTATGTGTTTCCTAGGTCCGCACATCCATGGAGCATTCAAAGGAGTAGGTGTGGCATACTCCAAATGTCAGCTCCTTTAGTATCATCTCTACTCTTTCCTGGTGAAATACACCCATAATTATCTCCCATAAACTGAACCCACAACTCTACCATCCTGCACACACACCCACTGCTGAAAATTGTATTTGGCAATTAATTTGTCAGGAAAATGCTAGAGGATGTGAACACTGGTAATTTTATACAATAGATATTCAAATTAAACCCAGAGCCTGAGTGTTCTCAGTGTCAAATTGTAGAATAGCTACAGAAGGAGAAAGAAACACAATCTTCCTTCTGCTATATCCTGACAAGAGGCAAAAAGAATGTTCCTAGTGGATGTAATAACCTTGGCTCCATCTGTAGGCTTGACTTGGGAACATTAAGAACAAAAACACACTAATTATGGGTGATGTTCCTTGAAAAGGAATGCAGTGGTTGTTTGTTCTATATCATTCCTCAAGCACCAACCATCTTTTTAATGGAGAAAAATGGTGTCAGATACCGATAACTTGGCAGAAGTCTACTCCAATTCTGCACCTTATTTTCCCAGGATTACTGTGGCTTAGAGACTCTTAAAGTCACAAAAGCACAGGACAAAAGAATATGAGCATAGCACATCCTAGGAAGTCCCGCAAATGATCTCATGTAGAGAAAGAAAGCCGCTGGGACATCAAGGCTGAATTAAAGAGAAAGTATAAAGCTTCAGGTTCCCCCAGGGCTACAGTCTTCAGGAGTCACCTCATTAATTATTTTAAAAGAAGAAAGTTAACTAACATTAATTGTCTACTTCAGGTTTATAATTGTGCATATATGACACCATTCAATCTTTACACTGAAACCATTAGGAACATAGTACCCATCATCATTTCACAGGCGAGAGCTAAGGTGTATGGGTTAGGTAACTACATAATTCACCAGTGTGTGTCTCTTTCTTTTTTTTTTAATGAGGAGAAAGAGAGAGAGGGAAGGAAGGAGGAACAGGAAGCATCAACTCTCATATGTGCCTTGACCAGGCAAGCTTGGGCAATGGTGGAATTCAGCTGGTTTGCCTCGGTTTGGGAGAAACAATACCTAATTTTTTTTTTTTTAGTTCAGCGAACCAGTTGTTAAAATGGCACTTATAATCAGGGCTCTCTCTAAGATGGGCACCTGGGCACCCACCCAATGTGGAAATCACAAATTTGTATTCCTTACTCTTTTTTAACATTCATCTGCACAACAGTATATTCTAAGCTCCCTGTAGTAATATTCATTCCTTCCACAGGTGAAAAAAATTGCAAGTAGGATGCCCATCAAAAAGCATCATGGGAATATCTTAAATAACAGTTTTATTGTTTTTTTCAGGTATTATTTAATATTTTTTCATTAACATTTTAAAATTCTTATAATCTAGTTTTGTGTACCTCTTTTATTGTTCTTATTTAAGTATTAAATGCATGTGTGAGGTCGGTTGGCAATGGAGGAAGGTCATGTGAGGAACCAGGACCCGGGGAACTTTGGCTGGAACCGCCCACACCCATGCCCGCCAAAAAGAAATGGCCTGGAGCCCTTTGAAAAAGAATGACCATCTGTCAGCCAATGAAATTTTATCACGTCATATCAACTCTCCATCACCCTACCAACCCTATAAATTACCCCTCAGCGAAAGAATTCATGCGACTTCTCTGGCCCCTGTCTCACGGACCAGAGAACCTCGTCCGGAATGCACTCTACTAAATAATGCTTTTGCTGTTCCACACTTCATGCCTATGCCCTTCTTTCTTCCTCAGCAGGAAAATACCTTACAGCATGAAATACTAAAGTACCTATGGTATATCATTTTTTAATACTTAAAACGGTCATAGGGCAGAGAACTGGTTAAATTATTTGAATCCCACCACTGAGCCCAGGGTTTTGAACTGGCACAACCTCAGCATTCCAGGTTGACACTTTATTCACTGTACCACCACAGATCAGGCCAATGTGTGTCCTTTGTGGAATTCAAACTCAAGTCTACCTAGGCTTTTTCTAATTCCAAATGATTCCAACTTCTGCATCAAAAGCATTCGGGGCAGGATGAGGGACTCATGGGTTAGTTGATGGGATTCTTTCATTTCCTAATTCTTGTAAATAGATTAAATAAACAGTATCATTCACAGATATACGCAGAGTATTAACTCTTCAATATGCATAGATACTGCTGGTGCAATATAAATGTATTTAGAAGTTTCCTGAATCCATAGCGTCTTCTCATTAATGTATATGTTTTCCAAAGTAGATCACACAAGTACAGTATTATCACATGACTCTGCGTTTTTGTTTGTTTCTGTTGTTGTTGTTTTTGTTTTGCCATTAGAGGCTTTTATACTCAAAAACTACTGATATCACCACACAGCTTCTTGAGTCTATTCTTTAAGATCTGAAGCAAACTGAACACCACAGAATTAAATTGTGGCACTGTATGGCTCACTTACATGAAAATGGAAGCCATCAACATCCAGGGTTTTTTTGTGTGTGTGGTTTTTTTTGTTTTATATATATATATATTTTAATAAATAATTTTTTATTAATTTTAATGGGGTGACATAAATAAATCAGGGTACATATATTCAAAGAAAACATGTCCAGGTTATCTTGTCATTCAATTCTGTTGCATACCCATCACCCAAAGTCAGATTGTCCTCTGTCACCTTCTGTCTAGTTTTCTTTGTGCCCCTCCCCTTCACCCTCGCCCTCCTTCCCTCCCCCTGCCCCCCATAACCACCACACTCTTGTCCATGTCTCTTAGTCTCATTTTTATGTCCCACCAATGTGTAGAATCCTGCAGTTCTTGTTTTTGTCTGATTTACTTATTTCACTCCGTATAATGTTATCAAGATCCTACCATTTTGTTGTAACTGATCTGATGTCATCATTTCTTATGGCTGAATAGTATACCATGGTGTATATGTGCCACATCTTCTTTATCCAGTCTTCTATTTTTTTTTACAGTGATTAAAGCCAAGCCTTTAAGCAAACTCTTGGCCAATACAGTGAGAATCCATAAAAGAGTAGTGTCCTTAACAAGTTCACCAAGTCCAAGTTGGCCCCAACACCATGCCAAGTCCCTGATAAATAAAACCCAACCCCAGTTCAGTCTGTTAGGAGCTGTCCCAAGGAGCAAGAGTCCAGGAAAAGTCCACATCCAGGAAAAGTCCACATGGCACTGGAATTGTTGTCACAATTCTATACTTTACAGTTCACATCCAAGTCCCAATGACTGCTGCTTCTAGCTGGTAATAATTCAGGTAGACTGGAAAAGCCATCTGCAGCATGTGTGGAGATGGAGCTTCTGTTCTCCTCTGCCTGGAGAGATGAGACCAGGTTGCTTTTCCCTGGAGCTCTGTGACTGTGGCTTGGTAAAGTGAACCTTGGGATACACTAAGCTGGGTGGCAAAGGTAGATTCATAATAGAAGTTGGCAAAAGGGGGAAAGAGAGCTCTAAATTAGGACTAGGTCCCAGCCTGAAATATGAGTGGGGCATTGAGGTAGGAGGAATAAAAGAAACACTATATATTAAACAAAGCGGCAGAAAATGGGACTATCAACACCCACAACAGAGATCTTTGAGGGAAGAATAAAAAACTTGACTATTCAGGCAAGACATAGTTAAGTGGCCCTTGTGCAAATGAGATCAGTTTACCTGCTTCTTGGAAGAAATACCCTAGGCTCGTCCACAGTGTCGTAGATGGCAGCGACGGCCCTGGGCACCTTCAGCCTTCAGTGGCAAACCCCAGCATTCTGGGCAAGGTTAGGTCATAGGTGGCTAGAGCAGGGCTGGAAGAGACTGAACCCTCCCTTCGAGGAGCGAGGGGGAAGCCTACTTTCCAGTGTCCCTGTTTCCTCACAGCAGAGACGTGTAAGCCTGGCAGGCTTTAGCTCAATGACCTTCCTTTCCACTATTGAAGCAGGACCCAGATGGCATCCTATGGGGTGTTGGAGCCTTTAAGGGTGTATCCTAAAAGCTGGTAGTTCCCCTGATCTCTATTGGGCTTTTTCTGCCTCTTGGTATCTTAAAAGCCATGCTCAGAAGATCTCGCTGAGGGGTTTGAGGATCCCCATCTGCCTATATAAATCTTTTCCATATATCTGGGGCTATTTGGAAAAAGACAAAACAGTGTTATTAGCTGGATCAAATAAATAAGGTAGTAGTTTGCAGGAGAAAAAGATTTGGTGTCTCCTGTTCATCAGCATTCAAAAGAAATTTAATTTTTTTTAAGTAAAAAGCATTGTATGGTAGACCCGTAGGAGTTCCAGGATATGACTCTCCCCTTTTAAATTTTTTTAAATTGACCTTAAAATATTTTCTAGGTACACTTTAATAATACTTTGACTTTAAAGATTGTAAGAAATACACATAGGCCTGACCTGTGGTGGCGCAGTGGATAAAGCGTCGACCTGGAAATACTGAGGTTGCCGGTTCGAAACCCTGGCCTTGCCTGGTCAAGGCACATATGGGAGTTGATGCTTCCAGCTCCTCCCCTGTCTCTCTCTTCTCTCTCTCTCCCCCTCTCTCTCCTCTCTAAAATGAATAAATAAAAAATTTTTTAAAAATACACATAATTTGAAAAGTTTGATAAAATACAGTAAATGCTTTTGCTCCATATGCAGGAGCATTGTCAGTTTAACCAGTTTAGGAAATCCAATAATAGAACAATGCATGCAGACAATGAGCTATAACATGCTTAGCAGCCTCTCCTGTTCTGACAGAGGTTACTATAAATCCAGAATCTGTATCCACTGTAACGTGGACATAGGACTGTTTGCCAAATGAAGGTATATGAGTAACATCCATTTGCCAAAGTTGTCCTGGTAGGGGTCCTTGAGGGTTAACTCCAAATGAAGGGACAGATTGTAGTATAGGACCCCTTGGACAGGATTTCCCAATCTGCCGTGCTGCTTCCCGAGAAAGTTGAAACTGTTTACACCAGGCTGCAGCATTCTGGTGATGAATAGTATGAGACTGAATTGCTCGATCTGTCATGGTTGCTCCAAATAATTTTCTTTTGGGTAGTTTGATCAACAAGGGCATTCCCTTGTGCTAAAGCTCCAGGGAGCATGAAGTGAGCTCGAGTATGTCCTATAAAACATGGAGCTCTATGTTGACATACAAGTCTTTGAAGAAGGAGGAAATGCTGAAATAGTTCACCAGCATTTGTCCCTAAGATCGCAGTCTTTATAGTGGAAACACCATAAGTAAATATTTGCTGTCTGTATATAGATTAAAGGGGGAATATGGCAAATGCTGAAAAGCCATGATAATGGCATATAATTCTAGTCTTTGAGCTGATTTTAAGTTGACAGTTTCAGTATAAAGTTGATTTGCAAGAGCGATTTGCCATTTAGTGGAAGTTTCCCAGAGCCATTGTTGTTGATCCTTTGAAAAAAGGAACAACAATAATTTTGAGGCTCAAAACCAATAAGCTGTAAGGGTCGCCTATGCCCCTTGATAATCCAGGAGGCAACAAGATCAAAATATGGAAGTGTATTCCATAGGCTATTAGATGGTTCAATGTGCCCAAGCTGTAGCTGCTCTTGTACCAATTGAGCAGCTGCCCTAAGTTTCTCCTGAGAAAGGGGCCATTGGTCTACCCATACAGGATTATCTGATTTCCAAGTAACTGGGTCTGCACAATGCATTATTGAGGTAGCAGGAGCTACCAAGGCCCCTATGCTAAATTTTGATATCCTAATCCACACCTTCTGGTATTGGGTGCCACTTCTATGGGGGTGAGGATTCCTCGCTGTTCTTTCCCTAGTCCCTTGGTGGGCAAGAATCCCCAATCAAGCATCTGAGTACTGACTAAACCATTAGGACTTACAAGCAACGCTCCCATATTTTTCAAAACATCTCTACCCCACAAATTAACTGGCCATTCAGGGAGCACATAAGGCTTAAAAAATCCAGAATGACCTTCTTAATCTTCTCAATGTAGAAAACTAGAACTTTGTTGAGGGGATTTACTCTGCCCTATACCTTGTATTTCTGTGGCTGCTGCATGAGTGGGCCAGGAATGAGGTCAATGTAACTTAGCAATAACAGATACATCAGCTACAGTAGCTAAAAGTCTTTTAAATTTATGCTCATGTATTGTTAGTTCCATTTCAGGGCATTCCTGACCTATTTTTTTTAATCCAATTGGCAAGATCAGAGGAGCCAAATCACCAATTTTCTTGGGGTCCCTTTTGCAGGATGTGGCCTGAGAAGCAGAATTAGCATCCTTATACTATTCTTCTAACTGCCTGAATTAGCCGTGAGACAAATTCTTTTTTTTATTATTAATTTTAATGGGGTGACATTGATACAATTGTCTTTCGTCACCTTCTAACTGGTTTTCTTTGTGCCCAAAGAAAGAACTCCTTCACTAGAGCATAGCCAACTATTTTACAAATTGTGATTTAAGGACTACCTGGGACTTGATTTAAAAAAATAAATAAATCCTTTTCCTGAGCACTATCTCAGATTTATTAAGTCAGACTCTCTGGAGATGGGACCCAAGAAATTACATTTTTTGCAAGCTCCCCTGGAGATTTGATTGCCCATAAAGTCTGCAAACCACTAGTGAAAACTGAGACCATGGAATAAGTTCTGGTCCAATCATACAGTACTGGATCTAAAACAAGACTCAAGGGACTAACATAAAAGTATAAGGGATGTGAGGCCTTGAGCATGCTGGTTTCTGTCCCTGGAGAACATAGACTGTGGGCTACAGTCCATCAGTTTACACCAAGACAAGGAAAAAGCCCTCGGGTTCAAATCAGCAAGGCAGAATCGTTAACTCATTGTTAGCCAAAGAGGTTTTTCCCCTATTTTGAGATAAGAGAATACTTTGCCAAACTAGATTTGGGAGTTGTTTTTTCTTTTTACTTCTCAATCTCTCCTACTTCATATGACATAAGTCAAAGGCCATTCGTTAATATTGATATAGCCTCTGTCTTTACTGTTGCCATTTATTTCATTTCATTTGTTTTCACATTGAGACATCCTTGCCTTGATATGTGCCAAAATTGGGAATGGGAGTTGATCTCCTCATGAGTCTGTTAAGGTGTCAGTTTTCAAGAACAACTAACTCACTTTAGGAGCTATTAGGAAATGGAAATTCCAATGTGATCAGAAATGTGGAACGTTGAACTCTCACAGTTTGGGAAGACAGGAAGGTTCCAACCTGCAGTCTAGCTTCAAATGATTGGCAGTGGTCTCCTGGGCACTGTGTGGAGAAAGGCTCTGAGGTCCCACCCAGGCACAAGAGGAAAGGTTAGTGGGACTGATTACAGGCAAAGTGGCAGCAAAGTGCCATGCACTCGCTCTTCCTGACTTAGTATTTGCATTGGAAATGTCTGCCAGGTTATATTATATAACACCCAAAGTCAGAGAAATCTAGAAACTTTCCCTCTTCCAAATTTGCATTTAATAGAAGAGAAGCAGTATCCAGAAAGGATGAATTTCCCTAAGCTACATAACCACTGGAAATGCAGGACCAAGACTAGAGCTTAGTTCTCTTTAGTACCCTCCCTGATGTCCCACCGTGAGACAAGTTCCTTTTCATCTTAGCCATGCCTGTTACATAGCTTCTGAGAAGAGAGTTGAGCAAATCTCCACTATGCCAGGTCAGAGGGCAGTTCTCCCAAGCAGCAGGTGGTGACCTCTTGCCCCCCAATACCAAGCTGGCAAGTTGGACTGCATACCACCAAAAAATAACCTGGAATAGTCCAACCCTACAAGAACCAAACAAGATAATGACTGGTTCTGCTCTCCTAAGCAGGAGTTCACTTCCAAGAAAGTTGGGGACAAAGAGATTGGGTGGAATGAAGTTGTCTCTGTGAAATAGGACAGAACTGACTGAATGTTATACATTGTGTGTTATGCTCTCTTCCCTGGAACTTACTGGGGTGAGGACTGGGCCTAGCCCCGCAGGGGTGTGGCTATAGATTCTCCTTCCCAAATGTACTCTGAAATGCATTATGATAGAGTCAATAATCAGAGGACTACAATCCCCCCTGATGGACCCTCACAGATAGAGATGCTTACAGCTTTATAGATCTCTCACAGTTAGATGTGATTTCACCAGTCCAGACAATTGCAACTAAAAGGAAAATGAGCATCACAAACATTTTAGCATCTTCTTTCTCTTGTAACTCTTACATTTTTTTTCTGCCCTTTTAATGGTCTTAAATAGCTTTCTCTTTTAAAAAAAAATCTGGCCCTGGCCGGTTGGCTCAGCGGTAGAGCGTCGGCCTGGCATGCGGGGGACCTGGGTTCGATTCCCGGCCAGGGCACATAGGAGAGGCACCCATTCACTTCTCCACCCTCCCCCTCCTTCCTCTCTGTCTCTCTCTTCCCCTCCCGCAGCCAAGGCTCCATTGGAGCAAAGATGGACCAGGCGCTGGGGATGGCTCCTTGGCCTCTGCCCCAGGTGCTAGAGTGGCTCTGGTTGCGGCAGAGCGACACCCCGGAGGGGCAGAGCATCGCCCCCTGGTGGGCAGAGCATCGCCCCTGGTGGGCGTGCCGGGTGGATCCCTGTCGGGCGCATATGGAAGTCTGTCTGACTGTCTCTCCCCGTTTCCAGCTTCAGAAAAATACAAAATAAAAAAAAAAAATCTTACATAGAATGTTCTCCCAACCTCCAAGGCCATGTACCACTGGTGCCCATAAAGAAAATGGTGTTACATACTAGGAGCCTTAATCAGACTGATCATCCAGCAGAGGTATTGCCTCCAGGTAAACCACAGGCAGCAAGAGAATGAGACCAGAACGCCAGGCTTGAAGCAAGGCTGGGGATGGCAGTGTAGCTGAACCCCGTGATGTCTGGCAACAGAAAACAGTCACAGGAAATGTTTCATTCCCCAACCATGACATTTTTCCTATTATCATGTCTTCTCTATCCCTGGCCAGATATGATTAAGTACAAGGATAAGAAGTAAGAGGAGAGGGACTAGAAACTCCAACTAGACTCTCTTGCTAGATTTTCAGGCAGACCACACACACAGCCCAGATACTAGCTTGTCCAGGGATTTTGTGCAAATTAGGAAAAGACACCTTTTGCTCAAAACACTGCACTGCCATCTGCTGGAATATTGTCAGAATAACTCTCCATATTAGGGTGATTGCAAGTAAATGTCGCCCCCTGGAGGTGTGCCCAATCGCTGCACAACCCAAACTAAATTGAGGTGGACTTGGGAAGAAATCTAGTCTGGTAGGTGGAACAGGAGGTCCCAAGACTGTGTAAGCATGGGTGCCGGCTAGAAATCTGTGTGTACCAGGAGACCACAATATATAAACCCAGGTAAGGCGTAACCCAGGGTGAAGCACTCCAGAGGGAGGTCCGGCTCAGAAAGCCAATGTGGCCATTGCCTCTGGTCATAGTCAGTTGTTGGTCAAAACAGGAGTTCAGACAAGCCCAAGAGGGGCTCCAGCACCAACCAGACTGAGGAAACACAGCAGGTGCCAGCTCAGAGAATCAGACAGGAGGTGACTCTACGGCTCAAAGACTGAGGGAGAAGCTGAGGCTGCCGTACAACCAGCCAGCCTTCTGTGAAGACAGAAGGGCTCACGAGGGAAGGGGGAGAATACAAAGATACATTGGGGGAGGGACACTAGAATCTATGTAAACACAATAAATTAAAATCAATAATAGGGCTGCCTAACCTGGGGTTGTGGCAGGGATCAATGATCATTCAACAAACACTGATTGACTACCTCCTGTATGCTAAGCATTATGCTAGGTGAACAGACTACAGAGAGAAATTAGTCATGATCTCTACCATCAAGCAACTGATGGTCTGTCTGATAAAAGCTCCCCAAACAACTTTTTATTGATGAATTTTACAATTTATTTTTTAAAAATCTATCTATATTTAATGAGTACCCACAACATGCCTGGCCCTGGACAAAGCACAGGACATGTAACAGTGAACTAGAAATAGTCTTTGCCTGTAAGGGGCTTCCAGAGAAGTGAATCAGTCATTGCAATACGGGGTGTGTAAGCAGCACTGTGGAAGTTGGCGACAAGGGCTGCAGGCACTCAGGAGAGGAGCACTTAGCCCAGTCTTGGAGGACATGCAAAGGACTCCAGGAAGAAGCACTAACTATGGCGAGACCTGCATAACATACAGTTCCTGCCCCGAAAGGGTTTAAGGGCATAGGCCTGAGCTAACCAATACAGTAGCTGCAATACTGAGTACTTGAAATGTAACCAGTGCAATAAGTTAACTTTAATTCATTTAAATTTTAAAAACTGAAGCGATGAAAAATATAGTTTTCCATTAAATACACTTTGTTTCGGTAGGATTACATTTCCCTTTAACCATTGCATCACATACGATATTATTACCATGGGTGTGCTTTTTCTTCCAGAAAATTTGAAATCTATTTGATCTCATTCTATTTCTATTGGCTAGCACTAGCCTAGACCAAAGAGATAGTCATACAACCAGAAAAGTATAGCAAAGCATTTATAACAATTGCTGGGATAGAAGTAGGTTTGCCTACCACCTGCTGGTGCCTGGAAATATTAAGACAAAATGCTGAGAAGGTCCTGTCACAGAAAAAGACACAGATTCAATGCAGATTAATGTAAGCTGAGTTTCTGAAGACATGGATGGCATGGGGGGAAAACAATATATTTTGGAGGGGTACCTCATACTCTGGGCAGAGACAGGTCCTTACACTGAGATAGGTCCCTGACTGCTATCTCAGATGTGGAATTAAGATGCTCACTGTACTACATCAGTCGGTGTGCATTAGGCTGCAAGCAATGAAAAGTCTAGCAGACAGTGGCTCAAACATTAAAGATATACACTGTTCACTTAGTGAACCAGAGGTAGAAATCTATGGCAAGTTCAGCAGTTCAAATGTGTCTTCAAGGATTCGGCAGTTGCTGGTCTTCTCACCATCCTAAGATTTTTTTTTTTATCCCTAGATTTGTTGCCCCAGGGTCCTAAGGCAAAAGCAATGGGGATGGGGGCAGCCAAGTTAGAGAACCTTCTCTTTAACTCACTGACTCTTAGAGTTCTACCCACATCATGCTTCTGCCCCAGGGAGGCAGAGAATTAAAATATCTGGCAAAGGAGAGCCCAAAAGCTACGATACATTTACACTAATCACAAGTGTTCTGTTGTGGCTGGACACATTGCTGCCAGGAATTAAACAGGGGTTCCATTAGCAAGGACTCAGGGAACGTAAGTCACAGTGTCTACCACGTATAACAACACTATGACACTTGGCTCATGATATTTAAATACCCCATATGCTAATTTTTAGTGGGTAATTGTCTAAAGGAGATGCCCCTAACTGAAAACACAGGAAATATTTATAACCACATATGAAGGATAGGAGATCTGAAACCACTAGACAAAACAAAACAACCTGCCTACCATTCTCTTATTCTCAGTTAGGAAAAGAAGTGTCATCTCAAACTTTTAGCTCCACTGAGAAGGACTAGTACAGGACTCGCGGTGACTGGGAAATGTCAGGGGGAAGGTGTAACATTGCTATAAAGAGATGAGAAAACTGCAAAGTGTACAGCCTTCTTGAGCCAAGAACAAGTCATGTTTCAACTTTCCCCAAATAATAATGGCACTAAATTGAACCTTGTATGTAGTAATTGTTAAGATAAATTTTATAGACAAATACACTAAGAAAGAGCTATAAACCAAAAAGAGTGGGAAGCAACAAACGTTACCAATAATCTTAGTGATAGAAGAAAAGGAATCTCATCCTGACAACGATGTGGAAATTAAAACACACCTTCATGACCTATCGGGACCCTGACAAATCACTCACAGGAAACACTTCGCCACCAGCACAGGCCAAACAGCTCATCCTCTACAAGGACGTGACAGTCCCCAGCAACGAATGACACATTCATCAATCAAATGATATGTAATTATATTTAACCATTAGAACTACATGTGGGCCTTTCATTTCAAAGGGCATCTATTAAATTTCTACTCAGTTCTGGACAGTGAGGTAGGTCCCAGCAAGACAGAAGCAAAGAGCGCCAGGCCCTGCCCTCAGTTTTTTCACAGCCAGACAGAGAGATGAGTGAAAAATAGCAGCCCTGGGCTGGTGGTTCAGTGGAGAGAGTGTCATCTGGGAGCACTTAGGTCATGGGTTCAACCTCTGGGAAGGGCACATATGAGAAGCAACCAATGAGTGCACAACTAAATGAACAGTTCAGTGGAACAAGGGGTTGATGCTTTTCTCTCTCTCCCCCTCCCCCTTTCGCTTTCTCTCTCTCTATCGCTCTCAAATCAATGGGAAAAAAAATTAACAGAAAAGAAAGCAAAGAAAATAAATGCCATCTGTTAAGACAAAAGGTGTTTTTCTCATAAAGAAGAGAGGTTCTAGGAATGTCCCACAGCGGGGGTGACGCATTACCTGAGTTACAGAGAGGAGCAGACACTTCCCAGGGAGGCAAAGGGCTAATGGAGCTTCCAGTGGGAGAACTCAAAGGCGTGATCTGAGAAGCAGAATGGTGTGAGGAGAGCAAGGGAGGGTTTCACATGAATGGAACAGAGCAGGGTAGGATGATTCTAGAAGAGCAGTAATAAAAAAGGCTGGGAAGACACGTGACGGCTGGTACTACAATACTGTGGAGCAGCAAGTCTATAGCTTCGAGGTTGAAAAGACCTGGTTTTGTGTCCCAGCCCCTTCACCCCTGGCTACGTGGTTTTGTAGTAAGATCGTTCCATTTTCTGGGGCTCACTTTTCCTCTTCATCTGTGAGATAAAAATAACGAGTCCTTCCCATGGTTCATGCATGAAATACATGAAATATGATCGTGATTATAAAGGTATTCAATGAATAGCAAAGCAGTTCACTGACATCCCCTATTTTTTTTTTTTTTTTTTTTTTTTTTTTTGTATTTTTCTGAAGCTGGAAACAGGGAGGGACAGTCAGACAGACTCCTGCATGCGCCCGACGGGATCCACCCGGCACGCCCACCAGGGGGCGATGCTCTACCCACCAGAGGGTGATGCTCTGCCCCTCCGGGGTGTCGCTCTATCGTGACCAGAGCCACTCCAGCGCCTGAGGCAGAGGCCAAGGAGCCATCCCTAGCGCCCGGGCCATCTTTGCTCCAATGGAGCCTCGCTGCAGGAGGGGGAGAGAGAGACAGAGAGGAAGGAGAGAGGGAGGGGTGGAGAATCAGATGGGCACTTCTCCTGTGTACCCTGGCCGGGAATCAAACCAGGGACTTCTGCACGCCAGGCCGACGCTCTACCACTGAGCCAACCGGCCAGGGCTGACATCCACTATTTTTTATCGTTATAGGGGTATTGTTAAAACTGGGTGTGAAGGTAGAGCAACCTGTTTTTTCTGTTGCCATCCAGAACAAAATGGTGTCACTGTTTCCCCGAAAAGTAGTGGAGGCTAAAGGAACAGCAAACTACATGCTAAGTTGTGAAAACTCATCTGATAGCCAAAGCAGTGCTATTTAATTTAAATGCAATCTGAATATAATGGCAGAGAGGTGCTAAAAAGACCTCTATTAAAGAGAGTGCTGAACACTTTGCAGATGGGCCTATCAGTGTAACTCAGTGCTGATTTTATAGGAACCTTTAATCAAACTGTTTTATTGCCATCTGAAATCTGTTAGCTGCTGGGAACACCCCAGTCCTTTCCCAGGGAACCACAGGGCAGCCTTGTTATTGGAAGCAATAGTGAAATATACTGGCTAGAATATCACCACTGCCATCACCACCATTCCAATCATGTCTGGTTACCATGGAACCTGGTTACCATGGCACCCTCCAAAAGGACTTTTGCCAGGGTATGAGGTGGTAACCAAAGTCAGCATTGGCTTGGATAGGTGGTATATCTGAGCTCTAGCTTCAGGTACTTCATTAGATATTTAATATTCCTAAATATTGAGACGTGATCTCAGTCTACTAGGCTCTGATTTTTCCTTACATGGAGAAAGAAGGTTATTCTGCTCTATTTCACCTTTATAAGGCTACGTGAGCTCACTCATTCAAATAAATACTTATTAGGGCCTATTGCACACCAGACACTTTACAAAGTGCCCTAGTGGGAGTCTGCATGCTGTATGTTTGGTCCTCCAAGGTATGTAATGGCTTCCTTCAGTCTCTTTTCTCTCCTCAGCCATGTAAGTGAGCTTCTCATCCAAAGTTAAGCTCTTCTGGAAAGATGCAATTACTCTTTAAAAAATTTGTATTTTTAAAAGTAAAAGGCAATGCCTGTGTAATATTTCTGAAAGAGCAAATCTGTCTGTCAAAGTTGTCTCAGAGGATGTCCAAGGAGCTGTGGTGCAAGAGCTCATAAAAACAAGGCCCCGGGGGTTAAGGTGCCAATATTATTTACTGCTACAAAACCTTTTACTGGTACACTTAATATGGGAAAAAGATGAACTATGCATAGGAAGTCTAGTTTTGAAGTTCTAATTCTTTTACTTATTATATGTATAACCTGGGAAAAGTCCATTTCTTATTTCCTACAATCTAAAGATATTAAGAATATCTCTCAAGGGTGTTGTAAAAGTGAATCTTGAGTTAAACAATGTCCTAGTATAAGTAAAAATCCCTTCCAAAGATTGTTATATTTTTTTCTCATATGCCATCCCTTGCTCTGATTCTAAAATGGTAGCATGACCAACACCAAGCTGAGATGTGAGGCACAGGACTGGTCAAACAGCCAGAACCAGATGAGTAAACATGGAAGGAAATAAGAGTGACCACTCTGGCAAAAAAAGAGATAAACTATGTTCGGTATTTAGGCCAGGAAGGAGGAGGCTACTCTCTTTAAAGTGTTGAATGACTAGCGTGTGAAACAGGGAGAGATTTGTAAAGGCAGACAAAATGAGATCATGACGTTCAGAATGTAGAATTGAGTGACTGCAAAACAGAATAGCAACATAGCTACATAGTCTTTGAAATCAGACTGAATTTGAGTCAAATGCCAGTCCTGCCATTCTTGCTGGATGACCCCTGGAAGATTATTTAACTTCTCTAAACCTTCGTTCTTTCATCATTATAATGGAATTAATAGAGCTCCCTGCTTCATGGGGTAGTCATGAGAATTAAATAAGATAAAGGATATAAAAGACTTAACAGAGCCAGTGGCTCACGGAATTTCTCTATACACATTAGCTGTCGTTATTAAAGATGGAGAGGTGGAGGGGGAGGAAGAGGAAGATAGACTAATGGGTGGACAACAGATTCAGTTCCATAAGAGGGAAGCTTTCCCACGAATCAAGACTATCCAGCAGAGAGGGTACACTGCTCCTGTCCCAGGTCCCCTGTCTGAACAACACAGCCCCGGGTGGTACCTCAAGCCAATGGTCTTTACCCACAAAGTTTGGTCTGAGGGTAAAGCGTATTTTTCCTTATTTGAGAGCTGAGATGTGTGAAGCTGAAGGAGTGACTAAAGAACAGTAGTGTCTTGGGAAATAACTAATTCAAAATCCCAGAAGACCATGCTAATACATCACTAGACCAACAGGAGCTGGACAAAGGGGGAGGGTCCCCAAAGGAGGTCAACAATGGAGCCAACTGGGAGGAGGAAGAGAGGTAAAACCTGAGTTACTTCTCACCAGTGTGGAGGCCGCTGCTGGTGTTTTCTGTGGGTGCGTCCAAGGCTGTGCAGTAGGGATTGTTGGAGCAAAGAAGGCCCAGCCAGGGGCAGATGCTTTCTTGAGGCATTAGGTTGCCGATCTTTGAACATTTTCCTGCTGATGCAGGGCACCAACCATCCATCAGGACACCTAAAGACTGTCTATCACAGGCAGAGAACTTGGTCTACACATATGCTTTATATAGTCCCTTCCAGCTTTAATGCTTACACAGTTCTACAGATTATAAGGTCCCACTCAATGATTTCCTATATAGCTATTGTTTTTCCTCTGCCTTTTTTCATATAGTCAGTCAATACATGTTTATTGAGCACCGACTATATAGCAGGCATTGTGCTAGTTGCCATGGAAACATGGTTGCTGTCCTCAGGAAGCTATGGTTTAGCAATGCTGTCCATGAGACAGAAAAAATGTGAGTCACATTTGTAATTTTATGTTTTCCAGGAGCCACAGTAACAAAAGTAAAAAAGAAAGTGTGAACTTAATCTTAATAATATATTTATTTAACAAGCACATCCAAAGTACTATCATTTCAACCTGTTACTAATATTTTAAAAGTCCTTAGTGAGATCGTTTACATTTTCTCTTTATATTAAGACCTTGAAAATCTGGTGTGTATTTTACACTTACAGCACATCTCAGTTGGGAACCAGACACATTTTAAATGTTCATAGACATATACAGTATGCTTAGACTACCATATTGGGCAGTATAGGCATAGTATAGGAAACAGTTATTTTAGAAAAAGAATAACTATGTAAATTGGCAGAGGAAAGGAGCCCTGTCTCCTAGCATTAACAATTGTGGACTAATTGTTTAAAAACTGGCTGGGGAGGAGTGAGTAATTTGTAATATTTGCTGATTTTCATAGAGTCCTAATTGAATTTGGGGTCAAATAGGAATGACACTTTCTTCTGGGACCAGGAAATTGTTCTTCAAGTGCTGAAAAAAATAAATTTTCCGCCTGACCGGGTGGTGACACAGTGGAGAGTGTCGGACTGGGATGCGGAGGACCCAGGTTTGAGACCCCGAGGTCTCCAGCTTGAGCACGTGCTCATCTGGTTTGAGCAAAGCTCACCAGCTTGAACCCAAGGTCGCTGGCTCAGCCTGCTGTAGCCCCACGGTCAAGGTACATATGAGAAAGCAATCAATGAACAACTAAGGTGTCGCAACAAAAAACTAATGATTGATGCTTCTCATCTCTCTTCATTCCTGCCTGTCTGTCCCTATCTGTCCCTCTCTCTGTCTCTGTAAAAAAAATAAAAATTAAAAAAAATAAATAAACTTTCCTTTCCTGGAAGGTGACCACAGAGATCAGAGCCATCAGATAGAATGTGACCCAGTCTAACCATCATGTGACCTAGATTTTAATCCTAGAAATCTAACTACATTAAAGAAGTCTGAACACTTGCTCACCTATTCAATGGGGATTACAGCAATTTCTATTGTATAATTGCTATTATACCGGGGATAAAATGCATGAAAGAGTCTTATAAGAACTGCAAGAATCACTACAAATGTCAAGTTTTATAATAAATAACTTTTGCAAACTTCAGTCAATGAGTTTTTATTAATTCCAATGTCCCCATTAAATCAGGAGAGACTGTGACTAAGGGAAGGAAGGCAGGTGGCCACTTAATGGCCCTAAGGAAGCTCCAGACTGTCATGTTCCTACTGGAAAGAGGAGGAGCAACTGCCACACAGAGACTGCCCAGTCTCCAAAACATGTCCCAGCTGTCCAGGAAAAGGAACTTCCTAAGGACATCATTCAAAAGACCATAGCAACTTCTACAGGTCTCTGTGACTCTAATTAATAAAAAGGGCTGGGGGAAACAGGTTGACTCATGGTTACATAATCCTCAAAAAATAAAGCAGCCTCCCTAGTAAATATTGTCAACTAATTGCCATCAATCTTGTGCCCCCAAACCCCAGCTGTAATGAACAGACATTGCCGTCCAGGCATCGCACACGGTGGGACTGAGCAGATGGTTTGAGGTGATCAGCACGTCCAGGTGATATAGAGACAAACATTAATAACTCTTATGACTTATCAAGCGTTTGCTTGGTCTGGCTCCAGCCACCAAGGCAGGTACCGTCTGAGCTGCATACGGGAAGCACTCAGGATGACGGTGGAGCTCCAGGTCTGAGCCAGGTAGAGGCCCAGCCAGCATCTCCTCGCTGATTAACCAGAGAAGCCACGTGACAAACCGCACTCCAGAGTTTAGCTTTGTGAGATTTTGCTTTCCCTTGTCACAATGTATGAACTATGCCACTCAGGCTAATTGTCGCTGATTTTCTGACACGAACCTGGGAGACAAATTCAACAACCAAGGTAGCCGGAAAAATATCCAGGGCGCGCCATTTGGGGAACACATGATTAACAAGTTTATTCGTTGTTTATCTGAAATGCAAATTAAACTTTGTGTCCTGTATTCTGAGGTTTTTTGCTACATCTGGCAACATTAAGAGTGTTCTTCTCTGAGTACCTCTCAGCAAAGGTAAAGCAGCTAGCTAATTCATCCCAGCTCAACTAGTTTTATCCCCTTCCCTTCCCTTGCACCAGGAAAATAAGTTTATAAATATCATTTATATGACTATTAATTTCATATGAAGTTAATATTAATTTTAGACCAACAATGAACACTATGAAGTAGACTTGAAGTATCTCATTTTATTTTTCCTTTGACTTCACAAAATAATAAAATGATCCCTTTTTACGACATGTCAGAATGGTCTTTGCTTTCTTTCATGCTACTTAAAGACTCGAAGAACCATGATAACTAAAGATTGGGCTTGGCCCTGTAATGTTTATTATGTGCCACACTCTCTTTTGAACACTCTGTATATACCGATTAATGTTCATCACCAGCTCATAAAGAAGTTATTTTTATCCCTACTTTACAACTGAACAAATTAAATTTCATAGAATTTAGGCATCTTGCCCAGGTCACACAGCTAATTAAATGGCAGAGATAGGATTCAAACCCAGGTGTGACTCCAGAACCCATTAGGATAAATCTGGTGTAAAATCAACCCAGGGGGCAGAGTGGGAGCCTTCCTGCTAGAGAATTGTAAGAATCTTTCGGAAATAACAACCATATTTCCCCATGTATAAGAAGCTCCCATGTATATATAAGACACACTTAATTTGGGGGCCTGAAATTTGAAAAAAATATATATTACATAAAGTTATTGAACTCAAGTTGTATTCATCATAAAATTCATACAACTCCTCATCACTGTCAAAACTCCCATGCATTAGCTTGTCCTCATTTCTGTCTGATGACGAATCACTGTCTTCATATATTGCCTCGCCCTCAATTCCATCTATGGCATTTGAAATGCTATAACCACTGTATGAGATGTACCCAATTTTAGACCCCAAATTTTTTGAAAAATGGTGCATCTTATACATGGGAAATACGGTATGTTGCATTCTTTGGAAGGTGCTTACTTCTCCAGAGAAAACATTTGCTTGATTTTTAAAATTAGTTGCCAATTTGGCTTCATTAACAGTAGCAAGTTCTGAGAACCGTACCAAGTTACGTTTGCATTAGGATCTGGGCTGCTGGGACACGCCTGAAGGGTAGGAGGACCCTGGAGGAAGCAAGGCTAGGAGGAAGGGGAGTGCAGTTCAAGAAGAGGGTCCCTGACTCTGAGGGGTAGAGGTGCCTGTGAGAAGAGCATGTCATTCTCCCTCGGATTGTCTCCTACCTTCTGTAGACTCAAGTCTGAATCATGGGGAAGGGGGGCTGAAATACGCAAGGGAGTAAACACAGCATTTCTTGTGTATGATCTCCTTGGGCCATTAAGAAGACATTAGCACAGCAGGTTCTGAGGTGACAGGACACACCGGGTTAGCATCAGTGGCTTTCGGAATTGGAGTGGCAGGGCAGGGCTTGCCACAGCAGATCAGAAAATAAGAGGAAACAGCTAAAGGCAGATTGGGTGGGGGCACCAAGGGCACATGTGACACCTGCAGCAGGGACATCAGAACCTTTGGGAAGAAAACAGTATGCCACCAGGCAGATGGGGACAGAGGCAAAGGATAACAAATTGATTTGGGTTACTTTTTATAAAATACTTGTAGCCCCTGGCTAATTAGGGTACACTAAAACAATGGGATCCTCATTCTTTTTACATAGCTTTCAATTTCAAAAGTAGTCATCCCCCTCAATTCTAACAAGATAACGAGAAAGAAAATGTAAGAAGTCACTAATGTGAATTGCCTCAGATGTACATCCTAGAATGTCGATCAACATATAATCTACACTTATATAGACACAGGTTTTTTATGTCATTTAAAAATTATTAATTCCATAGCAAGTCTGTTAGATTCCGCTAAAGCTATTGTATTGTTTAACCCTGCCGAGCATTTCATAACCCTTTTGTAGGAATCAATTAATCAAAATACTTTTATACACGTCTTCTATTTTTTCCTCATATCTTTGACAATCATGAACATGGCTATTACCGGGAATTTTCCCTCCCTCTTACATTTATTTTCTGCCTTGCAGATTACCAAGAGCCCACAGGTTTATTTTTTCTCTTGATTTCATATAAACTCTGCAGAGTATGCAGGGTAGCATGATTTGGTAATAGTGGTGAGTTATCATTTGTTATGTCTTCATTAAGGGTCAGGCACATAAAAGTGATGAACAATAATGGTTAACATTTGCTGAGGGTGTTTTTAAATATACCAGACACTGCTATAAGCCTTTCCTATGAATTTATTTATTCCAAAAAGCTCCTGATCTAGACTATAAATCCAGACATAGCCATTGAGGTATCCTGCTTATTGAGTTCAAAAATCTCTTAATGATAGATCACTTTTCTGGAAAAAGGCTGAAGCTAGCCATAAGCTTGCACACCATTGTGGTCCCCCCTGCCTGGAAGCTGACTCAGAAACAGTTGGCACATGCTCTGAAGGAGTCGATATGACTGTTGATTGACTTAAATACACTCAGAGGCATGACAGAGTAAAGTCTAGCCCCTTGTCTCTTGAATGGCCAAATCATTTATTATTTTTTCTTTTCTTTTTATTAAATGAAAGGTGGGGAGACATAGAGACAGACTCCCATATGAGCCCTGACTGAGATCCATCCAGCAAGCCCCCTATGGGGTGATACTCTACCCATCTGGGGCCATTGCTCCAATGCTTGGCAACTGAGCTATTTTAGCACCTGGGGCCAACTTGCTCAAATGAGCCATGGCTGTGGGAGAAGAGAAAAGAGAGAGAGAAGGGGGAGAGGGGGTAGAGAAACAGATGGTCACTTCTCCTGTGTGCCCTAACTGGGAATTGAATCCAGCACTTTCATATGCTGGGCGGAAACTTTACCACTGAGCCAACCAGCCAGGGCCTTGGCCAAATCATTTCTTAACCTAGAGTAGTAAGAAAGAAAGAAAGCATCTCAGCTGGACGGGGTCTGGTTCTCTGAAGCCCAAGCCATAAGACAGGAATAGATCTAAGATCTTGGGCTTTGTCTCATCAGGATGCCCAAAGGGGCAGTTCACACATGGGGATTGTAAAGCCAAAACTTGGTGAGTTAGTCATACAGGAGGTAAGGGATGAGTTGTAAACCAGGAACTGAAGTTGTGGGGCTGGGAACTGAGAAAGCAAACCCTATTAATTATGGTCCCTCCTCTTCTATTTGTTGGAAGAGTTTGTGAAACATTGGTATTAATTCTTCTGTAAACCTTTGGTAGAATTTACCAGGGAAGCCATCTGAGCCAAAGATTTTTTTTTTGTGTGGGTATTTTTTTTAAATACTAATTTAATCTCTTATTATAGGTTTATTCAGACATTCTACTTCTTGATTTAGTTCTAGTAGTCTGCATCTTTCTAGAAATGTGTCTATTTTATCTAAGTTATCTCAGTTATTGGCATACAACTATTCATAGTATTCCTTTAACACCCTTTCCCCCTGTAAGGTATGTGCTAAAGACAGAACGTTTGTGTTCATCCAGAATTCATATGTTCAAATTCAGTCCCCAATGTAAAAGTATTTGGAGGTAGGACCTTTGTTAATTAGACGATAAGGGTCGAGCCCTTATGAACGGGATTAGAGGCCAGAGAGCTAGCCCACTCTCTGCCATGTGAAGACACAAGGAGCAGTCAGCTGTCTGCGACTCAGAAAAGGGCTCTCACCAGAAATCAACCATGCTGGCACTCTGATATCAGACTTCCCAGCTTCTAGAACTGTGAGAAACAAATTTCTTTCATCGACGAGTCACCCAATTTAAGGTATTTTGGTATAGCTGCTCAAATGAAGACAGTAATAATGTTTCCTCTCTTTTTTTTTATTCAAAAATTTATCTTTCCAAGGAACATGTTCCACTTATTTTATGGTGAATCATAATGACATTTCATTAAAGATAACTCTCAATAAACATTAATTTGTCATCCTAACAACATACAACATCTTTGTTTACTGGTTCACTTCGCTTTTACATACTGGCTTCATAATATTATGGAGTTCAACTCAACTTCACTAGTCTCTGTTAAGCATTTATATTTGCAATAAACTTTTTAAAATGTATATATTTTAAAATTCCAATGGAGAATGCATTTTAATGGGATAATTACGTTCTAACGCTCTTACAAGAGAAATGGTCAAGAGGCTTCCTTTTCTTTCTTCTTATAGATTTCTTGTTCAGAAAATAACACATTTTGTAAGTTCAGAGGAAAAATATTCTTGAGGTCTTTATCAAGTTTCTAAGCCATAATCATATCATACATTGTTGTAGTTCAAAGAACAAGAGATATTACAACTTTTACCAGATTGAGTATAATGTTTCCTCTTCATTCCTGATATTAGTTATTTGGGTCTTTTTTTTTTTTTCTTGGTCAATCTAGCTAAAAATTGTCAGTTTTACTGATCTTTAAAAGAAACTTTTGGGCCCTGGCGGGTTGGTTCAGCGGTAGAGCGTCGGCCTGGCGTGCGGGGGACCCAGGTTCGATTCCCAGCCAGGGCACATAGGAGAAGCGCCCATTTGCTTCTCCACCCCCCTCCCCTCCTTCCTCTCTGTGTCTCTCTCTTCCCCTCCCGCAGCCAAGGCTCCATTGGAGCAAAGATGGCCTGGGCACTGGGGATGGCTCCTTGGCCTCTGCCCCAGGCGCTAGAGTGGCTCTGGTCGCGGCAGAGCGACACCCGGAGGGGCAGAGCATCGCCCCCTGGTGGATAGAGCGTCGCCCCTGGTGGGCGTGCCAGGTGGATCCCGGTCGGGCGCATGCGGGAGTCTGTCTGACTGTCTCTCCCTGTTTCCAGCTTCAGAAAAATACAAAAAAAAAAAAAAAAAAAGAAAGAAACTTTTGGTGTTCTTGATTTTCTCTATTGTTTTTCAGTGTTCCATTTAATTAATTTCTGCAGTAGAGTTTATTATTCCCTTTCTTCTGACTGCTTGAGGTTTAGTTTGATCTTTTTTGTTCCTACCAGTGACTTAAAATTAAAAGGTTAAGTTATTGATATTAGACCTTTGTTCTTTTCTAACACAGGCATTTTACAGCTATACATTTTTTTCTAAGCACTACTTTGGCTGCATCCCATAATTGTGGATATGTTGTGTCTTCTTTTTTATTCATCTCAAAGTACTTTCAAATTTGCCCTGTAATTTCTTCTTTGACCATTGGTTATTTAGAAGTGTTGCTTAATTTCCACATGTTTATGAGTTTCCCAAATTTCTTTCTGTTATTGATTTCTAGATCCATTATGATCAAGAACATAATTTTTGCCTGACCAGGCGGTGGCGCAGTGGATAAAGCGTCAGACTGGGATGCGGAAGACGCAGGTTCGAGACCCCGAGGTCGCCAGCTTGAGCGTGGGCTCATCTGGTTTGAGCAAAAATTCACCAGCTTGGACCCAAGGTCGCTGGCTCAAGCAAGGGATTACTCGGTCCGCTGAAGGCCCATGGTCAAGGCACATATGAGAAAGCAATCAATGAACAACTAAGGTGTCGCAATGCGCAACGAAAAACTAATGATTGATGCCTCTCATCTCTCCGTTCCTGTCTGTCTGTCCCTGTCTATCCCTCATTCTGACTCTCTGTCTCTGTAAAAAAATTAAATTAAATTAAATTTAAAAAAAAGAACATAATTTTTATAGTTAATTTTAAAACAAATATTTTATAAAAGCTGACTGCTTTCCTATATATCAATAATGAACAAGTAAAATTATAAACTAAAAATATAATATCACTTGTATTAGCACTGCAAAAATTAAATACTTAGAAATAAATCAAATAAAATACATGTAATTTCAGTATTTAAAAAAACCCACAAAATTCTGATGAACAAAAATCATAGGAAAAAAACTAAATAAATGGAGACAGTCTTTGTTCATGGATAAAAAGACTCAATACTATCAGATGTCTGCTCTTTCCAACTTGATCTATGTAATCCCAATCAAAATCCCAGCAAGTTATTTTATGGCTATCAATGAACTGATTCTAAAGTTTATCTGGAAAGGCAAAAGGCTCAGAATAACCAAAACAATATTAAAGGAGAAGAATGAGAGCGGAGAACTGATGCTATCTGACTTCAAACTTAAAGCTACAGTAATCAAGACAGTATGGCACTGAAATAGAGCGATGAAACAGAAGAAAGAGCTCAGAAACAGACCCCCATAAATATAGTTAATTGATCTTTAACAAAGGATCAAAGACAATACTATGGAGTAAAGATAGTCTCTTCAACAAATGGTGCTAGAACAACTCAATCAAAAGCAAAAAAAAATTAATCTAGACGCAGATCTTCAACCCTTCACAAAAATTAACTCAAAATAGATAATAGATCTAAATGTAAAATGCAAAAGTATAAAACTCCTAGAAGATAACATAGGAGAAAACCTAGATGACATAGGTAAGGTCATGCCTTATTTTAGATACAATATAAATAAATAAATAATTGATAAGCTGGACTTCATTAAATTGAAAAGTGTCTGTTCTATGAGAGACAATATCAAGAGACTTAGAAGAACGCCACAGATTGGGAGAAAATATTTGTAAAAGACATAGCTGATAACGGAATATTATCCAATATATACAAAGAACTCAACAATGTGCGAATGTGTTATATAAGAGAAGTAGCATGCAGTATTTCCCAATCTTCTTTGACCAGAGTGAATCTAGAGAAGCCCACTTGAGAAACCCTCCTCTGCACACATGATTCTTGGCAAGGAATTGGCATTCAACAAACAACTGTTGACGTAACAGAGGGAAGAGGCTCTGTCTAATGCTTGAGTACAAAGGTGTCTTAGAAATTTCAAACGTATCAGGGTTGGAAGCAGATTATGAATCTGCTGTGAGTAGAATTGAACACAAGTAATGTATGAGGTAAAGAAAGCATCAATAGCCCTGGCCGGTTGGCTCAGCGGTAGAGCGTCGGCCTAGCGTGCGGAGGACCCGGGTTCGATTCCCGGCCAGGGCACATAGGAGAAGCGCCCATTTGCTTCTCCACCCCTCCGCCGCGCTTTCCTCTCTGTCTCTCTCTTCTCCTCCCGCAGCCAAGGCTCCATTGGAGCAAAAGATGGCCCGGGCGCTGGGGATGGCTCTGTGGCCTCTGCCCCAGGCGCTAGAGTGGCTCTGGTCGCAATATGGCGACACCCAGGAGGGTCGCAACATGGCGACGCCCAGGATGGGCAGAGCATCGCCCCCTGGTGGGCAGAGCGTCGCCCCCTGGTGGGCGTGCCGGGTGGATCCCGGTCGGGCGCATGCGGGAGTCTGTCTGACTGTCTCTCCCTGTTTCCAGCTTCAGAAAAATGAAAAAAAAAAAAAAGAAAGCATCAATAGAGTCTCAGAGAGCAAGACAGGGAAAAGGAAGGCAGCAAATAAAGTGTGAATTTTCAAGTCAGCTATCAGAGTAGGTGCCTGGAGCTCAGGCTCAGGCTCACTGGAAAACTCTGGAGGCCACATGCCTCAAAGTTACCCTGCTGGAGGGGTGGGGGAGACATATTATTTATACCAGCTCCCATCAGTCATTGGTTGAAGACTGCTCTCAGAGGATATTAATCCCCTAGCATTTCTGGCTGGCCCAGTGGGTGCTAAAGTAGACTCTGCAGCCAAAGCAAACCTTTGGTCAAAGAAATGCAGGTGGCGTCAGCTGGTCGGTAAACCGGAGGGATATGGGTGGGATACCTACAGCATCATCTACAAAAGAGACCGTTGGAAGTTTCTGAAAAGTCCAATGAAGATCTCCTAGAACCCATTTTTCCAAACCAAGAAAGTAGAAATGCCAGTTGATTTACATATTAAATATATATAAGGGACAACAACCAAGCAGAGACCAAAAAAAGGGACAAGATGAAAACTGGCAGGGAGGGTATAGAGGGTAGGTATTCACAGGATTTAAGTGTCATGAAATAATAAGATTAGATAGATAGATAGATAGATAGATAGATAGATAGATAGATAGATAATCCTCTATATTGGTTCCTGCTAATATTTGGTCTTTGACTTCATCCTGACACACAGCTCCTAAAACCTGTGTAACTTTCTAAGTGATAAGATTGTCTGACACAGAGCTCCCAAATCCCTTATAATTTTTTGAGTGATAGGAGTACCCTTTATTAGAATAAAAGTTCATTCTTGGTGGGCTCCCAGATTGGGAATGGTCACCAGAAAAACCAATCCATGATTATAGAAGCTTAGAACTCTCAGCCCTAGCCCCCATTTTCCAGAGAGGGGAGACGGGCTGGAAATTGAGTTAATACTTGATTTTGCCTAAAAGATGAGTCCTCCATATAAATTCTTAAACTGTGGGGTTTGGAGAGCTTCTGGGTCGGAGAACACATTTACATGCCAGAAGGTGATGCACCCAACTCCACAGACGCGCTTGTGCTCAGACCCCTTGCAGGCCTTGCCCTATGTATCTCTTTGTCCAGCTGTTCCTTTATATCTTTTATTATATCCTTCATTATATAATAAATCAGTAAACATAGTTCTCTCCCTATGTTCTGTGAGCTATTCTAGCAAACTGTCAAACCCCAGTAGGAAGTCATGGCGACTCTGATTTATGGCTGGTTGGTCAGAAGTACTGGTGACAACCTGGGACTTGTGGTTGGCATGTGAAGAGTGGGCAGTCTCGTGGGACTGAGCTCTTAAATTGCAGAATCTGATACTAACTCCAGGCAGATAGTGTCAGAACTGAACTGAATTACAGGACACACGGCTACTGAAAACCCCACACATCTGGTGTCAGAAGTGTTGTGAGAAGAAGTAGAGAAATAACAGAAGAGTTTTTTCTGATACGTTTGTCTAAGTCCTTTGAAAAATCCTCATGTCCATAGAGGCCCGCTCCACACTTTCTAAGCCTTTTCAGAGGAAGTCATCTTATAAACAAGGTTCCACCCTACAATCAGATTTCAACATTCAAACGGTATTATATCAATGCACATCCTTTAATGGGTGAGCTTATACCTGTTTACTTTGTGCCGCCATAACTCTACCCCCACGCTCTACCTGACAACCAACATACATCCCAAACAGCTGCACTGTGTTGTGTCAGACACAAAGTTGTAGGAATTTAATGAGGTACCCCCAAGCAAGGCATGCCCAAAAAGAACTTATCCAGCTTATCCCCCTTCCATAATGCTATAGGAGGAAGTACATGGCATTCTAGAATCCTACAGACCCAGGCCAAAGACTGCAGTCACTCTTCAGTTAGTGGTATGACTCCAAATCACATAAACTCCTTGAACTTCCGGATACCCAACTATACAATGGAGATAAAACAACCTTTGATATTCTGACTATTACATGAGATGTGGGTACACACAAGCTTCACTAACCGTAAAATGCTACATAAATGTAACTTTCTTATGCCACTACCTTGATCTCAGTCAGTGAGGAGGGGAGACACTCCACAAGTCCCATGAGAATTGAACAATGATTTTATAGAGGGTGAGAAGAAAGGGATTTCCAGTCGAGTCCACTTCTTTGAGGGAAAGATACATCATACTTGTCCTGACCTTCCAACCTTTCATTAGGCTTGAAAAGTAAAAAGTAGGCTTCCAAGCGAACCCCTCCCATTTCAAAATGAATCATGTTGCTAACCACCAACAGTAAGATTAAGCTTAAAGGGAGGAATGCTTGGTTATTTTTTCAGCATTTGAAAGATGAAGCACTTAATTATGCACACTGTAATTAGTTTGTAGTTCTCACAAAAGGCACATGAGCAATGCTCTGGTGGCTGCGTGCCCCGGGGAGAAGGAGCAGCATGTTTGACATTCGAGGGCCCTCCTGTGAAAGGGGCTCACCACGTCCAGCTTTGTTCGGCTACAAAGAAGTCCTAAAGCCAGCTCCCGTCAGCATAGTGATGGTGGAGGAGGAAGGCCAGACTCTTTATATGTTAAGGTTGAGCAAGGTCATCACCTAGAGAGAGTATACTGCTTAATTATATCAGTTTTGTGGTACTGTTGGTCATCACCTGACATGGAGATTGGGGAATCTGTTGAGATGATGTTTTTTTGTGTCGGACGTTCTCAGAAGTTGTGGAGCTTGATTGTCATTTTGTATTCCTCATTCTGCTGGTGCTAAACATTTTTCCTGGAACTGGTCCTCTCAGATAGCAGGCCATTACCAAAATCATTTCAAGTTCAAAGGACTATAGAGTGTGTTGGAGGTATCAGGACCAAGAAGCCTGGTATCCAGGGCCAAGACCAAGCAGGAGGGATGTAACCACTGTGCTGTCACGAATTCACTCAGTGGGTACCTGGGAAGACCACGCCCTCAGAAAGCATGGCTGATTTTCTGTGCAAACTACAAAGTGTGATTTACATCTCAATATGGTGAGCTCTGCCTGCTCATAAACGCAGAAGGGAAGGATGATTGGGTAGATTGTTTGCAAAAGTGGCCCCAATTGTTCCCCTCCCCAATACATACCTATTTGCAAAGTGATTTTTCAGTCCTGCCATCAAACCTCTATTTCTTATTTGTTTAAGTTTGAGCCAGTTTCATGACTTGTTTTGGTCAAGAGAATACAGTGGAAGTGACATTGTACCAGTTTTGAGCCTATCCTTCAAGTGGCATTGCACTCTTTTTCTTGGGACCCCACCAAGCCACCATGTGAGCCAGTCTGCTAGATAATGAAAGACCTATGGCTTGGTCATCCCACCCTTGCCTCAGCCAGCAGCCAGCCAAACCTCAGAAGCAGAGCCTCCTAGCTGACCAGGAATTGACCACAGACACGCGTGAGCCCAGCTCTATCCATCCAATCCACAGAATTGTGAGCTCAATAGGTGGCGGTTGCTTTAAACCACAAAATTACAGGGTGGTTTGTTGTATCCGCAAAAGCTCCATAGAAAGGTGGGTTCCCTCTACAGCCCATGCTGGTGGCAGATGCTCAGAGCAGGATGATGCCAGAGAAACAGAAAGCAGGTGTTTTCTGCAGAACATGTGCAAATACTAGGCAAGAGTCAGTTCCAGAAAGATAGATTCAGCATCCGAGCTGTCCACGGAGCTCCACCTCTGTAACAAGACCTGCTCCCACCAGCTGAGAATGCAAACACCAGCTTCTGTGCGTTGCTCTACACCTTTGGAAATAGCCCCAACTCCAGCTCTAACTCAGCGCTCCTTGCGGTCAATTTCCTTGCTTCTGGAGCCAAGTTTGGCTCCCTACCTCAGTTCCTACCATTTACCTGCCCCCCTCCATTTATCTTCATCATCTGATTGAGTTCAGCTTAATTCTCCTGCTCCTCCCTCCACTCCCCTCCACTCTCCCGCTTTCTGGCTTCTGTCCACACCGCTGGGTAGCAACTGCTCCGCCCAAGGTCATTAATTGCCTCCTAAGTCCCACACTGAATAGCCTTATAACCATTTTCCTCTTATTCAACATCACTGCAGTGCTTGACCTTGTTCTTTGTAACCTCCTTTTAGGAGAGCTTACTTGGAAAAGTCTCTAAAGAGCCCTATTTTATTAAAGAATCCTTTCAATCAAGAAAGTCTCAAGGCTTGAACATGATTATAGTGAAATTATAGGGAGAATTATTTCCCAGGGACAGGAGTATTTCTGTCTCCAAAGAGACAGCTAAGACATAAAAAAAAATGGTCAAGACATGGTGAGATTCTTCATGGTCTTAGCATGTTCCAAGCCAAGTCTAATTTTGTTTTTAAAGAGGACATCTATATCTCAAAAGAACACTGGGCTAGGATGTAAATGTTCAGAACCAAGTTCCAGTTCTGCTACCTAAAAGCAGTCTATCTTTATAAGCTACTTAAGATCTAGAACCACAGTCTAGGCCCTGGCCGGTTGGCTCAGCGGTAGAGCGTCGGCCTGGCGTGCGGGGGACCTGGGTTCAATTCCCAGCCAGGGCACATAGGAGAAGCTCCCATTTGCTTCTCCACCCCCCCCCCCTTTCCTCTCTGTCTCTCTCTTCCCCTCCCGCAGCCAAGGATCCATTGGAGCAAAGATGGCCCGGGCGCTGGGGATGGCTCCTTGGCCTCTGCCCCAGGCGCTGGAGTGGCTCTGGATGCCCGGGAGGGGCAGAGCATCGCCCCCTGGTGGGTAGAGCATCGCCCCTGGTGGGCATGCCGGGTGGATCCCGGTCGGGCGCATGCGGTAGTCTGTCTGTCTCTCCCCGTTTCCAGCTTCAGAAAAATACAAAAAAAAAAAAAAAAAAAAGTTAGAACTACAGTCTGCCATCTCTGAAATGGAAGAAACTGCCAGGCTGTGACTCCTTGCAGGCAGAGAGTCTCTTTATGCCTCTTGGTACCCACAAAGCCTTGCACAATGCCTAAAACATAGTAGGGGGTCAATAAATGTTGAAATGTTCGTTGACTAAATTTTGAAAATGAATAAAATATCTGCAGCATAGATATAGTTATTAAACCCTAAAGGATCACCACCTTCATTGTGATTTTGGTCCCACACAAATTTGTTCCTGATGGTCATTGAAGCACATTTCCCCCTGGATGTGGTGGACAGCAATGGCATAAAAGCAGAGTCAAGTTATGGCTCCTCAAACTTGCGTACAACTGAATGACCCAAAGAGCTTATTCTTAAAAAGCCTACTGTCCTAGAACCCAATTTGGAAGGATTAAATTAGGGCCCAGGAGTCTATTTTTTATATCAAGCTCTTCAAGTGATCTTCAGGTATATGGTCTTTCATCACAATTTAAGAAGCACTGACCTCACCCTTCAAAAGCTTACATTTTGCCTGACCAAGTGGTGGTGCAGTGGATAGAGCGTTGGACTGGGATGCGGAGGACCTAGGTTTGAGACCCTGAGGTTGCCAGCTTGAGCTCAGGCTCAACTGGTTTGAGCAAAAGCTCACCAGCTTGGACTCAGGTCGCTAGCTCGAGCAATGGGTTACTCGTTCTGCTGTGGCCCCACGGTCAAGGCACATATGAGAAAGCAATCAATGAACAACTAAGGTGTCTCAACAAAAAACTGATGATTAATGCTTCTCATCTCTCTCTCCATTCCTGTCTGTCTGTCCCTATCTATCCCTCTCTCTGACTCTCTCTCTGTCCCTGTTAAAAAAAAAAAAAAAAGCTTACATTTCATCCCAAACCTTCCCTCCTACCTGTCCTGCTGAAGGGCTTCTGGATGTCATCTCTCTATATATGTTTTTTAATTTATTGACTTGAGAGAGATGGGCGGGGGGAACATTGATTTGTTGTTCCAATTACTTATACATTCATTGGCTGAATCTTGTATGTGCCCTGGCCAGGGATCGAACTTGCATTTTTAACCATCTCAGCCCAGACCCAAGACTTCAAATCCACCTAACTGCACAGCTGCACAGAGAGAAACGGGTCTCTGGCCTCTGCAGGTGGCTGGGTTCTGCCCCAAAACAGCAAGTCACAGCTCATGGAGGCAAATTGGGCTCAGTCCTCTACAAAGTTATGAGTCAGAACCCCTTTCTTCAATCTTGAAAGTGATTAGCAAAGCAGAAGACCTTTGAAACATTGCTTTCCTCCATAACAAAGAGATGAGCATGCATCTATTTAAGTTAGGACCGTTGTTATAGAAACTACCTATTTTAAGTGAATGATAAAGAAGCACTACATAATCTATAAATGAACACGCTCCTACCAAAGGCTTGGGAAGCCTTATTTGTTCTCAACGCACATCTCGGCTGGCTGGCTGGACGTTCAGATGTATTTCTTTCTAACCATGGAGACTGAGCCAGGGCCCCTCCGGCGCTCTCCCCCTCCCCCTAACGCTGGCCTTAGGGCTCCAGGATACCCCAGACTCTTTATCTACACACCCTGTTTAAACTCAAATGAGATCAGGTTGACCACCCTCTTTTCCTGTAGTGAATGAGTTTAAAAATACAAAACATAAAAGCTTCTCATGGATTGCATCACCTGTGTAAAAATAAGCACAGACCTCCTTCTTTGACCCACGTAATGGAAAGGGACAACCCTGAGCCAGGCTGCAGATCAGCCCAGTGGGATCTCCAGGAGGAGGTTACCTCTTTGTACTGAAAACAGGTTGAGGCAATTTTTTAATGAGGTTGCCTGTCTGAACAGGAATGTTTCCCATCATGCCCACCTTCCCCTCCTTCCACCTGCCCTCTGTTGCCCTCATATTTGGAAGAAGTTCTTTTGGAGAAGACATTGGATTGGGCTGCTTCTACCTCAAGTGTCACAGCAATCTTTTTCTTTTTCTTTTTTTTTATTTTAGCAATCTTTTTCTTAAAGGGCCAGAGAGTCAATATTTTAGGCACAACCACTCAACTCTGCCATTGTAGCAGGAAAGCAGCCATAGACCATATCAGTGGTAGTCAACCTGGTCCCTACGCCCACTAGTGGGCATTCCAGCTTTCATGGGGGGCGGTAGCAGAGAAACCAAAGTGTAAATAAAAAGATAGATTTAACTATAGTAAGTTGTTTTATAAAGATTTATTCTGCCAAACTTAGCGAAAATCCGACATAAAGTATTTGGTAAGTAATTATTATTATATGCTTTAACTTGCTGTAACTCTGCTTTATACATTTTATAAAGTAAAGTTACTTCCCTACTTTATAAATTACCATTACTGTGGAACTGGTAGGCGGTTAGAAAATTTTACTTCTAACAGAGATACAAAAGTGGGCGGTAGGTATAAAAAGGTTGACTACCCCTGGACCATATGAAAGAAGTTGAGCATGGCTGTGTTTCAATCAAAGCTTATTTGCTAAAACATGTGTCGGGCTGCGCTTGGCCCATGGGCCACCGTGGGCCAAAGCTTTCTGTAGTAGATGCCATTGTGTGCTGCCTGCACTGCCCCCTGCAGGACTAAAGAACTCGCAGTTCCAGATGCTGGGAATCGTGGAAGCTGAAGGATCTCAGCAGAGTCCCGCTATGGGGATGGCTCTCAGCTGAAGAAAGCTACCTCACCCAAGGTATAGTCTGTCCTCTCAGAAGCCATCACACCCAGTGGTTGGTGAGAAATATAAAGGCCCAGTCTACCTGGCTCAATCAGGATAACTCTGAAAGGCCATCCCAGCCCCAGCACCCCTTGCAGAATTGACTGAGGTCTTTTTTTGTGACGGTGGTTCAACTCCTCTCTCTTCCCAATCTTGTTTCCTTTACTCCCCCGCAGAGGTGATCCTAAGAACACAGCCCAGGAAGCTTTCTGCATTCAGCTCTCCGGGTCAGAGTCTGCCTCCTGTAGGACCTAACCTGAGACAAGCCCTGTCCCTCCGATTCCAGCCCCAGTCTCCTTTAGCCCTGGCTCACTCTGCTGGGCTTCCTGCTTCCCGCTGGACCTCCGCGTGCTGTGCGGGCTCCTGTGCCCGTGGCTGCCCACAGAACTTGCAGGTGTCACTTTTTCATCAGGCCACCATCCTCAGCATGGTGCCATCACCACTGCCCACTCAGGACAGCTGCTCACAAGTGAGTCTCACACTGTGCCTTGTATGAAATGCAGATTCCGGGGCCTCACACCTAGATGATGTGCCACAGTAGACCTGGGGTGAGTCCCAGGAATCTATATCCTTATAAGCTTTTATAAGCACCACAGGTGATTCTAAAATCGGTGGTGTATGAACCATTCACTGAGAAACTCGACACTATGCTTTACTTAGACACGGTATCTACTTCACAATTCAAGACTCAAGAGACATTTCTAAACACTATTGTGTTAAGGGAGTTATAATCCAAAGCATACTGCTAAATAACAAGATATGCAAATAACAAGCTAAGAACAATATATATATATGTAAATATATATACACATAGTATATATAATATATTTATTCCATATATGTATAAATATATATATAAATATACACACACACACAATCTGAATTAAACACAGAACTTCAAAAATATATCTTATTTGCCTTGTGCCTTGGCCAGGTGGCTCAGTGGATAGAGTATTGTCCTGGTACGCTGAGGTCATGGGTTCAATCCCCCCGGTCAGGGCACGTACAAGAAGCAGTCAATGAGTCCACAACTAAAAAGAACAACTAAGTGGAACAATGAGTTGATGTTTCTCTCCTCCCCTTCTTCTCTCTCTCACATCAATGGGGAAAAAAATTTAAGTGCATCTTCTCTGAGGATAAGAGGCATTCATAACACATAACTGAGAGGAGAACAGTGTTAACATAGCTGGACTTGGGGAGAGGTCACAAACTCAGATAGGAATACTGGACGGCAGAAGACGTGAAGGCGTGATGGGCTGGATGCAAGGTAATGGGGAAGGCCAGGGACTCTAGCAAACCCTCTCCAAAAAGGGGCTCCTGAAACTCACATCCCAACTGGGCAAACACCATTGCCAGATCATCTGATTTTTTAAAAAGTAGTCTAAAACTGGAGACCTGTGATATAAAATCTACAGTTTTAAATATGGGCTTATACTGACTCTTTTTTAAGTCTGTAAATTCAATTAGACCCTCAAAACATCAGTACTAGCCAAAGTCTTCTGAGAGTAGAAAATAGGATAATTGCTGTATCTGTGAAAAAGATATATTCCACTGTTCCCAAGGAACACAGTCAGAGGAGTCCCAGGGGCCATCTGAGCGGAAAGACCCCACAGATGTCCTTTAATGAGGCAGAAGGGAGCAGAAGCAGAGGTTTATAAGGAGAACCAGAGATCAGACCATATGTGGAGAACAGTGTATAATGAGGGCCAGAATGTGGGCCAGAAAATACAATGGGGGCCAAGAGAGTACAATGGGGGCCATAAAGGAAGTGTGACTGGAGATAAGACCTTGCATCAACCACAGGGAGAACCAGCGGCCCAGAGTAGAAAAGGTGCCTATCTGAACCAAGGTCAACTCCAGGAGAGATGCAACGGGAGTTCAGTGCCCAGATCCTGGAGGTTGGGTAGGTTAGAAGTTGCTGGGGTCGCAGTCATGTTATTTAATACTAATGGGTAGGATCGGTGCCCACTTTCAAGGGGCCAGGGGCCAGAGTATGACAGGCTCATCACATAGCCATATGGAAGATGTTATAGTTTCAACTCAGAGTGACAAGCCACAGACCTGTTACAACAACTCTTATTTACATCTGTTTGTTTGTTTGTTTGTTTGTTTTAGTTATCAGGACAGTTGTGATTTTATTTAGAAGATAAAAGTAAGACCTCACATCAGAACAGGCATATTTGAATGAAAATAAATTTAAAAGATGAAGCAACTTTCTTGAATGTGTCTCATAGCCTAATGATGAAGATAGTTATTAATTCAAAGACAGGAAAGAGACCCAGATGCTAGACGCACTTCTACTCACCCCTGCCCCTGACTTGCTGCCAAGTCAGTGTCCCACCTCCCTGGTGTATGCATTCTAAAAATAAGATTGGAGGGATCATCCCTCAGGTTCCTTTCAGCATGAGTAGTGGTCATCTAGGTCTAAATATTTAGGTCTTGTTGGCTTACAAGTAACAAAAAACGTAGCCCAAAGTGGCTAAAGTAAGAAGGGACTTTATCTTATATAACTGAAAACTCTGGAAGGAAATCAGGTGTGGATTGATCAGGGTTCCAATGATATTCCCAGGAACCTTCTTTTCTCTTTATTTCTTGGCTCTGCCTTCTAGATGTTGAACCCATGCTTAGCTGCATGAGAGCAACACGGCTGCAACAGCACAAAGAACTACATCATCTTCTACTCATAGCCAGTGAAAAGAATACTTGCCTCTATTTCATGCCTCCACCAGTCTAAAGATATTTTATTGGCTTCATAATGACCCTTTGACCCAATTAAAGCTCATCTCGGTAGACAGACCACATGTAATCATTTGATTTGCTTAGACAACAGGGATAAGTCTCGAGTTGAAAAGTGGAATTATATCAACAAAGAGAAGGTGGATCCCCCAAAGAGTTGGTAGTAAAAGTGAGGTGGAAAAGAGCATTGGAGGTCTTGCTCCCTGGCATATGTCATCAGTTCAACTCAAACTCTGATTTAAAAAAGAAAAGAAAAGAAAGTGAGATGGACAGACACTGGATACTAAAATAAAGGCAAACAAATCTGACCTTGTGATTTTTATTAGCCGCAAGAAGTGATTCACAGACTGTCTTTTAAAATGCCTCCCTTCTAATAGGCTTATTAGGTCACACAAGGTATTACTCTCAGAAAAAATGCACCAGAAAAAGTAATGATAATAATCTATTTTGTCTGGATCCTTTCCAAAGCCTTTAACACAATGGATAGATACCTTGTTTTTTAGTTTGTTTGATTTTATCAGAAAACCTTCATGTCTGAGGGACTGAAAGAAAGAACTAACCCCAGAGCAAATGTAACCCAGGCTACTGCTTTGGGTTCTTTCAGAAGAAAGTTACCACATTCTCCTAATTGGAACTGTTACCTGTGATTTTTCGCTCTGGAAGTGGTTTTGTAGACCTCAAGAAGACCAGCTAATAAGGATGAGTCCAATCCCGCTCATTAGGCATCAAAATGAGCAGATACAAAAGCACACAAGGCCTGGGGAGAAAATCAGACAGAGAATTGTCTAATTAGATTACAGAGAGTTCAAGGGAGCCAATAGGACAGAATTTAAGATAGAGATTTATAAATTAACAGCCAGAACTCTCTGCTTGCATGTTAGTTCTCCCATAGAGTCTGAAAACATTGCTTATTGTGGAATAATGGACAAAGGTACCTAAGACCTATTTGCTTTGGCAAGCCTGAAAAATGAACCCCTTGGTACTCGAAGACAGAACAATGCAGCCACATGCTGGCAACAGTCAAATCTCCTCTCTTGACTCTGGCTCTGTTTCTTTAAAAAAGTTCTGTGAATACCTGTTGGGTGATTCAGAAAAGTTGGCTATTAAGTGGCTCGCAAACAGCAGGAATGGCTTCTTGTGTAATTATATTTCAGCTTTGCTTATATGCACTGCCTATAGTTATCCTATAAGTAGTGGTGGCAAAAAAAAATACTTAGGAGATTCATAAAAGGGAAGAAATCTGGGCCATGTTTGAGGTAGCATCATTAAAGTTTCAAACACACAGACATGCAGGCAGGTTATTGTTGCAGATGGTGTGGGTCTCATTAGCGTGGAATTGAATTCAAAGTTATCCCTACTGACACACCGCAGTGCTACACGTGCTGACTACCATTCTAATGCACGAGCGATAGACCAGTGTCTATCTTGTCTTGTGATGGTTATCTTGCCAATTTGATTTGCCTTTTCGCAATTACTCAAGTTGCAATATTTCATTTTCTGCGACTTATTTTGCTACTGAAATTTTTTTCCAATCTATCTTTTGTAGAAAATTCAGAAGTACACATCAAGCGTCCACAAAATGAGACAAAATTATTCTGGGTGCAGCTTAACTCATAAGAGCATCACAAGTTATTATTATTTTTTTTTTGTCCTGTCTGTGAAAAAGAAAAAGACAAAGAAAGATAACATAAGCCGGGGATCTGCAAATCCAACACTTTGTCCCACAAATTCATGAGCCAGATGTACAGCAGGGAAATCTCAGAAACAGGCACTTTCTCTACAGTGTGTTGTGGTTGGCATAAAGCACCAAGGTATGTTAGCTATAAGAAACCATTTCCTAAAGCAGAGGTTAGCAAGCTACGGCCCAGGGGCCCAATTCACCCACCACCTATTTTTGTAAGTAACATTTTATTAGAACCCGGACACACTCATTCATTCGAGTATTGTCTATGGCTGCCTTTACGCTGCAAGGACAGAAGTGAGTAGTTGTGACACAAACACTATGGCCTCCAAAGACTAAAGTATTTACTATCTGGCTCTGGAAAAAAAAAGAGAAAATGGCTTTCCAGTCCCTGTCCCAAAGACTAGAACTTTATCTTAGCATCTGGGTTTACCACTCTGATGGCAACAGCAGGCAAGGAGAGAGAAACCCAAGAACATGAGCACCCGAGGGCAAAATGGAGTATTTCTTCTCAAGACCTCTAGCAGAGTAATCCAAAGTCATCATCCAAGGCTCTTTCAAGGTAGGAGGTGCCTCCCAATGAGGTGGCAGCTCCAATCAGCTCTCATAGGAGAGAAGGATGCACTAGAAAATCTTAGGGATGAAACGTACCGCAATGAACCAGTGCATGTAGTCGTCAGTTAAATGATTTTATTGTCACACCTCATATTTTTATTTCTCACAGCTGCGTGTCTCCCCTACATCAGACAGATTATGTATTTTTCCCATTTCATATTGTCTTCTATACCCATCTCCCAAAGAATGAATATATGCTATAGATGTATTAACAGCATGAAGATGAGACATGGAGCAATCTCAAAAATTTTGCCTTTCCCCTCTCCACATCCAAAACTAGTCTTCCTAACACCATGATCCAATCACCATGTGGCTGTACCCATCATATTAGGGATCGGTCTCATTGAGGTAGACTTATGCATGTGTTGCATTAGGACAGTGGTTCTCAAAGTGTGCGCCACGGTGCACTGGTGTGCCCTAGAAGATTTCCAGGTGTGCCCTATGGTATTCCAGAGAAATATGTGCCTGTTGGGGACCAATAAACCAACAGGGTTTTTGGAGTTTAGATTTTGGGGGGACAGAGGTGTGGGGAATTGGCTTTAAGCTGACAGTCTGCCCAACCGACCACCTCACTTGCCTGATTAGGTTGCAAAAGGCTGTTAAGCTGTGGTGCTGGATTGTTTACACTACCCCCCATGTTCCCTGGAAAGACTGGAGGCAAGTTTCTTCTATCCTTTGTTTGGTGTAAAGTTAAGATGATATGTATGGTGAGGGTTTTCTGCATTCAACACAATTAAGAGTAAGAGAGAAATTCTTCAATGTATTAATGAGGAAATGAGAGTTTGCCTTTCAAATATATGCCCAAACATTGAAGAAATCACTAGGACACATCAGGCTCATGTTTCTCATAAACACAAAAATGAAAAAACTTAATACATTCATGCCAGCACCTGCAGAATTTACTAAATCTTACTAAGAATATATCTCTCTATATATATAAAGATACCGTTTTTGTTGCTTTTTATTTTTTTAACCCCTCTTTTTTACAAATTCTAAAAGCATAACTCAAAAATTGTAACATAAAAATGTTTTTTAATGTCAGAATAAATTTAATTTTGTTGTATTTATTTTGTTTAATTACCATAAAAGCATGCTTGGACTTTATATTTTTTTCTTTAATATTTAACTTAATTATTATAACATATCTCTCAGAAATTTATATAGTGTGCCTACAATTATTTGTAGAATTTCAAATGTGCCCCAACTTCAAAAAGTTTGAGAACCACTGCATTAGGGCATAGAAGGTAAAAGGAAGGTTAATTATCCTTCCCCTAGAGGTCAACTCTGGTTATATCTCTACCTGCATTGGTGTCATAAAATGTTCTGCAAAATAAAGGTTTAGTGGGAAATGCCACTCATTCTATGTTCATTTAAAGATCTTCCATGCACATAGAAGATTAAGGTCCCTAAGAAGTAATGCAGTAGAGAAACCTATTTAACTTTGTTTAACCCAGTTTTTTAGGCAGCTATTGCCACAAAGGTGCTGCATAACAAATAACACCCCAAATCCCATGGCTTGCAGCAAGGATTTATTCACTCACAAGGCTGTATACGTTGGTGAAAATTTGGCTGAGCTAGGCTGGGCTCAGTTGGGCACCTATACTTCAGGCTGAGGATTGGCTAGGCTGAGCTTTGGTATTAAAGCAAGAGCAAAGTTGATTTTTTTGGACACCTTTAACAATCCAATATGGAGTCGCTGTCAGCCATGACAGCCATGTCAAGTGCTATATCAAGACTTAGCTAATGGGGTATTCAAGGAATGCCCTTAGGAAGGGTCCAAAACACACAAAATTACAAATCTAGACACTTGGATAAGGACTCTATCTCCACACTGATATGAGCAGAACCTCCACCCCTTGTGGGCTATAAGAACTCAGAGCTCCAACCACCCAGTGCTCAAGCCTAGCTGTACTATGTCTCACTCAGAGCCCCGGGGGAATTCTACTCCATGGGACATGTGTCACCGCTGGAGCCACCTGACTTGAGACTGAAGCCTGCCTTGAGACCAACACCTCCCTCTCCATCCTTAGACACCACTAGTGACCAGGACTTTGCACCAGACACTTTCTCTGTTCATTTCTATCCTGTGAGCTCCCTCTGTGTGTGTGTGTAACCTGCATGTGACTCTATTGACTTGTTGGGGAAATCTCCCCTAATAAACTTGGCATTGCAGAAAGACACAAACATGTGTGAGTAACTCCTTTAGGGAATGTTCCCTTGCTCACTACACTTTGGGCTACGGGTTGGACTCAGGTCGGCTGCTGGAGTATTCATCTGAAACGCAGAATGCAGGGGCAGCAGCTACCCAGGAGAAACTCTTGCACAAGTATATTTCAAGCCTCTGCTCATGTTAGGCCTGTTACCATCACACTGGCCAAAGAAAGATACATGGCCAAACCCTAGTGAAGGGGCAGGGGAGTACATTTCACATACTATGAGGTCATGGCTTGAGAGTGGGTATGTAATTCTACTACCTTTCGCTAATCCCTTATCTTCTGACATCCCCCTTCCATCCCACTCTGACCCCAGCAATATGTCAACTCCCATCCCAGCAGCTTCCAACATTTTTTTTTCTACAGAACTCCCTTCTGACTAATAACTACCAAAATTAGTTCCATGGAATACACTTCACGCTAATCTATACACAATTGACCATATGCATAACTATAGAATGAGGCTTGGTTTTCAAATACAATGCACACGAGGTTCTTTCACTGTGAGAAATAGAAAAAGAAGAAAGACTCTCTGAATGAGGCTTGGTTTTCAAATACAATATGAGGCTCTTCCACTGTGAGAAATAGTAAAAGAGGAAAGAATATCTGAGAGCCCCATTATCTCTAAATATGGATGTGCCTTATCTATACAATGTCACCAGAAAGAATATGAAATTGCAAGACTAGCCTCACAAAGAGTTGGAAAACTTTTCCAAGACTATGCCAGGAAATGCCACAGAGATCCTCTGAAGAACATGTGTCCTCCTTAAGGGTTTGCAAAGCCATGTCTTTGCCTCTTGCAGCTGTTGTCAGGCCACAGGTGCCAACTTATTATAGATTTCCCTCTTCAGTAATTGTCCAACTCTCCTTGTCAGCGGGAGTCTCGGGAAGTTGGCTTGGGAGCCTGAGTGAGTTTACAAGTGGGAGATGTCGGTTTCTTTATCATCTGTTTGTTCTCAACTTCAAGGAAATCTAAGAGGTTGCAACTGCAGTGAAATGAACTGAGAAGCAAGCAGACAACTCACCTTATCAACTGAATTGGTTGGTGATCAGATAGGCAGAAAACAAGGACGAGATACAAAAACAGACCTTGAAGGCAGAGCAGCCGGGTCTAGGGCAAAGGGGAGAAGGAGGCATTGCCTAGGCAGGTGTCCCCAAACTTTTTACACAGGGGGCCAGTTCACTGTCCCTCAGACCGTTGGAGGGCCGGACTATAAAAAAAACTATGAACAAATCCCTATGCACACTGCACATATCTTATTTTAAAGTAAAAAAACAAAAACAAAAACAAAAAAAACGGGAACAAATACAATATTTAAAATAAAGAACAAGTAAATTTAAATCAACAAACTGACCTGTATTTCAATGGGAACTATGCTCCTCTCACTGACCACCAATGAAAGAGGTACCCCTTCGGGAAGTGCGGAGGGGCCAGATAAATGGCCTCAGGGGGCCACATGCAGCCCAGGGGGCGGGGCATAGTTTGGGGACCCCTGTGGCCCTAGAGAGTGCTGGAGCATCTGGGGGCTTTGACCTTGCTGGTGGGTGAAAAGAATCTGGGTCAGTTTGAACCAATTGTGAGCCACCAGGTGAAGCTTGAAGACACCATGACACATTAGACTTGGCAATCATTACATATGTATATAATATAAAGGGTTTATTTTAGATTAGAATATTCTAAAACATTCTTATAGAACACAAGGCTCGTGTTCTGCTAAAGGGTATTTATTACTTTACATGAAACAGTGTTCTATGAACAAGGGAGGTTTAGAAACTCCTGTTAGCTTATCTTAGAGGGACTTCTTTCCTGCAGCACTTTGTAATGATAATGTGCGCTGTAAGTCTCCAAGCGGAATCTATAGTTCACAGCATTCTGCAAACTGATTGATTATGAAGCCCACCTTTTCAGAGCATTTTGGCAAAATACACTTTAGGAAGCACCAATATAGTGACACAAATCGATTATATTTGCTTTCTACTTACAAACTGCACAGTGCCAGAATACTGTTATAAAAGAAAAGCTCAGGTATAACAAATTGTATTGTCACCAACTTAACCGTTTTACACGTTTCCAATTATTTTCCTCTCTTTTTATCAAAATCTACATGGGATCACATTTTAATATGGTTATATAGCTTTCTCACCTGCTTTTCCTCATACTGAACTTCCCGTAGTCTACCAGAAACACCTATACTGCTCACAAAAATTAGGGAATATTTTATAGTTCCATATTTATTTTGAAATATCTCTTAATTTTGTGAGCAGTGTATTTCCCTTAAGAAGGTTAATTATAATTATTATTATTATTATTATTATTATTGTGGAAAAAAAACCCAGCTAATCTTTAGCTTCAGAATTCCAAAATGGAATTTTGCAGCAACTTGATGATCTATAAAGCATATCTTTTTAAGAGGGAAAAAAAAGGCCTGACCAGGCAGTGGCACAGTGGATAAAGCATTCGATTGGGATGCAGAGGACCCAGGTTCGAGACCCTGAGGTCGCCAGCTTGAGCGCGGCCTCATCTGGTTTGTGCAAAGCTCGCCAGCTTGGACCCAAGGTCGCTGGCTCAAGCAGGGAGTTACTTGGTCTGCTGAAGGCCCGCGGTCAAGGCACATATGAGAAAGCAATCAATGAACAACTAAGGTGTTGCAACGAAGAAGGAAAAAAGGATTTCCTCTTTAACTTCTTACCTTGCTGAGGGCGAGGCCTAAATAATCTAGTTCAAACAGTTTCTTCTACACCTCTGCTTCTCATACCTTAATGTGCACCTAAGTCTCGTTAGAAATGCAGATTCTGATCCATCAAATCTAATCGGGGCCTGAGAGTCTGCATGTCAAGCCCATGCCACACGCATGGGACCCAGGAAGCTCACAAAGAGAGTTTGCTAGGGAGGAGATGTTGCTTCGTGTTTCTCTCATACACTCCATAAAGCGCTGGCCTCCCAGGTGACGCTGACGCCACAGGTCAACCGCCCACACAGTGACCGAAGGTACACACAGGGAGGCCCCCCCTTGCACATTTGTTGGTTCACCATGAGGCTTGTTGCCCTAGGGTAGGAAGAAGAGAAGATGTTGAGGAAAGGCCAAGGTTTCTCCCTTCCAGCATGAGGGATGGTAGAAGGACTAAAGGAGGCTACTTTCTTCTCATCAAAGCTATTCTCCTTGTTATGTGAAACTTCAAACTGACCCTAACTTTAGCTCTTTTTTTTCTTCCCCCAAATAATTTTTATGGATGTACTGACACCCTGAGAAACGTGTGAAAATAAAATACCTTCCCATCCCAACATCCTTGGGACGCCCCCTGGCGAGCCTGCTCTCCTTGGATCCCAAAGGGGAGGTGATTGGACCTGCCAAAGGGATTCGCCAGAAGGATTGAAACACCCCTCCCAATCCATAAGCAGAGAGAGAAGACTGAACAGTGATTACCACAAGATACTCAGACACAACTCCCCCCTCAACACACACACACACACACACACACACACACACACACACACACCTTCCCAGACCCTGAAGTTATAGCAATGTCGCCTGGCTAAGAGCAGCACAGGGGATGGAGGGGGGTGGTCTCCCAGGAGCTCTGTGATGTTTCCCTTGGTGTATGTAAACAGGGTTGAGAGACAATCTGCATCAGAGAAATAAGAGCTACTGTGTGGACAATCCAAATACAGGCCAGCGCTTTATGGAGTGTATGAAAGAAACACGAAGCAACATCTCCTCCCTAGCAAACTCTCTTTGTGAGCTTCCTGGGTCCCATGCATGTGGCATCAATGTTTAGTTCCTCTAAGTGAATGAGGCACTCCTGTTGCTTTAAGAAGTTGCCTGACCTGTGGTGGCGCAGTGGATAAAATGTTAATCTAGAACACTGAGGTTGCCAGTTTGAAACCCTGGGCTTGCCTGGTCAAGGCACATATAGGAGTTGATGCTTCCTGCTCCTCCCTCCACCCGTGTCTCTCTCTCTCTCTCTCTCTCTCTCTTTCTTTCTCCCCGCACCCCATCTCTCTGAAATGAATGAAAAAAATAAATAATAAAGAAGCTGGACCCTCTTCCTTCAGAACATGTTGGAAACCATCAAACAAAACAAGTATTTTTTCCCAGTTTTATTTTTAAGATTTTTATGTATTCATTTTAAAGAGGAGGGGAGGAAATAGAGAGAAGGGAGGAGGAACAGGAAGCATCAACTCCATATGTGCCTTGACCAGGCAAGTCCAGGGTTTTGAACTGATGACCTCAGTGTTCCAGGTCGAAGCTTTATCCACTGCGCCACCACAGGTCAGGCAAGAAACAAATTTTAACAAAAGTCAAACAAGTGTCATTATGCCCCAGACCTCTACCAGCTCCGGGCACCCTGATACAATATGGAAGCCTCCTCACACACTTGCAGACAAAGGCAGCTTCCTCCCTGTGCCTTAGGTGTCCTCCTTGCCTCTCCAAATCACACCAGGGCAGTAAAGCTGAGATCAAATTTTACTTCTTTAAAAAGACTTTCCGCCTGACTAGGCAGTGGTGCAGTGGATAGAGCATAGGACTGGGATGCGGAGGACCCAGGTTCGAGACCCCGAGGTCACCAGTTTGAGCGCAAGCTCATCTGGTTTGAGAAAAAAGAAAAAGAAAAAAAAAAAAAAAAAAAGCTCACTAGCTTGGACCCAAGGTCGCTGGCTTGAGCAAGGGGTTACTCGGTCTGCTGAAGGCCCACAGTCAAGGCACATATGAGAAAGCAATCAATGAACAACTCAGGTGTTACAACGAAAAACTGATTGATGCTTCTCATCTCTCTCAAAAATCAATCAATCAATCAATAAATAAATAAATAAAGAGACTTTCCTTGGCCACTCAAACCTTCATTGATCTCCCCATTCACTGAAGCTTCTTGAGCAAGTACTGATTGTACCATAATTGCAATATTTCATCATGTCCTGTCTTGTATTCCTTAAGTTTTTGTTGTTGTTGTTAATACTAGTGCATTTCCCAACAAGAATTTGAAGATCTCATTACCAAAGGGTTTCACAGATAAGGGATTTAGTTCCAGGGTTTTCTTTAATGATCTGGTTATGAGATGTTCTCCCTCAAGAGCTGTATGTACCGTTTCCCGACTTTACTGGGGCAGCGGCCCCTAAAATACTGTGAGTCGGGATAACTGCCGCAGGAGAAGCTTGTGCTCCCTGGAAGCCCGTTAGCGTCCGGATGGCCCCACCCACTCACTGTGACACAGCCACTCACCGCTTTCCCTGCTTCAGATCAACCAGCCTGCGTTCCTGACTTCAGCTTCTCTTTCACCCATTTAGCCTGAGCATTGCCTTTTGTCATGAGAGGTAATTGCCTCTGCTCCAGACCCAGATCCCCTCATTTAGAGCTAGATGTGTCCTTATCAGACCCTCCTGGGGTGGCCAGGTTTGGGCTGCTGGCCTAACAATCCTCCTAATTGATAACCTTGGTTCACCTGGTTTCTGTGTGCTCTTCAGCAGCTCTCTGCTGCCCCCTCCTGGCAATTTGTGGCATTGTCAGATCTTTCAAGGAATTCAGCCTTACCTCTTTGGGTTTTTTTGTTTTTTGTTTTGTTTTTTTAGAGAGAGAGGAAGGTGGGGAGAGAGAGAGAGAGAGAGAGAGAGAGAGAGAGAGAGAGAGAGAGAAACCTCTCTGTTCCTGTACGTACCCCTGACTGGGGATCGAACCGGCAACCTCTGCTCTTTGGGACAATGCTTTAACCAACAGAGCTATACAGTCAGGGCTCAGCCTTAACTCTAAATTCTAGTAAAATCCCATGCATTTGGTATGCCTGGTGACAAATGGTCATTTAATATCTATCATGTGAGAGTATTTTTTAAATTTAACTACTTAATTGCCTTACTCTCACACTCAGCCACTCATAATCAGCTAGCGCTGCCTTTATTATATATAGGCTCTCCTAAAAAGACAACCATCTATACCAGACTTTTTCTTTTTTCTACAAAATGGGAAATGGGAAATGTTACTATTTGTAAGGCACTGAAATTTTAAGAAAGTCATACTGACTGTCTTTCTCTGATTCCTCACCCATATAACAGATAGTACACAATGGTGAGTCTCAAAAATTAGTTTATGTAAGAATTGTCTGGTAAGTTTGTTAAAAATCAAAATTTATGAATATCACCCTTATAGACTCTAGTTTTCCAGGTTGGACCTAAAGATCTATATTTTTTTAATCAGAACCAAGCAATTCTATTGCAAATGGTTCGTGCGAAACAGTAATCTACTAGCCATCCTCTATTTCTTTTCATTCTATTCCTTGCTTCAGTCAAAACCACATACTCAGAGCTTTTAAAACAGAGTACAAGCCTACCAAGGACCTGCAGTAAAAACAGCTTCAGTGAGTAAGCATCTTCTAGAAGCACAATCATCATGTTTCTCTACTTGCTGTGTGATGATTGCTGTGCCCAAAAATATGCCTAACACCAGCACCTGATGTAAGAGAAAGTGTTGTAATTTAATAACTCTCTTCCATAATTTATCACACTGGACCCTGCAGCACAGAGCTGGTAAATGCCCAACTCAGCATATATTTTAGCACCCAGTATTCAAGTAAGGGCTATTTAGAGTACACTGTGGTGTCCCTCCTTAGGCCTGAAGACAAAAGCTTGCAGAATATTTTTTTTTAACTTGTTATTTGCTTACTCTAATGAAGATGTATCAGAATAACTGGGCACCCTAGCCCTAGCCGGTTGGCTCAGTGGTAGAGCGACGGCCTGGCATGCAGGAGTCCCGGGTTCGATTCCCGGCCAGGGCACACAGGAGAAGTGCCCATCTGCTTCTCCACCCCTCCCCCTCTCCTTCCTCTCTGTCTCTCTCTTCCCCTCCCACAGCCGAGGCCTCCATTGGAGCAAAGTTGGCCCGGGCGCTGAGGATGGCTCCATAGCCTTTGCCTCAGGTGCTAGAATGGCTCTGGTTGCAACAGAGCAATGCCCCAGATGAGCAGAGCATCACACCCTGGTGGGCATGCCGGGTGGATCCCGGTTGAGCGCATGCAGGAATCTGTCTGAATGCCTCTCCATTTCCAGCTTCAGAAAAATACAAAAAAAAAAAAAAACCTGGGCACCCTAAGACTGTTAGAGCAAACACCAAAGAATAAGATATCTCTGCCCGTTTCCACAGCTGCTGACAAGGCCCTTTCACTGTGTTTCCAGTGGGGAGCTTGGTAGCCGCGGTTCTCTAACTTCAATGTGCATTTGAATTGTTGGAGCTCTTGTAAAAACGCAGGTTTTGATTCAGCAGGTCTAGGGTGGAGCCCAAGATTCTGCATGTTTATCGAGTTCCTAGGTGAATTCTTGCTGCTAAGCCAAGACTGTAGTGAGGCTTTCTTGCGGGTTCTTCTCTGGAAGGAAGTTGCCTGCTTTGTGTTCAAGAAAACCACAGGCCCAAATGGTGTGCACTTGTGCTAATAGCTCGTGATACCAAACCTAGATTTAATACCTGATCTAATTGCAGTTTCAATTGAGGAGCCACTGCGCCACCTCACCCGCAGGTGTTGTAAAGTACCAGAAGCTACAGAATTAATATTAATATTTTGGGAGGCTTGAAGAACATCTTATTAATTTGGGTTAAGGTGTGCAGAGAAATTGTGAGAAATAGTCTCTGTACTGTGTGATTGGCATGACCAGGATGGCCCTTGGCATTGTATTGTAAATGCAAAGGGGAGGAAGACATGGATTCCCAGACATTCCACCACGCCTGTGGGGAAAGGGGTGAATGGCTAGCCAGGTGCAGGGAGAGAAAAGCCAAAATAAACCTTTTCTTATAGCAATGAGCCATTTGTGGGCATTTGTCCCAAAGGAAACTACCTCTCCTATGTAAATGCTTGTGGTTAATACGTGTGACTCTGGACAGAGAGATAGCGGATGAACACTAGAAAGTATAGGAATGCCTTTTAATATGTAAAGAGACATCTTTCTACCATTGTGTTGATTTGTAAATTTTGTTTTCTCCAAAAGGATGTATGGCTTGCGAATTGAACATGGTCCTATCATGTTAAAGGACATATGACTATAACCAATAGTGGTAAAGGGCTCCTAATTACAATTTTTGCTTCTGTACTTCCCACTTACAAAACTATAAAAACCAAGTAGAACAAAGGGCCGGTGCATTCTCCCTCAGACTCCTGTCGGAGTTGCCGCTGCTTGGCCAAGCTAGACAATAAAGCTTTGGTGTGGAATCGACGGACTTTGTTCGTGCCTTCAATGTTTCAGGTCCCTCTGGATTAGGTTTAACACAATCTCTACTGGAAACATAATCTTAATCAACTATTGTGGAATTTGCTGGTCAACACCAATGGGGTAATCTGCCATGTGGGCCCTTTCCATCCCCCATCAAAAAAAAGGCAATCTGCAAGATAAAAACCCCTGCCATACCCTTCCCCCAGAAGATGTGATGCTGCCTGATTATAAATTGCTTAATAAAGCCAAGGATCTTCAAATTCACTCCATTGAATTTTGTTTGGTAATACCCGTAACCCTGCTGTTCCCACTTACTAGCCATGTGACTCTAGGGAAGTTGAACTTTGAGCCTCAGTTTTTGCCATGAGTAAAGCAGTTCCTCCATCAAAGGATCATCATGAGAATTAAAGTAGGAATGCTCAAGAAACACCTGGCATGTGGAGACCACCCAATAAATGCTTATTATTGCTACCTGACCACACTCTATGGGAGCCTGTGGCAGACAGTAATCACAGTTTTCAGACATTGCTCCCACCCTGCCCAGATCATCTTCCACCCTCCATCTATATTCTTCACTGCCCCCAAACTACCTTCAGTTACTGATTCAACAGGGGGAGAAGAAAGATTTAAAGACACTACACTTGTAGCTTTGAAGACGGAGGAAGGGACCACGAGCCAAGGAATGCAGCTCTAGAAGCTGTAAAAGACAAGGAGACAGATTCACTGCTAGAGACTGTGGACCTGCAAACACTTTGCCTTTAACACAGTGTTGGGCAAACAAGTTTGTAGTAAGTGTTTTTTAGGTTTGCTGGCTTGTATTGGGGCAGCGCCTTGTGTTTAGTCTATGGAAGGCTGTAGGTGCTTGCCCTCAGGGCGGCAGGTTACAAATTATGGATTAGCGGCATTGCCTGCCTCCGTGGGGAGGGGCGGTTGTTTGCTATTGTTTGCTGGAAAATGGGGTATTGCCACCTGGCCTGTTTTGCTGGAGAGTGCTGAGGGTCTTGGGAGCCCTGCTGAGACTGGTGGAGGGCCTGTGAGTCCAGTGAGTAAGAGTGCTGGGGAGCTTGGGAGTCCTGACTGAGAGGGAAGCAGTCTTCCCTGCCTGTTTGCTCATCCGCCATTAGGAGACTTTAATAAACAAAATGGCCCACCACTTTCTGGCTTCACTATTTCCCTACCATCTGCCTGAATCCAATGGGCATCTGCATGGCCACAACCACCAGCCTTACACACAGTGAAACTGGCTTTGAACTTCTGGCCTCCAGAACTGGCAGAGGATATTACAAATGATTATTTTACTGACCCACCACAGTGTTCTTTGTATTCTATTAGGGACCCACCAAGATTGTTTCCTTTTTATTCACCCCACTAGAATGCAAATTCCCTAAGGACAATGATTCAGTCTAGCTGTGTCTCTAGCAGCTGGAACCTTGGCACATGGTAGATGCTCAGTAAATATTTGCCGAATGAATGGACTAAACCTATCTCCTCCTCATTCCCTCTCTACAGGAACTGGAGTATAATCTTCTGAGTTCAACATTTATTCTTGTTTACCCAAAGCTCTCCACTAGAGATGCAACTGGGTTCTGAGAGGTGAATATAGTCTAAACCACTTAAATGAGCTGAGCCACGACAAAGCAACTCAAAGGAAAGGTGAGGCCTTGCTCTTCAAAGTAGCAAATCATTCCTGGAAAAGAAGAAGGAATAAACATTTGTTGATCACTAAATCTGAGAGGTTAAGTAACCTGCCCAAGATCACAGAATAATTCTTCTTTAGGTTCATATAACTAAAATGTTACTATGCCAGTGGTTCTCATGGAGGGCTCCCTGACAACCAGGGAACTTGTAGAAATACAAATTCAGACCTCACCTCAGGCCCACTGAAGCAGAAACTGGGGGGGAGGGAGTTTCAGAGGCCTCCAGGGGATTCTGTGCACATGAAAGTCTGAGAACCATTGTCCTCTTCTCAGCTTCTTCAAACCTACTCCTAGAAGTATTTAATTGCTAAATCAGAGAATACAATAGTTAGCCTGAAAAGTATAGACTTGCATAATGCATGAAGTTAAGAGTAAAAAGAGACAAGATTAGTATTTCTCATAGAAAAGAAGTTTCAGAAAAAGCCAAAACACTATAATACTTATCCCCACCCTTCTTCCTTCCTTCCACCACAGACTCCACAGCACAATGCACAATAAATTCCTTGAGGCTTGAACAGGCTGCCAGAGTTAGGAGAAATCATGAACTACAGGGATGCTCTAAGGCAAAAAAAAACAAAGAAATATTATCTTGTGAAGATGAACTGATGCCAGCTGAAGTGGACTTTGTATACAGTGTCACATAAAAATCATTTTAGGGGACCCACACTTGGAGAAGCTTAGTGTTAGGCAAATGAATTTGTAAAATATAATTTTTGAGTTTGCTCACTTTTATTGTTAAAAATGGTACTGTACACATGAATGGCGCTGCCTGGGTGAAATGGTTCATTACCTTCCTGCTTGGGAAGGTACATTGTTATGCTAATGTTGCTGGAGGAGGGGTCTGCATGGGCCCAGGTAGTTTTTAGAGGAGGAGGAAGAAGAAGAAGAAGAAGAAGAAGAAGAAGAAGAAGAAGAAGAAGAAGAAGAAGAAGAAGAAGAAGAAGAAGAGAAGAAGAAAGAAGAAGACGAAGAAGAAGAAAAAAAAGAAGAAGAAGAAGAAGAAGAAGAAGAAGAAGAAGAAGAAGAAGAAGCTGCTGCCAAGGTGGAAGGGAAGGAGAGAGAAGCCAGTTTTGCAGCATAAGAAGCCATGTTGCCAGATGGGGAACCAGAGGTGACTTAGACTGGTGGGGGGGGCCTTTGATTCTAAGAAAACCCAGATGTGTCAGTAGTTTTGTGAGCTCTGAATGAGTGAGTTTTGGAGACCTGTGTGTTTTTACTCACCCACCGGATACGAGGCTAGAATAAAGGAATGGTCCACCAGTTTTTGGCTCCACAGTTTCTTTACCTCTGCCCAAATCTAATGGGAACCTGCATGTGCATAGCCATGACAGCAGCAGCCCCTGGCCTTACCATTTGCATAGTTGGCAGGATTTGGATCAGCTTGGTACGGAGCCACCACCACTCTTGAGGAGTGGGGTAGAGGACTGGCTGCTGTTATGGCTCCCCATGGCTGTCCTTTTGGGCACCATAGGCTGTCTGATTTTTATAGCCCTGCGAGAGGAAACTGAGAGCTCTGTGCAAAAGACTGCCCAAGGTTGAGAGCTCCAGGATGAATTGCAAACCGAGCAGCAACGGAAGGAGTTGGAATGGCCACGGGAGAAAGAGATGCAGATCCTGAAACTGGAGCGAGCACAGGAGAAGGAGGCTGACCAGGTTCACAAGTTGCGCCAGGAAATGGAGCAGTCTCTAGAGAAGGAATTACAGGTTCATGAGTTGCAGTTTGCCCTAGAAGTTGAACCTTGGCAGAGCAGTTGTTGGAGGAACAACTGTGGGTTCAGTTTTATGAGAGCCGACAGCCACAGGAGCCTAAGATGGAGCCAGGCAGGCAGAGTGGATCTCAGTTGGCAGGAGCTGGCGTTTCCAGCTCCTCTTCTGAGGATGAGTAGAATCGAGCTGAAACTGCTGTCCGCAAACTTCAGAAGGTAAAAGCCCAGCAGCAAAGAGTAACTACTAAGCCCCTGATAGGTTTGTGGGACAAAGGAATGGATGGCACAGTGTTCTCTGGAGCAAAGGTGGAAATGCTGGCTGCCATTGCCACATGCTCCTCCTTGGGACAATGTCTTAAGAGCTGCCAGGATGGCAGGGATGAGGGGGGATGCCTGAGGCCCCATGTGTGTGGGCTGATTCTTGGACTGTGACCAGATGGGGCACCAGCTCCCATGTTGGATGGACATATGGCTTTTGGACAATAAGACCCTCATGGGCAGAGGGGGAAACTCTGGTGAAGGACACCTTTGTAATTGTTGAAATTGTATGACTTGTGCTGTTGCTGTAATTTGTTTGTGTGATGTGCCTAATTCCTTGCACAGGAATGCCTGTGATGTGAATTGCAAAGTGAGCAAAAGGGGTGGAATGTTGGGCAAATGAGTTTATAAAATATTATTTTTTAGTTTGCTCACTTCTATTGTTAAAAATGGCACTGCCCATATGAATGGCACTGCCCAGGTGAAACTTCTAATTACTTTCCTGTTTGGGAAGGTCCACTGTTTTACAATGTTGCTAGAGGAGGGGTCTGTGTGGGCCCAGGTAGTTTTTTAGAGAAGGAAGAAGGAGAAGAAGAAGAAGCCAAGATGGAAGGGAAGGAGAGAGAAGCCAGTTTTGCAGCGTAAGAAGCCATGTTGCCAGATGGGGAACCAGAGGTGACTTAGACTGGTGGAGGGGCCTTTGATTCTAGAAAAACCTGGATGTGTCAGTAGCTTTGTGAGCTCTGAATGAGTGAGTTTTGGAGCCCTGTGTGTTTTTACTTGTTTTCCAGGTGCGAGGCTAGAATAAAGGAATGGCCCACCAGTTTTTGGCTCCACAGTTTCTTTACCATCTGCTCGAATCTAATGGGAACCTGCATGTGCATGGCCATGACAGTGACAGCCCCTGCCCTTAAACTTAGGCTTTTGCAGTAGGTTTTATTTGGGTTGAAAATGAAGGTGCTCACAGGCTTTCAATGTCTTATCTCTATCTGTCCTGCCAAGAAAAAAACCCAATCTTGTTTTTGTTAAGTCCAGTATAAAGACCAAAAAGTCCAGATATTTTGCACCATGATTTAGCCTATATCAAAGTTCAGCCCAGTCCAGGTGCTGCTCAAAGACTGTACTTAGAGAATGTCGAACTGCCAGCCCACACAGCATGGCTGCTGCTTTGAGACTCGGCAAATGAGTAAGAGCGCACAGAGCAAACTTGTTTCCAAGCAGGAAGAGAGTGAGCTTTGCTAAGCCTATGTTTATATTTTCAGGCTGGGAACGACTAGCTTTCCTTTAAGCTAACCAATCAGTTTCTTTAAAATTTTGCAGGCTTGTGTTGGTTCTTCCCCCTAACCAATCAGATCCTCCTTCTAGGCTAGATTGACAAATCTCTAGGACTGCCATTATGGCTTCCACTGCACATGCCTTAAAGTGGAAACACAGAACCCCTTCCCTCACAGTTTTTATGAATTAGTTTTACCCTAGGGGGCTGGAAAAACCTGTTCTTCCTTCCTCTATGGGGCAGGGTGGGAGTGGTAATCTCTTTAGCTGGGCAATCATCTGGGGTGTCCAAATTGTAAATGGAATGCTGAAGCTTCTTACTGAAGCAGGACTTCCAAGTTTTATAAAACATAATAATGTCCTCTCTCATTGCTCTCTTTCCCCATCAAAATCTAGCTACCAGCCGGTGTTAACAAAGGGAGAGATCATTATTTCATATTTACTATTTAATAAAAAGAGAGATTGGTAAAAAGTGGGATTTTGGCAATATTAAACAGATCAAATATGCTTAAGAACAAGATATAAATTATAAAATTTAAGAAGAAATATAGCATTTAAGAATGACATAAAGTTTGGGATTTTTTTTTAAACACTCCTTCAATATTGGGGGGAGGGGTAGAGGAGAAGATATGAAACAACATTAACAAAATGTTGACAGCTCTTCAAACAGGATGATGGAAGTTCGTTATAATTTCCACTTTTGTGTGTATTTAAAACTTTTTCATAATAAAAGGTTTTTGGTTCTTTTGTTTTTTAAAAAGAATGAAAAAGAAATACAGGCATAAAACTCAGAAGGAATATGTGATCATTTCAGTTAACCAAAGGCATCTGTTGAAACAAGGAAGAGTCAAGAAGTTTCAGGAACTCAAGATACAAGCTGGAGTCAGTTTCACCTGTAGGTTCCAGAATGCTAGCAAAATAACCCAGTGATCCTAGCAAAGGAAAACCCCCATTATCTTACATTGAAAGATTGCATGCAATACTTATAATTTAAAAAGTATTGCCTGACCAGGTGGTGGTGCAGTGGATAGAGTGTCAGCATGGGATGCAGAGGACCCAGGTTGGAAACCCCGAAGTCGCTGGCTTGAGTGTGGGATCATAGACTTGACCTCCTGATCACTGGCTTGAGCCCAAAGCTTGCTGGCTTGAGCAAGCAGTCAGTTGCTGGCTCGGCTGGAGCCCTCCAATCAAGGCACAAATGAGAAAGCAATCAATGAACAACTAAGATGCCACAACGAAGAATTGATGCTTCTCATCTCTCTCCCTTCCTGTCTATCTGCCCCTATCTGTCCTTCTCTCTGTTTCTGTCTCTCTTTCTGTCTCTGTCTCTCTCTGTCTCTGTCTCCCTTGCTAAAAAAAAAAAATTTAAGTATTTATTATTTATCCAAAATTCAGACTCAACAGGGTGCCCTGTGTTTTTATTTACTAAATCTGACAAACCTACCAATATTCTATTATCTAACCAAATTTTGACATCATCATCTAAGTTTGGTCCAAGTATAGTTTCTATCTCAATTCATGTCACCTTCTCTCCTCAGCTCATCCTTTCTATCTGTCCTCTTCCTTCCCAATACATTTCCATCCCCCTTTTTCGTCCTGGCGCCTGGATCATATTGTTAATTTCCTCCATGGTAAGTCTACTTGACTCATGCAAATCAATGAAGTATTTCCTCAAAATAATACCAGTTGGTGAAAAACTGAGATTTAAAACAAAATTAAGTTAATATCTCACCGGCATTGGGGTTTTCTTCATAACTGCATTTCCTTACAGAACCAGATACCCCAAAGTCAACATTTAGGAAGACAGGGGAAGAAAAGTGAGGGAACAGGAAAGAAAGAACCAGTTTGACCCCGAACTTTCCCACCTCCCCCCACAGAGGAGGATATTTTTAGTTTAGCTGCCTATACCTTAAAGAGTGAATCTAGATAATTGGCCTTTATTTCTTTTTTTAACAAAAGACATCTTTTATTCTGCGGAGGAGTTTTCTTTTTTAAGGCAGAAAAATCCAGAGTAAGAGATATTAATGCACAGTGCTCTTTTGTTAACACTTTGTAAAAACAAAGACTTTCACAAGTGTTCTAAAGAGTCTACAACCCCCGTACGTAGTGGGTGGCATGTCTTATTATCATAGATTTATAAAGAGAGAAACAGGCGCAGCAGAGTGGAGGGACTCACTGGAATTCTGATGTTAGGTTTCATGCGTAAGAAAGCCGGGCTTTGGGTATAAAGAGCAGCACCCAGGTCTTACTGGGCCTCTGAAATCATCTGAGCAGTGTGGTATTGAGATGCGTTCACTGGGAATCTTTTGTTTGCAGGTGACAGAAAACATGATGAACAGAGAATTTTCTGGATCTCCTGACTGACGAGTCCAGGGGTTGTCTAGCTTCTGGAGTGACTTGCTCCAGGAACTGCAATCATATCATCAGGTCTTGGGTTTTTATCTCCATTCTTAGACTAACTTCCTTTACAGAAGCAGCTACATCCTAGGAGAAGACTACTCCTATGGTTTTCAGTTGACGAGAAAACCTCCAGCCTTTGCTTACTTGTAGGTTCAAGGTCTACCGGAAGTAAACAAACAAAAAAAGAAGCCCTTTCTCAAAAGAACCAGAAAAAGTCTCTTTGAGAAGCATTGGTCGTGCTGAGGTTGTGACTCCATTCCTTAACAATTACTGTAAAGAGAAAAATGCAATTGACTGGCTTAGGGCTCTGAACCAAGAATGGGACACCCCAAAGCATAAGGCCTGAAATAGGAGAAACTCAAGTGACTGTTTCCTGCTTTGACATCAAACCTTTGGATTCTGAGAGGTTGCACAACCAGCTGGCATTTCTCAGGGAACTGGAGTTCTGAGCTGTCTCCTGGCCCTTTCTCAGGTGGGTCAACCTACCTCCCGTGAATGACAAGAATGCTCTGTGGGCTCCCTTTGGGAGAGTCTTGACCTGTAGATATATCAGCTCCTGCTCCCCAGAAACAAACTCAGAAGTGAGGCAGCATGAGAACAAGAAAGGGAAAAGCCAGTGACTTCAAGGAGTGGCACGTGCAAAGTGTACCATGAGGTTCTCGGACCCAGGCTGCAGCGTGCTGCAGGGAGCCCTGGCCAGGGCCAGGTGGGTAACAACGTGGAATAAAGAAAGTCCAGAGGCTCCAGGAGAGATGAGGGCTAGACTGCTGACGCTGAGAGTCAAGCTGAGCTACGGGATCACTTCTCAATTCATGGAGACAGGAACCTGGAAGTAACCTGAGGATAACCTGGAATGCCACAAGATGAGAAGCAAAACCCACACTTTTTCCTTATCATCTTCTCAGTTTCCTTTCTACAATTTGGCTCCGTGATGACTAGTCACACCAAAGCATGAACCTAGTCAGTGGATGTAGCAGCTTTGTATGGTTTGAATCCATCCAATCAATATCTAGTCTTTTTTTTTTTTTTTCAGAGAAAGACAGGAAAGGAAAGAGATGAGAAGCGTCAACTCATAGTTGTGGTGCCTTAGTTTATTGATTGCTTCTCATGCATTCCTTAACCAGGGGAGTTCTAGCCAAGTCAGTGACCCGGGTTCAAGTATGCAACCCTGGGCTTCAAGCCAGCGACCTTGGGCTCAAGCCAGTGACCATGGGGTCATGTCTATGATCCTACATTCAAGCCATCAAACCCACGCTCAAGCTGGTGAGCCAGTGCTCAAGCTGGCGACCTCGAGATTTCAAACCTGGGTCTTCAGCATCCTAGGTCAATGTTCTATACACTATGCCACCACTTGGCCAGGCCTCTTTCATTTTTTTTTCCTTTAGATACCACCCCCTCCTAATCTTAGTGTGGTTTGAATGGACCAGAACCAACTGCCCACTACAGTTGGTTCTGGTCCATTCAACCAGAACCACTACAAAGGGTGAAATCAGAGAATTCTATGGCCATTGCCACATGACTGATTCAAAAACTCCAATGAGACTTAATCAGAGGACTAGAAACACTAGAAACCCTCCTGTTGTCCTGAGGTGGCTAAAAGGAAGGAGGTAAACTTAGTCAACTTGCAACCACCTTGAGAGAATTTTCCTGAGAATAATGTTAACACAGAAAAAAAGCAGATCTGAAGAAAGGAGAGAAACAGATTCCTGGTAACATGACTTAGGAGCCTGGATCCAGCCATATTTGAAGCCAAATATGAAACCTAGACTTTTCACTTAAACTCCTGTTTGGCTAAAACCAATGTGAATTGGGTTTCTGTTGTGTGCAGCAAAGAGACACTCAACTATTGATAGAACCACTGCTAGCCCATACACACCTCAGTGAAAATGAGCCCCCGGGGTTTAATGCTCAGCAAATCTATGGCACCTTTGTGCACATTGGAAAAATGCTGGCTTTCCTCTAGGCACATGCAGTCCAGACTAGGTTGGCTGATGGAGTGTGGGCTGGGTCCCTTCCATATTCACCCTCTCAGCTGAGCACCTTTGCGCTATATTCTAATTGCATGTATTCGTGCGGCAGCTCTGAGCCTGGTTAACATACAAGAAGTTCAAACTTCTTAACTCAAATTAATCTCTTATTGACATGTTAGGACATGTCAGACTCACCAGGTTAGAAACAAGTAATTAGAGGATGGCCAAATGTACTAATTATTAATTCACACAGTAGATGTTCAAGAGATTACTAAATCTTATCATTATAAAGAGATAACCCCTTGGATATCAATACCAGCCTGGATTGAGTACTGGAAATAGATTTATAGGAAAGTCAGGGTGAGGTGGGGGGCTCTCCATCTGGTGGGTGATACTGGACACCTGGCCACAGCAAAGATTTTAAATCTAGAATGGGCCAGCAGAGCATTTTAAGAATTTGGTGGTACGTGGCAGGCAGCTTTCCCCAAAGATTGACTGTAGTGGTTTTAAAATATGCCCATGAATTTTTTTTTTTTTTTTTTTTTTTTTTTTTAGAGAGACAGAGAGAGAGAGTCAGAGAAAGGGATAGATAGGGACAGACAGACAGGAACAGAGACAGATGAGAATCATCAATCATTAGTTTTTCGTTGCAATACCTTAGTTGTTCATTGATTGCTTTCTCATATGTGCCTTGACTGCAGGCCTTCAGCAGACCGAGTAACCCCTTGCTTGAGCCAGTGACCTTGGGTCCAAGCTGGTGAGCCTTGCTCAAACCAGATGAGCCCGCGCTCAAGTCAGCAACCTTGGGGTCTCAAACCTGGGTCTTCCGCATCCCAGTCCGACGCTCTATCCACTGCGCCACCGCCTGGTCAGGCCCCATGAATTATTTGACACTTCTTCCTTCAGAAGATACAGCTCAATTCTCCTTCCCTTGAGTGTAGATGAACCTTAATGACTTGCTTCTAACAAATAAGATGTGACAAAATGATGGTTTATGATTTAAAGAACTAGATTTTACAAAGCATGCTTTACTCTTTCAGAGCACTCATAGGAAGAGCTAGCTGCCATGTCATGAGGATACTCAAGCAGTCATGTGAGGAAGTCTAGATGGCAAAGAGCCGAGGACTCTCACCAACAGCAAGCATCAGTTTGCCAGCGTGTCAGTGAGCACCCTTGAAAGCAGCATGCCCATTGGCTGTCAAGCCTTCATCCTTTCCATACTTTGACTTCAACCTCATGAGAGACCCTGAGCCACAACCACCTAGCAAAGCTGTTCCTGAATCCCTTCCCCTCAGAAACTGAGAGAGATAATAAATGTTTATTGTTGTTTTTAGCCATTAAGTTTTGTGGTAAATTTTTATGCAGCAATAGATAACTAACATGCTGAGAGGAACATGATTTCAGCCACTAGAAGTAGTGAGAGGCAAGAGGGACTCCAGCCCCAGAAAAAAGTGGGGCACCGAGCTAGGAGCCAAGACAAGAATGCCGACGTGGGAATTAGGGTAGCAAATGCAAGAGGAACCACTTGTTTGTGTGAGTCCTAAAGGCAGGGCTATAAATTCAGAGGTCCTTACATTCCCCCTGACTTGAAGTCCAATTGATGGAGAACCGGGGCAGGACCGAGCCTGGAAGTTGGGCTAATAATGGGCCAGTCCTCCAGCAGGGGCCCAAACCTAGTAGAAATGTTGGCTCCTTGGCTGGCTCCAGGCAGAATGAGGTCTCGGGGGCTCAAGTGCACAAGGACGAGATGTCTAGAGCCACCAGACATAGGGACCAAGGGACAAACAGAACTCACATCTCATGGCAGATAACTGTAATTCAAAAGATGAGCAGTCAAAATGGAGACAGAACAAATAGCACCATCTTAGGATGAAGATGATAAGAGGGGAAGCCTGACTCCAGCAGATCCCCAGGCCCGGCCATGGGAGGAGGGGCTGGGCAGGCCAGGTTAAGGGCTACATGTCAGATAGGTGATTTTCAAACCTTAATGTGCATCAGCAGCTTTTTAAAACACAAAATACTGCTCCCACCCCCTGTTGAGATTCTGATTCCAAGATCAAAAGAGGAACCCGGTAATCTGCATTTCTAACCAGTTCCCAGGTGCTGGTGATACTCCTGGGCACTCTGAGAAGCACTGAAGTAGGTAGAAGGGCTGGGATGAGGAAGGACTTTGGGAGCAAGTCCGTCACAGCAGGAAGAATGTGTAAAGAAAATATCTTTGAGAGAGAACCATTCATGTTCCCTGAATCTAATTGGGTAACTGTGTGTCCCACCCCATACCCATTTCCTGTTTATTAAATTCCACCCTCCACTCTGTGCTACAATTTTTACCATTGAAAAGAAAGTCACTGTGAAATATCTGCTCTCATTTATTGAGCAGTTACTATGTACTCATTGACATTATAGGAAGTATATAATGCTGACCTCACACATAGTAAGGGGATTACTACTGTTATTCCCAATGAAAACAACACAGAGATTCCAGAGGTTAGTTAACTGGCCCCAAATCATTCACAGAGCTATAATAAAGCTTTAGAAGTTATCCCGCTGTAAAACAGAGAAAGAGAGAGAGAGATCCATTTGTGAGCAACAAGCCCAATGTGCCCCCTCCCCAGTGAAACAAAACCCACCAGGTAGCAAAGTATCACACCATGAGCTTTAGCTTCCAATTCTTTTCAAAGATGGTAGAAATGGTACCTTGTTTAATGGAGAAATTTTGGATGCCATTTACTTCCTTTTAAGGTAGAATATAATCAGAATTCTTTGTATTTTGCTCCAAAGTACCCCCTGCCATATGGCAACCTTCATAAAACATCAAAAAGGTCAGAGGAATTCTCTATATTGATTATTTCTTTCCTAATATGTGAAAAATGACCCATTTGGGGTTTATTTATTTGCAACTCTGACCCCAGAGACACAGCCTGTCTCAACAGCCTGTTGAGCGCGGAGTTAATTAGCCTTGGATAGGAACACTGGACACAACTGAAATGTTCAGCTTATTATTAATACAATCCATATGGTAACTGTCACGCAGCATTTAAAACTCATATTTCAGACAAGTTTTAAAATATTTCACTTTGTGTGCAGGATATATTATTAAATGAAAAAATAGTTTATAATAATTTTTTTGAAGATTTTATTTATTCATTTTAGAGAAGGGGGAGAGAGGGAGGGGAGGAGCAGGAAGCATCAACTCCCTTATGTGCCTTGACTGGGCAAGCCCAGGGTTTCGAACCGGTGACCTCAGCATTCCAGGTCGGCGCTTTATCCACTGCGCCACCACAGGTCAGGCTATAATAATTTTTAAAATTATATCTGAGCTGTCTTTGTTTGGGTTCCCAGAGAACCCAATAATTCAAGATCAAGTAGCTTACTTTGATGACTACAGGCCACACTGGTAGAGGAGAGCGGGAGTGAGGTGACAGGGAAAGCAGCCAATAAGTGTTTCATTCCCATGAAAGTCACTACTCACCCGCCCCCAACTTCATTCTACTGGGAAGCCTGGAGCCAGGTAAATCGCATCCCGGCTCAGTTCTCCGAAGACCTAAGGCACGGGTCCGCAAACTTTTTACACAGGGGGCCAGTTCACTGTCCCTCAGACCATTGGAGGGCCGGACTATAAAAAAACTATGAATAAATCCCTATGCACACTGCACATATCTTATTTTAAAGTAAAAAAACAAAACGAGAATACTGAGAAGCCACTGAGCCATTTCACCCGCAGGTGTTGTAAAGTACCAAAGGCTACAGAATTAATATTAATATTTTAGGAGGCTTGGAGAACATTTTATTAATTTGGGTTAAGGTGTGTAGAGAAATTGTGAGAATAGTCTCTGTACTGTGTGATTGGCATAACCAGGATGGCTCTTGCCATTGTATTGTAAATGAAAAGGGAAGGAAAGCATAGATTCCCCGACATTCCACCACACCTCTGGGGAAAGGAGTGAATGGCTAGCCAGGTGCAGGAAGGGAAAAGCCAAAATAAACCTTTTCTTATAACTATGAGCCATTTGTGGGCATTTGTCCCCACGGAAACTACCTCTCTTATGTAAATGCATGCGGTTAATACCTCTGACTCTGGACAGAGAGATGGCTGATGAACACTAGAAAATATAGGAAGGCCTTTTAATATGTAAAGAGACATCTTTCTACCATTGTGTTGACTTGTAAATTTTGTTTTCTCCAAAATGATGTATGATTTGCAAGTTGAACGTGGTCCTATCATGTTAAAGGACATATGACTATAACCAATAGCGGTAAGGGGCTCCTAATTGCAATTTTTGCTTCTGTACTTCCCACTTATAAAACTATAAAAACTAAATAGAACAAAGGGCCAGCGCGCTCTGTCAGACTTCTGTCGGAGTTCCCGCCGCTTGGCCAAGCTAGACAATAAAGCTTTAATGTGTAAACGACGAACCTTTCTCCTGACTTCCATAATTCGGGTCCCTCCGAATTTGGATTAACATTTGGTGCATTGGCCGGGAAGGAGCCGTTGGCCTGCACATTGGAGCTTTATTGTCCAACCCCGGGTAAGTAGAAACAAGGTCGTGACCGTTTTGTTTGCCACGTGCGCTCTGGCTGACGAACCGGGAAGGAGCCGGTGGCCGGTTTCCCCTCGGATGCGAGGTTTGGAAACTTTGGTGGGGGCACCCCGCATTTAGGGAACCCCGTTTGAGTTTAGATATTCCGAGCTCGAGAGCAGTTGATGGCGCCTATTTGTTTATCTGTTTTTGCTGTTTGTCTGGGTTTTTTGCTGTTTGTCTATCTGTTTTTGTCACTGCGTTCGTCAAAGTTTTTAGAGTGTGGAAAAAGGGGGTGGGTGTCAGGAGCTGCCCGTGTGTGGCGGTTTTGGGAATTGGTTTTGGGAATTCCCGTGTGTTTTCCCGGTGGACCCACCTGTTGCCCAAGGGGTTTCCCACACCCGCTTGGTGCTTGGTTTCCTCCGCTTGCGCTTGTTTTGGGCCCCTCCCTGCCCCGAGGGTGCCTGCTCTCTCACCCCGCGGTTCAGTGGCCACCTCTGGTGTCCCAGGGCTGGTTGTGTGGGGCGCTCCCTAGGCCGGGGTCATCGTGAGAGAAGCGCCTTTTCAGGGCGTAGGGAAGAGGAAGTTGTGTGAGCAGGCGGCAGGCAGGGTTTGGCGGGTCCCGCCCCAGCGAGATTGGACAGTGTTTGGCTGGGGGGAAAAGAAGGGCCTAGTCGGCGTCCTGGGGCTTTGGGACTGGTGAAGCCTTTGATTCTAGGAAATACTGGAGAAGATCTCCTGGTTTTGGAACCAGAGAATTTGTCAGTGGCTTTGGGAGCCCTGTGTGTTTGCTTGTTGGCCGGTGCAAATCTTGAATAAAGGTGTTAGGCAGATAAAATATATCGATATTATGCTCGCTTTGTTAAAGGTGGCGCTGCCAACGTGGAGGCTGTTGCCCAGGTGATATTAATATGTGTCTCTGTGGGCTGTGGGCAGGCAGAATTCTTGTAGCCTGGGGCTTGGTTTTGGGATTAAGCCTTCACAGCCCTTTTTGATGTGGGGTGGTACAATCCCATCATGTCTCTGATACGTGACTCTGTATTAGAGACTTCCCTATTTTGTATATTGGATTAGAGGAGAGAAAGCAGAGAAAGGCCACGTGGAGGAGGCCAGGAGAGGTGGCCAGGATGGTGGAGTGCTGAGTGAGGGGCCGGCTTGTGCAGAGTTTGTGCAAAAAGAAGGAAGGAGATGGGGAACAGAGGTGGATAGGTCCGATGAGCTGGAACCTTTGATTCTGGGAAGCTCGGATAGGTCAGTAGCTTTGTGAGCACTGAATGTAAGTGGGTTTTGAAGCCTGGTGTGTGCATTTTTGCTTGCCCACTGTGTGCAAGCTAGGATTAAAGATGATATCATCCCTACAAATTTCTAATTTTAATTGGAGTAAATATAGCGCGCTCGTTTAAATTTAAATAGAATAAAATGTGAATCCTAAAACTTGCTAATTTTGGCCAAACTGCTTCAAACTTCAGGTTGTAACACTTAAAACAGGGTGAATTTACCTAACAAAGGTGTAGATTTTCATTAATAATATAGAAAAATAATGGCCAATGGAAATAATGTACTGGAATTTTCCAGCCTTATTGTGCACTTTAATTTGCCTGTTAATTAATAGAACTGTTTTAATAAGTTTGGAAATGTTACTTGAAAATGCATTTACTATGTTTTGTTAAGTTAACATAAAGACAAGTATTTCTTACAATTTTGAAGTAAAGATATTATAAAGTATACTCAACAAATGCTTAAAAATCTGTGTGGTGACAAGGAAGAAAGAAAAGCCACCCTAAGCAAGGCTCTAATTCCATTGGTAAATACAGGAGAGAGTTAAGATTCTGTTAAAATCTAAACTTGCTTCAGGAGTTAAGCTGTCTGACATGACTACATACTACCTCTTTCTCTTTAAAAACCGGTTGAAATTAATCTTTCATGGCACTAAGCTACTGTATCAATTTATAATACCTCTCTAATAGTATTAATACATTGAATACTTTGTTATTGTTATATGGGTTACTTAGATTTGTTTTTGTATTCCTGATAGTATCTCACCGCTGAAAGTGTGCATTGTGCAAGTATGTGCTAAAATTTGTTTTAATTTGTTGGATGAATGTTTTAAATGCATCAGAACAGCTTATTCTTTAAATATTTATTTTGAATGAAAGGTCTATGTAATTCTGACATTCAGATTTGTTTATATTTAAGTTTATTACAATAAATCTGTTTGTTTCCTTTAGTGTAAAGAAAAACTCTCATTCTTAAAAAGGTGCAAATGTAAAATTTAGGGAAAAATAACTAAAACCATGAAAAGAATATTTACCAACAGGTTTGCTAATTATTTTGAAATAGGGACTTTGTTTTGTTTTATTTTTAATAGTAATCAATAATGCAGTACTAGGAAATTTCTGGGAAAAGTCAGTTTTACTTTAAAATAAGAATCTGCTATATTTTATTGTTTTCAAAAAAACTTCGTGTTTTGGACCTTTTAAAATTTTTCTCTTAAATACTAATGTACAGGTTGATTCAGCAACTGAGAAACTCTGAAATCCTACAAAAGATGCCAAACTTTTTTCCTCTTCCTGCAAACTTCTACCTTCTTTTATTTAGTCCAGCTGATAATGCTGTTTTATCTTTTTCCAATCAGCCCTAGGTATATGGAAAAAGTTTATATAGGCAGATGGGGACCCTCAAACCCCTCAACGAGATCTGCTGAGCATGGCATTTAAGGTCTATAATGACCAAGAGAGGAACAGAAAAGGCAGACAAAGCCAAAAAGAGATCAGGTAAAATACCAGCTCTTGGCATACACCCATAAAGGCTCCAACGCCCTCGAGAGACTTCATAGGACTCCCATCAGGGCCCTGCTTCAAGAGTGGAAAGGAAGGTCATTGAGCTAAAGCCTGCCAGGCTTGTGGACCCCCACCAGGGACATGCCTTTACTATGGAAAAAAGGGACACTGGAAGGTAAGCTGCTCCCTCACTCCTCCAAGGGAGGGTTCAGTCTCTTCTAGCCCTGCTCCGGCTACCTGTGACCTGACCTTGCCAGCCTACTGAGGCTTGCCACTGAAGACTAAAGGTGCCCAGGGCCATCGGCCCCATCTCACGTTGCTGTGGACGAGCCTAGGGTATTTCTTCCAAGTAGCAGGTAAACTGATCTCCTTTCTTAAGAACACAAGGGCTACCTACTATGCCTTGCCTGAATATTCAGTTTTTTTATTCATCCCTCGAAGATCTCTGTTGTGGGTGTTGATAAGTCTTATTTTCTGCTGCTTTGTTTAATATTTAGTGTTTCCTTTATTCCTCTTGCTTCAATGCTCCATGCCTATATTAGGCTGGGACTTACTCCTAATTTAGACGAACTTACCTCTGCTACCCAGGAATAGTGTATCTACAGGTTCTCTTCACCATGCCATAACTGCAGAGCTGCAGAGAAAGGCACCCTGGGTTCACCTCTCCAGTTTAAAGAAAACGGAAGCTCCGTTTTCATGCGTGCTGCAGATAGCTTTTCCAGTCTACCTGGGTCATTGCCAGCTGGGAGCAGCAGTCATTGGGACTTTGACGCTAACTGCAGAGTGTGGAAGTGTGATGGCAATTCCAGTGCCATGTGGACTTTTCCTGAATGTGGACTCTTCCTGGACTCCTCCTGGGACAGTTTTTGATGGACTGAACTGGGGTTGGGTTGCATTTGCAGAGATTTGGAATGGTGTTGGTGCCAACTTGGACTTGGTGAACACTTTAAGGACATTACTTTTTTATAAATTCTTGTTGTATTAGCTTAAAAAGTTTGGTTAAAGGCTTTAATCACTGTGATGTATTAGTATACTTGTTTTGGGTATCTGTTAGCATTGGCTATACTAATTTTGTGTTTGTTCTGTATTTTTCCAGTCTGCCTTCAAATCTGAACATGGGAATTCAAATGAATAAGAATTACAACACACAAATTTGAAATTTTAATCTTTTGGAAACCAAAATATAAGCAGGGTTTTTTTATATCCAGGGGACAGGTGCTGGGCCTAACCACCCATCTCACCTGCCCAGTTAACAAATAGAGCAATACCTGATTATTGCTTATCCCACCCTGGTCAAACGCCAGCTAGGGGCCGTCAACCTCCTGGTCCGCCGACCTACGTTTCAGCCTACCTACCAGCCTCTCCCCTTGGTAGATACCGCATCTTTTCTTCCCATTCAGAGGGGGGAATGAGGAGCCACTGAGCCATTTCACCCGCAGGTGTTGTAAAGTACCAAAGGCTACAGAATTAATATTAATATTTTAGGAGGCTTGGAGAACATTTTATTAATTTGGGTTAAGGTGTGTAGAGAAATTGTGAGAATAGTCTCTGTACTGTGTGATTGGCATAACCAGGATGGCTCTTGCCATTGTATTGTAAATGAAAAGGGAAGGAAAGCATAGATTCCCCGACATTCCACCACACCTCTGGGGAAAGGAGTGAATGGCTAGCCAGGTGCAGGAAGGGAAAAGCCAAAATAAACCTTTTCTTATAACTATGAGCCATTTGTGGGCATTTGTCCCCACGGAAACTACCTCTCTTATGTGAATGCATGTGGTTAATACCTCTGACTCTGGACAGAGAGATGGCTGATGAACACTAGAAAATATAGGAAGGCCTTTTAATATGTAAAGAGACATCTTTCTACCATTGTGTTGACTTGTAAATTTTGTTTTCTCCAAAATGATGTATGGTTTGCAAATTGAACGTGGTCCTATCATGTTAAAGGGCATATGACTATAACCAATAGCGGTAAGGGGCTCCTAATTGCAATTTTTGCTTCTGTACTTCCCACTTATAAAACTATAAAAACTAAGTAGAACAAAGGGCCAGCGCGCTCTGTCAGACTTCTGTCGGAGTTCCCGCCGCTTGGCCAAGCTAGACAATAAAGCTTTAATGTGTAAACGACGAACCTTTCTCCTGTCTTCCATAATTCGGGTCCCTCCGAATTTGGATTAACAAATACAATATTTAAAATAAAGAACAAGTAAATTTAAATCAACAAACTGACCTGTATTTCAATGGGAACTATGCTCCTCTCACTGACTACCAATGAAAGAGGTGCCCCTTCTGAAAGTGCGGGGGGGGGGGCAGATAACTGGCCTCAGGGGGCCGCATGCGGCCCGAGGGCCGTAGTTTGGGGACCCCTGACCTAAGGTCTCCAGGGCATTTAAACAGTGCTTTGTCAGTCATTGTTTGTGTGATGCTACCAGGGGCATAATTCTCAGCTTGCCTTGAACAGTTGTAGAATAGGTTCTGGCTGCCTTCCCAACCCTCCCCTCCCCCAGAAAAAATTCCTCAGGGGAAGAAATGCAAGTGCTGGCAGTTTGAACCTGGCCAGGCTGAATTTACAACTATTGTAGTAAAGGCTGGAGAGGACATTGGCAGAGCGTCCAGTCTGCTCTATCTGGATACCCCAGAACCTAGAGCTGGAGGCAAAAGCTTATGTGCTGTTGTTAGTCTCCAGAAAGTGCAATCCCAGGAAGCAGGAGGGAGGTGAATGGCAGTGAGGCAGGGAAAAAAGGGTTAGTTGATGCAAAGGTACATTTCCAAGCTGACCATCATTTGGAAAGGAGTGCAACCGAAATGGATTGCTTGATCTCATAATCTGTCTCTCTGGAGGAAGTCAGAATTGTTATATCCAGGACAGTCTGTCCTAAGGCAGGGAGGAGAAGACGCTAGCCCTTGGTTCTGTATCTCACTGGTGAAAGCTTTTTCCCATGATACATTCATTAACTCCTCAACACTTCCAGATTCTGCGTGTGGGGGCACCAGCTGGGTCTCAAGGCCTCTCACATCTCAAAAGCAAGACGGAAACCAAGAGTAGGAGGGAAGTAGCCGCCAGCATACACAGCAGGGAAAGGACTGAAGGGTGGTGCCTGGGAGAAGTGGACAGAGGCCACATATACTTGCTTACCCCCATGGCAGCTAGGGTAGAAGAGTTGGCCAAGGACCTCAGAGATAGTCAAGGCCAGGAGAATCTGAGATTTTGCCTAAGATATGGCTGATACACTTTTGTTTAATAAATATTTACTCACATACTCACATAAAACATATACTCACATGTACAAACATAATCACCTATAAAAAAAACCCAAAGGTTTAAAAAAGATGGTGGTGAAGATCCAACTACATTTTATTCCCTCCTATAGTCTTCAATATACATTTAAAAGTATTTTGAGGCCCTGGCCAGTTGGCTCAGTGGTAGAGCGTTGGCCTGGCGTGCAGGAGTCCCGGGTTCGATTCCCGGCCAGGGCACACAGGAGAAGCACCCATCTGCTTCTCCACCCCTCCCCCTCTCCTTCTTCTCTGTCTCTCTCTTCCCTTCCCACAGCCAAGGCTCCATTGGAACAAAGTTTGCCCGGGCGCTGAGGATGGCTCTGTGGCCTCTGCCTCAGGCGCTAGAATGGCTCTGATTGCGCAGAGCGAAGCCCCAAGATGGGCAGAGCATCGCCCCCTGGTGGGCATGCTGGGTGGGTCCCGGTCGGGCACATGCGGGAGTCTGTCTGACTGCCTCCCCGTTTCCAACTTTAGAAAAATACCAAAAAAAAAAAAAAGTATTTTGACATTATAATGGGTAAAAGTCATGTGGACAGTTTTAGAAAGAGTAGCAAAGTAGTAAACATTTATTTTTTAAAGTAGTAAAACTGGTAAAAAAAACATTTACTCTGTGTTTTACTTGATGGGCACAAACATCTTCAATAAAAGATGAACCTTTTTAAGAGATTGTTTAGTAAAGCAGCAGCAAGTTGTTTTTTAAACGTGAGAAGTATAACTCTTGCCTTATAATAAAATTAGTTTCCAAATAATTTAAAAAGATAGTTTGTTTATATATCCTTTGTCATTCATTTATTTAATCAATCTGAGCTAATAGCTGTTATTCATCAAATACTTTCTGAGTTCCTACAATGGGCAATTTACTTGCCAGTCACTGGTGGTAACAAGAAGAATCAGAAAGAAGTGTCACCATCTAATAGCCCATACTGGAGTGGGTAAGGTGGATTGTGACAGAAAATTATTACTGACCAAGTATCCAAATGCTTCCTTAGTTTTGGAGCCTTCATTGCAATGAGTTTGGGCCTTGTGACTAGACCTGTCCGATGAACTGTGAGCAGAAGTGATGCATGTTACCCTTGGGCTAAGGCCATTGTGAACTGAGGAGACTCCTCCACCCCTCTCTACCCTTGGACCAATGAGTACATTGGTCCCTAGAGGCCACATTTTGCTAGATGTCGCAGCTACAAGAGGGACTAGGACCACCAGACCTGTGTCAGACCTTGAGTGAATACAAATACAAATCTTCACGGCAGTAAGTTTCTGAGATTTCAGGGTTGTTACCACCAAGATTAACAGATATATAAACAATGACAACAGACATAAGAGAATCAAATAACATAAAAGAGAGATAAATTCAATGTGGCATAGAAACAAAGAAAAAGCGAATGAATAAAACTAGAGTTGCCACTTACACTTTCGATGCTAAGTCAAAATGCCCACATGCAGGGACAGATTTCCCCACAGGCTGGACTGAGACAGACCCCTTTCTTGTTCTGGGACCCATAAAACAACCTGGCACTCTTATGGGGCTACTGTTGTCTAGTAAATACACCAGAGCAGCACATCCAAATACATTACCACCAAAATCCAAAGAGACTTACCAAGTGATGTGCTTTGTGCCATGTGGCGTCCCTCACTTTAGAAGGCATATCCTAATGACTCGCAGACACCAGACCCTTAGACATTTTACAATGTTGCAAACTCTGAAATCGCTGCAGTATTTTTCTCCCAGCCCCCAACAAGATGTAACAACAAGGGCACAGCAACTTTGTAATATTTCCCCCCCAAAATCCATAACCTCTGTCTAATCATGAGAAAACACCAGATAAACCCAAAGTGAAGGCATTCTATAAAATATTTGATCAGGATTTATTTTCAAAAAGTATTAAGGTTACAAAAAAACAACAATAACAACAACAACAACAAAACACACAAGACTGAGAAACTTGGAGATTGAAGGAAATGAAAGACATGTTATATTTGACTCAATGTAACCTAGTATCCTGGACTGAATCCCAAAACAGAAAAAAGACATTACTGGAAAAATTGGTGAAATGTGAATATCTGAATGAAGTCTTTGGTTTGCTTAAGGGTGTTGCACTGGTGTTTATTTCATAATTTCGATAAATACGCCATGGTTAGGAAAGATGGTGTCAGGAGGGGAAGCTGAATGAAGGGGATATGGGACCTCTCTCTACTGTCTCTATAACTCTTCTGAAAATCTAAAATTATTAAAAGAGAAAATGAAGTAAGGAAAATAGAAAAGGCCTGGTTCATAAGATTGCATGTAGAGGAAAGGGGAAATACAGTAGACACGAGGAAAGCACGGGACTTCCGGTCAGGACGGCGGCGTGGGTAAACACAGCACTTGCCTCCTCCCACAACCACATCACAATGACAGCTACACTCCAGAACAACCATCCTGCAGAACCACCTGAAATCGAGCGGAATGGAAGTCCTACAACGAGGGAATTTAAAAGGAAGCCGTATCAAGACTGGTAGGAGGCGTGGAGATGCAGGACGGGCTGGCCGTGTCCCCACGTGTGGTGGTTTAATATTAGGAGGGATATCGCAGCTGCAGAGGTACCCCCTGAGAAGCAAGGGGGCCCAGTTCCACACCAGCCCCCACCTCCCACCCAGGGTTCTAGTGCCAGGAAGAGAAAGCCCCACAACGTCTGGCTGTATAAAACCAGCAGGGATGGAGGCTGAGGAAGATGGAGGCTGCTGGAGTCCCGGGTAGTTCCTCTTAAAGAGCCTGCACAGGGCCCTGGCCGGTTGGCTCAGCGGTAGAGCATCGTCCAGGCGTGCGGAGGACCCGGGTTTGATTCCCGGCCAGGGCACATAGGAGAAGCGCCCATTTGCTTCTCCACCACCCCCCCCTCCTTCCTCTCTGTCTCTCTCTTCCCCTCCCACAGCCAAGGCTCCATTGGAGCAAAGATGGCCCAGGCGCTGGGGATGGCTCCTTGGCCTCTGCCCCAGGCGCTAGAGTGGCTCTGGTTGCAGCAGAGCGACGCCCCGGAGGGGCAGAGCATCGCCCCCTGGTGGGCAGAGCATCGCCCCTGTTGGGCGTGCCGGGTGGATCCCGGTCGGGCACATGCGGGAGTCTGTCTGACTGTCTCTCCCCGTTTCCAGCTTCAGAAAAATACAAAAAAATAAAAATAAAAAAAAAAGAGCCTGCACAGGAACGACGGACTAGCTGGGATTCAGCTCCTCTGAGTTCCAGTGCGGGGGCAGCGGCTTGAAAGGCATCAATGGCATACGGGAAGGAAATGAATTGTCCAGCATCAGGATGAAACTTTGAGGGGTGAGGGGTCAGCTTTCTCCCAGACAGAAGTGCTGGCAGAAGCCATAGTTCCTTTGATAAGCCCTCCCCCCAGAGAGCCAGCAGGCAGGTACCATATCTGAGACCCCATCAATTCCTGGGTCACACTGTGTGCCCCACCGTGGTGCTTCCCCGAGACCGCTGCCACCACCACCCCAGCTTTCAGCGCCATCCCAGTTGTTTCCAGTGACTTTTCAATAGTAATGGTCTGTCTTGGGTCATGCTTCAGATTGTCATAAAATCTCTCTGACAAGCAGCATCTGGCCTCAGCAAGCCTTACACTTCTTACTATGTGGCCCCAGACCTGGCACTAGAAGCAGCAGGCTCTGATTTGTATCTTGGCATTGCCTAGTCACCTCCAAGCTCAGCACAAGTAGCCACCATCTGCAGATTGCTTTGTAGCTCATACCAAGTGGCCCCAGGCAGAACACAGGTAGTGGTTGACCTTGGCCTACCCTTCCCATGAGGCCCCAGAGCCAGTGTACCCAGTGAACAGCTTCAGACCACATTGAAGCACTACCACCTAACCACCACCACAGTGACACACTCAAGGGGCATAGCTCGGGTGATTTGGGAGGCTGTGGCGCTGGGCACTACAGAACAACTGCTATATTATACTACTCGAAAAAGTCTGGGAGACATAGAATCTCTACCTAATACATAGAAACAAACACAGGGAGTCTGTCAAAATGAGGAGACAAAGAAACATGTCCCAGATGAAAGAACAGAGCAAAACTCCAGAAAAATAACTAAACAAAATGGAGACAAGTAATCTAGTAGATGTAGAATTCAAAACACTATGAGAACCTCAATGGCATAAAAAAGGACAAGTCAGAAATGAAGGATATACTAACCGATATGAAGAAAAATTTATAGGGAATCAACAGTAGAGTAGATGTAGCTGAGAATCAAGTCAGTGATTTGGAATATAAGGAAGCAAAAAATACCCAATCAGAACAGAAGAAAAAAAAAAACAATCTAAAAACAATTAGGAGAGTGGGCCTGGCCGACTGGCTCAGTAGCAGAACAGCAGCCTGGCATGTGGAAGTCCTGGGTTTGATTCCAAGCCAGCATACACAGGAGAGGTGCCCCTCTGCTTTTCCACCCTTCCCTCTCACCCTCCTCTCTGTCTCTCTCTTCCCCTCTTGCAGCCAAGGCTCCACTGGAGCAAAGTTGGCCCAGGTGCTGAGAATGGCTCCATAGCCTCCGCCTCAGGCACTAGAATGGCTCCAATTGCAATGGAGCAATGCCCTAGATGGGCAGAGCATTGCCCCCTAGTGAACATGCCAGGTGGGTCCCAGTCAGGCACATGCAGGAGTCTGTCTCTCTGCCTCCCCACTTCTCACTTCAGGAAAATACAAAAAATAAAAATGAGGATAGTGTAAGGAGACTCTGAGACAACTTCAAGCATGCCAATATTTGCATCATGGGGGTGCCAGAAGGAGAAGAGATAGAGCAAGAAATTGAAAATGTATTTTAAAAAATAATAACAGAACCTGACCAGGTGGTGATGCAGTGAATAGAGCATCAGACTGGGATGCAGAAGGACCCAGGTTCGAGACCCCGAGGTTGCCAGCTTGAACGCGGGCTCATCTGGCTTGAGCCAAAGAAAGCTCACCAGCTTGGACCCAAGGTCACTGGCTCCAGCAAGGGGTTACTCGGTCTGCTGAAGGCCCGCGGGCAAGGCACATATGAGAAAGCAATCAATGAACAACTAAGGAGTCCCAAAGAAAGACTGATGATTGATGCTTCTCATCTCTCTCCGTTCCTGTCTGTCTGTCCCTGTCTATCCCTCTCTCTGACTCTCTCTCTGTCCCTGTAAAAAAAATAATAAATAAAAATTTTAAAACAATAATAATAATAATAATAATAACAGAAAACTTCCCTAACTTGGTAAAGGAAATAGATATACAAGTCCAGGAAGCACAGAGTGTCCCAAATAAGATGAACCCAAAGAGGCCCACATCAAAACACATAATTAAAATGCAAAAGGGTAATGACAAAGAGAGAATCTTAAAAGTAGGAAGAGAAAAACAGTTAGTTACCTACAATAGAGCTCCCATAAGATTGTCAGAAGATTTCTCAACAGGAACTTTGCAAGCCAGAAGGGCGTAGCAAGAAATATTTAAATTGATGAAAAGCAAGGACCTACAACCAAGATTACTCTACCCAGCAGAGCTATCATCTAGAATCAAAGGACAATAAAGAGCTTCCCAGATAAGAAAAAGCTAAAGGAGTATATCACCACCAATTGGTATTATATAAAAAAAGGGGGGGTCTTCATTAAGAAGAAGAAAAAAATATATCAAAAACATGAACAATAAAATGGCAATAAGTACATATCTATCAACAATTGAATCTTAAAAATAACCCAAAATAAATGAACAAGCAGAACAGAAACAGGCTCATAGATACAGAGAACATTTTGACAATTGCCAGATGGGAAGGGGGTTAGGGGGATGGGTCAAAAGGGAAAGGGATTAAGAAATACAAACTGGTTGTTACAGAATAGTCATGGGAATGTAGAATATACATAGGGAATACAGTCAATAATATTCCAATAACTATGTATGGTGTCAGATGGGTGTGAGATTTATTGGGATGATCACTTAGTAAGTTATGTGATGTCTAATCACTGGGGTGTATACTTGAAACTAATATAATAATGTAGTTCAACTGTAATTGAAAATAAAAAATGATTAAAATGAGAGAGAAAGCACATATGTGTATGGGTTTGAATTTTTGTCTGTTGGTGTGTCTACGTGATGGTGTGTGGGTCTGTGTGTGTGTGAGGGACATCTGGTGTGTGGGTATGTGTGTCTATGTCTCTGGGTGTGTGACTGTGTTTGTGCCTGTATATGTCGGAGGAAGGGTACGTTTATGTGAACACATAGCTCTACTGTTGAGGGAACCAACGAGCCAAGGTGCTTACATAAACCCGAGGATGAGCATCTCCTTAAATTTTGAGCTTGGGGCACCTTGCTGGCCTCACCCTAGACCCAGTCTTCTAATGAAGCTACCAAGAAGAAAGAAAATAAACAAAGGGGGCACCTGGATTTGAACCAGGGACCTCTTGATCTGCAGTCAAATGCTCTACCACTGAGCTATACCCCCAGCCATGGAAGTTACCCTATAAAACATTCCACTTTAATGAGTTACATCATACTTCATAAGAACCTTGGTGGCAGAGATTCCTCCTGGACTTAAATTTATCCCAATTCCCTTCTAACCATACCACCCACTGTTTTTCCCAGAGCCTGTATGCTCACTCTCTTCCCAGCACCTAACACTCAATGCAGTATTCTCAGTCTAATTCTCCAGCTTTTAAAATATAGCACGCGCGCGCGCACACACACACACACACACACACACACACACACAAAAGTACACCAACTGCCCATAAAACTCTGAGCACATCAATTGATGTTTTAAATATCATGAGCCACCAACTAGTATTGGAAATGGAGGGGAATCTTATCCGGATGTCCACACAGGGACTTCAGAGGTTCGTATACAACTCTGAAATTATAGGTAAATATTGTAAATGTGTATGTATTGTATATTGTGCATGCTTTCATCAGATTTTCAAAGCAGACCACATCCAGGATGAACTGTCTCATTTTGCAGTTAAAAATAATAATAATAAACTGGATGTTCCAAAGTTCAAAATTCACTTTTGCACACTTCCAATTCCTATTCCCTTGAGTTCCAATCCGGGGATTTTTAACCTTGTGTGCACAATCGAGAAGAAAGGTCAAGGCAATCTGTCACTGCAACAGATCCTCCCGGTGAGCCCCGTCAGCTGCCGGGCAGCTGAGGAGCAAACAGCGGCCAGGGCTCCAACTCCTCGCTCTCTGAAGCCCCGACACCCAGATTCCCAGCCTGTCCCTTCTGAGGCCTTACAGGAACCTCAGATTTCAAGCCCACCATGTCCCCCTAAAATGTGTCATCTTCCGGCCAAACCTGCATCTCCTCCTGCTTTGCTTTGTTGAAATAATAACAGCTCATCTTTACTGGACACTGCTGAGTGCCAAGCAGGTACTAACAGTTCTACCCATGACTTTCCAGAATCCTCACAAAAACTCCATAAGATAGGTATTATTGTTGTTAGCATACTCATTCTGCAGGTAAGAAAACTGAGGCACAAGGCCTGAGCTGTGGTGGTGCAGTGCATAAAGTGTTGACCTGGAATGCTGAGGTCGCCGGTTTGAAACTCTGGGCTTGCCTTGTCAAGGCACATATAGGAATTGATGCTTTCTGCTCCTCCCTTCTTCTTTTGCTCTTTCTCTCTCCCCTCTCTAAAATGAATAAATAAAGTCTTTTAAAACTTTTTTTAAAAGAAATACTGAAGAATTGATCAATGGCCCTGGTCATTTGGGTCAGTAGTAGAACATCAGCCCGGTGTGTGGATGTCCCAGGTTCGATTCCCAGTCAGGGCACACAGGAGAAGCAACCTTCTGCTTCTCCACCCCTCCCCTCTTGCTTCTCTCCTTCTCTCTCTCCCTCTCTCTCTCTCTCTCTATCTCTCTCTCTCTCTTTCTCTCCTTGCACCTCCTGCAGCCATGGCTTAATTGGAGCAAGTTGGCCTCAGGTGTTGAGGATAGCTCCACGGCCCCTACCTCAGGCACTAAGATGAGTTCGGTTTGAGCGACGTAGCAACGAACCAAATGGGCAGAGCATCACCCACTAGTGGGCTTGCCGGGCGGGTCCCAGTCGAGGTGCATGCAGCAGTATGCACCTCTCCTTCTCTCAATGAATAAAAAAAAAGAAAGAAAGAAAAGAAAATTGAGGCACAGACTGGTCACACAGCTAGGAGATGCTGGGCTGGGATTCCAGTGTAGGCTCAGAGCAGATGCTGGCCCCGACTATTTAACCATCTCATCAATCTCCTCTCTGTCATGATTGGTGACATCACTGTGTACTCAGTCATTTGGCCAAAACACACTCAACACAACTCTGGGCTTCTTGCATGCTGTCTTCCCCAGTTCCAGTCAATCGCTAGGACGGGTGATTTTACCGCTGACATCACTTAGGCCCATCCCCATCCCTACATCAGCAGCACCGCTACTTCCCAAAGGGCCTGCGAGCCTCCACCCAGTGTGGGAACTCAAATAATTTAACAACCAGTTCTCTGCCTTAATGACCATTTTAAATATTAAAAAAAGATATACCGCCTAACCGGGCGGTGGCGCAGTCGATAGAGCATCGGACTGGGATGCGGAGAACCCAGGTTCGAGACCCCGAGGTCGCCAGCTTGAGCGCAGGCTCATCTGGTTTGAACAAAGCTCACCAGCTTGGACCCAAGGTCGCTGGCTCCAGCAAGGGGTTACTCGATCTGCTGTAGCCCTATGGTCAAGGCACATAAGAGAAATCAATCAATGAACAACTAAGGTGTTGCAATGCGCAAGGAAAAACTGATGATTGATGCTTCTCATCTCTCTCCGTTCCTGTCTGTCTGTCCCTGTCTATCCCTCTCTCTGACTCTGTCTCTGTAAAAAAAAAAAAAAGATATTCCAAAAGGTAGTTCTTTATTTCGTGTATTTAATATTTAAATAAGAACAATAAAAGAGGTACACAAAACTGGATTATGTTATAAGAAAGTTTTTAAATATTAATAAAAATATTAAATACCTGAGAAAAAAACAATGAAACTGTTATTTAAGATATTTCCATACTGCTTCTTGATTGACGTTCTCACTTGCAATTTTCTTTACTCTTACCCAAGCATCACTGGCTGCGTGACGAATCCTTAACCATCTTTTCACTGTAGGAGTAGGATCCCATTCCTTTGGAATGTAAATTTGTGATTTCCACATTGGGCGGCTGCCTAGATGCCCACCTTAGAGAGAACCCTGATTCCAAGTGCCATTTTAACAACCGATTCTCCTGAACTCAACAAAAAATTAGGTGTCAGTTCTACGAACCAGTGCAAAGCAGCTGAATCCCACCACTGCCTCCAACCCTGACATCCCTCCAGGAACAGCCTGTTTTAAAACCAAGATTCGCCAGGTCACTCTCATTGACATGCCTCCATGAAACAGTCCAAGTCCCTCAGCACAACCCGGGAAGTTCTTTGCATCTAGATCCCTCTCTGCCTCTTCAGCTCCACCTTCGTTTCTGACCCTCCCCATAGCACACTGTGTGCTCCTGTGGCTCCCACTTGCATCCATCCGGCCCCAGCCTCTGCCCATGCCGTTTCCTCGGCCTGAAACTCAACCACCAAACCTCCCACCCCCTCCCTTCTTTCCCCCTCCCTCCCATGAGCTATCATTCATCTCAGAAACCCTGAGCCTTCAGCTTAAACCTCTCTTAGCCTCTCCTCCTGTGGACAGAAGTAATCACTGCCTCCTTTGCATTCCTGAAGCTGGCAAAGCTCGGAACAGCTCACATCCCTCAGATTTTTTACTTTATAGGCTTGCTTCCTGGTTGAGAGTTCTCTGAGGCCAGGGGCGGGGTCTTATTCCCCTCTGGAATAAGACCAGCACAGGTGCTCAATGTATGTATGTCGTTCAAGCTGATATAAAAACACAGTGGTGCCAGTGTTGTGGGCAGGAGTCAGATGTAGACGAAGCTCTGACCTCTGGGCCTTCCTTGGATCCCGAATGAAGGCACCCAAGGTGTTAGGGTGCTGGGCTGCAGAGAATGAATAGGGTGGTGGTGATAATAGAAATTACTCAAGGTTTAGAAGGTAAAGAATGCAGTTCCTAAACTTCAGGCCAGTTCACTTTTATCCCTAGCTGCGTTTTTTTGTGAATAAAGACTGTATTCCATGACTTTCCCCGGGGCATTGAAAATTATGGACAGAGTCATGAAGTTGCTGGGTTGACTTTGCAGTCAAAAGATTCTAAAACTCAGCCCTGGCCTGTTGGCTCAGTGGTAGAGCGTCGGCCTGGCGTGTAGAAATCCTGGGTTCGATACCCGGCCAGGGCACACAGGAGAAGCGCCCATCTGCTTCTCCACCCCTTCCCCTCTCCTTCCTCTCTGTCTCTTTCTTCCCCTCCCACAGCCGAGGCTCCATTGGAGCAAAGATGGCCCAGGCGCTGGGGATGGCTCCTTGGCCTCTGCCCCAGGCGCTAGAGTGGCTCTGGTCGCAACAGAGCAATGCCCCGGAGGGGCAGAGCCTTGCCTCCTGGTGGGCGTGCCGGTGGATCCCAGTCGGGCGCATGCGGGAGTCTGTCTGACTGTCTCTCCCCGTTTCCAGCTTCAGAAAAAAAATACAAAAAAAAAAAAAAAGGTTCTAAAACTCAATGAACAGTCTCAGTACCTTGGGAGCATTGCTAAGTGAACTTTTGTCACCAAGCTTCTATCCCTAGCTAAGAAACATGAGTAGTGTAATAAAATCAATGAGAGTGTGTGCTCTGAGTTCAAATCCTGACCTCCTGACCTGCTTCTTGTAGCATTTTGACCTTGAGCCAATTACTGAGCCTCTCCGAGCCTCAGTCTCCGCATGTAAAGTGGAGATACTGATAGTTGGTATCTTGTAAAACTTTTGACAAGAAGTGAAGGATATAATTAATACAAAGAGCCTCTACTGATGCCAGGAATATACACAAGGACATTATTATTATTCACCCAGCCATGAACTACAGAAAATAATGAAATCAAAGCCAATCCATAGTCCTGAAAGCAAAAACAGAAATGTGACAGAGAGGTACCTAGATCTGAACCAGGGACCTCTTGATTTATAGACAAATGCTCTACCCTTGAGCTATAGCCCCAGTGGAAGAAGCCTGCTTATATAGTCTATCCTTCTCTCAACATTCAGATTCTAAAACCCTCCGATGACTCAGAGGAGCTATAATTAGAGAGAATGCTGTCTGAAAGGAGTCTGGGCATTACAAGTCTTAGAAGTTTATTATAAAAAAATAAAATAAAAGACTACTGAGAACTAAGTTCTCTAAGCTAAAACCCATTTTAAACTTTCCAATAATCAAAGCCTCTCTTGTCTACCGTATCTTACATAAAAGTAACCTCAGTTTCAGGTAAGAATAAACATAATGTGAGTGATTGGATTCCTGCCATGCTTTCCTTAGCCAAGGCTTCTAGCAACTGAGATTATCATTCCTCTTCATGACTTCACAGAACTGAGCTCATAATGAGCTCTCGATAGATTTCTGTTGCATTAAATTGATTCCGGAAAAAATAAGTACAGCAGTTCCCCCTTATCCAGGGGGTGTATGTTCCAAGACCCCCAGTGGATGTCTGAAACCACTCTATATGCTATGTTTTTTCCTATACGTACCTATCTATCATGAAGTATAATTTGTAAATTAGGCACAGTTAAGAGATTAACAATAATTAATAAAAAAGAAATTACTTTATAACAATGTGCTATAATAAAAGTTATAAGAATGTGGTCTCTCTCTTTTAAAATATCTTACTGTATTTTACTTCCCCTTCTTGTGATGATAATAAGATAATACAGGACCTGGCCGGTTGGCTTAGTGGTAGAGCGTTACCAGGCATGTGGAAGTCCTGGGTTCGATTCCCAGTCAGGTCACACAGGAGAAGCCCCCATCTGTTTCTCCACCCTTCCCCCTCTCCTTCCTCTTTATCTCTATCTTCCCCTCCCACAGCCAAGACTCCATTAGAACAAAGTTGGCCTGGGCGCTGAGGATGGCTCTGTGGCCTCTGCCTCAGGCACTAGAATGGCTCTGGCTGCAATGGAGCAACACCCTAGATGGGCAGAGCATCACCCCCTGGTGGGCATGCCGGGTGGATCCCAATCTGGTGCATGAGGGAGTCTGTCTGACTACCTACCCACTTCTAACTTCAGAAAAATACAAAAAAATAAAATTAATAAAATTAAATTTAAAAAAGATAATGCAATACCTGTGGGATAAGATGGAATGAGGTGAATAAGTGGGCATTGTGACAGAGTAGCACTAGGCTACAATAAGGCTTACCTGAGCAATGAGACACCTAGACAGCTGATCTGATAATCAAAATAGCTACTAAGTGATAATGGGCAGGGAACATGTGGACAAAGGGATGATTCACATCCCAGGGTCCCAGGTGGGACTAGGCATGACAGCTTGAGATTTTATTATCCTACTCAGAAGAGTGCACAATATAAAACTTATGAACTGTTTATTTCTGGAATTTTCCATTTAATATTTTCAGATCACAGTTGACTGCAGGTAGCTGAAATCACGGAAAGCAATACTGTGGATAAGAAAATTGCATAAATAACAACTTGTGTGAAACAGCTTTTCCAAGCCATAACTGTAAGATGATTTTAGCGACACAAAAACAGATGGTCAGTGAGTTATACTCTTATATAACGTAACTTGCCTGAAACTTAGATTATTGTCAACTCTAAGAGGTCATTTGGTAAGTAAAAAAAAAAAGATTCTAGACAAGAGCCTCTTACTCAATTAAGTAAATTATTTATCCTGGTCCTATCACCAAAGATTCCTTTTCAACTTCCAAAAAACAACAATAATTGGAGCCGCTGATATGTCTTAGCCATATAATTCTCTCTCAGCCTAATAATTGTTTAGGGACTTCTCATGAAAATCTTGCATGTTTAAACCTGTTGGGAAGTCTCTCTTCTGCCAATATCCCATGCCACATAGATTTTTCAGGTCTTTTCAAAGGATCCTAAATTTGGGATGGTCATTCGGTGCCTGGTTGTGGTTGTTTGGTAGCTCAGGAGAGAGGAGAGACTGCATTCCATTCTTTCTCAATCCTACCTCAGGCTGGACCCGAGACCTAAGAAAAGAATCAATGCTCTGCTCATTGTTTGTGTTCAGCTCATTGTTCCTTTATCACCCCAACACCAGTAGGAGTTGCAATTTAAGTTGCGACTTGAGCAGTAACAGATGTACCATGTGCTTCATTTCATATCAAAGAACCCTGGCGTTGGAAGGGATCTAGTGATCATTTATTCCAAACACTTCTTTTGCAGACTAAGAAACACAGATGGAGGGAAGCTGAAGAGCCTTGCTTAAAGTCACAGACATATCAGTATCAGGGGCAAAACCAAGGGTCCCCTCCACTACCAGCTCCTTAGAGGCAGGGGCCCTTTAAAAGCCCCCAGTGCCTGAAACAAGGTAAGTGCTCAATAAATGTTTGTGGGATAAATAGACCAAACATCTGATTTACTGGGGATTCTCCTGGTTTTAGCACTGAGTATCTTGCATTCTAGGAAATCCCCACAGAATACCAAATAGGGGTTGGTTGACCACCCTAGTACCTATCTTATCTCATCCATAGTATTTCCCAAACCTAATCATTAACTTTCCACTGTCCTAATTTTTACTATTTCCACATACCTCCTTTGCCAGTATTTACTTAATATTTGTCTCGAAATGAACTCACTGTCTTTTATATAGCCTCATCCTAAGCTAAAATATCTTTGAAATCATGTCAATTGTATTTCTGTCTACTGCATATCAAAATAAATGCAGAACTATTAAAATATGTTAAAACTGCATTTAATACATGTTGCACTTACAACTTGCCATGCATAGTTTTAAGCATTTTAAAAATATGAATTCATTTCATCTTTAAAACAACCCAACAAGAAAGAACCTGTTATCATCTTTTCTTTACAATGAGGAAACAAAGGCGCAGTGAAATGAAGTTAAATAACTTACCCAAAGTGACACAGCTGGCAAATTTTTTCATGTGTCCCCAAAGTCATTTTGAAAATGGTCACTGACAGCAATCCCTCTACTGGGTATATACCCCAAAACCTCAGAAACATTGATACGTGAAGACACATGTAGCCCCATGTTCATTGCAGCACTGTTCACAGTGGCCAAGACATGGAAACAACCAAAAAGCCCTTCAATAGAAGACTGGATAAAGAAGATGTGGCACATATACACTATGGAATACTACTCAGCCATAAGAAATGATGACATCAGATCATTTACAGCAAAATGGTGGGATCTTGATAACATTATAAGGAGTGAAATAAGCAAATCAGAAAAAAACAAAAACTACATGATTCCATACATTGGTGGAACATAAAAATGAGACTAAGAGACATGGACAAGAGTGTGGTGGTTACCAAGGGTGGGGGGGGGAGGGAGGACATGGGAGGGAGGGAGGGAGAGAGTTAGGGGGAGGGGGAGGGGCACAGAGAACTAGATAGAGGGTGACGGAGGACAATCTGACTTTGGGCGAGGGGTTTGCAACATAATTTGATGACAAAATAACCTAGACATGTTTTCTTTGAATATATGTACCCTGATTTATTAATGTCATCCCATTACCATTAATAAAAATTTATTAAAAATTGAAAAAAAAAAAAAAAAAAAAAAAAAAGAAAATGGTCACTGATAACCACCATATGATGGTTAATTTTATGTGTCAACCTGACTGGGCCAAGGAGTGCCCAGACATTTGGCCAAACATGATTGTGGGTGTGTCTGTGAGAGTGTTTCTGGATTGGATTAACGTTTGAATGGTAGACTGAGGGAAGCAGACTGGCCCTCCCTTTTTGGGTGGGCCTCATCCAATCCACTGTAAGCCTGAGTAGATGAAATGGATGAGTGAAAGGGACCTCCTCCTGGCCCTGGCCGGTTGGCTCAGCAGTAGAGCCTCGGCCTAGCGTGCGGAGGACCCGGGTTCGATTCCCGGCCAGGGCACACAGGAGAAGCGCCCATTTTCTTCTCCACCCCTCCGCCGCGCTTTCCCTCTCTGTCTCTCTCTTCCCCTCCCGCAGCCAAGGCTCCATTGGAGCAGAGATGGCCCGGGCTCTGGGGATGGCTCTGTGGCCTCTGCCCCAGGCGCTAGAGTGGCTCTGGTCGCAACATGGCAACGCCCAGGATGGGCAGAGCATCGCCCCCTGGTGGGCAGAGCGTCGCCCCTGGTGGGCATGCCGGGTGGATCCCGGTCGGGCGCATGCGGGAGTCTGTCTGACTGTCTCTCCCTGTTTCCAGCTTCAGAAAAAAAAAAAAAAAAAAAAGAAAGGGACCTCCTCCTATCGAGCTGCTTTGAGTTGGGGCATCATCTTGTCCTGTCTTCAGAATCAAATTGAAGTATCAGCTCTTCTTGGGTCTTGAACCTGCCATCTTTCAGAACAGTGTTCACATCATTAGTTCTCCTGGTTCTCAGGTCTTTGGACTCAGACTGAAACTACATATCCACTCTTCTGGGTCTCCAGCATGCTGACCATAGAGCTTGGGGCATTCAGCCTCCATAACAAATCTAAGGTTGACTGTTGAACAACATGGGTTTGAACTGTGTGAGTCCACTTATACATGGATTTTTTACAATAAATATATAGTCATCTCCCTGTATTATTGGATTTTGTATCTGTGGATTCAACCAACTATAAATCAAAAACAATATTTTCAATCCATGGTTGCGAATCTGCATATGCAGAGAACCACCTTATGTTATATATGGGTTTTCGACTATACAGAGGTTACCCCCATGTTGTTCAAGGGTTAACTGATTTATACACACACAAACACAAGAGAACCCTAATACACACTGGGAAAAATAGTTGGGCCTTCACTGGCCTGAAAGATATTATTCTTATATGTTGAGATTTCATATATCTCATGAGGCCCAGAACATCACCTGCCCCAAGATAGAGGTTCAGTAATGATGGTTGAACTGACCTGCTGTTGTATTTCAAATTTCTGTTCCCTTCACCACCGTGATGTCACGTATGTAAATTTGCACATGGTCAGAACCTAAGAAAAAGTAAAAGTTAATATGTATTTTAATTATATGGTACCTAGCCCAAGTTCCAAAGCCTATCACTCAAAGATGCACAGCATAGCTACAGAAGAAGAGGAAATAACAGCACAAAACATCTTGCAGAGACCTAGGAAAAACTGTAGTTATTTAAAATAGGCTCAACCACGCAGTTTTGGAAGCTGAGTCTTCCTAATATTTACAGATACCATAGGACTATGTCATAATGGGAAAAAATTAGAATTTAAAGTTTTAGAAATTAGAAAGATTTTCCTTTTTATACTAAATGATATTCTTTCTCAATTGAATTTTTTTTCACTTTTCAATCCTCAGTTGATTCAACTGTGAAACGGGGATGTTGTAATTAGATTTGCTAAATCCTTTCTATAGGGTTAATGCCTTTCCACACCTCTTGGCAGTCAGCCCAGGGCCCGGGGCTGTTCGCTCTTGAATATGCCAAGGATCAAAACACACCTTGAAGAAGGTTTCTATCCCCTGACTCCCAGCACATACGCTTTCTGCGTTTGGCTCTGGGCTGCTATTGTTTCATTGCTTTATAAGCTGTACTGCACATGGGGCTGATGAGGCTCCTGTTTGCCTGACCGGCTGCCACTGGGCTTCCCACGTAACATGAGTAGTAAAGGCTAGGTCTGCTCCATCTGACCCTCCTTGTGGATTTTTCAGAGTATCTGCAAGACTGGTGGACATCCCTCGTCTTGAATTTCTGTATTATACTTTCCAATCTCTATGACTTATAAACTCAAAAAATATAGCTTCTAGTGAAACTAGGTCAGAAAGTCCAGGATGGACAAGAAATGGTAGAAAAACAAGTGATTAAACTGAGTGGGCTATTTCAAATGCAGTGCAACATAAAAAAGAAAGGCAATATGTTACTATGGCTGCAAGATTTAATATCAACCTTACTACCCTACTTCTTTTCCTCATTTTATTCTACACAGGATTTTTTTTTCTTATAAATATCTATGCTTTATGAAAAGATGCTCAACACCACTAATCGCAAGAGAAATGCAAATAAAAAGCACAATGAAATATCACCTCCTACCCAATAAATTGGCCACTATTAAAATAAGAGAAAATATTAAATTTGGCAAAGATACAGAGAAATTGGCCCCTCTGCACCCTTGGTAGAAATGTCAAATGGTACAATAATTATGGAAAACAGTATGGAGATTTCTCACAAAAACTTAAAAATAAAATTATCATATGATCCAGCAATACCACTTCTGGTATATTCTCTAAAATAATTCAAAGCAGGGTATCAAAGAGATATTTGCACACCCATGTTTGCTGCAGCATTAGTCACCATAGCTAAGAGGTGGAACTGGAAGCAACCAAACATCCACCAACATATGGACAAATAAAGAAAATACAGTATATATGTATGTATAAAGCAATGTTATTCATTATTTAAAAATAAGAAAATCCTGCCATTTACAACAAAATAAGTGGGCTTGGAGGACATTATGCTAAGGAAAATAAGCCAGACACAGTGCATAATCCCACTTTTATGAGAAGTCTAAAATAGTCAAACTCAGAGAATTAGATGGTAGATAGCATAGTGGTTACCAGGCATTGGGCAGAGGGGGAAACAGGGAGGTCTTCGTCAGAGGATACAAAGTTTCAATTAAGGCAAATGAATAAATTAAGATCTACTAACCAATATAGGGCCCCTAGTTGTCAATATAGTATTGTATACTTGAAGTTTTGCTAAGAAGGTAGATCTTATGATAAGTGCTCTTACCACAAAAAATAAATAAATATATATATTTTTATATATATATATATATATATATATATATATATATATATATATATATATAAACAAAGAAGTAAAGGGGTGGGAAGGAACTTTTGGAAGTGAGGTGGTTTTTAGCCTTGAATGTGGTAATGATTTTTCATGAGTGTATACTTATTTTCCAGTTCACCAAGTTGTATTACATATGTACACCTTTTTAATGTCTATTATACCTCAGTAAAGTGTTGTTGCTGTTTTTTTAAAGAGAGAAACTGGTATTTTTCAAGGACTGGGGAGAGGAAGGAATTCATGTTTAATGGGCATACTCTTTCAGTTTTGCAAGAAAATAATGTTCTAGAGATCTGTTGCAAAACAGAGTGAATATATTTGACACTAACTGTACACTTAAAAATGATTGGGATGGTAACTGTAATGTTATGTGGTTTTTAACAAAATTTAAAAATACCTATACTCTAATATTAGAAAGAAACTGAATAATGAAATAGGCACCTCAAAAGACAACAACAACAGAAACTTGCCTATTGTAGAAAGGGCGGGCACACATCAGCTTTTATCTCACTTGATGCGCTGCTACTTGGCAACCTCCAAATTAGTAAACAGATTTTGCCTGAGTCACAGACCAAGAGAAATCCTTCTTCTAACTCCATCGCAAACCCCAATGTTGCTCACTGCTTCCAACAGGGCATACTACCACCTGGCACCTATTCCCCAGATGGCCACTGTGTCACTTATTTTAGCCTCCTTTCATTGCCCACTTAACAACAGAGAAAGATGAAGTTAATATTATTGTCTATTTTTCTGCTCTTGGAGAAGCAGACTCTAGAATTAGCCCATAAGTGCTATGTTTTACTCTCAAACTCTCTCTTTCCTCTCTTGCCTTCCCTCTTTCTTTCTCTCTCTCAAGTCAATCTAGGTTCTCCGAGGGTTCAATTTATTCTCTAAATGAAACAAAAAGCCTTTCACATTCAATCTACTCAGATTGCAGTGTTCTAGTTCAGAAGTTACAATTTCAGATAGAGAAACTCTTTGATGGGAAAGTTCGTTCCTTAGAAATGACTGTGTAACAACCATATCAGTGTGTCTCTCCTCATTTGTTTCATGAAATACTGTCTTTGCAGGCATACACACACCTCCCCTAAGCTTTCCTTAAAGTCTCCAAAACATAGCCAACTCTTTGGCTAGCACACTGGATATGAGCTTATTCGGAGGATAAGGAGAATAATTTAATTCATAGATGTGATGGCTGGTATAAAATCAATTTAGCTAAGCTAGAACTGCAACTTCCAGAATTCTCCTCCCTGCATGGTTCTGGGTTAGGGCCACATTCACATTCACAATAATGTGTGCAGGTGGAAGTCTACAAGGGAAGTGTTTACATGGAGATGGAGGGAGTTTGGGGCAGGTGCCATGGCCATCCACTCATACACATGGATCTTAGGGCCCACCTTGTTGGCTTTGGGCAGCTCTAGGCCCAAAGTCCTGTCCACTTCCCATTGGCTCTTCTCCTTGGCTTCCCTGAATCCTGGGGCAGGTTCATGAGCAGCTTTGGGGAGCAATGGCCTAGCAGGTCACCCACATCACTGGAGGTTTGGAGGCATTAAGAGATGGATGGGGGTTCCAGTTTGTTCTTTCTCTCCCTCACTTCACATTCACCTTCTCTTCCAGACTTCTGGCCTTCCTGACGTCAGGCCCAGCACCAGATACTGAGCCACAGGCTTATATATACATAAAGGTCTCATTCCTATAATAAATTCTTTACATTACTTACTATCTGAATCCTAATTTCTAGAGGAAATTCAACAGCAAATGGCATGTAGGAGCTGAAATTCTTTCATCTGACCAAATCCTTGGTAACAGCATTCACCTCTTTGGATGACTGAAGAGGAAGGTAGTGGTGTCCAGGTTGAATCTCTCATTTTCTCTGGGCTCTCACCATAAGCAAGAACCAGGAAAATGGCTTCTGGCCTCCCTGCAGGTCTCTTCATGATTTGACTATCCGCCCTGTCTCTGTTCTGCTTCCTCTGTCCCTGGACTCACCACTCACTGTCCAGGCACAAACCTGCTGGTTCACATCTGTCCACAGTTACTTTATATCTGAAATCAGACCTGTGTGTGTGTCAGATCATAACTTCTTACTGCAAATATATAATGTTTTTTCATTTCTCTTTAAGCTTTACTGAGCAGTAACTCTGAAAACTTCAGACCTAAGAATTCCCCTTTTATGGCATAAGTAGAAGAACTCTTTGCTAGCAGTCACCCCCAGCTCTGCTCGATCAGCCTGACCTTTGGTATAAGTAGAAGAACTCTTTGCTAGCAGTCACCCCAGCTCTGCTCAATCAGCCTGACCTTTGGTATAAGTAGAAGAACTCTTTGCTAGCAGTCACCCCAGCTCTGCTCGATCAGCCTGACCTTTGGTATAAGTAGAAGAACTGTTTGCTAGCAGTCACCCCAGCTCTGCTCAATCAGCCTGACCTTTGGGCGAGACCCTGCATCTCTTTGGATCCTCCCACCTTCATCTGTAGGAGAAAAAAATCTTAGAATTAATGACCTCTCAAGACCCCTATAACTTCAAACATTTCATTTGAAGTAAATCTTCTAAATAACACTCTCAATACAGTAAGAGAAGCTTCATCTTTAAAAAAGCTAAAAGTAAATATTTCCAGAAGGAGATATTTAGAGACTTTTGTACATTTTCAAAGGTATATCAAACCACAGACACAGCTATATAAAAGCATATTCCAGAATAAAACTCAAAGCAAATTTAATATTCAATTACTGTTACTAAATTAATTTTTAGCATACTTATTTACATAGTTTTTGATCCTTTATTTTTATTTTGATAATCTGGTGTTTTTAATGTGAAAAACATTTTAAAATTCTATTTGGAAGTACATGAACTATAAACTATAAAGAAATAATTAAAATATTCTAGTAGCTCTAAAGGAAAACTGCTTTAGGTTAAAACTCATTTATTATGTCCCTTGGGAACAGCAAGTTAATACATTATATTGAAGTTTCCAGGAACAACACAGTTCTCAAAGGGCCCTAATTGACTTCTAGGAAGTGAATTCAGCTTGGGGAAAAGCCAAGCATAAAATTTTGCTGACCTGACCAAGTTCACATGAAGTTAAACGGCTTGTCTTTGCCTCATCTACCTGTGTCCTACACTTTACCTGATGTAATGAATATCTAGGTACCCGCCGCCATCTTTGCATGAATGACATCAGACACTAACTTCTGTGTAGTACTTGCAGAAAGAACCAGGGCTGTATATCTCACTTTATTACCAGTCTCTATACCTAAGGATGGCCAGATTCCTGCTTCATAATCAAACTCATGGACCAGAGTTCTCCTTATAGACAGGTGGCCCAGGTACTGGCTGTTTCCCTTCCCAAATCTCATGGATTACCTAGGAGGAGGGGTGGGATTCAAATAATTTAACAACCGGTTCTCTGCCCTAATGACCGTTTTAAGTATAAAAACAATATACCAAAAGGTAGTTTTTTATTTCATGCATTTAATACTTAAATAAGAACAATAAAAGAGGTACACAAAACTAAATTATGTTATAAGAAAGAGTTTTAAAATATTAATGAAAAAATATTAAACAGTACCTGAAAAAATACAATTAAACTGTTATTTAAGATATTCCCATATTGCTTCTTGATTGGCATCCTCACTTCCTACTGAAGTAACAAAGGTGAGGGAATTAAAATGTAGTATTTCATCAAAGATATAATGAATTTTATGAAATGAATAAATAAATATTACAAGCATAGTTCTATCAAATTTTTTTCATCTATGGATGGAATGAACATTATTACGGGCACTTAGAATACGCTGTTGCACAGATGAACGTTAAAAAAGAGTAAAGAATGTAAATTTGTGATTTCCACATTGGGCAGCTGCCCAGGCACCCACCTTAGAGAGAACCCTGATTACACGTGCCATTTTAACAACCGGTTCACCGAACACAACAAAAAATTAGGTATTGGTTCTGCCAAATTGGTGCGAACTGGCTAAATCCCCCCACTACCTATAAGTCCATTTCTTACAGACGTGGAAGGGTACCTCAGAGGAGAAAACTAAGAGACCAGATGTCAGAGTCAAGAAGCATGGAGAATCATGATAGTAGCACTGAGTTCTAGTAGGGAGTTAGTCACACGTGCCTTACTGGATTTCTACATTGCTATGGACCAGTGGCTTTTGTGTGCCTCCCGTTTTTCCTCTTTTTTGAATAAAAGTGTCTACTGTAGTCACCCTATACCTGTTCCACCACCGTGGGACAGATCTGTCTCTTCAGTTCACAGACCTTCAGATTGAGAAGGGTGGTACTCAGGGAGGTAGATTTGAGGAACCACACCAAGAAACCTCATTTGCACCTGGACCTCAAGTTTGAGACTGATTTCATGATTATATAGAGCTTTTATAAAGACTTGGAAGCATATAGTTTGCATTTGAGAGAAATATAAAAAACAGTAGCTAGAGATTAGATTGTGTTTTAAAATATGCTTTAAAATATAACCCCAAATTTATCACTTATCCTATTTAGAAGTGGTATCCTTCACATGATTCTGACCAGGGTCTTGGAACTTCTACAGCCATTAGAGAATGACAAATGTTACTTTTTTTTTTTTTTTACAGAGACAGAGAGAGATTCAGAGGGAGGGATAGATAGGGACAGACAGACAGGAACGGAGAGAGATGAGAAGCATCAATCATCAGTTTTTTGTTGCGACACCTTAGTTCAGGGGTCGGGAAACTTTTTGGCTGAGAGAGCCATGAATGCCACATATTTTAAAATGTAATTCTGTGAGAGCCATACAACAACCTGTGTAGGCATTATCCAATAAAAATTTGGCGTTGTCCTAGAGGACAGCTGTGATTGTCTCCAGCCTCCCGCAACCATGAACATGAGCGGTAGGAAATGAATGGATTGTAATACATGAGAATGTTTTATATTTTTAACGTTATTATTTTTTTATTAAAGATTTGTCTGTGAGCCAGATGCAGCTATCAAAAGAGCTACATCAGGCTTTCAAGCCATAGGTTCCCAACCCCTGCCTTAGTTGTTCATTGATTGCTTTCTCATATGTGCCTTGACCGTGGGCCTTTATCAGACCGAGTAACCCCTTGCTCAAGCCAGCGACCTTGGGTCCAATCTGGTTAGCCTTGCTCAAACCAGATGAGCCCGCGCTCAAGCTGGTCACCTCGGGGTCTCGAACCTGGGTCTTTCTTCTCCCAGTCCAACGCTCTATCCACTGCGCCACCACCTAGTCAGGCTAGAGTATGGCAAATGTTATGTTGTGTGATCTCTGAGGCTAGCTCAGAAAGAGATATGTAGCTTCCACCTGCCTCTCTTGGGATTCTTTTCTTAGATTCCAAATACCAAGGAAGCCCAAGCTGCCATATAAAAAGGTAATGTGTAAGTATTCAGGCCAACAACCCCAACTAAAGTCCAACAACAAGAACAATTCTTCAGATCATTCCAGCCCTAGCTGTGAAGCCATGCCCAGCTTTCAAGTGTTCCCAGCTGAGGGCCCAGACAATGCAAAGCAGAGACAAACCATTTCCATTGTGCCCTTTCCAAATTTCTGACATGCAGAAATCATGAGTACAACAAAGAGCTGTTGTTTTATACCATTAACTTTGGGATGGTTTATTATGCAGCAATATTCAACTGAAACTACCCCTGTTTTCCCTATCACTGCTGTAGCTCTTAGGTCATTCTACTGCTTCATGCCTCAACCAGGACTGGGGATTGCATGTCCTTGAATCCTGTTCCTTTTCTGTCTTGCTGACCATATCTCACCACCATCACAATGCTTGAGTCATGTCCCTCCCCTCACCTGCTTTTATTTGTCATGCTAAACTGCACTGCCCTATGGATGGAACCCAAGATAGAGCAAATATAACAGTGAGTGACATGATATGACTAGGCAGTAAATAAGAAAAAGGAAATCATAGCCCGATACTTGACACTTGGCAATATGGTCTAGTGAACCAAGCCTGAGACTTCACTCTCCTTTTTTTGTCCTGGCATCTCTATCTAGAAAGTTGCATTATGCCTTCAGTTTCCTATTGGTTTAGGACAAGAGCCAGGAATTAGTGAACGATGAACTTCTGGCAAATCTCCAGCCTCACTTGGCAGAATTCCAGGTCATATACCGTTGCCCTAGCCCCCTCTCTAGGCCAGTCTCATAGGAGTCCCTACAAGAGAGAGGGTGCAGTCAGCAGCAAGACTTTCTCACACCTTCACACGTCCTAGTCATCGCTGACCACTCCTCCTGCACATTCAGTCACAGTCTTCTTTGGGTCTGACATTCAAGGCTTTAAGCAAGTAAGATGTTCTCCTTTGCCAAAATGGTATCTAGCACACAGCCTCTCTGCCTCGTTCCCTGACTCTTCCGTCCACCAATGCCACTAGCATTCCCCCTACTGAAAAGCCATTTGTTACCCATATACCAAAATCATCCTCAAAATAATGGCATCAATGCCAACAGGAAGGCCTTGGGTGGGTGGGGGCTGCAGAATTAGATGAAATAACCACTGGACTCACTAGCTCACCAGCTGATGAGGGAGGTGGCAGCAAGTCCTCAGCACTGGCATGAGATCTTAGTTGTCATATCCTAGGACCAGGTGACAGGGCATCTGTGGAGGGCAGTATGGCAACCCAGGCAGTGGGTGGTGAGACTAAGAAGAAAAAGATGAAAATGGACAGATGGTGGCTCCTATAGCCGAGAAATGATTCTTCACATGGACGTGGCTGGCACACAAATTTGAAATGAAACTTGGTAAAGATGAAGTTATTTTACCAGAGGCCAAGCCCTTGGCCTCCACAAGGTCTTAAATTTTTATTTGTTTTTCTTGCTTTCCAGAAAGTTAAGTAGCTGGGGGGGGGGGGGGGATGGTGGTGACAGATCAAGGAGAATTTAAGTCCCAGATCTAAACTTTGTGATCCTAAAATATTTTGAGTTATAAAAAAGTGTCCTATTTTCACTATCCAGTTATGTAAATACTTTTCAGAAGTCAGAAGGTTTGCAGAGATTTACTTTGGCTGACAAATTTTTCACTCACCTCTTCTGTATTTCATAGCACCACCCTCCATGGGTTTCAGTCCCTAAAGTTATAAATGACTGTGGACATCTGCTTCTGGCAAATATAGTCCAAGTTGCCCCGCCACCATCAGTTTATAATCCTAAAATGGAAGGAAGAAAAAAAGAAGTGGAATAGGAGCAACCTGTATAGCTTCCAGGAGACAGGACCTTTCCCAACAACCACCCCCACATACCGCCCCTCCAACAGCCCAGCCTGCCTCCCCCTCCACATCTCAGTCTAAGGTAATGCAACTGCCATGTATACATGATGGGAAACATCAGTCCCAATTCTATTTGGTCTATCCAGGCATCCCCAAACTATGGCCCATGGGCGGCATGCGGCCCCCTGAGGCCATTTATCCAGCCCCCCACTGCACTTCCGGAAGGGGCACCTCTTTCATTGGTGGTCAGTGAGAGGAGCACTGTATGTGGCGGCCCTCCAAAAGTCTGAGGGACAGTGAACTGGCCCCCTGTGTAAAAAATTTGGGGACCCCTGGTACCATTTACAAAGCACGGTTTTGTCAGAATAATGAAAACTTTATGAGCACAAACAACACTCAAGAGCTCTGTACACCCCACCCCAAATATTTCAGCCACAACATGCTCATAATGAGGAGACTCCAACTCCCGGTGGGCAGGCTGGCCCCTGGTCCAACAGCTCCTGGGTCTTCCTGACTTGGCTTCAGCTCTAGGCTGGCACTGTCCATGGGGAATGTAATGTGGACCAAAAATGTGAGCTACATATATAATCCTTAATTCTCTAGTAGCCAAATTTAAAAAGTAAAAAAAGAAAACAATTATGAAGTTAATTTTCATAATACATTTTTGATTTACTATATTAAAAAATTATCGTTTTATTATATAAGCATATGTAAAAATTACTGAGTTATTTTATAACCTCTTCAAAACTGGAGGTCTATTTCTATAACTCAGACCAGCTCTTTAGGAGATTCTTATGCTCACTAAAATTTGAGACCCGCCACAAGAAGTATAATTAATACTTATCCTACAAGTGTTTTATAGGCACCAATGTACCTAAAAGGCAGCAGGGGATTTGACAAAACTACAGCCCTCTGGGGCTTCAGTTCCTCTGCTTGTGTAAATATAGCAAAAAGCACTAGTGTTTTTCTAGATGGGATTCAACACTGGGTCAAAGAAGTTCCCTTTGTTTTGCTCCTAATATAAATGTTTGGCCCTTTATTGCTTCCTCCCCACTTCCTTACCTTAGCATGCCATTCTCCCCGATTCATTCAACACCTCTTTACACTTCCATGTTTCTTTTTTTAATTTTATCTATTCATTTTAGAGAGAGAGAGAGACATACAGAGAAAGAGAGAGAGAAGGGGGGGAGGAGCAGGAAGCATCAACTCCCACATGTGCCTTGACCAAGCAAGCCCAAGGTTTTGAACCGGTGACCTCAGCGTTCCGTATCTACTCTCTATCCACTGCACCACCACAGGTCAGGCATATTCTTTTGTCTTGATTCAACATTTATGTGACCATTTCCTTGTTACCAAACTTACATCTTCTCTAAAAAATGGTTTCACACCATGGTATATTATTCAGCTAGGAGAAATGGTGACATCGGATCACTTATAGCGGAATGGTGGAGTCTTGGTAGCATTGTGCGGGGTGAAATAAGCGAATCAGAAAAAAACAGGAACTGCAGGATTCCATACATTGGTGGGACATAGAAGCGAGACTAAGAGGCATGGACAGGAGTGTGGTGGCTATGGGGGGTGGGGGGAGGGAAGGAGGGAGAGGGGGAGGGGGAGGGGTACAGAGAGAACTGGATGGAGGGTGGCGGAGGACGATCTCTCTTCGGGTGATGGGTATGCAACATAACTAAATGACAAGATAACCTGGAAATGTTTTCTTTGAATGTATGTACCCTGATTTATTGATGTCACCCCATTAAAATAAAATTTTATTTATTAAAAAAAAAAATGGTTTCCTGACAAATACACAGATATTATGACATTAACCCAGCTGACATTCCTAATCCCACCCACCTAACTCATCTTCCTTTTCAGCAATAGCAATGCGTAAAGTGGAGGGACCGAGCTCATTATTACCCTTAAGACCAGAAACCACTTCGTCCATTCTTTTTACAATGGCCTTTGCTGAATTGATCTTTATGAATATGTCATTCTAGATTTCTTTTTTATTCCAATTAAATTAACGTATGGTCCTTCCCTTACATACTTCAAATGCCAACTTCCTCCCACTCTTAAGGTAGAGATGGTTTATTAAACCTTCCTTTGTGCTGCCTCCATAATTTAATTACACTTAAATTCTTACACATTTCATGCTACAATATGATACACTGCTCACAAAAATTAGGGGATATTTCAAAAGCACTGTCAAGATCAGGAAACATGCAGATACTCCAGTACTTTCAGCCTTTGGTATAGTGCACTTTCACCAATGAAATAAAAGTTGGTTTTGCATCTCATTTGCATAGTCAAACAACTTTGACTTGTCATTTGCTTTTCTGATGTTCTTGTTTAATAAAAAAAATCAGATGCTTCTTTTTTTTAATCGCTTCATATTCATCTTGAAATGTCCCCTAGTTTTTGTGAACAGTATCTCTGGTGACCTTTATGTTTCTCCTGTTACATGATGCACCCCGCCTAGGCAGGTATCTGATTCATTACTTTGCTATCTGACATATAGTGGGCATTCAGTAATAATATTTATGTTGAACTGAACTGTTTTCAAACTTTTATGATGAGCATTATTTCATTTCATGTTCTCCCATAAAATGCCTATTTGTTATACCACTGTTCATTGCAGAAAAATAATTATACTTATTATATGTAGTATAATACTACTATACTATTTATTATATGCATTATATATAACATACCTGAGAAGTGTGCAGTTAATATATGCTTTCATGTAATTATATATGTTTTCATATATTTACAGCTATTAGCATCTAAACTAACACTGTCTATTAGAACTTTCTGAAATCATGAAAATATTCTGTCAGTGCTGTCCAATATGGTAGCCTCTAGCTACATGGAGCTGACAACCTCTTGAAATGTGCCTAGTGGGACTAAGGAAGTAAAATTTTGATATATTTAATTTTTATTGATTGAAATATAAATAGCCACATTTGGCCAATGGCTGCCTTATTGGACAGCACAGGTCTAATGCGCGCTAGTGTGATGATATCAGGACAGGGGTGTTTCAAGTGGGGAGCAGGTGAAAGCAATCAGCTGAGACCCGGAGACATATTTCATCACTGCCATTCTCTAGAACTGCTGGTGCATAGTGATAAACAGCAGTGGTAACAAACTTTTAGTTTTGTTACTATTTTTAAACTCTTTACAGTCAGTGCACCCACTCACTGCTGGCACCCAGCAGGGACTGCTCCTACGCTACCCCTGGGGTAGCACTATCTTCAGTCTCTGCGTTTCTTCTTGCCCCCACATCACATTCCACTGAACACTTTGACACATGATGGATAACAAAGATGTTGCAAGTGATTGTGCTAAAGGTGACTCAAATGTGGCAAAGAGGCTTATCACATTGAGTGTTAAAATGCAAGGGAAAAAGCTCCTCGACACTCTTAGGCAATAATTTTTTTTTTTAATATGACCCCAAAACCACAAGCAACAAAAACAAGATCCACAAGTTGGACTACATCAAACTGAAAGGCTTCTCTACAGCAACATAAGCCATCAACGAAATGAAAAGTCAACCTGTGCCAAGGAGAATATATTTAAAACACATATCAGATATGGAGTTAATATCCAAAAATATATAAGGAATTCATCAACTCAATAATGAAAACACAAATCATCTGTTTTGACACTGGCAAAGGAACTGAATAGGCATTTTTCCAAAGAGATACAAATGGCCAACAAGTCCACGAAAAGGTGTTCAACATCATTAATTATCAGGGAAATATAAATCAAAACCACAGCAACTATCATCCTGCATCTCTTTTATTTTTTTTTTTTATTTTTTTTTTTAGAGAAGAAAGAGAGAGAGAGAGAGAGAAGGGGGAGGAGCAGGAAACATCAACTCCCATATGTGCCTTGACCAGGTAAGCCTAGGGATTTGAACTGGCAACCTCAGCGTTCCAGATCCTGCATCTGTTTTAATGGTTACAATCAAAATATAAGAGATAACTGTTGGCGATGATGTGGAGGATGGAAAACTCTTTAACAGTTGTGGTGGTTGGTATAGCATTTTAAATAACACTATAAAAATGTCTTCTAAACTAAAAACAGAACTGTCATATGATCCAGAAATCTTTTGGGTATTTATCTGAAGGCAATAAACTTACTCTCTTGTAGAGCTATCTGTACTCCCATGCTCACTGCAGCATTATTCTAATACTCAAAATAAATGAGTAAAGAAGATATGGTACATATATTAAATAGAATATTATTCAGCCATGAGAAAGAAGGAAATCCTGCCAGCTGTGACAACGTGGATGAACTTGAGGGTCAGGGTGCTTGTGAATTGACCTGGGAAATAAATCACTTTTTAATGCATATGTCCATACATTACTACAGAAATAAATTCATTATATGTTAAAAGAAAAAGAAAAAGGTTATAAAATGTCATGTGTAGTCCCTGGCCAGTTGGCTCAGTGCATAGAGCATCGGCCTGGTGTACGGAGGTTCCGGGTTCGATTCCCGGTCAGGGCACAAAGGAGAAGTGACCATTTGCTTCTCCCATTTCTCTCCCTCTTCCCCTCCTACAGCTCAAACCCTTCGAGCATTGGCTCCAGGCCCTAAGGATAGCTTGTTGTTCTGAGCATCAGCCTCAGGCACTAACAATAGCTCGGTTGATTCAAGCATTGGTCCTAAACAGGGGTTGCCTGTGGATCCTTGTCAGGGTGCACGCAGGAGTCTGTCTCATTATCTCCCCTCCTCTCACTTAAAAAATAAAATATTTAAAAAAATAAATTAAATATCATGTGTAATATAATTCTGAATATATATGGGTGTATATTTTTGTGTGTATGGTAGCAACTAGCTACATCATGTGTATGTACCTGTGGTACACATGGAACATGTGTGTAAATATATGTATGCCTACACATACTCAGAGAACAAGAAACAGAATGGTAGAGAATACAATTAAAAAGTAGATTTGATCATGTTCATGTAGTAAAACCACTGATGATTTTATTACCTACTTCCATAATAAATTTAAGCAAATATAAAACTTTCCTCAAAAGGCATACAACAAATAAGAAAAATCCATCCTTTTTAAATGTCAGCAATTCAAATTCTTCAGTTATTAAGTACACCTTGCAGAATACCACCTTATCTGACAGCTCTCCAAGTCCTCAGCTGTGGTACTGGTTTTCTGTTTGGCCTGGATTGGTTAGATTTGTAGGATTTACTCATGTTTACAGTGTTCACTTGTAAGTGGTTTCACTAAGTTGATACAGAGGTTCTTGCTCACTTTTCTCCTGAATACTTGTTTAATGACACAAGTAGATGTATTTCCTCTTTTATTTAATTTTTTATGTGACTTTTTTTATAAATAAATTTTTATTAATTTTAATGGGGTGACATCAATAAATCAGGGTACATATATTCAAAGAAAACATGTCCAGGTTATCCTGTCATTCAATTATGTTGCATACCCATCACCCAAAGTCAGACTGTCCTCCGTTACCTTCTATCTAGTTTTCTTTGTGCCCCTCCCCCTCTACCTCCCCCCTCCCTTCTTCCCCCCCCCCCCCCCCCGTTACCATCACACTCTTGTCCATGTCTATTGGTCTCATTTTTATGTCCCACCAATGTATGGAATCATGCAGTTCTTGGTTTTTCTGATTTACTTATTTCACTCCGTATGATTGTATTTCCTCTTTTACGTAACTGCTCTTGAAATTTTCATTCTCAAAAGTTTTGGATTCAGGGACAAGGGCAAAGTCTCCATAGATACCTGCCTTCTCTGTTTCTGTTTATCACTTTTAGAAACTGGACATTTGGAATTGCTTTCAACCAGACACAAATAAGATGAAAAGGCTTTTATAAAAATTATATATCAAACTGAATTATTATTTCAGTCCTCAAATGAAAAAATAGATTCTGTTATAATATAATACTAAGTATATACAGAGCTGCCTAAAATAGCCAGCTTAATGAGCCTCAGGAACCATCCAAGCATCTCAAAAAATGCTAATAACCTGGAGGGAGGGATTGTGAAGTCAGATGCATTCTACGTTATAAATTGACATCTAATGCAAATAAAAAACAGATCTTTGGATTTTAAATTAGATATAAAGTGGTTTCTCCATATAAGCAATCTTGTGCAATTAGAAGTCAATTCTGCCTGATCAGATTGTTAGATTGATCAGAGGGTGCAGAAATTATTTCAGAGAAATTATTTCTAATGTCAAAAGTTATTTATACTGGAATTTACGTGACCCTTCAAACTGCTGATTTGATGAAGGAAGGAAGGAAGGAAGGAAGGAAGGAAGGAAGGAAGGAAGGAAGGAAGGAAGGAAGGAAGGAAGGGGAGGGGAGGGGAGGGGAGGGGAGGGGAGGGGAGGGGAGGGGAGGGGAGGGGAGGGGAGGGGAGGGGAGGGGAGGGGAGGGGAGGGGAGGGGAGGGGAGGGGAGAGAATATGTATGTTACCTGTTTCTACAAGTGACCAAATTGTAACTTTTGAACTATACTAACTGGTGTGGCTGAATTAACACTTTGAGACCCAGACCCAGTGAATTTTGTAATATGACCCATTTCATTTTTGCAAAAATTGTTTTGTTATTGAGGGGAACACACATTCTTTTTTATTCATGAGCATTTAGTGAGTGCTATAGCTAACCAGACCTTGTGCTAAATTCTGTGCATATGAATTAAGACATGGAAAGACATGAAAAGTTTATATTTCATACTATTAATATTACCAACCCTCTCACTCCAAAATAGGAGCAGGTGCATCAGCTACCCACTGTTTAGTCCAGTGGTTCTCAAACTTTATGAAGTCAGGATGCATTTAAAATCCTACAAATAATTGGAGGCACACTATATACAAATTTCTGAGAAATATGTTATAATAATTAAGTCAAATATTAAAGAAAAAATATAAAGTCCAAGCTTTTATGGTAATTAAATGAAATAAATATGACAAAATTACATTTATTCTGACATTAAAAAACATTTTTGCCCTGGCCAGTTGGCTCAGCGGTAGAGCGTCGGCCTAGCGTGCGGAGGACCCGGGTTCAATTCCCAGCCAGGGCACACAGGAGAAGCGCCCATTTGCTTCTCCAACCCTCCGCCGCGCTTTCCTCTCTGTCTCTCTCTTCCCCTCCCGCAGCCAAGGCTCCATTGGAGCAAAGATGGCCCGGGCGCTGGGGATGGCTCTGTGGCCTCTGCCCCAGGCGCTAGAGTGGCTCTGGTCGCAACATGGCAACGCCCAGGATGGGCAGAGCATCGCCCCCTGGTGGGAGGAGCGTCGCCCCTGGTGGGCGTGCCGGGTGGATCCCGGTCGGGCGCATGCGGGAGTCTGTCTGACTGTCTCTCCCTGTTTCCAGCTTCAGAAAAATGAAAAAGAAAAAAATAAAAATAAAATAAAGCACTTTCCAAAATGTTTCCTTTAAAAAAAAAAAAAAAAAAAAAAAAAACATTTTTGTTACATTTTTTGTTATGCTTTTTAGAATTCGTAAAAAAGTATGGTTAAAAAATAAAAATCAACAAAAACGTTATCTTTTTATATATATATAAATACATTCTTAGTAAGATTTAGTAAATTCAGCAGATCCCGGCACGAATATGTTAAGTTTTTTCATTCTTGTGTTTATGAGAAATATAAGCCTGATATGTCCTAGCAATTTCCTCAATATTTGGGCATATATTTGAAAGGCAAACTCTCATTTCCTTGTCAATACATTGAAGAATTCCTCTCTTTTTACTCTTAATTGTGGTGAGGTTAGAAAATCCTAATTCACATAAATAGGATGTTGAAAATTGTAGTAAGATGTTCAAAGCTTTTTTAGATATTGCCACATATTCTTCTTTTATAGAAATCCAAAAGGCTTCAAGAAACAATTCCTTATGTTTAATCATCAATCCACGATCAGTGGATATAGCTGCCAGTTCTTCTGTTAATGTTAAACCAAAATCACTGAAGCTTCCATGAATGGGTTTCTAATCCAATCGTATTGTTCAGTGTTAAGTGATGAAAAATGCTATAAATTAAATTCTGCCCATCAGCCTTCAAGTCCTATTTTATTTTGGATTCTTCAATATCACACTTCTTTTTGAGAAATCTATCCATTTTATTTGGGTGTATTTATCTAAAAATAATATAATGATGTGTTAATAATAAATATAATAATGATGTGTTAACAAAAATAGCAGTATTTCCGTAATGAAATGGTATAATAGAGTAACTATATTTATTTTTATATCTGGGCACATGCTGCAAACCAACACAGCTAGTAATTCCAGGTCCCGAGTGGAAACGGTGTGGAATTAAGAAAATATGTGGAATTAAGAAAATACGGGGTTGGGAGGGCCCTGTAATTGCTGCTGGCAAGAGCAAAGCACACCCAAAAACTGCATCTTGCTTTATTTATAGGGCAAAGTGGGCCATTAGCAAATCAATGAGATCTTTGATCATGTTTCCAAGGCAACCCAAGAATTTTACCAAGTGCAGAAAACCCCCATCATATATATCATCTTAACTTTAACACCAAACAAAGGGTAGAAGAAACTTGCCTCCAGTCTTTCCAGGGAACATGGGGGTAGTGTAAACAATCCAGCACCACAGCTTAACAGCCTTTTGCAACCTAATCAGGCAAGTGAGGTGGGGGGTTGGGCAGACTGTCAGCTTACAGCCAATTTCCCACACCTCTGTCCCCCAAAAATCTAAACTCCAAAAACCCTGTTGGTTTTTTGGTCCCCAACAGACACATATTTCTCTGGAATACCATAGGGGGCACCTGGAAATCTTCTAGGGTGCACACTTTGAGAACCACTGATTTAATCTTTTGAAGTAACTGAATAGACAAGTGCTTCACTTCTTAGTCACTCTGTCTCAGTGCTTTTTAGCCTTTTCAGGGAGTTTTCCTCCCTTAGAGGATAGTTTCTACAGATGACCTATAGAGGGCGCTAATTGACCGTAGTGGAAAAAGTTTCTTAAAATTGACTTACTGTGGAAGTTTTCAAACACTACAAAAGTAGAGATATTATAATAAAGCCCCGTGTACCGATCACCCAATGTCAACAATTATCAACAAGTGGCAATCTTGTGTACCTACCCCCACCCACTGGATTTTTTTAAATGAAATCTCACATATATTATTTCATCTATAAATACTTTTGTATGTATCAATAAAAGGTAAAGGTAAGATAAGCACCCTGAGCAGACTGCAATCTATCAGTTTTATTTTTGTTTTTGTCTTTTAAACTTCTAAAGTTAAAGTCACCAAAAAAAATTGTTATTTATTTTTTTGTGTGAGAGAGACAGAGACGGGGGTGGGGGGGTGGGACAGACAAGGACAGACAGAAAGGGAAAGAGATGAAAAGTATCAACCGTTAGTTGCAGCACTTTAGTTGTTCATTGATTACTTCCTCACACGTGGGGGCGGAGAGCTCCAGCTGAGCCAGTGGACCCCTTGCTCAAGCCAACAACCTTTGGTTCAAGCCAGCAACTTTTGGGCTCAAGCCAGAGACCATGGGGTCATGTCTATGATCCCACATTCAAGCTGGTGAGCCGGCAACCTCAGGGGTTTGAACCTGGGTCATCAGCATCCCAGGTCCGTGCTCTATCCAGTGTGCCACTGCCTAGTCAAACAGCCAAAAAAAAAAATTAATGAGTTAATTCAGACTGTGCCATTTTGAGACTTTTGGTTGTCTGCTTTCTCTTCCTCACTGCACACTGCGTGTCCCTTCCCCTCCACCCCACCCCCGCCTTTCTCTCATCTTTCCATGTGCATCCATCTCTGGCCTCATGAGTGACCATAAAGTAAAAGCTGATTTCGCTTAGGCAACTGAGAGTTTCATCAGAGTTTTATTACATCAAATTTGTTCGTTATTCACCATGAGGAGGTTTAAGAAGTAGGTCAGTGGAAAAATTGTATTTTCAAACTAAAACTGTGGGTTTTGTTTATGGGAAATGTTCGGATGATGTTCAGATTGGAGAAGAAGCAGAGGCAGGAAAACAGCAGGTTTCTAAGAGCAGCATGCGGGGGCAGAGAACTGGACTTGGAAACTGTATGGGTCCGAACGTTGATCCCATCACTTATCATGACAGGACCTTGAGCAAGGCACTGAACCTCTCTGTGCCTCAGTAGTTTCCTCTTTGGCAACAGGGGAGTAATTGTACCTGCTCAAACTGACACAGCCATAGCAGAGATGGACGGAGATGAATGCGAAAGTGTATTTTTATTCACAAAACACCGTGTACACGCATGAAGTCAGGCAGCATGGCACAGTTGTTCATAGCAAGCATTCAGGTGTCAAACAGATCTGCATGTGAGTCCTAGCCCCGTGTGACCTTGCACAAGTGGCTTTACCCCTGTGATCCTTAGTTTCAACACCTATGAAATAAAGATAATTATAGAACCCATATAGTAAAAGAAACTGTGCAGGAATGAAATCTTACCAGTTGCAACAGCATTGATGGGTATTATGCATAGTGAGATAAGTCAGACAGAGAAAGACAAGTACCATATGATTTTACTCATATGTGGAATCTAAAGAACAAAATAAGTGAATAAACAAAATAAAAGCAGACTCACAGATACAGAGAACAGGCTGATGGTTGTCAGAAGGGAGGGGTTTGGGGACTGGGTATATAAGGTGAAGGGATTAAGAAGTACAAATTGGTAGTTACAACATAGTCACAGGGATGTAAAGTACAGCATAGATAATATAGTCAATAATATTGTAATAACTGTACGGTGTCACGTGGGCACTTGAAATATGGGGGGACACTTTGTAAAGTATATGGTTGTCTAACCACAACGCCATACACCTGAAACTAATACAAAATGATATTGAATGTAAACTGAAAAATAAAACTTAAAAAAACAATGGGCCCTGGCCGGTTGGCTCAGTGGTAGAGTGTTGGCCTGGCGTGCGGGGGACCCGGGTTCGATTCCCGGCCAGGGCACATAGGAGAAGCGCCCATTTGCTTCTCCACCCCCCCCCTCCTTCCTCTCTGTCTCTCTCTTCCCCTCCCGCAGCCAAGGCTCCATTGGAGCAAAGATGGCCCGGGCGCTGGGGATGGCTCCTTGGCCTCTGCCCCAGGCGCTAGAGTGGCTCTGGTCGCCACAGAGCGACGGGGCAGAGCATTGCCCCCTGGTGGGCAGAGTGTGGTGGGCAGAGCGTCGCCCCCGGTGGGCGTGCCGGGTGGATCCCAGTCGGGTGCATGCGGGAGTCTGTCTGATTGTCTCTCCCTGTTTCCAGCTTCAGAAAAAATACAAAACAAACAAACAAACAAACAAAAAAAAACAATGCGAGTAAATCACTTAGAGTGCTTGACACACAATGAGCAATCAATCTCTGGCAGGTGCTACTTACATTTCTTACTTCCTTTCTAAGCTGAAGGACCAGAGAAGCCAAAGGGACTCTGAAGAACATTCCCTAAGAGGACCCAGGAGGGCTGTTCATTCAAGTTCACATCTGCTTCCCGGATCAAATTCAACCCCGTGCTTCCCTAACCCTCAGCTGGCACCTTGGACCCTGGCCTTTCTGAGATCCCTGAGAGCAGGCTTTATCTCCTTGGTGGGGGGCAGGGGGGTTAGTCAAAAGTTCTGGACCTAAAACAAAGGGAAACTGATCAACGAGGCTAAAGGTTAGGAAACTCACATTCTTCCCTCTGCCTTCTTGTGATCCCATAGATAATTTCAAGCAGCTTCGTCTAGGTGTTGCTTAAAGAAAATGACAAATGCTGGTCTGTCACAGATAGTGATGTTATGATGCTACAATGCCGTGATTCACTTGATCCCTAATTACACTGACGGAAATGTTGACCTATCCAACTCCAAGAAGATGATCACCTCACTGGGGCTTTCCCAAAGCAACTTGCCTCTTCACTCTGAAGTGGGAGGGACGTGGGAAGGGGCAGATGCTTTCAAATAAATCTGTTCTCAGTTCTGAGGGGAAAAAAATCGTAGGATTCGCTATCAGGAAATTAACACCCACCTGATTTTATTCTCTTCATCTGTCACTTTTAAAATCAACCTCCCACTCAAGAGTGGTATTTTATACTGTTGATATTTTTAAGACTGGGATCTTAACAAAGAAAAGCTTGTCAAAGACCCAGGACAACTGCTCAAATCATTGCTGAGACACTCAGACAGCCAGAACAGAACCTGAGTTTGGCTCGCAGTTTCTCAGAGCAGTGGAATGAAGGAGGGTTTACAAATCTCCTGTAAGGTTCTTGGTATACAGACTTACACTAATGAATACAACTGCCTTGCTCCTCTTTTGTGACAGCCAAAGCCTTTGTCATTCATATAAAACCCTAATGTGACAGATCTAAGAACTGATGAAATGTAAACAGCAAGAGGTGGGGGTAATTCCCCTATTATAAGAAGAAGAAAGACAGAAAGGAAGTCACTAGGATGTCTCTCCCACCCACAGAAGCAACCCTGGCCAGCATTTCCCAAACCTATTTGAGTAAATGATACGGTACATTCATAAATTACTGTGCAAAAAGTGAGGGGATTCCTTGCTAAAAATAAGTTCAAGAAATATTGCCTGACCTGTGGTGGCGCAGTGGGATAAAGCGTCAACCTGGAATGCTGAGGTCGCCTGTTCGATACCTTGGGCTTGCCTGGTCAAGGCACATATGGGAGTTGATGCTTCCAGCTCCTTCCCTTTCTCTCTCTCTCTCTCTCTCTCCCCCCCCCCCCTGAAAATTGGATAAATAAAAATCTTTTAAAAAAAATAAGTTCAAGAAATATTGAATTCATGAAGCAACCACCTGCTTCTCCACCCCTCCCCCTCCTTTTCTCCCTCTCTTTTTCTCTCCGCCTCCTGCAGCCATGGCTCAGGTCGAGCAAAGTTGGCCCTGGGCACTGAAGATGGTTCCCTGGCCTCACCTCAAGCATTAAGATGGCTGAGCAGTGGAGCAGCGGCCCCAGATGGGCAGAGCATTACCTAGTAGAGGGCTTACTGGGTGGATCCTAGTTGGGGCACATGTGGGAGTCTGTCTCTCTGCCTCCCCGCCTCTCACTTAATAAAAAAAAAAAAAAAAAAGAAATATTGAGTTCAATAAAATTAATCAGGTCACATTACTACAAGATTATCAGAGCCATTAACTGTCAAGAGGGTAAAGGATGTCTGAAGTGTTTCCCAAACATGTTTTATTATGAAATCTATTATTCATAAATTATATAAGAAATTGGGGAAAACTTCCCTAGCTTGATATTTCATTTTTTAACCCCATGTGTTTAAAGTGTTACATCCTCCCACAAAAGTAAAAGTTGAACATCCAAGGAGAGAAAGAAGCAAACCTCTTTTAGGTGAAAGTTTATGTTCAGGATCTATCACTTGTTCGCCAGGTGGTTCCCCCCCACTTTTGTTCCTTTAAAACAAATTGTCGAAATACACAGACACACCATCAGGAACTGGCCATCCCTTTCAAACTTGTGGCCAGGAAAGACATAGCCTATAACCATGTGTTATGGGCTAAATTGTGTCCCCCTGAAATTCATTTGTTGGAATCCTAACCATCAATATCTCAGAATGTGACCTTATTTGGAGATTAGATTCTTGCAGAGGTAATTAAGTTAAAATAAGGTCATTTGGGTGGGGCCTAATCCAGTATGGCTTGTGTCCTTATACAAAGGGGAAATTGAAACACAGAGGTCTGCACAGGAAAGACAATGTGAAGACACAAGGAGAAGATGGTCATCGACAAGCCCAGAAAAGAGGCCTGAAAGAGATCCTTCCCTCACAGCCCTCAGAAGAAACTGACCCTGCTGACACCTCGATTTTGGACTTCTAGCCTCAGAATTGTGAGATGATACATTTCTGTTAGACAGGCTACCCAGTCTGTGATATTTTGTTTTGGCAGCTGTAAAGCCAGAAGCCAGGGCCACCGTCACAGCAGCCCGGCCCATGCAGGTTCGCATTGGATTCGGACAGTCGGTAAAGAAACAACGGAGCCAAAAACTGGTGGGCCATCGTCTTTAATTCTAGCTTGCACCCGGCAGGCAAGCAAAAACACACACTGGGCTCCAAAACCCACTCACATTCAGTGCTCACAAAGCTACTGACTTATCCGAGTTTCCTAGAATCAAAGGTTTCTAGCTCACCAGACTTATTCACCTCTGTTCCCCATCTCCTTCCTTCTCCCTGCACAAACTGCACTAACTGGCTTCTCACTCAACACTCCGCCATCTTGGCTGCCTCTCCTGGCCTCCTCCACGTGGCCTTTCTCTGCTCTCTGCTCTGCTCTCTCCTCTAATGCTAATAATCCCAGGAACCGAGAACACAAGCTCCTGTTCTGCCCCTATTTCATAGTGTAGATTCAAAACCTTTAATCCAATATACAAAATAGGGAAGTCTCTAATACAAAGTCACTTCTCTGAGGCATGATTGGATTGTACCACCCCACATCAAAAAGGGTGGGAAAGGCTTAATCCCAAAACCAAACCCCAGGCTACAACGATCCTGCCTGCCCACAGCCTGCCCCCAACACACATTAATATCACCTGGGTGACGGCCTCCTCGTGGGCAGCGCCATCTTTAACAAAGTGAGCATAATACATTTTATCTGCCCAACAGCAGCTCTGATAAATTCATACATTGCCTTTATAATCAGCTTTTGCTATATTTATTTACTTATTCATCAGACTTTTGAGAATCTATTAATTTCCAAGACTGTTCTGGGTGCAAGAGCCACAATGGCAAACAATGCAAACGTTTTCCCTGCCATTATAGGTCTAAACAGTCAACTGAAGAACAAAGATGTGAAATCAAATAATCACTTTAAAAACTATAAAATTACAATCTATGGAAATAACTAAAAAGAGATAATACACATGCTAAGTCATCTATATAGACAGGAGCCTGACCCTGGGTTAGAGTGTCAGGAAAACTTCCTTGAAAAGGTGACAGATGAGCTTCAACTTAAAGGATTAACAGAAATCATAAAGGAAAGGAGGGTGTGAAAATTGTGCTTCCACCAGAGAGAGCAACATGTACAAAATAGATTTTAGACAAAACCAAATAAATGCCCTGGCCAGTTGGCTCAGTGCTAGAGCGTCGGCCAGGCATGCAGGAGTCTCAGGTTCGATTCCCGGCCAGGGCACACAGGAGAAGCACCCATCTGCTTCTCCACCCCTCCCCCTCTCCTTCCTCTCTATTTCTCTCTTCCCCTCCCGCAGCCAAGGCTCCATTGGAGCAAAGTTTGCCCGGGTGCTGAGGATGGCTCCGTGGCCTCTGCCTCAGGTGCTAGAATGGCTCTGGTTGCAACAGAGTGACGCCCCAGATGGGCAGAGCATTGCCCTCTGGTGGGCATGCCAGGTGGATCCCGGTCGGGCGCATGCGGGAGTCTGTCTGACTGCCTCCCCATTTCCAGCTTCAGAAAAATAAAAAATAAATAAAAATAAAAACTAAATAAAATAAAAGTAAAGAAGGTCATTATATATTACAAAGAGTTGAATACTCCAAGGGAAAAAAAGACTCTAATTTCTATCTTTCTAATAAAATATTTTGAAATTTTATTAACAAAATTGACATAAAGCAAAAGAGAAATAGAAAAAAAATATCTACCATTATAATAACAGGTTTTAATACATTCATCTAAGTAGTTGATAGATCAAAAAGACAAAAATTAATAAGGTCATGGAAGATTTGAATAAACAATTAAGATGCTTGATCTAATAGGGACTAACAGATCTATATATAGACTACTACATTTCAAAGCACACATTCCTTTCAAGCTCACAGGAAACATTATATACTAGGCCAGAAAGCAAGTCTCAAAAAATTTTCAAGGAATAGTGTCAGATCACAACCTCAGTTCAAAATGTGACTAAATTAGAAACAATACCTAAAAGAAAACCATCAAAAAAATATGATGTTTGGTAATAAAAAACATACATGCCTCTAAATAATTCATAGGTTAAAAAATAAATCTCAACAGAATCTACAAAATATTTAGCAATAAACAATAATAAATATACTGTCTCTTACAATATATGAGATACAGCTAAAATAGTACTTGGACAGGAATATGTAGCCTTAAATACACAAATTAACAAGGATGGAGATGGTATAAGATAAATGAGCTAAGTCTCTCTAAATCCTGTATGCCCATCTAGATCCATTTGTGGCCCTTATCTTCCTTATTCTGTGCCCCTAGAAGCTTATCTGTAAGGACTAGTACATCATTCTAGCTACCTTCTGGCTGGCTTCCAGTTAAGTTTACCCAATTGGTGATCCTGGCAGACATCAGAGGGGAGGAGGAGAGATCAGGTTATTTAGTCTCTGCTTCCTCCTTACTGAGCCATGGTTTTGCAAAGGCTACGTTGTTCTGCCTGAATTCATAGCCCCTTCCCCAAGGCTACAGGTCTCACCAGAGGGTCTGAAAGCACCGCATGTTCACCTGACAACTTCAGGTTGAGGAATAATAATAATTTCCTACTGCTGTGAATTCTGGGGGTTTCATCTTATGTTAGTTTCCTTAACCTTGCCATATCTATGTCATCACTCTCTTCATGGAGCCAGTAGGCCATCTATTTCCTGCCAGGACCCTGGCTGACCCAGCATCCAACTTAAAGTTAAAAAAAAAAGTAGCAGAATAAACCCAATGGAAATAGATGAAAGAAAAATAAAGATCAGCAGAAATGTATACAATATAAAACAAACATACAGTAGAGAGAACCAACAAAGACAAAAGCTGATAAACCATGAGCATGATTGATCAGGACAAAAGCTCCCCAGAATAATTTTAAGAATGAGAAAAGCATAGTTAAATATAATGTAGAGATTTAAAAGAAAGCAAGAGGATGCCGTGGACAATTTTATGCTAATAAATTTGGAAACAGATGAAATGGACAAATTTTTAGAAAAAATAATACAGTTCTAATAAAAACCTCAAAAGATATATCCCTATAAATGATAGGTTTATATTGAAACCATCTCACACTGAAATCCAGGAGCCAATTATTAAGTATTATGGAATTTTATGAGCTGATTGTTAATTGTCCATAGCTTGATATCAATGATAGTGGGAGAATTTAAACTACGGAAATCAGTAAACACTACAACTATTACGGATGTTATAGAATTTAAGTCTTTAGTTAAAAATCTTTCAAAAAAGAAAAACAGGTTCCAATAGTTTACCCATGAGCTCTAGCAAACATTCAAGATCAAGAGACAAATAATTCCAGTCTTACACAAACTCTTCCAGGGAATAAGTAAACAGGAAATTATTTAATGAATTTAGCATAACCTTGATGTCCAACCTGATCAAGTTTGAATAAAAATAGTCTCAGGACAATCTCAATCATTATAATAGAAGCAAACATTGTAAACAAAATGCTAGCTGATAAATTCAGTAATGTGTACAACAGCTAGAGACAACATAAACAAAATGGTTTCTTCCCAGAAATGCAAGGATGGTTTAACACTAGAAAATTCTTTAATGCAATTCTCTACCTTAATAAACTTATTGAGAAAATTTTGTCATCTCAAAAGATAAAAAGGCTCGGGGGTGGTGAACACACAATACAATATTTTAATATTAATTGTTTAATATTAATTGTTGCCATGCATATTCAAAGCATGAGAAAAAAATAAAATGTACGGAATAACAAGGCGTGTTGCAATATAAATAGAGCATGGGAAAAGGTAGCTAGTACCACTCTCAAAGAGGAAATTTAAAGCTAATTATCTATATCACAAAAAACCTTGAAGGCTGGAAGAGAAGAGTTACGGGGAAGAACTTAGGAGCTAGGAAAACAGTCTCCCTTCTTGCTTTTTGGTAATGATTTGGCCAACAGGTAAAAACATCACTACCAGGCAATTATTAGAGAGTCCCTAGGATCTCTCCACTCTCCCAGGGACTGTAGGCTCTAGAAGACAGTGAGAAAGGAAGTCCCATTCCATCAGCCCACTCCAGCCTCCAGCAGCCAGCTGGAGCCCAGGATGAAGCAATCACTCCTTCTTTCCCAGGACACTGAATCCCTATGCACTGCCTACACTGTATGGCTGGTAGTTCCAGATTCCAGTATCTTCTAGTGAAATCTTAAAAGATAAACAGCCAAACAAATAAAAATACTTCATTTGGGGTATGTTTTAAATTCTCATTGCTCAGGCCACACTCTATACCTATTAAACCAGTATTGGGGGTGACACCAAAAACCAGTCTTAAAAAATAATAATAATAAATTTAAAAACAGGCTGTTCCAGCCTGACCAGGCGGTGGCGCAGTGGATAGAGCATCGGACTGGGATGTGGAGGACCCAGGTTCGAGACCCCAAGGTCGCCAACTTGAGTGTGGGCTCATCTGGTTTGAGCAAAGCTCACCAGCTTGGATCCACGGTCGCTGGCTTGAGCAAGGGGTTACTCAGTCTGCTGAAGGCCCATGGTCAAGGCACATATGAGAAAGCAATCAATGAACAACTAAGGTGTCGCAACAAAAAACTAATGATTGATGCTTCTCATCTCTCTCCGTTCCTGTCTGTCTGTCCCTATCTATTCCTCTCTCTGTCTCTGTAAACAAACAAACAAACAAAAAAACAGGCTGTTCCAATATACAAGCAAATTGGAGCCTTTCTCCTCAAAGTGTCTCTGTGGACCAGCAACATTAGCACCCCTGGAGAGCTCTTTAGAACTGCAGAAGCTTGGACCCCACTCAGACCTACTGAATCAAAATGTGCATTTCAGTGAGAGTTGTGTGCCCATTTAATCTGAGAAGTTAAATTTGGGAAACAAACCATGGTGGAAATCTGTGTGGAGGCACCAAGGCACAGAGATTTTTCTGAGGAGCCATGTTGAGATGGGTGTTATTCACCAGCATTGATATTAGCAGAAAGTCTTCCTGTTCCCACCCATCTTTCCCACTGCTGCCAAAAGGCTAATTTTGTACTGCCCCCCCATGAGATATAAAGTCCGAACCCCTGACGCTGAGATCCATTCACCACCCCCTTCTCATCCCCAATATTCTGTTCACTCCCTGTCTGCCCAAACTTCTACACACCTCCTCCCTCCCCCCCACACATCCTTGACACTTATGCCTCTGCTAATTCTGCTCCTCCTGCCTGAAAGTCTCCCACTCCCAGCTGTCCCTCTTACCCTACTTCAAATGGCTCGAATGTCTCCTTCTCCATCAAACCTCCTGGAAAGAAATTAGGCATTTTCTCCTCTGACATTTTACAATTCTCCTACATCCTACATCAGTTCAAATCTAACCATGATTATGGCATGGGAATCACTTTTTACATGTCGGTCTTGTTCATGGCTTTGTCCTCTTAAGGGCAGGGACCATGGTCTCTCACATTCACTCTGTAGCTAAAGGAATCAAGAATTTGGCAAGGATCATTGGCTGGGGTCTAACTGGGTCTCTAACCCTCCCCACAGTTCCATCACTGACTCATGGGCTTTCCCCTTTAAGAATCCCAATCAATAAACCATATGCAGCAAGCATTTAGTAAATGCTGCCTTGGGAATTAAGAAGATGAAGACATACACACAACTTTTCTGAAATTTATCTCTGCAACACTTGACAATTCCATCCTCCACTCCCACCAGAAAATACTTTAAAACTCACAATCCAGTGGGAAGGTAGGGTGATGGCACTCTCTACACTTTCAGCAAAGCTATCAAGAGTAAAGAATTGAATTAAAACATTTATAAACTGGGTGATATTCTAAATATAGTCCATTCTTGTCTGAATTAGTGCATAGTGAACCATTGCTTCTAGGGGAAATACAGGGTTAAATCTCTATGAGCCTCTGATCACATCTTCATCACCTGATCAATACAGAACCTTGTTTTATGTGTGCTTCTGTTTAAAGGTAATTCATTTCATATCTATTTCATACCTATTGTTGATTACATTAAACTCTTGGCCAACAGCATTATAACGCATGCCTGAATGATGCTTATGTAACACGTGCATTTTTCTCTTTAAGGCCCATCACAGCCTTCTGCACCTAGGAACACTAGACAGCACTTCAGCACTGCATTTCTGGGCCATGTTAAACAGTGGAGTCACCAACAAAATGCAAAGAAACATGGGGCTAAATAAAGTGTGAAAGGGATAGTATGAGAGCCGAAACAAGAAGGCCAGGCATCACTTTGTTCAACGGGAATGTGCGTGGCAGGCAAGTCAGATTCTTCACCATTCTGCACATGTCCACTGATGCCTACCAAAGCACTATGAGTATTGACTTTGGGTTACAGATAAATTTAAGCAGCAATCACATTCATAAATGTAAAATCTGCCAATAGTGAAGATCGATTGTACTTACCAAGTAGTCGAGTAGGAGTACCAACAAATCAGAAGAGATGTAAACCACACTATTTGAGGCCCTGGGGGCTCCTGATGTGCCAGGAAAGAATACTTTGATTGTTAAGTGCTGGGTCATGGGAGCTCTAGGCACAGCCCAAAGGAAGAGCTGGGCAGTCGGTGGTAGCACGGGGGCAGCGGGCGCTGACCAAGCCATTATGGAAGAATCGCAGTAGCTTATACATCAGATTGGCTCTACTGGTCCTTGTTATACCAAAGTCATACCAGGCTGATAAACCCCAAGTTTTTCTCATTATTCATTTTGTAAATCTGTTTGTTCTACTTATGTTGGAAATTTTATTACTCTTGCTTTGGACAAAGAAAAATATATTTGTATCTTAAGAATGAGGAAATCTCATGACAATTTTAATAACATCTGTTGGCTATTGGCAAATTGATTGTTTCAAGTGGCACCACCCTCAACCTTTGTTGACAGGAACTGAGCCTGCTCTGCAGGAAACCTTGGTGCTGTCCAAATTTGCAAAACACTGGGTCATAATGGTATCGCACCACTGGCTAGAGAAATGGAACATGTCAGCATGCTGCAGTGATGTTATGACTGAGACAGGAGGAGTCCTAGTCTGTCCCTGGCTCTTTCAGGTGCACTGTCTTGAGGAGCGCTTCACAAATGTAAGGTACATGCACATCACCTGCGAATCCTATTAAAGTGCAAATACTGGAGGAACAGGCCCAACATTCTGTAGTCCGAACGAGCTCCCAGGGGATGCTAATGTTGCTGGTCCATGGACCCCACTGAACATTAAGTGTCTAGACTGGAGCTGTGGTTTCAATCGCACCAGAGCATGCATCAGAATCACATAGATTGCTACCCCTCCTCAGCCCCCAGAGTTTTGGACTCAGTAGCCCTGGGTTAGGGCCTACGAATTTCCCTCTTTCACAATTTCCCAAGTGACAATAATGCTGCTACTCTAAGGATCACACTTTGAGAACTACTGGTCTAGACTAAGCAGTTCAAACTCTTAGAAACTTGTTTTCTGCAACTTATTTATAGACATAATAATGCTAGCTTTTTACTGTGTTAGCAAAGAACTTAAGATGCTCATAAGATACAACCCCAGTGTTGAAGTTCTCAATATCAGGGGCCATATCTTATATTCATTTGATACAATAGGAATGTAATAAGGGCAAATTAAGACAACCTGGATTTGTGGCAAGTAAATAATGAATTTGGTTATCTGATGGGAACTGTTACCCTTCTAAGTGCTTTCTGTCTCAACAAAGCAAATCACCAACTAACAACTTTTCCTCTCAATTTATTTTTTACAAATTTCAAATTATGATTTTTACAAATTTTCTTCATCCTTCTCTTTGCAAATGAAAAGCCCTACAAGAAAGCAAGGGGGGAGGGGTTGTAAGAAGATGTGGCTCTTTCACTTTGTGTCCCCCCATGCCTAAAACAGGCCCTGTTGAAATGTAAGTGCTTGATAAATGTTTGAGGAAGAGGAAGGAAGGAAAGAAAAGAGAAAAGGAAAAAGAAAGAAAGGAAGGAAAGGAGGGAGGGAGGGAAGGAGGAAGGGAGGGAAGAAGGGAAGGGGAGGGAAGGGGAGGGAAGGGAAGGGAAGGGAAGGGAAGGGAAGGGAAGGGAAGGGAAGGGAAGGGAAGGGAAGGGAAGGGAAGGGAAGGGAAGGGAAAGGAAGGGAGGGGGAAGGGAAGGGAAGGGAAGAGAAGGGGAGGGAAGGGAAGGGGAGGGAAGGGAAGGGAAAGGAAAGGAAGGGAGGGGGAAGGGAAGGGAAGGGAAGAGAAGGGGAGGGAAGGGAAGGGGAGGGAAGGGAAGGGAAAGGAAGGGAAGGGAAGGGAAGGGAAGGGAGGAAAGGGAAGGGAAGGGAGGAAAGGGAAGGGAAGGAAAGGGAAGGGAAGGGAAGGAAAGGAAAGGAAAAGAAAGGAAAGGAAAGGAGGGAGGAAGGGAGGAAGGAAGGAAGGAAGACAGCATATACCCTGAGTTCAATGTGTAGCTTGCTATTGGCATGTCTTCTAAATTATTAAATACCTTTCTAAAGGTAGAAATTTAAGTTTACCTATGGTTAGGTCTTCCAGATGAAGTCCTCTGGCATTAAAAAATCAAATTAATTCTTAATATATAATAATTATTATAAAAAAATTTTAAAGCCAGCTGGTTACATATAATAACATTAGCTTGTACAAAGCAGTTGGCAACTAAATCACTGGAGGGGGGTAATTATGATCTATTAATCACATAAGGAGGACATTATCTTTCTTCTAACCAGGCTGATTGATCAGCAGATTGATCTGTGTTGTACAAAAATGACGGCTACCAACCGGAAACAGTCACAGTCTGTTTACTCAGCTAAACAACCCAGGCCAGGCACTTGTTCACAGCAAGTCAACCATAACTTCAATGTTCAAACATTTGCCAGGTGCTTACTATGCAGTGGCGAGTTGTGAGAGTAGAGAGGTGGGGGGAGATTAAAGGAGAATGAGGTGTAGCCTATACCTAAAGTCAATTCCAGTTAATCAGGAGAGAAGAAAGGGTAAACAAGTGACTTTATAATAGATGTGGGCACAATGGCCATGGAACAGAAGAGGTAGTGACAATATAACTTGTTGGGGGAGTCAGGAAAGACTTTAAGAGTGACATTCTGGCGCTCTTAAAGGATGTGTAGAAATGAACTTAGAGCAGAAGACAGCATACAGAATATTCTAGAAAGAGGCCAGCATGTGCAGATGTATTGTGAAGTACACTGTAAGAGAAACACAAACATTGTGAAAACAATGGGGAGAGTGCTAATCTGGTGTTCCAGCTTTGAGCATGTCACCTGTGTCCACCCCGGACAAACAGCTATTTAGAACAATACCTGCAGTATTGTTTAAGTCAGTGCTTAATGACAGCAGCAAACAGTTAAGAATGGCTGAGCCCAAACTATGAAATGAGACCATGGATAGCTTATACAGCTCAAGTAGCATAAGCCACAAATCAACCCAGACAGGTCTGGTATTAATTTTCAACTTCTCATTAAAAAGGAAATAGTAAAAGTCCTTAGCCACTGGAACTCTGTTACTTAGGATTCTTCTTTTCTTCTTTTTGTTGTTTAAAACCTGCTGATCCACTTGTCTTGAGTCCCACGCTGTCTTCCTCCCGATACAATTGGAGTTATTTCCTTAGATCAGAACCTATACATTCAGTGGCTGCCACTGCATATATACAAGACACATTCTCATAACAGAGACTGTGGCAATATGTTTTCCAGGAAGAATTCTTCAGCTTACTATGTTAACTATTGGCCCACAAATGGTTTCTGTCATTGGTGATAGGGCCGTGCAGACTTCTCTCCCTCACTCTCTCATTTGAATTTTTTATATCCAGAACAGTTTGTCTTTGTGTTCTTAGGAATGAACTATCTCCCGTGGTGGGACAAGGAGAAAGGTATGGTATACCTTGTCTCTTTTGGTGGAAACAGTAGCTTCCTGAATGGATTTGAGTTGAAAATGATTTCCCCCTTGTGGTAGAGTTTCCCAGTGGAATCATAGTTTCACTTATTGAATATTTGTGGAGCATCCATGATGTGCCAGGCACTGTTCCAGGTACTTGGTTATAGCAGTGAGCCACAGAGACAAAAATCCACATCAGTCGGAGTTCCATCATGCCCCTGTGTAATTAATTCTACAGGAGTCTAAGCTCCCAGCTTTAAAACACTCCACAATGATCATCACATAGGCTGCACAAAGATGCAAAGAAATAATAGAGTAGATTGCATTAAAAAAGCTGTGAAACTCTTCACACCTAACACAAATATCTAGTATTTATTATTTTATTCAATAAATATTTACTAAGCATCTACTATTTACCAAAAATTTTTATTCAAGACCAGTTCTCAAACTTCATTGTCCACATGAACCAGCTGGAGATTTTGTTAGAAAGCAGAGTCTGATTTCATAGGTGGGGGTGGGGGTACTTGGGGTCTACATTTCTAACAGGTTCTCATGTGACCAATGTCGCTGATCCACTTTAGCACCATCATTTACACTCTGGTGGAAGACAGACAGATAAAGCAACAATTAGAAAATAGTGAATTGACATATAAAAAATAGCAGAAGAAGGCCTGACTTGTGGTGGCGCAGTGGATAAAGTGTCAACCTGGAAATGCTGAGGTTGCCGGTTCGAAACCCTGGGCTTGCCTGGCCAAGGCACATATGGGAGTTGATGCTTCCTGCTCCTCCCCCCCTTCTCTCTCTCTCTCTGTCCTCTCTCTTTCTTTCTCTGTTTCTCCCTCTCCTCTCTAAAATGAATAAATTTTTTTAAAAAAATTTAAAAAAAAATAGCAGAAGATCAGAAGGGGCCCCAGAGTAAGAATTGAAGATGAGGAGAGTGTGATGGGATCGGTCTTTTGAAAATAGAACTCTGAAATGCAATATGAAGGGTAGTCTGGGAGGAAGTGGGGAAGTGAAGACACAAACTAATAATGACAAGAATAAGGCCAACGTTTATTGAGTACTTACATCAAGGTAAGCACTGTGCAAAGTGCTTTATGGGCTTATCTTGTTAAATCTTCTCAATAGCCCTGAGATAAGCTTGTGGTAGGCAGAAAAAATGTCTCCCAAACATAGCTATGTCCTGATCCCCCAAACCTGTGAATGTGGCAAAGGGAAATTCAGATTGCAGATGAGATTACGGTTGCTTATCACCTGACTTTCAGAAAGGGAGAGTAGCCTGAATTACCCAGTTGAGCCCAACATAATCAGGGGTCCTTAAAATGGAAGAGGGAAGAGAAAGAAGATTCTGTGTCAGAGTGCTTCCATGAGAGAAGGCTTAACTGGCCATTACTGCTTTAAAGGTGGAAGGGAGGCCCTGGCCAGTTGGCTCAATGGTAGAGCGTCGGCCTGGTGTGTGGAAGTCCCCAGGTTTCATTCCCGGCCAGGGCACACAGGAGAGGCACCCATCTGCTTCTCCACCCCTCCCCCTCTCCTTCCTCTCTATCTTTCTCTTCCCCTCCTGCAGCCAAGGCTCCATTGGAGCAAAGTTGGCCAGGGCACTGAGGATGGCTCTGTGGCCTTTGCCTCAGGCGCTAGAATGGCTCTGATTGCGGCAGAGCGATGCCCCAAGATGGGCGAAGCATCACCCCCTAGTGGGCATGCTGGGTGGATCCCGGTTGGGCACATGCGGGAGTCTGTCTGACTGCCTCCCCATTTCCAGCTTTGGAAAAATACAAAAAAAAAAAAAAAAAAAAAAAAAAGATGGAAGGGAGCCATGCAGGCAGACTAGATAGAAAAAAGGAGGACAAATGCAGTTGCCCCTAGAGCCTCCAGAACAAAGGCAACCCTCCCAACTCCTTGATTGTAGCACAGTGAGACCTATTTCAGACTCTGCCCTCCAGAACTGCAAGATACTAACTAAATTTGTGTTCCTTTAAGTTACCAAGGTTGTGGTCATTTGTCACGGAAGCCAAAGGAAAAAAGAAGAAAATGGGAACACAGAGAAGTTTTTTAACTTGCTAGTAAGTGGCTAGATTGGGGTCCGAACCCCAGATTCACATTAATGACATTAGAGTAAGATACTGGATTCAAGAAGCCGTACTTGGCAGGATTTGGTGACTTCAATATACAAAGATCCAGGAGATGAAGAAATCCAGGGTAATAACCAAGGTGTAGTTTAAGCCACTGGTGGAGAAGTGACACCATGCATTTATAGGAATATCAGAAGCTAAAGAGCAAAGGTAAATATGGGAGAGACCTACAACCTACTGGTATCTAATTTGCATATTCAAATCCTGATTCCCCTAATAGTCAACTGAACTACAGTAAATCCTCCTAAGGAATAACATTCTCAATAGCATCGTCTCTGCAGCTCCTCATTCAAGTGCAGGAAATGCAGAGCTGGGATGGGGAGATGGAAATATACGTGCAGGAGCTTGTCAAACAGGGTCAGTCTCTCCTTTTAAAAGAGGGCTTCTCTATTATGTGAGAATTATTATTGGATTGGCATTTTCTTCAGTGTTTTGAACTTCCTTCACAATCAACTTATAAAACAGCTGTTTTATCAAGCATTCTTAATTTCCTCTTCTTCAAGACACAATACTGTACAACATGATGATTTGAGGACCCTACTTTGGGAGAAGTTATTTAAAAGTCAGAAGAAAATAGCCTACTGGCTCATAGGACTAAAACTCCCTGCCCCAGGGAGGCAATGTTCTGTGAGTGAAAACAGACTTCAGAGTTGCTGTGAACTTGGTTTCAAATACTGGTTCTGCTGTGTGATCTTAGACAAATTATTTCACCTCTCTGAGACTTCTTTCTTCATCTGTAAAATCAGGATAGAAATCCTACCTCTTCGGATTATTGTGAGAATTAAATGAGACACATATATAAAGTGCCTAGAACATGAAAGTCATTTAATTAGCATTTCTTTTAACTTTTAAAATCAGAAAAACCTATGGTAGAAAAAGAAAGAAAAAATTCTACCTGTAATATATCATTAACTATTGTGGGAAGTCACTTTTACATAGTACTTTTTTTTTTTTTTTCTGAAGCTGGAAATGGGAAGAGACAGTCAGACAGACTCCCGCATGCGCCCGACCGGGATCCACCCGGCACACCCACCAGGGGCGACGCTCTGCCCACCAGGGGGCGATGCTCTGCCCCTCCGGGGCATCGCTCTGCCGAGACCAGAGCCACTCTAGCGCCTGGGGCAGAGGCCAAGGAGCCATCCCCAGGGCCCGGGCCATCTTTGCTCCAATGGAGCCTTGGCTGCGGGAGGGGAAGAGAGAGACACAGAGAGGAAGGAGGGGGGGGTGGAGAAGCAAATGGGCGCTTCTCCTATGTGCCCTGGCCGGGAATCGAACCCGGGTCCCCCGCACACCAGGCCAACGCTCTACCGCTGAGCCAACTGGCCAGGGCCACATAGTACATTTTTATCACCTCTAAGATATGGCTCAGTTTTGGCATCTACATATGTTCTAAGTAAAATGGAGATCTTTGTCATCCACCAAAGCGCTCTCAGCTCATTTATTATTCAGATTCTAATTCAGGGTTCCCAAGTTCTGCAGGGCCTGCTAAGGTGAATGACAGTGACACTTACCCCAGAAGAGCTGAGAACAATTTCCACTGTCCTTCTAGGGGCACTCAACCCAATCAGCTCATCAACAAGGATAAACCCATGTAAAACAAGCCACCAGGAGATGCAATCTGAAATCACAGTTGTATTCAGAGCAACCAAGTTCAGCAGGAAACATAAACTGGAAAATTCAAAGATTCTCCTATCTTTCTCCAGATCTTCTCGCCCCACCACAACTCACAAGCACTATTCTTCTCCCAGAAAGACACACCTGTCACTCCCTTTACACAGGTCTCTGCTCAAGTTTCACCCGTTCAAAGAGACCTCCCTGGTATCTTTATCTAATAACAGCTGTTTCTTCCCCTTTATCTTGCTTAATTTTTTCATAGAATGTATTACTATCAGAAGTTATATGTTTGTGTGTTTGGGAGTATTTTCTGCTTCTTTTACTCTCATGTGAGCTCTCGGAAGACAGGGGTTTTGTCTTATATTGTTATCATCATAATTCACGTCTTTATTCCTAGCACTTAAAACCTGACTGGGCACATAGCAGGTGCTCAATAAATATTCGTAACTGAATGTAAAAGCATCAGTTGTCTAAGATAATAAAGCATATTATGTACTGGGTGGGGCAAAAGTAGGTTTACAGTTATGAGTACCAGAATAGACTTTATTCTTTATTATTATTTATTATTGTATTATTTTCCATACAAACACCTGTAATCCTATTTTTGCCCCACCCTGTTTATTATTTATTGAGTCAGGTCCCCCCCCCCAAATTTTATGAGTTAAACCCTATTATTATCATCCACATTTTATAGGTGAGAAAACTAAGGTTTCATGAGCTCATGGAGCTTGCCCAGGGACACACAGGTTGCATGAAGTGAGATCAGGAGTCAAGTCTACACCTGTGCCCTTAATTTCTATACCACATCCTGCTCTGGACAGCTGGAAAATGGACAAGCAATTAGATTAACGGGCCTTTAAGGTCACTTCCTAGTCTACAGCAATGGGAAAACACTCAGAAGGCTATACTACACGATGTCAAAAAAGCAGAACATTTTAAGCATCAGGAAGTAAGCTTGCCAACCCCTTACTGTAGCCTCAGCACAAAGTGTGACTCAAATGGAGGGACATGGAGCAAACGTGTTTTAAAAGGGGGCAGGACTCTTTTAACTGGACTGGAGGCAACATAGGTCAACCTTATAAAAGGTCCATTTGAGAACTCAAGAAACATCCTCTACTCCAAACCACCCATTCTGTTTCTGTCATAAAGGCACATGGCATATTGATTACTCAGAAAAGCGAGTTTATATTGAGAAGAGAGGGAGTGGAGAGCAAACAATAGTGTATGAAGATAAGAAGGAACTCCAAGTGCTGGGGTAGGTTTGCTTAGAAGTGACCTCGGTTTCCAGAGAATAAGGGAGGAATGTCTCACACACACAGAGAGCCGACTCCTGTCTTTTTGTTTTCTGAGCACTTCATGCCCTCCCCATGTTGGGTGGTTATTTGTTTATCTGATTTCACGTGCCTCACTCTACTATACTTCCCCAAAGTAAATATCTCTGTGTCACCAGTGTCCACCAACCGCCATGCCCAGTACAGTTCAGATTCCAATAAATATTTCTTAAATAAATTCATGAGAAAAAAAACAAAATTATTTCTTGCTAATTTAAATACCAAGACAATAGTTTTTAAAATTGTTATTAACTTCTGACTCACACATACCTTTTAGCAGAGATATGGCAGATTGCTTAAATGCACCAGTTCCATACTCAGGAAATCCTGAGTTTAACTCTGGCTCTTAAATTGTGTGTCCTGAGAAAGTCTGTGAACCTTCAAGCGCTTCTTTCTTCACCTGTGCATTGGAGATAACAGCTACCATTCTGAGAGGACACAGAGAGGACCTCTGGTTGGCCACAGAACTCCATTCAGATCATTGGAGACTCTTCACCCCCTCACTCCTTGAATGTATGTTCTGCCTGCCAATCCCACAGCGAGAGCCATTTCCAAGGACAAAGCCTGAGAGAGCAACGTGTGATTGAGACCATCTGGGCGGTACACCTGACCAAACCCCGTTCCAGCCTCTCTATCAACTTTTAAGACTGGTGGGCAGGTGCTGAGACCTACTGTCTTGCAGTGTCTGAGACAAGCTCATGGAGAAGTTCCCTTGCTTATTAACCTTGCCATCTACCAATAATCAGAAGTGGTCTTTTTCTTGGTTTCTCCTTGCCCTTCATGGGGGGGGGGGGGGGGTGAAAGTCGGGCGGTTTCAGATTTCACCTGGGAAATTCCCCAGGTTGTAAAGTAATAAATACTTCAGGGTTGCTCTGAGGATGGTGTACAGAGTCTGACAACAGAAAGCTTTCAGAAAATGTATAACCTTGTTACTGAACTCAAGGGGTGCATCACTTGGGATGTTCTCTTCTAGAAAGAGATGTGATTGTTGTTAGGTAGTTTTATTTAGAAGGGAGACTGGGCAATTCACATCCAAATTCTGTCTCCCTAGAGGAAGGCTTAATCATTGCTTATATTCACTGTTTGGTTAATTGCATGTTGATACCTTCTTTGTAGTTGGTTAAACTCACCTGATTGGGTTACCCTCAAGCTCATTTTGGTAACAGCTGCATGTGCAAAATACTGCCTACACTTTAACATTTAGCAAAGATACCATTTAAAAGAAAAAAAAAAAGACAACAAAAAAAACAGCATTTAATACGAACCATCCAGACCTTAAGACTCTCCTATCTACCTCTTAGAAAATGTTTTTATTTAATTGCCTGAATTTATCCTTAGACAATTAGTCTTGTTGGAGCTCTAGGAAATAATTGGCTAACCATTTTCCAAGGTTAAAAAGGTTGAGACAGAGAAGAGATCAAAGGGACGAGAGGAAAAGAGGACAGAGGGAAAGGGGATGACAGGATGGGATAATCCTGAAGGGAAGGGGGAGGGCGCTTTGGGGAGGGGCAAGGGAGATGTTGAAGGGAATACGTGGGAGGGGGCATGCATTCAGGGCAACACTAGAATCTATGTAAACACAATAAATTAAAATCAATTAAAAGAAATCAGCTGGTAAAAATTTGTTAAGACAGAGATAGAGAAAAAAAAGAAAAATATATATATAATAACCATGTGAGAATTTTACTTTAGCATGTGAAAATATCATCAACAAAATTTAAACAAATAACAAACTAGGGAAAGTATTTGCAATATGTAAAGATTTAATATTTGAAGAAGTCAAACAATCAATATGAAACATACTTAAACACTGTACAAAGGCTAAATAATAGTAAAAAAACAATTCACCAAAGAAGAAATTTAAATGGCTGAGAAACCAGAAATTTAAAATAAAACTTTTATACTTGCCAATAGTTGAAGGAATACCTTTTAAAAAATAGAATTTTATTTCTGGTATGTCAAATTAGAGAGAGAAAAAGGAAAAAAGAGGGAGAGAAGAAGGGGGAGAGAGAGAGAGAAAAGGGAAGGGAAGGGAAAAGAAAAGAAAGGAGAAAATAGTAAGATGTGGAAATTATATGTTCTCAGCTAAAATTTTATATATAACCAGTGGTAATAAAAATTGAAAGAAGTTTCTTAATTTGTCAATATTATGAAAAGCATTTTAAAAATTCACACTCTTGATTCTGTAGTTACAGTTCTAGAATCTATCCTAAGGAAATAATCAAAAATTACATAAGACTTATATCTAACAAAATTTATTTCAGTATAATTCAAAATAGGAAAAAAATGTTAAATTATTATACTATAAGAAATGCAGTTATTTGCATAATTTAAAATATATATTATAATATCTTAGGAAAATACTTAAAATAGTGCCCAGGCAGAAAAAGTGAAAATACAAAAAAATTTTATGGTTTTTGGAATTTGAGAAATTTTTGTAGAATTTTGTGCTTATAATTATGTACATATGTATGCACATGTATGTACTGTATTTCATTGATTCTAAGATATGTATTTCCACATTTTAAAATTAGGATCCACCTAAAGTCAATGATGTCTTAGATTAAATGAAATACTAGTCATTTATGATACTATCAATTATCATATTACTTTCTTCTTTGCATTTTATTGTTTTCATAAATCCATAATGGATGGATTTTACTGTTCTAATTATATTTAGAAAGTAAATAATTGACTGCCTGATTGACCACCCTCTGAAAAAAAGTGCTAACATGTGTAAAAAAACAAAATCAAATGTCAAGGGAAGCCTCTATAAGGCAATGTCAGTAGTCAGTAGTAATAGCAGTTGGAAGCCATAGTCATGCTGCCAGAAGGAGAAGGAGGAGGGGGAGGGGGATTATGGGTGGAATTATGTCTCCCCAGAAGATGTTAGAGTCCTAATCCCCAGTACCTGTGAATGTGATCTTATTTGGAAATAGGGATTTGGCAGATGATCTAGGTAAGATGAGGTCATACTATGGGCCCTAACAAATATGACTTGCGAAAAGGGGAAATTTAGACATAGCAACAGACACATATAGGGAGAACGCCAGAGGAAGGCAGAGATCAGGTGGATGCATCTACAAGCCAAGGAACACCAAAGATTGCCAGCAAACCACCAGAAGCCAGGAGAGAGGCATGAGATGATTTCTCCCTCACAGCCCCAGAAGTAACCAACCTGAATTAGGTAGCCTTAACCTCAGATCTCTAGCAAACCACCAGAAGCCAGGAGAGAGGCATGAGATGATTTCTCCTTCACAGCCCCAGAAGTAACCAACCTGAATTAGGTAGCCTTAACCTCAGATCTCTAGCAAATCACCAGAAGCCAGGAGAGAGGCATGGGATGATTTCTCCTTCACAGCCCCAGAAGTAACCAACCTGAATTAGGTAGCCTTAACCTCAGATCTCTAGCAAACCACCAGAAGCCAGGAAAGAGGCATGGGATGATTTCTCCCTCACAGCCCCAGAAGTAACCAACCTGAATTAGGTAGCCTTAACCTCAGATCTCTAGCAAACCACCAGAAGCCAGGAGAGAGGCATGGAATGATTTCTCCTTCACAGCCCCAGAAGTAACCAACCTGAATTAGGTAGACTTAACCTTGGATTTCTAGCCTCCAGAACTGTGAGACAATAAATTCTGTTGTTAAGCCACGCAGTCTGTGGTACTTTGTCATAGCAGCCCTAGGACACTAATACTATGGTCAAGACAAGGAGGGGAAGGAGGGGAAAAGACAGCAACTCTTGTCAGCCTAGGAAGCTGAGAGTCTCTCTCCGAAAGGTAAATAAAATATGTCTCCATAACACTAATTAGTCATGTTAAAAAATTCAATATAACCTCAAGTTTTCTAAAAATAGTTTATACAAGGCCCTGGCCGGTTGGCTCAGTGGTAGAGCGTCGGCCTGGCGTGCAGAAGTCCCGGGTTCGATTCCCAGCCAGGGCACATAGGAGAAGCGCCCATCTGCTTCTCCACCCCTCCCCGTCTCCTTCCTCTCTGTCTCTCTCTTCCCCTCCCGCAGCCAAGGCTCCATTGGAGCAAAGATGGCCCGGGCGCTGGGGATGGCTCCTTGGCCTCTGCCCCAGGCACTGGAGTGGCTCTGGTCACAACAGAGCGACACCCTGGAGGGGCAGAACATCGCCCCCTGGTGGGCAGAGCATCGCCCCCTGGTGGGCGTGCCGGGTGGATCCTGGTCGGGCGCATGCAGGAGTCTGTCTGTCTCTCCCCGTTTCTAGCTTCAGAAAAATAAAAAAATAAAATAAAAATAAATAAATAAAAAATAAAAAAAAATAGTTTATACACATTACTCTGTAAGTGTTTCATTCCAAAAAATAACAGGTAAGTCTGGGAGGCATTGTGTTTCCTGCTCTGCTTTCAAGATAGACTTTAAAGACAAGATTCCAGGAAAGGTGTTATGTCAGAGACCGAACTGAGAAAAGCAAGGATGCCAACCATTTGCAGAGGGCAAGAGAGGATCTGGAATCCAAGCATGAGTAGCAATAGCATCATTCTCCTACTAGCTCCACACAGGGGTGGGACCCATGGAAAAAGAACCTGGGATTCTATAGCTCACATTTCCTGGGGAAGGCCAACTGTCCAACGTGGGCGGCAGACAGCCTACAGCAGACGGCTTTTACCCTTCTCCAGGATTTCTGTGTTTATTTTTTTAGCCAAAGTCCTTTCCCTAAGTCAGTGTATTTTAAAGGGAGGTCCACGGGCCACATTCAGCAACATCACTTGAAGTACCTATTTGAAATTCCCATTCCTGCCCCCACCCAGTCCTCTAAATCAGGACCTTGGGAAGCAGAGTCCAAGATTCTGGGTCTTTATTTATTTTTGTTTGTTTGTTTTTTGTTTTTTAACCAGCATCCCAGATGATTCTTTCAGAACAACTCTACAGTCACCTACCTTCTGTGCCCTAGTTCCCTCTGTTGCCCTTGTTCTAAGCCTGTGTATTTGATTGGTTGGTTAGTTTATGGGGAATACAATCTTCCACATTCTATATTTTTCTTGATGCTAAAGAACGACCTAGAGGCATTTGGAACCCTAACAACATAACTGAAGTTATGCATCAAGAGGTAGAAGTTATGAATCCATCTGGCTGTTTATTATAGATATGGGGTGTTTGAGGATGGACAGGCTCAAAATGAGAGGAAGTGTAGAATATCCATTGTAATATGAGAAAAGGCTCAGCCAGGTAATAATTGGTGAACGTATGCCACTTTGATAGACAAACATATATATTTATATATACACAAATGGTCACTATATCAAAATAAGGTACAGTTCACAGTGAAGACCCAACTATCATAAATTTTTATATGGCAAATATCATAGCATATAAAGCATATAAATAAGGCAACTTTAAAAAATGTAGTGAGAAGTGGGCAGAAATACAACTACAGTAGAAAACTTTAGCTTACCTTTCAAGAATTAACTTTAAAAAAATGCCCTATCACCAAAATATTTTGAAACCCTCTCTCAATTTGGTAAAAAAAAAAAATAATAATAATAATAATAATAATTAAATAAAAACTTGTAACTAATTTAAAAAATAATAAAAATAAATAAATAAAATCACAATGCATAAGAAACTATGAGAAACTTTTAAAGTCATGACAAGTACTCATAACTTTAAACCTTTTTATTGTTGACCAAGAAAGAGTGAGACTTCAAACCAAGGCATTTTAGAAGAAAGCAAAAGTAAACCAAATGATACAACATCAAAGAAAAGACTCAGAGAGCAATGAGTTAAGGGGGAAAAAGTAGACGGAGCTAAAATACACTTGAGATTTGAATCTTGGGCCAACAACAACAACAACTAGATGGCTCACTGGCTAATATAATTATTATTCTCTACCCCCTCCTGCCCCCGCTTCCATTTCCCCAGGTGATGTTGCAGGTTAACTTTCTACTGAGAATATAAAGGCCCTCAGAATAGAACTTGATCTCGCTCCCATTACAATGCGTGCATTGTCCATTTCCTCTCTATCCGGACCATTGTGCTGTGTTCTGGATCCCATTCCCTCTCCCTATTCAAGGATGTTCCTCTACTATATTCGCGCTGCATCATCATACAGATTCAACACTTAGACACACATGAACACAAAGTGCGGAAAGCCATCTTCTTCCTCAACTTCTCCATCCATCTCCCCGTTTTCAGGTCCATTGCATACAAAACTGTTGCAGAGTCGCTGGTGGTTGCGACTGCTGTGTCCTCACTTCTCCCGCAGCGCTCAGTCGGTTCTGGTCGTGTTTCTCTCTGCCCCACTCCACTGGCACTGCCCCGGGCAGAGTCAACAGGACCTCATCTTGCCCAATCCGGTGGTCACTGCTGCTGTCCTCATCTTTCCTGTGCACGCACTCAGGAACTTCTAAAGGGCTGACCACTGCCAACATGAAATGCTCTCTCCACCTGGCTTCGTTGACACCGCCCTCTACTGTTCCCTCTCCAGTCTTCCGTTTCCCTTTTCCTGGCCCCTCCTGTCTGTACTCTAAATGTCAGCATGTCACAGTGCTCTCTGTTCCTGGTCCTTTCCTTTTTATCTTTTTTTAAACAACATTATTGAGGTATACTTTTCATATCATAAAATCCATTTATGTGTACAATTCAATGATTTTTACCACAATCTAGTTTTAGAACATTCCTCTTGCCCAGGTAAGATCCCTCTCGCTCATTTATAGCATTTATAGCTAATCCTGGTTTCCACACCCAGCTTTTCTTTTCTCTTTTGACTCACTCTCTATGGGTGATTTCCTATAAGCCTGTGGCTTTATATGATATTTCTACATCCGGGATAACTACATTAAAGTCACTAGTCCAAGTCTCTCATCCAAACTCCAGACTCACATGTCCAATAGCCTCTACTTGGATTTTTTTTACTATTTAAAATTTTTATTTTATTGATTTTTAGAGAAAGGACGGGAGAGAGCAGGAGAGAGACAGGAACATCTGTTTCTATATGTGCCCTGACTGGGGATTGAACCAGCAACTGCTATGCTTCGGGACGACGCTTTAACCAACCGAGTTGTCCAGCCAGAGTGCCTCTACTTGGATTTTCAACAGGCATTTCAAACACATGAAGTGTTGCTTGTTTACTCCTCATGGTATAGTGGCTAAGAGCATGGTCCACAGCCAGACATCCAAGGTTTGAATCTTGCCTTGCTGCTTATGACTTGTGTGACCTTAGGCAAGTAACTTAACCTTTCTGTGCTTTAATTTCCTCATCCATAAAAGAAAGTTTCATAACAGAACTTACTGCATAGTATATATGTATTATAGGTGTAGCAGAATCATTTTGTATCTATATAGTGACAGCCATCTTGAGACCCTGAATAGGGCTAATCTAAAGGAGAGAGAAGGTGAAAGAAATAACGTAGGATCTTAGTGACATCCTTGAGCCCCTGAATTAACCAATCCTGAAATAGTCTATCTCTGTACTACTAGTTTTATGAAAACTGAGCTGGTTGTTTAGCAAGTCATGGCTCAAAGCATCCTGATATGTGACCTCGGCAATAACACAATCATTCATCCGATTCTCAAGTGCAACACCTGGGAGCGCTCCGTGATTCCCCCTTTCCTCCCGTCTCATATCCAGGACTGGTCAGTTCTTTCTTCCACCACCCCTAGGTCCACCCTGATCCAAGCTATCTGGGCCAATGCCGTAGCACTCTTTACTCCTTCTTTTTGCTCCTCTGTAATTTCTTCTTGACAAGTAGCCACAGTGATTTTTAACACATATCCCTCCCTTGATTAAAATTTCTCATTTGTCTTCCCACTGCATGTATTGTAGAATAAACTCAGGCTCCTCTCCCCAGCACATTAGACCCTGTGTGATTCAACACCTTCTCACCTCCCTGACCTCATCTCCTCCCAGTCTTCCTTGCGTTCACAAATCTCCAACCACACGAGCCTTCTTTTCTTTCCTCCAATATGACAACCTCATTCCAGTCTCTGCTCGGTCTGCCCTGCTCCAGATGCTCTCCGAGTTCACATCTGCACTTCGGTCGGGCCTCACCGCAGATATCACCTCAGAGAAACCCCCCGGACCGCAAAGCTGAAGTTACCCCACCACAGAGCTTCTCACGGTCATATCACATCAGATAGTTGCCACTATCTGACATTATCTTGTTCATTTATTTATTTACTTGTTATCTGCCTGTCCTGTTAAAGTAAAAGTTCCATAAAAGAAGACACTTGTCTGTTATGTTCATTCCAGCATTCTAAGAACTTAGAACATGTTAAGACTCAGTAACTAACAGTTTGAGTCAACGTGAGGTGATGGGCATACAACAAAACCAGACCGTCCCCAGGATTCATCCCCAGGATTTTTAAACTAAAGTTGGAGAAGAGCCCTTCCTTCTCAGATGAAGTTACGAGCAGTCTTGGTTCTCGTTTCAGTTGCGAGGGTGTGTGGTTTGAGAAATTAAAGCCACAATGGGGAGAAAAGGATGAAGTAGACGAATCCCAGTGGCATATTTATTTCAAGTCCCCATTGATCTTTTTTTTTTTTTTTTTTTTTTTTTTACAGAGACAGAGAGAGAGAGAGAGAGTCAGAGAGAGGGATAGAAAGGAACAGAGAGAGATGAGAAGCACCAATCATCAGTTTTTCGTTGTAACACCTTAGGTGTTCATTGATTGCTTTCTCATATTTGCCTTGACCATAGGCCTTTAGCAGACCAAGTAACTCCTTGCCAGCAACCTTGGGTCCAAGCTGGTGAGCTTTGTTCAAACCAGATGAGCCCCGCACTCAAGCTGGTGACCTCAGGGTCTCGAACCTGGGTCCTCCCCATCCCAGTCCAACGCTCTATCCACTGTGCCACCGCCTGGTCAGGCCCCATTGATCTTTACCTTTCCCTTTGTTCAGTTATCAGAGGCAAAAAGTTATCTTCCTTGCCCAAGATGAACTAAAGTATATTTCTGTCACTTGCCACCAAAAAAACCTTGAACCCTGATATGACAGGCTTCAGAGAAGGTACCAAGTGCCCTCCCAAAGGAAGTTTCAAATCAGGCATTTAGAGGGGGAACCTGGTCAGGAGCCAGGTACCTGGATTTAGGTGCTAGTGTTCCTCCCATCAACATCAAGTCAGTGAGAACTGCCCTTCACTGTCTGGGAAAGTAGTTGCAGTCATTTTCTGAGTACACATGGAGGTGTGATGCTCAGGTCTGCCTTTAAGAACAAACTTGCCAGTAAGTTCCCAGAAGTAAATTTTCTAGTAGTGTCCAGTTGCAGGGCCTCTGGGATCCACTGTAGTCTTTAGGCTGAGGCCACATTCTGCTCCTGCAGCTTCCAGACCATGACTGTGAATGGTGAGCTACTGAATTTCTGCCCAGTTCTGTATTCCTCTACTGCACTGGAGCTCCTTCTTTGTCAACTAAGACTTACTCCAGGATTTCACCACAGTCTGAGGCCCTTTCTACCCAATCCTCCTTCCATCTACCTGTCTTTTCTCCAGGTGTGTGACCTGCGTCACAGTCTGAAGGCTTTCCCTACATCTTCCTTCTTCCCTTTTTCCTTTAAAGGCATTATCCACAATAAGGAACTTGTGCTTCTAACTCTTTCTTGGCATTTGCTTGCTAACCAAATTTGGACTATAAATATCTTTATCTTTTCTTTCTCTTTATTTTTTAAGTAGGAGGAGGGGAGATAATGAGGCAGACTCCCACATGTGCTCCCACCAGAATCCACTCAGCAACTCTGTCTGGGGCCAATGCTTGAATCAACTGAACTATTTTTAGCACCTAACACTGATGTGCTTGGACCAACCTAGCTATCCTCAGTGCCTGGGGCCACACTCAAACCAATCAAGCCACTGGCTGTGGGAGGGGAAGAGGGAAAGAAGGGGGAGAGAAGAGGGAGAGGGTAAGTAATGGTTGCTTTTCTTGTGTGCCCTGGCCAAAAATTGAACCTGAAACATCCATACACCAAGACAATACTCTATCCATTGAGCCACCAGCCAGAGCTAATCTTTATCTTTTCTACAACTATTTAATATCCTAAATTATGCCATGTTACAAAAATGTTTGAGTTTTTGTCATGCTAAGAATAATATTTATACTTCAGTGTCCAACATTTCTAATGAGCAGCATCAGGTAAAGAATATGAACTTCAGGTTACTCAATTTCCTTTATTATTGTCAGACTCTTATAAATGTATTGTGAAGTGAGGAAGGATGAAATGGATTATAATGGATATATTAAAGATGTTTTAGGAAAAGAACTCTCAACCTCACTATGATATAATAGAAGACACCCTATTTACTGCTTACCAAAAAACCTCCCTCATTAAGCATCACAAAGTATCCTTATGTTTTCTTACAGTAGTACTCCTTTGAGAAAAATTAATGCCATACTTCTAGAAAATGGGTATATTTATTCTGAAGCACACATTCATATGAGTGTGTGTGTAACATCATCATGAAATGTGTGTCGCATAAGTAATTTAAAATGTTATTCTTATTAACATAAGCACAGACATTATCACATAAAATAAAGATGTTACATTAATTTTTTTTTATTAATAAATAAATTTTTATTTTAATGGGGTGACATCAATAAATCAGGGTACATACATTCAAAGAAAACATTTCCAGGTTATCTTGTCATTTAGTTATGTTGCATACCCATCACTCGAAGAGAGATCATCCTCCGCCACCCTCCATCCAGTTCTCTCTGG